>NC_091821.1:494738125-496137709 GCF_038994185.2 Dermacentor albipictus
AATCGAATTGTTATCGCGCACTTTTGTTTTGATCACGTCGTTGCTTCCGATATTGCATTAACATTATGCTGTATCCCAGACACTGATTTAGAATGTAAGGGTTCATTTGACAGATCAGCGATGTGGGTACTTTCCACAACCGAGATACATTGCTTGGGCGCTGAGGAAGTAGTGCGGTCAAAATAATGTATGACTACGCACGTTTCGGTCTTACGTCGGCTGCTGCGGGTCACGTTCACACGTAATAGATTCATACTACGCTACCAATATTTTGCACAAATTTTGCATGAAGCACACGCACTTACATTTTTCTTGGTTACTGTAACTAGCGCACTACTTTGGGCCGCGAACGCTGGCAGCGTGCGAAGTCGCTTCAGCACTCACATAATGACTTGCTTATTTGAAAAGGTACGCCATGAACTTTCTTTATCAATAGTCTGAATTAACAGTTCTGTATTGATTAAGGTCTTCAGTTAACGTCAGAAAGGCAGGACTCGTATGAGCGAGCATGTGAGTTGCAATTCTGAAAAAAGTACAGTTGCTCGCTAGGCAGTTTCGAGGCACACAGTAGCTTGGCTATATATAGTACTGGCAGCGTTGCTTATTGTGTGTCGTGTGTACGTTGGATGTCTTTCAACGTTCTGCATTTGGCATATCTCTAAGCCATAGCTTATGCTTTGATGACATGTTTCGTTGAATCTGACGCAGTCTTGTGTGTATATTTGAAAATTTGACCAGCGGTCTCTGCATATAAAAATCTTGACGCAAACTAACGCGCAGCGGCTGAACCTGCAGCCACATTCCCTTTTGTTTACGTTTTGCCTGTTTGTGAAACTGCTTAGTTTTCTTTTTCACCCTGCCATAATCTCGTATGGGGATTGAAGCATCAATAAATAATAGAGATTAGTAAATACTTGTTTTTATATTGCCGTTGCACCTCGGACAAACTCCTTTAGTGCAAACTAAGAAAAATAAAATAAAAAAGCCAGAACGCAAACTCCCATGATTCCATGTAAAAATTTTGATCGCACGGACTAAAAATCCCACTCCGATCATACGGAGTATAATAAACTCTCAACCGGGGCTTCACTTCAGGACAAGCGTTATACTCCTACCTCGGAGTTATTTGCGTTCACAGTGCTCAGAACAAGTAGAAGGAGGGGCATGGGGGAAAAGCATAAAGAAGTAGGAGACACCAATATGGCGCATGTTATGTGAAGTTTTTGAGTGAAGTTTTATTACATATTTTTTGCGTAGTCCGCTTTATACTGTCCCTTATCTGGGTAGACTTCTTCGTTAATTTCACTTGTATTGAATGTGTACATTTAGTATCCCACTACACGGAGCTGTTGGTTTGGTGGTTTTATGAGTCCCTCTGATACAGTATTTTTCCCGTTCCATAGTGTGATGCATCGGTGTTCAATTCGAAGAGAAGCGCATAGTCTGGCAAGCACAATACTGCATCAGAAGATATTGTTACGTGTAGAAAGGTACAGACGGAAAAGGCTATTTACACTGGACTGGAGCCAGAGCGCCAGGCCGACTTAGTTTTCGCGCCCAGGGCACAGATCCACTTCGTCGTCGTTCTCGCGGCGGCTCGTCTCTCGGGTATCTACCGATAATATCGTAATACTACCCCCCAGCGGCAAAAGCGCTGTCACGGTGCTTTTAAATATCCAAGGCACGTGGAGAGTTGTAGGGCTTGAGTCGGGTGACGTAGACAATGTCACTGGTTGTCCCACCGGAGGACGTAGTTGGCGTGGCTGGAACAATTTCATAGGTGACATCGGTCACTTGGCAGAGCACGCGATATGGACCGGCATAAGAGGAAAGCAGTTTCTCACAAAGGTCAACTTTACGCGATGGTGAACAAAGCAACACGAGGGTGCCGGGCGCAAAATGGACATCACGGTGACGGAGGTCGTAGCGTCGCTTCTGTTTGTCTTGAGAGACTTGTAGACGAACGCGCGCAAGTTGACGAGCATGGCCAGCACGGGCGATTGCATCACGGGCATAAACGCTAGTTGAAGCTGTAGTGGACGGAATCACGGTGTCTAGTAGTAGCGTCGGTTCGCGGCCATACAGGAGGTAAAACGGGGAAAAGCCCGCAGTTTCGAGACGGGAAGAGTTGTATGCAAAGGTAATGTGGGGTAGAGCCAGGTCCCAGTCCCGGTGGTCGTCTGTAACGTATTTGGATAGCATGTCTGTAAGGGTGCGGTTCAAACGCTCAGTGAGGCCGTTCGTTTGAGGGTGGTAGGAGGTAGTAAACTAATGCTGAATAGAGCAGGCCGGCATGATGTCGTCAATGACTTTCGCCAAAAACGTACGGCCACGGTGTGTTAGCAATTGACGTGGAGCACCATGCATCAAAATGATATCATGTAGAAGGAAGTCCGCAACGTCAGTTGCGCAACTGGTCGGACGAGCGTGGTTACGACGTATCGGGTCGCGTAGTCAGCCGCGACGGCAACCCACTTGTTTCGTGATGTAGATTCCGGAAATCGGCCGAGAAGGTCTAAGCCAACACGATGGAATGGCTCGGCAGGGATGTCGAGTGGCTGCAGGTAACCAGCGGGGAGCTGGGAAGGCTTCCTGCGTCGTTGGCAAAGTTCACAAGCGGCGACGTAACGTCGTACGGAACGGGCAAGGCCCGGCTAGAAAAAACAGCGACGTACACGGTATAGGTTCGAGATACGCCGAGGTGTCCTGCCATTGGTGCGTCGTGGAGCTCTTCTAGACCGGTTGAGCGGAGGTGTTTAGGTATGACAAGTAGGAACTCAGAGCCGTCCGGATGAAGGTTACGACGGTACAGAGTACCGTCGCGGAGGACGAAGAGGCGTAGAGTGGCGTCGGCCGGAGAGTGTTCAAAACGGTCGATGAGTCCTCTGATGCTGGCGTCACGACGTTGTTCGTCGGCGAAATGAAGCATCTGCGAAACAGAGAATACACAAGGAGCACTGGTAATATTGGAAGAGTAAAGGTAGTCAACAGGGTAACGCGGCAGGCTGTCAGCGTCTTGGTGCAGGCGGCCAGATTTGTAGACCACAGAATACGAAAATTCTTGTAGTCTCAAAGCCCATCGACCAAGCCGGCCTGCAGGATCTTTTAGGGATGAGAGCCAGCAAAGAGCATGATGGTCAGTGACTACGGAAAAAGGGTGACCGTAGAGGTAAGGACGGAACATCGCAACCGCCCAGACTACAGCAAGGCATTCTCGTTCCCTAATGGAATAGTTGCGCTCCGACGGTGTGAGGAGGCGGCTTGCATAAGCAATAACGCGATCCTGGCCACGCTGACGCTGGGCTAAGGCGGCGCCTACGCCATGACCACTGGCATCTGTTCGCAATTCTGTCGGGGCGTCAGGGTCGAAGTGGGCGAGAACGGGTGGTGAGGAGAGAAGAGTGATGAGACGAGAGAAGGCGATGGCTTCTGCAGTACCCCACGATAATTGTACGCCTTTCTTCAAAAGATTAGTGAGGGGTCTAGCAATTCCCGCAAAACCTTGAACAAAACGACGAAAGTACGAGCATAGCCCGTCAAAACTTCGAACGTCTGCGGCTGTCTTCGGAACCGGAAAGTCTCGGACAGCGCGAGTTTTGTCGGGATCAGGCTGTACTCCGGAAGCGTCAACGAGGTGGCCCAGAACAGTAATTTGGCGGTGGCCGAAACGACATTTCGACGAGTTAAGTTGCAGCTTCGCCTTTCGAAATACATCAAGTATAGCTGTTAGACGCTCAAGGTGAGGGTCGAACGTGGGCGAGAAGACGATGACGTCGTCGAGGTAGCAGAGACATGTGGACCATTTGAAACCACGGAGCAAGGAGTCCATGTACGCTCAAAGGTGGCAGGGGCATTGCATAATCCAAACGGCATTACCTTAAATTGGTATAGGCTATCAGGTGTGATGAACGCGGTTTTTTTCTCTGTCCATATCGTCAACAGCAATCTGCCAGTATCCAGAACGAAGATCGATTGAAGAGAAATAGCTGGAACCGTGGAGGCAGTCAAGGGGGTCGTCTATACGTGGGAGCGGGTAGACGTCCTTCTTAGTAATGCTGTTCAGATGACGGTAGTCTACACAGAAGTGCCACGTGCCATCCTTCTTCTTAACCAACACTACAGGTGACGCCCAGGCACTCGAAGAAGGCTCAATGATGTTTTTGTCTAGCATTTTGTTGACTTCGCTTTGAATTACTCGGCGTTCCGACGCAGAAATTCGATACGGTCGTCGGTGAATAGGAGTAGCATCGCCAGTAAGATGCCGATGCTAGACCGCGAGCGTGTGGCCTAAAGGGCGATCGTCGAAGTCGAAAATATCTCTTTAGGACGATAATACTTGGTAAAGGTCTTGGGCCTGCGCAGAAGACAGGTCCGTCGCAACCATTTTCTGTATCTTGGGATCGGCGGCCGAGGCTGGCACGATGGGCCTGCTAAGCTCGCAAGAAGCATCGGTTGACAACGCTGCCACGTGACGGTCGCCGATACAATCGACGTTGGAAAGGCAAATACCTAGCGGTAGAATTTGCTTTGCCAATACAAAGTTAAAGATAGGTATGCGAGTGCGGTTCGCAGTAGTAGTAAGTATACTCTGAGGCACGGTAACATCATACTGTAGTGGAATGTCGGGCAAAGGAGTGACGAGGTACTCGCCATCAGGGACTGGTGGGGAAGACAAGAGTTGAATATAGGCTATTGATTTTGGCGGCAGGCGAATAAAGCCGGTGGGGCGTAGGCGGCACTGGGGTACGTCAGAAGGTTCTGCGAGAATCGGCAACTCAAGGCGAAGGGTACTGGCAGAGCAGTCAATAAGGGCAGAATGCGCGGAGAGAAAGCCGAGGCCGAGAATTAGGTCGTGGGGGCAATGAGCAATCTTGGTGAAGAGGACAGGGGTGTGACGGCCGGCAATGCTAACTCGTGCCGTACACATGCCGATAATAGGCACAGTTCCGCCATCCGCAACGCGGCCGACGCGTGCCGATTCTGGGTTGATGAGCATTTTGAGTCGTCGTCGGAAAGCAGTACTCATAATAGAAAGATGTGCGCCTCTATCGATGAGTGCAGTGACAGGATAGCCGTCGACGTCAAGAAGGTGTTGGTTCGTTGGTAACGTGAGCAGAGGAGTTGAGGGCAGGGTAGACAACGCGGCTTCACCTCCAGAAGCTGCAGTGCCTAGTTTTCCGGCTGGGTCCGGGAGGCGATAGGCGGCGAAGAGAAGCGGCGGGGTTGGGGCTAACGAGACTGATGGCGTCGAGGTGAGGACGAGCGGCTGCAGCGAAGGTTCGAAGCAGGGGCATCAGCAACAGTGGGTTCGTGGTGGGTGGCATAGGGAACAGAAGGTCCAAAAGTGCGGGAATAAGTGGCAGCGTATGTCCGAGGAGGTGGTGGCCATCGGTTGCGGCTGTGACGAGCGACGTGGCCGATGCGACAGCAGGGGAAGCACATCGGCCTGTCATCAGGGGTACGCCATTCGGACGGGTTGCGGCGAGATATGGCAGAAAAGGACTGTCGGGGACGGGGAGGGCCGGTAGAGAACTGGGGAACGTTGGGTTGAGACGTTGTGCACACGGAGTTCAGACCCACGTTTTCATATTCCTGTCTGACGACGGCCTGAACCATCGCAATCGTGGTTGCTGGCGGATCGGGAGGCGTCGCGGCGAAAGCTGGCGGACAGGCGGCCTCGAGCTCGTGGCGAATAATACGGGTGACGTCGTCACAGGTGGTAGCCTGACGTGGTCGACCCTCACATGTCGACGTAGCAGCAGTGTTGGGTAGCCGCGTGATGCGGTGTATGATACGGCGGCTCTTAGCCTGTTCAAGGCGACGGCATTGTTTAATGATGTCGTCGATTGTCGACACGTTGGCGAAAACAAGCAAATTGAAAGCGTCGTCGGCGATGCCTTTTAGGACATGTGACACTTCATCAGCTTTAGACATAGCGTCGTGAGCTTTTCGGCATAGAGCCAAGACGTCGAGGATGTATGAAACGTACGGCTCTGTAGATGTCTGAACACGAGACGCAAGAGCATTTCTCGCGGCAACTTTGCTACCAATGGGGTCGCCAAACAGTTCCCTGAGCTTTTCTTTGAAATTGTCCCAACTGGTTATCTCGTCGTCATGCGTCTGGTGCCACACGCGTGGGGTGCCGCCGAGATAAAAGATGACATTGGCGAGCATGATCGTTGGGTCCCACCTGTTATTAGCGCTGGCATGTTCGTATAGCTTGATCCATTCATCAACGTGCTTTCCCTTCAGGCCAGAGAACACACCAAAGTCGCGATGTTGGGCGACCGTGACGACGGGAGCAGTCGGACATGCCGAAGCCGCTGCATAGGTGGTCTCGTCACCGGGAGGCATGGTGACAAGCTCGATATACCGAACACTCCGGAGTTCTGTGGCGAGAACGGGGATCGCTCACCTCAACCAGAATGTTACGTGTAGAAAGATACAGACGGAAGAGGCTATTTACACTGGACTAGAGCCAGAGTGCCAGGCCGACATTTTTTTCGCGCCCAGGGCACAGACCCACTTCGTCGTCGTTCTCGCGGCAGCTCGTCTCTCTGGTATCTACGGATGATATCGTAATAATATGATTCGAACCAATGTTGGATGCCAATATAATTCACCTATAAGTAACTCCCTTCACTTCACCTGTCACCATAGCGGCACAGGAACATCGCAGCTGGCGGCTATCTATGATTAGAGCGGTAAATAATTAAATTATGTTACTCCTTTTCCAATGCTGAGGACTGGCACCATAATTGATGAAACAGAAAGATGCAACTTCTTCTCTGGCATAGACCTGTGTATGGGCTTTTGTCAGGTGCCTCTGCGAGAAGACACCAAGCAATATGCGGCATTCACAACATAATTTGGAATATGCGAATACTGTGAAATATGTAAAAACTCACCTAGTTGGTTCCGAGACATGGTGAACACAGTTTCAAATTTCTACAATCGACGCTTCTTCAATGTATACGTAGATGACATTAAAACATACTCGAATTGTGAAAAGCTCCACGAATATCTGCACCTGGCTCACGTTTGACACATTTATTTCAAGCTAGGCTAAATCTTAATTTGAAGAAGAGGCAGTTATCTTAAAGTAAGATGACATGCATTGCTTGAATCTGTGGTGGGCTGCGCGTAGAGGTAGCCGCCGTAGCCAAGGTTTACTTATGCCGGCTAGCCATGGTCCTGCGCTCAGGTCCAGCGCACTAGCGTGTTCTCGCGCTACCTGCACGTGGGGAATCTTCTTCGCCGGCTCTGGAGGCGAGTCTCGTCTCTACAGGACCCCCTCTTATTGAAATAAAATCGCGTGGTGAGGTAAATGAGTAAAGGAGTAAAGGAGGTAAAGGGTAAGGTAAAGGAGTAAGTAAAGGAGTCCAGGCGAAGTGTGCAGGTGATGTCGTTGGTAGTGCCGAGCTCACACAATCCGAGAGAGAAATACCAGGCAGCAATGGCAGCGTAGGCTGTAAGCGAGGCGCAGCCACAGTGATACCGTAGTGCGACATCGCGACCTTCCCCAGGTTCTCGTACGTGCTCGGGCCTATAGAAGTAGGAGTTCCAAAAGTAGACCTTCTCTCAGCTGTGGACTTGCGTGGAGATAGCGCAAGTGTTCGTCACTCATGTTCTTGGCGTGGAAGTGGTTTTCGAGCTGAAGAAAAAAGAGGCAGAAGTGCACCTGCAAAAGATCAGTTGGCCATGCATCTGCGGAAAGTGTCAGCACAAAACATAGCTCGCCTGCTGCTGTTTGGGTGAAACCTAGAATGCCGATAGGATCAGGGCTGTGGTGGTCGCTGATTTCATCGCAGATGTTGTGTTTGAGGAGCCACCTGGCCTGCGAGTAAAATTTGCGCCTAGTGGAGCCGGTGGGAAATCCTCTGCATCGGTGATGAGTGAGGTGACCCCGAATCGAAAGCGGATAGCTTGCGGTAACGTCCAAGGTAGGAGAGCGGCGGACTGTAGAATATCCCTGGGTTTGGCCCAGGGAATTCCTTGGAAAGAGTCGTCGCCCCGCTGTAGAGGGGTGGGCTGTAGAATATCGCAAAGCGCTTACGTTTCGCCCAGTGAATTCCTTGGAAAAAGAGTCGTCGCCCAGCTGCCTTTGAGCGGGGGAGGACGCACACGCACCGAGTAGAGGTATGATGCTGGGGCCGGCGCGTGCTGACGGGCGGCACGAGTGGTCGCGGGAGATGTACGACGACAAGACGTGGAGTGACGCGACGGTTGAAATCGCGAAAGCAGCTGTGTGTGAGCGCATGGGGGGACATAGTGAGCAAAGAAAGCTGCCCACAAGTCGTCGAAGTCGGGTCCGAGGAGTGGAAACCGGAGCCTGGAACCTTGTTCAGAAGGAAGGGGCTGTCCAGCTACATCAACCAGATGTCCGGTATGTCGATGTAGAATTTGCGGACACCATACAACTGCAAGGATTTCTGCCAGACTGCGTGAGGCCACGTCACTCGCCTTGGTATAGTCCGTACGCTGACGCTGGCATCGCTGACGCTGGCATTGGTGACGCGGGTCACCAATTCGTGGAAGGCGGCGCAGAGAGGTAGCCGCCTTAACCATGATTTATTTAGGCCGGCCTAGTGCAGCGGGATCTCGAGAGCGGCCGAGACCACGGCTACTCAGGATGAATTGTTTGATTTATTAATTGAATTGACTTTATTTTCAACATTGTTACAGAAGACCAGGAGTAAAACCTGATCAAACAACTTCAGAGGACTTGGCCACCCTACAAACACGGCGGCATAAAGGTAGTTGTAACAGAAAAAAAGAAACGTAATGGAAAATACAACGCAGTGTACATAACTCACGTACTGGCAAAACATACTTGCATATGGCACGTGTAATAAAACTTATGCAAATGCTATTTCGATATACAGCAAAATGAAACAATCAGCATGAATTTCACACAAGCGTGTGTTAGTTAAAAATAAAAATATGATTTTCAGCATAATCCCAGTAGTTCTTCGAATGAGATTAGTTAGATGCCAGAGGTTTTCTCTGCAAATTGCATTTAGCAATGGCGCTGACCCACAGCGTTGCCTCAACAGCCCAAACGCGCTCTTTGTTTATAGAGTGTCACTTTTCTTAGCAAAACGAATAATATTGCCTACATTGAGCGGTCTTTCGTATGTAATTGGCTGCCGGGAGGCGAGCAGCAGGCTCAAGGGGAGAGGGCTTCCATGGAGCCGAGCCAGAGCACTGAAGATAATCGGATGAAGAGGGTGGTGTCGGCGTCTGCGATTGGTCCGCTTTCCGCTACTTAGCTTGCGGTGGCTTGTCTAAAACAGCGCCGGCGTGGAACAAGGATAAAATGCCGCTAAAATGGATCGTCAGCAAGTAAGAGTTGGCAGAGCGAGGTCGTAAACATGCCTAAAGTGCTCGAAAACATACACGGCCACGCATAAAGTTTTGTTAGACGCAAATAAACCCATGCTCTCCGGCAGCTGCGAGTAGCCAGTGCCTGAGCGATCGGTGGCAGCCATGTTTTATTTCTTTTATAACGGGGCAGCGTGCGGCTATACAGAAAAAAAATCCAGTTTTGTGGGACGTATTAATGTATCTTTAATGCGTACACGTCACTTTCAAGCGGGGGGTTTTCGCAGTTTTGTGACGTCACGTGACTGGCAGGTCGAGTGGGTGCAGCCCGAAAGCTTTTGATCAATAGCCGACGGCTAATTGCGAAAAGGCGTCAAATGAGAAATAACTATTTTCCTTTGTTCGGTCCAATTCTGCATAATGAGCGTGTACGCGTCATATTAGATGGGGATACTATCGCAGATTTTGTGACATCGCGCGACAGACGGGCGAAGTGAAGGTGGCGCAAAAAGTTTTTGACCAATCGCGAAAGGCTGATTGCCGAATTCGAATAGAAAAGTTTAGAGTAGCTTTACGTTATAGCGCCCTAGGACACTGTTGCCTCGTCAGAAGCCATCCGAGGAGTCGGGGAGAATATTTACCCCATTACTCCTATTACTCCTATTAGGCAGTGTCCCGGCGCTGCTCTCAACACTGAACAGCTTCAGCGCAAAATGTTTGTATACCGGCAGACGGTACCCATACAGTTATTGAATGCAAGACTGCATGTGTATATGTTACAAGGAGTCTGCTGGTGCGACTACAAAAGCTTGAAAGAGATATAAGCATGCATTCGAGCTATCCTGAACGGGTTAAATGATGCAGCCCGTTTAGGTTTGGGGGAAATAGACGGTGCGTACAAAGGAGAGACTAGACGTCCGTTGGCTACGACCGCTCGGTGCCGACTGCTTTATTGAGTACATTTATTCCCTAGAAGGGAGAGCGTTTCAGACTGCTTCCGGAAGGGCTAATAGGGACGGACACTGTACACCTCTAGGTCGATGCTTATTTCCAAAGCAAAATAGCATGACGACTTGAATGGAACTACAAATAAAAAATAATTGGATCTGCCGCCTCCACCACGATATGAAAGTTTATGCTTTCTGCAAATATATGTAAATGTTTCGAAACATGAACACGTAAGAAAGATGTCCGAAAACAAAAAAAATATCAACTGCCCAGTTTCGGGTTGACGTTTTAGTTCCTTTCCTGATGAAGCTTTTTTTTTTCAGGGGTGGAAAATTCTGGCTACTTTCTCAAGGGGTCGCGGAAAAAAGACGTAAAACCATTATTTCTCTAATCGCAAAATGTCATCTTGCTTTTTATTCTGATCATTTGCATGCCTAGTAGGCTGAAGAGAGCCGTCCTTAATGCCAGGCAGGGTGTTCCACTTTCCCAAAGAACGAACCTCCCCCGCGTGTCGCCAGTGCGCGTCTTCCTGTCTGGGCGAGATGCATAGGAAAGTGGGGAACGTTCGGTGCCGTTACCGTTTGTCATTTTAGTGCTAGTTTTCAGTAACTTGGGGCTATCGTAGAGGCAGCGGCACCGCATCTCGCTCGTCGTTCACTTTGATCTCGGGAACTCGCTTCTGCATGTGCGCCATTTCCGAAGCACATCTGCTCTGAGAGGGAAGCCGCTGCGTGCTTTGCTTACAAGCAAATGCGCGCCCTTCGTCAACCTTTTATGAAAACGCGTTCCCTTGTAGCACTGCGCGAAATGACGACAGCGGTGCCACATCAACTTTATTTAGCTCGTTTTGGCACCAGAAGGCACGACAGACATAATGAACAATGAAACGTTAAAGTGTTGGCGTTAATTATTTCGCTGAGTGATAACCACGGAACGCACTATATAGGCGTTATGCAATGTGCTTCGAATGCCTTATCGGTGTCGGCAATATTTAAGATTTTTCGGCTTATTACGAAATTTTTGAATTTTTTTGGTAATTACCTAAAATTAATATTATCCCTTTTGGTGAATGTTTTGCACAACCCACGTAGAAAGTTTACCTGCTGTCCAGGTAGAAGTGAATGTGATAGCAAGCTTAAACTTGCATGGAGAGGGGGGGGGGGGTTGGCATAGTTCGCCTCATGTGCATGCAAATTTTAAGGCGGGGTGTTCGCTGCAAGTTTTACCGAAATTCATCATCGCAGATGTCTTCACGGTTTGTAAAAGGAATGACACAGCCATTAGCATAGGTTCCTTTGGAAAGCTGGATGTGGCAGAAACTACATTGTGAAGGAGCGCGTCGATTTTTCTGCTTGAATTAAGCAGAACGCCTAAAGTAAAGTGCGTTAGTTCATTATGCGCTCGAATTCATTATATGAATTCGAGCGCATATTATAGATATTATAGTTCATTATGTAAGCGCTCGAATTCCTTAGCAAGCATTACGAGGAATAATTCTCCGGTGTCCTGGGCAATTCTACTTAAGTTATTAGTTCTTATTAGATACTATGGTCGCTATTTAGTCATTTTCCATTAGCGGTTAGCATTCATACCTGAAATTTTAGTCTTGAACAGCAGTACATTAAAAGTTGTAGACGTATGGCTTCTTACATATCGAATGCTTTTACAGAGCGATTGGTTTCTCTAGTAAGAATGGGAAGATCCCGGAACAACACGAACGTCATTCAATATTCTTATCTGGAAAAATACAATCAAATAATAAAGCCCTAAAATATAATGAGCATTCAGTGCATGTATCGGCGCCTGTGTGGTCTGTACAATTTCTACAGCGCCAGGTTAAATATAAATATTTTGTTGTTCAATGAGATTTGAATCAGGGTTCCCCATCACCATAGAAGGCTGCTCAACCCTTATATCATTCTCTGGTTGTGAGTATATAGACGCATGTTTCGTCTAGCACAAGAAAAGCTCTGTATTATCGCAGACGTTAGGCCACATCATAAAAAGCTGTGCGGTAGTAAGAGTACAAACGCAGCGTCACAGTAGGCACTACACAATAGCACGCTCCACAGAGTAGTGAGCGCCTATAATCCACTGAGCTCATCCGTTACTCGATGCAACCACTCCACTGCTAAAGCATGTAATTTGGCTCAGCCCCCAACACCAGAAATATTACTTCCACGAAACCGTTTTCAGAGCACTAACAGATTTATTTGTTGTCAAAACTTCAGTAATTTTGAGCCTGAAATTCGTGCATCGTGTAAAGAAAGATCCCACTTACGCACAGGCTCCTCTCAGCGATGGGTGATTTAATGGAGTTGGAGGTGAAGTTCGGCCGCCTCAAAGACCCGCATTCTCTGATGGCTTTGACCTGCTCAGCACTTATCAAGATTGCGCCTGGAAACAAGGACATCTACTTCGCCCATACCAGTTGGTTCACTTACAGAAGTATGCTAAGAATGCAGAAGAAGTACAAGCTGCCCTGGCACACAGCCGCACAAAGCAACATGACAGGTGAGTTCTAGTAAGTGGAAGGATTGACATTCTACTTACATTCTTCGTCGGCTATCACGTGGTAATCTCCCGGCAGCACTGGGATAGTGAGTTCTGCCTGCCACTACTGTGACGGGCAAAACCAAATAATTTAAGAGCACGTAGCAGTAATTCGGCTACAAATCCAGTGCAGAAGTCTTGTGAGTAGGAATATTAGGCCTTTATTAGTATCGCTTCTTCGTTTTGTTTTTCTCCGAGCTCTATGGTGAGTACACAACGTAGGAGGCGAAAAGCTTCGGAATAAGAAAATCACAATACATTTACAAACTTTTCATGCTGTCGTGTTGCCTAGATGCGGTTGATAAAGACGTCGCTTATCACGATTCGCCATTGCGTTATGGAGACACGGCGTCGCTACTTCCGGTATCACCTTAGCTGGCCTGAGGCGACGTTGGAGGCGTTTGCAGGCCGACGCAACTGAACCGCTGGGACATCTCCGCCAGACCTGCAGAGCGTAGCCCCAGAGCTCGGACACGTCATTATGTTGAAGGCACCTTGAGGTTGTAGCTGCAATTGTCCTTGGTTGTGCGCGCTCAGCGCATGGATCGTAGCCGACGGCAGTTAATTTCTCGAAACTAGGTAGCCTTTTCCGTTACTCCCGCCTAATTGTCTCATTTTCTTGCGTTGTCGGGCTACCTCATGATTCCGAGCTTTCGCTTTGCCACTGAGTGAGAAAACCTAAAAGCTTTTCACAAACGCATCTCCGCGATTTCAAACCTAGCAGTGAAGAGCATTGTTCATATAGAGACGAGGGCGCTAACTACTGATCTCTCGCGCAACAACATTGCTATGGATTAGAGAGCTTTAGGATAGGAGCCCTAATATTTTGGGTACCGAAAGAGTTTTGCGTGCGCCGGCGTTGAGATAAAAAGGAATGACGAGCTTTAGAATAGGGGTGTGAGCTTGTCGATTGCGTGTTGAGGTTACAGTGCTATCGCAGCTTCAATGCAAAGCTTTTGTAAATCATAAAATCACATCTGATAAAGGAAACAGATTGGACTTACGTAGTTAGGCGCATAAATAGAATTTTAGACTTCCTCAAATCATCATCATCATCAGCCTAGTTAAACCCACTGCAGGGCAACGGCCTCTCCCATACTTCTCCAACTCCCCGGTCATGTACTAATTGTGGCCATGTTGTCGCTGTACACTTCTTAATCTCATCTGCCCACCTAACTTTCTGCCGCCCCCTGCAACGCTTCCTTTCCCTTGGAATCCTGTCCGTAACCCTTGATGACCATCGGTTATCTTCCCTCCTCATTACATGTCCTGCCCATGTCCGTTTATTTTCCTCGAAACTGGGTTGCCTCCAATACCAGCAAGAAAATAGCCGCGACCTATTTTGAGTGTACTAACTTATTTAGCGTCGATAGCCAAGTTTATCCAAGAAGTCAATTGCGTGCGCGCTGCTAGTGTCGTGGCGTTTGGTGTGTTTGTGACATAAATACCACAGCTTCACGTTATCCTACATGCTAAAGCTGAACCGTTTGAGCGTAAGTGTTCTTTTCGAGTACCTGCTTTATCTAGGTCCTAGCAGGAGTCGTCTGCATGACATTTACCTTTAACACCGATAGCGCACGCCGAGGCAGTGCAAGTAGTTGAATGGGTTATTAAACATTGAATAATTGAAGGTAGAGTATTTATGACAGATATATAGATTCTACAATTAGCCCTTGAAAGACCCAAGGACGTAGGATGGTATGCCGAACACGTTTATAAGCGTTCTGGGTGTCTCTGAAAGGAGGCCCACCTCATTAGCCCATGTAGGCTGGCGTACCCCAACTGATGGTGCGGCGTGGAGACAATTTCGGCCGGTTTTACTCGACATGGTGAGTAACTGTGTCAACGCTAGTTATGGAAGAAATGGTGGACACCTGCTGGACCTGAAGCATAACAAGTGGCTGAGCCTTCAAGCACAAGTACAAAGTGTACAAAGTAAGGCAAGTACAGCGTGTTTAAAATCTGGACTGCGTGATCATGAGTGTATGGGCGTGTGACTAAAACTGCAACGAATTATGTCACTTTTCTACCCATTCAATTCATCCTTTTTTGAGTCCACTGAGCTCATCGTTACATTATCTCCTTTTTCCAACAATGCATATGCCATGTGCACAACTTGGGAAGTGCTGGCATTTCCTGGACGGCATGGCGAGAACAAGTTAACGCTCATCGGTGGATGAAGATTCTACTTCTCTGGTCATAAGCGGCTCCATGCTGTTTAATACTGCTCAGTTTACTGCAGCAGTGGAATCTTCTGTGATCTAGATGGGCCCTACTTATGTCACACACATGACACCGATAAGTAAACCATTCAGACTTACTACGTGATGAAGTGCTTTTACTCACATCAAGAAATTTTAATGAAGATGTCTTGCATCTGCTAATAAATTATCTTTAAATAGAGCCTAAGTGATGTGCAGCTTTGGCGAAGACTGAAAGGTGTTGGTGAACATTATTCATATTACTGTTGTGTATGTATGTTCAAAACATATCAGTAAATTTACTTGAAACCTTGATGTTCCTGCTATCACAGCCCTTGATGGTACGTGCGCCAGTGCCCTAGAATGTGTTACACTCCCAATTACGCTTGTAGTAGCACATCAGGCCTTTCAGTATTTCCTGGTCAAGCTAACATCGCAAGATAGGAAGAAAGTAAAGGAACCGCGCTCTGGGCATTTTCTCTTAAAAGTTATATTCTTCTTTGTATGCTTTATATGTGCACTATGCCTGATTTATGCTCTTTGGCATGGTGACAGCTGAGAAGAATTATTTTTGTTGTAGGTGTCTTCGCAGACAGCGAGCTTTACAGAAGGTTGGTGAATTTGGTACAGTGCTCCTGTTACACAATATACGGGGACCCGGCATACCCGTTGCGTCCGCTGTTCATGCGGCAATATGCTGGTTCTTCATAGGAGCAGTTGCGGCAGAGATTCAATCTTTACTTCCCCTTTCTCTTCCCCTAGTGCAAGGTAGCAAACTGCATGTTTCAACTCTGGTTAACCTCCCTGCCTTTCTCTCATTTGAATCTCTATCTCTCTCTCTCAATCTTGGAATGAGCACAGTCCACTAGGCTGCGAAATCAAGATTCGGCAAGATTGTTGCACCTGTTTGCTGTTATATCGTCAGTTTCATTTTCGTATTGTTCTCACCGATAGCGCCACGGTGCGCTCAACCTTGTAAGTGCACTGCGCCATGTTCCCCTTTCTATCTTTTGATATAAACGTCAGTCTACGTTTGGTCCCCTTCCAGGGAAGTTGCCTTTTTCTGCGGCACTCCTCGCGCTCAGCCGTAGGCCTCCTCCAGAGGCCCCGCGTTTCGGCCATCTCTTCAAAGCAACTACAAGTCATGGAAATACAACTGCTGACGAGGGTGTTTGCAGTTTAGCTCGCACAACAACTGGTGACGAGGTGAACCTTTGTGCAACTGCTAGATCTCCCTCCTGTTTTTGCTCTACTAGTATACTGCCAGCATGGAGACTACGCTGCCTGCTGTTACAACTTCTTTGTTCGCCGCTCCAAGCATAGCGTTCACTCCCCTCCGCCGCCATTTCTTCCTGTTCCGGGTGTTGCTACCCTACCTCGGCAGACGTTGAAACGGTCGTTTCTCACTTTATACCGGCGGTCGGAGGCGAGACTTACACTGAGGAGAGAAGAAGGCTGTTTTGCTTTCGAAGTTCGGCTTCGAGGGTCAACGCCCTTTTTACAACTTAACGTCAACGTCGCGAGCTGACCCGCGAAAATACAGTCCCAAGATATCATCCGCGTGCTGGACAAGCACTGCGAAGGCAGCACTAACAGCCTCGTCCATAGAATTATCGTGAGAGACGACAGCAACCGGGAGTCCTTCAAGGCTTCGTGACATTGCTACAACGCTTGGCTCCAGCTTACGCGTTCGGTGTTCGGCATGATGAGTCCCTCCACGACCAAGTTCTCCAGGGATTCGCGTGGACGAGAATCCGTGAGGGGCTTCTTTATGAGGGACCTTTGTTGACCTTCAAGAAAGCCGAAGAAATTGGACTAAGTTTCGAAATAGTTCACAGGGCACTTCAAGTATTCAATGGGCGTTAGTGCAGCGCATTAATTCTCAGCGGCAAGACGGCGTCGCTAAGCGTTGCGCCCCTTCCCCGGGCGCTCAAGATGGTGGTCTGAGTCAAGCTCCTTGCGAAAGCAGACAGGTTCAAGATGTCTGGTCGCCACCTGGGGAAGCCGGCCAACACGGCTCTCGGCAAAGAATTTTGCAAGGCTGGCCGAGACGCCATGGGCCGTTGTTGCAGACCAACTAGCCACATAGTATCCGATCAAGGCTGCCCGCGAGGAATGCAGCATATAGCGCTTGCAAGAAACAGTGGAATTACGCGGAGACTGTCTCCATTACGCACATCGATATTCTCCTGCAAGCAGAGATCAGCTCACTTCTTCGTATACTGAAGCGGGCTCGCCATCCCTTCTATGCTGACCATGCAGGTACCCAGACCGTGTACGGCAATTGTTCACATTGAAGTTTTCGTTGCCAACACTCCGCTCAAGTTTTTCGTCGATACATGAGCTACATTTTCCCTGAAGAACATTGGATTGTACCAGCAGCACTTTCAAGTTTTTCCTTTGTCTGCTTCTAGCCTCCGACACACGAACTAATCGCAGGAAGAAGTATTACAAGCAGGGCATTTCTCTGGGGTGGTTAAGTATCGCAATATATCTGCAAGAATCACCTTCCATGTCACGCATCAACGCACATCTCTGCTGGGTCTACACGCCATCCAAGCTCTGGACATCGACATACAAGGGACTAGTCACTAGTCCCATACAAGGGACTAGTGGCAGCAGTTGCGAGCGTGCACGAGGGAGCCTCTGACATTCGTGCTAATAAGCATCTGCTATTCCCTACACAGATATCACAAGGAGCGCGGATCCGGCGACACTGCGTCCTGCGGTTTGCTTCTGCGCATGGTCCAGAGGACTCGGGCCTGATCATCGACCTGAAGTTTGCTTCTGCGCATGGCCCAGCCGACTCAGGCCTGATCGCCAACCTCTGCGCAGTGAGGCACCGTCACTTGCGTCAGCGGCAGCACCGTCTACTTCTGAGCCTATATATACGCAACACGCCCAGATCATCGACACTAGTGGCAGCAGTTGCGAGCGTGCACGAGGGAGCCTCTGGCATTCGTGCTAATAAGCATCTGCTATTCCCTGCACAGATATCACAAGGAGCGCGGATCCGGCGACACTGCGTCCTGCGGTTTGCTTCTGCGCATGGCCCAGCGGACTCAGGCCTGATCGCCAACCTCTGCGCAGTGAGGCACCGTCACTTCCGTCAGCGGCAGCACCGTCTACTTCAGAGCCTATATATACGCAACACGCCCAGATCATCGACACTAGTGGCAGCAGTTGCGAGCGTGCGCGAGGGAGCCTCTGGCATTCGTGCTAATAAGCATCTGCTATTCCCTGCACAGATATCACAAGGAGCGCGGATCCGGCGACACTGCGTCCTGCGGTTTGCTTCTGCGCATAGCCCAGCGGACTCAGGCCTGATCGCCAACCTCTGCGCAGTGAGGCACCGTCACTTCCATCAGCGGCAGCACCGTCTACTTCTGAGCCTATATATACGCAACACGCCCAGATCATCGACACTAGTGGCAGCAGTTGCGAGCGTGCACGAGGGAGCCTCTGGCATTCGTGCTAATAAGAATCTGCTATTCCCTGCACAGATATCACAAGGAGCGCGGATCCGGCGACACTGCGTCCTGCGGTTTGCTTCTGCGCATGGCCCAGCGGACTCAGGCCTGATCGCCAACCTCTGCGCAGTGAGGCACCGTCACTTCCGTCAGCGGCAGCACCGTCTACTTCTGAGCCTATATATACGCAACACGCCCAGATCATCGACACTAGTGGCAGCAGTTGCGAGCGTGCGCGAGGGAGCCTCTGGCATTCGTGCTAATAAGCATCTGCTATTCCCTACACAGGTGGGCTTTGGTTTCCATTTTTCTCCAACTCTTGCATATCGCAACTGCTGCCACTATTACAGTTTTTGTCTCGGTGCTTTGTATCCGTCATGCCCTGAAATGCTGAACTCGCAAAGCGTCTTGATGTGCTAGAAAGCGTTCTGCAGGGAAAACTGGCTACGGTGGCTCAACAAGTTCTGGCGAGCGTTAAATTGAAGATGGCCACTGAACCAGAAACCTTTGTTGGTAACTTCAAGAAAGACTTGGAGGAATTGAAAGGGAGCCTGGCTTACTTAAATGAAACTGTTGAGGAACTGAAGTCTGAGAACGAGAAACTGAAGATTACGAACTTGGCACTTACAACTACAAACGCAGCCTTGGAACAGAAACTAAGTGAGCTAGAGCAATACTCACGCAAAAATAATGTTGAACTAAAGGATGTACCCTGCACTCAAGGCGAAGACTGTGTGGCGATTCTTCAGGCTGTTGGAAGTAAAATTGACTGCCCGGTATTGAGAGACGACATCGGAATTGCCCATCGAGTGCCATCTGTCTCAAGCACGAAAAATTTAATTGGAAGGTTCACCTCGAGGGCAAAGAAAGCAGAATTCGTAAGCAAGGTGCGGAAGGCGCGTCTACAGACTCGCGACATAGGCTTTCATGGAACTGAGTCTAAGCCGATCTACGTCAACGACCATCTGACACAGGAAAACAAAAATATATTTTCGAAAGCTCTATCTTTGAAAAAAGAAAATCGCTGGCAGTTCCTATGGACTGATGATTGCCTAATCAAGGCAAGGAAGAACACAGACAGCAGGGTTTTTCGAATTCGAAACGAGGCAGATCTCTCGATTTTCACTAACCATGCGTAATAGCACTTCGCTTTTTCCAACATGGCTTACGTTGAATCAAACGAACTCGCATCGTTGTTGTCAAATCCCAGCTGCTCAGCTATCCATTTCAATGCAAGAAGTCTAAAAAAACAATATGACGAGTTTCACCTGCTGTTATCATCGATCAATATTTCGTTTTCACTGGTTTGTGTAACAGAAACATGGTTAACTGATAGCGATAAGAATTTGTTTTTATTTCCATCATACACTCCGGAATATTGTCATCGCGTGTCATCCAATCACGGTGGTTCCGCAATCTTTATTTCACAAGATATAGAGTATAAACGCCGGCTAGATTTAAATTTTAGTATGCCCGATTGCGAAGCAGTATGGATTGAATTCAATAATTCATGTTTCAATACCGGTGAAAAAAGCACTGTATTTGGCTGCATCTACCGATCACCCAGCTCTAGCATAAACACGTTTTGCTGCGCTCTTGATGAAATTTCGCACACTGTTTCGAATGAAAACAAGAACATGGTTATCATGGGAGACATAAACATCAATCTTCTGAATGAGAAGTGCGCTTACAGCAGAGAATACATTAGCATCTGTCATGGATACGGTATCGAGTCGTTGTTACAACTACCCACTAGGTGCGTCGCTAACTCGACTACTCTCATCGATCATGCACAAACAAACCTGCTTTATCCCACTAAGGCTTTTATCGTACGAAGCAACATAAGCGACCACTTTCCGATTGTGCTCTGTTTTCCACGTCTTAATCACGCCATGGAAACTCTGTACACTAAACCCAGGTTTGACAAAGAACATTTCATAGAGCTAGTTAACAGTTCAGATTGGTCGCGCGTAACATCATTAAATGACGCTGAAGCCTCTTATACTGAGTTATCTGGCACAATTAAAACTTGTATATCCTCAGTAACAACAATAGTTAAGTGCCGTAAACATTTTGCCTCCCCATCAAGCCCTTGGCTTACACCAGGATTGTTGAAGAGCATGCGCAAGAAAGAAAATCTGTATCGTAAATGGAAAAATAGACCATTTAACCAATCTCTTAAGTTTCGGTACAAGAAGTTTTGCACCTTACTGACATATCTACTTAAGCAAGCAAAGAAAACTTACTATGAAAATGTAATAAATGAAACCGGGAACGATTCTCGGAAACAATGGCAGATACTTAATGCGTTTCTGAATAAGAATACTACAAGGAATAGAATAACGAAAATTCAAGAAAAAGGCTGCACACTTACACACCCTGAAGATATTGCATGCGCATTCAGCAACTTTTTTGGTACTGTGCCTGATATCCCTGGGGGTAATGACACTCACATGCCACGCTTGACACAACAATCATTCTATCTCTTCCCAACTACACCCAGTGAAGTTCGAGCAACAATTATGAATCTTAAAACTTGCAGTCCTGATTTAGATTCCATATGCTCGTATCATATCAAAGAAATTGTTGACAGCATATGTGAAGCTTGCAGTCACGTTGTCAATTTAATCTTTAAAACTGCCGTTTTTCCTAGTGACTTGAAAAGGTCAAAAATAATTCCTGTGCATAAAAAAGGAGACGTCACCTTACTAGCAAACTACAGGCCCATATCCATCTTGCCGTGTTTCAGTAAAGTAATAGAAAAACTATTAGTACAGCGCCTATCTAATTACTTGGACAAGTTCCAATTATTACCACCAAGACAGTTTGGTTTTCGTGCTGGATATTCTACTAACTTAGCTTTAATTACCCTCACTGACAAGATCAAAGCGGAAATTGATGGGGGCAGATTCGTAGGACCTGTATTTATTGACTACTCGAAAGCATTCGATTCCATTAATCACAACATTCTCTTTACTAAACTCAGCGCATATGACATAACAGGTCCATCTTTGGAACTACTGCGAAGCTATTTATACGACAGACAGCAACAGGTTTGCATTTCAGGAGTGCTGTCTGACACAAAAATAATTAACACTGGCGTTCCACAGGGGTCCATACTCGGTCCCCTCTTATTTCTAATCTTCATTAATGATTTCCCAAACTGCCTAACTTCTACAGAATGTCTTTTGTACGCGGACGACACCACTATTTACGCCTCACATAACGACATCTTTACGCTAACTGAGCTTTTAAATGATGAACTAAATAATGTCAGTAGTTGGTGCAAAAAATAAATTGCTAATTAACCCCAAGAAAACAAAGTTTGTGGTTTTTAGTTCACACAGTGAACCTCGACATAACCTTCTACCACTGTACATAGCTTCTCACCCAATATTTCTATCTAATGAGTGCTCATTTTTAGGTGTTCAATTAAACTCCTTTCTAAAGCTTAATTTGCATGTCAGCTTCATAAAAAAGAAAGCTGCCTATGGAATCAGGGTGCTTTTAAAGGCTAGAGAGTACTTTCAAAAACACTCTCCTGACATTGTATTATGCCTTCATTTCTAGCCATTTAAATTACGGTATCAGTTCTTGGGGTCTTACATATCGCTGTCATATAGCTCCCTTGCAGCACATCCAAAATAACGCTGTCCGTATCATCTCTCCAGCTCCTTATAACGCTCATGTTACCCCCATCTTCACTGAGTTACGTATCCTCACAATAAATAAAATTATCTGGTACAACCACAGCATCGTTATTTACCGACTTCTTCAAAACCCACAATTACATTATGTCATTGCCAGGAATAGTCTTGCTAATCCTAACACTACCAGGTTCTCTTTACAAAATAACCTTTTACTTCCAAAATCGCGCAGCAACTATGGCAAACTAACTGTTGGTTTTGCTAGTGTGAAAATGTGGAATAATTTACCTATTCACGTGAAATCCTCACCTACGTTATCGTCATACCAACGTTCACTAAGAGCTTATATTAATACTCTGTAAACTGCATATATTCTTTGAAGTATGTTTATGTTGCTTATTGATGTAATTTTTTTTATGTTGTGATAGGTTTATGTTGTGATAGGTGATAGGTGTTGTGAACTGTGGGACCTCTTTCTGTATAACTTATAGTGCATATATGTACCACTAGTGAATGAAGCAATGAAACTTGAAACTTGAAACTTGAAACTTTGCTAACTTGTCACCAAGTTTCAGGGACTCCGGCTGATACACATCTCAAGTTATCGTCTCAGCCACAAAACACCCCAAAGGAATTTTTGAGTCTGTGCTCAGGACAAATTAGGCTAGTAAAGGGCTTCATTCATAACGTTCGTCAGCACCGTTCGGTGCAACTCATATCAGCGAAACTGCTGCCTCTGCACCTAGTACTCAGCGAGCAAGTTTCGGCATAACTGCATCGACCGCAAACAGCTGACATCACCGAACAGGTCACAGCATCTGACTGGATTTCTCCGCTCGTACTGGTACGGAAAAATGACAATTTTTCAATTTTACGTCGATCTCCGGGAACCCAACAAGGTCATAGTGGTCAACGCGTTTCCGCTACCGAGGGCTGATAAGCTGTTGCGTCAACTTCTTGATTCCACTGTTTTCAGCAAGTTATATTTACTATGTGCCTATCACCACGTTCTGTTAGGCGAGAAAAACCGATGGTTACCATTTTCATCACTCATAACAGCCTCTTCTGTTTTAAGCGAGTATGTTTCGGTTTGGCCTCTGCGCCATCCGCTTTTCAGCGAATCAATTCTTATGTCTTAAAGCACTGTCTGTGTCCATCATGTTACCTTCATAATGTCCTTGTTTGGGGGCATAGACAACCTGACCACGATAGAAATTCGCAAAGGCTCCTTTCAAGAATAAGGGATGCGCGCATGTAGTTCAACAATTAGTGTGTATTCGGTGTCCCAGAACAACTTTCCTAGGACATGAAATTTTTCTAAACGGCATTTCTCCGATGGGCAACAAAATCAAGGCGATTATTGAGGCTCCGCAACCAAACGACAAGAAGGCACTGTATTAATTTCTGGGTCTCATAGCATATTATGGGAAACCAATACCGCAATATCCTGACATAGTAGAATGGTTACGGAAACTTCTAAGGCAAGGACAAACATTTTGTTGGGAGTCAGGATATCGCATACAGCTTCCTGTCTATTAAGGAAGTACTTACTTCGCCACCTGTAATGATCATGGTTCAACCACACCTACTAATTGTTGTGACAGTTGATGGTTGGGACGTTGGTTTGGGAGCCGTCCTTTAGTAAAAACGAGGAAATGAGCTCTTTACAGTGGCTTTTGCATCGCAGTACCGCTCAATTACGGTACTCCATTGGCGAACCTGAAGAATTAACCTGCATTTTTGCTTGTGAACATTGGCATGCTTGATTATGGGGCCGTCGGTTCACGCTTCGAACTGTTCACCAAGCTGTTGTTGCATTGCTGTCATACGAAGGTTCTGGTCAGCGTCCTCTAAGAACTGCTCGATTGAGTGCTCGGCTATTTTAGTACAACTCTGTCATAAATTATCGCATGGGTGATCAAAAATGTCACAGCTGATGCATTTTCGCTCCTTCTTGTTATTCCTGAATCTGAACCAGCACTTGATGATGAGATAGTCTATGGTTTCAGTATGCATAACAAACGAAGGGTTTGACAGTTACACTAGCTGATCAAGTTTGTCAGGCTGTAAGAGGAAAGGTAGTAAATTGGCAAAGAAATGCTGCCTATCTGCCGGCAGAATTACAGGCATAGGCATCTTTGACCTGCGCCCGTCCTTGTCCCTCGCTGTCTTTGTGGTTCGTTTGTTCGCGCAGTTAAACAATGTTCGCATCTTTACAGTCTGAATTATCCGACGTGGATAGTTTTCCCGGAGAAGAGCGTATTATTTATCCAGCGTCCTTGCGTCAGAAACTCCTGTCCTTTATTTATTTATTTATTTATTTATTTATTTATTTATTTATTTGTCACAGTACCCAAAGCGCCAGTTTGGCATTACAGTGGGGGGGGGGAGAAGTACATATATCATTGACAAACAGCAGTTGATATAGAATACATGAAAAAAAAAGATACAGATCAGGGCAAATCGCCGTCACAACAAAAAGAAGAAACAAAGAAGCAGAGCATAACCGTACATGTGCGAAGTGAAACAAAGCGGTTCTGTTGACGCAAGCACTAAGTACAGAAGTGCACAAGTGTCATTTGGGCCTCGCCAAACCAAAGCTGACACTCAGAGGCATCTACTGGCGGCTTCACAAGGATAGACAGGTTCAGGAACTTGCCAGAAACTGCTGTTTTGGAACAAGCGGATCAATTTGCCAAATCTTTTGCTCCACTTCAACCTGTTGAATGGCCAATGACATACCTTGATTGGAAGGTCCGAAAAAGCCCTTACGGTAGTGACCACTTCCATATTCTCTTAACTTTAACAAAACGAGCTGATTGCGCTCTCTAGGTTACCCGATGAAAAATCGACTCGTCGAATTCGAAACTCTTTCAAAAGAACACATATTTACAGTGCGATGATTTGATTTCTTTAAACATAGATGATGCTGTGGCATACTTGACACGTTTTATTATTGACGCCTGCGAAGAATATATAAAACAAACTAACGGACTTGCTAATAAGCATCGTTTGCCTTGGTGGAATGACGAATGCAAATAAGCGCGGAAAAAACAAAATAAAGCTTGGGACCTGCTTCGTGACTCTACAACTGCGGAGAACACCATTAATTTCAAGAAAGCTAAATCACAGGGCAGGATAACACGTCGACGTGCTAAGCGAGAAAGCTGGGAAAGGTACATGTGTAGTATTAATTCGTACAAGGATGAGAGTAAGGTATGGAAGAGGGTGAACAGAATAATGGGCAGGGAAACACAACCGATTCCTTTAGTAAACGCTCAAGGCGACACCATGAAAGGTCAGGCAGATTTCCTGGGCAAGCATTTTCGAAATAGTTCTAGTGCATCACACTATGCGCCAACTTTCCTAAAGTTCAAGGAACACATTGAGCGAGAGTGCCTTGGACGAAAATGCGCAGCAGATGAACCTTATAACCGTCCCTTTAGTCTCGCTGAACTGAAGGCTGCTCTCAGTTCCTGCAGCAACTCAGAACTAGGTGGTGACCGTATAATGTATGCAATGATCAAGAATATGCACCCAATAGCATTGAACACACCTCTGTCTCTTTACACCATGTGGGTGTCTGGGCATATTCCATCCTCATGGAAAGAAGCGATTGTCATCCCAATTCATAAGCAAGGCAAAGACCCCGCATTAGCCAGTAGTTATAGGCCAACAGCACTAACAAGCTGTAAGTGTAAGTTATATGAAAAAATGGTGAAGCGGCGTCTAATCCTTTTCCTGGAAAGCAACCGTCTGCTTGATCCCCTTCAATGTGGTTTCAGCGAGGGTAGGTCAACAATAGACCACCTTGTTCACATTGAGGCAAACATAAGAGATGCTTATGTACACAAAAAGTTTTTTTCTTTCTGTGTTTCTCGACTTGGAGAAAGCCTACGACACAGTATGGCGATTCGGAATCCTGCGAGACCTATCTGCGATGGGCGTACGGGGCAACATGTTAAATACGATAGAAAACTACTTGCCTAACCGCACGTTCCGTGTTAGAGTGTGCAATGCCTTGTCCAGGCTGTTCACTCAAGAGACTGGTGTGCCACAAGGGGGGCGTGCTTAATTGCACCCTCTTCATTGCGAAAATGAATTCCCTTCACAAAGTCACTCCATCCTCAATCTTTTATTCAATATATGTGGACGATGTGCGACTAGGATTTAAGCCTTGTAACCTTGCAGTCTGCGAGCGCCAAGGCCAACTCGGACTGAAAAAGTCTTAAAATGGGCAAATGAAAATGGCTTCCAGCTGAACCCCCCCAAAAGCTCCTGTTTACATTTTTCTAGAAACAGAGGCTTGATACAACATCTTGATATTACGCTGCATGGACAACACATAACACAGGAATCAACATAAATGTTTAGGCATAATACTTGACTCAAAACTAACCTGCATTCCTCATATCAAGTATATGGAAGCTAAATTCCCTAAAACAATGAACATCCTGAAAATACTGTCACACACAACATATGGAAGCGACAGGAAATGCCTCATGAACCTCTACAAGAGCCTTGTACGATCATGGTTAGTCTACGGTGCCGTTGTGTATCACTCTGCTACGCCCAGTGCTCTCAAGATGTTGGACCCTGTTCATCATTTTGGTATCCGCCTCGCCACCGGTGCCTTTAGGACGAGTCCCATCGAAAGCCTCTATGTGGAAACGAATGAATGGTCCCTAGATCTGCAGCGATGATATGCTACATTCAATTATTTTCTGTAAGTACATGCTCACAAAAACCGTCCTTGTTGTCCCGCCATAAACAATATGACCTCTGCAACACTCTTTCATAAGAAACCTACAGCCAGAGAGCCATTCTCGATCTGTGTGAGAAAGCTGAGCGAGGATATGGATGTTCCTATTAATGAAAATCGTCTAATGGCTTCTGACAAGTCGTTTCCGCCGTGGTTCTGGTGCATCGTTGACTGCGAGACGTCATTTGTGGAGGTAACGAAGCATGCTCCAGAGGCCTACATTCATATGCATTTCCTACAAAAATAATTTAAATACTCGTGTCCAGAATATAACAGAGATGGTTCCAAATCACATGATGGCGTGTCGTATGCAGCCGTCGGCCCATCCTTTTCTGAGTCCGATCTTCTGCACCTTCAAGCAAGCATCTTTACAGCTGAGGCGTATGCAGTATAGTCGGCTGCGAAACACATCAAGCAGTTAAAACTACATAAGGCGGTAATATACACAGACTCATTAAGCATTGTGAAAACATTTATGCCATGCTTCAACCACATAAATCGAGTAATTGCAGATCTTTTCTCTCTCCTCTGCACTATTTATGCCTCTGGCCAACGTGTAACGGTATGCTGGATGCCTGGACACAGAGGTATTGACGGTAACGTCCTGGCAGACCGAATTGCTACCTCCTTATGCACGAAAGCTTGCAACATGTCCGTAGCCGTTCCGGTCTCAGACCTAAAGCCATATTTACGGAAAAAAACTGAAAATGTACTGGCAGCATAAGTGGGATGCTGAAACCCTTAATAAACTCCACATAGTTAAGCCACATTTAGGATACTGATCGCCACTGACCAAGTCCAGACGAAGTGATGTCCTATTCTGTCGTCTCAGAATAGGGCACACTTACGGTACACTTAGCTTTTTGTTGACTGGTGGAGAACGCGCAATGTGTAGTAGATGTAGGGAGACACTCAGTGTTCAGCATGTCTTCTTAGATAGGCGCGAAACACTGGTAGAGAGGAAAAGACATTTGCCCTTAGCATATATTCAATGTATACCACTTCACCTGGCACTGTTTCTAGGCATAGAACCGCTATTTGACATGCAATCTACCTTAGCCTTTATAAATGGCGTTGACACGTTCCATGTTTTGTGTCCAAGAAATTCGTAACACGGCCTCTTGCGAGAGGCCACGGTTGCGGTGTCAACCTTGGGTTAGCCCATGCCTCCGGGCCCTTGTGCTCAAGGTATCCGCTGAGGCTGTTGTGCTGCTCGTCAACAACAATCACCTGTCGATTTATATTTATGTACCGCTAGAACACCATTGTTGTAAATCCTATACTTACAGCATACCCTACTTGAGTCATTCTCATATTTTTATTCCTTATGTATTTTAAGCAACTTATAGGTCTCAGTTGTAGGCCTCTCTACAGCCACGTCACATCAGCCATTAGTCAATTCAGTGCTTATCACCGCTGCCTTGGCGCTCTTTGGCAACACTTGGCCTTTGCGCCAATAAACACTACATATCATCAAAGATCCTAGATCCTGTCCACCATCTAGGCATCCGCGTAACCACTGGTGCTTTCAGGACAAGCCCTATTGAAAGCTTATGCGTGAAATCAAATGAATGGTCACTCCATCTAAAGAGAACTTTAGACTCCAATCATCAACAGCCATGTTTTAGCACTGCTAACGATAAGACGTGTACTACACTTTTCCATAATCATCCCTCTGTAAGAGAGCTTTTCTCGCTTCATGTGAGGGAGCTTAGTGATGAAATGCATGTCCCACTCCTCGAGCTTCGCCTAATGCATCCAACCACACTGTTACCACCTTGGGAGTGGCAGCTGATAGAATGTGACACATCATTTTCAGAAGTAACAAAACACGCACCACAGATCGAAATCCGATCGCATTTCCTTGAACTCCAGCACAAGCACTCCTGCGCAGAGTTCTACACAGACGCTTCGAAGTCAAATGCCGGGGTGTCCTATGCTGCCGTCGGCCCATCCTTCTCAGAATCCGATGTACTGCATCCGGAAACAAGTATCTTTACGGCCGAGGCCTACGCATTACTGTATGCTGTGAAGCATATAAGAAAGTCAAAACTTCAAAAATCAGCGATATATACAGACCCCCTAAGCGTCGTGAAGGCCTTGATGTTACATACAAAAATCCAGTACTTAATGAACTCTATTCCATCTTGTGTAAAGCGTACATATCTAACGATCATATCATTATATGCTGGGTGTCTGGCCATAGGAGCATCGAGGGCAACGTTCTCGCGAACGAAATGGCCAGATCAATCGCATCGCAAGCTGTTACCCCTACCGCTGAGGTGCCTGTCACAGATCTGAGGCTTTCCTTACGAAAGAAACTGCGAAACCACTGGCAACGCATGTGGGACGCGGAAACAAATAATAAGCTCCACCTATTAAAGCCACAGTTAGGATTTTGGCCCTCTACTACAAAATCGCGACGAACAGATGTCTTATTCTGTCGTCTCTGAATAGGACACACATTTGACACCCATAATTTTCTACTCACTGGAAGTGAGCCTCCAACCTGTGGTAGATGCGGGGAGAGGCTGACGGTACTCCACGTCCTCCTGGAGTGTCGGGAAGCCGAACCTGAGAGACACATTTTTTCTTAGCATATCGGCAGCATATTCCTCTTCATCTTGCAATATTTCTCGGTCCAGAACCACTTTTTAATACAAACACAATCCTAGGTTTTCTCAGAGATGTAGCCTTACAAAGTATTAGTCCATATATTTGTAGCGCTTCCTCTCTTTAGAGGATGCCGCTGGGATAGTCGTACTGTAGAGCACATGCCTCCCGGCCGTTGTGTTTCAAGGGCTCTGGCGGGGCACTTGTGCTGTAGCTAATTTTGGCATCTTACATGTTCTGTATATCATTTCATTCTTCCGCAATGCAGTTTAGGACTTATAGTACCCATCATTAGTCATCGCCATAATCCTATTGCTCGTAGATTTTACGCCCTTTACATCGACTATTTTTAGGGCCTTTTACAGCCGCGTCACATCAATTTCAGAGAACTCTTCATTCCACCGCGAAATCACCAACACTGTCTTGGCGCTCAGTGGTCATACCTGGCCCTTGCGCCACTAAACAGCACACATTCATTCATTGAAGGATTCGGCAAATAGCAGTTCCAAAGCATGACATCATAACCGAAGAACGCACACGACTTCTATGTCAGAATACGTACCGAGTTTCACCCATGGAACGAGAAACCATAACACTAGTCAAATAAATACAATGCGACAATATCATCCAGCCGTCAGAGAGCCCGTGGGCGTCTCCTGCAGTATTAGTGAAGAAAAAGAACGGAACTCTGCGTTTCTGTGTCGGTTATCGTCGGCTCGACAAGATCACGAAAAAGTATTTATACTGCTACCCACGAATAGACGAGACTACGGCCCGGCTCTCCCATGGTAAGTACTTTTCTCCGATGGTTCTCACGACTAGCTAATCAGAAATTGTGAAGTCAACGACGGGATCGACACAGGGCTGCGTTTATCGCGCCCGACGGCCTTTTCGAAATCAGTGTCTCGCAGTTCCGGCTTAGCCGCCGTGGTTGCTTAGAGGCTATGGTCTTGGACTACTAAGAATGAGGTCGCGGGGTCGAATCTCGGCTACGGCGGCCGCATTTCGATGGAGGCGCAATGCGAAAACACCGCGTACTTAGATTTAGGAGCACTTTAAAGAACCCTTGGTAGTCCAAATTATTCCAGAATCGCACACTGCGGCGTGCCTCATAATCAAATCCTGCTTTTGCCACGTATAACGATAACTTAATTTTCTTTTCAGTTCAGGCTTCGCTCAACACCTGCAACTTTCCAACGCGTCATGGATATTGTGTTGTCTAGTTGGAAGTGCTAGACCTACCTTGTCTACTTGGATGACGTTGTCATTTTCTTCGGGAAGTTTCGACGAGCATCTGAGGCGCTTCGTAACAATGCTAGAGACGATCAAGCCCTGGGGCGCGATCTAAAAAAAGTTCGGAAAGCTAGCGGTTCACTTCCCGCTTCCATCACTAAATGGGCCCCTCCCAAGCAGCAAGTGGTATAAGGGAAGGACGCAGCCAATTGGTGAGAGTGTCCCGCCTCTGAAGCGTGCGACATCATATTGCGCGCTAGCCGAAGGACTGCACAATATTTTTGCAGGCCGATTAAATACAAAACATAAATTAAATATTAGCTTCCAAGCTTTCAAGTATAATCTTGCGGTGCGGGGCGTGTACGCAATGCTTAAATAATTTATTATTGTCATTATTTCTGTCTCAGCCGACAGCTAGTGTCGCAAGCGTAAATTGTTAATAACTTTGTTTAGCACAAAATAACGGACACAAGAAAGACGACCGACGACATTTTAGATCCTGCCGCATGAGAGCACTCTCGTTTTCGGACGTTGGTGGTTTCTGCGCATGGTGCCCACTGCGCATGTTCTTCTAGATTCAGCTCTCTATAAAGGAGTGACACAATAAAATGATGTCAGTTGAGAGACAAAAATAATCCTGTCGTCTTTCTTGGGTCCGTTGTTTTTCGCGAAACAAAGTAATTATGGATGCGCACCGACTAGCCCGCCAACGCATTCTGCTGAAGCGTAAATTTTTTGGTGGAGCGCAGTCCCATTTCGTCGGCTACCAAGGACTTGCAAAGTGACGCACTAGGCATGCACTGCCAGCACTTCCATGGTGTCACTACTAATGTCCCATATCAATTTACCGTTTTTTTTACGCCCGTAGCCATTCCCTTGGCCGAGTATCTGCCTTTCTACACATGGCGTCATACAAAGAATGGAACATACAACCGAACATCTAATGTACGAGTCCTGCGCTCCCTGTGAGAAGTAAAATTCAAGAGCGTGGTACCGACGGCGTGCTGTCTACTGGGAAATTGAGAACAAAAGTGTGGTACTCCTGAACTATAGCTAAAAGCGCAGCCAGGCGACAACTTTCTGTGGCAGAACTGCCAAACTGTGCGCACGCGCTCGCACGTGTGGCGATTCTGTTCTTGTGTTACTATGCCAAGTAGTGCCGACGTTTTGCTAGTGGTTTACTGTGCCAGGAAAACCGGATATGGACACCAGAAATAAAAAAAATCAAGGAACAGGAAAAAGTGAAATCATTTTCCTAAGCAAGCTTTTCATTTGTTATGAAATAAATCTTGAACAAAGATGAAAACAATAACTGGTGCGACTTGTGTTACGCTACATCGCTTCCAGGTGCTTACATTCTCAGAATACATGCGAGTGAATACATACAAGTGTAAAATAATTGCGACCTTTGGCTTCGTAGCTTTGGATGCGCTGCTACAGAAAATTGTCGCCGGCTTTTACAATATTTCAGTCCTGTTTCCGCAGTCTTATGAGTTTGAACAACGGAAGCACTGCAGCCGCCATGGTTGAAGCCTTCCGGCTGCTAAATGACAATCTACGTGGTAGGTGCGCTGGGGATAGCAATCAATTCAATCGCACCATGCGAATTTCTCTCTGCAGTTGGCCTTGACAGCGAGGATCACGGGAAAGCTGACACAGCCCTTCTAGCAGCCAATGGCGGTAATTCCGTAAGCAACATCGTGGTCAGTGTCGGCGATAGAGATCTAAGCCAATCCGAATCATGCTTCGCTTCCAACAGCCCTCTAAGTCTCAAGGCCAGTGGCGAGGAACCGTAGCGCGCAGTTCCTTCCTCTCCCCCTCGAGTCGTCACTGGCACACTAGCACCCGAGTCCCGTCCAGTTCCTTGCGTAGCGAGCGAGATGGCTGCGGGAAGAGCCGAGTGTGACGATGCAAATAATTTTCTGTCATCTCTTCGAACACGTATCGCACCTCAAGCCGTTTCAAACACCAAATGAACAACGACAAGCACAGAACAAGTGCAAGTCATAGCCTCCCAAGCAAGCAACGCGCGTGCGTGCACGACGCCTTAGGGTATCCGAAGCAGCGCAGCTGGCATGCCCAGCAAGGGCCGCAAGCCAGCAGCCAAGCCGCAGCAACTGAACCTCTTCACCGGCTCCGCTGTTAGCCGACGACAGGTTGGCTTTGAAAATGGTTGACAGATGCGTCACGCGTTCAAAATTTGTGGTGTTGCCTCACTGTCAAGCCGTTGACACAAGCAAAATTCTGACCAATCATATAAGGCCACGTAAACTTTTGGCTTTCTGAATCATTATAAGACTCCGCACCTGACCGTACCCCGGAAATGGAAAAGTGCCGCTTTGCGTGTGAACAGTGATGGTTTCAGAGCTATGTCATCAGTTAGTATGGAGTCCGCCCGACCCATAGAAGACGTGTGCCACCGCAGCCATGTTCCGGGAGCCCGTCGACAAGAAGGGCTCCCGTAGTTTGTATTTGGGTATGTTACAGGCGCTTGGTCAAGAATCGTTCCTGTATCGCCAAGCTATTCAGCTATCTAACGAAACGTGAAGTCGAGTTAAAGTGGGAAGCGCCGCAAGTCGAATGATTTAAAAAAACTCCCGATATGCCTGCTGTGCCACCACTGCTCGCTCACTTCGACGACGACGCGGAAACCCAAATGCACGCCCACGGAAGTAGCGTAGGCCTCGGTGCCGTCTTTGTACAGAGGACAGATGAGCGTGTCATAGCTTACGCTAGCTTGTTGCTGTCGAAAGCGGAAGCCAATTATTCTGCGACGGAAAAGGAATGCCTTGAGATTGTGGAAATTTTTTGTTTATCTATATGGCATGCTTCTTAACGTCGTAAACGACTGTCACACATCCTGCTGGGTATGCAATGATCATTCAAGACGCCTAGCGCGGTGGTTCCTCAGACTGCAAGCATTTGACGTCACCGTGCTTTACAAGTCTGGACGTAAGCACTCTGATCTCGACGGCCTGTCCTCATCAACCCGCCGCTCCAAGACGACCAACGTAGGAAGCGCCGAAGTCTTCGACCAGCATCAGTGAGAGCACCCGGATCCAAGAAGTCTTGCTCCATGCTTGGAAGAAAAGTCAAAAGTGCCACAAGTCACAAGTGCGTTTAGGCGCGGATTCTCTTCGTTCTCCTTGAGAAACAACGTCGTGGTGAAGAACATGTACCCGGCCAGCGCCAACTACGTTATTGCTGTGCCGTCGGCACTGCAGTCACAGGTTCTACACGCTGTTCATGATTAGCTCGGATGTTCCCGTACGTTTGCGAAGATTCAGGAGAAGTATTACTTTCGACGCGTGAACGCTGACACTGCCCGTTACGTCAAGACGCGCCGGGACTGCCAGCCACTGAAGATAGCAACGACAAAGCCACCGGAATTGCTACGGCGTATGCAACCTCACTGTCGGCTGTCTCAGCAGATTGGGGTGAATTTACTGGGGCTCTTACCGACTTCAACATACGAAAACAAGTCGTTCGTCGTGCCCACCGACTATCTTACCCGCTAGACGAAAACGAAAACCCTGCCCAGTGGTATTGCGGCGGAAGTAGCGAAGTTCTTTGCCCTGCTGTGACATGGTGCGGCAGACGTCCTCAACATCGACAGGGGAACAGCTTTTACAGCTAAGCTTACTCAAGCCATCCCGCAATATAGCCATGCAAGTCAAAGGAGATCAACCGCTTGCCACACGTAGACGAATGATCTAACGAAATGCCTAAGCAAGACGCTCGCTCACATGCTAGTAATGTACGTGGACGTCGAACACAAGGCGTCGGATGCTGTTCTTTCGTACGTGACATTCGCTTAGAACAGCGCCATGCAGGAAACAATGTGAATGACGCCATTCAAGCTAGTTTACAGAAGGTACCCGCTAACTGCCCCACATCCTATGCTTCCGCACGTCACCGACGAAGAAAACCTGTGCGTTGGCGCCTATCTTCAGTGCGCCGAAGCCCGACAGGTCGCCCGCCTGCGCAACCTTCCACGGCGGTATGAATACTTGCCCGGCGACCGAGTTTGAGTTTCGGCCGTGATACGCCGAGGCGGACTGAGTGAAAAGGTGCTTGGATGTTTTTTTGAAATTACTCCACATGTTGGGGCACTGGACTATGAGTTCGTGCCAGACGGCATTACGCAATTGGTCGTCAACATGGTGCATTTGAAGCCATTGTACACGCTATACAGTAGTAATGGGTGATTTTAATGCAGAAGTGTGGAAAAAGCTACCGGGTTAACAGGGGACTGGATACTATGGCGTTGATTCTAGAAACGCTAGAGGAGAGATGCTGGTAGAATTCGCAGAAAGGAATAAGCTGAAAATAATGAACACCTTGTCCAGGAAACGTAGTAACAGAAAGTGTACCTGGAAAAGCCCTAATGGTGAAACAAGAAATGAAATTGATTTTATACTTTCTGCGGATCCCAGCATAGTACAGGATGTGAAAGCTATAGGTAGGGTAAAATCTAGAGATCATAGGTTAGTGAAGGCCAGGATGCACCTCAATTTAAACAGTTAAAGAGTAAAATTGGTAAAAAAAGACAGGTCAACTTAGAGGCAGTAAGGGTAAAAGCAAATAAATTTAGGCTGGTACATGCAAACAAATATGCAGCCTTAGAATAGAGAGATGATGATCATGACATAGAGGTAATGAATGAAACCGTAACGAGGCTGGCTTCAGAGGCAGCAATTGAAGTGGGAGGCAAGGCACCAAGGCAACCAGTAGGCAAGCATTCCCAAGTTACAAAGGACCTAATAAAGAAACAAAAAATGGAAGTGTCCAACTCAAGAGATAAGATGGAATTTGCGGAAGTGTAAAAACTGGTCAACAAGGCGAAAATAAGTGATATTCGAAACTATAACGTGAGAAAGACTGAAGGAGCCGTAAAAAATGAACGCAGCCTGAAATCAGTGAGAAAGAAACTTGGCATAGGACAAACCAACATGTATGCACGAAAAACGAGCAGGCTCATATTATCAGTAATATCGAAGGTATAATAAATGCAGCGGAACAATTCTATACTGACCCGTACAGTACCCAGAGGACTCAGGAGTACTAGATTCAAAACAATAATGAATAGTATACAGAAACTCCTTCTATAACTAGAGATGAGGGCAGAAGGGCCTTGCAAGGCATGAAACGGGGAAAAGCGGCAGGAGAGGATGGAATAACAGTCGATTTAATCAAAGATGGAGGACACATAATGCTAGGCAAACTTGCGGCTCTCTACACGAAGTGTCTATCGACTGCAAGGGCCCCAGAAAACTGCAAATATGCAAACACTATACAAATCTACAAAAAAGGGGACGTTAAAGAACTGAAAAATTATATGCCCATAATCTTGCTTCCAGTATTACATAAGATATTTACCAAAATAATCTCCAATAAAATAAGGGCAACACTGGACTTTAGTCAACCAAGGGAACAGGCTGAATTCAGGAAAGGTTACTCTAAACTGGATCACATCATGTCATAATCAGGTTATCGAGAAATGCACAGAGTACAATAAGCCTCTCTATGTGGCTTTCATAGATTACGAAAAAGTATTTGATTCAATGGAGCTACCAGCAGTAATAGAGACATTGCGTAATCAAGGAGTACGAATCGCTTACGTAAATACCCTGCAAAATATCTATAGAGATTCCGCAGACATCTTATTGTGCACAAGAAGAGTAGAAAGATACCCATAAAAAAGGGGTCAGACAAGGAGGCAAAATATCTTCAGTGCTATTTACCGCGTGCATGTAATAAGAATTCAAGCTGTTAAACTGAGAAGGTTTAGGAGTAAAGATCGACGGCGAATACCTCATCAACGTTCGGTTTGCCGATGACATTGTTCTATTCGGCAGCACTGCGAACGAGTTACAACAAATGATTGGGGGACCTTAGCAGGGAGAGTGTAAGAGTGGGGTTGAAGAATAATATGCAGAAGACAGATAATGATAAATAACCTGGCAAGGGAACAAGAGTTAGAGACCACAAGTCAGCCTCTAGAACCTGTGAAGGAGTACGTTTACCTAGGTCAACTATTCACAGGGAACCCTAACAATGAGAAGGAAATTCACAGAATAAGAATGAGTTGGATCGCATACGGCAGACATCGTGAGGTCCTGACTGGGAGCTTACCGTTATCATTGAAAAGGCAAACATGCAGTCAGTGCACTTTACCGGTGTTAAAATATGTGCCTTCTTCTCGGTTGACGGAGCAGCGCTAGCTGCAACCGCCGCGGGGGCAGATGGCGTAACTGCCGACTCACTGTTTGTGGGTCGGACAGCCGCTGGAAGCCTTTGTGTCGCTGCCCCCTGACGCGTCACATCGGCAAAGCTTTTCTTGGGCAGGTATGAAACCCTCGTTGAAAGTGATATTTTCCTTTACTTTTATGCTCACACTTTCTTTTTCTTTTTTCCAAGACGGGCAGGACCACGAGTACGCGGCATGCTCGCCATCACAGTTGACACAGGGTGGGGTATTCTGACAGGTTTCAGAGGAGTGTTCGTTTTCACTACATTTCGCACAAGTCATCCGGCCTCGACAGTTCTGTGAGCTGTGGCCGAACCTTTGACTCTTGAAGCATCTCAGGGGATTTGGCACATATGGCCTAACACGAGTCTTAAGGTACCCGGCCTCGATGATGTCGGGCAGAACACTAGAGCCGAAAGTCAGTATTAGGTGTTTTGTCTGAATTTCTTTTCCTTCCTGCCTCATCTTAATTCGTTTGACACTGATGACGTTCTGATCACTCCACCCCTCCAGGAGTTTAGTTTCAGATAGCTCTAGCAAATCAGCATCGGAGACGACGCCAAGGGTGGTATTCATGGTACGGTGTGGGGTAACCGTAACCGGAACATCGCCAAAGGACACTAGATTAGGTAGTTTTTCATGCTGTTTCTTGTCACGAAGCTCCAGTAGGAGATCGCCGCTTGCCATTTTCGACGCTTTGTAACCAGGTCCAAAGACTTCATTCAGTGAGAGATTTTGCTACCAGAAAAGGTGAGATCATTCTCACCGTCTTTCCAGATTGATCAGAGTGGATGACGTGAAAGCGGGGAAAGTTGGTTGCCCCAAAATTGAAAGACTTCGGTGCGCCCTCGTTTAGGAGGGCGATCAGGAAGTGTGGGAAAAGAATTTTCCCTGAATAGGCATAAGGAATTCAGTGACAGCGCCGACCACCCACCACAGAGCCCAACGAGGGGACGCGGCAGAACTTGCATACAAGTCTGCACGACGCCAGCCGTACGCCGTCACTATAACCCAATATGGTGTACTCAAGGTAGGACGGCGACACAGGGTTAACCCTTCCCGCCGTGGAGAAAGGAAGTAAACGGATGAGAGATGAAGACATGAAAGGTCAAAAAGTGAGAGACAAAGACGAAGATTTGAGGAGAGAGAGACAGGAAAGGACGACTGCTGATTTCCTCCAGGTGAGTCATTCTGGAGGTGCCGTCTATGTGTAGCAGAGGCCGAAAAGGTGTGTAGCCTCCGCCGGGGTGCCTTAAAGGTCCAAACACCCGGCATCGGCTCAACCCCCAGGATCTCCTTATTCCCAGACACGGCTAAGCCGCGCACGATTAGACGCGCGAGGGTCCAACCCTCGTGTGCTCGGGTACGTGGTGTCGCAACACACCAAACGCCTGCTGACGCAGAAGCCCCTGCGGGGTTGCCTTGGGAGTTTGATTTTCTGCTGATACTTTGTAGGTTTCTTTTCTTCAGTGCACTCATTCCATTTCTTGTTCTGTTTGCAGCATTGCGACGATGCGCTTTAAGTTGGGGGCGTCGACACGCGTCTATGTTCGTAGTTCTTCTGTCACTAGCTAAGAAAAGTAAAATGTTGTCGCACCTCCAAAGTCGCGCTTGCATGCACAGGACAGTCTCCATTGTTACAGCCGATTCTATCTGTTGTGTATATTGTCACGGGAAATTGTGTATTCAGATCCTTTGTGCGACACGAATTGTGTTAAACGTTCTGGAAAGTACGTGAGCACCATTGATTACGCTGGAACCATGTACGAGTCATGGATAATAAGTACTCGACGGGTCTCAGTCGTAGGTCAGATTTCAACCATCACCGACTGTGGTCACCGCTGTCTTTGAGTTCGAGTGTCATTTGCCTTTGTTCACCCAATAAAGTTTTGTAGTTCACAGTATTTCTACGGCATTCCTCACAGTGACTACAACGCTACAATCTGATACTAATTTGGGGCTTAAGCCGCTGGGGGTGCATCATGAGTTTCCGTTAAGTGTTGGATGCTTGACCTGATTGAGTTAGGCAAGCAGATCTTTGTATTTATCTTTGTATATAGATCTTTGTATTTAGGCCACCATTGGAACATGAACCTGGCAACGTTTAACGCTAGAACGTTATCTAGTGAGGCGAGTGTAGCAGTGGTATGGAGGAATTAGAGGGCAGTAAAGGGGATATAATAGGGCTCAGTGAAGTTAGGAGACCAAAAGAAGCATATACAGTGCTAAAAAGCGGGCACGTCCTGTGCTACCGGGGCTTAGCGGTGGGAAGAGAACTAGGACTCGGATTCCTCATTAATAAGAATATAGCTGGTAACATACATGAATTCTATAGCATTAACGAGAGGGTGGCAGGTTTAGTTGTAAGACTTAATAAGAGGTACAAAATGAAGCTTGTACAGGTCTACGCCCCTACATCCAGTCATCATGACCAGGAAATCGAAAGCTTCTATGAAGACGTGGAATCGGCGATGGGTAAGGTCAAAACAAAATACGCTATACTAATGGGTGACTTCAATGCCAAGGTAGGCAAGAAGCAGGCTGGAGACAAGGCAGTGGGGGAATATGGCATAGGCACTAGGAATAGCAGGGGAGAGTTATTAGTAGAGTTTGCGGAACAGAATAATATGCGGATAATGAATACCTTTGTCCGCAAGCGGGATAGACGAAAGTGGACGTGGAGGAGCCCGAACGGCGAGACTAGAAATGAAATAGACTTCCTACTCTGCGCTAACCCTGGCATCATACAAGATGTGGACGTGCTCAGGAAGGTGCGCTGCAGCGACCATAGGATGGTAAGAACTCGAATTAGCCTAGACCTGAGGAGCGAACGGAAGAAACTGGTACATAAGAAGCCGATCAATGAGTTAGCGGTAAGAGGGAAAATAGAGGAATTCCAGATCAAGCTACAGAACAGGTATTCGGCTTTAACTCAGGAATAGGACCTTAGTGTTGAAGCAATGAACGACAATCTTGTGGGCAGCATTAAGGAGTGTGCAATGGAAGTCGGTGGTAACTCCGTTAGACAGGATACCAGTAAGTTATCGTAGGAGACGAAAGATCTGATCAAGAAACGCCAATCTATGACAGCCTCTAACCCTACAGCTAGAAGAGAACCGGCAGAACTTTCGAAGTTAATCAACAAGCGTAAGACAGCTGACATAAGGAAGTATAATATGGATAGAATTGAACATGCTCTCAGGAACGGAGGAAGCCTAAAAGCACTGAAGAAGAAACTAGGAAAAGGCAAGGATCAAATGTATGCATTAAGAGACAAAGCCGGCAATTTCATTACTAACATGGATGAGATAGCTCAAGTGGCGGAGGAGTTCTATAGAGATTTATACAGTACCAGTGGCAGCCACGGCGATAATGGAAAAGAGAATAGTCTAGAGGAATTCGAAATCCCGCAGGTAACGCCGGAAGACTGTAAAGAAAGCCTTGGGAGCTATGCAAAGGGGGAAGGCAGCCGGGGAGGATCAGGTAACAACAGATTTGTTAAAGGATAGCGGGAACACTGTCCTAGAAAGATTGGCCGCCCTATATACACAATGCCTCACGATTTCGAGCGTACCGGAATCTTGGAAAAACGCTAACATAATCCTAATCCATAAAAAAGGGGACGCCAAAGACTTGCAAAATTATAGACCGATCAGCTTACTGTCCGTCGCCTACAAAGTATTTACTAGGGTAATTGGAAATACAATCATCAAGACCTTAGACTTCCGTCAAACAAAGGACCAGGCAGGATTCCGTAAAGGCAACAATAGACCATATTCACACTATCATTCAGGTGATAGAAAAATGTGCGGAATATAACCAACCTTTATATATAGCTTTCATTGATTACGAGAAAGCGTTTGATTCAGTCGAAACCTCGACAGTCATGAAGGCATTGCGGAATCAGGGTGTAGACGATCCGTATGTAAAGGTACTGTAAGATATATATAGCGGCTCCACAGCCACCGTAGTCCTCCATAAAGAAAGCAACAGAATCGCAATAAAGAAAGGTCTCAAGCAGGGAGATACGATCTCTCCAATGCTATTCAGAGCGTGTTTACAGGAGGTATTTAGATACCTGGATTGGGAAGAATTGGGGATAAGAGGTAATGGAGAATACCTTAGTAACTTGCGATTCGCTGATGATATTGCCTTGCTTAGTAACTCAGGGCACCAACTGCAATGCATGCTCACTGACCTGGAGAGGCAAAGCGGAAGGGTGGGTCTAAAAATGAATCTGCAGAAAACTAAAGTAATGTTTAACAGTCTCGGAAGAGAACAGCAGTTTACGATAGGTAGTGAGGCACGGGAAGTGGTACGGGAATACATTTACTTAGGACATGTAGTGACTGCAGATCCGGATCATGAGACTGAAATAACCAGAAGAATAAGAATGGGGTTAGGTGCGTTTGGCAGGCATTCTCAGATAATGAACAACAGGTTGCCATTATTCCTCAAGAGAAAAGTTTATAGCAGCTGTGTCTTACCAGTACTCAAGTACGGGGCAGAAACCTGGAGGCTTACGAAAGGGTTCTACTTAAATTGAGGACGACGCAACGAGCTATGGAAAGAAGAATGATGGGTGTAACTTTAAGAAATAAGAAAAGAGCAGATTGGGTGAGGGAACAAACGCGAGGTAATAACATCTTAGTTGAAATCAGGAAAAAGAAATGGGCATGGGCAGGACACGTAATGAAGAGGGAAGATAACCGATGGTCGTTAAGGGTTACGGACTGGATACCAAGGTAAGGGAAGTGTAGCAGAGGGCGGCAGAAAGTTAGGTGGGCGGATGAGATTAAGAAGTTTGCAGGGACAACATGACCACAATTAGTACATGACCGGGGTAGTTGGAGAAGTATGGGAGAGGCCTTTGCCCAGCAGTGGGCGTAACGAGGCTGATGATGATGATATACAAACTCATGACTTGTTTGTGTACAGAAGAACTTCACATTGGCCTAGTTGGAATTTACCGTATGTCATATTGACCGCAGATAAGACGGGGACAGAGGGAGAAAACACATAAACAGCACGGGCGGTATCTTTAGGCAAAAAGAACATGCGCAGATCGCAGCAAACAAGAATACACATCAGCTTAGCGTGGCAACCAATTATCAAAAAAATCTATTTCCGATTGAAACAACCTAATGGAGGTATCGCTAACACAGTCTTGGCCTTTCTTGTTTATGTTATAAGCCTCCATCAGTTCACGTGCAGTCTGGTCATGGCTTCTCCCCAGAATCTGTTTGTGTACTTTAGCATGCAATATTGCTGGAAATTAACGCTGCTCTGTTTTCATATTTTATTATGTTTGTGCTCCTCTATGGAATACAGGGACATGTCGCCCATGCTTTACAGCGGTTGGCAGGCGCTGAAATAAACAATTATTAAGCAAACAATGGAGAAGTCAAGTTACCCGCCGATAAGAACCGGATACGTGATGTGAAAATCAATGCCAAGAATCAGCGCGCGTGGGCACTGAGAAATTGCGGTGGAGAGGAAAGTTGTGCGGTGGCCAGCTATGCAAGCTGATGTGCGCTTTGCTCCAGTCGATGATACGAACAGTGCTGCAATTCGCAACGCGTACGGCTCATGTTGGTGCAGGAGTAAGGACCTTCTCGATTCGCCGTCTGAATGCAATACTCCTAATGGAGAGGTGGATACTTGTGTCGATCCGCGCAGTAATAGCAATGCCTTCAACGAGAACTTAAAGAAGGTTTTGCTTCGTGGCTAACGTGAGCAGGGCTTTGAGAATAACATTTGAATGTCGACGTCGCAGCTTGACCTTCAGTAGCTGTAGTTGTTACAGAAAACTCTAAAGAGACACGTCGCAACGTCTTGCTTTGCTATCTGCTATCTGTTTCTGCTATCTTACTGTTGTACAATATGGTGCGGCGCAATTTTACTGGGTGTGGTCTCCGGTGCTCGAAGATATATTATTTGCTCAGGTTCCCATTTCCGCAACCTTAAGACGGCGACTATACAGTGTGTCCTAATAACTTAACTTGAGCCAAGAATTTAAAATTGAAAGGCGCGTCGGACGCGCATTGAGCCGAACGCATACTATTCGCAGTATCTTATAGTAACTGAGATAATTTTTAGTTTTCCTATAACTCACTAATTAACTGAACTTATTTACCCAACTTTTTAATTATTGGCTCAGGACCCCACCCCAAGCATGATACGCAGATCTCCGATCTAGTTGTTGTCTGTGTCCCTGTCCTTGTCCTGTGGTTTAGCGCCATCTTACTGCACGTGTTCCCATCTAGCTGTTCCATTTACGCTACGTTTCACGGAGTCCTTCATTCCGGGTTGCAAGGAAAGCCCGGGAAAAGTAAAAAAAAAGGCACGTGACGGAGCGCTTGCGCCGTCGTATCGTGCTGCTCTCAAGCGTGCCTTCGGTGAACAAGGTCGGGTCCCGTCGGATGACAGCGAAAATGCGTGCTGCTCGCAGATCGCTGCCGATGAGATAAAGAACGGCCTGGCGCTTCCTCGTCGCCACTCACGATGCACGCGCGTTTTCAATTGATTTAACATTTAATTTTCTTATACGTCTCTATATTTTGTTCGTGAGGCCTACATTATTTCAGCGTGCCAGGTCGCTAGGAAGAATCGTTATCGTCCTGTTAGCGCACCTGCTACACTGCCCGGAATGATTACGGCAGAGGCCTCCTCGTCGGACGAATTATTTGACAGCGCACCGCGGCCTCCCGCACGAAAACAGAAAATGTTGTTTTCGTCTGTCTAAATCTATGTGACGTGCGTTTGTAACGAATTTCAGTAGTACTTCGTTCGCCGACAAACTTCCTTGAGTGACAGCTATCCTGGAATAATTATAAAATCAAAAAGACGCCTTGCAGCTAAGCGTGCTTGAGAAATGTTTGTCCTAAACTTGCCAATACTTTTCTCTGGCTGTTGCAATAAATTTTCGGCGGGATGTAAACCCTTGTGTGAAACATATAAGAAACGGCTGGAAACAAGGTGTCCGAACGAAATGTTTTTCGCTCTGGTTATAGTTTTCTCCGAATGAAAAGTACTTCAGTTCTGGTACTGTTCAGGAAGGCAAAAGTTGACTCGCCATCACGACCCTGCGAAAGTAGATATGTCGCGAAGTTGTTGCGAAACCACCACTCCAACTGCTGAGGAACGTATGCAGTTCTTTATTGATTGTTGGGATGCTTGTTTTGAGCTTGTCCTTTATTGAAACGTATGCTGTTCTGTGTGTTGTGTGGGTGACCTCAATGAATGTATGCACTGTGCGCTTCACTTTGATGAGCGCTTGGAGCCTCTGCCTTTCCGGGGTAGGAGGAGGAGGAAAGAACTTTATTGTGTGCCCTGCGAGTTGGTGGGGAGGGCCAAAGGGCCCGCCTAGGTGACGGCCAGGAGTTCTTGGGTCCTGGCGGCATCCTCGGCCCGCTGGACGGCCCATAATTGATCTTCGAGGGCGGGGCTGAGCAGCGCGGCTTCCCAGCGCGTGCGAAGGCTGCTGCTAGAGACCGCGTTTTCTTTATTGCTATTTAGCCCTCGGCATTCCCATAATATATGCTCCAGAGTGGCTCTGGACTCACATGTTCTGCATTTGTCCGTAGGATATACATCCGGATATATGATGTGCGAGAGCGCAGGATTCGGGTACGTCCTAGTTTGTAACTGCCGCCATGCGACAGACTGCTTTTTTGTCAATTTTGCGTGAGGTCGCGGGAATATGCACCTCTGTAACCTATAATGTTTCGTAATGTCATTATATGTTGTCATTCTGTCCTCCCACTCCCACTCATTTACCGCACCGTCACGTCCGGAAGGTGTCGGGGCGTCACTTGCGACTGCGGCTCGGTCCGTAAGCCCTCGAGCCGCGTCATGTGCCGCCTCGTTGTTGCCGTCCTCCGCGAGGGTGTGAGCGGGTGTCCAGGTGATATATATCTTTCTTTTGTAATTTTGCCCTCCTGCAAGAAGAATTCGTAGTGCCTCCGGGGAGATTCGGCCGTTGGCAAAGTTTCGTATTGCCGTCTGAGAGTCGCTGACTATCACGGTTGCGTTAGTCTGAGCTGCTGCGAGCGCTATGGCTACTTCTTCAGCTATCTCGTTACTTGTGGTGCGTATCGTCGCGCATGTCTTGCACCGTTTATCCCTATCGATTACGGCTGCCGTAAATCCCCGTCTGCGACTGTATCGAGCCGCGTCTACGAACACTGCGTCCTTGTCGCTGCCGAATTTCTTCTGTATTTGCATAGCTCTGTTCTTTCTTCTGTCCTCATTGTGTTCTGGGTGCATGTTCTTTGGTAAGGGAGGTATTACCAATCTTTCCTTTGTATCTCTCGGGATGTCCACCTTGACACCATGCTGTGTGTGGTAACCTATGTCTAATCTCTCTAGGATGTGTCTGCCTGCTCTAGTCTTAGAGAGGCGTTCATATTGTGCCGTACATTGAGCTTCAATGAGCTCGTCTATAGTGTTGTGTAGGCCTAATTGCAGCAACTTGTCCGTGCTGGTGCTGATCGGTAGTCCTATGGCTAGTTTGTATATTTTCCGAATGAGGCATTCTAGTTTGATCTTTTCCGCGACCTGCCATTTTAAGTACGGCGCTACGTACACTATTCTACTTATTACGAAGGCCTGTATTAACCTGATCGTGTTTTCCTCTTTCATCCCGCTATGTTTATTTGTTATCCTTCTGATTAGCCTCATGATTTGCGCTACAGTTCCCTCCAGTCTTCTGAGGGTTTCTCCGTTGTTGCCCTTGGCTTCAATGAGGAGCCCCAATACCCTGATCCTATCGACCTTGGGTATGGGTTTCCCATCGGCCGTCTTTAACTGTATCTCCTCTCTATGAGTGAGCTCTTCCCTGTAGTTGCCTGGTTTGCGACCTCTGCGAGTCGGTCTGTACAGTAACAGCTCCGATTTCTCTGCCGAGCATGTTAGCCCTGTCCCCTCTAGATATTTTTCGATTGTTTCGACCGCTGTTTGAAGCGTTTGTTCTATCTGCCCGTCACTTCCGTTTCTCACCCATAGGGTAATATCGTCTGCGTATAAGGTATGATTTAGACCCTCGATTTCTTGTAGCTTGGCTGGCAGCCCGATAAGCGCCAGATTGAATAGCATCGGTGATAAGACCGAGCCCTGTGGCGTACCTGCGCTGCCTATCTCGATATCCTCCGAAACTAGGTCCGCTATCGTGATCTTTGCCTTTCTGCCCGTTAGAAAATTGCGTACATAATCGTACGTGCGTTTTCCCAGTCCTAGTTCGCCTACTCTATCCAGTATCGTTGCATGTGTTACGTTATCGAAGGCCTTTTTTAGGTCCAACCCGAGAATTGCCTTTGTCGATCTGCCCGAATCGTCTATGATCTGATGTTTTAGTTGTAACAGAGCGTCCTGCGCTGAGAGGTTTCTCCTGAATCCTATCATCGTGGGCGGGAGCGCGTCGCAGTCTTCGAGGTAGGTGGTTATCCTCGCTAGGACCACGTGCTCCATGAGTTTCCCCACGCAAGAAGTGAGAGATATGGGTCTCAAGTTCTCAATTTTCAGTCGCTTGCCCGGTTTAGGTATTAACACGATTTGTGCCGTCTTCCATTGCTGCGGAATCTGCCCTGCCTCCCAGCATTCGTTAATATATTCGGTTAACTTAGCTATAGACTCATCGTCCAAGTTCCTTAGCGTTTTATTCGTTACACCGTCTAGTCCGGGTGCCGACTTGGTATTGAGTTTCTGCAGGGCTGCCCTGACCTCTGACTCGCCGATTTTGCTGTCTAATTCGTCATTTACCTGCCCTGTGTAGTCAGGGTGTACGACGGGCAGCACTTGCGAGATGTATCTTTTCTCGATTTCCTTGAGGAAGTCCTGCTCTGTCCCTCGGTACGTTTGTATTAGCCGATTTATATTTTGCCTATGTGCCGACTTTGTCCCGTCCGGGTCTAACAAATATCGAAGGATGTTCCACGTTTTTGCCATTCCTATCTGACTGTCCATGTTGTTGCATTTTTCCTCCCACTGTTGTTTGCATAGCTGCTGGGCGTACTTTTCTATGTCCCTGTTCAATTTGGCTATCTTTCTACGAAGCGTCCGGTTGTGTTTTTGTTTTTTCCATCTCCGTTGCAACCCTGCCTTAGCTTCCCACATGTGTAGAAGCTTACTGTCTACGTTCTCTAGATGCGCCTCCGGCGGGACCATTTTCGTAGCTGCCGCCACATCTCCCTTTAGTTTTTCGGTCCATTCCTCAATACCTTGTGTCGTGTCGTCGGCCTCCTCCCTTATTTTCCTGAATTTGTCCCAGTCGACAATCTTAAGTGGTCTACCCTTTGTCTTGCGCGGTCCTGCCCTTACCGTTATTTCTAGTATATTGTGATCGCTCCCAAAGTCGTGTTGCGTATTTGTCCACTGCGCGTCCCGTATGTTCTTGGTGAATGTTAGATATGGCGTAGTATCCGCGCAAACGCTGGTACCTATTCTCGTGGGAACAGATGGGTCGGTCACGAGGGTCAGACCTTCCTGCTGCGCGTCTAGCCATAGGTTCCTGCCTTTTTGAGTTTCGATTTTGTAACCCCACGCCGCGTGTTGGGCGTTAAAATCGCCTCCGATCACTACCGCTCGGTTGTCCGCTATGGCTAGGGTTTTTTTAAAGAGCGATCGAAATTTATGGTGTCTGCACTTTGGACTGCTATAAATATTTAATACAAAGAGGCTGTCCTTCGTTTTCCGCATGGGTATGAGTTCTAATAGAATGTGATCGATTGACTTAACTTCCGTGTCGTGTTGAACGACCGAGTGATTTCGCTTTACCAACGTCGTTAGCGCCTTCGTCTCCCCTTCGGCTCTACCAAAGGACTTGTAACCCGACAATTTTGCCAGCCCATTTGTTTCCTGCATCATTATAATATCCGGGTTTTCTTTGTCTTTAAGGTGTTGTTGCAAAATGTATCGTTTTCGATCGTATCCTCTACAATTCCATTGCCAAATCGTGTATCTAGTCCATGGCGGCGTTACAGGTTCTCCAATCCCTCGGCGGGTACGGGGGGCCTAGTGTACGGCTTAATGGCCGTCTTAACCGGTCCCCCCCTACTTGTTTGCGGTCCCCATATTGCTAGTTTGGCTTCGAAGTCAGCCATCATTTGTTGCACTTGCTGTAGTATCGCCTTTCCTAGCGCCTCCATCTTTGCCTCTATCTTCGCCTCAAGCCTCACTTCCAGTTGTTCTAGTTTAGTTTCAAATTTTGTTTCGTTCTGTTTGATGCTGGTTTCGATTTTCTGTTCAAATTCCTCCTGTCTTCCTTGGAGCGTCGTGGCTGGCTTGGGTTTCTTTACTCCGGTTTCAATCGGAGCGTTCTCGGTCTTACGTTTATTGGCGGTGAGGGCTACGTCCTCTTCCATTGCTGTCTCTTTTTCCTCCCTTATAACTCGCGAGCTTTCCTCGTTGTGTGGCACTTTCCCGCTCCTCAAACGGTCGTTCTCTTGCCTGAGTTTTTTAATTTCATCCATGAACGCAATATTGCTCTGCCTGATTTGCGCCAATTCTTTCTCTAGCGTCTTAACTCTATTTTGAAAAGCAGCCTGTGCCTCCGCACGCGCCCCGGAAGCCGCGTCCGCCCAGCTCACCTGTAAGGGTCCTGCGGCGTCGTTGACGTTGCTCTTTCCTTTTGGGCTCTGCGATCTTCCTCCCCCCTGTGCTCTGGTAGATTCGGTATTACTGGTCTTGGGTCTGGATCTCGATCTGGACCGCGATCTCGATCTGGTTCTATTCGACGTCGAGCGGTCCCTTTCCCTTGCCTGGAGCTTGGGGAAATCTTCTAGTCCAGATCCGTCCTTTGTCCGATATTCCGACCGCTGTCTCCAGTCTTCCCGTCCTGGCCTGTACAGTCTTTCAGCTTCCCTTTCGTGGTACATCGTTTCTTCTTCCTCTCGTCTGACTCGCTCCCAGCGGCGCCTCTTTACCAAATACGGTAACTTGTATCTGGCATTACATCGGCGATCCGCCGTAGGATGGTCTTTGCCGCAGAGCTGGCACTTCGCTTCGCACTCGTGGTCCTGTGGCGGGTTCTCCAAGCCGCAGCCTCTGCATATCCTGCTGTTCGGGTTCGGGCAGACATCGGCTCTGTGACCAAGGCGTCCGCACTGGTAGCATATGTCTATTTGCTTCCGGTATAGTGAACACTTGACCAGTTCTCTTCCGTATCTCACGTAGTTTGGGACGTGATGCCCGTCGAAAAGGATGATGACATTCGTGGTGTTTCCCATCCTTTTGGCCATGAGGACCGTCGGATTCTTTGGTGTTACAAGCATCTCCACTATTTCTCTAGGAGACACCTCGTGCGTTACTCCTCTTATCACTCCCTTAGATGTATCCTCCGGAGCCGACTCGTACGCGTTGGCTTCGAACTCCTTGTCTCCCATCCTCAGTCGAGTGATAGTCCTGTATTTTTCGGCGCGCTCCTCCGATGGCGTGCTGATCACTAGAATGTTCTGTTTGTAGTTGGCACACACCGTGTCATCTTCCGATTCCTTTCTGGGGATTCCCGCGGCGTTGGCGACGCAGCATTCTAGGCGATTGATCCCATAGTCGGTGACGTTGAAGCTGTCACGTGGGCGCACTATTGTCTTGTACTCCGCCTTCGGCAAACTGGGCATCCTGCTTGCCGCCATGATTTGTCTTGCTTTTTGTCCCTTGTTCCACCTATTACTGAATGCGTTCTCGCTGGAGAAGCGCGCTGCCTGATCCTGGGTTCCGTGAGATTTTGTCCGCTCACTGGCACATCCTCCTCTCTTCACAACACGCCAACCTGCTTCGTCCTCATACTCTTCTCTCGGTATATCATCCCCTTCGACGCTCACCGTTGCCATCTTGCAGCTCTAACCCGAAAAGAGGCGGGGCTCCAGCCACCGGGGCTCCAGCCACCAGCTTCGTTGGGTCAGGCTTAGCGGCCGTGTCGGCGTGGCGCTATATAAAGTGGTCGATGTGCCGAAAATAAACGGTCCACCTACTTGAGAACGATATCAGGGTGGTCCGTGGAACTTGCACTTCCTTTTCGATAATAAGGCGTCGGTGAATTCTTCGAATGTACGCCGAGAATCATTCAAAATCTGCGGAGCCGACGCGACACAGATCCACACAGATCCGACACAGATCCATCACGACCCTGCGAAAGTAGATATGTCGCGAAGTTGTTGCGAAACCACCACTCCAACTGCTGAGGAACGTATGCAGCTCTTTATTGATTGTTGGGATGCTTGTTTTGAGCTTGTCCTTTATTGAAACGTATGCTGTTCTGTGTGTTGTGTGGGTGACGTCAATGAATGTATGCACTGTGCGCTTCACTTTGATGAGCGCTTGGAGCCTCTGCCTCTCCGGGGTAGGAGCCATTAAATTTTTTGCTTGCTTACGGGGTCATGAGCCATTATTGGTGATAAGTTCTGATTTTGAGCTTGTTATTTATTGAAACGTGCGATGTAATGTGCTTTGCATGCGTCATTCCAATGATTGTTTACATGGTTCGCTTCACTTCGCTGATTGATTGTAGCCTCTGCATTACTGAGGGGGATGAGCCATTGCATCTTTGCTTGCTTAGGGGGTATGAGTCATTGCCGATGATAATTTTTTTCACAAATGAGCACAAGATCTGACGAACACTGAGAGGCAAACAGCTTCGCTGTAAAAACATTATAAGCAACGGTTCATAATGGTTTTGGTTCGCATATAAAAATTTTCGAGACATTGTTACGAAAACAATCTTCTTCCCAATAGGTGAATTCTGAGACCATGATCAGTGTCTTCAGTTAAGGAACGGAGAATGATCTCGGAAGTAGCATGTCATGGAATGCACTCGCGGAGAAGTGTGAGACCTCTGTTCCGACAAAATCAACTCAAGCGAACACAAACTAACGATAAAACTTCGGTAATAAAGCGTTGTACCCCTGGAAAACGAAACCACAAACTCTTCCGTGCAGGTCTTGGGTTTTGCTACTATGCCGGTCTGTTAGTGTACTTAGTGGCAGGGTTAGATTAGTCGAGTGCACGACCGGTTATCGCTCGCACTATCCCGGCCTGAAATATGGTCTCATACAGACCTCCGGTGTATGCGCGAATGCTGACGTTTCCTGACATCGGTTGCTTCGGATTGCCGACCTTCCCGTTGAACGGAAAAGCTATAAAAATATTTCGGTTTCACTCAAAAACAAAAAATTATATTTTGGTTATGTTTTAGTTCCAGTCAAAAATATAGTTTTTTTTCTCGTTTTTGTATTCGTTCCATTGGGACACAATGGTTGCAAATATCTGCTCCGTATGCATATGCATCTCCGCTTGAAATACAATTGTATGTCTTCTAAGCTTTCCTAAGGTAGTCTCCAAATATGTTGTGCACTGATTTTTCAATCTGCGTTGGGTGGAGAAGCACTTGCTTATTTCTCGTGTTATGGAATTGTGTCAGGGTGTGATGTGCGGGATCGTAGTGTTTGAAATACACACGACCACAGAAGCATACTGGAATACTTTATAAAAATATTTTTAAATAAGCCTTTCTGTGTTAATTGCAGGCCGCATTGTGCCCGGCCACACCATAACCATGTCATCTTATCCTGGCTGTCTCAACTCGTTTGATGACTTCCATTTGACGTCCGCAGGCTTGGTAAGTAGAAAAATAAGTAGTTGTGCAATGACCTTTCTCTGTCATGCATGCGAAAGCAACTAATCTTGCGCGATTAAGTGAAGCATGACATTTAGCCCGCCAGACATCGTCGTTCTTAATTATTCCAGCGAAAAAAATTTGAGAATATGCAGGTAAACTAGACATTCAATTATTACAGACTGGATTGCACAGCTGACCGCCAGTCGGACACCGTCACTTTCGATTGTTATCAGACACGCTGTTGATAGAAATTATTGATTGCGATCGACAATGATCACTGCTAGACAGTCCAACAATGCGGATCAGGTTTGGGTGAAATCATGTGCTACAAGGGGGTTGAAGTGCGCCCAAACAGGTACCATATTTATAATACACTTTAAAATGGCATTATAATGTACCTAATTTGAAAAAAAAAACACTATTTCTTCTGTCATTACTGGTAAGGCGTTCGCTCTATTTTACGTTTATTTCATTTCTGCTATACTCGCGGACAACTTTTCGGGGCAACAAAGGGAATGCTACGGATGTGCAGAATCTGCACATGTACTTATACCCGAAGTCGCCCGTTGTTGCGCGCGTTTCGATTTTAGTTTCAGTTTGTCAACCTTCCATAGCTCTTCTGAATGTTTGAAGGCAAAGATAATTCAGTAAGAAATCCAATAGCCAATCGACGATGTTGCATTTGCAGCTAGTTCGGCCTCAGGCAAATAGATTAACTAATGAAGAACATTTGAGCACGAGAAATGGTCATGTCGTAGTGATGTTCACGATTATGTGGCGCGTGCCCCAGCTTCATATTAAGACCACGGTTAACGCGGTCTCACCACGGATGTTTCGACACTTCATATGCCAACCTATTGTACCTTTCAGAACCCACTCCTGCCCCCAACATTGCACGGATATTTACATAAGAACTTGGATGACTGGCTGAGTGAATCGAACGTGTCGCTACGTTCAACTGCTGGAATGATGCCACGAAACCCTGGAACGTGTACTTCAGCTTAATTGACGCTGCCCGCGCGTGGTTACGAAACAGAGAAGATGTGTTATCACATCGTGGCGTGAATTCCAATGTCACCTTCTGGAGTTATGCATGAAGGCCGACCGCAGAGAACGCATTGAACGTGAACTACAATCCCTCGTTAATAAACGAGAAGAAAGGGGGTTAACCGAGGGGCCCGATTTTTATTAGTCATATCACGAGAATCCAACAAACACTGACGCCAAGGACAACATAGAGGAAATGAGTTGTGCTTAATAAATGGAATGAATAAACGATAAATAATGGAAATTAAAGTGGATGAAAAAAACAACTTGCCGCAGGTGGGAACCGAACGCACAACCTTCGCATTTCCCGTGCGATGCTCTACCAATTGAGCTACCGCGGCGCTGTTTCCCTATCAACTTTCTTAGGTATTTATGTGTACTAGTAAACCCTGGGAGTGTTAGCCAGCGCCACCACTCACAGACCTTGGCGGCGGGCGTGGAGCGTCCTTGTTGCCACAGGCGTCACGAGAACGTGATCTTTTTGGGTGAAGACAACTGGTCAATAAACCCACATATGCTACCTGAAGGCATCAATGTTGCTGGATTCGAGACCCTGTGTAATAAACGAGAAGAAAGGGGGTTAACCGAGGGGCCCGATTTTTATTAGTGATATCACCCACAACCTTCGCATTTCCCGAAGGTATTGGTTCGGTTCCCATCTGCGGCAAGTTGTTTTTTCATCCACTTTAATTTCCATTAATTTATCGTTTCTTCATTCCATTTATTAAGCACAACTAATTTCCCCTATGTTGTCCTTGGTGTCAGTGTTTGTTGGCTTCTCGTGATAATCCATCGTTAAGATGCCGAACGAGGCTGTCACGCTGTCTGTAGAGGATATGACTCGAGTTTTTAAACAGGCAGATCCTGCTATGCCAGAGGACATAATGTTACGCCACCTGATGAACGGTGCGAAGGAGCAACTTTGTGCTGGTCTGGAGCGGAGCCCACCAAAGAGTGAGACCGAGTTAATAATTATGGCATTTTGCGTGCCAAAACCACCATCTGATTATGAGAAATACCGTAGTGGAAATTTCGACCACCTGGGGTTCTTCAACGAGAAATTAAATTTAAGTACATGCGTGTTTTCGCAATTTGCCCCTATCGAAAGTGTGACCGAGTTTCTCAATGAAGCTGTAACCATAGAAAAAGACTTATCAGCGGTCTGCCCTCCTCGACTACCAAGTGAATGCCGCGTCAGCTACCGCATTGTTCGCCAGCTTCGGGAGCACTAGCATCATATGGGCTCGCGAAATTGTTCGCTCTGTTGTCCGCGAAGAAATGGAGAAGCACTAAGGAGTGAAACAGCCAGGAGTCGGCTCCATCGCCAGTGTAATTCGCTATGAGGTTCAGCAAACAGTGCACAGTCATCGATGCCCACTGAGGCCCAACGCGGTGCCCACCGATGCGGGTCCGGCTCCCGTTTTCGCATATATTCAGCACCGTACTTATGCGGAATCCTTCGGAAGCTCCATGCCTATTTCTCGCCCTGCCATCTCAGTTCCAACGACAACCCCAGTCGCGATCCAGTCAGCACATACTGGATTGGGCTAGGATGGTCGCCGTACACCCCCATGGAAGTCTGATCTCTGGCGTGCGTCGGATAGCCGACCCCTCTGCAGGCTCTGCTAATATTACGTTGAGGCCGGTCACATCTACCACAAGTGTCCGTATCGATAACGTGGCTGCCCGGTTTCTCCATCAACGCGCCTCGATCTCAAGTAGGCCAGAAGCCAAGATAAATAGAAGAGTATCTGGTGCAGCAACGGGTAGCTTTCTCACGACGTCAGTCGTGTTCACCGTCTCCGAGGCGACACCTATAACCAGCGAAAAAAATACACGATGAAGGATACAGAGGAAGTAAAATGCACCAGTGTTCCTTCTATCTCTTTGAGCGAGAAAGAGATAGTTTTCCTAAAAGGCAGGGTTTCAAGATGAGGTAGTCAGAGCAAAATGGTTTGTTCATCAATGTAAAAAATTTGTACGTTGCTAAGGGAATTGCGCGCGCGTCGGCGGTTTATTGTTCGAACGTGGATCCATGTTTTCAAAATATATGTCAGTTGCTAGTGCAGCTTTGTGTTGTCTGTTGTTTCTGTCATGTTTTCGTCTCAATTTGTTCGCTGGTTTTCTCAAGTGTCAGTATAAACCAACTGGCCCAGCAACCACCACTTCTCCGAGGCGGCCCTCACCCATTAGTCCGAATTTCAAGGCGACGGCACAGGCACGCTCGCCAAGCCCCTGTCGAGAAAACTAAAGGCAGCGGCCTTCGGGATCGCGGTCACTGGGGCCCTAAGTGCCGAAAACCTCCATCGACGCTTTGCACGGAATGTCGCAGATTCACTGAAAACGGCACGTTCCACGCGTAAGGAAGGTCACATCGATCACATCCCCGTTTGAGTGCAGTGGTAAAGAGGAGTCTCGCTTGTCAGTCCTGTGTTGATAGACAGTCAATAGGTCAGTGCATTGGCGGACACAGGTGCAGATTATTCAATTACTGGCGGAAAACTGCAACGATTCTTTAGAAAGTTATCGCCCCTTGTAATGGAACGCGCATTCGCACAGTTGTAGGTAACTTTGTTGTTCCACTGGGTCTATACTACTAAAGTTAAAATTCGTGCGCCGAAATTTGTAGCCGCCTGCCTCGACCTACGTGACTGTTCTCGTCAACTCATTCTTGGTATGGTCTTCCTTTCCAAGTACGGCGCAAGTATATTCTTCGTGAGCGCAGTGTCACTTCGTCGACACAACGTTCCATAGAACAAGACACCGATGGCTATTGCAAACATGCGATGCGAGTTGCTGACGACAACGTGACGTTACTACCACGAGTGCTTGTTCCCATAGCAGCCATTTGCGACAACATCTCTCTAAGACGGGGACGCGGTCGCCGAAAGCAACTAAGCACTTTTGCTGCTTGACGGTGTATGCACTGCCCGAAGTCTTGTTCGCGTTCGTGACAGGCAATCGAAAATACGCATAAAGAATTCCATCTACCAACACAGACAAGTTTTCCTTGGCACCGCCGTGGTCTATGGAGATCCTGCAGCCAACGTCGCATCCGAGAAAATGAATTCTAATGACCATTTTCTTGACCACATCGACGCCAATTCGAAGTTTTCGGACGAAGGAAAGGGTGCGCTTCATGACCTTGTAATTGAATTTCAGTCTTGCTTCGCATCTTCGTCTAAAGTCTGCCAAACACACCTCCCCAAACACCAAATTATTACGAAGGGTGATGCTCAGCCTATTCGACAACATCCCTACCGTATTTCTGCTAAAGAACGTGAGGCTATTCAGTCGCAAGTAAAGGAGATGCTCGACGATGAAGTCACTCAATCATCCAGGAGCCCGTGGTCACTGCCTGTCGTTCTAGTGAGAAAGGACGTCACACCACACTTCTCCATTGATAACAGGCAGCGAAGCGGCATCACAAAAAAAAAAGACGTTTACCCGTTCCCTCGGGTTGATGACTCTCTAGACAGGTTGGGGCACGCTGAGTATTTTTGATATATTTATTTAAAAAGTGGCTATTGGCAGATTGAGGTTGATGAGCCAGCCAGAGAAAAGATGGCGTTTGTAACCTCAGACGGTCATTATGAATTCCAGGTTCTTCCTTCCAGGCCTCTGTTGTGCCCCAGCCACTTTCCAGAGGATGACTGATACCGTTGTCGCTGGCTTGAAGTGGAAAAGCTGCTGTGTATTACAACTTGATGAGGTAGTCCTACTCGCTCGAGACCTTCGACTAACGTCTGAATCACTTAAGAATGGTCATGGAAGCCACTGGCTCGGCTGAACACGTGCTAAACTTTCAGAAATGTCATTTCGGCTATGAAGACTTCAATTTTCTTGGACTAATCGTGAGTAAAGATGGTGCACGCCCCGATTTGGACAAAACTGCAGCCGTCGCCATTTTTCCTGTTCCTTCAAACAGAAGAACAGTGAGACGATTCCTTTGCTTGTGCGCTCACTGTTGTGGATTTATTGCCAATTTCTTACAAGAGACAGCTTTCCCATATTTACGGCGTCGCATGCAGACAGCACCTGTACTTGCCCATTTTGATAAGGAGGTCGATAGAGGTTCACACGGATGCTAGTAACGTCGGCTTTGGGGTTGCACTTGTACAACTACCTGACCGTGTTGGGCACGTATTAGCTTACACCAGTCGTACATTCTCTCAAGCCGAGACCAACTATTCCAGAGAAGGAATACCTCGCAGTCATGTGGACAACGACAAAATTCCGGACTTACCCTTACCGCTGTCCCTTCAAAGTGATTGGTTATAACTACTCGATGAGCTAGGTAGTTATCCTGTAAGAGTCCACCTAGTGGACATGCCCATATCGTCTAGTGCAGAAGTGCTGATTGACTGTCGCTCGTCCCTGCCGTGGACACGCAGCCCAGCCCAGCCAATCATAACTTCAACAGCTGACGAAATGGTCATGTCTACTAGCTGGGATCATACACAATACCTCCCCTGGTTGGCAAATTTCAGAGGCCCGTCTGGGTGTCTAGCACGGTGGAGTTTGCGCTTAGAGGAGTTTGGCATGACGATTGCGTACAGATCCGGCCTCAAAGACGAAGACGCCGATGCGCTTTCCCGCGTACATATGCGACACCCTGCTTTGAGCTCTGAGGGTGAGGATGGCTTCCTCGGGGCAGGCAGTGGCTTGCCATCAGCCAGCCAACCACCATGGCTGATCAGTCAACAGAAAGGAAAGGTCGCTGCCGCCCGAGTGCTTTTCAGTGGAACACTAACTCTCTGCGGTGGCGACACGCAGACCTTTTCCTGCATCTCATGCAGAGCGAGGACTACGTGCTTGCTCTGCAGGAGGTGTACGCGATGGCCGAAGACCTGTGACTCCCGGGATACACCGGTTACTCAGGCGCCACCACCTGCACGACACGCGGCTGCACGGACGCGCCGTGCCTGGACGACGCCCACCAGCCCGGCAAGCCACGGACAGCCATCTACGTTCGGTGCAACCTGCCGAACGCTGTGGTTCCAGTGGCCGACGTCGTAGGAGGCCCCCTGGAGGGTTGTGCTGTCACGGTGCGTCTGGGCAGACAACCCACGACCGTGGCGAGCATATACACACGACCAGGACAGCCATAGGATTCCTCCATCCTTGACCAGCTGGCTCTACGCCTGGGGAGGCAGGCATTCCTGTGTGGCGATTCCAGCGCCCACCACACAGACTGGGGAAGTTGCCGCTGCTCCAGCCGAGGCTGAAGCCTCCGCGACGCCATCAGCAGAGCCGGACTGGTGATCTTGAACAACGGAGGGCCCACCTATTCCGCCGAGGGGTGAACTCAGCCATCGATCTCTCCCTCACCACAGAACAGTGCTCCTACTCATGGGACACAACTCCGGACACTTGGGGTTCGGACCACTTCCCCATTGTGATCACCTCTGTGCACGGAAGGAAGCCAAAGACCAGAATATTCCACGTAATAGACAGGTCTCTGTTTAGGAAGCACTGCAGTGAGGTGGCCGATCGCTGTGACTTTCTAGATGCCATCGCGGAGTGCGCCGAGGCGGCTACCGTTCAGTGCTCTGCGCCATCGGACACACCTGCCCCGGATCTCCGCATACTCTATCTCCGTGCCTCCAGACACCGCACGTAGTGCAGAGCGATTCGGACGGGTAAGGCAGAGCACTGGAATGAATACAGACGAGTGGACGCCTGCTGTAGGAGAGAGGCCCGGCGCAGGAGGAACCAGAGCTGGGTGAGCCTGCGCTCCAGCATCAAGGACCGTACAAGAGGCCCACTAGCCTGGCGACTACTCAAGTCACTCACCGGCAAGAGGACGAGCCGTCAACCCGTCCTCGCTGTAGCCATCTCGCTAGGAATCAGCGAAGAGGCCTTCGCGGAACTCCTGGTGGACCGGTTCGCCCCTCCCGTGCCACAGAATGCAGCCATGCTGCCGGTCAAAGACCCCCCTGCCCAGCTGCCCACGTGCCTACACAGCATCCACCCTGCTTGGACGTCCAGGCAGGTCGCTGCCCTCTGCCAAGAGCCACTTGCCCTGCACGAGCTCCAGGCGGCTCTGAGGCGAGGGAAACGCCGCAGCGCACCAGGAGCAGACGGTGCAACACCACAGATGCTCCGCAACCTGGCCACCAGTGAGCAACAGCGCCTGCTCGAATGCTTCAATGAGATCTGGCAGTCAGGGCAGCTGCCAGAGGCTTGGCGCACAGCCATTGTGGCACCCATCCTCAAGGCCAGAAAACCGGCTAGGGAACTGTCATCCTATCGACTGGTCTCCCTCACCTCCGCTGTCTGCAAGGTGATGGAGGCCATGGCTCTGGCACGACTGGGCTGGGTGGCCCGTGCTCACGGCATCCTGGCAGATCAACAGACGTGCTTCCGGCGGCGGCGGTGCACTGCGGACTCTATCGCTGACATGAGGTCCAGCCTAGTGGACGCCAAGGCCGGCGGGGACCTCGTGATGGTCTTGCTGATCGACGTACAGGGTGCCTTCGACAGCCTCCCTCCCGCAGTTGTCCAGCAGGGCCTGAACCTCCTCGGCATCTGTGGCAGCCTGCGGGAGTTCCTCTCGTCGTTCCAGCACAATCGCCCCCTCAGGGTACGTGTGGGTCAATCGAAGAGCGCCCCCCGTCCAGTCGCTGCAGGCGTGCCACAGGGGTCAGTGGTGAGCCTCTTCCTTTTCAACCTGGCCATGGCACGGTTGCCTGCTGCCCTGCCGATCGACCCTCACTTCCGCGTGCAGGCCTCAATCTACGCGAAGGACATCGCCCTATGGGTGCGGGGACCACCGCAACACATCCGCAAGGCACGTGCGGCCCTACAGAGAGCCCTGGACACTGCGGCTGCCTACTTGTGTAGCATCGGCCTTACCATCTCGGCCAGGAAGACCGAGGCCTTGCTGCTGCATCCCAGAGCATCTGCCCACTGCTCAGGTGCCCGGCTGCGCTTGCAGGGCGTCCAGATTCCATGGAGCAAGGCAGTCAGATACCTGGGGCTGCGCATAGACCATCGGCTGACCTGGCTGCCGGCTACCAAGGCCCTGTGCGCAGAGACGCTTCGAGTCCGCAAGGCGATCTCACAGCTCCTTGCCCGTGGACAGGGCTGTACCACCAGATGGGCCATGCAGCTATTTGAAGCTGCAGCCACTTCATGGCTTCTGTATGCCCTCCCTCTCGTGGCACTGCCCCCACCCCGCCTACGGGAACTGGAGCTGCAGCACCGGTCAGCAATACGGCTCTGTCTTGGCGTTCCCCGAACCTCACAAGTGGCCGCCACTTTGGCTGAGGCAGGTGCCTGGCCCCTGACATTACTGTTCCTGCAACAGGGGCTACGACACATTGATCGTTTACACCATGCCGCAGATGGCCAAGCACTCCTGACCCACCTACGCTCCCGCCCAGCATCACACATGGGACGGCTGTGTGGCCTCTATAAGGAAGTCATAGGGGACCCGCCTGCAAACGCTGTACAGCCTCGCCCACCACATCGACCACCAATCCCTATCTCGACGGAGCTGTCAGGTTTCTCGAAGAACCGTTCCCCAACATGTGCCCTACAGCAGACGGCAGCCTCTCTTCTCCAAGAGAGACTTGGAGACCACCCTCACATCTTCGTTGATGGATCTGTGATACCGTAGACGGGCTGAACCACAGCAGCTTGCGTTGCACCGGCCCTACAAAAGCGCAAGGTGTGCCATCTACCGGGAGATGCAAGCTCTACCGCAGCAGAGCTAGCAGGACTCCAACTTGCTGTGGACCTACTTGCAGAGGAGCTACCAGTGACCCCGGCAGCCATCTTCTGTGACTCCAAGGCGGCACTAGCCTTGGGGTTGCGCTGCTCTCTTCAAGACAGACGGCCCTTCAGGACGCAGGATGTTCACTATCCATGCATTGGCTACCGGGACACGTGGGGATCCCGGGCAATGAGGAGGCGGACACACTTGCAAAAAGTGCCCACCACTCGAGCGTCCCCCTCAGCCCTGCTGTAACGGCCGCAGACTTCTCAAGACACAGGCTGCGCCGGCACATCATCGCCTGCCACCCGGACAAACGGGTATCTCTGAGCCGGCCTTCACGGTCTTTTCCTCAGCACGGCCTCCTACGAAGGGATACTTCGTTGCTGCTCCGACTGCGAGTTGGCTGCTACTGGACGGCAGCCCGCCGGCACCGCGTTGGGAAAGCCACCTCGCCAGCCTGTGTCTCCTGTGGTGAACCAAAGACTCTGGAACACATCTCGCTGGCCTGCCCTGTTCACCTGCAGCACCGCGGCCGACTTCTGCAAGAGTTCCACAGCCTGGGGCTCCCATGTTCACGACAGGGAGATATCCTATTCCCCTGTCGAAATCAACTACCAGCCTTCCTAAGTGTCGTCGAGTACCTAGACTTGTCGGGGCTCTCGGCGAGACTATAGGAAATCTTTACAAAGACGGATGGCCTTCCGGCCATCCCACCACCTCAGGCTTCCTGATTCGCCACTACTTCGCTTCTACTGGGCCACCTCCTATACAGTCTAACTCCAGCCTACTCCTCCCGTCGAACCCACTGGGCCTTTCCTGCCGGGCTGCTCTGATGCTGCTAAGACGACCTTCTACCTTTCTCCCTCCTACCCTCTCTCTCTTTTAATCCCATCTCCCCACCCTGTCGGCGCTTAGCTGTGCTCCCGCACGGGTTGCAGAAAATAGTGCTAGCCTTTCCTCCTTCCCCACAAGAACCATTTCTCTCTCTCCGACTCTGACTTCACATCAAGGCAGCGAGCAGACAAAGAATTACGGCCTGTTATCGACTACCTGAAGGTCTGAAAATCTCAACTTCCCCGGCATTTTGCTCGCGAGTTATCCACCCTTTCAGAAGGAGCATCCTGTACAAGAAAAAATGTCCGTGATAGCGACAAGGCTTTTGTCCTCGTTGTGCCTACCCGACACGCGTGATGAAATCGTCTTTGTGTGTCACGACGAACCAACGTCAGGGCACATAGGCTCTTCGCGAGCTTTCGCCGAGTGCGCCAGCACTACTATTGGCCACTACTTTTGTCTAGCCTAGAGCACTGTGTGAAAGGTTGCCGCGGGTGTCAGTGCCGCAGAGTGCCACCAGTGAAGCCGGCGGGCCTATCTCAACTAATTTCGCCACCTAGCACACCGTTCGACCTCGTGGGAATGGACCTTCTAGAACCCTTCCCTTTGTCCTCCACCGGAAACAATTGATTATCGTTGCAACGGATTGCCTCACTCGTGATGCCAAGGCAAAAGCACTGTTCCGTGGCAGGACATCCGAAGTCGAGAAGTTATTCATTCACCACATCGTCCCGTGGCAAGGCACCCAGTCGTGTATGATGACGGACAAGGGGACGCCCTTTACAGCAGTACTGATGGAGGACATTTTCAGACAGAGCTGCACGAGTCATCGAAAAACAGCATCTTGCCTTCCCCAGACTGATGGACTGACGGAGAGGTGCAACAAAACCATTGCAGACATACTATCAGTGTACGGGGACGCACCACACAACACTTATTACGAAATTCTTGCGTACATCATGTTTGCTGTAATACGGCAATGCGGGGATCAACGCGAGTTTCGCCTTTACGTCTTCGTTACGGACGCAACGTGAGAACAATGCTCGATGCTATGCTTCCGTGCGCAAAAAAATTAGTTCCTCCCGATGCCAAGCAATATACTCAGTACGCCGAAGAAGCCCACCAACTGGCCTAAGTAAACATCAGTTATCAACAAGATAGCTATGCACGACATTACAACCTCCACCGTGGAGATGTTGCCTATCACCCAGGCGATCGAGTCTGAGTGTGGAGCACTATTCGGCGGCCATGTATGTGTGAAACATTTTAATCCGCTATTTCGGACCGTACATGGTGCTGAAACGCGTAACAAGTGACGTTATTTACGAAGTAGTTCGGACGGCGTCTTGTCTTCGAATCCGCAGCTTCCGCCCTAAACTGTGTATGTCATACGGCTCAAGCCGTACTTCACAGAGTTGCTCTTGTGCCCGTGTGGCATTGAGGCGATGTGTGCAGAAGGGGAGGCTAATGTCATCTGGTGTTTTGCGGAGAAAAGCGCGCATGGAAGACAAGAAAGGAGGAAATTGGACTGAACGGCTGTAAGAATCTTGTCGTCTTGTTCACCTTGTCGTCCAACCGCGTGAGAATATTTCGCTTTGTTTCAGTAAGGATATCTCAGTTTTGTCAAAGATATTGCATGTATCCCGCAATATTCGCATGTTTGCAGATGACTGCGTCGTTTGCCATACCATTACTAACATGTCTGACCAAATCTCTCTTCAGGAGGATATTAACCGCTTGCAACAATGGTGCGATTGCCGGCTAATGACACTTAACCCAAATAAATGTAAAGTAGTGGAATTCTCCCGGCGACGTAACCCACTAGCTTACCCATACAAAATAAATAACGTAGACGTAGAAACTGCACAGTCTTACAAATACATTGGCGTTACCCTTACTAATGACTTTACTTGGAGCACACATATTACTAACGTCAATTCATCTTCTAATAAATCTCTTGATTTTTTAAAACGAAACTTAAGGCGAGCGCCCAAGCATGTGAAATTGCTAGCCTACAAAAGCATAATCAGACCTAAACTCGGATATTAATGTGGCGTCTGGAGCCCTCATCAAGCATATCTAATCAACGCACTTGAATCAGTGCAAAACCGTGCCATAAAATTCATCCATTCAACGTATTCATATGATGTCAGCGTGTCATCATTGAAAAAAAGAATACGGATTGGTTGCTCTCACTGATCGCCGTCGCATCTCAACTATCTCTCTCTCTTTCATTAGTTTTATTATACTTCACTTAATCAACCACCTTACATTATTCCCGCTGCCCGTATATCACATCGCACTCGGCACGCGTACCAAGTTGGCCGCCCCTGCACTCATACTACCACTTTTTCAGGCTCATTCTTCGTTCGCGCAGCAACAGATTGGAACAACCTGCTCCACCGAATTGCCGCCATAACCTGTGCACCTACATCATGCAAAAACTAACAGACCATTTTTCAGATTAAAAAACAAAAATTATGGGATATGCTATCTATGTGTGTACTAGAGGGAATTATGTACCTAATTTTGACGTGTGTTGTATTTATAAGTTGTGTTCTGTTATTCCTAAACTGATGTATAATAAATATATGTACGCCCACCCCTTATTTAGGGCCCCTATGGGGCTTTTGAGGTAATAAAATGAAATGAGATGCACCTGATGTACTCATGTCATTTGAAGTAGTGGCCTCTATTTTTGAGACTCTTCAAATCACATATTAAAAACATAGTTTGAATGTCCGATCAGCAGCAGAAAGTGTTTTTACAGACACAAATGAGAACATGAATATGAAGTCTAACACAAATATTGACAACGTAACAAATAGCGAGAAAATTTAGAGCGCGAAGAGAGCTGCCGTGAAAATCCGAAAAAAGTTTACTTTGTAAGCGGCGTTTGGTAAACAGAACACAAAGAAGAGAAGAAAAACACTTATGATATTTCTTGCTAGGCACTTGTCTGATTTCAACTAGCCTAGGAGCTTGTGCTCGAGTTTGGGCAAAGCTCGATTATAACGCTCCGAACATTCTCGTCAGTTTCGCAATACCTGTCCGATGGCTCGTTTTCGATTCTTTCCCCATGAGTGCAGTTCCGCCTCCAGTTTGCCTTGCTTACGAAGTCAATTCATGCATGCAGAAGTTTTTCAACGTTGTGAAGCCTAAATACTGCGTTATCTACGGCTACGTATTCTATCACTTGGCTCCAAACTATATGTATTGAATTTAATTCGTAGTGATACGGCGGCAACCTCAAATCGTCATGACGAGCTGATTTGGCGAACGTGTCAATTTTGTACCCGGTATACTTGCGCTTATGCTCATTCACAGGCTGCAGCCGCTCCGCCTTTAGCTGGTGAGTATAAAACGGAATGTTCTTGCTTCTCAACGGCGTCTGAATATCGCCTTTTGTTGTGGATGTAGACGGAACCTTTTCAAGCTGAACGCTGTGATAGCTGGCATAGTCCATGACAATAACGCTTGCGGGTTCAGTTTTCAGCGATAATTGCTGAATAAAACACTTCTCAAAATGGTCATCACCCGTCTGTGAATGGTAATCACCAACACTCTTCTTTGCACGAAAGATGGGGCGCGCTCCATCTACAAATCCCTCCTCTCTGCCTGCGAGGAGCACAATGAGGCGACCACCCTTGCCACATGAAGCTCGAAGACCCGTTATTGTTCCTTTTTGAAAAGCGACTTGGCATGTCAGAACGCGGCTGACTTTCCACACCATTTCTTTTGTGCGTCTTGTAGGCTCCCAGGTCTCGTCTAGGGCAGAGTCCTTCAATGGAAATGGTGCGCACACTTGGTATCACTCTGCATTCCATAGCACATACGTTAGCGAAAGTTTCCCAATCCACAAAAATTGGCAGCTTCACAAGACGCAAAGAGCATCGAGCTCAAAGCAATAGTTCGAAGACGGCACTGTAGCCCCGCCATAGTCAAGTGACGCGTAATGAACGAGCGTTTGGTGAAAATACCTTTTTCTGCTTCCGCATCTCTCGCACGGTCCGCAGGTACTTTGTGTGCCACACGACAATGTGCTGCCTTTTTCAGAGCCTATAGTTCCATTTATTCCCCCGCAAAGTGAAGCCAATGTGGTTTAGCATTCTGCGCACAATCCTTCCAATCAGACCAGGCATCTGCATTCATCTGGGCACCTAAGGAAGGCATGTGGGTCAGTTGGTCAGACATGTGGGTCAGTTGGTATGGCATGTGGGTCATTTTCACCGACGTAGGCAGCTCGTTACTCATGAAATATTGATGCGCCTTGCGTCTCAAGGCGCCAAGCGTGAAGCTATCATACAGCTGCATATTCGTATTTCACTTTTCTCATGTCTTCTTCCCCACATGAAGTCAGGTATTCTCCGCTTTGTAGATGGGGGCGGACCTTGAAGTGCCTCTGCTTATATCATACTCACGGAACGCACAATCATGCCGGTCAGATGGTTCAGTCTTATGCACGGCACCGGTAAAGAGCTCTAGATGGGCACTTGTGGTAGCAACATAAACGATGCCTATCAGCTACTTCGTCTACTTAGACGAAGTAACAACCATTTGTTGGTGAAGTTCGTCACAAGCTTCTGTGGCGAGGGGATGAAAGAGCCAGAAGCTAACGAACGCTCACCTGAAGGTGGAGACGCCATTCTTCCCTTGAGATGCACGCAAGAAGTGGGGTGTTCTCACACTTGCAAAAGAAATTACTAAGTACAAAGTAAAAAAAATATAAACAGCGCTCTGGTATGTGCTGCGTCCACTTTTATATACCTTCCTGTAGAACATGAAGCAATGTTATTTTTTAATTTCTCACGCAGGAAACAGGGACGCAATTGTGGTATTTTATTCTTTGGCGGTAACACTCGCGTAGTTTGTCTCTGTAGCCTTCTGTTTACTGCGAAGAAAAGTTGTACGCGAGTTTGGTGATGTAACGGATTGTCAAGCACCTGGTAACATTGGCCGTCACGTTTTTTGTCGTCTGCTTGTTGCGCCAGTCGCGGCGTATTTTCGGCTGCATCAGAGAAAATGAGCTCTCTAGAGAACCACAGAATTGCTCTGCTAATGGCAGCTGCAAATATTAAGCTTGAAATAGGAGCAGGAAAAGCAAGAGTGATAAGATGAGGAGACGCTGACTTTTACCGAACAGCTTATGCATAGCTGGTGCCATCGCCTGTAACCTGCCCATGCATCGCAAAAGGTGGAAGTTTGACCAGAATGACAGATGGTTCGAGGACACCATGCCGCACATCAGAGAACAATTCCTCACTTAATGCTTTTTTCCGTATCGTCTGGGGCATTTGGCTATATTGTGGAACCATGCCGGCACCCTCTGCAGGCTTAGGAGATTGTCAGGCGCCCGGAAATATCAGTGGAAAAGAGAATGGCTGTGGGCATCTACAGGCACGGCTACTGCTAGCGGGAACACGGGAGCCCCTGGGAGCACTGCGTGGCGGTCCACCGCCACGTGAAATCTTGCCGCGCAGGCGCAATCAAACTGAAAGGCGGAGCACCCGCTGCGCCGTCTGCTACGGTCCTTACCTTCTATACTTTCGTTACGCTCGCGTTTGTTAGATTGTGCGGGGCCTCACGTTTCAGCACCGCTGGTTAACCATGTGTAGGGAGTGCCTGGACAGCGATTTTTCTATTTGTGGGTGAAATCTTCTTGGAAGGCATGAAATACAATAGCAAACAACACGTTCGCCACACCAGGGCACAGTACGGAAAAAAAAGTCGCATACGTAAGATCGCAAACATAATAAAAAGTACTACACCCGTAACATTTTTGAACAAGTGAGCTCACTACATAAAAAGTGCCACTTTAAAGGAAGCCTTAGCTTTGGTGTTCCTATCTAAACACACGGAAAAGAAGAAATTGTTTCGTCGGCAACCACTACGCCAGATTTGATTGCTTTTGTCGCATATAAACGAAAACGTTAAATTGTAGTGACTGTTAAAAGCACATTTTTGTTTACGCCATCGAACTAGGCGCACAAACTAGCTATCTCTCGCGCCTAGTATGCGCTGAAGCGAGATGCGGCACAAAATCGAATACGCTCACCGCTGCTGCCGCTGTTCATCATGCACGCCAGTGTCCTGACAGCGAGTGTCCGCGGTTATCGAGTGAGATGTGTTCGCGATTGCCTGTGCGCGCGTGACACCGTCCTTCTTAATTTATTTGGTAAGGGAATCATTACAGCAGTTCAGGCATCATACAAAACGTGTAATCTTATTTTGTATCACTGTCTAAAATTTTCCTGTCGCAATCAATGCATTGCCTGTCCGGCAAAATTTCTACTTTTTTTCGCAAGCAGTCATCATTCGCCTTCACCTTGCGATCCTTTTACGTCGACGGCATAATCGTGGGACTTCCTAAGGTGGATAAAAGTGCAACAGTATGCAGTCAAACGCGAAAAATATTCTGTGACGCAAGCACGGAACAGGCGCAAGTGAGCATCCAGTTCCGCTGGTTTCTCGAAATGCTTCCTGTGCGACAAGGTTGCTATGGAAGACGAGAACGGACAGAGTTTCGTAATCGAAGCCCTAGGCGTACCCTGTAAACGTGAAGGCAGTCAGGGTATTATCAATGTACGCGAAACCCAAGCGCAAGGTGCTTCGATCATTAGCAAGCGTGTACAATTCTTTTGCGCTATCTAGCGCTATTTCCGCTCAGAGCAAAGCTGCTTTTTGTAGGCCTGTGGAAAAGGAAATGTGCATGGGGTTTCGCCATTCACTAAGAATAAACAAGCTGGAACAGCTGCTGTACTGAATTTGGTAGAATGAAAGCACGTGGCATTCAACGTTTTGTCTTCCTGCGGGCAAATTATGCAGCCTTCTCAATCGACCTATAGGCATTCCCAGACGCAAGCCCCAGAGTGTACGTCACCTGTATCTACGTACCGGAGTTTGCAGCTACCGGCATCTATGACACACAGCTCCTGAGAAGCAAGAACCGTGTTGCACCAGTAAAAGATGTTTGGCTTCCGCTTCTGGAGCTATTAACCTGCGTCATCGTCGCGAAGTTGTGATGCGATATACTTTTTTTAATTCATAAAATGAGTTATAAGGCCACTAAATGGGGAATGAGTTATGGGGGGGGGGGGGCATAGAATCAAGTAAGTACATACAATCTCGAAACAATGATAATAATATAAAGAAAGCACCAGCCTAGTGCACAGCCTAAAAGTAAGAGAAACATATGAGCTAGACATAAAGCTGTCTGTATATGACTACAATTAAAAGGAACTGTATAAGTTAGTAGCAAACGTATTACAGTACTAGGAAAAGGTAGGAAAAAATAACATCGAACTGGGAGTGTGATATCAATGGTTAACAACGATTAAGCGAGTTGAGTGAGTGCCTGAATTTTTTACGGTCAGTATATGCCACTATGTAATCGGGGAAGCTGTTCCAGAGCCGAATGGCACGTGGAAATGCAGGCGGGTTAAATGCTTCTGTTTTACCATAGATGCACGTGAAGCTATGATGATTCTGTAATCTATGCGACGTGTGCGATAACGTTTCTAGGTGTAGAGAGCATTTGTTAGTGTGGGGGGCGTATTTATGAAATAATGACAAAAGGGCTAGGTCGCGACGATTACTTAGCACCTGAAGGGAAAGGTGAATCTTTATTTGATTTACGCTAGAACGGTAGTCATAATTCCAGGAAATGAAACGTGCGGCTCTATTTTGTATTCATTCCAGCATGTTAATTGCGTAATTTTGGTGGGGAGACCAGACTGGAGCGGCGAACTCAAGTAGAGTGAACAAATGTTTGAAATGCTAATCTGCAGATAAGTGAAGGTGAGTTCCGATGGTTACGTCGCAGGTAACCCAGTGATCGAGGACCACTGGCAAAGATGGCGGTAATGTGAGAAGTCCAAGAGAGATTTGTTGAAAAATTTACGCCTAGATATATAAATGATGAGGTCCGAGATAATGGGACATTTTTAATACAGTAGGGATAGTCCAAGTTAGTGCGTTTGCGGGAGAAGGATATCACTTTACATTTTTATGAATTTAGAATCATTAGCCAGCTGTCACACCAATAAATAATTTGGTTAAGATCATTTTGGAGGATCAGGTGTTCATCAGAGCTGATAATACAACGATGGATAATGCAGTCATCAGCGAAAATGCGCATGCATGATGATAAGAAGACCATGCAATCACTGTGATTTCTTCCTGTTCACTTTTGGACCGAGTCACTCGTCGCTTTGCGCTGAATTCGAGGTACGCCGACAAAAATAACGCTGTTCGTACTTTATCGAGTCCGAAATTCCTCGTTGTTGTGCCGGAAGGACAATCCGCTTGACTTTGTAGCACAATGAGTATCATGTTCTTGTTATTTCGCGGCAATCTTATGACGGCACAGCCCAAACATCCTTCATGATCAGCAACAACCCATTTCTGCTCAGTGTACTGAGAAGAACAAGTTGAAGACTTGATTTAAAAAATTCCGCCTTCATTTCAGTCTTGGAAAGCGGATGTATAGCGAAGCTGTTGTCGACGTTAGACACGCAGCCCCACCAGAAGTCACGTATGGCACGCGCGCAGACTCATGTGGCGCAGTGCACCATACCTGCTCATTCTTCTAGACCCTCCTCCAAGCACATATGCCTTATTGAACTAATTCAGCTTTAAAGCGACGCTATTACCCCTAGCCCCCGGGTGCATCCTCCGCATGGGGGGGGGGGGGGTAGTAGCTAGGCGGCTTGCCTCCATATCTGGGGCACGACACGTGCACAGGAAATGAGACAGGTAGGGGAGAGGGATGAAAACGTCCCTCGCCATGACGCTGCAACACTGGAGATGATGGGTACGGGCAAGAAGGAAAAAGAGTGGCGACAGCGCTGCAGCAATGGAGCCGGGTACGCGAAAGGGGAAAGAGCGCGGCGACGGCGCCTGTGCACGTGGCCTGCGCTTCTGTGGTTATAATAACGTCAAGCGCGTCCGAGGTTCCGGCACAGCTGCAGCAGTGGTTGCGGCAGATGCAAGGGAGGTGTAGCAACCGCGACGGCGCTTCTGTAGGCGTAGTAGCGTCGTGCCGTATGAAAAATTTGTGTGATGCCATAACGTACACAGCCCACGTGTGCGGCCTATAGACAGCTTCGATAGTAATTCATCGCCTTATAAATGTTGCGGCCCCACGAATTTTTTTCAAAGCAAACTGCGTCATGGAATTCGTAAAATACGACTTACACAGAAGCTGCAGAGGTGGTAGCTTCGGATTCTAATTTCAATGTAGGAAAAAAGACACTTCTGTTACGCAGAAGCTCAGACAGGTCCCTTCTTCAGCTGCCATTTGAGGTCCGAGTGGCCGCGGCCGCTACGTGGAGGTGCGGTTTCGGACAGTTTTTGCCATAATGTCGATTACAGTCGCAGCGCACCCTGTGCGACAAATGCAACGGGCAGAGCGCCCACACGTCAAGGAAAGGTATACTGTGTACACACGTACGTCATCCGCGCACGAACGTGTACGGAATTGGCGGAGCTTGAGCATACATTCTCATTCTCCTGTGTCCACCAATATGCGCAAGTGTGTTATTGAACTGAATTTCTGAAATGAACTTGCGTCGTAAAATTCGTAAGTACAACTTACGCACAAGCTGTATACATGATAGCTTCGGATTTTAATTCGAATATACGAGAATAAAGGCATGGTCGATTGACAATTTTGCTTGATGACGTAATGTGATGATGTTACCACGTCAGACTTGACGTCACGTGATCAAGTCTTCGTCAAATGATGCTGTCACTTGATGACGTCATGCGATGCGTTTTCTCAAAATAATAACTTGCCTCAGTGATTAGGTTGTTCTCCCAGAATGCTGCGCATTCAGCCTTCTAACTACAGGAGCCTAGGCACTTGGCCTAGTTGTTTCCTAACATGAGCCGAAGCAACGCAAAATAAGAGGATGTGAGAAAAGGACTTAAGACAGCGCTGACTAACAACAGAATGTTTATTCTTTCGAGCAGCATCTATCGGAAACAACTAGAAAACAGGAAGTGCAGTAAAAATAGTGTGATCAGTTGAATAAGATTGAAACTTTTGTCTCGAGTGAAACTGAAAAGCGCTCCAAAACAACGCCACTGTTCTGTATGTGCAAGGCTTCAGAGTTCAATCGAGCGTGTCTATCATGATAGTTTGCCCGCATGGCGCAATGTCTAAGAGGCTCGCAGCCACAGTCAACGCAATGCAATAGCAAGTAACTAAGCGTACCCAGGAATGCTGCACATTGTGTGATGACGACGCGCTCAGGAGAAACACTCTACTGCTTCCAGGGCCATTTCTTGCATCATGATGCGGATAATTAAGTGCTGAACTACGCTCAGTCGGCAGACCTACTGCTCTAACCACTGTACAGTACTCACGGATTGAAATAGGACATTCGGAGCGCGTAGCCGTCGCTACATGCAGCGCCCCCCGTGGATGCTCATGGAACCAAGGTGCTGCATTGTGGTGTAGCGCGAGGGGGAGAACATCTACGGAGCAGATTTACTCCTTCCGGTCGCCAACGGGCCGGCCTGTGGTTTACCACACTGCCTGCGCGGCGCTGCAAGGCTTGCGCGTTCGTGTGCCGACCGAAATGGTTCGGCGGTGCGCATTGCCCGTTTTGCGGCGGCGTCTGCTTGCGCATCTTGCTTGCGCGTTTTGGCGATGCGGCACGCATGCTATGCAATTAAGACACAGGATTCAGCTACGTGATATCGCCGTACGTGCCTTCGTTGACATGATCAACACTTGCACAAAACAAAAGAAAAGAAAGTTTATTTCGTCCATTTTGTAACGACAAAAAAGAAAAGAAACCGTCACAGGCCTGTCCTCGTGCAACATTTAAACGAAGTCTCAGTATTTTGTTGGTTCGCCCCTAGCAGCGAATACGGCGGCCATTCTGCGTGGCAAGCTTTCGTAGAGGCTATCGCCCAAGGAAGAAGGCGCTAGCTTCTCCCATTCTTCTTGAAGAGCCGCCCACAGGTTGTCCGAAGAACACCTGTGGAGCGGCCGACGAGACAGGGCCTTCTTTATTTCAGCCCATACATTCTCAATAATATTAATGTCCGCACCTTGCGGAGGCCAGTTCAACACAATCACACACTTGTCTTCCAGCAGGCGAGTCACGGATGCTGCGGTGTGAACTGGGCTCCGGTCGTGCTGGAAGTAAAACAAGCCGTCCTTAAATGGGCCAACCAGGGCGTACGGCATAAGGACGGTGTCGAGGAGGTCTAAGTATGCTGCGGCATTAAAGCGGCCGTGCAGGCCTGCAAGCAGACCCAAGCCGTCTTTGTAAATACACCCCCACACGTTGACCCTACATCGACCGCTGCTTGCAACACGATGCAGATTTGGGGTGTCGAATCTGGCTGAAGGAAGCGGAAAGAACACAAGACATTATTTTACTTCACTGCGATTGATAACCGCGATGACAGGGGTCCGTCTCTTGAATGTTGACAGAATGCACTGCCTTTAGTGACCATTTCTACGAAGTGCTTGTGTTTAACCCACGAAACAAGGCGCTGGTGAAAAGTTTTTTGGCGTGCGCTCTCTCCTCGCGGTAGCGGAGTGCCCGGAATATAAAACCTAGTTTTTGATGAAACGCATACCTAGCCGCTACATACCATCTATCCCATATATCATGCGCTACGGGAATGTAAAGAAAGATAAACATTGGCGGATTTTTTTAGTGAAGCTGTGTAACCCCCGAATTTGTGAAGGAGTCCACCTGCCTCGTGCTTCGTGTCCTCCACGCTCGCTGCTGCTGGTCCCATTCTGATGTAAACGTGCTCTCGTCCGTAAAAAGGACATTCTGCCACTCTTCCGCTGTCCAGGACCGATGCTCCTGTGCAAACAGCAGCCTTTTGATCCTGTTTTCGGAAGAGATGAAGGGCTTAATCGCCGCCACACAACTACGAAGGCCACTTGTGTGAACGTTCTCGCGTACTACTTGTGTGCTGGCAGCTAGCCCCAGGTCGTTTCGTATTTCTTTCGCCGTCATCTTCGGGTTTCGTCTTGCTGCTTCAACTATACGCTCGTCGTCAGAGTCGGTCGGAGTCCTCTGGGCAGATTTGTCAAGCAAGCATCCGTCCTGAAAGCCCGCACAATCCTGCTCACTGACGAGCGGGGGCGTACGGTCATATCGGCGATTTGTTGCTGCGGTAAACCTGGTACAGACAGTCACAATCCGCATCCATTCCGAGATGGGTATGCCTGGCATTGCTGCTCGTGTATGAAACGGAGGCGCGTCTTGTGTTCGCCATCTATAACTACCTGTGGCGCGGCTTCTGCTGACGTCAGTACGACCAACAATGCCGTGTGTTATCATTTCGGGGCTGAATAAAGAAGGCAATTTCTCGTCGGCTACTACACAGGTGTTCGCACGAAATAAGCTATTCTTTTGTGCAGATGTTTATCATATCTACGAACGCACACAAGGCGCAATCTCGCAGCTGAATCCCGTGTCTTGCTTGCACAGCATGCGTGCCGCATCGCCAAAGCGCGTGCAATGAGAGCGTCGTCTGCTCGCGCAGGTGTGCACCGTCGAGCCATTTCAGTCGGCACACGAAGGCGCGCAAGCCTTGCAGCGCCACACTGGCAGTATGGTAAACCACAGGCCGGCTCGTCGGTGACAGGAAGGAGTAATTCTGCTCCTTAGATGTTCTCCCCCTCGCGCTATACCACAATGCAGCACTTTGGTTCTATGGGCACCCACGAGCGGCGCGCTGCATGTAGCGACGGCCACGCGCTCCGACTGTCCTATTTCAATCCGTGAGTACTGTACCTATGTATTCGAATAATAGCTCGGGAGATAAATCTATTAACAAAGCAGCAATGCCCAGCTTGTCGCGTTTGTATAATTTGAAATTCATAGTATTTCTTATAACAGCCCGCCTAAAACGAAGCTGTTCCTTCGACGGGAGCGAATAAAGCCTGCTTGGCGATCGCGCAGGCGGTGATGGAGACATCATTGAAAAATACCAACCACCAGTTGCTACGCTATGTACGTCCCAACGGCGGTCCGCTGACTTGGGTCCGGAACATGGTCGCCAGCAGACTCTCTACCAGCGGCTCGCAATGGGCCGCCATCTTCTCCAGGTTGAACAGCGGAACGTGAGCATATACTTTCGCGCTCGTAGGACCAGCTGGTTCCCACGCTGTTGGGCTTTTGCGCCTGTTTTGTGCCGCTATTCATTTGACAGCCATGTTCAACAAGCACGCACAAGTTAGCCCATCACGTTCATTCGTCTGAATTTGTCAGAAAGGTGGCGAATTATATGTTCTTGCAGGTATGAAAAATAATTAGCATCATTCCAATTATCACTATTTCGACACGCGTCCCTCTCTTCAATGGTGCGGCACGTATCCGTGCACTGGTAATGTCCTAGAGAAAAACTCGCTTAGGTGCTCCAACTGTGCCCTAATCCAAGAAGCTTAGCGTTACCGCCAAAAAATGAGGCTTTGGAAATTGGGGATACCCTAAGCGTCAGCGGTAAAGTAGACGCTCTCGTTTTCTGTACGTTATTCTATGGTCAAAAGTGCGTGTGCATGCATTTCTTTATTAACTGCTGGCCGACCGCACTACGACGTGCACTATTCTGCGCAAAAAAAAAGACATTATTCAGTTTCGAAAATGACCAGCATAGTTTTCAATTGCATGGTCAAAAAAATTATAACTGATGCAGTTGCTCACAGCCGAGTTTGCTATACGTGATTGCCAGAAGTTATAAACTCGTTCAGATAACTTTAGCAAAGTGATATGCGTTCGGAATACCAGAAATGGGAAAGGAAAAGAGCGACATGCAGTGCCCGAGAAGGGCGCAAAGCTTGGTCTTTATCAAAAAAAAAAATATTTAGGGCCATCTTCATTGCGAGGTGCATAAAGAGCGACGCGGACGGTAAATTATAAACAGGTTCCATGTACTGCCCTCTCTCTAGGTACAACAACCAGTGGATGGTTCTGGACTACAAGCTGTTCATGCCATGGGGAAGCCTGCAACCCGGAACGCTATGGATAGTGGAGCAACTGCCGTACGTAGTTCCGCTTCATTGGTGCTGTCTGACCAAGCGCTGTTTGCAGTATCTTTCAACACACGCGCATTCGAGCGTCTGAAGAAACAAACGAAAAAACGTGCGTAACTGACAGCTTGACTCCTGCTTCGTTGCGTCATTTCAGACAGGTGTCTGCTGTAGTATATGTGCTCCCATGGGTCTGGTTTATAAAGCAACACAGTTTTATGCGCTGTAAGCTTTAAGTGCGAACGTCACTTGCGTCTCTGAGCAACATTGCGCGTTTAATGTGTAGTCTGTCCGGCATACTCTGTGTCCTCTTGAAAAGAAAAGACTGCGAATGTGTGCTACCTTGCAGAAATCCCCACATGATTTCGATAGAACGCACTTACGTGCCTAAGAATTTTTGAGCAACAGCCTTTTTTCGCGTCCTAAAATTTGTGCTCCCATGTACGTCACTTGTAGTATTTGACCCATTTCTACCAAATTTAATTTCGTGACGTGAGTAATTTACTGCAAATTTCACAATAAACTAGCGATTTTGTCTTTTCATAAACATCGCCAATAACACACCACTTTATTAGGAGATGTCAATATATATGCACAAAATGACTCGTCTCATTCAATGAGCACAGTGCGGGCGCCTCGAACACCGCACGGAAATAGAGAATTCTGAATCTATACATTTCCACTACACGAGCACACTTAACAAGCTCCTCATTTCTACGAAACGTGAACGCCGCCTCACGCACATTTCTTAGGGACACTGGGAAACATTGCACACAGCGGTTGTTTGGGGCGTTCGAGAAGTCGATGTAGATGGAGATTCTTGGAAATTCTCCGAGGGATTGGCCAAGAACTGGGCTGTTTAAAATAACGCAACACGAATACAACATTTTAGAATAGGTATCCTTAAACTAAGAAACCGTCGACAAGATACGAAAAAAATTGATATAGTATGGTCTTCTCTGAATATTCTCTGCACATTCTCTTCTCTGAATATTGTCTCAGTATTTAAAGATGGTATATGACAGCGTAGCCTACTAATAGTTGCGTCAGTTCTCGTTTGGAATATATTACATTTCCAGGTGCAGGAAAGACGGTTACAATCGGGGTAATTTGCGATAGGTGGCACAAAGAGCTCTCGAAGCATCGCTTACCTCCGAAATCGTGCCCTACGATCAAACGTTATCCAACGACAATTTAAATGGCCGGGCCACCCATCGACGTCTTCGCCACTGAATCTGCCGTTTCATTTAAAACTATTCCTGTATGCTCAGGCAGGCAAATTAGCCGGATATTACTTAAGTGGTGAAGGCCTAGCGAGTTAAACGCCGAGAGACCTTCGAGTCACTTCATGCAGTGAGCAACGTACTCAAGGATAAAATATCGGTTTCGAACACTGTAGAACCCACTCATGGGTTTAATTTACGAAGGGGAAAAAAGGACGAATTGTGAATATTGCTGAACATACTATTAACACTGTTCTCTGAGGCGTCAGTCGCTAGGACTAGATTTGTTTGCATTTCCTTTAGGCAATCCTCTAAATAGGCATTTAACATTCATAAAACAGGTGTTTTCCCTTACTAAGACATTGTCATGACAGTGTATTTGATGAAAATGTTTCTTCTAGCAAACCGTATGGATGTCTTTAATTTGAATGGTCAGTGGTTTGAGAAAAATGTGTGCAAATTTAACTTGAGGTATGCGGAATCTAGGCCAATGTTCCTGAAATATCATACCGTGCTAAGAATAAAAAATAACACAGCTTAGCTCCGTCGGGTTAGTGATTCGAATGTCTTAAAAATGTCTGTACGTCAAGTATTCATAACCGAGTAAAAAATGAAGTCGTTGGTTCGAGATGAACAGTTGTTTCCATCCATCCATACTATACACTACATCATCGAGCACTAAACTGCCTTCTAATGACTGCTTTTGCCGGTGAACAAAGGGCGAAGCTTACATGGCGGCGTTCCATAGTATAATAAACCCTAAAACTCGTGCACCACGCGTATATGCGTGGGGCAGCTTGGTTACAACGTGGTTCTGCGCATCTCTGATCGACTGTAGCGTATTGCGCGTAAAGAACCCAGCACTGCAACACAGATTTTTTCAGTATGATTTGTATGCGTAAGCCATGAATGCCATATATCACACCGAGATGCTTGACAGTCTGTACTTCTGCAATGAGGTTGAGCTGGTAAGATAAGGAAATATGTACCGAGTCCATCCGAAGGAATACAAGCAATGAGAATTTGTTCACACAGAGAAACTCGAATGGTATTAAGCCACTCTTCAAGAACAGATAAATACGTTTTTTTTTCAAGCTTTTATGCACTGAATCCGCCCACGTGTCAGTGGGCACGTCATCTGGGTATGGAACGGAGCTCAGTAATATATAAAATAATACTGGAGACAACATTGCCCTTTGAGGAAACCGTTTTTGACAGTTTATATGGTCCTGTTGAAAAACCGCTGTCAAAACAATAAAATTATCTTTCACTTATAAACTCAGGAATTCATGCTCGGAATAACTTGGACTTTTCATATATGGTTGACTAATACCTCATGTTCAATACTATTGTATGCTTTTGTGATCTCCACTCTTACTAATACTGCATACTGCCCTTGCCATTGTGCATGTTGCATGCGACTTTCGAGGTCAATATGTTCCTATAATATTGAGCACCGTGGTCTGAAACCAATTTGGCCTCTACTATGGAGCTTTCTTCTAATAATAATCGCAACATGTACATTTAGTATTCATTCTATCAACTTTACAAAATTTCATATTAAGGCAATTGGCCGGACGCTGTCTAAGACATAATCGTCCACCGGTTTTTAGAGCAACAGTATAATGTTTGAAATTTTTCGTTCACAAGAAATTCACGCTCTTCTGACTTAATAGTTTGTGCTGTTCAGCAGATCAACTTGTGACTCTGCATGAAATTTTAACAAGGCCGAAGTGTCTCCATCTATGCCCACATCAGCGACTGAAGTCTCTGTATTACATCTGACAACCGAACCATACATGCTGTCACGGTGTAGTGACTGTCAGTATAGCCACAGTGGCCCAGCACAAGTCACGAAACTATTTATTTTGCGTACCTATGCCTATCAAGACAAGTAACACTCATCAAAAGGATAACAGCGACCACATACGTCGAAATCTCGTCAGCGGATCAAGCGCGACGGCTTTTATACATGACTCCTCGAAGCTTCCAGCGCTGTGGCTGGTGCTCGCGTACCTTCAAGAAAGTGTAATACTATTGGCGCCACGCATACAATCGAATAACAAGGTTCAGTGATAACACAGGCGCGTCTTGCGCCGAGCGGTAACGCTTACCATCTGTTAGACGGTGAAAAGTGGTGACTGAAGAAAGACAAAGCACACGTTTCAATGTTTCACTATAATCATCACTAAAAGGTAAGGCGAGGAAGTCCAGGATAGAGATTCTGCACTCCTATAGCAATAACCTGCAGCGAACAAGCCATTTCATGTGGAGATAACATTATAGATTCCACGTTAAGTGGTGAAGGAATAGTTTTCCTATATGGAAAAATGCTGAATATAGCTCGTTTGTTATTATGTTTGGAAATAAAATTAAATATTTCATGTCGTACTCATCCGATAATTCAGGCACAATGCGTTTGAGTGCATCTGCAAAGAATTTACAGTCTGACCCATTTCTGCGGTGTTGGTTACCTAAAGGTTTCTTCTAGGCGGCTCCTATTAGTCTATTCCTATTAGACTATTAGTATTAGTCTATTAGTCTATTAGTCTATGCAATGCGCGCGCGACGTCGCTCTTATGGCGGAAGATGTGCTCAATGGCTGCAACACTAGCAATTAGGAGACACAAGCAGCAGCCAGAACGAAAGACATGCAATATAAAAACGACAAGAGGCGCAGAAAACAAAAGGCCGAAAGTGCGAAGCATGGCACTGGGGTGAACGAGGGTTGTGGTGTTCGCAATGTTGGCTGCAGCGAGTGGAACGTGAGTAGACAGTCGCCGGGCAGATCCAGGAGGCAGCCCTGCTATTTAAGAGAATGGGACGGTGACATGAGTTTTGCCGTGTGGGTGATGGCGAGTGGCCAGTCGGTCGAGATGACTCAAGCCTGCTCCACAACCTGGATCACTCCGCACCTTGTTTAGGGTCCCAGACATGGTAGCACCGCCTTCTCTCAGCGAATGGAGCAGCTACCTGTTACTGGACAACGCATTATCACGACCACTAGTACCGGAGCTGACAGGTTCGACACGGGGATCTGCGCTCCGCCTACTGCCGCGTCCTCGGCAACTACCACGTCGCCTTGGCCGTCGAATCGCACTCGAGTAATCAGTACTTTCGCAATGAGTATGAAATTTTGATTTGCTGTGGTCGTTAGCGGATGTAATTAGGTAAATATATAGCGCAGCTCTGTGACGGTGATCACGCCCCATCTATTTGTTGTCGCATGATGTGGCTCTGCTGTAGTCCAACTTGTTAAGGGGGGCTCTACCTTTAACCCGTGGCTTTTGGTGTCAATAGACAGTCTCTGTGTACAAACGCCATTGTATTTTATTCGTGCCAAGACTGCCCTCGCACGCGTGATGCTTTTGTAACAATCTGTCTGCACAGTCTGTAACTTTTCGAGCAGTCGTCATTGCACCAACAAGAAGATTTATTTTAAACTGAGTGAAACCTTAAGTTCAACTTTTTAGAGGAAACCTTTAAAACAAAATAAAATATGCTATATGCTTTCCTTCGGAATTTGCTCTCGGTAAGGAAGTCAATGAAGACCGGTAACTGCTTTGAAATTTATCACAGGCTATGTAAGTCGGTACCTGAGTTGCTAAAGATTTTAGCGGGCATATAATTTCAAACATCACCGGTATGTGCTCGCTATTGGTCGCGTAGTCAACATGACTATCAAGAGCAAATGCCGAGACATGCGCCTAAAGGTGTACTCTTATTACTCCTATTAGGCTAAACCACTTTTTATCGATGTCGCGAGATTCATCTGAAGTTAAACTGGACTATTTCAGAATAGCGATGCTGAAAAAATTACATCGGTGCATTCAGCAGAAATGCAGTTACTGGCAATCAAGCATCCCATGCGCGGTGCTTCTCCTCCTCCTTAACTGACTTGCACTGCGAAGGCTACGGCGGAGTGAGGCTCGTCCACAGCGCTCCGCCTACTTAACGGCGCTGGGGCATCGCAGTGCAAATTTCATTGTAGGTGTTCACATTTACGCCAACACTTCAAATTTTGGTCCCTACGGCGCGCGAAACGCGGCTGTCATCAGCGAGCCCCAGTGCGCTCAGCCAGCGTACTTATCGCGGCACCCCGCGGCGGCCGCGATGCGGTATCAGTCCGCAGCTACATGCAACAGTAGCGCCTATTCGCAGCGTTTGCTTGGCACACGATAGGGTTTGAGTTCGCGCTCGCGCTCATATGCAGTGCCGTACCAACTATTTCTCCAATGATGGGGCAAGCGCACCTCCCCCCTTCATTCCTCCTTCTGTCTCTCTTGTATACATGTATATATATATATATATATATATATATATATATATATATATATATATATATATATATATATATATATATATATATATATATATATATATATATATATATATATATATATATATATATATATATAGAGAGAGAGAGAGAGAGAGAGAGAGAGAGAGAGAGAGAGAGAGAGAGCAAGAAATGAGGAGTTCCGTGATGAAGGCTTGACCCTGACCGAGACGTTGGTAAAGACTAAGCGTTTCGCAGCTAGGTGCGCTTTTTGTGTATGCAGTGTAAACTAGGCCATCAAGAGAAACATTCGCTTGTGCATATACATAATCGTTACCATATGAAGTCAACAGATAATGATGCCAAGGAAAGCATCGGCGAAATTAGCTGTAGTTGAAATTGAAATATAGAAAATAATGATGGAAAAAGGGAAATGAAAGTAAACGAAACGATAACTTGCCGCCAGTGGGAAACGAAACCAGAGTCTCCGCATTACGCGTGTGTTCCACTGCCAATTTTGCCAGGGCGGCGGCTATCAATCCGACCACTTATTTGGGTATTTATTTATGTTTACTGGATCTAGCCTTGCGACTGTTAGCCAGTGCGACTTGGAGCCATGGTAGACGGATATAGAACCTCCCTTTTTGCGCGATGGCACCACGTACCACGACAAGTTTTGAGAGTAGGCACGTGGCTAAAGTACCCTCGTATGCTATATAATGACATCAAGGTTCGAACATTTGACACCGTCACTATGATTGAACGAGAAACAAATATAGAGAGGGGCTATTTGTGTATGAACGTAGGGTTAGAAGAGACTGAAAAATGCTTCAGTGAAGGTCATATTTGTCATTCACATACCTAGTTACCAATCACACATAATTAACCTTTACAAACCAACGTTGGAAACATATGTTGAAGAGTGTCGCTGAAATGAGACAAAAAGTTCAAAGCATTTCTGCTATCACTGTCAAGGGAATGTTAAACAACGCAGGTGTTTTGGAACACGCTAAAGTGAACTAAATTGTATACCTACACGTTCCACGTTTATTTAATATTCGTGCAGGTGACTGATAAAGACTGAATTTACAAAAAAGGTGTAGAGAGATACTACTTATTTATTTATTTATTTATTTATCCCTCCCTACTGGGACTTTGGCAGGTGAAGTTATCAAAAGAAAGGGATCACAAAATTTGCAAAGATGTAGAAATACCAGATCTGCTATCCTTCAAATAATAAAAAAAATACCACCGCCTAAGCTACGAAACGCTACAATTTCTTGAATAATACAACTTCTTGTTTCATTAGTCAAAAGCGCGGATTTTATTAAAACATATCTGACCTTGCTCTGGATATGTGCTTCTAGCATGCATAAGAAATTCGCATCGTAGAATGATTTGCATCACAGAAAAACGAAAAAGTTCGTCATGCTTTTTAATCAAATATCTACGTAATGGCGGCCAAACGTTAACCTCACATTTTGCGGTCGTTTAGGTTGGAACAATCTAGCGGCTCCAAAAAGTAATGCTCTGCAAAATCGCTCGACCACTCTATATCGGGAGTTCATTGAGATCATAGACTTTCTCACTATAACACCTAGAGGATAATCTGGTGCCACCGTCTATGGGAGTTTCTTAAGGGGGCACCGTGCCGTCATGGGAATGGCGGTATATGTGTCTGCGAGGCTCGTGTTGGCTGGTGTTGTAAGAGGCTTCGTCGAAAACGTGGATATGACTACGTAAATAACGCGTTCTCAAATTAAAATCTTCATAAAATGTTTCCATTCAGGCATATTACATCTTTACTCACACACGATGCATGACCAAACGAAGAAAAGCAAGAACAGACGACCAACTGTTTCAAAGGGAGCGCGAACCTTGTCGTCTGTCTTCCAACTTTAGCGGCCCGCTGATACTTTTTACGTAACATGTAGTCGTACACACAATAACACGTTTTCATAATTAAACAAACCATGTTTTCGCGTAATAATAAAGCTAAAACAGCTTTTCACGTGCTGTTTTAGTAGAAAATGAATCATTGTGACAGACGGAACGGTACTTGCCAAGCGCGTCTTCAAGGTGTCCTGTCTCTACGAGAACGATGCCAATCCGAAGTCACAATATACCGGCATTCCCATGCATACCACAGCGCAGCAGCGCCAGATTTCCCTCTAGGTAATGTAGTGAGAAATTCTATGGTTGAGATCAGTTAAACCTTAAATAGAAATATAAACTTTATTGTAAACTTTTTGCTGTAGATGGCGTCCGCACTTCGGCTACAGGGCCCCTGCGGGGCGTGGTGTTTGCATATGGGAGTCTGCTATCTTACGCAATCAAGTGGCCAGACAAGATTGAGGAGAAGGCTACTGTTGAAAAGCGAGTGTGGGAGAAATAGGTGACTTCACGCTTCCCTTGCGAGCTTCAAGGATTGCGTACCACTGCAAAATTTGAGTGAGATGTAGTTAATTTATTTCCGCTTATCCTCTGCTACCGTCAACACTAGTAAAGGAGGAAAGGTGCTTAAGGTCCTAAGTTGGCACCCCTCGATGACTCGAGTGCACGGTGGCAGCGTTGGAAGGAACAGCCGTTGTCCGGTAAATAGACGCGTTATTCCAACGCCAAGGCCTCTATCCGCGTCCAAGCCTGAACCTCCGCTCTTTCCCACAAACAAAACCTGACTTTTTAAACCGTTCGTTGCAAAACAGAGTCACAAACCAGCCAATCACACATGCGGGTTCCGACCATTGCAACCAATAGCACAATAACCTTCGTAACGCACATGGCATTGGTGGAAATAGTGGCACAGTCTCCTCCAACGCTCCCAGTCAGCTCGGACCGTCTTCCCTTTTGTTCCGAGCGAGGGTGCAGACTTGGCGGCTCTTCTACGGCGCAACTACTAAGCCGTCCTTCTTTCCACGCGTAGGTGTGTCCTGCTTCCCCTGTTCGCGGAACCGACCCGCGTCCTTCTTTTCTGGTCGTTAGCCGACACAGCAGCGTGTAAAATCATCCTGCGCTTTGCTGTATTCACATAAACTGAGCAAACGGAAGAACAGCTACAGCACCTCCATAACTTCAAACTGGCTGATGTTTACAGCAGAGCAGCATATACATCTTGCGGCACGTATTTTTTTTTGTTTTTGCCAAGCTCGAGGGGTGGTCAGGACCCTTTAATTTCCATCTACTTTCTCTAAGGACATACACAAATGCGTTGCATACGTGCAGTGAAAGTAGGTGCTTGCGTTTATTTCCGTTTTATTTTGCTTGCGCACTCATAATTTTAAAATTGATCGCTGCCTAATCGACCAAATCTAAGCGACGAGGGCCCGAGTTTGAAACAGACGACACGCTCTGCGGGCGCCGCACCGCCGGCTCCGCGCCGCCGGCGGTCCCCGCCACTCTAGCGCATTGAAACATTAAGCGAGCTCTTGAATGTTTTCCAAGAGCTTCGGAAAACGACGCTTGGCAGGTGAGTCGGACTCGGAAGGAGAGCAGAAAACATGTGGGGACGCTATGAAGGAGAGCGGAGAGAGACTGCCGAAAAGTGAACTTGGCAACCCGGCGTGTGGTTTTCAAGATTTCCCCGGAACGAATGCATAGGGCATCGAAGGAGTCGGAGTTCCTGTCTGTCTGACTCCGTGGTCTCCACTGGAAAGCTGCTCAATGTCGAAGCTTTGGCTCCAAGAACAAGTGCGACGACCTGTATTACAAAACAAACCGGCTTGCTGAACTCGCTGCCTTCTTTGCTGCTGCATTGCCGACTATTGCGGTAGCAACACGGTTTTGCAATACACTCTCCTTGACAACCTTACTAGGCGGAAACCTCTTGTGGGAACCTCGCGACAAAACAAAAGTAAAGCCCGTTTCACGCAATGAAAGCTGTCAAAACACCGAAGCTGGTGGTCGTTTTCTATTGTTTGAATTCGTGTTTAGCGCAATATTTGTGAAACTGCTTTGTCTCGTTGTCGTTTTCTTATATTCGAGCTTCGTTTCCGGATTGCTCACACTCTTCAGTTGCGCGAGGTTGCGATCACACCACAGTCTGTCACATACCTTGCAGCTGCGGCCGTACTCACGGTCCAGGAGTTCTCTCTTGAAGGGTCTATCGGCACCTTCTGAGGGAGGAGTCTCTCTGCGTCTATGCCTCTCCTGGCGCTTGGCTTGGGTTGCCTCCAACTGAAAGGGGGGGGGGGGGGGTTGGCTTGCCTCTAACGTGGCTTGGATTGCGCTTCCCGTTCTCGATCCTCGGGGGTAGCGGCTTCCCTCCGCTGGCGCTTTCCTTGTGCTTCTCGCTCTCGTACGAGCTCCCGCTGCCCCTCACGCCCAACGGAATCCGTGAGGCGAAAGGGCGCGCGCAGGCGAACACCTGCTTCTATACGTACCCCTCCCCTCTCCCTCCTTTGGCCTATCCCCAATAGTGGGTTTGTGCCAATAACTTGCCCACCTGCGCGACAGCGGACGGCGAAAGCTCGACTTAGAATAGCTCCGCTGTTACAAGCACTGTTGGAAGGAGAGCGGTTACGTTTCCGAGCTCGCGCATCGAGTATGCGAGCAGGCGGGTAGAACGGATCAGTAAAACTTGCAAGTCCAATGCGTGATTTTGGCTCGCGCCCACTAAACACTTGGAAATTTTACGGCCATTGTCTTATGGAAGCACATTTCCGTTATTGATGCTGCTTCCATCCTTCGGAGTTGGTATCTTAACACTTTTAAGCGAGCGTTCCTAGCTACATTTACCGTGTTAGCCATCTGAATCAGGCACGTACCCAGGGGTGGGGGGGGGGGGTCCCAGGGCGGTGCTCGGACCCCTCCCCCCAAAATTACATGGCAAAGCCCCCCCCCCCCCCTCCCCGCCCACACGACCACTACTCACACACATTCCTAAAGTGCTGACAAATCAATCTATTCGGCAGTCAACACTCTGCTGCCTTTTACAGCGAGTGATGTATATGGCTAACCTTACATGGTTTCTTCGCCATCCATCAAGAGAAAAAATTATCATGTGGGCCGATCCTGGTGATAGTGCAAAAGGAGCCAAGCTCAATCGTGCATACCCCTGTGGGCTCGGGAAGCTGTAACGCACCCTTCGAAATGTTCGGGATGAGCCCACGTTCGGGGAGAGCTCAACGCCTGCTTTAGCTCAGCCGCGGGTCGGCCCGGCATTGCACTACCTTTTGATGGACCCACCTATGCCGAGCGCTAAACAGCTGCTTCGCTTCGGCCGTGGGTGGGCCCGCTATTGCACTGTCTTCGGGATCAGCGCACGTATGGGGAATGCTTAATGCCTACTTCATCTCTGCCGCAGGTCGGCCCGGCATTGCACTACCGTCGGACTCACCCGCAAAGGAGGTGAAGCACTTTGCTTTTCGTTTGAGAGTTTTGACTGTCGTCAGCTCTCGCTGCCATTCCACCTTCACAGAGTGGAATGGTTGTCAATATTTTCACTCCTTTGGATGGCGGTAGTTATCGGCATCTCTTAAGGTGTAAAGGCCAGTTTTCTCATCGATTCGGTGCCCGCGCGAATAACTAGAGATAAGTTCAGTTGTCTCCATCTATTCAACGATCACGCGCATCGCTGCTGCTTTGTTAATTCAACCTTCTTTGTTTAGACTGATCCAGGGACCAAGAAATAGATTCGGTTCGTAGTCAGCTGGTCTGTATGCTCATAGAGCGATTTGCGTTCGGAGAAATCGCCAATTGCGTTGAACTCTTCGTTTTGCTTCATTATTTCCTCGAGCGATGGCTCACCGCGACGCTGGCAGGTCCTCAGAAGCATGTACCCGTGATATGGGTTAGATAAGATGGTAAATAAAATAACCTGAAACAGCGTCCATCATCAGACCCTGCAATAACCCTTAAAACCGTAAGAAATATGATTGTCACCCGTTACCTCGTCTGGATTTTCACGAATTGCACAGCGCTTGTCGTGCGAAATTGGCAACTGGAAGAAATTGTTGCAAGAAGTTGAGAAATTAAGCGATCTGCTAAGGCAACAGCCAAGACAGCCAAGGCAACAGCCAAAAAGGAAGGAAAAGCGAAAATTAACATATTTAACCGTTGTATGTGAAAACATTTATGAATCAACATCTCTTTATTTAAAAAGGAAGTAGAGAAAACACCGCCAGAAGTGTAAAATAATTCCGTGGGTTTTAAATTACGCTTCTACAGTTATCATTCAAGTCGCCTGACGTAGCCGCTTCTCTGCTGTGCTAATGGGAGTGTTTTTCTAACATTCCGCGGTGGGCGCAGTATGTCTAGAACCGCAGCGTGCGGCGCTCTACGCGGTTGTACGGGACTGGCGACCACGCATCGTTACGCAACTTCCAAAATAACAACTCGATTCGGTTTTGACACTTAACCTGGTAGAGCCGTAAACGAGGGATCCAAAAGAACTATGATTGTTCCGCAATCATATATATTTCTCTATTTCCGAGGCTAATTAAAAAAAGGAACTACTAGCAATCTTTATTTTATACCGTCGCTTGTTTACTTGTTCTTGGCAGTGTTCTTCCTGCGCTTCTGTCATGCGCGACTCCATTTGATGTGGTTCCTTCTTTGCCATGTAAAGGAGAGGTGTATCTCACAGGCGTACCTGTGAGGCACACCTTATTTCAATTCTCTTTTGCGGGTTTACGCGTCTTTATGGTGAATGGTGGGCATTATTCACATTTGTACTAGCAAAGGTAACTCCCCCTCTCCCTCATTTGCATAGAAAGAGTTACGTTGGGTTGCCCCTCCCCCTCCCCCCCAAGAAGAAAGAAGATCCTGGGTACGTGTCTGATCTGAGTACTAATTCGCTGGCATAAGCATTGAAAGGGGCTGGCGCCTAGTCTGCGTACTGCCTTTCCTACGGCCTTTCCTATTGCTTTTCTCAACGGAAATTTTAAATATCTGCAAAACCGTCGCACTGTTACAGCTGTCGTTACCGTACTGAAGTGCGGTAACGCCAGCATATTCATAGGTTCCCTGAGAACTGCCATAGCTCCTCTCCTAAATGACCTCCTCCCATCCATTATTTATAGCACCTCCGTCTCTTGCTCAGGTACGAACGATTGAAATAGTCGGCTAGGTGTGCAACTTCGCAGAGGCAACATTTATCTTGTACAATGCAAAAAGAAATCTATGGGCACTTTGCTGAGCTAAACTGCGATAGGCGAAAGCCTATGACTGCCTTTGCTGCTGTTGTCTGAACTGTTCTGCGAACGGACGCTGTCATGACTGCGAATGTTGAATGCAATCACAACCATAAGGCTGCAAGGTCTGTCGCCGATGTGCGCGCAACCCCAGGTGCATGTGCCCGCTCTCCCACGCGCCCACTAGCACAGCGCTACTGGCATGGCGCATCCTCTGCTTGCTCCCCTCGTCGATGATCACTGCTTTCCTGCGTCCACCATGGACTGCACCCGGACACTCGTGAACCACTAAAGGCTTACGCCTTAATAGTTACTACAGTCAACAACGAAATCCAAATTCACGTCCACCAGCACTCTGCCCGAATAACCAGCAATTTTGACATTGTAGCGGTCATGAAGCAAGTGGTTCAACACTGAAGATGAGAGGTCACTTTTCCATTTCAGATGGACACAATATACCGGCAAATGTCACAATCACTGACCCAGTCCGGAACCGCATATTGTCCATGCGATCACAGGGGTAAACTGCCACAACTCCGGCCATACTGAGCTTCACCAGTGTCTCAGATGGGCGTAATTGCGAGTAAGCTCCACGCGCAATGCTCTTGGTGCATGCGAGATGTGGTGGTACATACGACTCACCGGGATACACACAAATGGCGAGCACTTCGGACAGTTTGCTACAGAAATCTGGTCTGGCCGCCTGCACACTATCGCTCCGCGAGCGAACTGTCGGACATGAGTCCCACAGTTCGCTCGCCGAGCGATAGTGTCTGGTAGCGATAGCGATAGCGTCTGGTAGTGAGGAGTCACCACATGGAGTTGCTCTTGAATAACTTTGGCGTTCTTCGACGCGATATAGCCCTTACGCAAGGGCACCAGCATGGCTGCTACATTGCTCACTCCACTGTGAAGAAAGAGCTCGAAAGTAATTCATTGGGCAGGAGAGAGGCTGGCTACGCGGAATGCCCCCGCCTAGGAAAGCTTCTGGTGCAGCCTCAGAGAATGCTGAAAATAAAAGTGATTGAATACTAAGGAACAGAAAAGTGTAACCCAGTTACAAAAATTTAAGGAAATCTGCCTGTGCCGTCTGAAGCCAACAGAAAGCAGAACACCGTTTCAGAACACCAGAATCGGGCGCCCGGATCTCGCACTTGTTGTGGTTGCCTCAAATCATCGCTTGTACCCACGAGGGGGACGGGCCACATTGTATTGATTACCATGACCTCGCAACAAAATGGGAAAAAAAGAGAGGTAGGGAAATATTAAAAGACAAGCATTAGGCAAGTAAACGATACAGATTTTGATAGGGCCCATACATGAAATCGAGAAAAATTACACGCAGAATCTTCCCTGGGAGTCATCTGAACCGACTCGAGGGCTTTTATAAGGTTATTGTGGTGGGGGTGCGTGACCATTTGCTACTATACACCCGCTGTTTCGGCGTGTATGGAATAATTGCGAGAAACACCGGGAAGGAATTGGTGAATGGAGAACCACGGGCCCAAATGTTAACTGAGACCAGCATGCGACGAGGAAGAGGCGAGTAGTAGCAATGATCTCTCATGCAATAACATGTAATGGTGCGTTTGGATAATGGCACCGTTTCGTGGAAGATGAGAACTGACCGTTGCGTGTTGTAATACGTGCTTGACGTAACTGAACAGTGTCACGTTCGCTAGACGTTATACGTAGACGTGATCGAGAACGCTGCCTCCTCTCGATGCGAACCATTATCAAGCGTGATCAACCGCGTACTGCAGGGGTGGCTGCTTTTGGTGCAGCCCCTTTTTTTGAAGCGATCAGGGGCGAAGATAGGTTCTTGTGATGGTATATAGTGGACACAAAGACAACCTTGGTGCAAATAACAGACAAGGCCCATTGTGCACAAAAAGCGAACTGTTTACATTATAATCAAGAAAGGGATTAAGTTATGATTACACCTCAGCAAAACTCAAACAAAAGTGCAGTCATAACATGTATGTAGGAAAGGGTGGCACCCGATAATAGTCGCATGGCTACGATCACTTACAACATCTCCTGAAAACCTTGCTTCTTAAGGCGTTTTTACTTGTCAGTCGAATCTAAGTTCTGCTTCTGGGGGCAAGACTCAATTTTCTGCTGCCAAACATTCGCGAACCCACTTTTCACAAGTTTAGAATCAGCAAACTTATATGCTACAATGCCTTTTCAAGAATGCGAAGCATGAAGCCTGCAGCTAGGAGCCTCAGACATTATTTCGTATCTAAAACTTTCATAATACAACTCATGGACACTTTTTATTTCTTGTAGTCCTGTCGCTTGTATGCGAAGAAGAAAATCGTGTCAACCAACGAATGCCCTTCGTTTGGGCTATTTCTTATTAACATTGAATGTCATGCACAAAACGATTAACTCTCTCATACCATGATATCCACTCTCATGCCATGCTAGGACTATGTCGCTCAGCACGGACGCAAGGCAAGAGCGTAAGGAAACAATTTGCTCTTGGAAGTGGAACGAATCCTGGTGTGAAACGAGTGCCCAACGCATGTAGGACGAAATCAGTTTGACGAAGTGATATACGATCATGCGGCAAGAGTTCTCGAACTTAACTGATCAGTGTTTTATTTATTTATTGTCCTGGCCTAAACATAGATCAGCCGACATGGTAGAAAATAATAAAGTCGTTCATGGCGACTGAAAGGGTGGTAGTGTATTGCGGGTACACGGGTTGCGTGCATATGGGAAACATTTCAGGGTTTCGAGGCGACCAAGGATCACCGTTCTATAAAACAGACGAGGAATGCTGCAGAAAGACATCCACATGTGAGTGCGATGGGCCCGTTTCAGTCAAAACTATACGAAAAGCGCACTGGTCCTCGTGGGCTTTTACTAAGCGCTCGAAACCTCCACGAGGATGCCGGTCACAAAGAGCGCAAACCTCTCTGGGACCGGTGTCCTCGAGGAAGTGGACAGTTTTTTGCGCGCTAGCGTACATGCCCCGTCTGTGAAATGGACGAGCTTATGTGAGTCCCCACGAGGGAAGCGAGCGGTGGAGGATGAGTGCGCCTGGAGGTGGAGAGAATCGCGCGACACAGGGAATTCGCTGAGCGCGCGGTAAGGCAACGCGACATACAGGAAAATCTAGGTGTCGGTAAGCGAAGCGGGGCGAGTAGAAAGGAGGAGCAGCGTTGGGGAGGAGGAGGTTGACTTCCTCTGACAGTTGCAACTGGTGCTGTGTGCGTCTGCTGATCGAGAGGCCGAGCGCCGAGCGAAGAGTAGCGACCCAAGCGGCGGCAGGCCGAACGCGAGTCGACCGACCACGAAGTCGCCGCGAAGCGCTGAGCACGACCTCTACATGTCCGGCAAAAGGCGCAGGCTTGGCGTGCTCAGGAGACTCCAGAAGAGGAAGAAGGGGAAAATGAGCAGTGTGAGCAGTACATTAGCAAATTGGTTGAAATAATAAAGCCGGTGCATTCCATAACAGTGCATTGCCACCTTTGCTAATAACACTCTACACTTAATAAAAGCTGACTAACATACAAAAAATACACAATAAAAAATAAGTCTTGAAAACACCCGCCACACACACACAATCAAAGCATCTTTAAAACATTATACTCGCAATGCCCAAAAAGGGAATCGCACCCATACGCCTAACCCGCAATCATGAAGTGAAGCGTCACTGCAACTTTTTGCCTTGGCTTGAGCTCGATGGAAGCCATTGACCTCCGTGAACTTATATTAGTTGTTGCATCAGCGGCCTTGTCTTCCGAAATAAACGCAAACCCACGTTCATCGTCAACGCGAAATAACCTATTTTCAGCGCCCCGCCAAGTGGACGCTGACTATGTAATCTTCCTTTACCAGAGTGCAGAGGTTTAGTGCAAAAGGCAAGTAATCCCGCCGATTCTAGTTTGATCTCGCCGATTGCTGTCGGCCAGCTTGGTCTTTAAATGCAGCTGTTTTAGAGCGCAGTTCTTTAGCGCGCGTTCCTGCGTTGAGCGTCGTGGTGCCTCACCGATGCTCTAGCGAACGAGCGACAGGTCAAAGGTGAAAGCGAACGCGGAGCGCAGCGGTAGATGAGCAAAGAGCGCACGGGGAGGAAAATGGAGGACGAGTCGGCAGGGAAAGGTTTGAGGAAGGAAGTGGAGGGGAGACGGCTTGCGCATGCTCCAAGTTGCCGGTGCCCGCGGCATCCACCGCTGCATGGGCGGTCTCAGGTGTGCTTTCAGAGTATGGAAGGAGCAGGGTATCCTGAGGCGGGGAGTAAAATTCAGGAGGAGGCGGCAGGGAAAGGCATGAGGAAGGAAGTGGAGGGGAGACAGCTTGCGCATGCGCCAAGTTGTCGGTGCTCTAGGCGTCCGACGCCGCGTGGGCGCTCTCATGTGTGTTTCCAGAGTAGGGATGGGGCAGGGTTGTCCTGAGGCGGGGAGGACTACGCTCATCCGCGGCGTCAGCTGCTGAGGTGAGTACGCGGTACCAGCACGTTGACATGTGTCACTACATGTGTCACTGCACCTGCAAGGGGCGATGGCGAGCGGCTACGAGTAACCCTCGATGTGAATCTCCTTTGTGTGTTGTCAGAAGAACTTCGTTTTGGCCTAGTTGGTGTTTACTGCACATCATATTGACCACAAATAAATACGGGGACAGCGGGAGAGAACACATACATAGAAAACATACCTCCCGTGTTGTTTATGTGTTCTCTCCCGCTGTCCTTGTCTTTGTGTAGGGTCAATATGATATGTTGCGTGTGGTCGCCGTTGACACTGGTGCAATGATTACCCCGAGATGCGGGGCTGCTGTCGTTCTTGATGGAACTAAAGAATGCGAAGAAAAGCGCAGTGCCGCGCTAGACGGGCTGTCCGGCGACGATGACTACGATATGGGGCCATAGTAGTGCGCATCGTCTGCATGGAAACAAAGCGCGCTACTCACAGCGTTCTCTTCCTAATATGAACCTATATAATCATAATACAAAATATTCACACGCGACATGAAAGCACGTGTAGAGCTGCGATAAAATGTCGCATATGGAGTGTCCTAATCGTCGGCTAATTTTTTACAACGGCAACCATCTCGGCATTTGGTTTCTATAATTGCAAACGGAAAAATAATCTCGTCCAGCCTAGGATAATTGCAATACCCTGGACAGAACTTGAGAACTTGAGCAAGCTTACTGAAGGCGCTGGCTCCGGTCTCAGAACAATCACATGTTCACTTACTTTCTTATTTGTCCTAGTTCTCGGTATCGTGAGCTTTAGTTGTCCCCTAATGAATTTCAGGACAGCCAAAGCGAAGCTATCCGGCCAAATGATCGCGTCTCTTCTTGTCTATTTCTGAGAAATTTACGGACCTCATTGGAATTCGCCTTTAATAAGCTATGTGCCTTTTTCGCCCCCATTATTCTGGTGAAACTGATTACATAAAAAGCAGATGTCACTGCTGGCAGAATCGCTAGCACGTTATTGATGACGTATTTTATCAAAGCAAAAATATGAAGTGAGAATGTTGAGAAAAATCCACAAACATTGTTAGACATGATAGTTTTGCAGAAACCGGCAAGGTGGAGAGACGTAATTATTGGAGGACAAGGCAATGGGTGTCTGGGTTTCCTTTGTAGCAAATGCTACGATTGGGTGGATGTCTAACTTTCCCTTTAATAAAAGTGTGTTAGTTCAGTCGTTAATGCGCATTCTCGGGGTCGCTCTCAGTGCATTGGCGGTGCTTTAATAGACGCCTTTGCGCATGGGTGCCCTTGTGCTTATCCATTTCACACTCGCTATATTGTTGCAGGGGTTTATCTGCTGCAATAAAATATAACTATTATGTTGTTGCACGCGTTCTCTCTTTGTTTCCATTCAGGGGTATTATGGAAAGTGCAGACATCACCACAGTTTTGCAGAAACAGGGCTACTGGGCCAGCTACAATGAAGCGTGAGTACAAAGGATGGTTATTTATTGAATACCTTACATGGGAGCATTTTAATGCGAGGTATTCTTTGCAAACTTCAGGCGCTTTGAACGTATATATGTAGCCTCCTACGTCGTGATGACATCATGGTCACTGATTCAACTCGGTATATATGAGAATAGGCATCATGGCGTGCGGGTGGCATGACATGCATGCGCATATTGCATGAATAACATGTCATGCCATCAATGCCGTGACCTATTTGTCAGTGCACGTATGTGATGACATAAATGGCAGATGCCGTTCTGGTCATTTCTTGACCTGAATGTACGTCAGAATCTCAATGATACGCATGTGTGACCTGACATGGATGACATGACTAAAATGCGGTCACATGAATGACATCTATGTCATGTCATGAATCACATGACAGTACACAACTGAAGAGACTTGCACGAGATGTCAGTCAGGTCATTTCATGCAATCATGTCTTGTAACACATATGATTAGCATATCCAGGAAGCAAACGACCACAACTTCATCAACGCATGTCTGTTATGTCATCTATGTGATGTGTGTCATGTCATTCATGTCATGAATATCCTAATCCATACATTGTTAGAAACTGGCCTTACAAGAATGACATTTATGTCATGGCATAAAGACCTGTCATGAATGAGATGACATTATTAGATTAAACGACATGAGAGGGATTTCTTTAACTGGGTCTATTCTTGATATGCCTGTTAGAGTATGCATGCTTCAAATGAATGATATGTTATGACATGCATGCTATATGGTATCACACCATGTCTCTATGTACAGCCATGACAAGAATACCACATATTGATGTCCGGGGTGCACGCTTACAGGGTTTCACATTATTACCATGAGAAGAACTGATGCCGACCCAGTTGATCAATTTGTCGACTAACTTGGGTCTAAGGCTGTATGCTCGTGTTAACGATCACATCATGGCAATAGCATCGTCATTCAGGCTTCATAATACGGCTCTCGCCTCTGATTCTCCCGTGCTACCTGCACTCGAGCTAGGTGGCACGCGTAAAAAAATCCCGGCTTCTGGGCAGCAGAACATCGAGTAGTGGTTGCATCCATTGAAGCATCGCTTTGAAAGCAAATTACCCAGGTGGGTTGACTTTCGAACAGTGGACTGTGACGCGCCGCCACCTTGTTCCTGCCGAAGATCGTACCGAATTTGCAGGGCCCTTCTCGTCGTTAGCAGGCTGCTTAATGAAACAATGAGACCTGCTTTTTCCTGGTGCACATAGTATCCCAGTATGACGACGCTGTACCGAATCGCACTACGTGAGCACCCTCACGGCTCGGCCAAGGCGAGCAGTGCACCACATAACTCATCCGAAGGGCTATGAGAGGACACGTTTGTTCTACAGTGCTGCCAGCAAGTCACCCGCTTCAGTCCTCTACGTGATGCTGCATGCTGCCGTCCATGAGCATTTAGTTTTTGCGTTTCTTCCTCATCTCGCGCTTCCATGCGTCTTGTTCACATAAAATCGGTCGTTCTTAGAAATCTTGCAATCGTCGTAACCGTCATTGTCATCTTGTTGCTGTCGTCGCACACGCACGCTCTCGCGTTAATTCTATTTCAGCGTACTCGGGCCACACACATATACTTGATTTACATAAACACATTCTTCCACCTGACAACGTTTTGCGGAACGCAAACAAGGCTGCATAGCAAGGTGTCTGGAAAACGCTTCACATAACAACGATTCCCACTGTGCGTGGGCTCTGCACAATATTTTCTTTTGTGTGTGTGTGTGTGTGTAACCCATGATACTTTGCGTCGCTGGTTGCTGCCAGCAGCTGCTTCTCGGGAAACCTCAACACAGAACAGCGCGTGAGAAAAATGCATCGATAAATGTGCGAAATGGTGTTGTCATGCATTGGATGAAAGAAACACGTGCGTCAAACATGCGCCTTTCAGGTTGGCCTACGAACGGATGAGCCCTAAACGAATAATAAAGCGACATACAACAGGCAACGGTATACCGCAAAACATAGTGGACACTCAGCTTGATTGAATTATCCAAGCAATGCGCGGAGCCTGCCGTGGCAGAAGATTGCTCATGGGTAAAGAGAAATGTGAAGGTAACGTGAAGTAAATCACAACGCTTAACCGTGGCGAAAGCGTTTAGATTGGGGCAAACGTGTAGACCGGCGCAAACGTTTGCGCAGTAACCTTAGGTCCTACTGCAGCCGAAATGTCAGGCTCAGCGTCGCAGAACGTCGGAAATAGGTCAGGAACACTTTTAGAGGGCTCATGCTAAACAGAGAACACATGGTAAACAGCAGGAATGAGCTGTGTACCGACAGTTGTCCACATCTGCTAAATGCTACTTTGTGGTCCACTTCATCGAGGACCAGTTTTGTAATGTGCATGGCGTGTCTCATAGACTAGTGCTTTGTTGCGACGTAGCAGTGGTCTTCGATCATCACTCAGTAAAGCCTTTCTGAAAGGAAAGTGGTCAAGCCAATGATTTGCTTAACCTGCAAAGCTTCGTTGAGCTCAGGTAAAATACCACTGCTGTATTATGTCGAATTCTCCTACTCTGATTCGAACAGCTCCTTTCGCTGAACAATGTTTTCCAGTACTTCATTTACATCGCGATTCGTTCCTGAAGATCAAGCGTCTCATGCATGAGAGGAAGTTTCGTATCACGTGGCACATCGCCAGGTCTTAAAAACACCTAGAAAGCTTCGGTTTACATAGATTCCAACAAGTATGTCGGCTCTTCTGTGTAATTATTTTTCAGTTTCCGAAATCAGAATGGATATCTCCAAAGGCAGAATACTTTCACGATACAGTTAGCAGTATCTCAGAAAACTGAACTGCATCAAAAAGGTGGGGGAGCTAAAAAAATTGAGGAGAATAGTTTAGAACAATTGCGCGAACTGTAATAGGGTGACAGAACTCAATCCCAACTGAAGGTATGTGCTCACATCGGTTTTAACGGGAACCTTAACATCTACATGATGGCGTTATCGATGTCGCAGCTCAACGAAGCCATTTACTGCGCATCACATGGCAGCATCAAAGGAGAAGAAGAAAACAAAAGGGGTGTGATTATTGAGTACACTCATTTGTTTGCGCTAACTCGCACAAGTTTTATTACACGTTGAAAACACACATGACAATTCGCAGTCCCTGCTACACAGCATACACTGTTGCTCATCAAAGTACAATTAGATAGCGCCTCAATGCGTTGTCGTTTCTCAACACGTTGCTAAGTTTTGCGGAGTTGGCGCTGTCCGCATTCCTGGGCCGATTGCGGAATACTGCAGTATCCAGTTGCTAGTGAATGTCCCGCTGTGTAAGCGCCACTGGTTATGTCGTCACTGGCTGGGTGTACGCCATCGTCGTCACGCCTACGTCGTCATACAGTCGTCGTATCGCCATCTCGCACTATCGTCTTGATACAATCATCGTTATACAGTCGTCGTCATAACGTTGTCGTCGTTCCATCAACGGCATTCCATCGTAATCATGCTGTCATCATTCCATCGTGATTTTATATCAACACTTAAGAACACTGTTGGTCCTCAGACCGTTGCAAAGATTCGTTACAATAAAAACATTAGTACGAATTACTCGTACAATATAGAAAGTACGCTATTCAACTTCTATTTACAAGTATTGCACAGTAATGCAATGGTACATCGCTGAAACTACTATGTCAAGTTTACACAATTTAACAGCAAATGAAGTTCTACAGTACCGCAATCAGAACATAAATATTTAGTTAGCACAACATGAGCATGGAGAAATAATATGAACCCGCGTGGTTGCTCTGTGGCTATGTTGTTGGGCTGCTGAGAACGAGGTCGCGGGATCGAATCCCGGCCACGGCGGCCTCATTTCGATGGGGCGAAATGTGAGAACACCCGTGTACTTAGATTTAGGTGCACTGTTAAAGAACCCCAGGTGGTGAAAATTTCCGGAGTCCTCCACTACGGCGCGCCTCATAATCAGAAACTGGTTTTGGCACGTTAAACCCCATAATTTAAATATTATGAGCTTTGTAAAGGAATCGGCACATGAAATTGAACGGTGCTATCAGTACATCAATTTTTAATTAACACAACATGGACACGGAAAAGCTATATCAGCTTTGTGTACCAGACTGCGAAAGAAAATTCCTTGAGCTGCTTCTCAAAGTTTTCTAGAGAGCTACTTCGTACAAGAGATAATGACAATAAATCCATTGTCGAGTTTTTTCCAATCACTGCATGTACAGGCGCCCAAATCTTTAACTGGCGTGCGCGAGCGGCGACTTTTCCGTGCGTCAGCGCCGTATGACGGGGCGACGCTAGAAAGAGTCTGAGGCTATGCGCATGCGGGCAAAGCGCGCTCAGCTGGGCCCATCGTTTGATAGGCTGTTTCCAGCCTCGCCCCGTCATACGGCGCTGACGTACGGAAAAGTCGACGCTCGCGCACGCCAGTTAAAGATTTGGGCGCCTGTACACTGATACGCTGTTCATGTACCTAAAACGTTTGTTGATTTATTCGTTTCAGTATTCTTTGTCGGCGCTGTGTTAAGTATTCTGTTGTACCTATGTTTATTTTTGACAGCAAGTAACATAATTTTAGCTTAGCCAGCTGTCGACGATCTGCTGACGTGGGAAGTTCTAATAGACGCAACATTTCTGATACTGACTCTGTTAAGAAGTATATTCAAAGACTGAAACTAGTCTGCCTCCTCATTTGGATCTACCCCATTTCGGAGGGGTCTTATAAAATGTTTGCGTGTGCATGCGTAAGGTACACTGTTTAACCGCGCTGGCAGCACGATTCAATTTCCGCCTTAGGTACCGCAACTTTCTTTCGCTGCTAAAAAAAGTGTGTTTAATATGCCTCTTCCATTTTAAATTGGTTGATACATTTACATCTGTCTTTAATTGCGCCAACTTTGAGAGAGGGGTAGAGCCTACAGTAAAATTGTGAATGAGCACGCCTTTACTCTTATTTGTCACGCGTAGAGCAACAGTTTTGGTCTGATTTGTCTCCATTTTCGAGGTAGCGTACCACTCACTACCGACTGCCAATGTCATGAACGCTTTCAGGTCATTTGCCTTTTTAGTAACCTTCTAAATAAGGCAGTCACCGGCAAAAAGTGGCACTGTCGTGCTTAGGTGAATGCTACGTGTATTATCATATATATAATATAAAGATCATATTGAACCTAAGAGAGAACCTTGCGGAACTCATATAGTAACATGTAAAGATCAGCTTTGTAACTGATTACTTCCACATGATGTGTTCATCCTGTCAGGTACGCGCTTATCCACTGTAGAATGTTATCGTTTATGCAAAGATACACTAATTTTTTATTCAGGCTGTGGAATGTTGTCAAAGGCTTCTGAAAATTCTAGGCACATTGCATAAATTTGGCTTCTGTTAATTAAAGCATCCGTAAAGTCGCCGACAGTTTAAAGAAGTTGTGTTGTTGTAGAGGGATTTTGTCGAAATCCGTGCTGATTGGGAGGAGTGCTTTTGTGTCTTTCATGCATGTATAGATAGGTTTGGATATAATGTTTTCCACAAGCTTAGAGCAAACGCAAGCCAAAGAAATTGGACGGTAGTTCTCGACTTTTTGTCGTTGTCCAGATTTGTGGGTTGGCTCAACTCTTGTCGTGAGCCAGTCTACTGGAACTTGTTAGACGTCGGTAGACGGCTCCCACAATAAAATACATTCTGGCTAGTTTAATATTGCACCAAATACTTTCAGGATTTGCAATTCCCTCCTTTAGCATAGCATCCATATTTTCGTTGACTATTGTTACGTGTGAGAAGACACAGAAGAACGAGGCTATTTACAGGTTGTGTTCACTGGAGCGAGAGAGCCAGGCTGAGCCTCGCTCGCGCTAAGAGCTGCGACCAACTTCATTTTCGTTCTCGCGGCGGCCCGTCTCTTGAGCGTCGCTCTGTGATATCGTAATACTATCCCCCCCCGGTGGCAAAAACGCCGTCACGGTGCTCTTAAATATCCAAGACGCGTGGAGAGTTGCAGGGCTTGAGTCGGGCGACGTGGACAATGTGACTGGCTGTCACAGCGGAGAATGCAGGGGGTGTGGCTAGAACGATTTCATAGGTGACATCGGTCACTTAGCGGAGCACGCAACTGCTTTCCTGTGTAACAGGAAAGCAGTTTTTCACAAAGGCCAACTTTACGCGATGGTGACCTAAGCAACACAAGGCTTCCGGGCACAAAATGGACGTCATGGTGATGGAGGTCGTAGCGTTGCTTCTGTTTGTCCTGAGACACTGGTACACGAGCGCGCGCAAGTTGGCGAGCATAGTCAGCATGGGCGATTGCATGACTGGTGACAGCTACTTGAAGCTGTGGCGGCCGGAAGCACAGTGTCCAGTGGTTGCGTCGGTTCTCGGCCATGCAAGAAGTAAATCGGGGAAAAGCCAGTAGTTTCGAGACGGGAAGAGTTGTACGCAAAGGTAATGTAAGGTAGAGTGAGGTCCCAGTCACGGTGGTAGTCTGAAACATATTTGGATTGCATGTCTGTAAAGGTGTGGTTGAAACGCTTAGTGAGGCCGTTCGTTTGGGGGTTGTAGGATGTGGTAAACTTACGCTGTATTCAGCAGGAACGCATTATGTCGTCAATGACTTTAGCCAAAAACGTACGGCCATGGTCTGTTAGCAGTTGACACTGAGCACCATGCGCCAAAATTATATCATGTAGGAGGAAGTCCGCTACATCAGTTGCGCAGGTGGTCGGATGTGCGCGTGTTACAGCGTAGCGGGTCGCGTAGTCCGCCGCGACTGCGACCCACTTGTTTCCTGATGTAGATTCCAGAAATGGCCGATAAGGTCTAAGCCAACACAATGGAAGGGCTCGGCAGGGATGTCGAGCGGCTGCAGGTAACCAGAGGGGAGCTGGGAAGGCTTCTTGCGTCGTTGGCAAAGTTCACAAGCGCCAACGAAGCATCGTACGGAACGGGCAAAGCCCGGCCAGAAAAAACGATGACGTACGCGGTCATAGCTTCGAGATAAGCCGAGGTGTACTGCCGTTGGTGCGCTGTGAAGCTCTTCTAGAACGGTGGAGCGGATGTGTTTAGGTATTACAAGTAGGAACCACAGCCGTCGGGGTGATGGTTAAGGCAGTACAGGATACCGTCGCGGAGTACGAAGAGGCGTTGAGCAGCATCAGCCGGAGAGTGCTCAAAACGGTCTATGAGTGCTCTGATGTAGGCGTCACGGCGTTGCTCGTCGGCGAAATGAGGCAGCTGTGATACAGAGAATACGTAAGAAGCACTGGCAATATTGGAGGAGTCAGAGTCGTCAACAGGGTAACGCGATAAGCTGTCAGCGTCTTGGTGCAGGCGGCCAGACTTGTACACCACGTAATATGAAAATTCTTGTAGCTTCAGAGCCCATCGAAGAAGCCGGCCTGTAGGATTTCCTAGCGATGAGAGCCAGCAGAATGCATGATTGTCAGTGACTAGGGAAAGACGGCGACCGTAAATTTAAGGACGGAACTTCGTAACCACCCAGACAACAGCAAGGCATTCTCGTTCCGTAATCGTATAGTTGCGCTCCGATGGTGCTAGGAGGCGGCCAGCATAAGCAATAACGCGATCCTGGCCACGCTGACGCTAGGCTAAGACGGCACCTACGCCATGACCGCTGGCATCTGTACGCAATTCTGTAGGGGCATCAGGGTCGAAGTGGGCGAGAATGGGTGGTGAGATTAAAAGAGTGACGAGACGCGAGAAGGCGGCGGCTTCTGCAGCACCCATCGAGAATTGTACGCCTTTCTTCAAAAGATTAGTTCGGGTCTAGCAACTGTCGAAAAATCTGGGACAAAACGACGAAAGTACGAGCATAGCCCTACAAAACCTCCAACGTCTGCAGATGTCTTCGGAACCGGAAACTGACAGCGCGAGTTTTGTGTTGATCATGCTGTACTCCGGAAGCGTCAACGAGACAGCCCAGAAGAGTAATTTGGCGGTGGCCAAAACGACATTTGGACGAGTTAAGTTGCAGTTTCGACTTTCGACATATATCAAGTATAGTTGTTAGGCGCTCAAGGTGAGTGTCAAACGTTGGCGAGAAGACGATGACATCGTCGACGTAGCAGATGCACGTGGGCCATTCGAAACCTTGGAGCAAGGAGCTTATTATACGCTCAAAGGTGGGAGGGCGCTGCATAATCCATACGGCATTACTTTAATATGGTATAGGCCATCAGGTGTGATGAACGCGGTTTTTTCTTTGTCCATATCGTCAACAGCAATCTACCAGTAACCAGAACGAAGATTAGAAGAGAAATAGCTGGAACCGTGCAGGCAGTCAAGGGCATCGTCTACGTGGGAGTGGGTAGACGTCCTTCCTAGTAATGTTCAGATGACGGTAGTCTTCACAGAAGCGCCACGTGCCGTCCTTCTTCACCAACGCCACAGGTGACACCCACAGACACGAAAAAGGCTCAATAATGTTTTTATCTAGCATTTTGTTCACTTCACTTTGAATTACTCGGGGTTCCGACGCAGAAGCTCGATACGGTTGTCGGTGAATAGGTGTAGCATCGTCAGTAAGAATCCGATGCTTGACCGCGAGCGTCTGGCCTAAAGGGCGATCGTCGAAGTGAAAAATATCTCGGTAGGACGACAATACTTTGCAAAGGCCTTCAGCCTGCGCAGAGGACAGGTTCGTCGCTGCCATTTTCTTTATGTTGGGATCGGCGCCCGACGCTGGCACGAGGGGCTTACTGAGCTCGCGTTAACCATCGTAGATAACGCTCCCACGTGATGGTCGTCGGGACAATCAACGATGGCAAGGCAAAGACCTTGCGCTAGAATCTGCTTTGCCAATCCAATGTTAATGGCAGGCATGCGAGTGTGGTTCCTTAGTAATAGTAAGTATACTGTGGGGCACGTTAACGTGATACTGTAGTGGAATGTCGGGCAGGCGAGTGGCGAGGTACTCGCCATCTGGAACTGGTGGTGAAGACAACAGTTCAATATAGGCTATTGTCTTTGGCAGCAGGTGAAGAAATCCGGTGGGGTGTAAGCGGCATTGGGGTGCGTCAGAAGGTTCTGCGAGCATCGGCAATTCAAGGCGAAGGGTACTGGAAGATCAGTCAATAAGAGCAGAATGCGCGGAGAGAAAATCGAGGGCGAGAATGAGGTCGTGGGGGCAATGAGCAATTACAGTGAAGAGCACAGGAGTGGTGGCGGTCGGCGATGCTGACACGTGCCGTACACATGCCAATGATAGGCACAGTACCGCCATCCGCAACGCCGACGACGCCTGCCGACGCTGCGGTGAGGAGCTCGTTCAGTCGTGGTCGGAAGGCGGCACTCATAATAGAAAGACGTGCTCCTGTATCGATGAGTGCCATGACAGGATAGCCGTAAACATCAAGAAGGTTGTGGTTCGTAGGTAACCAGAGCAGAGGATTTGAGGGCAGGGTCGACAACGCAGCTTCACCTCCAAAAGCTGCAGTGCTTAGTTTTCTGGCTGGATCCGGGAGGCGATAGGCGGCGAAGAGAAGCGACGTGGTTGGGGCGAACGAGACTGATGGCGTCGAGGTGAGGGCGAGCGGCTGTAGCGAAGGTTTGGAGCAGGGGCATCAGCGGCAATGGATTTGTTGTGATGGTTGACGGGTGGAGGCAACGCCCCTCACGTAGTGAACGAGACAGTCGTTCCAGCCGAAGAACGCCGGGTTTATTCACGCTCGGAAATATAAAGAAAAGATAAGGGGATAGGGAAGGTGTGACAGAAAGAGTGCGCACATGCGCACTGAAGGAAATAGCTTGCTTATCATGTTCATGGGTTACCGCATTTCTTCACCCTTAGTAACCAATACGCACGACAGGTTTCCTTGATCGTGTGGAGCGACGTAGCTCCTGAGGTTGCGCTTCTGGTATTTTATCAGGTGTTTCAGAGGTCCTTGGTTCCTTTAATACCGGGGAACCCGTTGTAGGAAGCTCGACAGGTCGACGGCTGCTGGGGTCTCATCTGTGGTCCGCTTACGAACTTGATCCAAATGGCGGCGGACAAACCCGTCCGCAGTCTTAACATCCAGGAGGCGAGCGCCGGAAGTAGCTTCCACAGTGCCTGGGGCCCACTTATCGCCGACGCCATAATTTCGCACGTACACATAGTCTCCCAGTGCAAAGTTCCAGCTTGAGTCATTCCCAGCTTTAGCAGGGCAGGCTCTGGGAGGAAAAGACATGTCCAGCCTTGTGCGCAACCGGTAACCTAATAGCATCTCTGAAGGAGAAGGGCCTCCTTGGTGTGATGCGTTTCGATAATTGCACAACAGCCGGGCCAACGACGTTATGATGCAACTGCCTCCTATCTTCTTTAAGCCTTCTTTAACGGTGCGCACGGCTCGCTCGGCTAGGCCATTACTCTGGGGGTGATAGGGGGGTGCCCGAATATGTACTATTCCATTTCGCTTCATAAACTGCTCGAACTCCCATGCTGTGAATGGCGTCCCGTTGTCTGACACGACCGTTCGCGGTATACCGAAACGGCTAAATATTGTCCTGAGGGCATTAACGGTGCTGTGAGCGTTAGCCTGCGACATGGGAACCGCCTCAATCCACTTTGTGTGTGAGTCGACGACTACCAGAATCATTTTCCCTTTGATTGGTCCCGCATAGTCGATATGCAAGCGCGACCACCTTTCGCGCGTATCGGGCCAACTTACTGGTTCTTTAGCCTGAGGCATCGGTAACGTTTGCACGCAGTTGTGGCAGGTAGCTGCAATGCGCTCGATGTCGTGGTCTAAGCCGGGCCACCAAAATAAAGACCTGGCTTTTGCCTTCATAGCGGACACGCCTTGGTGGGCTGCATGTAGTAGCTTTAGCAGTTTCCCTCGCGCATTTGTCGGCACTACAAGACGATGACCCCAGTAGAGCACTTCTTCAGTAACAGACAGCTCAAGCCGTTTTTTGTAGAACTCTGCCATCTCTTTCGTTTCCATGTCAAAACTGCGCGGCCAACCTTCCGGTGTGTACTTGCGTACCTGTGAGAGTACCTCATCAGCGACGGTGAGTGCTTTGAGTTCCTTTAACGGCACGGCAGGCTGATCCCACTGGTCCAGGGTCAGTACAATTTGGGCCTCATCCTCCTGGTCCGCTTCGTCCTGTGACGGTTGAGGCAGGCGGCTCAGAGCATCGGCATTGCACATGAATTTTCCAGGCTTATGTTGCAATCGATATCGGTAGGCCCCGAGTATGATTGCCCATCGCTGAATGCGGGCAGCGGCCATAACCGGCGTTTGCCTGTCCGCTATTAGGAGACCCAACATGGCTGGCGGTCAGTTATTAGTGTGAATTGCCTGCCCAGCAGATAATCTCGGAACCTCGTGACACCGTAGACGAGAGCTAATGCCTCACGCTCGATCTGCGAGTAATTCTTTTCTGCGGCAGTGAGCGTCCGAGATCGGAATCCTAGGGGCTGATACTGTCCTGCAATGCGATGGAATAAAGCCGCTCCCACGCCGTAGGGTGACGCATCAGCCTCTAAAAATAGCTCTTTTGAGGAGTCAAAGTGAGTCAGCACCGGAGCGGAACACAAAACGGCTTTAGCCTTCCGGAATGCCTCATCCTCAGGCCCTTCCCAAGACCATCTCGATTTCTTTTCTAGAAGTCGGTATAAGGGGCTGAGGAGCGTGGACAGATTAGGCAAGAATTTGTTATAAAAAGTGAGCATGCCCAAAAATGACCGAAGCTCCGTAACGTTTCGAGGAGTCGGAGCCAGCTTAATTGCCTCGATGTTCTTTTCTGACGGGTGCAGCCCTGCGGCATCAATTCTATGTCCTAGATACGTAACGGACGATACGCCTAGTCGGCACTTGTCCGCCCGGAGCTTGATGCCGTATTCCCTGAAACGCTGCAGAACTGCTTGCAGATTCTTATTTGGCTGATCCTTCGCATCTGCTATTAAGACATCATCTAAGTACGCTTGAACCCCTGGAAGTCCTTGCAGAACGTACTCAAGTTCTTTGAAAAATCGCAGGTGCAGACGCGATTCCAAATGGCAGTCGATTATAGCAGAAGAGGCCCTTGTGCGTATTTATAACAGCTAATTTACGCGAATCTTCGTCTAGAAGAATTTGGTTGTAGGCATCGCGTAAATCCAAGATGCTGAACTGCTGTCCCCCGCGAAGCGTAGCGAAAATGTCGTCTGCTACGGGTAGAGGATACCTTTCCATTTCACAACCTGGGTTCAGTGTTACTTTAAAATCTCCACAGATGCGAACTGTCCCATCGCTTTTCAATACAGGAACCACCAGGGTGGCCCATTCTGCATAGGAAACAGGCGAGATAATGCCGGCGGCCATGAGACGGTCTAACTCGGCGGAGACCTTGTCTAACAGAGCGAACGGGACATTTCTTGCCTTGCAGAACCTTGGTGTTGCTCCGTCCTTTATATGCAGCCGTGCGGGTGGCCCCTTTATGAGTCCCAAGCCCTCCGTAAAGAGGTCAGCGTACTTCTCCATCACGGGTGCTGCTCCTTGACTCTCCAGCTTCACTTCGGTTGACTGCGACGTGATCTGAAGAAGCGGCGCCCCTTTTATTTCGAGTTTCTGCAGTAAGTCACGGCCACAAAGGCTAGGGCCTTCGCAGTTCAACACTACGAGATTGCAATCAACTGTCGCAGACTGATAGGAAGCTTGCATTTGCAGAACGCCCAGCACTGGTAGCTTTTCAAGGTAATATGAAAGGGTTAGCGCAGCCTCACAAAACGGTGGTCACTTATGACGATGAGCTTCGTATATTGCTTTAGGCACCACGCAGACAGGCGAACCGGTGTCAATTATCATTTTCAGCGGAATTCCATTCCACGTGACAAGTTTCTGTATGGGCGGAACGAGACTTTCATTACTTTTTACTGACCATATTTGCAATGCATTGTTGCCGCTGTCTTCCATTTCAGCTGAACATTCGGTTATCGCCAAGGTTCGTTGGGCGGGAACTGTTCGCGAGCATACTCTCGCCAAGTGACCTTGTCGCCCGCATTTGTAACACCGGCGCCTTCGCAGCGAGCACGCAATGGCTTGATGCCCTTGTCTGCCACAGCATCTACATTGTTGCACTGTCATACTCGGTTCATTCCTTGATATTGCGGGTTCCCCTTTCCGCTGAAAGTTGAGCGCATCGATGGCGTCACCTTGACTGCTTATCTGTTGCGAACCTAGCTCTGCACTTTCTGCTGCTAGAGCAAGTGGTTCGGCTTCCGCGAGAGTCAAATCCTTCTTCGCTAGTAGCTGTTTCTGCAAGTTTTTCGACCGCACTCCGCAAACGATGCGATCCCTCAGCATTCGCTGCAACATCGAAGAGAAATTGCAGTTATGGGCTATTCGACGAATTGCTACGATAAACGCCTGCATAGACTCTCCTTCTTGTTGGCTTCTTGAAAGAACTTCAAACTTTCCGATATCTCGTTAGGAGATGGATCATAGTGCTCATTCAAGGTTGAAACGACTTCTTCATAGCTTAGTGAGCTCGGCTTTCTAGGTGCTACTCTACCGCAAAGAATTTCCACTGTCCTAGATCCTAACGCCGCAACCAACAAGGCTCTCTTCTTCGCGTCGTCTGTAACCTAGTTTGCTTCAAAGTAAGCGTCGACTTTTACGAGGTATGCGTTCCACCTATCTGTGTCCTCTATGAAATCCGGAAGCTTGAGGGCCATGGTCGCGGCTGGGCTGATGGGCGTCTTCGTGTCGTGGCTGGTGCCCGGTCGCTGTTACGTATCCGTGGGGTTCTCGTCGCCACTGTTGTGATGGTTGACGGGCGGAGGCAACGCCCCTCCCGTAGTGAACGAGACAGTCATTCCAGCCGAAGAAGGCCGAGTTTATTCACGCTCGGAAATATAAAGAAAAGATAAGGGGAGAGGGAAGGTGTGACAGAAAGAGTGCGCACATGCGCACTGAAGGAAATAGCTTGCTTATCATGTTCATGGGTTACCGCAGGATTCTTGGCGGGTGGCATCGGGAACTGAAGGTCCAAAGGTTGGGGAATAAGTGGCGGCGTATGACCGAGGAGGTGGTGGCCATCGGCTGCGGCAGTGACGAGCGACGTGGCCGATGGGACACCAGTGGAAGCAGATCGGCCTGTCATCAGGGGTACGCCTTTCGGACGGGTTGCGGCGAGATATGGTAGTAAAGGACTGCCGAGGACGATGAGGGCCGCTAGAGAACCGGGGAACGCTTGGTCGAGACGTGGAACACACGGAGTTTAGATCCATGTTCTCAAATTCTTGTCTAACGACCGCCTGAATCATCACAATGGTGGTTGCTGGCGGATCGGGCGGCGTCGTGGAGAAAGCTGGGTAACAGGCGGCCTCGAGTTCGCGGTGAACAATACGGGTGACGTCGTCGCAGGTTGTGGTCTGACGCGGTCGACCCTAGCATGTCGACGTAGCAGCAGTGTTGGGTAGCCGCGCAATGTGGTGTGAGATCCGGCGGCTCTTATCTTGTTCAAGACGACGGCATTCTTTTATGATGGCGCCGATAGTCGAGACGCTGCCGAAAACAAGCAAATTGAAAGCGTCATCGGCGATGACTTTTAGCACTTTATCTGCTTCGGGAATATTATCTTCAGCATTGCGGCATAGAGCTAAGACGTCGAGGATGTATAAAACGTACGGCTCTGTAGATGACTGAGCACGAGACGCAAGAGCCTTTCTCGCGGCAACCTTGCGCCCAAAGTGGTCGCCGAACAGTTCCTGTAGCTTTTCTTTGAAACTGTCCCAACCGGTTATGTCCTCTTCATGCGTTTGGTGCCCCACACGTGGGGTGCCACCGAGATAAAAGATGACATTGGCGTGCATAATCGTTGGGTCTCACCTGTTATTAGCAGTGGCGTGTTTATACAGCTGGATCCATTCGTCAACGTCCTGTCCCTCCAGGCCAGAGAGCACATGAGGGTCGCGATGTGGGGCAACCGTAATGATTGGAGCAGTCGGACAAGCCGAAGCCGTAGGAGAGGCGTGCTCGTCACCGGGAGGCATGGTGACATGCTCGATGTGTCGACCACTTCGCAGTTCCGTGGCGAGAACAGGGATCGCTGACCTCCACCAGAATGTTGCGTGTGAAAAGACACAGGCGAAAGAGATCATTAAAGCTCATTTACACTGCAGCCAGACGGCCATGCCGACTCTCGTTCGCTCTAAGATCTGCGACCAACTTCATCTTCGCTCTCGCGGTGACCGTCTCTTGAGCATCGCTCGATGATATCGTAATAGTATTATACTACTCACCCTTTCGGAACGCGTTCCTTCCTAAATGTTTTGCAGCCTGGTGGTGCAATTCGGCTGTGGTGTATTTCGGGTCGCAGCCATATTTCTGTTACAGTAGTTATGCGCGGGTCATAGCTGGCCAAGATATATTCGAAGGCACAAATTTTATTCACGGCACTTCGGACACTTATATTTAGTAAGCGAATTCACTTGAATTGGGTCGCGAATGGCTTTAGTGAACTTTCATCTCGGGCGGTGATAATTTCTGCTCGTGGTTGAGCTCAATTCGGCTGTTTTTATTGTAGTCCAGAAGTAAACGTCTGTGTACAACCTTATCGTAGCTAAGATGCATGCGCTGTCCCGCCTCCTTTTCCTCTTTTCCAGACTGTCTTAATAACTTGAGCTTAGCTAAAGTTTCCTTGCAGAAGTCGCTGCCTACCGATACGAGGGTACACTTGAGTGTTGTGCAATTTTTAAATATTCAATTTATCTCGTGAATCGTCTAGCTTTGCCATTTTGACACCATTATCATGCCATCGTTATCATACAGTCTACGTCGTGCATTCACCCTCATACAGCCGTCGGGATGCCATCATGGTCGTTCCATCGTAATCATGCTGTCATTCAATCGTACATAGGACGCCGTTCTCACGCCGTTGTCGTCATTCGTTTGTTGTCAAATAGTCGTCGTGATCCATCTTAGTCGTTCCACCGTCGTCATCAAATCTTTGTCTACCCGTTGTCATCGCTCCGCTGTGCTCACGCCATTAACGGCACGGTACCTCCTTTATACATTAGTCGTCGTCAACTTATCCTCATTTCGTCGTCGTCGTGGTGTCGCTATACCACCCTTATCATTTCATCAACATCATCCGATTGCGGTGAATATGCTATCATCATACTGCTACCGTGGGCGCCTGTATGTGCTTCGAACATACAGGCATCCAGGCATCGAACAGGAGCGTAGTAGCTTAAAGAAGAACGAACCCTATAAAACGTCCTTTACACTGCCAGGTCATAGAAAAAGTAGGACCTTCAGACCACCAAGCGATTCGGCGAGCGCGATGTCGGGAGCGTAAAGGCTTTTTTCTTACATACATATAGCTCAGCAAGGAATCAAGTAACTGCGAAGCACTGTCATGAGTTTGTCCATGCACCATGTTGTTCACCATGCCACATATCATGAAATTCCAACCACCATAGGCCGTGAAATAACTTTCGTCGAAATTTGCAAGGCTCTAACTCCTCGAGGCAGGCTTTTGCTAAACTAAAGGCTGAAGTGCCGCTGTAATACCTACCAACTCTTACAACACTTTGAAAACTGGTTCTATGTTCTCGGCTAAGCAGGTATGACTTCTCACAACGCGGTTCAAGTTAGCAAATGAAACGTGTGCCGTAAACTTAATTATGATAAGGTAAGTGAAGTCTGTTAACCGCTTCATGAACATAAACACAACCGTAACGAATGTAATAGTTGACTCGATTACATTATTCTCGGGAGGATGCATTTCGCTATATGCGACAGGAGAGGTAATAAATGTTTTCAAAATAATTGATGAAATTATCGCTTATTGCAAGCTCTACAAAACCACATTCATTAATAGCGTGCTATATTTTATTTGCATGAGTTATGGCTTGTACACTCTATTTATTGGATTTCCTTTCTTTTCGTACGGGAAAGTTCCCGTACGCGCTACCTTGCAGGGCGGGTCTTTGGAAACGCAGTTATATGTACAAAACGACAGTCCACGGAAAGAGCTCGGTTTTTTATTCCATGATTGGTTAAGTAACGGGCGCAACGTTCGAAATGCAATATTCTGGTTCTGAGAGGTGCCGCAGTGGAATGCCGGAATTGGTTTGACCACGTGCGTTCAAAATTAATGTGGACCTAAGCGTGCACGTCCATCTAAGCGCACAAACCTTCACACTAGCTTAGCTGCTGAATGACATAACCATTCAGCGGCTGCGGTGCATTAAACATCGAATATTTCCGTCTCCTCCTCTGCCTTCTCCACGCAATTAGTTCGTGCCGCACGCACCCAATCAATACAACCACCCAACTAATAGCTTGACGTAGAAGTTCCACGGAAACCCGCAAAGACGAAGAGAAGTTATAAATAAAGGGAAAATCAGACATCCACCTGTTCGTAGCAATTGCAACAAAGAAACCCATGCGGGTTCCTCGAAAGAAAAAGCTTCAGAGTTGAAGAAAAATTCATCCTGGTGGGGGACTCGCACCCGGGACCACAGCCCTTGCGGGGCAGCTGCTTTACTGTCTGAGCTAGCGAGGCGGCTAGCAGATGTCAGGGCAGAGTTTCCGCAGAACTTCTACGTCAAACACTTGCCTTTCCTTCGTGTTGTCGACAAATTCGCCTTCGCCCTGCCATCTGCTAGCCGCCTGGCTAAGATGGTAGAGCGGCTGCCCCGGAAAGGCGGTGGTCCTGGGTTCGAGTCCCGGACCAGGACGAATTTTTCTTGAAATCTGAGGCTTTTTCTTTCGAGGAACCCTTATGGGTTACCTTTGTAGCAATTGCTACGAACAGGTGGATGTGTGATTCTCCTTTTATTAAGCAATAGATTGTATTTAAAAAAAACGTATTTTGAGAACGCAGCTCTTAGGCGCTCATTCATGCGTTGAGCTTCGGCGTGCGTCGTAACGAAGCGAACGAGCATAGCGAAGGATGAAAGAGCGAACACGCATCGTAGTGGGAGATGAAATACGGTGACAGCGAGGACAGCGCGAGGAGGTATGCGGATGAGGTAGGGAGTAAAAGCACGAGGCGTAAAGCAGAAGCAGAGAGTATGGCGAAAGGGTGAGGAGGAAAGCAGAGTGCTGCACAAGACTGCTAGATGACGCCATTCCTGCGTTGAGCATCAGGGTCCCATGATCTTAGTGAGGGAACGTGCATGAGACTGCTCGCGCGTTTGTTCTCGTCTTCTGCCACAGCTGGCTACAATGCCGCTTATCATGCCAAATTCCCATAATGCCCCTCCCTCTGCAAAAGCACTGACGGCACTGGCCCGTTGCCAGTCGGTGCGGGGATTTCGGTCACAAATTCTTTGCCTCAGCATATCGGGAAATGAAAAGACGTACAGAGGTGCGCTCGAATTTTGCATTAGGGAGTATCCTAGCCACCGAACAATTTTTATGTCAATTCTCTAGCACTACTACAGGTGCCTTACGAATTAGATATCGAGTACTCAGCATAGATGGATGTCAATGTGAAAGCTACAGCAGCTAGGCAATTTCATACTAAGCGAAAACGCTTTGGTCCTGTGTTTACTGGCTGCGAGCACTGTCCACGGTTTTGTAGTTGGTTAAACCAACGTCTATCGCTTCTATGGCCGCATAATAAATGAATATGACAGTGTTTTCGGTGTTAAGCTTCTAGATACATTATCTTCAAATAAACAGAATTTGGAAAAGCCTAACATCATCCATGGCCATTCTGTGTATACTAATACGATATGCTGTTTCCAATACACGATTAAGTAAATAAATATATATATAATTTCACTTCAACAGCCAAGAACTCGGCTAGTTGATATGATAAATATCAATGCCATTCTAAAGCCGTTCTTAAAAGCGCGCGCATCTTTCTAGTCTGTGGTTTCTTTCGTGGGGAAAGCACAGCATCCCCTAAAGAACAGCAATGTTCAGTCACAACATACACTTTGACGAAAAGTGCAGGAGAAGGAAAGGAGTGTAATGTTATTCCGTGTTGGAGTTACATGAAGTAATGATAGCTACCTGGCTCTTTGCGCAACATCTAGCCCCTGCTAATTCAGCGACTGTCGTGCAGGTACTTGCCAGCTATTGCACTTGAGACACGTCCGCCGGGATGGGAACGAGCCAGGAATCACTATGCCCTTTCGCCTCGAGCTCACACAGTTCGCGTGATGCATGAGCATGCGACGGACATGGATGCCATGAAAGCATTTATGAGGTGGGTATGCTTTTAACGCAATCTGGAGTGCGACATACACTGACACTAATACGTAAGTGTAGCAGTAGTAGCCAAATAAATAGTTAAAAAGAGACATGTTTTATGAATAAAGCCTGCATGCTGCATGGAATAATATTTATGTAAACAGGGGCCATATCATGGTGGTGTCGTTTATTGCATTGGGCGGGCTGAACTTAGCCTCAGGCTTTTATAAAAATGTTAGCAAACGATGTGGTTTCGTCGAATTTATGCCGAAACCCATAGCACGATATCCATTCACTACCATCGGAAAAAACTCAGTACCCGTCCTCTCTGCGAACAAGGTTGACCTTCAGCGAAGCTGCGTCTGTGGACCCCTTAATGGCGAACTGCACCTCTGCCGCGGGTCGGCCGGCATTGCACAATATTCGGGATCGGCCCATGTATGGGGAGTGCTTAACGCCTGCTTCACGTCCGCCGCGGGTTGGGCCGGAATTGCACAATCTTCGGGATTGGCGCACGTATGGGGGAGTTTTTAGCTTACCACGCCAATGACACGAAAATGTTCTTGGACGGTAGAGGTGTACAGCTTCGCTGTAAAGATAACGCTTCTAGCCCACCATCGCAGGTCAGGGAGTGGTTATCGACAGAAGATTATTTTCGTAAGTTGCAGCGGTGAAGAATTGACTTGATAGCTTCGTAATATATGCTCTCCGCGTAGTTTCTGGACTACGTGGGACCCTTTCCACTGTTGTGTGGTGCAGCCTTACCAGGCGCATTTTTGGTTACATACGCTAGAGTAGGCCTGTGATCACAAAAATCTGCCACTCGGGCTTGTGTACACTCGACATTCTTCAGATAAGAGCTACGTACATTTATAGGTGTTCCGCGCACCACACCAGCTACCGGTATGTTAGCGCGAACACATATTTGTCGAATCCCTTGAAGCTTCGGTGGGTCCTGCCTAGGCGTCGTGTTCAGCTTCAAACACCCAGGACGAAAAAGAAGTGTTATTTTCCATCGCCCTGCTTGAAGCAACCCCCACCCCTTTTCCACCACTTTATGCCCCATATCTACGAAGAGCAAATGCACTATTACAATTTATTTTTATCGCTCAGTGGCATCATGTATCGCTTGCTTCTCTTAACGGCATAGAATTGCCATAGGGTGTTATAGGTACTAAGGAGCGTAGTCCCTGCTTTCAGTAGCTTTGACTTCAATCTTTCAAGCACGAACATTTTCTTTTATATCTAACAACGGTTGACTGGCTGTGTTCGGCCACATGTGTATTACTCATGTTACATCATATAATAGACACAAATTATTACTGTATTTCATACCACCATAACGTCCCTGTTTACACTTTGCAAGTCAACATTTATTGTTAACTTCAATGTAAATTGTTATCGAAATGGTGCTCGATAATTTGCGGGAACGTGGAGTAGGGTCATAATATTTGTTAGCGCATATATCACGACGACAGCAGAATTTGAAAGGCAGAACAAGCCATTTGCATTCCACTGTTCTTTCTATGATCTACGACATGTTCCGCATAATGGTGGTGTAGTGCGCACTATCACGATAGAATTTGCGCGCTCTAAACTTCCTTAGGCAAAGCTGCTTTCCTTTTCTACTTTGAAGGTTCACAGTGCAAAGTGGTGTGTGCCCACTTCCCTGCAACTACAGCCAACCGATACGCGACGAGGTAGCTTCTATGTGTCCGCGCTTCGACTTGCTGCCGCGCGGTCCGTCAGGAGGGACGGACACAAAGGTAAGCACGCAATTGTAAGCAATTTCTGCATACTCATTCAGCCTCATCACTTCAGAGCTTGTATAATGTTGGACCACGACAGCGTGATGTAATGTGTTTACATTTACAGTACTTTTTCATATATGCCTCAAATACATGATTTACATACAAGAGTTGTCAACAGCCACACGCGAGTACAGTCGCGGCCACTCTGTGTAGAGCGCGCGAGCAGACGGCCTTGCTCTGCGGGGCGACACCGTGCGGCAGTTGCGGGATCTGACGCACTGTGCCCATGAGGATGCGCGGCCTAATAGACGTGCAGGTCGGTGCACGCTGCTTTAAACCAGAAATTATGTTAGGAAGCGCACGTGTTTTGCCGGTTGTGCGCATTACCCGAGGGCGCCATCTTACTACGCGCGATGACAAGGGAATTGCGCACGTGAGTGATAGCGTGTGCGATTCTGTTAGGGCACTTGATATGAAAAACTATTGCTTCACCAATCCCAGATAATGTTATTGGCCATTGAAATGACAACATCCCATGCGTGCTGCCTATATTAGACATAGAAGTCAAACCTTTTCGCAGAACTTATTCGCAATGGCTACCCGAGTCACAGCGGATGAGCGACGCGCAATTGCTATTATGGGGCGCACAATGTCCCAAAGAGCGATAGAGTCGGGCGCGTGTTATCAGCTGAAACGCGTAATCTTTTGGCATGGCGATACCGAGAGCGCCCTGAGGAAGCGTACACATTCGGTTAAACGACTGCCCGTTTCAACGTTGCCACTCGTGCAATGCAGTTCTGCATGTATATTAGGCCACGCATGCTCCTGGGCACAGTGCGTCAGATCCCGCAACTGCCACACGCTGTCGCCCCGCAGAGCAAGGCCGTCTGCTCGCGCGCTCTACACAGACGTGGCCGCGGCTGTACATTCAAGAATGTACCAAGGTTTTATAATGATAAGTACAGTATCAGTCATGGCGACTGACAGTGCGACAGACGCCAGCTCGTTTCGAAGGAATCATTGGGAGAAATCTTTTATCGCATCCTATTTAAAGTTGGCTGAGAAAAACATATTAAACGGAAACGTCGGCACGTTTGTCCTCGGAAGCAGAGATAATGCGCGCACAAACAGATGCGATGCAAGTACTATGGTCATTCATGGCCTTAACAGTATACGCAGGAACATTCTTCCTTAACAAGGCCCTGGTCACCTTGCGTGGTAGGCATGGTATGCTAGCGGCGCATTGGCAGCACCCCACAAGATTTCCTGCCACGAAGAACCTGCACAGATTTCGTGTCTGCACTCTAAAAATTTTCACACCCTTATGGGTGTAATGCGGGTGTATTAATCTTTTCACCCTTGTAAACACCCTTGAAACACCCTTTTTTAACGGAAAAGGGCGTTCAACAAGAAAACACCCTTGGAACACCCCAGTCTTTCTAATTTACACCCTAATTATAAGGGCGTAAGTGAACAAGCTTACAGTATATGATAAATGAACATTGCCAGTTAAGGCGTTGATATTGGCTATACATGAAACGCGCGCTACCTGCGCTTGAATCAGGTAGCTGGAATGATTAGATCGGGGCACCTAGGCAGCAGCGCACTGGCTCCGAACAGTGGTCAAAAATGAAGTTTCCCACGAATGTTGATATCGAACGGATGACACTAACGCGCAGACTTTGCATAGCCAGATATCTGCAAAAGGCTTCATATGATCAATGGCAAAATATTTACAATGCTATCACTGAATACTTAAAGGTGTGCAACCAGTTAGACTGGGAATGGTTAGGAGTGAAGGCTAACGGTAAATAGCTCACCAACTTACGGTTTGTATATGACATTGGCATACTCAGCAACGCTGCAGCCTATTTGCAATAAACGTTTGAGGAACTTGTCGAAGAAAGTGTAAGTCTGATTGAGAGTTAGTATGCAGAAGAGAAAAGTAATGTTCCGCAGCCTGGCGAGAGAACGAATGTCATGGCCGGCAGTCAGCCTCTAGAACCTGCGCAGAAATACGTTTATTGAGAGTAATTACTCGCAGGGGCCTCTGATCAAGGAATTTAACAAAAATAAAACATTAGCTGGAGAGCTTACGGCAGGCTTTACTACATCATGACCAGGGAGCTTACTGCTAACCATTGCTTTCTACCGTTACTAACGTATGGGGCCGAAACTTGGAAGTTACCAAAGAAGCTTGGGAAGACGTTGAGGACCGCGCAACGAGCGATGGAAGAAGAAGAAGAAGAAACTTTAGTAAAGAATAGTCCGGCAGTTCTTGATGTGGTGGTCTCAGGTGACGGCTCGAAGTTCTTGGACTCGAGCGGCATCTTCGGCTTGCCGGACGGCCCAGAGCTGGTCTGCCAGCTCTGAACTTCTGATAGCCGCCTCCCAGCGGCGGCGACGCCTACGGAGAAGGTCCCCGGCGGCTCCCGCATCCGGGGCGGCGTCGGGTAGAACGGAGCTCGAGCCTTCTACTCTGGCAACAGCCGCGATTATGGACGCGTCGCCAACGGAGCTGCTTTGATTACCGTTGTTGCCGGTACACTCCCAGAGCATGGAATGAAAATTATTAGGCATGATGATAATAGACTAGAAGACAGCGATGTGTATTAGAGAGCAAACGGGGATAGCTGATATTCTGGTTGACATTAAGAGGAAGAAGTCGTGCTGGGCAGACATTGCAATGCGTAAGGGAGAGAACTGCTGGTCTATTGGAGTTGCAGAATGGGTGCTAAGGGAAGGGAAGCACAGCCGAGGACGGCAGAGAATAATGTGGACGTGATGGAATCGGGAAACTTGAAGACACGTGGAACCAGTTAGCACAAGACAGGGGTATTGGAGATCACTGGAGAAGCTTTCGTCCTGCGATGGACGTCAAGATAAGCTGCTGATGATGATGATGTGACGACATCCATTTCATTTTTTTCGACATTTCATATCATGTCATGCATGCTTGTCATGCACGTTCTGATAGCTCGATTTGCGTCTATTGCGGAGGGGGGGGGGAGGCTAGTAGCGGCGTAGCCAAGTGGGGCACGCCGGGCACTTGTAACGCTCACTAACAGTAAAATTTTCGCTGCTATGGCAATGGCCCCGCTCCTCTGCCCTCCACGGTCAATTGGGACCCCCCCCCCCTCACACGAAAAAATTTTCTGGTTACGCCACTGTGGGCAGGGGGGTGTAAGATTGCTCTAGACCCCCCCCCCCCCCCTCCCTAACTTGTCAACGGAAACGGGGGACGGGAGGGCAGCTGCCGCCGGGCAGCAAACCTTAGGCAGCCCAATTACCGGCTGCATTTCCCTTTGGACGTGAATACTGCTCTAATGCCATTACACTGCAGGATTTGTGGCGCTTCGAGGGCATGCAACAGTAAAAAAAAAACACATACAGCCATCAGCAAGTCTTAGCTTGAGCAGATCTTTGGGAGCTGGGCAAGACTCTCACAAAAAAAAAAAGCTTGGCACCCCTCTTACAGGCATTGTCAACTCTTGGTCCTACCGCTGACTGTACATTTCCGGTAAAAAAAAAATCACACAGGAACTCCTCTCAGATTTGTCTAAGTGTGCGTAAGCATTGTGACTCTTCCTCATCGACACGCAGTCCATGTCGTCATCAATGTTATGAGACTTGATCCGACAAGTATAAGCGACAGCGCTGCGGCGACACGAGCTGCTCTGGTCGGCGGCGCAAGCGAAGTACTGCAGGTGGCGGGGCCAGGCGCGCTTGTGACGTTCCGTTCGTTTTGAGCCGTTATCGCTCTTTAGCCCTCCTCATCCGCGACGAACCATTATCAACCGTTCTCCGGCGGCGGCTGCTTGTGGCACGGCCGCGCGAACCGTATCTTGAAAGCGAACTGCATTGCGGACAGAGTGTGCCCACTGCTGAAAACTTCACGCGCTGTGTTCTCACCGTTTACTTCGCTTTGCAAACAGACGCGCGTACACCTATCTTGAAAGTGATCTGCGAAAAGCGCATAGTGCGGCAAAAGCTGAAAGCTTCGTGAGCGCAGTGTTCTCGCCGCTTCGGTCGCGTTGAAGCGAGAGCTAGCACGAAGGTGAATTCACTCGCTGCTGCGGGTTCTATTTTGAAAGATATCGTGCGGTACGGACTGACGGGCGGATGGTTTTTCTTGTTGGGGAAGTATAGAAATGCGTCCGTTATAAAAAAATATCGCAGGGTTCGCGAATTTCGCGATAAGAACCATCACCAATCTACTCCCCCGCCCCCCGCTGAGCGATGCCGTCTTGATCGCCCCCCTCCCAACCCCGGGTAAAGGGACACTACCTTTCTATCTCAGTTGAAGAAAAGATTATGAAACGTTAACAACGACAATAACGGCATTTGCTAACAAGTTGTCTTGTCTAACGAGTGGCCTCTGAGATTTGCGCGCGAAGCTGGCGCGCGCGAACCTGAGAGACCATAATTGGCCGCTTAATAGCATAAAAAGACAAAGATAATGCCAAACGACACACCTAAAAATTCAAACAAAGAACTGATCTTAGCTATACTGACTGGGGAAAAGAAATAAAAAAAATTAGACAACCGCAACACACGCCACTAAAGCCACCACCGCCGCCATAACGCGGAAGCAACAGTTGGCAACATTCACTCGCGCCTCATTGCTTCGTGCGCTTCGTCTCCGCAACGACAGCCGCCATCTTCTCGCGCCTCACGTTTTGTATGGTTTTGTTCTCTGCAATCCGCGCACACAGCTCATCGGTGGCTGCACATCTGCTCGGCGTCGCAATGCGGCCTGCGTCATTTTCTGGTGCTCGCGCAATCGGTGTGAAACATGTCGCATGTGAAATGTTTGATAGAAGTGCCTCACGTCCAAGTCAAGCCGCCGTACGGGTGTATGGCTGTGTGCCCCGTTCTCGGAAGCGTCGACGGGTTTCCGGCATGCGGATTTCAGGTACGTGCAAATGCTTTTCGCCCTCCTATTGAGCTCCGGAGCAAAGCGTGCAATATTTCATGTGAAAGATGCAGTGCCCGTCATGATGGTGTGAATTTCGAGCGGCAAACGAGAACTTTGGCACTTAGAGCACACCGCGGCTGCTGAGTCAGCGTGGAAATTGTTTTACGTTACCGTGATATGTTGCTGTCAGTCTAATCTGCGGCTTGTGGACAGCTAGTCCACTGACTTTTGCTTGTGGCAGCGATAGGTATATAAATGGAAGCGGTATTAATTTTCGAGAGCAGAGAGTATTTTCGCTCGATGTTTGGTCGTGTTCATGGCGTTATGAAAGCTAGAAAACTAACTGGCTTGATTGTGCTTAGTTCCAACTCCAAGGGGCGTAACGTTGGCGCTGTATGTTTGTTTTCGGTGTCATATGAGTACCACTTTCATGCTTTTGTTGCATGAGAGTGGTTGCTGCTACATGCCTTCTGGGCAGAACACAATAAAAGCAATTTCCTCACTCATACGTATGCAATGTGACGTAACAAAATTTTCAGCGTTTTATTCGGAGCGTAAATATCCAGTATAGTTTGGTAAGAAACTCAAATTCTGTCTTAGCTTAGTAGGCGTGAAACAAGTGAAACTCTCATTCCTTTTCGAATTATTCGCCCGAACCGCACCGCCCGCAGATGCGTCATCGGGTAATTGACAGTAGCTTCGCTACGTGAGTTGTTTTATGCGCCAATATTGCCCGGTTAATTATCCTGTTAATTTATGCCGACGCTCGTTCGTCTTGATTTTAAGCGGTTACTATCCCCGAGTACCGAACGATGCCAAACTTGTGAGGTGTAGCAAACGCGGGAAATTCAAAGTGGCGTGGCTGCAAGTTCCTGTTTTTACGTTTCTTGCATTCAACGCCAACAGACACAGTATCACTGATTTATTTTCCATTTCTGCTGTACTTGATCAATCTAATGTGACAACTGCGTTTGCTCTTTAATGTTCTCCATTTACTGTGTATTCAGCTTGGCTGCCGCCCTCTCTTCAGAGGATGCCACTGTGATAGCTCTTTCGTATAGCACATGCCTCTAGGCCCTTGTGTTTCAAGGGCTCTGGCGAGGCAGCAGTGCTCCAAGTAATTTTACCATCCTATATATTTTCTATTTTGCATCATTCTTCCACGATAGATTTTAATGTTCATAGTATTCGTCATTTGTCATCACCATAATTTTATAGCACGTAGATTTTACGCACTTTACAGCGACAATTTTTAGGCCAGTTCACAGCCAAGTCACATCATCCATAATACATCGTCAACATTACCACTTGTCATGGCGCTGTTTGGTCAAACCTGGCCCTTGCGCCATAAAACACCACGCATCATCATCATCAGCTTGGCTGCCAGAAAATGCTTGAATTTCTTTCCGTATCAAAGTGACGAAATATTTCACTGACGGCCGTGTGTGAAACACGCAAGATGACAAAACTGATAGCAAAATGATGGGATATTTCTTTTATAGCGTTTGGACTCGACTTTTGGTGAGGATGTCGATCGACCTTGGGCCTGGTGACAGCACACCCGACATCGCCAAAGTGCAGCCTATCAGTTGAGTGCCCCCGAATGGACCATCAACATCGGAAAATGAAGCAGAGCCAGGTAGGGGCAATTTTTACTTTGGAACAGAATACTGACAGCTGCCTCTTTTTTTAAGAATTAGATAACATATTTATAAACCAATCCTTTCTCTTTGTGCAGCCTATATAGAATTGTTTTTTGCTTGTTATACAGACCTTCAGAAAGCAGTTCTTCTGAACCCTTTTTACATGCACAAATAAATAAAGAGGAGTGCGCTTTCTGAAGAAATTGATGCACTGAAATGTGCGTTCGACACACAGTGAGATGTAAAATAACCAACTTTAAAGCGGTAAAAAAAAGTTTGAAACATGTTCTGACATCATAACCCGCCTTGGCATACGGATCTAAATATAACAGCAACAGAAGTGCATGCAGAGAAGTGTTTGTAAATGTTTGCAAGATATGTACATTGTCTAAGAAATTGTTTTTATTTACTTGGAGCTTCTTGGTGCCATGGCAGTGCAGTAAAAGCTCAAAATGATGCCCCTGCTCCTAATAAAGCACCTTTAAATTTTAAAATTAAATTATGGGCTTTTACATTACAAAACCTAAAGTTTTGGGAACCTGGCTTCTTTAATATACACCTGAATCTAAGTGCATAAGCGTTATTGCATTTTACCCTCATTGGAGGGCAGCTGCCATGGCCTAGATTGAAGCTGGGACCAGCATGACTGAGCAGCATGGCATCATAGTAAGTGGGCTATAACACCAGGTCAAAATGAGAAATACCGCTTAGAACTACCAACTTCTTGGCTCACAAGCACTTTGCACTAAGTTAGAGGAGTATGGAGTACTGACAGCGACCGTTTATGTACCAATTTCTTTTGAGGCTGACTCCATTATTAGGGTGCGAAGCTTCAATTAGTCAAAACTAGCCTAAATTACAGAACCAGCTCAAAACACGCACCATGTATAGCTGGATTTGGATGGAGTCAATTCATGTCGCCGAAAATGGAAGTGGCAGTCACACTATTTCATGCATTTTGCCTAAAACATAGTCAATAATAATTAATCAATTTCTAAAATATTCTTTTCAAAAAGTTTTTTTCAAGCACGAAAGGAGGAGCCAAATGGTGTTCAGGTGCAGGAGCGGTTAGTTGCATGGCACTACTTGCATGTGTTCACTGGCTTCTTTCAAGCTTGAAAAAAAAAATTTGTTGCACCTACTGAGCAGTAGAAAGCTGGATTGGGAATTTTTCAGGATGCTCTACAATTTTCGCACTGACGCTTTTGCTTTGAATAAAATATTTGAGCAGTTGAATAATTGTTAATAACTAATTACCTAATTAGAAAAATGCAGCAATTGGTTTCACTTCCTCAAAACCATGGCAAACGACATTACCTTGGTGTTGTCCAGCTACGTGGCACTTGTACATATTTAAAGCTTGCACATGTCATACAGACAACCTGGTAATTACAAGGCATATATAGATTTGGCTAAGTTGTGTGAGCCAGCCATGTCTAGCGAATCATCAGAAACAGCCATGTTTCTCTGACTTAAGGGCATGATAAGATTTACATGCTCGACACCTTGTATCAGTGTGCTCTAGGCCTGTTCGTAGTTCTGCTGATACATAAACAATATTTCTCCACGTGTAAGCTCATATGCATCTTTCAAGTATATTGCCTCGTGTGTCCAAAGTAAACCATCTTCGCGCTTCCTTCATTATATCTTCATATGTTGCTGTGCTAAATTTTTAACATGCAACTGCACAAATTTTCATCTAGTTTTCATATTTCCTCGTTGTTTGGTGGCTTTATTTCTGAACAAGTTGTTTTCGTTAAACCCTCTTGCACACAGCAGTACTCAGCATTTCAGCTTAGAGTAGGTTTTTTTTCAGATTGACATTAATACACCTTGCCTGGGCAATGTAAGGCATTCTACATAACACGGCCCTGCAATAATGTTTTATAATGCATTCCAGCATCATGCAAAACTGTTTACTTACCAGATTAGAATATTTATAAGTGTTGGAAGTAACAGAACTGGAAAAAGCCAGCAGATAATGAGGCCAAGGAAAGCATACAGGAACATGTTTTAAGTTTTTTTATATGAAGTATAGAAATGATAAATTCTAGGTAAGTGAAAATGAATTAAAAGATATCCACCTGTGGGTGGGGAACGAACCCATAACCTTCACATTACGCATGTGATATACTAACCACTGTGGTACTACGGCCGTGTTCGAGCGTCGACAATCTGAGGGGCCATTGTGGACGGTTGAATGCTGCCTCGGTGGCACAGTGGTTAGTGCATCGCATGCCTAATGCAAAGGCTGTAGGTTCGTTCTCCCCCCATGCCTGGTTGTTTTTTTTACCATTTTCATTTCCCTTTATCATTTCTACATTTAAATAGAAAATTACAAATAAGTTTCCACGTGCCTTCCCTGGCATCTTCCAGCTGTGATTCAGAAAAATTTTGACCCTCAGTATCCTTTCTTCTCGTTTGGAAGAACAAGAGCTTCATTTTAAAAATAATGAATTCACCTTGTTCAGTATCTCAATGTGGTCTCAAATCTTATCACAGCATGTGTATTACTAAATGAAGTTTTTGGTAAGGTGATGATATAGCATGGGACCTAATTAGTAGCGTTTGTGTACAGGTATATGACTAGTCTGTGCTACTCGATCATAAACAATTTACCATAGTGAACATTCATCACAGTTGGCTTTGCAATGTTTATGAAAAATACCACAATTGCCTACTAGACATGTGACTGCACTAAAACTTGGAATTAATGAGCAGTAAGATTTATAGGACAGCAAAACTTAGTTTATTACTCCTGTTTCTGCCATAGTTTCTTACAGTAATTACTAGAGGGAACTCTGGTGCTGGAGTCGTACCACCATGGGAATGATGGGAAGCACATGAATTTGTCTGATATTCGTGCTTGTGAATTCAGACGTTCTTTTGGCTTCGTATATTATACGCTATATAAATCTTATTGTCGTAAATTTCAGCGCAGTCTGTACTCTTCGAAGTGCAGAAGACGGCGCCAACACGCACAATTGCTATTAATTGCAACGATTGAGCTTGTCCACGTGGCCAAATCGAAAGGCGCCAAGCGTCTCTAGGCACTGGTATGCCCGCGATAAATTTATCATGGCGTTGCACTCGCTTGTCGTTACATGCCTCCGTGGCTTAATGGTTTCAATATCAGACTTCTGTTCTAGAGTTCCTGTGTTTGAATCCTGTCGTCGGACGATTTTAATGTTTATTTATTTATTACACAGTTTATTGTTGAAAATGACTAGTTTACAAAGTCACAAAGCCGTTTGAAGCCAAACAGACGAAGTTTAGGCAAATCCATGTACTTCCCATAATTTCCATGCTGGTACAGCCGTTCTTGTTTGATCTCCTGTGGACACTAACGTCAGAGTTCCCTCTAGTAATTATTGTATGAAACTCTTATTTCTCCACCTCACTCGTGTAGAAGCGGCACCACACCTGCTGCGTAAACATGCACTACCTTTTGGCCAAGTGCAGGGAATGCTGTGAACTCGCCCTGTGCAAAGCCTGCACTAAGTAAAACAAATAACAACATGCAGTTGCTGCCACGTTGAACTGGTGGAATGAGTAGTGAAATGCAGCACCTCCTGAACTAGTTCAGAAAGTGCAGGTTAATCAAGTGGAGATTATATAGTAACAGAAGTTAAGTGATTCTGCATTACATTCACGAAATATACTTCATGATACTTTTCCATTTATTTCCTCAGTTATTAAGAATCCCTTTTGCATTGTTGGACAAAACTACAGAATGCCAACATATTTTCTAGCATTGACTGGTAGCAAACACGTCAAAACTTGTTCTAGTTTCTGGATTGCCTCTTTAGCCGTTAACCCCCAAGTTAATTCCGGAAGAATGTACCAAATTTTTTACGTACTCAATTTTTCGGTGTCATTCTCATTCTAAAAATGTATTACTTCATTGGTCTCTGGTTAGAAATAACACAAAAATAAGAGCTGCCCTTGAGGGCAGCTTTCCCTCAATGCCGACTGTAACTCATCTTTGACAATAAGAGCAGCATATCATCGGGCAGAAAGAGTGCGACTTGTCATTGGCGATATTGGTACTACCTCCAGTCACTAGTACAGCTTGGGATCAATGGTTAAAGGTTGCGACTTTGTTGCTGCCTAATTTTAATTCTGCAGCTGTTACACTTGGGTGTAGCGTGTGTATGTACGTGTGCATGCATTAAAATGACTTCACGCTAGAGCAAAGCAACTGCAGTGCAGAGAGGCATTAGTCATCTTTATATATTTGCTTTGTAAAGATGCACTAAGTTTATCTTTTGCAGTATAGACTTGGCGCTCATTGGCCAAAGATGCCCTTGTGCTACTAAAAGCTATCAATTATTTCGCTTTCGGTCTGTGAGTTTTAATTTGTTTTTCTTGAACTGTGCAATTCCCACTCACAGGAGTGCATGTCATCTGAGGTGTTCCTTTTTCAATCAAGAATGTTTAGGTTGTGTTTGTGAAACTCGATTTCTTGCCTCAAACGAGCTTGTGCAAACTGACCAAGCTGATAATTCTACCTGCTTATATATTAAATATGTTGCAGTTATGAACCCTCATAATGAATGACACATAGTATAAAAATTTTATCTAATGAAACAATTTAACGAAATTTTTCATGTTTTTCGTGTTCATGTTCACTTCTCTACTCTAGTGTCCTGTCTGCATGCCTCACTTCGTTTTTTTGCATATTAAATATCGTATAAACGTAACCATGCTTTTTTACCACAATGCAGGGGGAAAAGGTTCCGGTAACACCATGCATTCAGTATGGTGGCCCAGATGTGTATGCAAGCAACCTCCTTCACCTGGACCAAGAACTACTGTGCAGTGTCTCGCAGACTTCCATGCGAAGCCCTCAACATTCTCGTCTCAGTGGAATGGCTGCTCATCTATCTGCGTGTCCATCACCAAGACGGCCAGTTGTAAAGCTCCTGTACCCGTTTAAGAAAGCTTAATGATTTTTTTATTTAGTTTTCATGGTTGGCCGTAGAATCTTAACATTTTTGATGTTTCTAACATTTTTACCTGGCACAAAGTGGTGCAATAACTTTAAACCAGTGTAATGTATTTAAGTGATGCTCACTCTAATGCCTATCTGGTTTTGTTTGTGTTTAAGAAATTTGAATGTCTAATAAGGTAACGGCATTTGAATTTGTCATCATGGCTCGTTTCAGTGAGCTGCTAGGAAATAAGACGCAAAGATTATCACACGCCAGTTGTAGCATTTTTGTTTTCGTGAGTAAAGTATACACGTTTCAAAAGATGGAAAGTGAGGAAAAGCCTCAAGAACATAATCAACCTAGGATTGTCATGTCCTTACAACTCTGCAATGACTAATGCCTCACACATCTTGGGAGCACATTGGTCGCAATGCCTACAGGTATACTTGATAAGAGAATAGCTTGCACTCAGATTTGCCACGCAGTTGATGGCTGATGGCTTTTGTTTGTCGTCGTCATGTTACTACTATGTATTGAATATTCATTTAGATGTGCTGCGGTTTTTTTGCAGTCACCTATATATATGTTCTTCGTTTCAATAAACATTTAGTTGAGAGTTAGCGCTCATCCTCTCTGCTTCTAGTCTGTGTCCGTGTCACTTCGCGCTACAATCCAAGATCATGTTACTGTACCAACTCGCCCAACTTTCTATCCTTGTGTTAAAGACAGACTCAGACTTGTTCTTACTTATGTCACCGGTTATTTTTGTGCTTTATAATAAGATGCAGTGCTTTTCGAATGAAAACATGTAATAGTTCGTAATCAGGTTAATTAAAAAAAACTTCTGCTTAAAATTTAATTGAGCAAGCCTGTGCCATTATTCGGTGCTTATGTCTTTGTATTGGTATGGTTTTACTCCTTATTTTCCTTCTTACACTTAAAATGTGCAAACATTATTATGTAACCATTTCTCTTTAATGAAATAAATACTTCTGCCATTTCGTCACAAATTATACAATGATTTTGTTCAATTACATAACCTTAGACTAGCTGATTGTTATTCTGGTAGCTTAACTTACAATGCCTGTGGAATATTCTATGCAAGCATATGGTGAAAAATAAACTAAATTATTGGGTATAAGCAGGTCACTGGCAGTAAATGGAGCATACATATATTTCAGGAAATAGTGCATGCTTATATATTGAGCAGCATGCACAGCTACACATGCTGTTTTGTTCGTAAATGCTGAAACATTATTCGGCGTGGAAGCACTTTGTTCTTTGGCTTTCAGTGCTACCTTTAAGTCATATGTGTGAAAGTACTAGTAGAAGCATCCCGTGGGGATAAATGACAACTTCGATGAATAGAGGTATAACATGTGTGCTTAAAACGGCAAAAAACTTCTTGACAGGCAAACGTATGCTTCTCTAGTACTGCATTTGTTACCGTCGCCAATCCATGCATTGCTTGCGCTCTATTGCATTCAATATGAGCTACAACAACGAGCTGTGTTCTCTTTCCCTCCTGGTCGAGCTGGTGTTGCGCAAATTTTTGACCAAGAAAAGTGGAGGTTTTAAATTATTTCTTAAATGCATCCGTGCTTTTGGCTGTGTGCTGTTTCCACGGGGTTATAAGTACTGGTGCACGAAGGTGCGGGAGATCCTGTGTCCTTAGTGCAGCGCGCATTGTTATTGCGCTCTGCATCCTGCCGGCAGTATACTATCACTGCAGAGGAAGATTACGAAAAGCATGGCCTGTGTGCCTTGCTGCAATGGCGAAACCTTAAATTGTTTGCCTGAAAGGGTCGCACGTTATGCTACCACATGACGGACCAGAAGCGCAATATGAGGACGCCTCACAGATTCTGGCTCATACTGAACAAGGTAGTACCATAGCTAAGGCTAGGCAGCGTTCACAACAGCTAGTCTGCCCATTAACTACATGGCTGTAGTGAACGCTAAAATACTTGCAGGGATAACACCCTTTTGGAAGGGTGTTGTCCATGCTACACCCATATTGAAAGGGGTGTGTCTGTGTTACACCCCATATAGAAAGGGCGTTTGTTTGTTTTACACCCATAGGCGAGGTGACGTCATATTAACACCCCTTCTTTTGTGGGGTGTTAATTTGCATCCCGTTGCTTGGGGTGTAGCAATACACCCAAAAAGGGTGTCACCCATGGGACAAGTCATTTACACCCTTAAGGGTGTTAAAATTGTTAGAGAGAGAGTTAGAGTGTGGCCGATCATTTTTGAGCTACAGCCTTGGAATAGAGTTACACTCAACTTAGATAATCTGCTACAGCTGCGGAATGTCGAAAATCAGCTTGCGCGCGCGCTACCTCTTCTATTCCAGGTATACGCTTAGTTGTAGTTTCTGGTGACTTTTGTCGGGTTAGTGGAGGGCTACATATTTTGTATGAAGGTATCTTTTTCTTGGGGAGCTGTAGTACGCGAGGTACTGAAGCAACTTAGGTCGCCAATGGCCGGGCGTTTCTGCTTACTTCGAGGCGGACGGAGCACACAGCGGGACGTGTGTGTGCGTGTGTTTGATCCTGCAATCAGCCTCGGAAATCAGTTGTGTATTTCTAAAAACTCTGACGAATGTGCGCTTTTTGCAACATTTGCACTGTAATTGTAAGCTTTCTTTAGAAGCAATAATTAGTTAGGAACATAAGCAATAATCCTAACAGTGTGCGTACCGTTCTGATGGTTTATTGTACGCAGTTAGCACCAACCACTGAAATAACAGCTTACTGTAAAGTGTGAATCAGATTTTTCGGGTGGTCGACCTGCTGGCGGAGGATTGTGGATTTCAGTGATAGCTGCTCTTTTGTAGATCTGTCTCTTGTACAGCGTATCGCATGACCATACGGTATGAACATGCGCACTATTATTGCTGCGTTCGCTTGTGAAATTGTTTTCGTTAAAGATGGCGACCAAATCGGTCGCTTAGCCACTATACATAAGCATACGTAATTCAGACTTTTGAAATCGCAACGAGAAGCAAACTCTTTTTTTTCTGTCTTGTTCGTACCGTCATCTACGACAAACTCACCAGTTTTACGAAAATGGGCTCCGAGAAATAGCCGTTGCACTCTTTCTTTGAAATTCTGTTAGGGCATTCCTGCTTTACATAGAAAAAATGCAATGCCAAAAGACAAAGCTTATATGGACCTTGCTGGTTCACTGACCAGAGTGATCACTGTGTTAAGCGACGCTATCAGCCTCTACAGGAGCCCAACGTAGATATAATGGTAATTTCAAGACTTGAAACGCGTTAAAACGAAGCTCGTAGCTGACGCATATGTTTTAGAACGAGTAGCACTTAGATGTTCCGAGGTTGCATTGCGTTGGTTGTACACGAGTACGCTTACGGTTCAGTTCCTGCGCGAAGCGATTAGATCGTGATAATTTCCAATTCAGGCTGCGAATTCAATGACTACGCTGCTCATTACAGATTAAAAGCTGGTGCAGATAAAACAAATTACCCCACGTAAGCACAATGTGGCTGGTGATGGACATCAACAGAAATGTCCACATTGCTGTAGTCAAACGTTCAACGCGATACCATCTGGTATTCTATTGTTCGAACGTTTGTTGTCGCACAGACATCCGACCATACATGTTCATGCAGGCTTGGAAAGGTATCTCTGAAGTGTTTTCCTGGGACTTTCTCTTCGGGAATTGTGTGTACCACTAAGTGCTGTAGATGAATATGACGTACTCGTGCCATTCGACCTATGCTATATTTTCACAAGCGTCCAAGTCGATGTTGCCGTCGAAGCCTCTACGCACTTGCTTCACAACGACCCGGCATTACAGGCTCGCACCCCGTTGGACTTCACTGAGCTGTGCCTTGGTACGGTTTTACTTGTCCAATACGTACTTTTTTGTAGAATGGCGTACTCTACCGCAATGGTCGCGACTGCAAACCTGACAATGCAAGCACTTGAAGCCAAGGCATTGGAGTCATTTCAGATCAGATGCAAACAATTCCTGAGATATCTTGACAAATGCTTCGGCGTCATAGACAAGAAAAACACGCAGCGTTTCCCTGGCAGCCCAAGTAGCGTCGAGCTTCCCATCAAGTGTACTGTAGAATAATATAAAGACCGTAAAGCTGCACCAGTAATGCCCTGCCTATATAAGCCGCTTCTCAATGAACATCTCGTCAGCCTGGGTCAATGAGTAGGCGCCGGAAGAATTCTCATCGCTCGCAGGCATCAGCGACCCACGCTTCTCTTCTCGGAGGGCACGCGCGCACTTCTCCACAGTGAAACCAAATAGCGCGGCACATCTAGAAAGAAGAGCGAGAGGAGCCTGGCTTCCACATGATGCGTTTCTCAGCGTTCGCACGCACAGGCGCGCCATACATTTCTTAAGTCACGCACAGGTTTCGCAGCGGCGGCGCTAGATAACGCCGAGTGTTTGGGGATAAAATACAACCCAAGGGGTCTAAGCTTTTCTTTAGAGTGTAGCTCACTCTTAAGCAAAACTACACCCTCCGGATCGTATCTTGCCACACAACAGTACTCGTCATCTGTCTTGCCCACATTTCCTTTCTTTAACGCTGCGAGCCCGGTACTTGTAAGTCATGAACGGCATGCGCGTTATCAGCACGACAGAGTATTCTCGACAGGAAAGTAGTGAGCGCAGCGTTTAAGGAAATGCAAGTACGACAGATGACGATTATCGTTGTGTGGCCAATATACACCCCTAAGGACGTACATTTGTTTGAATACGCTCTATAAAAATTGCAGCTAGGGCAGACATATAGAAAGTCTATAGATCAATCATCAAATAATTAGCCTCCTTCCTCTGAAGAGAGGCAGTGCAAGGACATGTGATAGTAAATCTATACAGGCCTCCTAAAGATAGAAAATATGACTTTGCAGAAGTCCTTACGGAGGCAGTGAAGATTGCTGGGGCCAGAGACAGACTCGTGGTGTTGGGAGATTTTAACGCACCCAACACCATTTGGGGTTATCCGAGGGATTCTGCCAAGGGAACGCGTCTCGTATAAGCCATATCCAAACTAGCGTTGAGCCTAATTATGCTCCCCAGCACGCCTACGAGGATGGGTAACAGCGTAAGTAGAGACACGTTCCCAGACCTCACCTTTACACGTAATGTTAAGGACGCCAAGGGGACAAACCTCGAAGAGAACCTAGGAAGTGATCACTACATAGTCAGCATTTCACTCCCGACTCCCAAACTACACAGCGTCATAGGGGACGTGGTGATCACTGACTGGGAAAGGTTCCGACGACACGGTCCCCCACCCGACTCCGCACCGGAGTCGATGAGGGACTGGTCAGAGTGCATAAGATTGTCACACAAACAAGCATATAAACGCATCGCAAGAACAGCAGAGACGTCTGCAGAAGACAGGCACCTGCCCCACCTGTCGGAGAGCAGGCGCAGTCTGCTGAAGAGGTGGAAAAACCAGAGATTGAATAGGAACCTCCTCCGAAGAATCGCTGCTCTAGCGGAAGAGGTGAATGAATACGCTAACAAAATTTCATCCGAGGGATGGATCCAGTTCTGCAGTTCGCCACAGGGCACCCTGAGCACCGCAAAAACTTGGGTCATGCTGAGAAACATGCTCGACCCAGAAAAATCAAAATCGGTGACGAGCAGAGCATTACAGAGAATCACGGACGAGTTTCCGGATACGGATCAGGAAATAGACAGATACACCGTCGAAGACACCAATACTACCAGGAGTCCAATTAACTACATGGGTGTAAAAAACGAGAGCCTCGACGCCCCGTTAACCAAGGGACAGGTGTTTGCGGCAGCTCATGCGGCCGAAAGAAATACTACCCCTGGTGCAGACCAAATTACAAACGCAATAAGTTCACAAAGGCAGTGACAACCATTTTTACGAGCACTATTGGTTCAAAGGGAAGATCCCCGATGAATGGAAAGAAGCCACAATTATAATGATACCAAAATTTGAGATGAAGCCATCCCTGCAGCCACTGAGAGCAATATCTCTGTCGTCGTGCATAGGGAAGCCTTTAGAACGGATTATTCATACTCGCCTTCAAAACTTCATAGAGGACCAGGGCGCATCCCCAGCCACTATGCTGTGTTTCCGCAGTAGCCTCTGCACTCAGGACGCATTCCTCCTATTACAAGAGGAAGTCTGGAGCTCCGTACCAAAAGGAGGAGAGCATTTAATACTATCCCTTGATCTAAAAGGAGCGTTCGACGATATCTCGCAGAAGGCCATCCTATCCAAATTAAACAACATCGGATGTGGTGAAAACACCTTCAATTACATAAGGGCTTTCCTAACAGGGAGGAGTGCTACAATAAGCGCAGCACAAGTCACGTCGCAACCTTATCAGATGCCAGACAAAGGTAACCCTCAAGGAGCCATCATCTCTCCTCTGCTCTTTAATATTGCCATGAGAGGGCTCGCGCGGGCCCTCGATGATGTACCGCAGTTGAGATACACCTTATATGCAGATGATATCACTTTATGGGCAACGCGCAGATGCCTGGCTAGCAAGGAGCAGACACTCCAAGAGGCTGCAACAGCAGCTGAAAATTTCGCCAGGGCCAGCGGGCACAGTTGTGCCCCAGGTAAATCCGGAATTATCAGGGTACATGAAAAAAGATACAAAAGTAATGGAGACGTAGACATACAAATTGAAGGATTCAAAATAAAACAGGTAACCGTTGCAAGAATTCTGGGTTACTGGGTTCAGAGGAAGGGAAGAGCAGACCACACAATAAGCATGTTAAAATCAGCGACGAAACAAGTTGCCAGAATGATACAAAGAATAACGTATCACAAAAAAGGGAATGAAGGTAGCGAACACAATTAGATTAGTACAGGCCCCTGTAGTGAGTAAGATAACCTACAGTTTACCTTTCCACACAACAAACAAAAGTGAAGAAGCAAACATTGATTCTATCATTAGGAGCGCCCACAACGTGGCCCTGGGGCTGCCGGTAGGCACACCAACCCAAAAACTATTAGAGCTCGGAATACATAATACTTACTCCGAGCTAAAGACGGCGGTACTGACCGCGCAGGGAAGTCGTCTAAGCCAGGCGATGGTGGGGAGAGAGATACTCGCAAGGGTGGGCTTTCCACCGTACCCCCTGTTACCTGGACGAGGTATTGGTAGCAATCCCGGATCCCGTCCGATGCAAGATCTCGGTCGCTTCCTGCCCAAGAATATTGACCCAAACCAAAACAAAAAGTGGAGAGAGGAGAGAGTAAGTTGGCTCCATAAACGCCTAAAAAACAAAACAAATGTGTTGTATGTGGAGGCTTTCAGGTACAACTGGAGACGGGCCGTAGCAACCGTAATTGGCAGCGACAGGAGAATGTTGAGTGCCTCCCTGTACACGTCCTCGATCGCCAAGGTGGAATGCTTTGCCATTACTTAGGCAATAAAAGAGCAAGAACGGAGCAAGGAACCACACACGATTATCATCTCCGACTCGCAGGATGCATGCTGTTTCTTTCTGAACGGCCGCCTCCCGATAAAGTTAAAAATTTTCTAGGCGGGATATTGACAAACGAATACAAGTTGATCTGGTGTCTGGGACACACAGGCCTGGAGGGAAACTAGAGTGCGGACGCTTTTGTTCGAGGGCTCACAAACCGAACAGAGCCTCGACCGGACTGTCAATCCCCCCAAACATTCCAGGAGGAGCCAAGCGAGCAGGACAACAACCAATCCCGAATGGCCCCTCGCGATATTCTTGCTCACCAGCGTGGCATGTGACAAAAATACAGCACTCCCCACAAATCATTAGAAGGGGAGGACGCCATAGACCTCCGCAGAATTCAAACGGGGGTCTTTCCAATCCTACAAAGCTTAAACAAAACTTTTTCAACGCTGTATGGTGTGGTGTGTCCGTGGTGTGGCGGCTCGCCATCGCTATATCACATTTCGTGGGGCTGCCAAAATGGACCACTATTTCCAAATACCTTTTTAGGCAAATTTCAGTTATCGAACACTTTGGAACAATGGGCGGCACAACTCGGCACCTCTGACCCGGAGGTGCTGCTTGCGCTTTTGGATCACGCCAGGCAGGCGGCAACAGCCAGTGGAGCCCTGGACTTGGGGCCGCAGCCATCGAGCTCTTAGCATTTCACCCCACCCCCATTCAATAAAGTTATTCCTTCCTTCATTCCTTCTATAAAAAATTACGCCCTTTGGGGCTTATCTTGTCGCACAACAATATTCGTCATTTGTCTTGCCCGCTTTCATTTCTTTAACGCTGCGAACCCGGTACTTCCCATTGACGAAGGGCTTGCGCGTTATCAGCTTGACACAGCATCCTCGACCGGAAAGTAGCGAGCGCCGAGTTTTCACGAAAGGAAACGCAAGCAAGGCAGATGACGAATATTGTTGCGGGACAACCCTTATGAAAATGGTTATGCCCTTTATGCTTACTGTATGTTTCCCGCAGTTCACATGAGAAAATGTCCTTTATGTTTCCTCCATGTTGAAATTTGGCCACTGCTTTTATGTTTCCTTCGTGTGTCCTCCCTTTGTGTATCCCTTATGTTACAGTACTTTATGTTTCCTCCATGTTGAAATTTGGCCACTGCTTTTATGTTTCCTTCGTGTGTCGTACCTTTATGCATCCTTTATATGGCCGCAGTGATTAAATCCTGTATTTTACGTAGACATGCATAGATGAAGAGTTCCGTGTGCACATTTTATTTTTATAAACTTTTCCTGAGTTAAAAAGTTTTGCATTGGTTTTCATTGTAATGTTACTGTTCCCTACATGATGCAGCGCACGGATTGAAACTCTGCTATGGCACAGAAATTCATGCCAATTTGTTCTAAAATTACAACGTAGTTAGACTTCATAGATTATTTCAGTATAACACTTGGAGTACCACTGTGCGTTCCTCACTGCAGTGCTGCTGTTCTAGTTATGTCTTTGTCACTATAATAAAATGTAATTTTTGGATAGAAAGATCAGGTTGGATCAGTGCTTGCACTTTTAAAAGAAAGTTTTGACTATACTTTGCAAAGGTTTGTCTGAAACTACGAACAGTTTATTGGATTATCTGGACGTTACTTCAATTTGCCACGTCTGCTCACAGCAGACCTCTGGAATGTGGTGCTTGGGTGAGAGCTCACAAGGCACCTGAAAAACAAAACAAAAGCCAATCTTTTTCACTTATTCAAAAATATTCATATAAGCAAGAACAGCCTGGCCTGTATGCACACAGCTAAGAAACGTGGAGCAGTCAAAAACAGCTCTTAAAAACATCAGGGCAACACAGAAGCTTTTAACTAATTGTTGTTTGAAACAGACTGAGCTGCCAGTCCACTCAGGTATTAAACTGCTCACAAATTCTTTTAAGCATCTCTGCAACAGCTGCTAAGTAGTACATGACCTTTAGGAGTAGGCAACTGGCCAACAAATCTTTGTGTGCCTGCTTGTACAGATGTCTCGTAGTTATGTCTCAAGTGGTTACCCTGTTATATGGTAAAATTCAGGCGGGAATAAAACCAGCAGCAAACGTCAGACTACCTGGGAAATTATCACCAAAATTTAAATATCTAGTAAATCAAACGAATAATCGATTACGAAGAGTCCAAAACCTAGGCCGCGATTTTGTCGCGATCCCTCTTCCGATGCTACTCTTTTTGCTCATTGATCTGACCGACATTCCGCTATCGTTATTAACTAGAACAGCCAGCCGTGGAAGGTGGGCTATAAGAGTGTCAAACATCGAGTGGAAAGCATCGCAAGAAAATCGCATTCTTTATTAGGCAGTGCTACAAGCCACTGTCTTTAACAATCGCAGGCACTGACATCCTGTTCTTAGGATGAAAATATTAATGAAAACGAGCGTCTGATTGACATGCCTCGATTAAAAAGAAATTTCGCTGTTGTAATGTCGGTCTATATTTGCCCTACAATATAAAAGACAAATACGCGAGCACGTCGAACACAAACAATGCAGACAAGTTCTCGCGAAGCTGGACTTCAAACTGAACACTATCAATAAAGTAATCTTCACACAAGCTAATATCTGTTCAAGTGTCAAACATCGCAGTCGCGTGCCAACTCGCGATGCCCGTGACACATCGACATGCATTACACACGTAACATGCGGAAATTCATATCTACGGAAGAATTTCTTGCCGGGAAACTACCGAGAAAACAGTAGCTTTCAGCGTTTACGTAAATATTTGCCAATTAAGTCCCAACGATCAGCGGTGGTAGCCCATCACTGCATAAAGCAAATAAGCGGTAAGAAATAATACATTTCACAGAAAGTCCCCTCGTGAAACGCTTCGCTAAATGTGCACAGCAACGTGGTCAACATACGCTCCGAAAGTGTTCTGTTGTCGTTCCACAAAGCTTACTACATGAACCATAAGCTGCGAGAATGCGCGCAAGCGGCAGACCTGCTTACCTTCAATGCGGTCGGCAAACGGGTCCTTTGTCTCGCAGGCACCACGCGACGACGCTCTTCCCGGCGCGAACACGGTCGAATTGCCGATGAACACCAGCGCACGAAAGCACAACTTTCAACAAATGCTTCCACGCACCATAATTCGAAGCCACAGTACCAGGTATTTCACGAGCGAACGCGGACAGGTGAGAACAAAGGCAGCACGGACGGACGCTGTAGTACACATAAGACACAGGCGTATCACAGGAAACATAAGGCGAACGAATGGCGTTACACGAGTCCAGATGTTTCCTGATGGTTAATGCACACGATGCGGATCACAGTTTGTTTAGGCACTTCGAAAATATGATTCAATTACCGTGTAACTGCAACGAGCACTCTTACCGCGCACGCCAACACAACGTGGCCCAGCTCAACCGTCACAGTGCGGCAGCGCCGCACTGCGGCTAACAATTGAATTTAGCCTCCGAGATCTGCATTTCCTTTTAGGGCGTGTATATTGAAAAAGCACGGCCTTCGAGATTAAAAAAAAATCGTAGCTGAAAGGAAGGCTGGTATTTAAACACAAATTATCGAGTTTAAAGTGTGTTGGTGCGCTGCATTGTTTTCTTTAAGCATATACAGAGATTTTAGACGAACTATGCGCGAACTTTTGCCGGCGGAGACGAGCCAATCAGCGCGCACCATGTGCAGCTCCGTCTGCTTGACATGGCGCACGGTGTGCGGGCAGCCGCGATAGCTGTGACACCCACCGATCAGAAATTCGGGATCGCCACACATATACACGCTTCTTATGGCGCCCAGTGGCGTGTTTTTGAGAATGTCAGGCCTTATCTTGAATTGGTGGAACCATATTTCCCGTAGCGTAAGGAATAAAGGCAACAAAATGTGGCGATGGCTGGCTTGCAGCGGCAGCGGAACTTCGGCCAAAGTGAAGCAGGCGTACTGCTTACATGCTCGCGTAATCAAATACGGCCATACCCCGCACACAACTTTCATACTCAGCCAACTCACAATCATAAATTATTCAGTTGTACGCCCAAGCAAGCATTTACGGGATCCGCGCTGCCATTCTTCGCGTGCTAATATCGACACAGCAGTTACTCTTACTTGTGGTCAGCGCGAAAGCGACGAGAACAGCTACTTTAAATGGTTGTATAATCATATACGCTCACTAGCAAAGCGGCAGATTGGCCGCGGAGGCGTCCGCCTCTTTTGCGGTTCATGCAGCGCAAGCCATCGAATACTGCGCGTCGTGCCACCGCATCTCCAGCCGCCGCGCAATTGTTATTTGTCGTGAGGGATTATTCGCTGCATGAGGCTTTGATGTACGTATGCACTGTTGATGGCGCGCGGTGATCAATACGGCCAAAATAGATAGGGAGGGGGAGGCAGGTGCACCCCCCCATTTTTTTTTACTTTGATACGCCAGTAGTTCAAGTTAATACATCTTTCAGGTAGGTGATCTATCTGTAGCATGTGTAAAAAGATTATCACTGAGCGCACTCTATGTTACCTGGATGTGCACTCGAGGGAGTACACAGCCAGGTAACATAGAGTGCCCTCAGGTAACATAGTGCTCACACACACATAATTTATTTATATATATATATATTTAAGCCAGATATATAAATTCAGTAGATTATTTCCCAAACTGGAGGCGAAGCGGAGCATCTGAAAGACGCCTGCTATGAGAACCGCCTTAAACACTCAATCAACTATATTTGATAGCCAAGCTGGCGCAAAACTTTCATGAAATTCTTGCATATTAGGTTAAATACTGCAGATTTCTGCATATGACTTGCTACTGGAGAATAGCAGGTTGAAAAAGTAAGAAATACTTTACATATTAAGAGAATGCATGGCATAAATCATTATATACACCATCCTATTTCATGGCATGGTCGATTTTCCGCACAATATAGCCACAATTAGTGCCGGTCGGCATGTCTAGTGCGAGGGGTGCAAGCAGTCCCTTTTCCTTGAATCTGACAGTGACTAACATACAGTACAGATAGCTCTAACTGTACTATTCGCAAAAGATGCTTACAGCGCACATTCTGTTACCTACATGTGCACTGAAGTGCACATGTAGGTAACATATAAAGAGTGCATGCACCATATATAGATTAATGCTCTATGTTACCTACGTGTGCACTGAAGTGCACACCTAGGTAACATCCCGCCGTAAACACAAAGGGCACATACTACAATAATTATAATAAGGGTTGTTTTCTTGGGGCAAAGGAAAGGATAAGTCAAGATTTAGTACTTAAAATGACTCTGCAGAGTGTATCAACGGCTGTCACAAAGTACAGATATATCTATCTGCCTTTATTATATGTACAGACAGTTGCTATGTGCACTCTATGTCACCTACATGTGCACTCAAGTGTACCCTCAGGTAACACACAGTACGCACCCAGTTAACATCCTGCGGTAAACATAAAGGACACATCCTAGAGGCATAATAAAGGTCACTTCCTCGAGGTATACGTTAGGATGAGTATACATGTGGTACACATAAGTTGGCGTCCCGGAGGTCACCCAAAGGACAAGGAATCATAAAGGTCACATAGGGCACAAGAAGGAAACATAAAGGAAACATAAAGGCAATGACCATTTTCATAGGGGAAATATACACCCCAACGGGTGCAACTGTTTTAAGAGTGTATGTAGGCCAGTATACTTTCTAAAAAAATGTTTACACGCTTTGGAGCTTATCTTGTCCTCAAACAATGTTCTTCATGGCCTTGCTTGCGTTTCCTCTCTTGAAAACTCGGCGCTCGCTACTTTCCTGTCAAGAATGCTCTAAGCTTATAAAGCGCCACCCGTTCGTGATTAGGAAGTACCGGGCTTGCAGCGCTAAAGCAACGAAATGCGGACAAGACAGATAACGATTATTGTTGTGGGTTGTATACGGTTGTGTGGGAGAAACCCCAGGTCTGATGTGTTTATTCTTGTTCCCTAGCTGGAGCCTTTGTCGGCATTGAGGATGATGAAGTAGGCCCGACCGGTGTTTGTCCTCCACGACAAGTACCAGCGAACATTGTTTAACTGCGCGAGCAAACGAACCACAAAAACAGCGAGGGACAAGGACGGGCGCAGACTTGCAGCTAAAGTTTATTCCACAAGGTACACATATAAGTACACATCCGACATACACCACTGCGCGAGCGCGAAAAAAGGCAAGGTAAAAGAAAAGTAAAACCTTGTAAAAGCGAAACGCGACCTACCTACGCTCGTCAATAAACCTCATCTCACTGTTATGTAAATAAACTGAGGTATCACTGACACATTGATGCCTCAGTTTATTTACATAACAGTGAGATGAGGTTTATTGACGAGCGTAGGTAGGTCGCGTTTCGCTTTTACGAGGTTTTACTTTTCTTTTACCTTGCCTTTTTTCGCGCACGCGCAGTGGTGTATGTCGGGTTTGTACTTATATGTGTACCTTGTGGAATAAACTTTAGTTGCAAGTCAGCGCCCGTCCTTGTCCCTCGCTGTCTTTGTGGTTCGTTTGCTCGCGCAGTTAAACAATGTTCGCTAATATCTACCAACTCGCCCAGCAACAAGTTCTACTAGACAAGTACCATAAGCTCAAATACAGAAAGAGAAATACCGTAGCGTCCAGGAATGATCTGTGAACTACAGCACCGTTTCTCTTTGCAGATTACCAACAGTGGCCTGTTCGAGTCCCTGGAGTTCGAGGCCGCGAGCGGACCGACCGCGCAGGGCGTGCCGCCGTTCAGCTGGCACCGCAGCCCGTTCCGCGCAGTGGCTGCGCACTATGGCCAGCCGGACACGTGGCGATTCGGATTCGTGCGACACCACTGGGGTCACTGCTCGATCCCAAATGATTGGCTTTTCTAAGGCCAGCCTTACCGCGTCTACACAGCGCAGATATGAAGCAGTCGTCTCATTCGGTGGCGAATGTTTTCAGCACCGCCAATGGTATGGCGCCCTGTCGGTACGCTGACCAACGAATGACCCCGTGCAGAAGCTCAGAAGGAGTTACGGTGCCCAACATTTCAAGCGGCGACGCCAAATGGCACCTTCCCGCTCGTCGTGCGACTTAATTAGAACGCTTACACAATTTTAGCATGCACACTCGCAGTGTTGTCTATTGCGATTGTGTCGAAAAGCATCGCAAACGTCGTTTGAATTCATTCTTGTTATGTAAAGAAAAATCACAGAAGGATCCATATTTCAAAACTTAATCACTTCCTTCGAAGCTTACCAAAGTGAAATTACAACCGAAGAGTACTGACCGCATGCAGGACATCCGGATTTGGAAAATGCGGAGAACATCGTCTGCGTTGTGATCTCGGCATGTCGGACTGACGTCAATTCATTTGGCTGCTCAAAAAATTAATTTATACTGACGCTGTTGCTGCTGGGTACCACATAAAGTGCCAAGCAAGTTTTCAACCTTAAAAAGAGATTGCGTTGTTTTATAATACGTCGACCCCAAGCACTGCGAAAGAGTAACGAACGGAAAAATTGGCAAAAAGTTCCTTTCTTTGTGGAATCACAAAGCTTTTTCTTCCACAATAGGGAAATATTTTAAAGCACGGACTGGTGGACTAGTTGATATCACAATATTTACACAGTATCGCAGGAGCACATGGCGCTGTGTCCCATCTTTTTCTTTCGTCTTCCATGTGCTTCTGCGCTACTTCGTAAATAATGGGAAATTTCCAACAATTTGGCCACGCTCCTAGCACCTATACATGTGTGGCCCGAACGAGCACTTGCATCTTCAGTTATAGAGGAAATCGTAGGGGAAATTTAAATGACCGGAATAAAACTGCAAAATATTTCATTTCTGTACTGTAATTTTCTAGAAATGTGTCATCGGTGATGTCTTAAACGCGCCCGCGCAACACTGAGGGCGACTGTATTCTAAATGTGAGGAAAGCCGAACTTCTTTTCAGAAAAAGCTGCCATAGACGGCGTTCAAATTTCCAAATGGAAGAGCGTTTCCTTCTTGGCATTCGACAATTGTATGAGTCAATCATTATAACCAAATTTACCCTCGGACAAAGCTTTTTTTCTTTTTAAGTTTTGTTTCTCGGCTTCTTAGCGTAGGTCGCGTGAGATTTTCTCCTTTCTAACCATCGCTGCTTCAGTGGAGAGTCACTATAGCCAGAAATCTCGTTTCACCCAGGAAAAGTTAATACGACTCCTCTGTCAGGCTACTGTGATGCGCGAAACATAGCACAACAATCTGATAGACCACGACTAAGAAGCAACATTAGAGATGTTTTAGAACAGGGGCGCCAAGAGCTTTGTGTTTGTTAGCACTGGGGCACGCAGGAGTGAATACTTCTAGAGTAAAGTTCTGGGTTGGCGGATAGCGTCTTGCGCATGCAGTGACACTATGGCATCAATTAAAAGCTAGCATAAATAAATATATAAAATGTACCATTTCATGATAATAATGGTAATTTTGACATTCCTGTATCCGCAGTTACTTGCAATTTAGAGGTTATTCTATTAGCAGCAAGCAATTAGTTGTGCGTAATTTGGGTAGCCAACTGTACGTTCCTTCATCAGCCAAGTTACACCGTGTTGGGCACACGAGCCATGAAATCGACAATCGGATTCAGAATCAGAAGTGTCTAATGAATAATTCTTCACAACACACGCTAGCTCAAAAACATTGATAACCGCAGTCAGTTCTCCTACCTTGCGAACTTTGAGCGATACCACGAGTCGAGCCCAGTTTGGTGCAAAGTTAGAGCTAGTGGTGTGCGCCGAGACGTCCACGCGCTGCGCTGCCGACTGTTCTCGCTGCGCCGTCGCCACCGAAGCAAAACTGATCAGCGCGCCGCTGCCGCTCTTGCTCAGCGAGATCAGCGCACCATTTTAATATGAATAAATATTTTTTTGAAATAAATCCAGCTTCGTTTGAGATATTGTGTTTTCGTGTTTGATTTTCTTCCCCTGTCTTCAGCATAGAATCATGCCAAAGAGGGAGGCGAGCAACGAAGCACCACATTACAAACGAAAGCAACCCTGCTCTCCGCGCGTCTTGCCGTGCGTCTCGTGAACAATAGGCGCCAACATCGGATTCCGAACCTTCTACTTCAAAAGCGCAATATGGCGCAACGAGAAGAAAGAGCGGACTCGGAACGTCGGAACCACGGCTTGAGAGTCGTGGACACTGTGGTCATGGGTAGAATAAGAGAGATGTCTGAAAACGCCATCAATGCGAGAGATGAAATTTGTAGCGAGGTGGAAACTTCTGGCCCCAGTGTGCTTAAGGTGCCAGTAGGAAGTTTTCGCATTAATCTGTTGCGTTCAAAGGTGAAGTCTGGTTTGTTTGGCAACATTTTGTACACTTAGCGTACCTCACTGGCGAAAGCACAAGATAATTGGAAGGCACTGCTACGTCTTCGAGAGCAGCTTGACGACCAAGTCATCAAAGGAGGACGACTCAAAGGCTTTTAAATCGTGGGTTGAGCGCTTTTGGTTCTTTATGGAGCTAAACTGTCTGCTCTTAACCGTTTTGTCATTTCATTGTGAGAATTTAAATATTTCCCTAGTTTTTTTTCGCAGCTGCAAGGTAAAACCCCATGCGTGCCCAGTAAGCACGCTGAACATGCAGAGACTCTCGATGGAAGTTCACAAACGGCAATACCATTGCAAGAAGGGGGCAGTCGCGATGGTCAAGGATTATTTCCGAATGTTTCCCAGGTGCAATACGACAACGTCATCAAGAAAGGGCTCGCTCGCCAGAGACCTTGTCCTTTTGAGCACCAGGGACCTACTGCCTTTTTAGGATGCTGAATGGCGAAGGATTCAAGGTGGACGACGACTATAACGCTGTCTGCATTCGCATTTGCTCTATGATATTATTATAGAAGTAAACAAATAGCCGCTTCTGTAGGACTTCGTCATAAAATACAAAGTGATTAGAGAGCTCCAAGAGCTCCCTGATCGAACGAGCTTGTGGAGGTCAGCCCTGGATGATGTGTACCGTGTCATTCACAGACAGTTGAACATGGTGGCTCAGAGGCCGAGGTTCTGTGCCGTCACGTACGATCTGTGGACTGACAGCTAAATGCGGCGAGCCTACATCATGTTCACTTGTCACCATGTTGATGGTATGCTTGGCATGTTGTTTTCAGATTCCTGATATCAATAAGCGCGTGCATCAACCCCTGTATTAACTTGTTGCACGTGCTTCCAAAATACTTTTCGATAGTTTTCATTTAGCTTGAACTTACGTATGCTTTCACACAACAAGACAAAGAAAAACCAACACATGTTTCGTTCTTCCTTCTATCTTGAAAAATATATCATGAAGCCATTAAATCATAGCATTATACTAGGCTGGTGTAGTGAACACTGAAATGTGTTTAATTTTTGGAGGAGAGGAGAGATTTGTAGGCGGAGAGTGATAAAAATGAAAACAGAATAATGTATGTAAGAATCCTGTTTCAGATAACTTTCATTTTTTTCTGACCACGCTGTTCACACTGTAATGATTGCTGTTATTTCAGGGAACTTCGAGCTCTTATCATTCACTCTGAGTACGAGACACATGACCGAGAGATACAGGTGCTGCCATCATGAATGAGTTTCAAAGGTTCCTCGAAGAATTCAGCATGGCGGGAAAGGAAGTGTGTGCGGTAAGGAAGTGTGTGCGGAAGTGTGTGCGGAAAGGAAGTGTGTGCAATACTGCCTGTGTGCATGAAGCACACAGGCAGTATTGCGCATACGGAACATCATGCACCTGTACATTCAGCATGGTCTACACACCCTGGTCATCAAGGATGGATTTCGATGAGTCCCAAAATTCAACAGTTTGCTAGACCAATGCTGTGACATCGTGAAGACTGTGCACTCCTGGCCTCCGAACTGGAGGAGATCGCGGACTCAGAACTGAATGCGACTGTACAGTCGTCGGTCAGTACAGCCGAAGTGCTTGAACATGACAAAAATGACCCTGTACGTGATGAAAGCTGTCAAAACAGTGGCCGCGCATACAATGTCGCTCCTGTAGAACGGGTAGGGGCAGTCACACTTAAACCGAACACACCGACCAGGTGGCATAGCACATAATCAATGTCTGAGAGCATCGTGGCCAATGAGGCTACGCTCAGGAAGTTGTTGGTTCGGCTAGGGCGCCCGTTCCCTGGTGCGGAGGACTTTTGTCTTATTGAAGGGATCGTGCAATTCCTGAGCCAGTTTGAATGCGCGGTGGATCTGCGTTCACAGAAAAAACCGAGCACGTTTATTATGCTTATCCTTATTCGGAGCGAGCTGCTCGCTTCACTGCAAGGCGACATTCCCGGAAGTAGCGTAGTGCAAGAAATCAAAAGAGAGATGCTAAAAAGATTTCAGCGTAGGTTTCCTCTGACTGGTGGCATGGCCACAGCATCGTTTCTCGATGCTAGATTTAAAAATCTAAAAGCTGTTGAAGAGTATGTGTCAAAGGGGTACATCAAAACTTGAGCTTGAAGCAGGCGCATTGCTATATCAGGGAACGCGATGTTACAAAGCCAATTGAATGTTACACGTGCACTAACAACGCTTTGACGTCCTTAGCAGGACGTCATTCCAATGCGCCACAGCAATGGACCAGCGAAATCAATGCGGAGTGTCCTGCACCTATAAGTAAAGCTTTCGCGCAAGTAAACGCCGTGTTAAAATTTTGGAAGGGGGGCTAAGAACGATCTATCATGGTTCTCACGGCTAGTTGAAAAAATTATGTGTATTCCGGCCACGAGCACCTCGAACGAGCGAGTGTTCTGGGTGGTTGGTCTTGCCCTTCGACCTCGAAAAGCCAATTTTCACCCGCTCACGGTAGATAAACTCTTGTTTATTCGGGGTAACTACAGCGTTTGCGAATTTTGCGGTTCAACGAAATTGTTTTATCCCAGTTTTGCCAGTTCGTTCGTTTCCTAAATAAAAATATTTCTACACGTGTACGGCATGGTGCTGTTTGTAACATTCATATGAAAATTTGAATACAACTGAGAGTGATCACTGCACTTTACTATAAAGCAATTTCGACGTGCTGACTAAAAAGCCATTCTTTACTGTTTCCAGAAATAATTTCGCATCCGAGAAATGCTTCCATTTCCACTAATCCGCAATGCGTTCATTCAACCTGGTGATGAAGAGTTAAGAAATTGAGCAATGTGTTTTCTACCGCATCGTAACATAGCTCGGCTGACGAAATGTTCGCGTGCTGCAAAAAAAAAAAAAATATTTTGAATTTTTTTCGACCGGTAAAAAAGGCCATTTTAAGAAAAGTTTGTTAAGCGAAGGGTGACTAATAGTCAGAGTAAGTGATTTCAATTATTACCCAGTCGGGAATGTGTGTTATAACTTCTGCTGATTGGTTGACAGCATAAGGCCTGAACTCGGCAAAAGTTGGTCATAGAAGAGATCTAATACTTTTTTACCTATAACATATTGTTTAAATAATCTTATACGGTCATTTCACGCCAACTGTCCCAACCATGGTGCTCAAAGAAAGTCATTTTTCTCCCAAAATTCCAAAATATTACACGTATATAAGCACTAGCTGAACAGTATTTTCCCTAAATATTTTGAGCGGGAAAAATTTGGGCCACATGACGGACATTTCAATTTCGAAATATGGTAGAAAACCAGGTGCAAAAAAACTAATTTGCGAGAAATTGTCCGTTTTGCGCATTTTCTTAGAATTCGCGTTTTTACGTTGTCTGAACATTCTTGTTTCATTATAAAACAGTTTTATAAAATAACTTGATGCTTTCTAATCTTAGCACCACCTGCTAAGTCGGCTGCAGTAACATATCACCCTAAACAACTCGCTCATCGAACAATCAGCCGACTATATCTTGACGATACGCCTATGAACTGGGTGCGACAACACCGTTATCTGGGGTTAATTGTAGATGATCGCATCTCTTGGCGTTCTGCTGTTAAATCTGTACGACGCAAGTCGCGCTCCCTCCTTAAGTACGTGGCCGCCTTGACTGCTAGAGATGCTGGCTGCGACTAAACAACGGCTCTCCAGGTGTACCAGTCATCCGTACTCTCAGGCATAATGTACGCATTACCAGTTTTAAACATACCACCTAGTTTGATGGCCCAACTGGAGCGAGATCATCGCGTTGCCCTTCGGCTAATGCTTGGATTACCTCGTGAGGCGCAATATATTGCATTACTCACTGAAGCGCATCAGTTACCCCTGAGGCTGCAAGCTGACCACATAGCTCTGTATCATTTTGAGCGTCTGCACCGCGCATCGAATGGTCAGTCGCTCCGTGATCGTCTCATTCACCGCCCGTTATCTCGCGTGGGAAAAATGGCGGCATTATTTATGAATATCACTACCATTTCTGAACATGCTGCTTCAGATACGTCTCCGCCTCCAAAAGATATCACGAAACACGTATTCCCCATTTACCTCACAATCCCTGACATGCACAAAAAGTCTGATATGCCTGTTTCGGCAATATTAGAATTGGCTCAGTCTCATATGTTCGAAAACTTTCCGATTATCTTCTAGTATTCACAGATGCATCTGTACACAGCGACGGTCAAGGCGCATCTGCAGCTTTTTTCTGCCCTTCAACTCAAGTACGGCGTATCTTTCAAATACCTCATCCAACTTGCTCAACAACTGTGAGCTAGCAGCGATTAATGTTGCACTGAAATACCTGCAAGATGAGTTAACTACACCGAAGGTTGCCATCTTCACGGACTCCCGTGCTGCCCTTAGCAAGTTACAACGCAGGGAGATTGATTGTTCCCTTGTGCTCAACATTACTGACTCTACGAGCAAAATTCCATCACGTGGAGTATCTCTCGTTGCTCAATGGATGGAATGAATGGAATGAAGAGGAATGAATGAATGGAATGAAGAGGCTGATCGGCTTGCTTCAACTTGCGCTCATAACAACTGTGACTGCCCAGAAATTTTGGGCAAGCTTGATGACGCTCGTCTGCTGATTCGTCGCCACCTACTCAAGCAGCATCCAGACCAGCGCGTCGCAAATGGAACATTCCAGCTCCGTGTTCATGGTGGAGGCTTGCCTCGTCGCGCTAGAGCACAACTACTCGAGTTGAGGGTTAGTTGCGTGAACGTACACGAACGTTAATACAGACAAGGACGTGCGGCAAGTCCATTGTGTACATCTTGTGGCTCCTGCGAGACACTTGAGCACCTTATATTTGAGTGTCCTGCTTTCAGTGCTCAGTGCATGTCGCTAGTGAGAAACTATCATCTCCTTGGCCTGCGGTGTGCGACACTCGAGGAATGTTTATACCCCAGTGGTTGTGCATCTAAACGTGATCAGGCCCATCGCGCCTTACTTACCTTTCTAGAGTTAACCAACTTCGGTTCACGTTTGTAGCATGAACATTGAACATTCGGTAGTAGCGTGACCTTCAGTGACCGGCCCTACTGTGTGCGATCTGTGCTGTGTTCTACTTTAGTCTTTAGATTTGTCCTGTTGCTCTTCCGTTCCTCTTTCCTATCTTCAATTTCTGTGTTGCTGTCACCTCCCTTCAGAAGAGTAGGCAGGCGTTGTGCCCCTTCCGGTGACAGTTGCCAGCCTGCTCTTCGATTTCCCTTTCCTGTTAACTGTGCATATGTGTTCAAAACAATTTTTTTATTTATATACAGCATACTGCAGACCCTAACTGGGTCCTAGCAGGAGGGGTAATACAAAAAGGACGACAATAACAACTGCAAAAAGCAAAGCAAATTACATTGCAGTAATGAGAATATATAAACAATAGTAGGAACAGAAAACAATAACTCTACAACTCTCAATAAGTAATTTTGTCCAAGGCATCAATACTGGTTAGTGGATCAGTCGGGATTGAATTCCATTGAGTGATTGTGCGCCGAAAGAAAGAGTATAATAATAATAATAATAATAATAATAATAATAATAATAATAATAATAATAATAATAATAATAATAATAATAATAATAATAATAATAATAATAATAATAATAATAATAATAATAATAATAATAACAATAATAATAATAATAATAATAATAATAATAATAATAATAATAATAATAATAATAGATGAAAATGCGCAAATTACAGCGCTTAAGAAATTTTTTCACAAAAAGTGGTCAAGGCAGAAAACCTCACAATAATTTTAGAGAACTTTCTTTAAAACGTACTATTATGCAAAATTTTATTTTAGCCTATGTGCTGCGCCAAGAGTAAAATAACAACTTTAATTTGACAAAAACGCTATTTTTGCCTATGTTCAGAGCGAGAGAGAAGGACGAAAGGGGAAAGGAAGGGAGGTTAACCAGAAGGGAGGATCCGGTTTGCTACCCTACGCTAGGGAGAGAGGGAGGGGAGGTGAAGTGATGGAAAAGCAGAGATAAAGAAAGAAAGGAGCATAGACATACAATCACAGTCGGTCACTGTCGCCGCATACTGTCACCGCACAGCACAGTAGCACTCGCAGCACTATAAACATCTGTTAAGGCTACAGCCTCTTGTCCAATTCTGTTGCCCTTAAAAACTGCAACAGTGCCCTCGTCGCCTTCTGCTGCGATGGCTTGTGACGGCGGCATATTAACATAAGTTCCTCTGTTAGAGGTCTTCGGTCCAAGCGCGCTATCGCGATTGCGAGTGATCGCCTCTCTCAATTATAGCGAGGACAGTCACAGAGAAGGTGTTGAAGAGTGTCCTCGTTACCACAGTCATCACACAGGGCATCGTTGGCCCATCCGATTAGGAAACCAAAACACTTGGTGAAGTCCACCCCTAGCCCCTAGTTTGACTGTGCGGCGTTGGGCACCCAAATTCAATGGCACCTGAATTAGCGGCCGAACCCTCGACCTTTGGTTGGTTGAAGTCAAACCCACGGCCTTTGGTGATAACTAGGGCCAAGGTAATGAACCTACAGTTAAGGTCGTCAAACGTCTCGATACGGCGATGAGAATTCGTTGGACATTTCGTTCAAGGCTGCCCTTTTATCAAAGCGTCGGTCTCGGTTTCCAACACTACTGCGCGCTTGCGCCAAATACGGTGTTGAAGGTGCATAGGAGGCGGAGTCCAGCAGACCGATGCGACGTCATAGGCGGTATTTCCAGACCGATTCAACAATTGTGATTGACCGAGATAGAGTCATCAGATTCACCACTCTATTTTCCTACGGAAGACGACAGTATTACAAGCTGCGACCTTGGGTGTAGTGGTAGGATTTCGTGTCCTCATGGGCACTTAGACATAAGGCATGCTTATACATTGGGTGGGCTTTCGTATCTAGTGCCAGTGTAACTAATGTAAAACAAACCCTTTTCCATCACTGCTACTACCGGACATACTCATCATTGTGCCTGAAGGATTCGCAGCCTAAACGCTACGCCGAGCCGCAACATCATAGTTAGTATCAACACTCGAACCCTTTGATTGGAGCCGAAACCACGTAAAGTGCAATTAATTAAGACATTGTTAATAAAGGCAGAAGTAATTAACATATAGTTATTTTGGCACTCGTACCCTTGACTTTTGGTGGTAGTCCAACCCACTTGGAAATATAGGCCAACCGTAAGTAAATGTGATTTCCATTGACATCGTGAAGATCGAGAGTCGAACCCACGAACTATGGTTGCAGTCTAACCTACGGCGTTTGCTGTTAATTAACGCGAAAATGAGCATTGCACTCGAACCCAGGACCCAACATGAAGATATGGGTAAGCCGGTCATATCTTTAATTTGGATTCCGATTGACATCATTACTGCTTTTGGTGTTTATTACAGCGAAGTTAAATAAAGCACAGATAATTAAGATAGAGATAAACAAGACGCTCAAACACACGATCTTCGGTGGCACTCGGGCCCATGAGCGTTGGTGTTAATTAGGGTGAAGTTATTTAGGCCAAACTATAATAAAGTAGAGTAAGTAACCCACTCGAACCCACAACTTTTGTAGGGAGTTGAACCCATGAACTTTAGTGTTGCTTAAGGGGAGGTTTTTAAGGCACAGACAGTTAAAATAGAGTTGATTACCGCACTCAAACCCACGACCTTGGTGTTATTTGAGGCGATGTAGGCTAAGGCACTGTTAATAAGAATTGGGTTAATTAAGGCACTCGAACCCATGACCTTTGGTATTAGATAAGACGACGGTTTTAAGGCACAGTTGTTTATTTATTTTATTTCCAGAGTAACCCTAAACGCCCTCGGATAGGTTATTACACAGAGGGTGAAGCTAATACAATACGTGAGCACAACAATTAGTAAAGTTATTTTACCGAAATCGTAACGCTATTGTAAACACTGTGGATTATTGAACAATGAAAATTACGAAGAAGATTTACAAGGAAAAGCATACTACAAGCACAACACAAAATACGCGAGAGAAATGATACATGCACTTTGAATTCCAGTTACACTACATAGAAAAATTTGCACAGAGCATGTACAGGGTGTCTCAGTTATCATGAAGCTAGATTAAAAAATATTGAAATGCCACGTAGCTGAAAAAAACAACGTAATGTTTTTTTTTTGCCGTGTTCAGTTCATGGAATCGCCCAAGCTCATCGACTACGACGTCAAGTTGTAGAAAATCAAGGAAAATGGGTTTACTTAGCTTTGTTACACAGCTCCAGTGCGGAAGTTCACTCCATGCAGGAGCAAGTTAACATATCAGTTCACATTAACATCCTCTATCTCACTCTCAAAAAGTATCTGCTTCTCATCGCGTCGTCTTTCCTAGGAGAGTCGAGTAGGGAATCTCAAGTCTGTCCAGCAGCAAATCAGCATCGTCGACTCCATTGCGATACCACACCCAGGCTATCCATAAACTGCAATAGCTCCGCGTCGAAGAAACTGGTTTGGAATTTGTGGCAAAAGATATCTGCCGGCGACACCTGATTCGTTCGTCATTGCCAACCCCATTCTTCGCTCAGTCTGGTGGGTGAAGGGCGGGCGGAGAGTCTTTCATGGAATCCTGCAGCAGCCGGCTTTCATGCTGTCTTCACGGCTGGATAAGTGCCGAGAGATGGGTGTTGAGTTGACTCATCTAATTTACTGCGCTTATCCATTCGTTGGCGGGGTCCCTCTCGTTCATCCTTTTCTCCGGTTTACACGTAAATGAGGGGGGGGGGTGCTAATACTCATTGTCGAAGCCAAGTTGACGGCTGGTTAGGAGGTGCGGTGGTTTGACACTTGGCAAATGTTAGCCTACAAATAATTTGTTAGGTCAAAACTAGAATTTGCATCCCCTATTTGGAATCCTCATTAAGCATACCTAATTAATGATCTTGAATCTGTACAACATCGCAGCGCTTGTTTCATCCACTCGTCATATTCCTTTGATATCAGCGTTTCCTCCTTAAAAACTGCATCCGCATTATCCCCTTCATCGCTCCGTCGTCGCATTGCCAGCCTATCTTTATTTCAGAAATTCTTTCATAGCCCTATGCGCATCGCACCTTATATCCTTCCTCCTACACGCATATATCACCACACCAGCCATCAGCTACAGGTTTCCTGTCCATGCTCACGCTCTGTCACGTTTTCAAATTCTTTTTTTCTTCGCACAGCTGTAGACTGGAACGGCCTTCCTAACGACGTTGCTGTCACTATGTGCCCATCGAAGTTTAACGGAAATGTAAAAAAAAAACTTCCTGTTATTGTGACTGTGTATTTGTATTCTTGCCACGCATTATGTAACGCTCCACTTATTCGGGCCTTTAAGCTAATAAAATGAAATGGTCAGTTAACTTCCTTGTTAGTGCTTAGACGTAACAGCCGCCGCTTGAAGATAGGTTATTATTCGCAACCCGCGAAAAATCCTGCCTTTCCCCCCCTCTCTGGATCTGCCTGTTCGTTTCTTCATTTTGGATTATGTACCAGTAACACGTGTTTCAAAGACCTAAACATTCTGTCTTTCCACCTGGTCACTTGGTCGCTTGACACTTCAATATAGGAACGACTCAACTCCCATACGCATCTTGCAAAATGCACTGCTTGATTTTCGGGCTGTGTAATCTGTAAAATTATGTTGCAGGATACTCTGGCTACCTTCCCTCCCACTTCTGTAGTAGCAACATGACAACGGGATGCTGTAAACGATATACATGCTAGATTTGACAAACTTGTTTTTATGCCTGAGCTCATAACGGCCGCAGCTGACCGCGGTATGTTTAACCTTCCTACAAGAATATATAAGTTTAAACAGTGCTACGAAAACAACGTTCATATTTGTCATCAAACAATGAACAATGAAGAATGAAGAGCTGCTTTTGTGAGTCAGGCTACTACTCGTAAGGTTATTTGGACAGAAGTAGGTCACCTCGTCAGACGACCTAGAGCTATCGAAATTTAACGGCATTCCCGTGCATTCTTTGATATTATAAACTTGGCGCCTAACTGTTGACTCGTCGCACTGCAGTGGGTTCTTGTATTCACTAGAACATTTGCGTTCTCGAAGTCGGTGTAGTTTTTGATCGTTACTTCTAGTACGTCGCACACACAGGCCCTTTTACGCGCTGTTTTTATTATATATTGGGTTCGTCGCGACGATACTCTTCCAGCGTAGTCGTAGGTAGAGGAGGATCTTCTGTACTGCCGCAAATAGGAACCGCAGTTCCAGCAGCTGCGCATTTCAATTGTGCGGATGAAGAATAACTTTGCGTCAGGTGTTCAGCCAGCGTAAGGCAGGCGCAGCAGCTCAAGGTGTCTACCTGTTTTTAGCGAACAAAATGACCGTACATATATGCGCGAAGTTTCGGCTAGGTAATCGGCGCTGTGGCGTGCTACTTTGCCTTGATGTGGACGCGGAAAGTTGAATGCGAGCCCTTGTAGTCTCATCTCGAGATATTAGCAACAGCGGTAGAGGTACACCGCTTCGCTACACTGGTATCAAATCGACCAGTAGGCAGGTTCCAAGGCAGGTTCAAATTTTATTTATTTTATTTATTTATTTCATACTGCAGACCTAAAACAGGTCCAAGCAGGGTGGTTAAACATAACAATATTACAAAGCATTATTCAATCAAGTGAGGTGGTAAGATACAACAGTAATGCAATGATTCAATAAATTGAAAAAGGCAACAACGCGTTATTCCAGTCTGTTATAGTTCGGGGAAAAAAGAATACTTGAATACATCCGTCCGTGCAAAATAAGGTGTTAGTGAATTGGGATGATGGTGTCGAGTAAGCCTAGACGTTGTACTGAACAGATACGATGCAGGATTAATTGATAAGTCTCCATTAATAAGCATGGTAAGAAATCGAATTCTTAAGTGTTGCCTTCTCTGCTGAAGGACTTCAATGCCATTATCACGCATTATTCGTGAGGGGGAATCATAGCGAGAAAATTTAGAATATATGAATCGTACGGCTTTTTCCTGTACCCTTTCGAGACATTTAATATTTTGTTTAGTAAACGGGTCCCAAACAACACATGCATATTCAAGTTTAGGTCTAATTATCGAATAATAAGCAAGCAGTTTTACACTAGGTGGGGAATTTTCAAGTTTATGCCGCAAAAAGTATAATTTACGCAAGGCTGAAGAACAGATATTCTCAATGTGTAAATTCCATGATAAGTTGTTAGTAATTGTGACGCCCAAATACTTATATTTTGTTACTTCCTGCAAGGCCAACGAACCTAATTTGTAACTAAAGGTTAGTGGAGCTTTCTGACGAGTGAAGTGAAGAAAGACAGTCTTTTCAGCGTTAAGCCGCATTCCCCATGTTTTGCACCAATCAGTAATGCCAGCTAGAGAAGCATTTAATCAGTTTAATCATTGGTTGAAGTGATTTCCCTAAAAAGCACACAGTCGTCAGCAAACAACCTAATTTGCACGCTGGGATGGATTGAAGTAGTAATATCATTTATATAGAGTAAAAAGAGCAGTGGCCCTAGGACACTTCCTTGAGGAACTCCCGAAGTGACCGGAAGACAGCCACACTGTTGCTGATTAATTTCCACGAACTGGCGGCGATTTGTTAGGTAGTTTGCTATCCATGCGATTAATATTACAGGGAGCTCAAAATGTTTAAGTTTTAGTATTAATTTGTCATGTGGAACTGTATCGAAGGCTTTGCTAAAATCAAGAAATACGGCGTCAATTTGACCATTTTTATCGAGGCATGAGGCGAGTGAATGAATTACGGTGACAAGTTGTGTAACTGTTGAATAGCCTTTTCTAAATCCGTGTTGAAAATTAGACAGTATCGAATGTTTATCTAGAAATTCATTCATCTGATTGGCAATAAGATGTTCAATTAGTTTGCAACATGAGGATGTTAATGATATTGGCTGGTAATTTTCTAACAATGAACAGTCGCCCTTCTTGAATACGGGTACAACTCTGGCTACCCTCCAGTCATCCGGTAATTTTCCAGCAAGCAACGAAGCATGAATTATAATAAGAAGGAACCTTGCAATAGTTTCAGCATAACGTTTCAAAAAAATGCTCGGAAGGTTGTCAGGACCGCAAGAAGATTTAGTTTTTAAGTTAACTAGCATCGAAACTAAGCCAGGGTATGAAATAAAATTAGCTTCGGATGGGTGAAACGTTTTGTCTGTAGGTGAACTGGTTCCAAGTCTGCAAGCTCAGCGCTCCAAATAACACAAAAAAGAAATAACGACAAACGCACAGAACAACGTGTTTGTAGCTGTTTCTCGGTTACGTCATTTAAATTCTTGTCCTTCAGAATCTGAACTGTGCTACACCGAGCGGCCCAAGTTTCTACTCTATTGAACGCCGCCAAATGGTTGTCTTTTATGGAACACATGTCTCTCGGTTCACGTATAGCTCATTTTCCTTCACTCCTTCCGATTTGCGCTAAATGTAGCCAAAAACAGAATAATACATTTCGGACAAAGTAGGCACGTTCGTCACCCATATGACAATCACCACTGTGGAATGTTGAAGCCTCGGAAATATTGGCTACTCTGTGTGCAAGATCCTAGTGATGCAAACAACTTCACTGCGCTGGCGTTTCGCAACTGCTTCGACTACGCGGGTCTGGGCACGTGTATCCGAGTCAACGCTTTGTGCATTTCCAGAAATATTGTTCGAAAATACCTACCACATAGGTTGCGACGCGTCTAACCGAACCACGTGTTGGCGCTGCGGGTGGCTACATTTCATTCAGAACTGGCAGAGACCAGCATCATTTGGCAACGATAGGGGCGAAACGTTCAAGCCTGTGAAATATTCCTTCCCCTGCGCGCAGATTATCTTTTTCTTTCTCTTCTTTATTTTTACGCAGAGTCAACTTTGCCATCAATATTTAAGCATGAAAAGACCGTCTCAGAATTTATCTACTGCAATCGTATGATCTGGTTTGAGCATTACATCGGCAACCCAACAGGCATTAGTTTTTCTTCAATATCTTGCCTTGATCGTATGGCTAGGAACGGAGACACTACATTCACGTGCTGACGTGCCCTGGGCTTGGCTAAGCTGCCTCCGCGTTTGCAATATATGTGCATGACACCGGTCGGGCTCAGGGAAAACATTGTTTAGGCAGATTTCACAGACAGTGGCTCAGTGGACGACACGGCCTTTTTACCCCAGCTTCAGAGGACATGTAAGCGTTTTCTGAGTTTCCAACCCCTTGTCCAAACGCCTCGAGCAGCGTGGATGGTGCTCGTGTAAAAACGGGGTATAGAAATGCATTCAAAGCTGTCCAAACTTTCCGTTTACGGAATAAACCAGGATTAGTGTGCTTCATTATTCCTGAATTATTTCGACAACTCTATGGAGCAGCAGTTTTTAATGTTTCTGACTCAGTGAACTTTTTCGGTGTGGTCGCTATCCGATTTGTTTATTTTCAGCCCAATGACTCGCGGGTGTGTTTAATTGAGATATATTTTTTCTTGCTTCGCACAAGGGGCTTCGTAAAAGCTTGCAACGAAGACATATGCGTGGAGGCGTTTGCTGAAGAGTGGGCTCATTCAGTTATTCTGGACAGGTGATCTATACACCAGAACACCGTGAATTCAAAGCGCGCCGCCATATTGATGAGCGCCGGTCGCGCCATCTATCCCAAGCGCCGCGAAGTATCAGGCTTGGGCTGCCACGCCGGGAGATGCGACCCGGCGCGAAAGCGAAACTTGGGCTTTTTAGTTGGGCGCAAGGCGTGTTTCGTGTTTCTTCTAACCTGTCATTTTCGCTGTCTCGATTCAATCAAACTTCAAGACCTCATGCAAGTCCGCAATAGCCACACTGAGTGCTGTGTAGAATGCAGAAGCGAATACGTCGGGTGAGTACGCTATTACGTTTGTACAAACCGCGCGCTATATGCTAGAACACGTGTGAGGTTTTTGGCACGTAACCTGTGAAGGAATTTACAGCACTGTGTTTGTGTCACATATTGTAAAAGCCCGCAGAACATTGTCCTCTGCACTTCCAGTTTGGTCTTGTTTGTCATGGTCACTACTGGGTTGGCCGCGTTTGACAACCAACTGGCGAGGTCGTTTGGCTGGGCTTACAACCTGCCTGACTAGCAGACGCCTGCCCTTCACCACCTGCACATTGAAAACAAAATAGATGTTATAGTAAGAAGGGCTGTAGTTCTTTCCCATGCCATCACTGTTGCGAAGATATAAGGTCCTCTCAAAATGAAATAGAAAATACACCAGGCCAATTGTATCGTGCAACCACTTAAGAGTACAACATTCAGAACACAAGCCTACAGCACTCGAACAAGCAGCATATGATGCTAAATCTGCACTCATTGGAAAATGAAGTAGTACAATAGTTATAATGTTCAACTACATGTGCAGTCAAAGCCCGTATAACAGGGCGAGCATGACAGTTGCAGGTGTTGTACAGTTGCACAAACCATGACAGGGCACATAAAATTACCATCCCTACTTAAAGCTGCATCATCAGGGACCGCTTTGGTACAAGACAACAACCGCACCTGCATTCCAAGAAATTAGCCCCACCAACTGCAGCTACCTGGCATAAGACCTGTTTCGCTTGTGGGAGGCCATATCGGATTGTTGGCCCGCCCTTAAAAGCGAAAACAGTAAAAAAAAAAAGTACTGGTGAGAACGAGCAAAATTTTGTTACATAAAACAACAATAATTAATCACCTTATTTTCCTCGCCATATGAACGGAAATATTTTGCGCTTTCCCCCGCATAACAGAACAGCCCCCACGCAGTTCAGAGCTCAGGTGGCTCAAATGAATTCGTTACGAATGACACCTGCAACACCAGCTCGTAAAGACAGACGCGCTGCAAGAACACCTTCGGCGACGAGCTATCGTTGCTTACGTTTTTGTGGACGCATACTATGTGACGAGCAGACTTCGGTTTACTTTCATTAGCAATAACGCTCACCAGCAGGGCAACATACCATTGCCTACACTTAATAGTCATGCCGTGCAGCAGCTGCAAGTATCGCTAACCGCAAACTCAACTGTTCCGCTTAACCGTCGGGAGCTCTGCCTGAATGAAAACACGATAAGGCTTGCCTTCTTGTTATAGCCAAGGGGAAGCACCGGCGCGGGATTCTGCTCTGTAGGCTTGTTGTCCAGAAAGTGCTCGGAGCAAACCTGCGTGTTACACATATTACGTTCGTAGGGCGCAAAGTTGAACGTGGCACCAAAATATACACAGATCGAATACTCACTCGTGCATTTTCACTGGGTTAGTAGTTCTTCCTATTCACTGCAGCTATCCACCGGTGGCGCAGCTTGTCATTCTTCGTTGCGGATGGAATCGGTGCAGGCTGAAAACACCGCACCGGCAGCATTCCCTACGTGTGTTGTGCTCTTCGCAAACAGCGCTAAGCAACCTGCTCCTTTTGAGCTGGTTGTTTTGGCATCGAAACACGACGCAATGATGCCCAGATGACTTCTTGTACTTTGGATCCGCATGAACGGGCACATTTCCGCACTTTGAAGTCCTAGAGGTGGCTTCTTGATGGTGGCGTCTTGAGGTGGCGTCTTGATAGCGTCTTGCCATGTCTGCTGGTCGCCCGCGAACACACTTTGGCAGCCCAGTACAAAATGGCGCTGGTCGACCGGGCAATCCGGGTGCGAGAGTATGCGTTTGGTTAGTCTGGGTGCGAGGCTAGCGTGTTCTGGTCTATAGAGTGGGTGTAAGTTTGCGTGTGAGTGGGGATGCTGTGTGGAGGTAAAGTGCGAGAGCCTTACTACGCCAGTAATCGGCACTTCTCCCTTTTTTGCTATGTAACAAGTGCTACTCAGTCTTGCCGACATTCCGAGGTAGAAGTAATTTCTTTGCTGTTTAGCGATACAACGCTCGCTGACGAGTCATATTTTTTTTATCATCGACGAAAGCCCAGCATTGCGAAAGGCCTGCAACACATGCATTCCTTATGTAGCATAAGTCGGCGGACCTGGTCACGCAGATTCATCTCATTCCTTAATGTGCCAGTTACTATGTTTTCAGAAAACTACTGTACATGCCTTCCCTCTGCCGCTCTGCATTTTTCAACATGAATGCAGCTCAATGCGTTAGCGAAACCCATTAGCGAGCGCCGAGTTTTCACGAAAGGAAACGTAAGAAAGGAAGATGACGATTATTGTTGTGGGACAAATATACACCCCAACGGGTGCAACCGTTTTAGGAGTGTATGTAGGCCAGTATACTTTCTAAAAAAATTTACACGCTTTGGAGCTTATCTTGTCCTCAAACAATATTCTTCATGGCCTTGCTTGCGTTTACTCTCTTGAAAACTCGGTGCTCGCTACTTTCCTGTCAAGAATGCTCTAAGCTCATAAAGCGCCACCCGTTCGTGATTAGGAAGTACCAGGCTTGCAGCGTTAAAGCAAGGAAATGTGGACAAGACAGATAACGAATATTGTTGTGTGGCAAGGTACTACAGAAGCGGTGTAATTTTGTTTAAGAGTATAGGGATGTGTGGGAGAAACCCCGCGTCTGATGTGTTTATTCTTGTTCTCTAGCTGGAGCCTTTGTCGGCGTTGAGGTTGATGAAGTAGGCCCGACCGGTGTTTGTCGTCCACGATAAGTTCCATACGCTCAAATACAAATAGAGAAATACCGTAGCGTCCAGGAATGATCTGTGAACTACAGCACCGTTTCTCTTTGCAGATTACCAACAGTGGCCTGTTCCAGTCCCTGGAGTTCGAGGCTGCGAGCGGACCGACCGCGCAGGGCGTGCCGCCGTTCAGCTGGCACCGCAGCCCGTTCCGCGCAGTGGCTGCGCACTATGGCCAGCCGGACACTTGGCGATTCGGATTCGTGCGACACCACTGGGGTCACTGCTCGATCCCAAATGATTGGCCTTTCTAAGGCCAGCCTTACCGCGTCTACACAGCGTAGATATAAAGCAGTCGCCTCATTCGCTGGCAAATGTTTTCAGCACCACCAATGGTATGGTGCCCTCTTCGTACGCTGACCAACGAATGACCCCGCGCAGAAGCTCAGAAGGAGTTACGGTGCCCGAAATTTCAAGCGGCGGCGCCAAATGGCACCTTCCCGCTCGTCGTGCGACTTAATTAGAACGTTTACACAATTTTAGCAGGCACACTCGCAGTGTTGTCTATTGCGATTGTGTCGAAGAGCATCGAAAGCGTCGTTTGAATTCATACTTGTTATGTAAAGAAAAATCACAGAAGGATCCATATTTCAAAACTTAATCACTTCCTTCAAAGTTTACCAAAGTGAAATTACAACCGAGGAGTACTGACCGCATGCAGGACATCCGGATTTGGAAAATGCGGAGAACATCGTCTGCGTTGTGACCTCGGCATGTCGGACTGACATCAATTCATTTGGCTGCTCAAAAAATTAATTTATACTGACGCTGTTGCTGCTGGGTACCACATGAATTGCCAAGCAAGTTTTCACCCTTAAAAAAGATTGCGTCGTTTTATAATACGTCGACCCCAAGCACTGCGAAAGAGTAACAAACGGAAAAAATGACAAAAATTTCCTTTCTTTGTGCAGTCACAAAGCATTTACTTCTACAATATGGAAAAATTTTAAAGGACGGACTGGTGGGCTAGTTGATATGACAATATTTACACAGTATCGCAGAAGCACATGGCGCTGTGTCTCATCTTTTTCTTTCGTCTTCCATGTGCTTCTGCGCTACTTTGTAAATAATGGGAAATTTCCAACAATTTGGCGACGCTCCTAGTACCTCTACATGTGTGACCCGAACGAGAACTTGCATATTCAGTTATAGAGGAAATCGTAGGGGAAATTTAAATGAGCGGAATAAATCTTCAAAATACTTCATTTCTGTACTGTAATTTTCTAGAAATGTGTCATCGGCCACGTCTTAAACGCGCCCGCGCAACACTGAGGGCGACTGTATTCTAAATATGAGGAAAGCCGAACTTCTTTTTAGAAAAAGCTGCGATAGAGGGCGTGCAAATTTCCAAATGGAAGAGGGTTTCCTTCTTGGCATTCCACAATTGTATCAGTCAATCATTATAAACAAATTTACCCAAGGACAAAGTTTTTTCTTTTTAAGTTTTGTTTCTCTGCCTCTTAGCGTAGGCCGCGTGAGAATTTCTCCTTTCTAACCGTCGCTGCTTCAGTGGAGAGTCATTATAGCCAGAAATCTCGTTTCACCCATGAAAAGGTGATACGACTCCTCTGTCAGGCGACTGTGATGTGCGAAACAGAGCACAGCAATCTGATAGACCGCGACTAAGAAGCAACATTAGAGATGTTTTAGAACAGGGGCGCCAAGAGCTTTGTGTTTGTTAGCATTGGGGCACGCAGGAGTGAATACTTCTAGAGTAAAGTTCTGGGTTGGCGGATAGCGTCTTGCGCTTGCAGTGCCACTATGGCATCAATAAAAAGCTAGCATAAATACGTATATAAAATGTACCATTTCATGATAATAAGGGTAATTTTGACATTCGTGTATCCGCATTTACTTGCAATTTAGAGGTTATTCTATTAGCAGCAAGCAATTAGTTGTGCGTAATTTGGGTAGCCAACGTTACGTTCCTTCATCAGCGAAATTACACCGTGTTGGGCACACGAGCCATGAAATCGACAATCGGATTCAGAATTAGACGTGTCTAATGAATAATTCTTCACAACACACGCTAGCTCAAAGAAATTGATAACCGCAGTCAGTTCTCCTACCTTGCGAACTTTGAGCGTTACCACGAATGGAGCCCAGTTTGGTGGAAAGTTAGAGCTAGTGGTGTGCGCCGAGACGTCCGCGCGCTACGCTGCCGACTGTTCTCGCTGCGCCGTCGCCACCGAAGCAAAACTGATCAGCGCGCCGCCGCCGCTCTTGCTCAGCGAGATCAGCGCACCATTTATATATGAATAAATATTTTCTTGAAATAAATCCAGCTTCCTTTGATATATTGTGTTCTCGTGTTTGATTTTCTTCCCCTGTCTTCAGCATAGAATCATGCCAAAGAGGGAGGCGAGCAACGAAGCACCACACTAGAAACGAAAGCAACCCTGCTCTCCGCGCGTCTTGCCGTGCGTCTCGTGAACAATAGGCGCCAACATCGGATTCCGAACCTTCTACTTCATAAAGCGCAATATGGCGCAACGAGAAGAAACAGCGGACTCGGAACGTCGGAACCACGGCTTGAGAGTCGTGGACACTGTGGTCATGGGTAGAATAAGAGAGATGTCTGAAAACGCCATCAATGCGAGAGATGAAATTTGTAGCGAGGTGGAAACTTCTGGCCCCAGTGTGCTTAAGGTGCCAGTAGGAAGTTTTCGCATTAATCTGTTGCGTTCAAAGGTGAAGTCTGGTTTGTTTGGCAACATTTTGTACACTTAGCGTACCTCACTGGCGAAAGCACAAGATAATTGGAAGGCACTGCTACGTCTTCGAGAGCAGCTTGACGACCAAGTCATCAAAGGAGGACGACTCAAAGGCTTTTAAATCGTGGGTTGAGCGCTTTTGGTTCTTTATGGAGCTAAACTGTCTGCTCTTAACCGTTTTGTCATTTCATTGTGAGAATTTAAATATTTCCCTAGTTTTTTTTCGCAGCTGCAAGGTAAAACCCCATGCGTGCCCAGTAAGCACGCTGAACATGCAGAGACTCTCGATGGAAGTTCACAAACGGCAATACCATTGCAAGAAGGGGGCAGTCGCGATGGTCAAGGATTATTTCCGAATGTTTCCCAGGTGCAATACGACAACGTCATCAAGAAAGGGCTTGCTCGCCAGAGACCTTGTCCTTTTGAGCACCAGGGACCTACTGCCTTTTTAGGATGCTGAATGGCGAAGGATTCAAGGTGGACAACGACTATAACGCTGTCTACATTCGCATTTGCTCTATGATATTATTATAGAAGTAAACAAATAGCCGCTTCTGTAGGACTTCGTCATAAAATACAAAGTGATTAGAGAGCTCCAAGAGCTCCCTGATCGAACGAGCTTGTGGAGGTCAGCCCTGGATGATGTGTACCGTGTCATTCACAGACAGTTGAACATGGTGGCTCAGAGGCCGAGGTTCTGTGCCGTCACGTACGATCTGTGGACTGACAGCTAAATGCGGCGAGCCTACATCATGTTCACTTGTCACCATGTTGATGGTATGCTTGGCATGTTGTTTTCAGATTCCTGATATCAATAAGCGCGTGCATCAACCCCTGTATTAACTTGTTGCACGTGCTTCCAAAATACTTTTCGATAGTTTTCATTTAGCTTGAACTTACGTATGCTTTCACACAACAAGACAAAGAAAAACCAACACATGTTTCGTTCTTCCTTCTATCTTGAAAAATATATCATGAAGCCATTAAATCATAGCATTATACTAGGCTGGTGTAGTGAACACTGTAATGTGTTTAATTTTTGGAGGAGAGGAGAGATTTGTAGGCGGAGAGTGATATAAATGAAAACAGAATAATGTATGTAAGAATCCTGTTTTAGATAACTTTCATTTTTTTCTGACCACGCTGTTCACACTGTAATGATTGCTGTTATTTCAGGGAACTTCGAGCTCTTATCATTCACTCTGAGTACGAGACACATGACCGAGAGATACAGGTGCTGCCATCATGAATGAGTTTCAAAGGTTCCTCGAAGAATTCAGCATGGCGGGAAAGGAAGTGTGTGCGGTAAGGAAGTGTGTGCGGAAAGGAAGTGTGTGCAATACTGCCTGTGTGCATGAAGCACACAGGCAGTATTGCGCATACGGAACATCATGCACCTGTACATTCAGCATGGTCTACACACCCTGGTCATCAAGGATGGATTTCGATGAGTCCCAAAATTCAACAGTTTGCTAGACCAATGCCGTGACATCGTGAAGACTGTGCACTCCTGGCCTCCGAACTGGAGGAGATCGCGGACTCAGAACTGAATGCGACTGTACAGTCGTCGGTCAGTACAGCCGAAGTGCTTGAACATGACAAAAATGACCCTGTACGTGATGAAAGCTGTCAAAACAGTGGCCGCGCATACAATGTCGCTCCTGTAGAACGGGTAGGGGCAGTCACACTTAAACCGAACACACCGACCAGGTGGCATAGCACATAATCAATGTCTGAGAGCATCGTGGCCAATGAGGCTACGCTCAGGAAGTTGCTGGTTCGGCTAGGGCGCCCGTTCCCTGGTGTGGAGGACTTTTGTCTTATTGAAGGGATCGTGCAATTCCTGAGCCAGTTTGAATGCGCGGTGGATCTGCGTTCACAGAAAAAATCGAGCACGTTTATTATGCTTATCCTTATTCGGAGCGAGCTGCTCGCTTCACTGCAAGGCGACATTCCCGGAAGTAGCGTAGTGCAAGAAATCAAAAGAGAGATGCTAAAAAGATTTCAGCGTAGGTTGCCTCTGACTGGTGGCATGGCCACAGCATCGTTTCTCGATGCTAGATTTAAAAATCTAAAAGCTGTTGAAGAGTATGTGTCAAAGGGGTACATCAAAACTTGAGCTTGAAGCAGGCGCATTGCTATATCAGGGAACGCGATGTTACAAAGCCACTTGAATGTTACACGTGCACTAACAACGCTTTGACGTCCTTAGCAGGACGTCATTCCAGTGCGCCACAGCAATGGACCAGCGAAATCAATGCGGAGTGACCTGCACCTATAAGTAAAGCTTTCGCGCAAGTAAACGCCGTGTTAAAATTTTGGAAGGGGGGCTAAGAACGAGCTATCATGGTTCTCACGGCTAGTTGAAAAAATTATGTGTATTCCGGCCACGAGCACCTCGAACGAGCGAGTGTTCTGGGTGGTTGGTCTTGCCCTTCGACCTCGAAAAGCCAATTTTCACCCGCTCACGGTAGATAAACTCTTGTTTATTCGGGGTAACTACAGTGTTTGCGAATTTTGCGGTTCAACGAAATTGTTTTATCCCAGTTTTGCCAGTTCGTTCGTTTCCTAAATAAAAATATTTCTACACGTGTACGGCATGGTGCTGTTTGTAACATTCATATGAAAATTTGAATACAACTGAGAGTGATCACTGCACTTTACTATAAAGCAATTTCGACGTGCTGACTAAAAAGCCATTCTTTACTGTTTCCAGAAATAATTTCGCATCCGAGAAATGCTTCCATTTCCACTAATCCGCAATGCGTTCATTCAACCTGGTGATGAAGAGTTAAGAAATTGAGCAATGTGTTTTCTACCGCATCGTAACATAGCTCGGCTGACGAAATGTTCGCGTGCTGCAAAAAAAAAAATATTTTGAATTTTTTTCGTCCGGTAAAAAAGGCCATTTTAAGAAAAGTTTGTTAAGCGAAGGGTGACTAATAGTCAGAGTAAGTGATTTCAATTATTACCCAGTCGGGAATGTGTGTTATAATTTCTGCTGATTGGTTGACAGCATAAGGCCTGAACTCGGCAAAAGTTGGTCATAGAAGAGATCTAATACTTTTTTACCTATAACATATTGTTTAAATAATCTTATACGGTCATTTCACGCCAACTGTCCCAACCATGGTGCTCAAAGAAAGTCATTTTTCTCCCAAAATTCCAAAATATTACACGTATATAAGCACTAGCTGAACAGTATTTTCCCTAAATATTTTGAGCGGGAAAAATTTGGGCCACATGACGGACATTTCAATTTCGAAATATGGTAGAAAACCAGGTGCAAAAAAACTAATTTGCGAGAAATTGTCCGTTTTGCGCATTTTCTTAGAATTCGCATTTTTACGTTGTCTGAACATTCTTGTTTCATTATAAAACAGTTTTATAAAATAACTTCATGCTTTCTATTCTTAGCACCACCTGCTAAGTTGGCTGCAATAACATATCACCCTAAACAACTCGCTCATCGAACAATCAGCCGACTATATCTTGACGATACGCCTATAAACTGGGTGCGACAACACCGTTATCTGGGGTTAATTGTAGATGATCGCATCTCTTGGCGTTCTGCTGTTAAATCTGTACGACGCAAGTCGCACTCCCTCCTTAAGTACGTGGCCGCCTTGACTGCTAGAGATGCTGGCTGCGACTAAACAACGGCTCTCCAGGTGTACCAGTCATCCGTACTCTCAGGCATAATGTACGCAGTAGCAGTTTTAAACATACCACCTAGTTTGATGGCCCAACTGGAGCGAGATCATCGCGTTGCCCTTCGGCTAATGTTTGGATTACCTCGTGAGGGACAATATATTGCATTACTCACTGAAGCGCATCAGTTACCCCTGAGGCTGCAAGCTGACCACATAGCTCTGTATCATTTTGAGCGTCTGCACCGCGCATCGAATGGTCAGTCGCTCCGTGATCGTCTCATTCACCGCCCGTTATCTCGCGTGGGAAAAATGGCGGCATTATTTATGAATATCACTACCATTTCTGAACATGCTGCTTCAGATACGTCTCCGCCTCCAAAAGATATCACGAAACACGTATTCCCCATTTACCTCACAATGCCTGACATGCACAAAAAGTCTGATATGCCTGTTTCGGCAATATTAGAATTGGCTCAGTCTCATATGTTCGAAAACTTTCCGACTATCTTCTAGTATTCACAGATGCATCTGTACACAGCGACGGTCAAGGCGCATCTGCAGCTTTTTTCTGCCCTTCAACTCAAGTACGGCGTATCTTTCAAATACCTCATCCAACTTGCTCAACAACTGTGAGCTAGCAGCGATTAATGTTGCACTGAAATACCTGCAAGATGAGTTAACTACACCGAAGGTTGCCATCTTCACGGACTCCCGTGCTGCCCTTAGCAAGTTACAACGCAGGGAGATTGATTGTTCCCTTGTGCTCAACATTACTGACTCTACGAGCAAAATTCCATCACGTGGAGTATCTCTCGTTGCTCAATGGATGGAATGAATGGAATGAAGAGGAATGAATGAATGGAATGAAGAGGCTGATCGGCTTGCTTCAACTTGCGCTCATAACAACTGTGACTGCCCAGAAATTTTGGGCAAGCTTGATGACGCTCGTCTGCTGATTCGTCGCCACCTACTCAAGCAGCATCCAGACCAGCGCGTCGCAAATGGAACATTCCAGCTCCGTGTTCATGGTGGAGGCTTGCCTCGTCGCGCTAGAGCACAACTACACGAGTTGAGGGTTAGTTGCGTGAACGTACACGAACGTTAATACAGACAAGGACGTGCGGCAAGTCCATTGTGTACATCTTGTGGCTCCTGCGAGACACTTGAGCACCTTATATTTGAGTGTCCTGCTTTCAGTGCTCAGTGCATGTCGCTAGTGAGAAACTATCACCTCCTTGGCCTGCGGTGTGCGACACTCGAGGAATGTTTATACCCCAGTGGTTGTGCATCTAAACGTGATCAGGCCCATCGCGCCTTACTTACCTTTCTAGAGTTAACCAACTTCGGTTCACGTTTGTAGCATGAACATTGAACATTCGGTAGTAGCGTGACCTTCAGTGACCGGCCCTACTGTGTGCGATCTGTACTGTGTTCTACTTTAGTCTTTAGATTTGTCCTGTTGCTCTTCCGTTCCTCTTTCCTATCTTCAATTTCTGTGTTGCTGTCACCTCCCTTCAGAAGAGTAGGCAGGCGTTGTGCCCCTTCCGGTGACAGTTGCCAGCCTGCTCTTCGATTTCCCTTTCCTGTTAACTGTGCATATGTGTTCAAAACAATTTTTTTATTTATATACAGCATACTGCAGACCCTAACTGGGTCCTAGCAGGAGGGGTAATACAAAAAGGACGACAATAACAACTGCAAAAAGCAAAGCAAATTACATTGCAGTAATGAGAATATATAAACAATAGTAGAAACAGAAAACAATAACTCTACAGCTCTCAATAGGTAATTTTGTCCAAGGCATCAATACTGGTTAGTGGATCAGTCGGGATTGAATTCCATTGAGTGATTGTGCGCCGAAAGAAAGAGTATAATAATAATAATAATAATAATAATAATAATAATAATAATAATAATAATAATAATAATAATAATAATAATAATAATAATAATAATAATAATAATAGATGAAAATGCGCAAATTACAGCGCTTAAGAAATTTTTTCACAAAAAGTGGTCAAGGCAGAAAACCTCACAATAATTTTAGAGAACTTTCTTTAAAACGTACTATTATGCAAAATTTTATTTTAGCCTATGTGCTGCGCCAAGAGTAAAATAACAACTTTAATTTGACAAAAACGCTATTTTTGCCTATGTTCAGAGCGAGAGAGAAGGACGAAAGGGGAAAGGAAGGGAGGTTAACCAGAAGGGAGGATCCGGTTTGCTACCCTACGCTAGGGAGAGAGGGAGGGGAGGTAAAGTGATGGAAAAGCAGAGATAAAGAAAGAAAGGAGCATAGACATACAATCACAGTCGGTCACTGTCGCCGCATACTGTCACCGCACAGCACAGTAGCACTCGCAGCACTATAAACATCTGTTAAGGCTACAGCCTCTTGTCCAATTCTGTTGCCCTTAAAAACTGCAACAGTGCCCTCGTCGCCTTCTGCTGCGATGGCTTGTGACGGCGGCATATTAACATAAGTTCCTCTGTTAGAGGTCTTCGGTCCAAGCGCGCTATCGCGATTGCGAGTGATCGTCTCTCTCAATTATAGCGAGGACAGTCACAGAGAAGGTGTTGAAGAGTGTCCTCGTTACCACAGTCATCACACAGGGCATCGTTGGCCCATCCGATTAGGAAACCAAAACACTTGGTGAAGTCCACCCCTAGCCCCTAGTTTGACTGTGCGGCGTTGGGCACCCAAATTCAATGGCACCTGAATTAGCGGCCGAACCCTCGACCTTTGGTTGGTTGAAGTCAAAGCCACGGCCTTTGGTGATAACTAGGGCCAAGGTAATGAACCTGCAGTTAAGGTCGTCGAACGTCTCGATACGGCGATGAGCATTCGTTGGACATTTCGTTCAAGGCTGCCCTTTTATCAAAGCGTCGGTCTCGGTTTCCAACACTACTGCGCGCTTGCGCCAAATACGGTGTTGAAGGTGCATAGGAGGCGGAGTCCAGCAGACCGATGCGACATCACAGGCGGTATTTCCCGACCGATTCAACAATTGTGATTGACCGAGATAGAGTCATCAGATTCACCACTCTAGTTTCCTACGGAAGACGACAGTTTTACAAGCTGCGACTATGGGTGTAGTGGTAGGATTTCGTGTCCTCATGGGCACTCAGACATAAGGCATGCTAATACATTGGGTGGGCTTTCGTATCTAGTGCCAGTGTAACTAATGTAAAACAAACCCTTTTCCATCACTGCTACTACCGGACATACTCATCATTGTGCCTGAAGGATTCGCGGCCTAAACGCTACGCCGAGCCGCAACATCAGAGTTAGTATCAGCACTCGAACCCTTTGATGGGAGCCGAAACAACGTAAAGTGCAGTTAATTAAGACATTGTTAATAAAGGCAGAAGTAATTAACATATAGTTATTTAGGCACTCGTACCCTCGACCTTTGGTGGTAGTCGAACCCACTTGGAAATATAGGCCAACCGTCAGTAAATGTGATTTCCATTGACATCGTGAAGATCGAGAGTCGAACCCACGAACTATGGTTGCAGTCTAACCTACGGCGTTTGGTGTTAATTAACGCGAAAATGAGCATTGCACTCGAACCCAGTACCCAACAAGAAGATATGGGTAAGCCGATCATATCTTTAATTTGGATTCCGATTGACATCATTACTGCTTTTGGTGTTTATTACAGCGAAGTTAAATAAAGCACAGATAATTAAGATAGAGATAAACAAGACGCTCAAACACACGATCTTCGGTGGCACTCGGGCCCATGAGCGTTGGTGTTAATTAGGGTGAAGTTAATTAGGCCAAACTATAATAAAGTAGAGTAAGTAACCCACTCGAACCCACAACTTTTGTTGGGAGTCGAACCCATGAACTTTAGTGTTGTTTAAGGGGAGGTTTTTTAAGGCACAGGCAGTTAAATAGAGTTAATTACCGCACTCAAACCCACGACCTTGGTGTTATTTGAGGCGATGTAGGCTAAGGCACTGTTAATAAGAATTGGGTTAATTAAGGCACTCGAACCCACGACCTTTGGTATTAGATAAGACGAAGGTTTTAAGGCACAGTTCTTTATTTATTTTATTTCGAGAGTAACCCTAAACGCCCTCGGATAGGTTATTACACAGAGGGTGAAGCTAATGCAATACGTGAGCACAACAATTAGTAAAGTTATTTTACCGAAATCGTAACGCTTTTGTAAACACTGTGGATTATTGAACCATGAAAATTACGAAGAAGATTTACAAGGAAAAGCATACTACATGCACAATACAAAATACGCAAGAGAAATGATACATGCACTTTGAATTCCAGTTACACTACATAGAAAAATTTGTACAGAGCACATACAGGGTGTCTCAGTTATCATGCAGCTAGAATAAAAAATATTGAAATGCCACGTAGCGGGAAAAAAACGACGTAATGTTTTTTTTTTGCCGTGTTGCTGCGAGGGTGGCATTCGCTTCATCGAATCGGCCAAGCTCATCGACTAGGACATCAAGTTGTAGAAAATCAAGGAAAATGGGTTTACTAAGCTTTATTACACAGCTCCAGTGCGGAAGCTCACTCCATGTAGGAGCAAGTTAACATCTCAGTTCACATTAGCATCCTCTGTCTCACTCTCGAAAAGTATCTGCTTCTCATCGCGTCGCCTTCCCTAGGCGAGTCGAGCAGGGAATCTCAAATCTTTCCTGCAGCAAATCACCATCATCGACTCCATTGCGATACCACGCCCAGGCTATCCATAAACTGCAATAACTCCGCGTCAAAGAAACTGGTTTGGAATTTGTGGCAAAAGATATCTGCCGACGACACCTGATTCATTCGTCATTGCTAACCCCATTCTTCGCTCAGTCTCGTGGGAGAAGGGCGGGTGGAGAGTCTTTCAGGGAATCTTGCAGCAGCCGGCTTGCACGCTGTCTTCACGGCCGGATAAGTGCCGAGAGGTGGGTGTTGACTGATCTAATTTACTGTGCTTATCCATTCGTTGACGGGGTTCCTTTCGTTCATCCTTTTCTCCGCTTTACACGTAAATGAGGGAGGGGGGAGGGGAGTGCTATTACTCATTGTCGAAGCCACGCTGACTGCTGGTTAGGAGGTGCGGTGGTTTGACACTTGGCAAATGTTAGCCTACAAATCATTTTTCAGGTCAAAACTAGAATTTGCATCACCTATTTGGAATCCTCATTAAGCATACCTAATTAATGATCTTGAACCTGTACAACATCGCAGCGCTCGTTTCATCCACTCGTCATATTCCTTTGATATCAGCGTTTCCTCCTTAAGAACTGCATCCGTATTATCCCCCTTATCGCTCCGTCGTCGCATCGCCAGCCTATCTTTATTTCAGAATATGTTTCATAGCCCTATGCGCATCGTACCTTATATCCTTCCTCCTACGCGCATATATCACCGCACCAGCCATCAGCTACAGTTTGCTCGTCCATGCTCACGCTCTGTCACATTTTCAAGTTCTTTTTTTTCCTCGCACAGCTGTAGACTGGAACGGCCTTCCTAACGACGTTGCTGTCACTATGTGCCCATGGAAGTTTATCGGAAATGTAAAAAAAAAAACTTCCTGTTATTGTGACTGTGTATTTTTATTCTTGCCACGCATTATGTAACGCGTCATTTATTCGGGCCTTTAAGCTAATAAAATGAAATGTTCAGTTAACTTCCTTGTTAGTGCTTAGGCGTAACAGCCGCCGCTTGAAGATAGGTTATTTTTCGCATCTCGCCTAATTCCATAATTATTCCTTACTATTTAATGAACTTCTCAAGTATTATAACTGGATGAAAAGTGTCAATGAGAAAATTGTAGAGCAACATAAAAAACTCCCGGTACAGCTTTTAGCTGCTCAATACGGGCTACATAAAAGTGTCTTTCGAGCGTGAAAGTCGACCTTGAATATACGCAGAATTACCGCAAGACTGTCCACTCGAGGCACTTTGTATGTGTTCGCGGGCTTTTTTCATGCTATGCAAAACACTTTTATGTAGCATGTATTGAGCAGCAGAAAGCTGTATCGGAAGTTTTTTCATGTTGCTCTACAATTTCTCATTTACACATTTAATCTAGTTATAGAATTGGAGGACCGTATTAGGTTATTAGGAGTAAATATCTGATTAGACAAAAAATGCAGAAAAAAAAGAATCGGAGTAATTCAAGGCCGACAGCAAAGAACATTACATTGGTTCTACCCAGCTACGTGGCACTTGCATATTTTAATATCTTAGTGCATGATGGTTAGCACACCCTGTATGTTGACAATGAGACACTGATGATATAGCTGTGTATAAAATATTTTCACAGACTACCTAAAATATGCTAACCATCATCCCACACACTGCAAACAAGGTATCTTTAAATGTCAAGCGTCACGAGAACGTCGCATCTTACTTGAAAACTAAGACTAAATGTATAGACTCGATCACCTTAAGTAAACTGTGTCGTACACGAACCACTCGAACAATGGCCTTAATGGAGCCTGAACTGATGCAACGAAAGTTGAGCGAACCGAGACCACCGAAACCGCCCTTAGGTCACGAGAACAACGCCTCTTCTTAGATTTCAATTCTCAAATACACTCCCAAGCGTGAAAACCATCGTCAGTAAATACTACCGAATTCTCAATAGCAACCAGAAACTACTTAGCGAGATGTTTCCCGACGCCCCTCCCCCCCTCCTGCGTAGGGTAAAGACACAACGATAATTTCACGGATATTCTAGTACATGGCAAACTAAAGACAAAGACGAAGCCCACATATGCGGCCTGTGGCCGCCCGAGGTGCTCTACATGCAAACATTTACATACTATAATAAAAAGTACAGCATCGGATTACCTTCCCAAGGTTACTTCAAGTTTTCCATGCACGTCAAGAAATGTAGTCTACTGTCTAGAGTGTGCCACTTGTAAGGAAAAATACACGGGTGGGACAGGACAATAAATTTATACTAGCTTCAACGGCCATTGCCCAGATACAAAACACAGTTACCTAAAGCAGTCGACAGCCAATTCATTGAACCTGGTGAAATATTCGATAAGCTAAGCTTTATAAAATACAAAAAAATTTTTGCTCACCTCAAGGCAGAAAATCTGCAGAATGCTACATCACACACAAGTTTAAATGTCTACACGAGACAGGGATCAATTTGGCACGGAGCCGCTTCAATTGCTAAAGGCTGTAATTAAAACCTGATAATGTGACATCATTTCAAAGGCACAAAGCACGTCATGCCGCCATTATTTTTTCAACTTATGTATTTTTGTTACTAGAAGACTTACTGGTTGACAAGCTCTAAATTAGCAAACACAGGCCCCTAACAACACCTATGGCTTCTGTTAACTTCTATAAAGGCTTCCTAACCTATCGCTCATCCAACACCCTCCTATGTTCTTTCTTTTTCTATTTTTTTATACCGTAGCTCTTAGAAGACAATTCCTGCGTTGAGCGTCGGCGTCCCTGGGAGTAACGGAGCGACCAAACACACGGAAAGGTGAAAGAACGAACGCTGAGCGCAGCGGGAGTGAAAGACGGCGAGAGCGAATAGAGCGCAAGCAGGAAGCGGAAAAGGAGGGTGCAGCGGACGCATGAGGAGGAAAGCTGACTGCCGCTCGAGACATGCTCCACAGCGGCGATCAGCCATGCCACGAGCGCGTCATGGGTATTTGATTGCAGAAAACCACAGAAGAACTGGAAAAAAATTTGAAAAAGAAAGACAATGACATCTCAAAGCTTAGAGAATGTGTTGAAAGTGCTGAGCAGTACTCAAGAAGGAAAAATGTTGAAATACACGGTGTTCCACAGACAGAAGGTCAGGATCTGTGCCAGGTCTTGGTGGATCTTAGCGGCAAGCTTGATGTCGCCTTGCCTGAAAGGCACTCTTTGGAAGGGGTACACAGATTGAAGGCACAGAAGGACAAAATCGCTCCTATAATCGTCAGGTTTACAGAACAAGCAACCCGAGACTTCTGGCTGTCAAAGAAAAACGTCCTCCGAAAAAACAAAATTTTCATCAATGAAAACTTAACGAAAACGCAGAAAGAACTTTTTTGGAAATGCAGAAAACTTGCCAAAGAGCTCGACTATAAGTTTGTGTGGACACGAAAGGGCAAGATTCTAGTTCGAAAGGCTGAAGGCGCGAGTGTGATAATCATTACCACTGAGAATGATCTTGCAAAAATGTCCTAGATGGCCTCGTTCAGTTCTTTTCATGATTGGGACCTTCACGTTACAAATACCCTAGCTGACAACAAAACAAAACGAGAACTTGGCTTAGTACACATAAATGGGCGCAGCATAAAGAAAAATTGGGATCAATTATGCGCATACTTACACACGAGACTCTTTAACATCGATGTAATTGTGATTACCGAGATTAATCTGAATGCAAGTGAACAAGGTAGATACACGCTGAGGGGTTACTCACAGATTGCTTTATGCCGAGAAAATCGAAGAGGAGGAGGAGTTCTTGTATTTGTGAAAGATAACTGGGTTTTTAATAGGCTCGAAGTAGCTTTTGATTATGCAGAAGTTGTTATTGTCACCCTAAGTAATGTAGATGTGATATACACCGTATGTGCGATATACAGGCCTCCCAACATGAACACAGATTTATTTCTAGAGGAGCTAAACTCTCTGTTGAAGAAATATATGAATGAGAAGCAGCTTATACTAGTAGGGGATTTGAATATCGACCTAATGCAAGTGTCTAGGAAAGCGGTGACAGATTATCTTAATTTACTAGCAGAATATGGACTGGTCAATGTAATTAATGAATACACTAGTGAATACACTAATGAATGTTTGGGTTCAAGAGTAACGAAAACCTGCATTGATCATATTGTCGTTCGGCTCGGACAGCAGCGCTATGCAAGCGGCGTAATTAAAGTCAAACTAGCAGATCATTACTTCATATCACCTGTAGTCATGTCTGACAATGATGCAGAACATTGCGAAATAAGAACAAAAAAAAAAATTGGAGGACGCTTAAGCTTCGCCTTCAATAGTGGGACGCGACAGCGTTCCCGTCGACCTGCCAAGGGGTATAAAACAATGCGCTACGGCACAGCAATCACTTACGATGCGCCCCGCATCGGACTTAGCGCCCACCTATCACGCGGTGAGCGTCGAGCAACGCAGCGTTCGGCGCGGCAACGAAACGTGCGCCTGAGCGAACGAAACGAACCAAAGAACTCGGTGTCTCGGAGGGGAAACGATCTACGCCAGCCAAACGTCGTGATCGGCACGGGCAGAGAGATAGATAGTAATCTAAACCGGGAGCACGGCGAAGCGTCGTCAGGGGAGAGGGAGTCCCGCGACGCGCCTGGCAGCGGTCCCAATGCGCGCGCGGCGCGCCTCCTGTCGGGGCAGCGCCGTACATTGAGAGGAGGGGGTCTTCTGTGTTTGCCGCAAGATGGCTCTGCGTGTGCGGAAAGCGCAGAAGAAATGCAGCGGAAACGCACTTCGCAACTCGTGTAATTGTGACTTCTGTACGTTACATGTTCATAATTACCGATATACACCGCAGTATAACTTTCCACGGCTCGTTTCGAAGGCAACACCGCATTCACTAGAGGCGCGTTTGCACCGCTTGGAAGCATCGAACTCGTGGCTGAGTGGTAGCGTCTCCGTCTCACACTCCGGAGACCCGGGTTCGATTCCCACCGGGCCAATCTTGGAAGTTGCTTTTTATTTATGAAGCGCCTGCCGTGATTTATCGCTCACGGTCAACGCCGCCGACGCCGACACCCGACGCCGACGACACCGGCTTTTCTGCGACACGAGCTCCTTAACGCTATCGCGTTAAAACTAATTATAGACAACGCAGATGATGACATGTACAGGCTCGTCCACTCTTAGGGTGAACACGGCTCACCATGGCCGCGCTCCGCGGGGCGCCAGTGCGTCCGGTGCGGCGGCGCATCGAAGCGAAGCGGCGCAAGCGCACACGGACCCAGGGGAGGTGCTTCGCGTTGTCTGCTACAGCGCTGGAGCGCACCGCCTCTTGCTTTGCTGTACACTTCGCTAGTGACTGAGTGACCGAGGCGGCATTGCGGGAAGGCGTACTTCACTAACTAGAGCATTTTCCAGCTGGTTCCGTCTACAGCTTGTGAACAGCCTGCTTAATCAATATACATAAACAGAAACAAGAATTTCACCACATAAATCACTTAGCATGTTTTTTAAAAGTGATGAGGGTAAAAATACAGTCATTTTCTTCGCGTTCTTAATTAGGCTGGGGCCTAGAGGCGACGCTTGATAGTCGTGTCAGGGACGTCACTCAGCCTGAAGCTGTTCTTAATTTCTCCATGGTGGAGGTCGGGTTTGCAGCAGCCGCAGCAACAATGGTCACTCTTTGCCGGGTTTACGGGGAGCATCCGTAATTCTTCCATCCTACTTTTAAGCCTGGACGATTCTATTTACAGTTTTCAGTGGCCTTTTTGTCATCTCCGATATAACGCGTTGAGAATAGTTTTGTAGGCACAGATCTACAGTGCGTCGTCTTTCTTTTTCCAGTACCCGCGACATGGCTAGTTTCCAAAGCACACCGGGGAAATGAAATTATCCTGCGCTGTTACAGCGTTTTTATTGCCGAAGTGCCATGGCAACCAGCAACCGAACAAAATGTGATTCATCATGCAAGTGGACGGAAATGCGTTTAATGGAAGCACCTCTGGTGTCTTTCGATTTGGCGAGTCATCCCAGAATCTGTAACTCCTGAGTTGCCAGTCACCCAGTTGAGTTGTCGTTGGCTGCACCGCATCATCATATTAAGCTAGGATGGGGTAGCATGACCTACACAAAACAAAGGGGGGGTGGGGGGGGCTCAGCGGTTGATCGGGCTGACGCCCATGGTCAGATAAAAATTAGACTGGCCTTAACAAAGCAATGTGGCGTGGGCCGGGCTTAGCGTTTACAAACGACGAGTCCGTTTGCCGACCACCGGCATGCTGTGGGCAGACGACACCATGCCGGCCTCATGACCGTCGGTTTAAATGTCGTGGCCGCCTTCGTCCAACACACGGACCGGCCACTTCCCCACGACGGCAACAGCATCGCTTGTCCGCGGCAAGGGTTCCTGTGCCGTATTCATATTTGGGTTTTACCTACTCAGCCCAGCCCACCCTCGCCTACCCCCCCCCCCAAAAAAAAAAGAAATAAATTCCTCCTAATCTCCAAATTTATCCGATGCCCTCCTCTATGGTGTAACTCCATGTGTCGCTTCGGGACGTATACCGCACAATTAGCAAATTATTATATGCTAGTGAGAATATGTATTTGGCCCATTCTGAGGAAGTACTGAAACGAAATAGAAGCGAATAACGACTTAATTACCCGGCAAGACGTAATTTAAACTAGAAAACAGACATGTAGATTATAGATTTCCCACTTTAATTACCGATTCGAAACGGACAGAAACAGCATTCACATGCGGCAGGCATTGATTCCAAGGAGAAAAAAAAACAAAAAAAAACGTCGGCGCCATAAATTTTACTTCACCTAATCAATGTAATCAAATAATTGACCGACGGTTCCTAAAGATGAGAGTGCAACATCTCGCATCAGGTAGCCGTCAGAGGACCGGCACCGCTTCGGTGATTTTACACAAGCTGTGACAGCAAAAATGAATTTAGTTTTTAAAGGATGTAGAAAGATGAAAAGGGGGAGTAAAATGGGCGCCAAATCAGTTGCTATGCCGGGGAGAGCACTTTTTTACATCGCGTAAGCACTCCATGCTCTCCTACCAGCGACATTATAGCGTCAATAAGAGAGTGGGAAACAGCGGATATCACTTAGTTGTTGTCGAAGTAATAGTATTGCCCTCCTTAATGGTAAAATCCATGGGAAACATGATGATTCGTGATTGAGCAATCGCTCTCTAACTTTCTGCGAAATTTATAGCGGGTTTCGGTCGTTTTCTTCAGTCAATTAAGCACATTCGTTCTAGCATCAAGACATGCGCGAAACGGTGCGCTAGGCTCATCACATGATGACTCCAACCAAGAGCGCGCCTAATAGGTTTCTCGGTATGCACTACACCAAGTGCTGTGAAAGTAAAATAAGAGGGCCCCAGCCTAATAAAGAGCGCGAAAAAATGACTATTTTTACCCTCATCACATATGAAAAACATGCTAAGTGACTTATGTGGTGAGAAGCTTGCTTCTGTTTATGTATATTGATTAAGCAGGCTGTTCACAAGCTGTAGACGGAACCAGCTGGAAAATGCTAAAGTTAGTGAAGTGCGCCTTCCTGCAATGCCGCCTCGGGCACTCAGTCACCTGGGTCTAGCGAAGTGTACCGCAAAGCAAGTGGCGATGCGCTCCAGCGGTGTAGCAGACGACGCGAGGCACCTCCCCTGGGTCCGTGTGCGCCTGCGCCGCTTCGCTTCGATGCGCCGCCGCGCCGGACCCACTGGCGCCCCGCGGAGCACGGCCACGGTGAGCCGTGTTCACCCTAAGAGTGGACGAGCCTGTACATAAAGGACACAGATTGGATTTCACTTTTACATTTAGACCAAGCCAGTTTATATGCCAAATTTGTTGAAACTTTCAGGATGATATACGTAAAGTCCTCTAAAATCATAACAATCAAGCAAAGAAATCCTAATACAAAATGGATTACGAGTGATATTATTGAGTTATGCTTTCAAAAAGACAAAGCATGGCATAGGTGCAGAAAAGAACCAGGCAACGAACAACACAGAGTGGAATTTCGAACTTTACGAAACGCCGTGACAGCTAAGTTACGCCTGGAAAAAAGAAAATATTTGATGCGCCGATTTTCGGAATGCAAAAAGGACGTGAAAAAGACTTGGACTGCGGCAAACGAATTAATGGGCAGATCCAAACGAGCTAGCGTCGAAGATACCGTGAAAACAAATTTCCCAAATGAAAACATACAGATGCTATGCAATAAATTTAATGAAACTTTTATTTTTGCAGCAGAGAAGCTGAAAAAAAACGGAGAGTGACCAACATTTGGAATACGAACCGAAACGCACATGCGCGCAATCAGCTTATCTTCCAGCGATGACCGAAGTCGATCTTTGGACGATAATTCAAGGCATGGCATAGTTCAAGCCACCGGGGTTTGATAAAATCCGCCCTCGAGATTTGTACTTCAACTTTCACAGACTAAAAGAAGTACTTTTAAATATTCTAAACGGAATTTTCAAAACGGGCATAATACCCAAAGAACTAAAAATTGCAATCGTAAGACCTGTCTACAAAAACGGAAAGAGAAGTGATTGCGCAAACTACAGACCGATAGCAATATTGTCCACAATAGCGCATATAATGGAAAAATATGTGGTCTCTGTAATGCAGTCATTCTGTGAAAAGTATTCTCTGAATAACATGGCACAGTTTGGTTTTACAAAGAATAAAACACAATTAGTCTGCTTGAAGAATTCTCTGACTATATTAGTACATCAATAGAAAATAATAATGTAGTGTTAGCCCTATTTGTAGACCTATCAAAGGCTTTTGACACAGTAGTACATAAGATATTACTCAACAAGCTAAAGAATCTAGAATTCAGAGGTCACTTCTATAATTTTTTTCTAAATTATTTTACTGATCGACTACAATGCGTTAAACTAGATGATAGCTACAGCAATTTCAAATTAATAACGTGTGGTGTGCCCCAAGGAAGCACGCTAGGGACAATACTCTTTAATATATATGTCTCAGATCTCGGCCTCCTACCACTGAAATAAAAACTTTTTCAGTACGCTGATGACACTGCGATAGCGCTACAAATGAGTGACTATAACTCGGAATGTCAAATCTTCCAAAGAGACATATCAGTAATCGTAGAATGGTTCGCACATAATTCAATTTTTATAAATCATCAAAAAACTAAACTAATCTGCTTCAGGAATCCACATAAGGTGCTTGCATTTAACATGAATGTATATTTGCACACTCCACATTGCAACGCATGTATTTGTCAACCATTACAGTTTGAGCGTGTGGTCAAGTATTTAGGAATTTTTTTTGATCAGCATCTAACCTGGAATAACCATGTCATACACGTTTGTGGAAAGTTAAGAGCTGTCGCGGCCATGATGTATAGTCTGCGCGGGAAAACGCCTACTAACCTAAGAGTTACAATATACAAGGCATTAGCAGAATCGGTAATTACATATGGTATACCATTATATGGTACATGTTCTGACTATAAAAAGCAAGCGATTGATCGCGTAGTCAAGCGAATTGTCAACAGCATAACTAATGGAACCGGACAAGAACAATCAGAGAGAAAAGAAAAGTATAACATTCTAGGAATACTTCCAGTACAGGAGCTATTTAAGTATGTGGTTGTAACACGCTATTATTATTCAAATTCTTTTAAAGTATTGGTAAAAAAAGATGTTGAGTTACGAAAAACAGAAAGGTATTTTAAGCCAAGGGTGTTAACAAACTATGGAAAGAAAACAAGAAAGTATTATGTCCCTGATACCTTTAATGAACTTGATGCAACACTGTATGATATCAATTCAAAAGGTAAAATGATGAAAAATGTGAGGAAGTGGTATTCGACTGTTTATTGTAATATGTGATTTCTTATTGGGATTCTTACGTGAGTGGAAAACGTAGTATTTATTCTTTGTGTGTTAGAATATTTTACTTTGAAGTTGTATAATTTTGAACGGCAATTGTATGTTTCATATCTTTATTGAAAGCTGTACCACCTGCTGCTTGGTCTTCTAACAAGCACGATGTGCTTAGATTGACCAGCAAACAAAATCTGTCAACAAATGTATTTGAAATAAAGTCTGATTGATTGATTGATATCGAATTTGTAAACAAAGCTTTGCCTGCGTGGGATTCAGACCCACTGCGCATGCGCTACTTCGACTGCGGCGCCACCGCTTAAGAATGCGCTCCGCGCGACCGATGCGTTCCCATGTTTACGCTTGCTTTCTCAGCAATGAGTGAAGCAACCGGTGGAACGGCTTCGTCTGCCGGTGCTGCTAAACGAGCAGCCCGAACAGAATATAAGCGCCACCAGAAAGAAGACCTTGTCTTTCAGAATCAAATTATCTACCGCACTATATCGTGAATTCCAAACAGCTGCGCAAAAAATTCGCATCAGTGAGTATCGTATTCGCCGCTGAATGTTTTGCTGCCGCCTTGCCACCCCCACGCTCTTGTCAATTTGTCTTAGAAACCACAGCTACAGGCATCAATCAACAGCCACTCATTTTCTTTTCAGTCTCACCCTTTACAGCAAGCAACTACCTACAACAATCGCGCGTGACGTACTCTACTAACCTGTTAAGACTAAACTGCCGAGGATCACAAGACCTCATTTGACGATCATAGATTGGCCTATCGAAACGTTGGCCAGTCTCACTGAGGCATCTCTTCTCTGCTTACAACTTGTATAACACAGTGTACAATTCTTGTCTTTTCAATGCACCCAGAAAAGTTGTCAGCACAATGCTGGGCAAGATTGACAATCGTTCCCTTACGGAAGCCAGATTACTTGGTCCCTACTTCCAGTCGACATCAGCCCGAAATACTTTAGCAGGAGTATACTGCTTTTTAAATAAAATGGGCCCAGTGCAATACTATTGCAAGCGTGAACATACCCATTCCTTTTTTAAATATTATCTTCTTGAATTCCTTTTCTCATCCCATCGCCCTGCACAGAGTACCGAACCAGGTTATTAATCTGCCTTCCCTCCCTCTCTGGATCTGTCTGTCTGTTTCCTCATTTTGGATTACGTACCAGTAACACGTGTTTCAAGGACCTCAACATTCTGTCTTTCCGCCTGGTCACTTGGTCGCTTGACACTTAAATATTGGAACGACTCAACTCCCATACGCACCTTGCAAAATACACAGCTAGATTTTCGAGATGTGTGATCTGTAAACTTATGTTGCAGGATACTCTGGCTCAATTCCTACCCACTTCGTTAGTAGCAACATGACAACGGGATGCTGTAAACGATATACATGCAAAATTTGACAAAGTTGTTTTTATGCCTGAGCTGATAACGGCCGCAGCTGACCGCGGTGTTTTTAACCTTCCTACAAGAATATATAAGTTGAAACAGTGCTACGAAAACAACGTCCATATTTGTCCTCAAACAATGAACAATGAACAATGAACAGCTGCTTTTGTGAGTCACGCTACTACTCGTAAGGTTATTTGGATAGAAGTAGGTCACCTTGTCAGACGACCTGGAGCTCTCGAAATTTAACGGCATTCCCGTGCATTCTTTGATATCATAAACTTGACGCCTAACTGTTGACTCGTCGCACTGCAGTGGGTTCTTGTATTCACTAGAACATTTGCATTCTCGACGTCGATGTAGTTTTTGATCGTTACTTCTACTACGTGGCACACACAGGCCCTTTTACGCGCTGTTTTTATTATATATTGGGTTCATCGCGACGATAATGTTCCAGCGTAGCCGTAGGTAGAGGAGAATCTTCTGTACTGCCGCAAATAGGAACCGCAGTTCCAGCAGCTGCGCATTTCAATTGTGCGGATGAAGGATAACTGTACGGTCAGGTGTTCAGCCAGCGTAAGGCCGGCGCGGCAGCTCAAGGTGTCTACCTGTTTATAGCGAACAAAATGATCGTACATATATGCGCAAAGTTTCGGCTAGGTAATCGGCACTGTGGCATGCTACTTTGCCTTGATGTGGACGCGGAGAGTTGAAGGCGAGCCCTTGTAGTCTCATCTCTCGATATTGGCAACAGCGGTAGAGGTACACCGCTTCGCTACACTGGTAGCAAATCGACCAATAGGCAGGTTCCAAGGCAGGTTCAAATGGTTCCAAGTCTGCAAGTTCAGTGCTCCAAATAACGCAAAAAAGAAATAACGACACACGCACAAAACAACGCGTTTGTAGCTGTTTCTCGGTTGCGTCGTTTAAATTCTAGTTCTTCAGAATCTGAACTGTGCTACACCGAGCGGCCCAAGTTTCTACTCTATTGAACGCCGCCAAATGGTTGTCTTTTATGGAACACATGTCTCTTGGTTCAAGAATAGCTCAGTTTCCTTCACTCCTTCCGATTTGCGCTAAATGTAGCCAAAAACAGAATAAGACATTTCGGACAAAGTAGGCACCTTCGTCACCCGTATGACAATGACCACTGTGGAATGTTGAAGCCTCGGAAATATTGGCTACTCTGTGTGCAAGATCCTAAAGATGCAAACAACTTCACTGCGCTGGCATTTCGCAACTGCTGCGACTACGCGGGTCTGGGCACGTGTATCCGAGTCAACGCTTTGTGCATTTCCAGAAATATTGTTCGAAAATACCTACCACATAGGTTGCGACGCATCTAACCGAACCACGTGTTGGCGCTGCGGGTGGCTACATTTCATACAGAACTGGCAGAGACCAGTATCATTTGGCAACGATAGGGGTGAAACATTCAAGCCTGTGAAATATTTTTTCCCCAGTGCGCAGATTATCTTTTTCTTTCTCTTCTTTGTTTTTATGCAGGGTCAACGTTGCCATCAATATTTAAGCATGAAAAGAACGTCTCAGAATTTATCTACTGCTCTCGTATGATCTGGTTTGAGCCTTACATCAGCAACCCAACAGGCATTGGTTTTTCTTGAATATCTTGCCTTGATCGTATGGCTAGGAACGGAGACACTACATTCACGTGCTGGCGCGCCCTTGGCTTGGCTAAGCTGCCTCTGCGTTTGCAATATATGTGCATGACACCGGTGGGGCTCAGCGAAAACTTTGTTTAGGCAGATTTCGTAGACAGTGGCTCAGTGGACGACACGGCCTTTTTACCCCAGCTTCAGAGGACATGTAAGCGTTTTCTGAGTTTCCGACGCCTTGTCCAAACACCTCGAGCAGTGTGGGCGGTGCTCGTGGTAAAAGCGTGGTCTAGAAATGTATTCAACGCTGTCCAAACTTCCCGTTTAGGGAATAAACCAGGATTAGTGTGTTTCATTATTCCTTAATTATTTGGACAACTCTATGGAGCAGCAGTTTTGAATGTTTCTGACTCAGTGAGCTTCGTCGGTGTGGTCGCTATCCGATTGCTTATTTTCAGCCCAATGACTCGCGGGTGTGTTTAATAGAGATAGATTTTTTCTTGCTTCGCACAAGGGGCTTCGTAATAGCTTGCAACGAAGACATTTGCGTGGAGGCGTTTGCTGAAGAGTGGGCCCATTCAGTTATTCTGGATAGGTGATCTATAGAGTGGGTGTAAGTTTGCGTGTGAGTGGGAATGCTGTGGGGAGATAAAGTGCGAGAACCTTACTATGCCCGTAATCGGCGCTTCTCCCTTTTTTTACTATGTAACGAGTGCTACTCAGTCTTGCCGACATTCCAAGATGGAAGTAACTTATTCGCTGTTTAGCGGTACAATGCTGGCCGACGAGTCATATTTTTTTTATCTTCGACGAAAGCCGAGCATTGTGAAAGGCCTGCAACACATGCATTCCTTATGTAGCATGAGTCGGCGGACCTGGTCACGCAGATTCATCCTATTCCTTAATGTGCCAGTTACTATGTTTTCAGAAAACAACTGTACATGTCTTCCCTCTACCACTCCGCATTTTCAACATTTTAACTCTTAGTAATTTTCAACAAATTTACCACTCATTGCCTTCCAGTATGGTGTTTTTCAAACACTAATGTTGGCAGAAGGTTTGACTACAGGATGTCATTTTGCGTGAAAGAGTGCTCTCGTGAGCGTAACATCTCATCGGCAACGTTCTGCTGCAAGGAATGCCATGAGCTTTGGTATGCATTCGTCACTATTTCACAAACCGCTGCTGCTTTGTTAGTTGAAACGTTGCATTAATGTTAAGCTCATTTGATTTTCTAACAGAAAGAATTGTGCCCTCTCATCCCCTGATTTGCCTCACTTGATGCTTTGTTTTATAATAGCATGGTTGACACCATGAGAGTCAGTGTGGCGTATAATTGTGTGTATTGTGAGGTGGGGGGACTGAAATAACTTCAGCAACTTTTCCAGATGACTTGAATCAGTATTGTGGAATGCTGTTTGCTTCGTTCACTCACTGTTACCAAATTTCACTTTGGTTGTGGCAACAAGTATAATGTAGTTCGCTAGCGCTCCTGCAACATATATAATGTGTAGACATCTGTGTTCAAAAAAAGACAAGCTAATGGTTTGCCCGGAGCTAAGGTCCATATAGACCATTAAATTTTTAGATTACACCTGTGGAAATTACTGGTGAATGAAAGCCAACCCAGGAGAACTGCCCATAATATTATCTTTCATTGTAATAATGCTGAAGCTTTGAACAACATTTGAACTTGGACTTGCTTAACAAATGACAGATTTCATTGTTCAAGTAAGACAAAGCTTCCACAGGAAGACCAAAACTTGAAGCCGTCCGCAGCAGCATGAATATAAGCAGCGGTCAATATTTCTGCGATCTTGCACCTGGTTATCATTATGCCCATCCCATCTTCTTCCACAGGCTGTTTTTTACTGTTTTATGGTCATACCCAGTTTAATTTTATTATCTATATTTTTGAATATTTCGTCAATGTAATTTTTCTTGCTCGGCTGTCAACAAAATAAATATTCATATTTTTCCTTCATTTACCATTTACACTGATCTTAACCAGATGCATCTTGATCCAAAACTTATTTTCGTTAATTCTATGTTGCCTTTTTCCAAATGCGCAAACTGTTTATCTTAATACCTTTTGTGACTTCTGAGAAGATAAAGTCTGCTGGATTAATGACTGCTTACATGTTTGCATCACTTTCTGTTTTGGTCACCCCTACTCTGTGCACGAACCGACAGCAGTGCTCATACCCACTCCATCACAATGACCACTGCAAAGCACACTCTTCCAGCCTCTATTTTTACACTTTGGCTTCTCTTGACCTATTCTATGCATCAGCTTCCCCTCCCCGAATGAGTCTATGGGCCAGTGAGCTATGTACAAAAAAGAAAACACTGCCAAGGAAAACGTTTGCTACACTGACGAGAAGCGCCTATGTCGGAATGTCGGCTGCAGCAACATCTCTTGTTCCAACAATGTTAGTCTACGTACATGTTTTTCTAACACAGAACGTACTGCTTCGTTATGTTCTGTGATTTTCGTTTTTTGCCGCTTTTTTAGGATGGAAATTTACGAATACTGATTGTTTCTTCTAACAGCAACAAGTTTATCGTTGCAAAGCGTTTGGGGTCAAGAACAACGTTTACCAGGAAAAAGTTCAAGACGAGTGAAAGAAAATGAAGTTGCTTCTGTGGTCTTTGAACTTCAGGACTGAAATTTTGCACCTTTTTGTATATATGTTATGCAGTGCATTCACATTACAAAGTGCAAAGTGTTTTATCTCTGCAGCCATGTCATTGTGTTGGAGAGGAAATATTCTCAATGGTGACCTGCTGCTTTGGCTATGAGCTGCGTTCATGATGTTTCATTTAAGGAGATGTGCTATCGTGGACAAAAGTACCCTGGAAGTGGGAGCGTCGACCGAATTGCATCTCTGTGTTCAAGACCACTGGAAACATGGGTCACGTATGCACATTCTGAACGCAGATGTTAGCGCGGCTGATCCCGGCAAATAGCGCACCAATAAAATTCGGTCGGCTCTAGCGCGTCCTGGGCAATTTTTTTCCCGATGGCAGATTCTCCAAACAATGGATATGCTCTGCAACACGAAATGCGAGAAGCACACGTACTTTAACGGATATAGCGCAGATTCAGCATAAAGAGTATTTAGCTTTCTGAATAAGAGAAGCACCTGTATTTCAACGGTTATAGTACAGATTCTGCATAGAGTTTGTTCCGTTTTCTGAATACGAGAAGCACCCGCACTTTAACGGTTATAGTACAGGTTCAACATACAGACTCTTCCGTTAACTAAATACATCAACACTCGCACCTAGTACGAGTGCTGTATCGTATGTATTACGGTCTCTCTGTTACAGCTGTACGTTCTACGGGAATGACGTTTTTTTATTTACGGAAAAACGTTCGGTGACACATTACCAGCAGATCGTCTGTAAAGTAAGGCAATTTTTTTTTTACTGTGTAGGTCACCTGCCCCAAGAACGAGTGCCATTGTCTAGCGATACTGCGGCGAAGCCTGCGCGTGGCCTTCAAAATGTATGGCGCGGGCATGCGTGCGGATGGTGAGAAGCGCATCACGGGACAACCGAGTTCCTCTCTCCTGTTTCCTTCTAAACTATCTGTGCCTGGAGTGGTGTTACCGAGAAGTCCGCGCGTCGCATCCTAGGCGAGAAGCGTAGCGAAGTGGTGGTTGCTAATGCTGAGAATTGTTCCCTCGCTTTCGACACACCCAGTGGTCCATACTTGGTGTTCCAAGTTTACGAGAGGTGCACGGAGGAGCGGAATATGCTAAGCGCATTCATGGTGCTTCTCGCTAAAGCTTTGGCGTGGAATGGGTATGTCGCGAAGTCGGCACGGAACGCAAAAAGTACCGGCTAAAGAGAAGAGGCAGGAGAAGCGCGAGCTCTCTGGTTCGCAGAAAGTGAAGATGAATATGAAAGGATAGCTTTGCAAGGATGTCGTGTCTTAAGTCTTTCCTGTTCTCGCGACATTGGTGACCTCGGACCGTAGGAGCAGCCGCACCTTACGCCTCGCCGGCGCAGCTCGGCATCACTGCTAAGAAGTTCTTATAAGGAATTAGTTTCTGGGACTAAATGACATTGGCACCTGTCACATTTTCATCTTGCAGGAGACGCGGGCTATTTTCTGGAGCCATGCATGCTAACACCTGTCCCGGGCCACCCAGATAGAGACACACCAGAGGGGTGGTGGAACGGGGAACACGCCTCCATGCGGAATGTTGTAGAAAGGTGTATTGGGCTTCTGAAGAGCAGGTTTCGATGCCTTCAACGGTGCCGGACCCTCCTGGTATAGTGGTAGCCTTTGTAGCTCTGCATAACATAGAGTTGGAGGCAGGCGAGCCACATATTGTTGATGATGATGACGACGATGTCGTGCAAGGCGTACTGCCGTCGTGCCGTCCCGAGCACGAGTGGACAGTTGTCACGGGAAGCAAGGCGCGCACCACCACCAGACGACGCGCCCTTGAGAGGAAGACTGCAAAGGAACCTTGTGATCAACCTTTTCAGAGGATGACAGGCATCACACGCTGCCTACCTGAAAATGGTGCGGTGGCGCCTGCGCCACTCCAGTTCTCACCACTAGGAGTCATATACTCTTCCATGAGGCACACCTCCCATATGCTTGCGGGGTGAAGAGAGAGAGAGAGAGAGAGAGAGAGAGAGAGAGAGAGAGAGAAAACATTTATTTATCATGAGTTTGGGTGACTTGCTCGCAGGGTTGAGCCCTTAGTTCAGGGCCCCATTGGCTCGCGCCACTCCGCGTGCCCGCCGGATCAGCCGTCGCTGCTCTTGCGGGTCTGAGCTGGTCAGCGCAGTCTCCCAGGAGGAAGGGGAAGGTGAAGGAATAGGGGAGTAGCCCGGAGGGTGTGGGCACTCCCAGGTGCAATGATATACTGTGGGCTTTGCTCCACAATAGGGACAGTATGAGGGATTATGTGTGTGAAGTGAAGATAAAAGAGGCAGGGAAATGAATTAGTTTGCAGCTGTCGCCACGCGACGGCATCTTCTCGATTAAGGGAATTATGTGGTGCAGGGTAGTGGCTCCTGGTATCTCTGTAATATTGTAGAGTTTCAGTGTAGTTCAGTGGTTCTGTCGGTGCGTCGTCTGGGTTGGACAGCTCTTCCAATGGCGCCCGGTTAGCGAGCTCTCGGGCTACCGCATTAGCGCGTTCATTACCATGGAGAGAGGCGTGTCCAGGTGTTCAGACGATACGCACCCTGTGTAACGCTGAGAGGTGTAATGATGTAAGGATGCGGTGTGTGTAGGGTGTCACCCTCCCTTGTGCCAAAGTCCTGCAGGCGGTCTGAGAATCAGTGACCACGGTTATAGGTCCATCCGGCGCCGGCATGGTTGAAGCGTGTACATTGGCTAGGGCAATAGCAGCCTCTTCCGCCGTGCCACTGTCCACAGTGCTGAGCGTGGCCGAAGCTCTCAGAATGTCTGCACTGCCTAGTACGACTAGACATAGGGCACGTTTTTGTGGGTAGCGGGCCACGTCGGTGTATAAGACTGGAGTGTTTGATTTTCATCGCCAAATAGGCGAGCCAGGGCTTGTGCACTTGCCTTTCGCCGACCTTTATAACGGTCAGGGTGCATATTCCGGGGAATTGGGGCCACGTGAATTTTGTTGCGAATGCTAAGCGGAAGAAGTTTGCGGTTTTCCTGTTGTAATTTTCTTGGTATTTGGTATCCTAGCCGGGATAGAATGTGGCACCCTTGCATTGTTCGTTGCAGACGTTGCAATTGGCTGTTAAAATGAGCTTCAACTAGTTCGCGGATGGTGTTGTGCACCCCCAGTCGTAGTAGGAGCTGTGTAGACGCACGTTGGGGTAGTCCCAGCGCTGCCTTTAGTGCCGTACGGAGGAGGGTGTCTATCTGGTGCATCTCAGTCTGAGTCAGATTATGATAGGGGAGGTGGTAGGTTAATCGGCTAATTATGAGGGCTTGCACGATTCGGAGTACGTCTTTTTCTTTCAGTCCTTGTCGGCGGTTCGTAATGCGCTTTATCATGTGCGTTATTTGGGTAACATGTTGGCGGAGCACGTGTAGGGTATGTGTGGCCTTCTCGTTGTGTTGTATGTGAAGTCCTAGTACACGTAGTCTGTCTACCCTTGGAATAACGTTGCCATTGAGATGCAATGTGATGGCTGGTGGAATATCGGCCTTGTTCCGTTTTTTGAATACAAGGAGGAGCTCCGACTTCTCAGCTGCGCATGTGAGTCCTCCGGCTGTCGCATACTCTTGAACTATATTTACGGCTTCCTGTAGTGCATCTTGAATGGCGCCGTCTGACCCTGTGGTCACCCAGATTGTATTATCCTCGGCGTACAGGGCGTGCTGCACGTTCGGAAGTTTGTCGAGGAGCGCTGGTAGCGTTGCCATCGCCACGTTGAACAGGCTGGGTGAGAGAACCGAACCCTGGGGAGTCCCTCTGCCGGAAAGTTTTATGATATCCGACCGAATATCACCTAGGCCGATGGTGGCTGTTCGGTCAGATAAAAAGGCTCGGATATAATCATATATGCACTTTCCGCATCGGGAGAATGCAAGGTTGTTTAGAATGAGGTCATGTGAGACGTTATCGAAGGCTCTTTTGAGGTCCAACGCTAGAATGGCTCTTGTTTGAGCTTTACTTGGACCATCCACAACTTCCTCCTTAAGTTGTAGGAGTATGTCCTGCGCAGACAGACCTGGTCGATAGCCGAATAAGGTATTGGGAAAGAATTGGTTCGCTTCGAGGTGAGGCTGGAGGCAATTTAGAACTACGTGCTCGAAGAGTTTGCCAATACACGATGTCAAGGAAATGGGTCTGAGATTTTGGAGGGACAGCGGTTTCCCGGCTTTCGGAATTAAGGTGATATCGGAGTGTCGCCATTCCTGTGGAAGCGTTCCGTTTTGCCAATTGTCGTTGTAGTATGCAGTGAGTTGCCGTATGGCCTGGTCGTCGAGGTTGCGTAGCAGTGCTTAGTGAATGCCGTCTGCTCCGGTTGCCGTGTTTCGTCTTATGCCGTGTAGGGCTGCTCTCACTTCTGTCTCTGTAATATCGTCGTCCAATTGGGTTGCTTCCTCGTGTGGATAGTCTTTGTACTCCGGTAGGTGGCCTGTAGCAATGTATCTTTGTTGCAGTGTTTGGAGGAGCGCGTCATCATTCATTTGTTCTTTGTGGATTAAAGTGCGGACTGTCTTCGTTGTGTGCGTTTTTGTGTGCGTTGGGTCGAGCAGTGCTCTGAGGAGGGACCACGTTTTGGAACTACTCAGTGTGCCATTGAGGCGGTCGCAGAGGTTGTGCCAATTGCTATTAGTGAGGCTGGTGGCGTATTCTTCAGCTTCTGCGGTGATCCGCGCGATTCTTTGTTTCAGCCTACGGTTGTGCCTCTGCCTCTTCCATCGTTTGGTCAGACCTCATCGAGCATCCCAGAGATGGAGCAGATGTCTGTCCACATCCGGTGTCTCCGTTGTTGCAGTAATTTGCTTAGTGACCGCTTTAAAATCTGCTTGTAGCTGTTGTGTCCACTCGCGTAGAGATGGCGGGTCGTGTTGTTCAGATGTGGTTCTGTTGCACCGGAAAGTGTCCCAGTTCGTTATTTTAATTGAACGTTCTGGGGTGCGCATGACAACTAGTTGGACTTCTGTGGCCAGAATGCTGTGGTCACTGCCCAGATTCTCCATTAGGTTGTTCCAGGAGCATTGAGTCAACCCCTTGACCATTGGTAGGTCAGGGCAGGTATCCCTGCTTACATTGTTACCCGTTCTGGTTGGTTTGTCAGGTTCTGTCAGCAGAGTGAATTGATGAAGGTTCATGACGTGGGCTAGACGGCGGCCTTTTGGAGTTTCTGTTTGGTACCCCCAAGCTGGGTGGGACGCATTGAAATCTCCCAGAATAATCAATTTTTTGGCTTGTTTACTGGTGGCCGAAAAAAGTTGTCCGAAGTCGTCTCGTCGCGATCTGGGTGCACTGCAGATATTAAGTGAAAACAAGCTGGTTTCATATCGATTCCGAGGTACAATTTCTAAGAGCACATGCGGAATGTGGGAGCTGTCGAGTGTGTGCTCTATCACTGTGATTTGTTTGGACACAAGGGTGGCAGCTAGTGGTTGTTTGGTGGTGTCATGTTTGTCGCTGTATGCATTGTATCCAGTGAGTGTGGGAGTGCAATGTACTTCTTGAAGTGCTATAACGTCTGGTGGGTGAGGACGTGTGGCTAGGAACTGTGTGAGGGAACCCTTCTTCCTTCGGTATCCTCTATAATTGCATTGCCACACCCGGAGGGTGGTGGTAGTGCGCCTCTTAGGTTTGCTGGCCATGATCTGTCTTGCTCAATTTATTCATTGTAACAAGTGCGAAAACAGTCCCTCCCTTAAATTTTGCTTAGTTTCGTGCCAAGGCTACACTAAAATGCATAAGGACATCACGGTTAAAAATGCTCATTTGCAGGTCTCATGCGGTTGTCACGGCTGATTTGCACTACAGAATCATTTGCACCCTAAACAAGTGTATTGATATTTTGATGACCTTTATATCATTTTGCTTTCTTCCAAAGTAAGCACACGATCAAAAGCAAATTTGGCATGACCAATGCCGCCAAAAGTGGCCAAAAGTGATTGAAGTAATAATTTGACAGATATTGTTAAAATTACAATGGCCTCAAGTGCACAATGTTTAGCAGTGAGACTGTCATTTATAAAGCGGACAATGTGCGATATAGACGATCACCACAGTCTGAAACACTAGCATTAAAGGAAAGACACAATGGCATGATGAACGTTAAGTTATGTTTATTTTCAAGTAACGAGTTTGCAGCGCAGCCATTAATAACTTGTGGCAAAGCTAGATCCTATGTACATGGTTTTGGAAGCTCAAACAGGAAATCAACCTTTTTTTGATAGTGGATTGCGATTGTAGTGTCGTGTGTTCTTTGAAATTGTTATGCACTCTATCTCTATGTCATTTACACCATTTCATTTTGACTCTTAACAACTGCTGTCTAGTGGAGTACTACATACGCTCACTGGTGCATCACAACACCTTGGCGGTGACATAAAGCTAGATGAGGCAGCCTCACTAGTAAAGTATCTCGAAACGTAGGCCAATTAGGCTCGTCCTTTAACAGTATGTAAAGCAGGAAGTCGTCTTTCTTTCTTTCCCAAAGCGAAGGTATTGAAATGAGTTTATAGAAAAATACAGACATTCCTTCCTGCACAAACGAAGCCAGGAAGTGCGCTCGTGCTGTAGAGCTCCCCCCGCACCTCAATAGCCCGGCCTAACACTCTGTGGCTCTGCAGCATCTGCACAGTGCTAGGTGATACCTGCGCATCGTTGCAGTCAAACGTCACGTGCAGTGCTGTGTAAAGCACATGCAGAATTGCGCATTTTATGTTTTAGTGCGTGCAGGTAGTGAGCAATTGTGATGCACTGGGGCCTTACTGTTAACGCGTGGTCGATCTGTAATTCGCGCAGAAACATTTGTATTGTTTCACACTAATTTGTGCCAGGATGCAAAGACAATACTTGGACCGTTATCATCCTTGCTGCAGTCTTGTGTTGTTCTATGTATTTCACCTGCAAGTACATCTAGTGAATATTCTTCCCTATAACATAATTACAAGGCAGTATGTGGATGTGTGCTTAACTTGCAAAGGCTCCAATAGTGCTCCTCTGCAAATGTTGTTAGTTTTATTGTCAGGCAATCATGGTGCAGTGAAAGTCAATCGCACAATGTGAATAGAAATGCTTAAAGGCTTCACATGTGCGTGCTTCGTGAGGTACACAGAAGTTCGTGTTTGTTTTTGTAGTAAATGCAGCCAAAAATATTGTGCTTCTTTTCAAAGGTCACGTCAGCCGTTTCATATGTCAGTGATATAGCAATGCAGTGGAATCTATAGAAATAACGTCAGCCTGTCCTTTCCTACGAAGAATTTTAGGCACTAAGATGGTAAACACCGGGTTCCTACGAAGAATTTTAGACACTAAGATGGTAAACACCGGGTTGCTATTGCAACCGGTGTTTACAACAGCTATTGTGGGAGCATTTACTTTGCTATGTAACACTGTGTTCCAAGCAAGCACTGCATGTTCAACAATTGGCGGGGGTAAATGCATCGCCTTGCATAAAGCCACAATACAGCTACAACTTTGCACACAAACATACATCACAGCTCTGTTGCTGCCGATAACAAAGGCCAAGAAGTGATGTGACGTTTGCACTGACTCACCTACGCGCATACAGCGGCAGAAACCACCAATTGCTGTGCTCTACGGAAAGCGGCTTTGTATCTGCGTTGTAAACATTTTCCATGCTCCACAGCCAGCATCTGATTCACGTACCTTCCAGCTGCATTTGCACGCTCAAAGATGAAAAACAGCGTTTGTCCTTTATGACGATATCCTTCCCTTGTTCGAAATAATATTCCATGTCGTAAACAACTGACACATGCATACTGTATATAGGTGTGCACATGAGAATGTGAGATGTCTGCTGTTGCCCATCAGATATTGTGCTCTGTCATATGAATGTGGGTATAACAGTGGCAACAATGTCGTACAACAAACATATGTAAGATGGCTGTGCAGGTGGTGTAAAGCTATGAATAATTAGAAAAATACATTCATTTAAAGGTTCTTTTTGCTTTGAATGCACACTAATTTCATGTTACATAGCATTTCGAAACTTCTTTACTCTTTTTGAGCTTTTATGCTCGCCTTCCCGTGAATAACAAAATTTGCATGTAAAGAGGAGTCCGAGACAGCACTTTTAAAATGCACATATACCAGTCGTGGTTGCTCAGTGGCTATGGTGTTGGGCTGCTGAGCACGATGTTGCGGGATCGAATCCCAGCCACGGAAGCCGCACTTAAATGGGGGCGGAATGCGAAGCCCCTTAGATTTAGGCGCACACTAAAGAACCCCTGGTGGTCGTAATTTCCAGAGCCCTCCCCTGCGGCGTCTCTCATAATCAGAAAGTGGTTTTGGCACGTAAAACCCAATAATATTTTTAACTTTTTTAGACGTATACATGGAGATTTGGATAGATAACTTGCGAGTGGATGGCTTCAGTAGGTATCATACCGAAGTGCAACTGCATAAATGTATCTGACACTTATGGTTTTAGTGAAACAATCTGCAGTGTCATACTGAAACTTTCACGGCATGTGTTCGCATTTATATGTCACAACACCTTGTCGTTTTTTTTTGTTTATCCCACATAATGACTGTATATCTTTCGGCTTGAAATTGCTTCACTAGTGTGTAATTTACATAGCTTTTACCACTGAGTGCTTATTTGTGCATGCCAAGCTGGTACCAAAGACAAACATGACAAACTCCTTGAAGATTTGTGGTTTGACCTGTGCTGCAAATTTGGTTAAAATGTGCATTTGCTTAGTACTGTGATTTTTTTAGCGATACTGCAAGCCTTTACATGTTCATCTAGCAGTGCATAACAAGGAAACCTAAACAAAACTGGAAAAAGCAATGAAATGTGGTAATTTTCACAAAGCGAACAAATAGGATACAAACAGAAGGTACCGATCCTACAAACTAGCCCAAGGGAGAAAAAACAGGCTACGGGTAAGAGCTGCGAAAAGTTCAGACGCGTTGGTGAACAATGAAAACAGAGTTGCACAGCGCAACGTTGTTGCAGAGCATTTTGACGGCAGATAGCTGGGTGTACGCCCTCGGTACAAACATGTCGGGTAGCGGGTTAACTTTTTTCACTGTTTTTCGCAATGTACTATGTCTACGATACATTTCAAGTGAATGGATGGGCTCTTTCCAAGTATTGAAGACATGACACGGTTGGTGCTCTTGTATCTGACTTTCCTGCAGGCAGTTCTTGTACGGATTGTTATGTAAACTTGATAAAACTCACTGAAATGTTGTAAATACTTTTAAAAACAGTGTGATTTTCGTGGTTTTGAAGATGCAAAGTGTCTGATCAAACATTATATTCCATGGGCAGAACGAAGTGGTGGCTCATTAGCTGTGGAATTAGCTGTTGCTTCCTGGGTACCCAAAAACATACTGCAGCACTTATTTTCAGTGACACATATTAGAGGCTCAAGTGATAACATTACACCACTATAAGATAAGGCAGTGTCTTGCAAATGAGTGGTCATGGTAAGTGCAGAAATTGCCGCATAGACCCACTGTTCATGGTTGAAAAAGAAAATGTCCTCACCTGTTATATCGCTGTGAACGCATAAACGAGGAAGATATGGAAAAAAATGTACTTATCAACTTCCTCGTTGCTCAGATAAAATAAGGTATGAACTTTTAGAGCTGCCATAATTTGAACAACATATACATTCATAAAAGATCCACACGTCACGATGACTATTATGAATTTGCGTAAATACTGTGTGGGACAATTTACATTACATTCAGCCATAAATATCAGGCACACACAAGAAGTAAAAAAAAACTTTGAAAATAAACATTCATCACATGACTAGAGCAAACACCAGGTGCAAAGATAGAACCAAATAACAAAGAATAAGTAAACATTCAAACTACCCATAACATAAATATTGCACCGTTCATATGTTATGTTCACTGTTAATATGTTCCATGCCATAGTTGTTATGGATTCATATCGCAAGGAAGATGATTGCTTGAGATGCATTTCAAGTTACATTCAGCTATCAAAATGAGCACACTCTCGAAGTCTAAAAATATAACATTTTTCATTACCTGACCAATAACGACGGTCAGGTGCTCAGATAGCAACAAAGTACAGAAAATAATTGAGCTCTGATAGTAGCAAGAGGTATTGCTATGGCTTTGCATGGCATGAAATAAAAAGGTGCATTGCAACATTCTGCGTTATGTTCAGCCATAAGAATAGCTTTGCTGTAGGTGAGCTGTTGTAAAACCACTTAGGCATCAAGCCTTGCCAAAGGCTCGTCGCTAAGCGCTACGGCTTGCCAGGTATAAATGTCGACATACGGACATGGGCACGCTCTGCCTTGCTTGCCAAATAGCTAATATATATGACCACATCCGAAGCCCCTAAAGTGATTCCTCTCGCCCACTGACAGTTTCCAGAAGGTTCACATTGATATCATCGGTCCTCTACGTCCATCATAAAAAAAATCACTACGCCTCAACCACGGTCGGCCGTTTTAATGGATGGCCGGAAATCACGCCACTTCCAGACATCACGGGGAAAACTATCGACGACTCTGTCATAAGCTCATGGATATCATGATTCGGCGACCCATCGAAGATTAAAACTGATAGAGGCCGGCAGTTCTAGAGTGCACTCTTCTGACAAATTACTAAGCCGCTCGACATACATCACGTCAAAACGACTGCGTATCACCCGCAAGGCCGAGGACTGGTTGAGCGTCTACACCGACAAATGAAGGCGGCACTCATGGCCAATGGCGACTCAGCAAACTCGGTTGATGGCCTTGCACTAATACTTATTGGTCTGTGTGTTGCTTTTAAGGAAAGCCTGCAGAGTTGCCCAGCAAAGCTCGTTTATGGAACCACCCTGCGTATTCCGGCCGAATTCGTCCAGCCCTTCCGCCACTCCACAACCTGGGACGCACCCTCATTCTTCAAATGACTGCAATACTCGTTCACCGTGTATTGACCTATCCAGCCTCACTACAAGACCGCAAGGACCATCCTTCACCTTCAAGGGCATGAATTCAACTTCCCATGTTTTATACGTACCGATGCCACAGGGCAGTCAGTGGAGCCTCTCTATACAGGACCACAAGGCCAAATACTTCACAATTGATGTCGTTGAGAAGCCAACAGTCGTTGCCGTTGACAAAGTCAAACTTGCTTTCATCGAAAACAGCGTCATTCACAGTTTTGACATTGCCCCGCTTTCTCCACTTCCTACTTCCTCGCCATCACTTTCTCCTACCCCTTGATGTTACAAGTGCGTTCACTGACAGATTCCGTCTTTCCAGGGGGACCGTGTGGCGAGAGAGAGAGATAGAAATAACGTTACTTAGCCCAAAATGTGGTTAAAGAAGGGGATAATACCTAGAAGTTTCCCTCCTCTTCCCTTTTGATGGCGGCCGTCAGCCCCTGGGGCCGCGGCGGCGTCTTCAACCCTTTGTACTAGTATTGTTTGAACACACGGGTCTTAGCGGAGCGGTACGGCTTCCCATTGCTCCTCATCCCTTATCATTAAAGTTCGATGCTGCGTTTGCGAGCTGTTATTGATATTATATTCATTCTTTGCGTGTGCCAAGATTATGTGTTGAAGCTCGGCTCTGTTGTTACACTGCTTACATATGTCTGTGCATATGCCTGGGTAACAGTGACTGAAGGCAATGAGGTTGTGGAAGTTGTTGGTTTGTATTACCCGTCAAGCTGCCGATTTTCACTTGGTTAAGGAGCAGTGTGACGCCGGTTATCTAGCCCTGGCTAACCTGTAATGATCTATCATTTCGCTATTGCACACCAGCCTATCTCCACCCGACCGGCGGATTGCGAATGAGTCCTTGCAAATGTTGGTGACGTGGTATGGTTTGCGAAACTTGGAGCAGCGTCACGCGCATTTTATTTGCCTGGCAGGCCAAAGTTGACCGCTCTGCCAATATTTTATATCCCCTGACGCGGTATCCGTTGAAACCAACCCAAAGATTTGGCACTCCTTTGGCGAGATGCGTCCTTGAGCCTAATTTAATACGGTGGTCTTGGAATCACTTATTATTATCTGATATTTGGAAGACGTTGTTGCTGTTAGTGCAATGGTGACCATTTCTTCTACCTCTGGCCTGGTTGTTAGGAATGTGCCTGATGCCATTGCATCTAATTGATTATTGACTAGTGCCACTGACACTGCGTCGTGTTCGTAGTCAGCCGTCTCCGCATACATAACGTCTTTAAATTTTCACACTTTTTGCCTAATGCTATTGGTCTTTATTTTCTTCATTCTTTGTTCTGCGAAGGACGCATGTTTTTCGGTAACGGTGGGATATATAGGTGTTTCATAATATGCGCTGGTTTTCATGTCAGTTCTGGTTCTATTGTTGATGCGCAGTGATTGTGAATGTCTTCCTGTTTGACTTTTGGAGAGCCTCTCTATGTGGACAGTTCTACGAAATTATATCAATTCTTTTAGGGTGTTATGCAGTTTCAGTGCCTCGAAACGTTCGTCCGAAGTGAAGAAGTCTGTCCACAGACAACGCAGTGCCGGCGAAAAACGAAGAGACAGGGGAGCAGTGGGTCCTGCGTTCGAAAGAAAATAAAGATAAGTCTGAAGGGTTAGCGTTGCAAGAAGGTCGTGCCTTATGTGTTTCCTGTTCATGCGGCACGCTCATTTGAAAGTGGCACATGCCAAGTGCCTTTGTGGCGCAGCCTGCTATTGCGTCTGGTTGTGGTCCTTGGGGAGCCTTTGTGACATGGGTTCCCATCTCTTTAACGTCGGGTAAATTTAGTACATCTCATTCGCCATAGTAGAGGCACATTTACTTAGCTACCCACGTTAGCGTTGTAGCACCTACCGACACCGCGACGCAGAGGCGCCAAGGTCAGCCGGGGCCTTTGTGCTGGCTGTGAAAGAGGAGGGAAAAATTTGGCAGTCAATTTAGCACGCGGTAAAGTGAACGAAGGCGAAAGCCGGCCTGCTCACGAGACATTAATCACCAGATATTTTGATTCTAATGCCTTCTTACTTCCTATTAAATAAACAAATTATCTTTTATTTACAAAGACGCGTTGCTAATTTGCTATACTTTCGCTCGGTTTGTGACATTTTCTTTCAGAAAATAACCTGCGCGCCGATTGGCCTCTGTGTTTCCTTTTGTTGCTATTACGTGAGCGAACCACCTAAATGTGACGCCGGCGCCAAACTGAATTTAAGAGAAACCAAATCAGTACAGAATACAGCTCCTGGCATCTGGTTCTCTGCGAGGGTACGCTGCGGCTTGTTTATCTGTTTATCTGGCCAGCGGTACAATCACACTGCCCTGCTGCCGTTGACAACCTTCAGCCCGCTTGACTTCCCTGATTAATTTTTCCTGGTTGCACTCCTCCTGCTAGGGCCTTTGGTAGTGTTGATCTCTTGAAGCAAATGGGCTGTATTCGCTACTGGCTACACAACGCCATGCTCTGGCGCGAGCACTTCCTACCAGCTGTGCTAGTGACATAGCCAATTTCATTTTTGACGATGTGATTCGGCGCCTCCGCTCTCTTATGGCCAGAATACATGGAGCGAACTTTCACGACAAGGTTCGGGCGGCAGAAAATCTGCCACGGTGCGACGCCGTATCTTCGTCGGGCTGCGCTACATGGAGCGAAGACACGGCGGCCGCCGCCGGCGAGTCGCTGCGTTGTTATCAGTATGGCTAGACCAGGCAAACGCGCTGTAGTGAAACACATGACACAAAAAAAAGCTTTACCGACAAATATTATCGCTTTTGAATTGCAGAACACTCTAAAAACGCGTAAACGTTTATTTAGAAATGATTTCTAGTGTTTTTTATGTGTTTGAGACATTCATGCGCAAATGTAGTTTAAAGAAAGCGGCGATGCCATGCGTTGTGGCAACACTGGGCGGGAAGCCTAGTCGGAAGTCGGGGCGGATAGTGAGACCTGATTGGCTCGCTTTGAGGCGCCGCTCGTTTGCCGCTTCCGGTATCGTCGACGCCCGACGAACTTTTCTGCGCCAGCTAGATCGGCGGCGAACGACGTTTTCTCCGCCGCCACGCGTCGCGCGTAGGCCGCCGGGCGTCGAACGCCGACTATTCGTCGCGTATTCGCTCCATGTATTCTGGCCTTTACCCTGTTAACCACAGACAGCGGCCAAATGCTTTCGGTTTATCGTTAGTCAACGCCTTTTTCAAAAATGCCTTTATGGTTGCCAACGTCGGTAGCTACACTTCGCTCAGGGATTCTTCGTCTTGCTGTGGCTACCGCCACGCCACGTTTGCTTACGTGAAAAGCTTCTGACAGATTATGTTGGCCCCTACTGCACCATGCACAGTCACTAATGTTACACATGACATGGCTACTATAAACCTAAGGTCTTCGTCTGCCACAGTCACGAGGGACGTAGTCCACGTCTCGCGCGTTAAACAGTACAACTTTTGACACGAGCCCTAATTGCACCAGGACGGTGTTTCTTCTGCCAGCGCGTAGTGTAGCGTTTGATTTTGATTTGTGACACGCCGACCGTTCTGTTGCTGGCGATTGGAAGATGACGACGACGACGGTCTGGTCATTTGGTATGCCCGCGCTACCAGTACCGTTGTTGCGGCATTGAGCTCCTTGCCTTGTAAACGTATCCTCTGTATATAATTGATGCCTGTAACAGTAGGGATGAACAGAAAGCCAAATTGGTTGCGACAAACTTAAGCTACCAGTAAAACAAACATTGCAGAGAGTTCATCTTGAAGAAGCTATAGCATATTGACACGTGTTCTTACCTATCTTTATCGGGTGACCACGTTTCACCGCCTAACAAATGTTATCGCACAGCGCAGGATGCGCCTGCATGTATCGGAAGTTTCTGGAATGTTGTCAATGGTTCTATCCGATGTCTGTCAACGAACCTTGTGTAATCTGATTGCATGTATACGCGACTCGAATAGTGTAGAACGTTGTCGAAGACACGCGGGTCCCAGTGATTCGCTGGAACATTCCACGACTGATATATAAAAGCCGACGCGCTTGACCCGCTGATCAGATTTTCGACGATCGCCGACTGTGTTCGGCGTTTTCGTTGAGCATTGAGTATAGCCAGCTTTTTCTGGGCACAAGTTCGCCCAATAAAGTTTGTTTCGCCATTCACAGTTTTGTTTTGTTGCTGTGTCCTCCGCCGTCATTAATACGCGACAACCACTGCAGGTGCTTTGCGTTCATTTACCGGACGCCCACATAAAGCTGTGATCCAAGCCCGGACCTCAAAGACCGAACCTACGTCATCCCGGTTCATCGAGCAAGTCGCCGACTGCAACACCTACCCCTGCAACACGGACTTCTACCTCAGACGACCAAGGGAGATCGTGGCCAAGACAACCCCAATGACAGCCCCAGCGTCCCCCGCTATCTTGCAACAACCTCGGTACCCACCGACCTTCCATGGAACAGCGAGTGAATACCCGGAAACCGGGCTGGAGACCTACGAACGAATCGCGACTTTCAACAACTGGGACTCCGACGACAAGATGGCACATGTATATTTCGCCTTAGAAGAGGCCGTCAGAACGTGGTTTGAGAACCGGCAGTCAACCTTGACAACATGAGACCGGTTCCGTAGCGGCTTCCTGCGCACCTTTACGAGCGTCGTGCTCAAGGAAAGGGTCGAAGCTATGCTGGACGCCCGAGTGCAGCTACCTAACAAGAACTTTGCCATCTTTACGCAAGAAATGAGCTGTCTGGTCCCCCACGCCGACCTAGACAGGCCCGAAAAGAAGAAAGTCCGCCCACTTATGCGTGGTGCCAAGGAAGAACTTTTCGGTGACCATATAATAGTTACTTCGCGAGGCCACCAGCACTGAGAAGACACTGGAAATGCGGAACAGTCCATTCAACCACCGCGCGAACTCTACAAACTACGTCGGAATTCAATCCCTCACCGCCGACGATCTGCGCAAGACCATCAGAGTGGTCGCACGGGCAGAGCTGCAGAAGCTGTGCCCGAGGTCAAAACCTCAAGTGACCTCAATCGCCGAAATCGTCAAAGGTGAGGTTCAGCGATCCCTTGGAGTTCCTCAGATGCAACCAGAATCACCGCAGCCCCTAGCCGGAAGTGATGACCTTCACCGCCGTCGCCCGCCGTCAAGCCCCCTCCCCCTCAACCCCCCCCCCCCCTGCCTTCACGGTCAGCGGGTCAAGCGCATCGGCTTTTATACGTAAGTGGACGAATGTTCTAGAGTAATCCCTGGGACCCACGTGTCTTCCACAAAGTTCTACATTATGCGCGTCTCGCATACATGCAATCAGATTACACGAGGTTCGGTGAGAGACATCGGATAGAACCATCGGTAACATTCCAGCAACTTCCGGTACATGCAGGCGTGTCCTGCGCTGTGCGATAACATTTGTTAGACTGTGAAACGTGGTCCTCCATAGGCAAGTATACGTGTCAATATGAAAAGCCCCAATACACAAATAATGCTCGCTATAATAATAGTGCAGATGAGCCAGCATACATTGACCAAGATCCTCTCCAAAGATATGGTTCTATTAACCTTTGATACCAGTTGTCCAGTTCGACACCAGTGATATATAGTCTAATTCCGGTGACGTACAGTATGTAACTGGGCTATGCGTGAGCACTGATGTAGGAAAATAGCTGACACCTGAGAGTGAATCGGAATACTTTCGATACGTTACAGAAGAAAAGGCCCGACATATGCCAAGTTGATGCTCAGAGCTCTAAACCAAATGATAGACTCTAGATGGGTACAAAACATCTGTGAAAGTGAACAGCGAACCAAGCAAAGAACAAGTGTCCGTACATATGAGCCTTTTATAATATGAGTATAGAAGCAAACACCAATCCATTGCTCTAGTCACCATTGTCTCTGCCAGCGTCTTCAAGCTTTATAAAAGGGTACAGTCTCTCGAGCCGGGCAAAGCCCGTCTACTGAAAACGATAATGTTGACAATGGTTTTCTTTCTCTTGGGAGCTTATGCTCTTTCACCAATTATTACTAGTGCTAGTTGTCCGGAAAATGATGATGGGTGGCCGGTAAGTATTTCTGACTTCCTTATATAAAATAAACTAGGAGGCTACTGGCTAGCTGGTAAGCGTGTCTGACGTTTGATTTTATTTACTATAGGAAGAATTGTGGAAAACGTTCAAGCTTGCAAAGAACATGGCATGCAGTTTCCTCTAGGTGTTCTTGCGAAGTCTGTTTTTGAGGCTTTATAACATTAGCAAAATTACTAATTTTTAGTCATGAACATGTATTTACGACTAGTGTTCATAATGAACTCTGTAGCAAAGCGCGTTTCTAAGAATCTAAATGTGTGCGTACCTAAATTAAAACATTGATAAGCGCCAGACTGCAGCATCAGCTACCTTAGTTAAGGAGAATCGCCATTGTCCAAACAAAAAGGATACGTACGACCAGTGAAGCAAATGAAGCCGTCTGGCCTGGTCGGTTCTCTGCCAATATGCCCACGCCACTTATTAAGAACGCACTATACAGCACCGCAATAAAATTGCAAGGTAGCATAGGGACGTCTTTATATATCGCCGCCTTTACTAAGATGTCGCAACATCACCACGCCAGAGGGAGAGAAACTCTCGGTTAATGTTTCCGACTGCTGATCTGAAATTTAGCTAAAACGAATGCGCTTTCAACTCAAGCCTGCAACGCATAATTATTTTGTATTGAGTAAGTGAAATAGGCGCAGTGCAAGTACATCCTTGGTGAAGTTGATTTCAGGTGGATCAGGAAAACGCTGGAAGCCAATAAAGACTCCTCGTATTTTGAAAGATGGCCAAAAAAGAGGTTTATGCACCTTTATTACTCATATCAATTTCTTTATTGTATATGAGACGCAATGTCTACAGCACGTTGTTTTCTATGCAAAACAACCAAGTTTTTAGGCTTTCTGCAGCTAAATACGTTGTTTTCGCAAATTGTACGGTTAGTTCGTGCAAGCAGAATTCATACAGCCATGATTTCCAGTTCTTCGTTAATGTAACTGTGAATTGGCCTTAGAAGCAACGCAAGACTAATTTTTTTACCAGTTAAAGTGCAATGCGTGTAGATGAGCCTTAAATATTATTAACGAGACATCGCGTAGAAATGAGACCATCGTTTGTTATTGAACAATAAATTGTGCTCAGAGAGCGGCTCTAGCTAACTAAAGCAATATAATGAAATTATAAACAACAAACATTGTTATTTCGACCAACAAGTCGTCTCTGAAGACAGATTATAACCAAAACGCTATAAGAAATCACGTCCAACTGTAAACCTTACTGTTATGCTACGGAAAACCCTTGAGGCACGGTGCTGTGCAGGCCGTTAGTTGCAGGATTCTGGCTGCTAAGAAACGGCAGTTTCGACAACCGCCCGCTTGGCCAGACAACGGTTGTCATGCATCGAATCGAGACCGGCGACGCAAACCATATTCATCGTCGTCCACATCGCGTTTCTCCTGCTGAGCGGGCGATTATACGAAAAGTCGGCAAGATGTCAGAAAGAACATCATAGAACCCTAGAGTAGCCCATGTTCATTCCAGTTGTGCTCGTCAAAAAAAAAAAAAAAGAAAGACGGCACCTGGCGCTTCTGTGTCGATTGTAGACATTGCAGATTGCAGATTGTTGCCTCGCACAGATGACGCCCTCGACTGCCTCTACAGAGCGAGTTATATTTCGTCCATCGATGTGCGATGTGGCTATTGGCAGGTTGCCGTAGATCCTATGGACCGCGAGAAGACTGCATTTGTAACACCTGGCGGGCTATACAAATTTAACGTTATGCCCTTCGGTCTGTGTAATGCACAAGTCACATTTGAGCGCATGATTGATTCGTTCCTTCGAGGCTTCAGATGGTCGACCTGGTTATGTTACCTGGACGACGCTATTGTTTTAAGACATTGTGCAGCCTTATTCAGCACTTGTCGGCCATTCTCCAAGTGTTCCGCAGCGCCGGTCTTCAGCTAAACTCATCCAAGTGCTATTTTTGGTCACCACGAAATAACAGTGCTCCGTCACCTTTTAATAGTGTAGGAAACCGACCTGACCCTGAAAAAATTTCCCTCGTTAAGAATCTCCCCGTACCTCCATCTACCAAAGACCGTCATCCTTTCTCTTGCTTATGGTGTTACTTCCGCCGCTTTGTCGAAAATTTCGCTGACAGTGCCTGTGCCGTTCTTCCGCGTCGGCCTTCATCTGATCGGACCATTCCCTACATCAGCATCAGTGAAAAAGTTGGTCGCTGTGGCGACAAACAATGCCACGCGTTATGCTATTACACGCGCTCTTCCAGCCAGCTGTGCTACCGTATATATTGCTGAATTCCTTCGCCGCGATGTGATTATCCATCACGGAGCTCCTCGTTAGCTGCTCGCCGATCGTGGTCCTTACTTCTTGTGCCTTGTCATCGATGACGTCCTCCGCTCATGTTTCACAAAACAGTTCACCACCGCCTATCATCCTCAGGCAAACGGTCTCACCGAACGATTTAATCGCACCGTAAACGACATGCTCCCCATGCACCCTTGCACCTCATATCGCACGTGACCGCCTTAAGCTGTTGCAGGCATCACAGAAGTTGCGTTACGATTGTCGTCATAAGGATGTATGTTACACCCCAGGTTCCTTAGTGCTCCTGTGGTTGCCAACTCGACGAGTTGGTCTATCAGCGAAGCTTCTACAACACTACAACAGTCCTTATCGTGTTTTGCGCGAAGTTACCGACGTGACGTATGTGATTGCGCCACCAAAGCCGGTGTTACCTTCTACGCCGGTACAGACTGATATAATTCACGCTGCTCCGCTAAAGCTGTATAAACCGCCCGTTAATGCTGCACTATAGGCTACCCGAATGGTGCGAGTGTTTTCGACCGGGGGTTAATGCCTGGAGACAGAATTCTGTCGCATTAGGCCGGCATCGAAGAAGACGTAGAGGGTGCCCCTCGCCATCTTGGCCGCTGTGACTCCTGTGCTGCTCGCCTTACTTGTAAATATTTGTTAATATGCCTTTTTTTGTAACAATACGCGTATTGTAGGAACGGGTCAACTATAAACTATGGACATGCGACCGACGCACTGCAAGAGAGCTTGATATCTTAGCCTCGTCTATATGTTGTCGCGTAGTAGTGACATTGTATAATACAGCGGCAAATCTGTGAATAACGATAATAACATTTATTAGGATAATGTGTGCCTCAAAAGCAAGGTATAGTACAAGCACAGTGATAGCAGCCTACGCGCTCGGCAATCGTTGAAACCTGCTCTGAGGGTCAAGCGCATCGGCTTTTATACATGAGTCATCAAAGGTTGGAGATAAATTACTGGTGTCTGCGTAAAGTACCAAACGATCAAAATCAGATTACACAAGGTTTGGTGACAACAAACAACAGATAGACCCACCGATAACATTCTAGAAACTGCCGATCATGCAGGCGCAACCTGCCCTGAGCGATAACATCCGTTAGACGGAAAAATGCGCTCACCCGATAAAGGTGAACAGGTAGATGTGTCAGTACCCCCCTATTAAAGAGCATTGGCCTGGTGCATGAGGCCGGAGAGCGAAAAACAAAAGGATTGTTATGGTATCTTCGACTGGTCGCCTGTATGCCCCGAAGCAGAGTCGGGTAGATCGGTCGTTTCCCGAGCTCAAAGGTAGGGGACAAGCGCGCAAGCCGAACGTGCGACTCGCTCTCGGAGGAGGAAATTGCTGATGCGAAACCACGTGACTACTGCCAACGTCCGATGTTTCGCCTATCCAAAGCTCCCGGCGCTGCCGGAAATCAATAAAGCTTTTCAAAAATCAATAAAGTTTTTCAAAAATCAATAAAGTTTTTCAAAATTAATAAAGCTTTTCACCACCACCACTGGAAAAACCGGCAGACGTGCCGGCGGGACGAGCGTTCGTCGAGACGCCAGCATGCAGTGGCCTAGGTTGCCAAGGTTACGGTGGGCCGTCGCCAACAGCAGCGATGCGGCGCTGCGATGACGTTTCAATCTCGATGACTGCTCCGACGACAGGGCTCGGAGCGCCTCAGAGCGCTCCAAGATGGAGGAGAGCAATCGAGAAGGACCAGCCGAACGCAGGGCGCGCACCAGCCGAAGACAACGCCGCTCGCGAGAGCGCTCCAGAGCGCTCAGAAACGACCAGCCGAAGATAGCATTAGTAAAGAAACTAAACAAAGAAACGAAGAAACAACATCCGAAAGTTTGTTAGCGATGGTGGAACGGCTTAAGGTGCAGAATATGAATATTTGATGTCGCGAGCGGCGCCGTTTTAATTGTAAATATGTTTGAGACGAACTCATAGTTCATTGCGAAAATACGTCGGATAATCTTGTAGGTTGCAAAATAGCGTCGCAATAGTTTCTCACTGAATCATCGTCATCCTATCGGGGTCCAAACACAAGCACGGTCGCCGGGCTGGCATTCCACATAGCGTCGTCGAAGATTGTAGTGCCCGCTGTTGGTCGTCTGCCGGTTCTTGATGCGAAGCTGGGCGAGCTGTTGGGATTCTTCCACGCGCTGGAGATAGGTGACGACGTCGACATTTTCTTCGTCGGTGACGTGCGGCAGCGTGGCATCGAGATTGGTCGTCGGGTTCCTTATGCGAACCAGCTTGAACGGTGTGAGTTGTGTTTTTCTTGCAGTTCTGTGTTGCAAGGAAATATGATTTTAGGCAACATGGCATCCCACGTCGTGTCTTCCCTGTCGACATGCATCGCTAACATGCACCGGTGAGCGTCTCGTTCAGTCGTTCCATTAGGCTATTCGTCTGCGGGTAGTAGGCAGTGGTCCTCCGATGACTTCTTTGGTTATACTGCAGAATGGATGGAGTAGGTTCAGCTGTAAAAGAAAGGTTTCTCTGTCAGTAATGAGGAGTTGCCGTGCACCATGTCGCAAAAGGATGTTCTCGACGAAAAATTTGGCTAATTCCGATGCACTACTATTGCGCAGCGCTTTCGTTTCGGAGTAGCTGGTAAGGTAGTCCGCGGCCACAATAATCCCCTTATTTCCAGATGTTGACGTCGAAAAGAGTACGTCGCGAACGGACTGCCATATAGGTAAGGGCGGAATTTCGCAGCAAAATTATGGGGTTTTACGTGCCGAAACCACTTTCTGATTATGAGGCACGCCGTAGTGGAGGACTCCAGAAATTTCGACCACCTGGGGTTCTTTAACGTGCACCTAAATCTGAGCACACGGGTGTTTTCGCATTTCGCCGCAAGCGAAATGTGGCCGCCATGGCTGGGATTTGATCCCGCGACCTCGTGCTCAGCAGCCCAACACCATAGCCACTGAGCAACCACGGCGGGTAAATTTCGCTGTAGTCCAAATGATGGTGAGGCAGTCCTCTTCGGTCGTAGAATAATGGCCTTCCGCTTTTCACAGCGACAGGCGAGCGTAAGCTATCACCCATTCAAGTCCATCTTTTCTCTGGACTAGGACGGAAGCGAGGCCCTAGGCTACAGGTGTCGCTACTGGCCTCACTGTGGATTTCGCTTTGGCGTCCTCGTCCAAGTGTGCAAGCACCGGTGCCCAGTGCGTCCGTCGTTTGAGCTCTTGAAATGCATCGGCTTGCGGCGTTTCGCACTCGGACTCGACATTACATCTGATTGGATGTGTTAGCGGCTTTGCGATGCGTGAAAAGTCCTGGACAAAGCGCCTCTAGTACGCACACATGCTAAGCAATCTACGCACTGCGTCCTTGTCGATAGGCTTCTGGAACTTTACGATGGCAGCTGTTTTTTATGGGTCCGGGCGAAGTCCAGATTGGCTGATGATGTTGTCCAGGAAAAGAAGCTCGTCGTAAGTGAAGCGGCACTTTCCCGGCTTCATAGTGAGCCATGATTACTTGATGGTCTCTAGTACTGTCGCAAGCCGCCTAGAATGATCGTAGAAATTTCCAACGATGACGATATCATCTAAGTAAACAAGACAGGCCGGCCACTTTAATCCTGATAATACCGTGTACATCGCGCCCTGGAACGGTGCAGGCACCGAGCATAGTCAGAATCGCATGAGCTTGAACTCAAAAGCCGTCTGACCTGATGATGATGAAGGAGGTCTTCGATCCCTTTTGTCGATTTCTATTTGCCAGTACCTATTCTTGAGGTGCATGACCGAGAAGTATTTAGCCTTGCAGAGGCGATGCGATGCGTCGTCTATCCGTGGGAATGGGCGTACGTCCTGCTTCGTGAGCTTGTTCAGCCCACAATAATCGATGCAGGAACGTATGGTTCCGGTATTTTTCTTCACGAAGACTACAAGAGAAGCCCACAGGCTTTTCGCGGCTGGATGATGTCGTCGTGCAGTATTTTGCCAGTTTGTTACTTTGTAGCTTCACGTTCTCGCGTCGAAACTCAGTAAGTGGTCTGGAGAGTGGTCGAACACAATCTTCGGTTAGTGTGGGATGCTTTGCAACTGCTGCTTGTGGAATCTTCGATGACGTTGAAAAGCAGTCTTTGTGTCGTAAGAGAACATTTCTGAGCTGTTACTGCCTACTCAAACAAGCCAAGTTTGGTTCGGGAACTGATCGTCGGGGTAGATGTGGCAGAGTGGAAGAGAACAAACGCATTGCTGGCTTCCACAATTTCCTCGATGTACGCCATCGTCGTGCCCTTGTTCATGTGCTTGAACGCCTAGTTTGTCAGCATCACTTTTGCTTTCCCTCCGTGCAGGCAAGCGATCGCTCTTTCAACGGAAATTTTGCGGTCGAGCAGTGAGACGTTGGTTCTCCTCGACGACGGCTTTTGTGTCAGCGCTTGTTTCGCTACCGACGGAAATGACAATGCTGGAGCGAAGCGGAATGCTGACTTGGTCCTCAAGTACACTCAAGCCATGATGACTACGAGCGCTCTCGGGTGGCATCGCTTAATCTTCGGGTAACCTTGTCGGCTTTGACTTGAGGAGGTGCTGGGAGGGTCGGGAGCCCGCAAGCTTTTTTTCCACGATTTTATCCCGCCAGAGACGCTACAAAAGCATTCCGTGCTCGCCAACAAGAGCCTGACACCACCTGCAGTTCTTGTAAGTTACTAGTTTCTATATCCATGGTGTGCTGATGCCAGTGAACCTATGGTGGCAAAGTGCTGGTCAGCGCGCTCTATTGATGGGCATACGTCAGTCAATTTTTACCTTGAAGAACAGAGTTGAAATGCCTCCTGAGAACGTCCCTAAAATTACCTTATTAAAAATTGAGAACCGCTTTCCCTATTGAGCATTATGTTTTAAAGCCATTTAGGAAGAAAACAGATAAGAAAAGGAAAAGAATATTCTTTTAGTGATATTAGTGGCGACACATTGTATTTATTTATTATTTACTTACTTATTTACACACTCTCAAGGCCCGAGGGCATTACATATAGAAGTGGTGAGTACATTCTCATTTCAGGAGGTAATGGAGTAAATATCCAGCACCTCTACCAGTTGTCACGTAGTAGTGAAGGTCAATAATAAAGTGGCACATCTGTGAATGATGAAACTATTTTTTTTTGGCGAAATTGTTCCCACAAAAGCAAGTTACACTCGAAGTACAACGACAGCGGCAAACACGTTCGGCGATCGTCAAAATGTGATCTGCGTTTTAAGCGCGTCGGCTTTCATACATGAGCCATCGAAGGTTCAAGAGAAATCGCTGGTGCCCGCGTGTCTTCGAGAAAGTATACACACAATTGCCATCGCACGTACATGGAATCAGATTACATAAAATTTGGTGACAACAGACAGCGGATAGACCCATCGATAGCATTCGAGAAACTTCTGATACATACAGGCGCGTGCTTCTCGGTGCGATAACAGTCGTTAGACGCTGAAACGTGGTCACTCGATGAAGATGAACAAGTTCAGCTGTGAACATTGAGGATATAAGCGTATCTTTGCTATCTGAGAAATTACGACAATGTGAAAAATGTTTTGGTCAAACGTCTGCATTTTTTTATTATGAGTGGTTGTTTTCGGAAGAGATCTTCGATATGGTTCGATGCGGAGCAGTTGAAGCTTAGCAGTGGATTAGTCCACTTGTCCCCAAAACCATTCATGTGTTAGCGTGCTGGTATCCGAGGTCGACTTCCTATTACTTTTCTTGAACCCAGTATACATCATTCGCAATCAATTTATTTCCACATCTAGGATATCACGCTTGACTTTCCAAACAGGGCTCCAATTGTCCGGATTTCCCTCTAGATGAATGCTACGGAAAGCGCGCTAGCGTTGTACATCTTTCCGGTGATCGCCAGCGAATTAGGACACTCAGCACGAAATAGCACATTATCCTGTGCAGCTGTACGCGACTCAAAATTTCGAGGAGCTGCGACTTTTGTGCCCTCTTGTCTGTTGCCGTGGTAGTGTCCCGTATGGCAGTGATAGAGTTTACAACGAGCTCCGAATGCCTCCTAAATAAGAAGAATTATATACGCAAGCCTAATTTACATATATTACGCACCAACTTTTTCTATGATAAGGGGCCCAAAAGCCATTTTTCATGGCTTTATCCCGCAAGAGATGCTACAAATCCAGTCCGGGCTGTCCAGCAAGAGCCTGACGCCACCTGCAGTCTTTCGAGGTCGCTGGTTGCTGTGTCCATGGCGTGCCGATGTGAGTGACATCAGTGACCTTCGGTGGTAAAATTGCCGGTTGGGGCTCTCATTGAAGGGCATAGCTCCGTCAATTTTTACATTGAAGAGCACAGTTGGAGTGCTTCCTGACAACATCCCAATAATGACGTTATTGAAGATAGAGCACGAATTTCCCTAATGAGCATTACGTTTAAAAGGAATCTGGGACAAAACAGTTAAGAAGAGAAAACATTATTCTGGAGGAGTTAGTGGTGATACATTGTATTTATTTATGTATTTATTTATTTATTTACTTATTTATTTTTATTTATTTATTCATTTACATACTCTCAACACCCGTGGACATTACAGATAGGAGTGGCGAGTAGATAGGAACTCGTTGCCACTCTTCTTGAATTTAATGGTGTCGGAGATAGCAGCGATAGAAGCGAAGAAGGTGGTTCCAGCCATCGCCAGTGTGCGGTACAAATGAGTGAAAGTAAGAGTTGGAGTTGCATGGTGGTACCCTCACCTTCATCTGGTAAACTATTCGAGGTGAAATGTAAGATTGTAGAAGGAACAACTCATCATTAAGAACAGCATTAGTCTAGTAATTTAATGTTATGAAAAAGGCATAATCGCGTAAATTTACGACGTAAGGCGAAGTCTGGCAAACCGAGCGTCGTTTTCATTTATGGTGCACTTGCGTGACGCGAATTTAACCCACTAGGGACCGGTTTCTTTATTCTCTTGCTGTCTTGAAATAAATGTCATATCTTAACTTACATTTATACTAATAATTCACATGCAAGAAATTATTACTCTTGCCTAATTAGGTTTTGAAATATAGCCCGTGACCATATGGTCTCACTGGGCCCTTACGCTACAGCAAAATATGCGAAGTTAAAAACATTTATTTCAAGCCATGAAACATCATAAAAAAACACATATAGCGAATAGTCGAGCACTTATTTAGTGTGATATGGTTTAAATCTTGGAATATACATGCTGACGTCATATATTGTGCATTTTGTGTGCACCGCGCTGTTGCAATTATCTCATGCACACCTCCACCTCTTGCCATTAGGTATTGGTGCAACAAAGTGGGCCACTTGGTCACACCGCGTACCAGTCAGGACATCACCAGTCTTTGGTATTCTGCGTTGACCCGGTCCTCTAGGCGTATTGTCCCATCGCATCAGGTAGCTTTGTGCAATTTGCCTGCGGAATTCCACCTGCGTGACGTTGAACCCTGTGCTACGAATTAGTGCGCAAGCGTTGCTGATAGATACATCACAAAGTGAAGTGAAAATCGGCCACCACCACTTTTTTCCACGGATTGCAATCCTATAGGTGCGTGCATTCGCATCCATCTGGTCCGTACCTCCTATAAATCTTGTACTTAGCAACAGTGTTTGGATGGGCCACCTTGATTCGCTTCTTCTCAACATACGAGTACTTGCCCTATCGAGTACGGCGTTGTCAAAAAGATCGAACAACTCAACAGGTGAAAAGTCCCTGTAAGCAGCAAAGTTTGGGTCGGGAAATATGCCAAGGCTTGTCTGGAGATCACCCTTCGTCCACTTAGAAGCAGTGGATCATTTTGCCGGAATGGCCGCATCAACTACAGAAGAAGAAACCTCTGATATTCTGTCACCTCGCTCGCCGGGGTCGTCATCGTCCCAGTCACATCCACCAATGCGGCATCCGTCAGAGAAAACAGTTTCAGTGCCGGCTAATAGCTACCACCTGCTTAGAATGTCAATGAGCCCACCTGAGTTTTCATCAGCCGAGTTTTCACCCGAATAGGTGCTAGCCTCTGGTGGCTCGATATAAATCACTGACACTTTGTCATGTTCCTCTACGACTGCTTCGCTATTTTTTCCAACATCAAACTATTCAGACAATAAAATAAGAAATAACCGCTGCGAGAACGCGCCAACAGCCGTGCAAGAGATGAGAATGCAGTTAAAAAAATAAAACGTTAGGTAGCCTAAAGGCCCAGCGTGACCATATGGCAACGCGCAAGATAACACGCTCGTTCATGGATAAATCAAACATTATTCCTTCACAAATGCTCATCGAAGGTCACATATTCAAAGAACAATACGGAGGTAAGGATATCTGACTATTGCTTAAAGAAGTAGTGAAAAAAAAACACGCTTACCCCTTGGAGCAATGCATGGCAACGCTACTCCCAAAGCAACACTTATTCCCTCCTTTGCGAGGGGCTCCCACAAAACGACTGACAGCGGCTGCAACTTGGTATCCATAAAGGGAACTCTAATCTGTCAAACGGCACGTCAAAGGCAATTTCGGTGCCGTTTTGTTAATCGTAATTTATGGAAACCCACTGCGCAGACTACCGTGACCATATGGTCACGCTGGTCTTTAATGGGTTAATAAAATGAAATGGGCGGCCTTGTTCTAAAGTGATTCTAGAAGATCAGTTAGACGAGCTTGACCAGGGCCTCAAATGTAGAAGGCGTATTCGAGCTTGGTAGGTACCAATATTTTATAACGTTATGACTGAACGTGAGCAGTCACACTGGTAGAATTGCGACGTATGAAACGCGGAATGCCACTAGTGTTGATAAATATGTATTGGAGATGCCCTTTCTACGAGAGATTACTAGTGATATGTGTACCAAGATATCTGTAAGATGCCACAGGGGCTATTGCTGTGTTATTGAGGGTGCAGTTGGAATAAACAGGGCACGAGGAAATCCATACAACGCTCATGATATAACATTTATTAGCATTAGAAAACGTTAAAGAGTCGTAACACTACGAATATATGGCGGTAAGGTCGAATTGCAGGGCAGTATGATTGGAGGTGTTAATGGTGACATGATAAAGTACGCAGTTTTCGGCGAAAAGTTTTATACAAGAATGAACGAACATGGGGAGGTCGTTAATAACAATTACAAAAGTATTGTACCCAACCGGCCCCTGTGCTACCCCAGAGTGTACAAAAGAGATGAGAGAATCATATCCCTTAGCAGATACATAAAGGAAGTGATTAGAAAGGGAGCACTCAATTCAGCACAACATAACATTACCAGGAATAAATTTAGGCAACTTAAAGAAAATTTGTGAGACGCAGAGTTGAAAACCTTCGTGAAATCCAAGAATATGCAATCTATTCTTGGTTCCTTGTCTGCAGCACTAAATAAATCACTGTTAAAAGCTAAAAGCTCAGTGCACCATGAAAAATAAATTCTAGAAACATGCAGGCAGCTAGTGAAAAATGAGTTTGATCCTAGAAAAGCAATATGATGGGAGTAAATGGCCCATTCCCTGAGCTTACAGGATGCACTGGTAAGTGATGTGGGCCTACAATAAAATGGAGTCAGTAGGACCTGTCTTATGCAGTGGAACCACGTTCTCTCGTTTTCGATCATAGGCATGGTGGTTGAATCTAGTGGCTGAGCAAAACTGTGCGACAGTATTCAAGAACAGGTGAGTGTGTTTTTAAGAAACATTGAATTTATATGATCCTACCCATAATTATTTCACATAATCCCTACACAAGAACATATTTTTTTTGCTTCGTAATCAAACTAGCAATGGCAACAACACAAAAGAAACATGGTTCATAGAAATGTAATCAGCAAACGAGATGTCAGGGCACGCATGGTGTGACATGGCATAAAAAAATGACACGAATAGATTGCTTGACATTTCGCAGTAGTTTGGCGTAATAGTTCTGTGGAAACGCGCAAGGTGGAGCGAAGTAATTAAGATAGGGAAAATGAGGCATCCACCGAATCGTAGCAGTTGCTTCAAAGAAAACACATACGGGTTCCTCAAAAGAAAAGCCTCACATTCGAAGAAAAATTCGTCCTGGTACGGGACTCGAACCCGGGACCACCGCCTTTCCGGGGCCGCTGCTCTATTATCTGAGCTAACCAGCCAGCCAGCAGAACGCAGGGCGAAGTCTACTTCCTCAGCAACTCAAACCACAGGGAACAGCTGGGCATAATATTTCTGAAGAGAAGCGCAAACTGGAGAGGAATAATTTATAAAGGGAAATACTAGACATCCACGCAATCGTAGCAGTTGCTACAACAAAACCCAGTGTTTCCTTAGTAGCGACAGCTACGATTGCTACAAGGTTGCTACAATTTGCTAGAAGTTGCTACCCAGGCTATATTTTCCATGTTAACCTATCGTAATTTGGTCAAATCGTTCGTAGGCTGTTTCTGAGATTAAGGGGTGTCGACACGAGACTGCCTGCTTCCGCATTGCCACGGTATAGGTCGATGGCGCTTATTCTTTTTATTAACTACAACAAGGTCGTGTTAATCGCGCAGATCCGGCACAAGAAAACGGCTGTAATCAGTATATCCGTCTAAATGCTGCATATACGCACTGATATATCCTATTATAACTACCTGGCCCGATATATTAAACTGACTAATGTCACTTCTAATGCAATCAATGAATTTTTTTTATTGTATCTCTGCTGCCACTACCTGTCCATAGCTTACGTCCGCTCGGCTATCTGAAAGCGCCACCAAATGGCCGTTTAGGCAACTGTTGGATCACTGCCGCCGAAATTAGGCTGCTCGCCATCTCGGAGCCGATTATTGAGAAAAGGAGAGGGCGAGTCCGCCGTCAAGTTGAAAATCACGGCGCAAAGTTGGCGTGGTGCCCGCTATGGCAACATACAGCATGTACGTAATTATTGCGACTGGATTTATCGAAGCGCGACAGTTAGATGCCTTATTTCGCGGCGCTAATCTCAGGAGAAGCCTGGCGTTAACAGCAAGCCATGCCTACAAAGAGGTTGCGGAAGCAGGTGGTTTCAAAATCATCGGAACATGCGTTGGATTCACAAAGCGTGATCATCGCACCGACAAGGCAGAAGTTTATTATAGGAGTAACATGGATCAGCATGCACATGTGGTTCTTGTTTTCAGGTTAACAGCTATCGATGAAATGAAGCAGGGGCCACGGCGGTGTTGCGGGAAAGTGTAAACAGACCGCAGATCAGTCACTCAGTCACCAAACTTTATTAAGGTCCTAAGGAACTACTAAGTCATAGCAGCGGGCCTCTCCCACGTTCCTCTTCCGGTTCATAACGTAATCTCGAGTTCTTGCACTAGTTAGCAGCATGCCGGTAATGCGCTTTCGTCATGGGAAGCATGTAGGGCTTTGGAATATTCACGAGTCGAACGAAGGATTTAATCAAACTACAAGGGCTTAGTGGCTAGGCACGCATTTTAATAAAACTAGTTTTCAATGTGGTGTCAGGTGCTTTAGGCACGGGAGATACCCAATACCCGTTATTCGATGTGCTCCTTGCCGACACTATTCACATTTGATATAAACACACATTACGTGCTCCTCTGAATAATTGGAAAGTGCCGGTTACATGGGCTGCCCCAGTGTGTCGAAGCATCGGTCGAACTAAAGACGCTGTTGTTTTCACCAACGTGACTTGACGTGTGCGCGCGCTCGCACTAGGTCGGACATTGTTTAGCGCTTTACTCTACGATGCGCCCGTCTGTCATTACAAGTTCTATGAAGATACCGCGCACGTAGCTGAGTTTGTTCAACGAACCAGCTAGCTACAGAGCTTCGGTCGTTGCTTCTGTGAAATCGGTGCAGCCAAAAGTGAGGTACCTTGAGCGTTGTTGTAAACACTGTTACATCAAACAGCGCAGGAATTTCTCCTGGTCAGACGCGGTCTTATTGCAGTTAACGTCGAGAACATCGCTTGTCAGTTGAAATGTAATCAATCCTAAAAAAAACCAAGCAGGCAGCATGGCCAGCGCGTCGGGACTCAGCCTAATGACGCTGACGCTGCAGCTGCTGGTGCTGCTAGTGCTGATAGTTAAGCTTTAGTCTCCACTAGATGAGCCCTTGCGGGGGTTGCAACTTGATCTGCTGAGTGCCTATACTTGCGCGACGAGCTCGGGCAACGTCATGGGAACAGGCGACCCGTCGTTCGCATGTTATGGAAGAAGCGGCATCCGACGCTCGGCCATGCCAAATGGCGGGAGCCGCAACGTCTAAGCTACCAATTCATGTAACCGTCATGATAAAGCTTAATATTGACTTGGTGTTCAATGTAAAAGTCACAAGCATCCACTAAGCTGCTAGTCTCAAACGCACTGACAGGAAAGACACGTACATAAAGTCTTAACCACAGCCAGCGTCATAGGTATGAAGAGATACTGTCCGACCATCGAACGCAAGCTACAACGTATCAGCCATTTCATGCTGCAAGGCAAGCCGCACCCGACCTTGACGTACTTGGACAAGAGACCATGTAACGCAAAAGATGTTATACACGGAATTCAAGCAGCGGCGACCGATAAAGAAATCCCGTGGGACATCAAAATTTCAGGAGCCAAAATAGAACAAGTGCGCAGATACGGCATATCAGACAAAATCCTGGTAACCATTGAAGTCACGTCACTCCCCCGTCATGCACTTAAGAATCGCCCAGTGATGAGGATGGTAATGATGGAGGAGGATGAAAAGGAAGGAAAGAAAGGTAGGCAACCTAGTGATGAAACTATACCTTTACAAGTCACGCAGTGTTCTGTGCACGCATTTCTGCGCCATTGGGCAGACGTTTTCATCAAGCGCCACGAGTACATTGTACGCCCAAACTGATGCATCAATTTACAGGTAACGAGAGGCCTCGACACTCTATACCAATGTGAAAAGCGGTACAACTGTCAAGTAGAACACCCCTGAGCATACCTGCTGTATCCTTGTCGTCAAAAGCTGACAAGGAAACAAGAAAGCTGTCAACCCTGCGACAACAACGATTTTTACAACGGAACCACGGACCTCCTGCTACTCCCACGCGACATCCCAACGCATGGCCAAAACTAACTAGCAGATTAGCACCGCTCCAGGACAGCGGTAGCAGCCCAAGTCGCAGCGATAGCAAATTATTCGTTCATAGGACAGTTTTTCATCTGGGACCTTCAGCTTCGTAGTGGCTGCAAAAGAAGGGCACTCAAGAAAAAAAAGTGAAATACCCAATCACAGGTCCAGGCAGGAAGTGTTCCAGGCAGCAAAGCTGCCTAGCTCTAACAATATGCTCTCTACGTCCAACAGTATGTTTTTGAAACATGCAGCCGCAACGACCTCGCATTCCGGCATGACCGAACTAGACCCTCCAGCGACCGTCTCCAGTGAGCGGTACAAAGGAGGTACACATAGTGCAACTATACAGTATCTTAGAACAGATGCAAACGAGCGTGCACATTATGAGTGCAAGGGATATCCTCCCTTGCTGAACACTCTCTGTAGCGTTAGCCAGCTTGGAAGACTCTCGTCACAAGCAAATGCGCTAAGATGACCCACATTCCGGTCTTAGAACCCTCCACTGTCACGTCTACCTAAGAAGCACATAAACGACAAGTACCTAAAATACCAACATCAAATTTATCCGTAACTAGCCACCAACACTTAAACAACAAAATACTAGCGATTCAGCACGTAACCATGCATGGCTGATTAACACGCGTGTTTGGCATGACAGTGGAACTGTAGGGGATCGAGGGGTAAAATAGGCACCTTTATAAGCTACATACAGCAAACAGAAACCAAACAAGACAAAATACTCATACAGGAACCTTGGGAAAACATTGCTCCTTCAGGTTACCTTGCTTACAATAGCCGCTACATTGGCTAGAATACCTGCTGCTGCTGCAAAGTACGTTGCAAATGATCTCGCAGTAGTTCATTTTCACACACACACATTTTCAAATCTGCTAGCACAAAACAACATCGCTCTCTGCGCACTACGAGCGAAACAAGGGAGGCTAACTGACATTAAAGCTTGCTGAACGCTGAACAGGGCAAGCAATTTGAAGAGGTCGTCCGAGTAATGGCATTCGAAAAGGTCTACGCTTATAAGAGCACACTTCGTCGCCACTACTCTTTTTTGGGGCTACCGCTACACAACCCCCATTGGCCTCCTTTTTGAACAAGCCTTGCTAGAATGTCGATTTACCTTAATGAATGTCACCACTGACCCTGCGCTCATTGGTAATAGCGGCCACGCAGACACAACTTCAGATCTGTCATGGATCAAAACAAGACTACTCGTCTCCTGTTTCACCATTCGGTTGGCCTTCATAGCTAAGGCATCACAGCCTTAGTTGCATTTTTGCTATAAATCCCTACATAAACAAACGAATTACCTAACAGTCTCTTCGATCACCTGCATGATAACCTATGTAGTGACCATAAGATAATATATATGTGGATAGGTCATCCCTGAAAATAAAAGTGTACTGAACGCTGGTACACACACGCCACCACTAAGTGGGACGAAATGTGAGTTAACCAATCTAAAGAGCCACCTCAATTATCTTTGGACGAAATTCGTTATATATGCAAGGGCACTCACGAGCTACACACGTCCTTGATAGGGCGCAAGAAAGAACACCCATGTATACATGCGCATCTTCTAGGTCTTTACGAAAGAAAGCACAAAAATTAACATGGAAGTGCAACAAACTTAGCAAGTATTGCAGACGAGCGCTAGACCGTATAAGAGGCGCATGAGTGCACGAAACCTTTAGCCACAGAAACCTGGCTACAACCTCCCACTTTCTAAAAGGGCAACTACACCCAGCGCAAACCAGGTACATATTACGCTTGCCCAGATTAAGACACAATGACCAAATCAGACTAAGTACTCGCGAAACAGAGGAACAAATCACCATGACCTTCATCCAGCTGCTACACCCGGCAAGAACTACGCCGTATCTACCCATATACCCTGACTTACAAGACAAAGACCCAGGAGGAATCGATTTGCCGTTCAATATGCGTCAAACTCACAGCCGCACTGCAGAGGTTCACATTGATCAAGGATGCTAGGGGGAATTATTTACTTGACCAGCGCTGAAAAGACAGGTCAAACAAGAGGCATGGAACGCGGGCTATATTTCAAACAAACGCCGTGTGCTGCCTTTGAGCTTGTTCTTGACTTTTGTGAGCTGTTCAGGTACGTTATGTTTCACCATGAAGCCCACGTTTCTACCCATTGGGGATTCATTTATTAAGTTGAAAGCCTTGCATGGCCAATGAGTCGAAAATCTGACCGCTTGGTTTAACGCCATCCGGCGTTATGGCAGCAAAATTCAAAGGCAATAAAATTGGGAGTGAAACCCACAACCTTCGGTGTTAAGTATGACAAAGTCAAGGCACAGTTCATTAACATAGAGTTACTTAAGGCACTCGAACCCACGAACATTGATGCAGCCGAACTCACGACCTGTGGTCTTAAGGCAAAGCAAATTAAGGTACAATTAAGGCCTGGGAGTCAAACTTTCTCTTGCTAGTATGGGCGCACCGGCAATATCTCCAAGCTGGATTCCAATTAACATCATGAAGGTTGGAAGTCGAACCCACTACCTTTGTTGTTAACTAGGGCGAAGTTCATTAAGGGACATTTAATGACGATGTAGTTAATTAGGTCACTCGAACGAACGACCTTTGGTGGTAGAAAACAATTAATAGGAAGTAACAGTGCATGAAAATGAACATATGAACCCTAATTATTGTCTGGTGAATGCGCAGGCCTTTGCCTTTAACTTTTATTTTGATGAGGAACAGAGAGGTGTGGGTCGCCTTGGTAGGTGGAGCCTGCAGTCCAGTGCCACAGCTTAGGTGGCAGCACTTTCAGCTCTGGCGATCCTCCAATCCTCCAACTTTCGCTGATCCTCCAATGCTTGCTGGTCAGCACAGTCTCCAACTGTTCATGCGTTGCGTTTCGATTGCAGGATAGGGGTGTTATCAAAGATATTTTCGCATATGCATATCGTTGATACAGGGTAGCTCCTCTGTACAGAAATGAAAAGGGCTTCATAAAGGGTGGGGTACATCGCGTGGAGCAGCGTAAAGTGAGGATAGGTGTTGGTCTGGAGTTGCCTCCAGGCCGTGACTTGAGCTCTGGTGAGGGATGGGTGTGGTGGCAGCAGCGTTCTCGAAAGGTAGCAGTATTGAATTATTTCATGTAAAGTATATATTGCACGTGGAAAGTAGTCCTCTGCCGTCTCTTGCAGTGCTTGGTTGCTGTGACCTCGGGCTATCGTGTATGCAACATGGTTTCAGCTGAGGTTATCTTCTGCTAATGCCCAGGTTATAGCGATGCGAGGCATTTCGTTGAGGTGGTTGAAGATATCGCAAGCTTCTTGATGCACATGACTGTTCGCGTAGGCTCGACATGCTGAGTTACACTCGGTCAGAATATATATTCGCTCATGCCGCGATGGCGGTCGCAATAGCGGACGCAGACATTGTGCGTACGAATGGATGCGGATGCTGTTCATCCTGTCTGTGTCCGGCCACGCTGATGACCATGCCCTGTTAATTCGTTTACTTGGTCGCATCAGTTCAGCGACCAAGTAAACTGAACTGAACTTAGGCGCCATCGTTATTTGCTAGTATAAGTACTTCAGGAATGCTTGTTGACCGCTGAATGCCGTTGTTCTGCCTCCTCTAGTGAGGTTGAGTCGTCTTATTTGCGCATGTTGGTTTGCTTTAATTACTTCGTCAAAGGTGTTGTGGATGCAAAGGGTAGAGGTTTCATTCTTCGCGTGCCTCGAGGAAGGCTAAGGACTTGTTTGCACGCTTTCCATAGTACTACAGTTACTTGGGCGTTTTCGGTTGTTGCTAGGTTGAACTGCGATACCACGTACGTGATTCTCCTGACTTTAAGGGCACGAGCCAAACGTATTATGTGAAATTTCTTCCTGACAATTCTGCGACTTGCGACTCTCTTCATTATGCAAGATACGCTGTAGGCCGTTTCTATTAGTGCGCGTATACTTTGGTTTTAAATCGGAGTTCTTAGGCCCCCGTTCCTGCGGTGAGCGTCGGCGAGCGAACGAGCACAGTTAAGGATCAAAGCGAACGCGGACTGCAGCGGCACATGAAATATGGCGGTAGCGAACAGAGCGGAGGAGAAAAGCGGGCGAAGAAGACATGGCGAAATGGCGTGAGGTGAAAAGCGTAATGCTGGGCAAAACTGGCTTTAAGGCGACCATGGCTACGGGATGACGCGAGAATGGCGCGCGTCGTCGATATGAAAACAAAGCGCTGATGAGTGGAAGCCTCTGTGTGACGGCTGTTGTAAGACGCGCCCACGCATCACCCGCGCGCTACCTCTCTTGCTGTCGCGATCAGCGATCAGCGATGCAGTCACGCACACTTCGCGCTGTTTGCAAAGTGCCGCAAGAGACAGATTGTCCGTGCCAGCCAATAATATATCGCGTAATGAAAAGATATAGAGCTGCATTCAAATGTCGCATTATGGGGTATCGTAATCGTCGGCGTAATATTTTGCTACCATTATGTCGCATGTGAACCCCGAAGATGCGGGTTGTTTGTACTTTGGGTATAGGTTTGTCGTTAGGCTGCATTTCAACGGCCTCTCTCCCTGTGCTTTTTCCTCTGGATTTCTTTGTAAGGACCAGGAGCTGGGATGGTTGTGTGGACCAATGCAGGCTAGAAATACATTGATTAGGTGCGCGAACTTCTCATTGTTAAATCGCGAAAGGAATATGGGGAAAATGCAATGCAAGAATGGTAAGCATAAAAGTCACTCTGCTACAATCACCAGCACCGCGACAATAAACAGTACAATACGCGGAAAACAACCAATGTTTCACAGTTTCATTCTACGTATCCGGGGAAACTTAAAACCGAATCGCAAGCGAACACACAATAGCACGAAGAGATTTGAATGCATTACGAAAGTGGTACTAGATATACTGTGCTGAATCTAAATTGCAAAGGAGAGGTAAATTTGCTTTCACGACGGGAAAAGACTTCGAGGCACAGGCATCGCAAATGAAGAAGGGCTTGGAAATGCATCACAGTGCAATGAGAGAGAATGCGCACGGAAATAGTCGAAGACGATTGACAAGAAGTGGGCAATGTACAAAACAAAAAGCACTCGCGCGTGAAATGCGCACTAATAAAACAAATAAGTATTTACTTCATAAACTGAAACAACTTAACGTAGACGGTAACCTTCTGAAATGGATTGAGTGTTTTCTTCTCAACCGCTCCGAATTTGTTTGTGCTAACGGTATCAACTCCGGTTTTAAAAAGGTCCGCTCAGGTGAACCACAGGGTTCCGTCCTTGGACCTCATTTAATTTCCTAATTTACATTAATGATCTTCCCTCGCTTATCAAGTCCCATATCCATCCGTTCGCTGACGATTGCGTCATTTCGGAGAAGTTGCCAATGCTAACGATATCGAATTACTTCAGTCGGACCTTAACACTATAGGGAACTGGTGCAATGAATGGTTAAAGGATCTCGATATAAACAAATGCAAAGTTATGCGTGTTTCTAGGAAAACATCTTCAATACCGTCCTACTACATTAACAACATGTCTTTGGAATCAGTTTGTTCATGTAAATATCTTGGTGTTTACATCACTTCTAACCTAAGCTGGTCTCTTCAACATGAGAACATAATTAAAGACGCTGATCACATGCTTGGCTACCTACGTCGCAATTTTTTGAACGTACCTACTAATTTGAAACTTTTATTATATAAAACTTTATACGAACCAAACTCGAATACGCGACTCCTGTATGGGACCCTGCTCTTGAAAACCTAATCACTGAACTCGAGATGGTTCAGCAGCAGCAGCAAACGACTTTATTGGGGTCCTGAGGAGCTAAGCGGGGGCCTGCAGGTCCCTACCCAGCCGCTGGCTAGTCCCATGTCGGAACAGAGAGGCCATGCCTCTCCGCTCGTTCACGGGCCCTCTGGACAGCCAAGAGCTGGACGTCCTGTCTCGGGTCTGTGATGGCCTTCGTCCAGTCTTCTTCTGTATTAAAATCCTGTAACACAGGGCACTGCTAGAGCATGTGATTTAATGAGCTAAATTCAGTGCCGCAATCTGGGCAGAGTGGATCGATGTCCGGGTGGATCTTGTTCAAAAAGCCCCTAGTGGGGTAGGACCCCGTCTGGAGCATGCGAAGCGTGCTAGCTTGTGGCCTGTTAAGCTTATGATGAGGGAAAGGAAAACTCTGCCTATTCCCTCTGTAATGAGAGGTGATTTCATGAAAGGTAACCAGTGGATCACTGTGGACGAGCTCTCCCGAACTCACGTGATTGCTAACCACAACCGCACAGCGAGTATAACTAGCATGAAATTTAATCTTTGCCTCCCATCGCTGGCGTCTCGCAGAAAAGTGCTTCGTATTGCCCTCTTCCTCAAGTTGTACCCTCATCATACTCTACTAGATCACCTCGTCCCCCATCCAATTTATGTATCCTGTCGCATTGATCATCAGTACAAAGTCGGCATTTTGTCATGCAACACTAAACGTTTTTCACAATCATTCCTGCCGCGAACCTCACGTGACTGCAACCATCTTCCCGCCGATGTTGTAGGCCTCATTAATTATGAGCAGTTCCGTGAAGCCTTAGCTAATATTGTATATACAGGTACCATTTACACACTCATGTAACCAACTGTATTTGCCTTCGTCATTCTTTTGTATTTACCACTCCCCCTCTCTAAAGCCTTTGGCCCGGAAGGGTATAATAAATGAAATGAAATGAAAGTATAAAAGACGGCACAGCGTGTTCATTCCGATACAGATAGGCGAAATGACTTTCCGTTTTTATTTCGATAGCAATTACATAGGTACTCGAGGCGCAATTCTGCCGTAGGCATCAGTGTCGCCGGGAGGCTCGGCACAAACTCCAAGGGCGATAAAATTGTCGCCGCCCACCATATGTTGCATGAGCAAATGAAAGCGTACGAGGGTGAGCCCGCGATCGCGCCTCAATCTCGCGCACGCAACGGACGAAAGCGGGGAGCAAGCGCACCGCTTCCCATCGCGCGGATGGCTTCAGGGCCAGGGTAGAGAGGTTGGAGGAGCGCGTTCTGCACTGCGCAGCCAGGTCGCGCTTGCGAGCGTGGTAGGGCCGCTGTGTGTAGAAAGCCATCAGCGACAGGTACAGAGTGCACGCTGTTCTTTGTTTTCGGCGCTTCGTTTGCGTCGATGCGAGCGGCAGCACGAAGGCGAATTCGCTCCCTGCTGCTGCCGCGTTTTGACACCGAGTTTCCGCGGTCGTGGATTGAGGTGTGTTCATGTTTGCGTGTGCGAGCGTGACACTATGCTTGTTAACTTAGTTAGTATGCCTTTGTTTACAAGCTTATACGGCCGATGAGACCATTTCCTTAGTTTGTACAGCTCTTTGCTATCGCCTTGCCTTTCTAGCGAAACTGCGAACATCTTTAAAAGAGATTCAGCACACAAGCAGAGGAGAAACGGGGCTCCAACTCGCGCCGTCACTCGCGGCGTCGCGGCGGTATATAAGCAGCTGCGCTTGCCTCTGCTAGACATTCACGAGATGAGATGCCTCCTGGAGACAGAGCTGCTCGCTGGAATGAGAAGCGAAGGTTGCGGCGTGCTACAGAGACTGATTTTCTAGGTGGCTTTGGCTCAACTCTTGCAAGATGGGCTGGGTGGGAATCGAACCAGGGTCTTCGGAGTGTGAGACGGAGACGCTACCACTGAGCCACGAGTACGATGCTTCAAAGCGGTACAAAAGCGCCTCTAGTGAGTGCGGTGTTGCCTTAGAAACGAGCTGTTTCTAAGGCTTAGGCGTGCGTCGCTTGCTCAGGCGCACATTTCGTTGCCGCGCCGAACGCTGCGTTGCTCGACGCTCACCGCGTCCAATGCGGGGCGCGTAGTCGCTGCGCCGTAGCCCATTGTCTTACACCCCTTGGCGGCTCGACGGGAACGCTGTCGCGTTCCACTCTTGAAGGCGAAGCAGAATAACGCATGAGTTGTTTCTTTGTCTAGCCGAACCAAATATAGCCAAGCAACAGCAGTTCACCAGGCTAAACAGTGGTTCAACAACTAAAATAAAGGCTAGTATGCTTGGCATCCTGGGCTTAACCTTAGCTAAGCCACAGCCATTTTTTTTTTGCAATAATGTTCGGCACATACCGACTCACACAATTAAGCGTAAAAGATAATTAAAAGAAGGCACATGCTCCCCTGCCACAGACCTAGTAGCACATACACAGTTACCCAAGTTGACGTGAAGGAGGTTCATTGAGGAATGGCACATAACTTGTGTCACATGCCGAGTGAGCCAAGTTGGTCCGATAGTTGCTTTTAAACCCCGCTCCTTCAGCACGCTAGCCCGAGTATCTAGCCTTTAGACCATCGACGAGTCGGTTACCCAAGCTGGCATCAGAGAGGTTAGTCAAGGGCGAACATACCGCATACTGGCTGAAGTACCCAAGGAATACTACTCACAATAAGAACACTTAGTTGTTTTGTCTCAGATGTGATATTACTGTTACGTGTAGCTGGAGCCCAATGCTACATGTACTTTATTTACAGGGAAGCTAACAGAAGGCCAAAATGACGACGCTATATCAAGCGGGGCCACGTCGCCTTCTTTCTCCTCAGTGCAGCCACACTGTGACGGCTGTTCCGTAGCATCCGTGCCAGAAGAAGCACCGTCCCGGTGCTTAATCTAAACATCCGCGGTGAAAGGTGTGTGGTATGGCTTTAGTCTCGCCACGTGAACGATGTCACTAGCAGCCGACGATGACGCTGAGAGGTTGACGGGGATGACTTCATACGTGACATCGATCACTTGTCGCACCACACGGTATGGGCCAGCGCAGCGCGACAGCAGGTTTTCGAAAAGGCCCACACGTCAATTGGGTGACCAGAGAAGCACCAGAGAACCCGGAGTAAAGTGCACGTCGTGATGGTGGCAATCATAGAGGCATCTCTGATGCTCCTGCGAGGCCTCGAGACGGGTGCTGGCGAGCTGGCGCGCGTGGTCTGCGTGTGCGATCGCGTCACGGGCGTATTCAGTGGCTGAACGTTTGGCCGAGGGCAACAAAGTGTCTAAGGGCAACGCGGGGTCTCGGCCATGTAGGAGGTAGAATGGTGTATAGCCGGCGGCGTTGTGACGTGATGAATTATACGCGAACGTCACATATGGTAAGTGAAGATCCCAGTCGTGGTGGTCGGTCGCAACGTACTTCGAAAGCATGTCGGTGATGGTCCCATTGAGGCGCTCCGTGCGGCCGTTGGTCTGTGGGTGTTAGGACATGCTGAACTTGTGCTTTGTCGAGCAGGAGCGGAGGATGTCCTCGACGACTGCCGACAGAAAGCTGCGGCCACGGTCAGTAAGTGATTGGCGCGGAGCACCGTGCAGTAAAATGTTGTCATAGAGCAGAAAGTCCGCAGCGTCAATAGCACAACTTGTCGAGAGGGCTCTGGCGATAGCGTACCGCGTAGCATAATTGGTAGCCATGGTTGACCCATTTATTTCTAGAGCCCGAGAGAGGAAACGGTCCAAGCAAGTCTAGACCAACACGGAAAAAGGGTTCCGGTGGGATGTCGATCGGCTGGAGACATCCAACTGGAGGTGTAGAGGGCTTCTTCCGGCGCTGACAAGGCTCACAAGCAGCAACGTAGCACCGCACGGAGCGGGCGAGACCCGGTCAAAAGAATCGACGGCGTACACGGTCATATGTGCGCGAGACGCCCAAGTGTCCAGCCAAGGGAGCGTTGTGAAGCTGTTGGAGGACAGTCGAACGCAGGTGAGATGGAATTACGAGCAGAAGGTCAAGGCCATGTGGATCGAGATTGCGGCGGTATAATGTCCCCGCCTTAAGGAGAAACATCCGGAGAGAGGCGTCGCCAGGGGTTGACTCCAGATGGTCGATGAGGGCTCGTAATGAAGGATCGCGGCGTTGCTCGTTGCCGATTCCAAGCAACTGGGACACAGAGAAAACGAAAGCGATGGCATCCGCATCAGCCGGTTCGTCGACGGGGTAGCGGGACAGACAATCGGCGTCATGGTGCAAGCGTCCCTTCTTATATACCACGGAGAAGGTACATTCTTGCAGGCGTAACGCCCAGCGAGCGAGTCGTCCCGTGGGGTCTTTGAGCGACGATAGCCAGCAGAGCGTGTGGTAATCAGTGATGACACAGAAGGGGTGTCCGTACAAGTATGGACGAAACTTCGCAATAGCCCACACAAGAGCAAGCCACTCGCACTCTGTGATTGAATAATTGCGCTAGGCGGGTGATAGAAGTGGGCTGGCATAGGTTATAACGCGATCATGTCCATGCTGGCGTTGTGCTAACACTGCTCCTATGCCGTGACCACTGGCATCAGTTCGAACTTCCGTTGAGGCAGACGGGTCAAAGTGGGCCAGAATTGGAGGCGTAATAAAGAGAGTAGTGAGCTGCGACAAAAAAGCGCCATGGTCAGGTCCCCAAGAAAATATGGCTTTTTTCTTCAACAGGTCGCTAAGGGGACGTGCAATTGTCACAAAATCCTTCACGAAGCGTCGGAAATAAGAGCACAGTCCTACGAAACGACGAACGTTCTTGGTAGACTTCGGAACAGGAAAGTTCGTAACGGCGCGAATTTTGTCCGAATCAGGTCGCACGCCTCTGGCGTCCACGAGGTGTCCAAGGACGGTGATTTGGCGGCGAGCAAAGGGACATTTTGATGAGTTCAACTGGAGACCAGCGCGGCAGAGCACGTCCAGAATCACTGAAAGACGTTCTAGATGCGTGTCGAATGTGGGTGAATAAACGATGACGTCGTCCAGATAGCACAAACAGGTAGACCACTTGAAACCCTGAAGCAGAGTCCATCATTCGTTCGTAGGTGGCGGGCGCGTTACAGAGACTGAAAGGCATCACCTCGAATGATAACGGCCATCAGGGGTAATAAATGGAGTTTTCTCTCGGTCCATGTCGTCGGCGGATGTCTGCCAGTAGCCGGACCGTAAGTCGATAGAAGAAAAATAGGTGGCACCACACAGGCAGTCGAGAGCGTCATCAATACGTGGCAAAGGGAACAGGTCCCTTTTTGTGATTTTGTTCAGGTGGCTATAATGAACACAAAAACGCCACGTTCCATCCTTCTTTTTGAAATGTATGACGGGAGAAGCCCAGGGACTACAGGAAGGCTCGATAATGTCCTTTGCAAGCATCTTTTTGACTTTCTGTTGGATAACGGCTCGCTCGGACGCAGAAACACGATATGGACGTCGGTGAATGTGGTTCGCATCGCCAGTGTTTATGCGATGGTTTACGACGGACGTTTGACCTAAGGGTCGATTGTCAAAGTAAAAAATGTCGCGATAGCCTTCAAGAACGCGGAAGAGAGCTTCAGCTTGAACAGGTGGAAAGTCAGTGGAAACCATCTTCTCAATGACGACGTCAATACCGTGCGATGACGTCATGGTATGGGCTGAGCTGTGACGATCTTCCACTGTGAATGGCTCGATCTGATCACCCTGCAAAGCGCTAATTATAGCCAATGAAATTCCCTGAGGCAGAACTTGCGCGAATAGCGCGAAATTGACAAGGGTAAGGCAGGTGCGGTTACCAGTAATTGTCAGCACAGTGTGCGGCACGGTAATACCATGTGTAAGTATAAGTGCCGGAATTGGTGCGACCACGTAATTACCGTCAGGTACAGCTGGTGAGGACAACAAGTCGACTTGTGTCACAGATTGAGGTGGTAGGCGAATAAAATCCATGCAAATCAATGCAGCTCAAACGGATTGGAGGCGGGTCCACGTGGTCGGCAAGAAGAGGCAAGTCAAGGCGAAGTGAGCCGGCCGAACAGTCAATGAGGGCAGAATGATTGGCAAGGAAATCTGGACCGAGAATGAGCTCATGAGGGCAATGCTCGATGATGGTGAAGAGAACGACGGTGTGTCTCTCAGCAGTGGTAAGTCGTGCAGAGCACATACCAACAACAGCGACAGTCCCTCCATCGGCGACTTGTACAACTCGAATCGGGGCGGGCGTCAGACCTTTCTTGAGCCGATGGCGAAGAGCAGCACTCATAATGGACACATGCGCCCCCGTGTCGATCAACGCGCAGACAGGAACATTGTCGACGAGAACGTCCAAAAGATTCTTGATTGTGGGTAAGGTGAAGCGAGGATTTCGTGCCAATTTCGTCATTGAAGCTTCACCTACAGAAGCTGCACTGTCTAGTTTTCCGGTCCTGGGTGCGGCGAGTAGGTTGGAGAAGGAGCACGGCGTGACGGGGGCGAACGAGATTGACGACGGGAGGGAGAAAGCGAGCGGGAGTAGCGGGGTCGTGTCAAAGGTGTCGCAGAGTCAAATGATGGAACGGGCATAGAAGGGGCGAAGGAAAAGGACGCGCTAGAGCGGCAAGGGTGGTAATCCGGAGAATAGCCCAACGGAGAAGTCCAGGGGCTGCGGCAGTGGCGGGTGACATGTCCTATGCGTCGGCAGTTAAAACAGATCGGCTTGTCGTTTACGGTTCACCATTCGGAGGGGTTGCGCTGTCCATGAAAGGAGTAAGAGCGCGGTGGGGGCGTGCGTGGAAAAGGAGGTTCCTAGCCTACGGAACGAATGGATTGGAGGCCGACGTTGGACAACTCTTGACGGACGACGGCTTGGATCAAGGAGATTGTCACCGGAGAATGATCAGGTGACGGGAATGAAGGGGCAGCCGGTTGTGCCGCTTCGACCTCACGACGAATGATGCAGGTCAAGTTGTAACATCGCGACGGCTGGGGGAAGAGGTCTTCACAGGATGACGTAGCAGCTGTGTTGGGAAGTCGCGTGATGTGCTGGGATACCCGGCGGCTTTTAGCATGCTCGAGACGGCGCACTCCTTGAGGATGGTATCGATGCTGGTGACGTTCGTAAACACTAGTAAATTGAAGGCGTCGTCAGCAATGCCTTTGAGGACGTGATTAACCTTATCGTCCTCAGACATGGTCGGGTCGGCCTTGGCACAAAGGGCCAAGGCATGGAGAATGTACGACACGTAGGACTTGGTTGACGTCTGTACACGTGTGGCAAGGGCTTGCTTGGCATTGACTTGGCGACCGAAGGGATTGCCAAAAATGTCGCGGAGCTTCTCTTTGAAGAGATCCCAGCTCGAGATCTCCTCTTCGTGAGTCTGGAACCATGCAAGTGGAGCTCCGTCGAGGTAGAAATGAACGTTCGCAAGCATGATAGTCGGATGCCACCTGTGACTGGTGCTGACACGTTCGTATATGCGGAGCCAGTCGACAACATCAGGACTGCCGACTCCGGTGAAAACACCAGGATACCGAGGGGGGGGGGAAACGGCAGCGTAGGTCGGGGCTGCAGGCGGAGACGGTTGCGCCGATGATGTGCCGCCAGCAGGTGCCGAAGTTGCACTGTCGCCATTGCGACCGCTGCGAAGCTCCTTGTCGGGAACGGGGAACGTCCACCTCCACGAAATTAATGTTACGTGTAGGTGGAGCCCAATAAAATATATAATTTATTTACAGGGAAGCTAACGCAAGGCCAAAATGACGACGCTATATCAAGCGGGGTCACGTCGTCTTCTTTCTCCTCAGTGCAGCCACACTGTGGCGGCTGTTCCGTAGCAATACCATGGCAAGAAGCTGCGATAGAACCGAGGAGATCAATGTCTGATACACTGAGGCTGGCACTTGAGTTGCTTGCACACTTGGAAAGTGAACTGATATCTGAAGAATACATTTTTGCTGTTGAAACAGTTAGTGTGCTCACTAGGCAAGATTTCATTCCTCGTATTGAAGTGTTAGATTTGAATATGGCGACGCGGTAGTTCCCACAACAACACGTGATGTCACCCTACTATCTACTTCAAAATAGCATGCCAGGGATGATCGGGCCTTATGTGACATATATAAGCCGACCTATAGAAATGTTGCTTAACAGGCACTATATCCCGGATCATCCGATTATCGCATAGTGTCTTTCCATACATGGACTTCAGTGTGAGTTTGCATTTTCTGAGAATAGTAACACTAAGGGATCATATAACAGACAAAATAACCTCAAGGTACTGTAGAGATGTGCGCTCAGAGCATCAGTGTTTGCATTGCCATTAGATCCACTTCTAAGGAAAGTAACAACATCCACATCAATCGCAGTATTTCTACAGAAAGGTTAGGATACCACAAATAGTACATTCTCCGCAAACGCCATTTCGTTTTTGTTGTGGATAAATGTAGTTACGATGCTTTCCTTGAAATATTCAAGGAATACTCTTCAGGTTAGTTGTGGAATAACTATGGAGAGCATGAGCGTATTCAAAAACAAGAATGGGGCTTACAGATGAAGTAGCGCACTGTGGTGTAAAGGTTACAAACAGTGACAAGGTATCTCAGAGAGACTTGCCAACTTTTCGATAGGAGGACCTATCTTAGTCAAAGGTGGCCTCGTCATTGTTGGCATGTTAGCTTGAAGGGGCTAGCAGCGCGACGTCACGTGTGGTTGTTGTCGGTGGTGGCTGGTTGTAAAGGGAGAAGCTGCAAACAAATTGAGCGCAGTCGCGTGAATTCTGTAAGCGTGGGTTCTCAAACGACGGGACAAGAGTGGAAGAGCGCGAAGGCTGGGAGCAAAAAAAGGTGACAGAAGAGAAAGAAAAAAGAAAAAAGGACCAAGAGGTAAACAAATTCAAGAAGACAAAAAAATAAAAAGAACGGCATAGGAGATTGTTGGCGGAGGGAGAAGTCACAGAGCATTTAGATATGTCGTTGGCGGCATACATTTGTGACTTTAGAAGAGCCGGTCAGTCGGTCAGCCCATGAGTAACAAGAAACAGCAAAAAATATTTTACTTGAAGGAATCACTTGAGCAGTGCAGCAGCATTGTGTCGGGTAATATTGAAGGAGATATGATGGTGACAAGGAATCTGGGGTGCAGCGCATGGGGTAGCTGGAACCCAGTGGCTTGGTCTTTCGAGGGAAGTTAGCGTCAGTAGCTCAACGTAGACGTCGACACGGCGGTAAACAGAACTGGTGACACCTTGTGTGGCTGAGGCACCGAAAAGTAATGCTGGCATCTGCAACTTTGAAATATGTTGTTGATGGAGTGTTCATTCGATTACTATCGCAAAGCGAGGAAGAGGATATTAAATTGAGTACTAGGCAGGGACAAATTGGAAATTGAGGAATAGGTAAGATTGAGGGGGGAATTAAGGTCAGCTGGTGGCATTATGGTTTGTGCCTTGGTTGATATGATACTTTCAGATTTAAGTTACAGCTTTTAGCGATTATAAATTGCCACGTGCCAAATTATTCCCGTCGGGTGTAGGCATTGAAACTTGCGTACCAGGAGTGATTCCGCATACTTCCTGTGGCGAGGTGATCGGAAATTTTCTGGCACTATTTAGAGCTTTGCTTTGTCGAATATATGACCATGTTCAATGAAATGGCTGGCTACTGCTTTAGGTAAATTGTATATTGTGTCTGCGCAATGACCATTGAGTCTTTTATGAATTTGTTGTCCCGATTCACGTATTTATCGTTTGCTACAAGCGGCACATTCCAGACAGTAGACTACGCTGCCTGATGGGCAGGTTAAATTCGATGTTACCATGTGTGAGTAATTCAACGCTGTACGTATTAGTTAGTAGCAGATCGAATATGTTTACATGTAGAGCACCTGGGATAGCCGCAGGGACCGGATGCTAACATCGTCTTTTTCCTTGGTTTGGCATGCACAAGAATATCCTTAAAACTTGCGTTGCATCGGAAGGCTACTCTGGCCGGGTCGGAAAAAATCTTATTACGTTACTGGTTGCTGTTGAGAATTGGGTAGTATTAACTGAGGATGTTCTTCACCTTTGGAAATTCGTTTGAGAATTTAGTAGTAAGAAGAGACGTTGTTTATTTGATCCTATAGCACGGCTTGAGGACAGCGGCTCGATCAAGTTTGATTGCATGGATGTAGGCTTTTTGAATGGCACTGTTTAGGTGATTCCTCTTTGATAGCATTTCTTTAAGGTGATCGAGTCATTCTGTGTAGTCCTGGTTCTCAAAGCAAATGCGACGTAGTCGTGTGGCTTGGCCTTTAAAGAAGCCTTCTTTTCAATGTCTGGGACGGTGGCTCGTATATTATAGGTACTGTTGTTGGTCGAGGGGTTTCTTATACAGCATTGTCTTTAGCGCCCCATTGTCATGCAAGCTGTTGTGTCCAGATAACTTATGTACTCGGTTAAAGATTGTGATCTGAATTTTATTCTTGCGTGAAAACAACTTAGAAATACTACATATTTATCTAGACTGTCTTTACCGTGTGCCCATATTATGAATATATCCTCTACGTATCTCAGGTATGTGTGGAACTTGTCTGTGCAGCGCAATAGAATATCTGTTTCTATAATCCCTGTAGATGTGTTCGTGTAGGTTGGTGCAAAAGTCGTACACATACTTGTACCATGTACTTGGCAAAACTCCTAGAATTTGAAGTAGTTATGTGTCAGAACAGACTTTTTCTTGTTTTTTTATTTTGTCCCTTCTTGGTGCTTTTATTCCTTTTCTCTTCGTTTTTCCCTTTATTTGTCCCTGCCTTCCCACTCTCCCGCTCTTGCCCCCTCATCTTAGAAACCACGCCTGCAGTCGTGAGGTGACTGCGTCGATTCTGTTTGCAGTTTCTCCGTTTATAACCAGCCGCCACGGAGAACAACCCCATGTGACGTCACTCTACTCACCCGTTAAAACTAACACGCCGAGGATGATTAGGCCGCCTCTGACGAAGACGGTCCTCCTATCAAAATGTTCTCCAGCATTTCCGATGCATGTTATCGCAATTCATAACCTTTACACCATTAATAACGGAAAAACTAGACATCCACCCATTCGTAGCAATTGCTACGAAGGGAACCCATACCGTTTCCACGAAAGAAAAGTCTCGTAGTTGAAGAAAAATTCGCCCTGGTCCGGGACTCGAACCAGGGACCACCGCCTTTCCGGGCCAGCCGCTCTAGCATCTAAGCTAACCAGGCGGCTAGCAGATGGAAGTTGGGTCAACACTTTATGCTATCTGGAGGGTATTGCAATTCCTAACGGCGCACAATATGTATGTGGATTAAGATCCGCGTTTCTTTGTTGCACTAACGTTCGCCTTTGTTGCAGTTTATGGCCAATCTGAACTCTCCAAGTTACTTGTTCAAAAGAACCTTTAATACCGATTCCCAAGGACGTGACCTTACTCAATGTGTTTCTTTTACAACCACATTTGCGGATATAAGCGAGGATAAAATTGAACAGGACATCAAATACTATAACAAGTCAAGTCAAGATTGGTAAGTTGATGCAACAAAATACACTTACACTTTCTTTCCACGAAGTTCATAAATGATGGTGAATTAGCATGCTCACTGGGATCCCATGTCATATTGTGTACTGATCAAGCTACTATTACTTTACCGCTGCCGTTGACGAGCTAAAATGAGTTACTGAACGAAAGCCCTATATATTCTGCTTTCTTTCTTGCTAATGCAAACCAAATGTAGTTAAAAAGCTACAGTAGGTTTGCAAAGATATTGTAGTAACAGGCTTAAACAAATTACCATTGATCAAATGCAAACATCTGTATGAAGGTACCCGAAGTGCTAATATATGAAAAGTGCATTTCTGTAAAATAAAGCGTACAAGAAACCGCTTGTGTCGGTCATTGAACGCTATTGGCCAGAAAAATAGTAGTAACAGACGAAAAGTTTTGCCAGTATCGCAGTTCCAGGAAATCTGGCTTTGACAATGACGCCAGAGAGAGACGCGGCCGTAAGGAAAAATCTGAAGAGAGTAACATTCTCATGGTATGTCCGTTTCTCTGAAATGATAACTGCCATGTTCTCAATATTAGCAAAGTGCCTAATATTAAACTAAAATAGTAATGTACACTTGGAAAAAACGATAATAAAACTTGAAGTCCTCCTTAATAGATAAGAAAGAGAAGCTTGCAGAAGAGATAGAAAGCAAGAAATACGCAACTAGAATAACGATTGTGGGAGTCGCCAATTCGCGAGGGTTGGCGAAACAATTTTACGTGCTGTGGCATCAGCGGGCACGCTTTTATTGTAATAAACGCTACCTCCCAAGCAGGAAACAACATGTATTGTTGAATTCATTTGTATCTAGCACACACATAATTGAAAGCCGTGTGCCTCAAGGGTTCATATTAGGACGAATACAATTTTTACTGTACATGTAATATACAAGTACGCGCCGAAAAAATAGCACGTTACGCTAATAACGCTAACGTTTTCTCCACAGAAGATAACGTAAGTATTTTTCGCAGCAGTAGCAAGCAGTTTGATCTCGGAGCTGTCGAAATAATTAGACGAGAAAAACTCCCCCCGAATATTAAAAAAAGATGCAATATATAATTTTTAGAGCAAGCATTGATCAAGTTAATGCAAATTCAAGTATTTACTTTGTAACGAAAAAATCCTGCGGTCTTCATTCAAGTTTCTCAATGCTTTTTTTCAACATCGGTCATGAAATGAGCACACGAATTACCTGAAATTCAACTTATTTCGTGAAACTGGCGCCCTCTATAATGATATAGATGGGATACTTCACAAACTTAAAGGCAGTATTTCTATTACGTGTGTAGAATCTCTTCTATCGTTATGTAACTTCTCTAGGGACAACGATGGCATCTGCCTTCCGACATTTGCAATACGCTGCATTTCATGCGTTTGCTCACAGCCTTTCTCCGCTCTCAGCGGTACGCATATTTTCCGCTCGTCATACCACAAAGTCATGGAAGATCGCGTTCGGCAAGTACTGTCATGCGGACACAAGTTTGCCAAAAAATAGTGGTTTAGTTTGTGCACCCTCCAGAACAGAGGAGATGACGCGACAAAAAAACCTACCCTGCGTGCGTTTAAAGTATGGTTCAAATGCAGACCAGCGATAGCCGCAAGCATCATCAACGGTGGAACAGGGACATCAGACAAGAAACCTCAAAAGTTTATATAAAATGAGCTTAGCGACACGTATTAGGAGACAACTACGCGGAAGTGCAAAAAAAACTCGTTAAAGACAAGATATTAACAGATACCAAGAAGGATCCTTTTGAATATAGTCCAACGAAACCAACTTTAAGGCGATTTACGACTGATACTAAAGAGAAACTAAACAGGCGAGCAAATGAGAAAATACGAGCTCCAAGGAGCGCTGCCTGCACTGAGCTAACAGAAGATACAAAAAATTGTGACATAAACCATCTCACCATGACTGTCGACGGTAATCCCTAAGCATTGAATCAATTTCATGACAGAAAGTATAGCCATCGTCGAAACAGTGCTTTTTCTTCTCTCTACTTTTCCTAAAGCCATTCATGGTCTGCTCCGAACGCAAAACAGAACTATGAACAATTGCAAACTCGCCCAAGCTTCCATCCTTGTACGTTGAGACGAGTTGTCTAGGAGGCCTGTACTGCAGCGGGACACCTCTTTCCCGCTTCCTTAAGAACACTCGGTACCATCTAGTGCCGCCGGTACCATCTAGGCCTGGCGCAAAAAACATGGGGCGCCGGTACTGAGAAATGCACCATGCGACAACTGCTCTCCTCTCTCGCACACCTTTCTGGACATGCTGCGCCATCTACTGACACTGCCTATAAGTCGGCATGTGACTTCCGAAGTTAGAATCATGGTGCGCCTGCACCTGCAAATGCTGAGAACTGTTCCCTCGCATGCCGTGCGCTCAGTGGCACATATACAGTCACCCAAGCTGGCGAGAGGTTCATTGAAAAACGGAATATACCCCGAGAGTTGTGGCGCAGCCTGCAAATGCAGTGGGTTGCTGTCTTTGAGGAATTTTTGTTACTTGGGGAATCGATTCCGTTCAGTATCGGATAAATTATTACAGCTGAATGAAGAAGTGCCAGCCATCGACACGAAGCTCCTCCACATCTGGGAAGCCAGAAGAGCGCTCCTCAAGGAATGGAAGATGCAGAAGCTAAACAACAAATTAAAGAAGCGAATCGCCCTCCTCACCGAGCCAGCAAAAACATAACAGGAGAGATTAGGAAGACATAATTGGCACGCATTCTTCTACATACTCCATGGTACCCTGAGCACGAGGACGATGTGGCACCTCCTGGGCGCCCTTATCGACAAGGGCCCGACAAAAATGCAGCAGCAACAACACCATCGAAGGCTCGTGCACAACACCCGAGCGGAAAAGAACGTCCTTCCAGAGATTCAGAAGAAGCTGTGCCGCGTCCAGCTAGTTAATGCTACGGCATACGCCGAAATATACGGTGGGAAACCAAGCTCTGATCTTGACCAACCCTTTACGACGGCTGAGCTCTCTGCAGTACTGTCAACGCTCATCAAAAACACTAGCCAGATCAAAGATCGGATCAACCAACACGTTCCACAGCAGGTCACTGCAGCTTTACACCATTACTTCAGTGAATGATGGGAGAAAGGAGGCTGTCTGGAAGCGCACAGAGATCCCCACGATCCCCATACTGAACCAACAGCTCAGCATCGACGACTTGCGGCCAATTTCCTTATGTCATGTGTAGCGAAACTTTTGAACCTCTGATAGACAACTGGCTGACCCCTTACCTCGAAGCCAACAGATATAGTCCTTACACTATGTTTGGAATCAGGCAGAACATATCAACGCAAATCGTCTTCATGCTACTAAAAGAAGGCCTCATCGACCACCCGAGCACCAGAGGCAAATCCTCGATCCTAGCCAGCGATGTGAAGGAAGCTTTTGACAACGTCAGTCACTAAGCTATCCTCTGGAACCTCGATGACCTGGGCTGCGGGTCTCTGACATACGACTATGACAGGAAGTTCCTCAGGGACCGCATGGTCACAGTAGGAATATACAACGTCCGCAGCAACAGCTTCTGAGTACCCAGCAAAGGCACCCTGCAGGGTTTGGTCATATCACCATTGCTCTCCAACGTCACCATGATCAGCTGCCCAGCCTCCGCGACGCCATACCATATATACGACACACTTTTTATGCAGGTGATATAACGTTATGGACAAGGGCCTTAAAGAACGGAACGCAAGAAACACGCCTACAAGAAGCAGTACATAACATCGAAAACTACTTGAAAAAAATGCGGCTTCCGCTGTGCTCGCGAGAAGTCGGAACGCTCTTCCTCTAATCAAGACCACCCGGCTACGATGAACGCGATCCCAGTGTTACCTTGAATGGAACGCCCATCTATATAGTTGATACTCCACGAGTCCTAGGGTTTCACATCCACGAAAACCGATCCGGGGCGGTTACCCTCCCGCGACTACAGCTAACGCTATAATAGCTCACGCACGTCAGGAGATTTGCAAATCATAGAAGGGGCTTAAAGTGGAAGACACGCTATGCGTGATGCAAGCACTCCTCACCAGTCAACTAACATACGGTACGCCCTACCTCAAGCTGAGGAATGCAGGGGTACAAGCATTCAACATTCTAATAGCGAAGCCATCAAAATCAACCTGTATCTCCAATCCATGGCACTTCTCAAGATGGGCGTACACAACACCTGGCAAGCTCTAGCTGAAGCTCACTAAGCCGGTCAATTAGAACGACTGAAGCTCACGCCCAACAGAAGATCAGTGCTCCAACACCTGAGTTACGGCTAAGCCTTTATAGCCATCACAAACCGAATAGACAGAATTCCCACGAACAACATCGTGTTTCTGTGTATAGCACCAATCCGACGCTACACGTATCTCACGTACCACAAGGAAAGAAGACAAGCCCGTGTGGATACCCTACGGCGAAGACACCGGCAAGATCCAGACGCCAGTTGCGTCGACGTATCTGGCGCATACGCACTGACTGTCATAAATTCCCAGGTCGCGGAATTGTCATGCGCCACAACCCGCGCCCAAAACCCTGAGATTCCAGAGGAGATGGCGATCACCCTAGCAACTACCACTTCCATGGACGCACCTCTCGTATTTTGCGATATTAGCTAGAAGATACAACGCAAAGGTTCGCGTGCCGAAAAAAGTACTATTGGTATTGAAGCATCAAAACACTCTGATCGCATACACCTGCATAACATTAGTTCCCGGGCAAAAGGGGCTGGAGTAGAATGAAGCGGCACAGGCCACGAGCCGAGATCTCTCCTGCTTGGCCAACTCTGCCTACTCTCGAGGTTTCCGGCCTGCGTCAGCGGGGATAAAAACCAAACCCATTACCTGCTCAGCGATCCTTCTACATCACAGGCTGGAACGCAGGGTGTTATCCAAATTTGAGCAACGAAGAAACGCCACACTCAGAATATACTCTTACATAGACTCTTCTGAACGCTACAAGGATACATCTGCCCAATGCGTCGCATACCGAACTCCTTGGCGCACCTGATCCTCCAATGCCCATGGTATCTAGACAAAGACGCATCGCCCTCACCGAAAGGCTAACGCCACACAAGAATGCAAAAAGCTCATCGAAACGTGAGAGTACACGTTCACTTGCGAGGACCAGGAGCACCAACGACGCCTCATCGCCAGAGCCAGTGAGGCAGTGAAGGCCAGAGGGTTCCTGGAATGAGGGCACCGTTAACCTAGAGTAGAACCGGCGTTTGCACCGGGATAATGTTTTGAAAATAAATGTTGATTCTTCATACTCGTTCCTTTTCGAAGAAGTCAAATGAACTCGCTCGCAATGAATGCGCGCTCCTTTTATTCTTCGTTTCCTTTTTCTCCGTATAAGAAACACTTAGGGTTCGATAATGTACATCGCCTCCGTGATCTTACGTATTACATGTGCCTCTTGCTCAAGTGGTAGCGTGGTGCCAGGAAAAAGTAGTTCAACACCACGCTGCGGACCCGGGCTTGATTGCTTGTAGGAGACTGAACTATTCCGTTCTGAATTTGTTTACATTTTCGACGACAGCTATCGAGTCGTCGTATCGAGACCAGATATAGAGCCAAGCCCAAGAGGGCAGGGGTAGTTAAATAAACGTCTCGTATCTCAAAATTTCGAATATTTTGTGAGCCTAAGGCGAAGCTAGTTGCCCTCTGCATAAATAGCCCCATCGTATGACCTCTGCGTTAGTATTGATCATCGTTTCTTCATTACAATCACAAAGCTCACATGCTGCAATGGCGTTTCCGGGCACCTCTTCATACGGGTTTTCAATAACAAAATGTTTCCTAGGAAGTCATTTTTGAACCAGCGCTTCACAACTTCACGTCGCTAAAGTTTCGCGACTTGTTCTGTCAGGCCGCAAAAAAATTTTATGGTCGAGAAAGACAAAACTTATGGCGGAAGCCATCTCACAATGGCTGTCGGTGAAAATGGGATTAGTATGCAAGCATTGTAGCGACACAGCCTATTGCTAATGTCACGTTTATTTAGTTTAAGTAAGGGTCAACCGAGACATTCTCTACCTCGTTTATATACGGTTGTCACTTTCTCTGGTGTCAGCCCAGATTTCTGTCACACTCACTTGCCCATTTCACCAATGAACCTGAACACTTGACAACCACGGTGCGAGCAAGTATTAGGACAGTCAATAAAAAGACGAATATGGGTAAAGGTCAATGGAGTAGCAAAGCCGATAGCTCGACGCCCATGCGACGACAACGAAATGACAATTGTGAAACGTTGACCATATGTTAACAATAACCGGATGACGCCAGAACGACGGCCATAGGATGACGACGAGTGTAGGATGATGGCGTGACGACGAAAGTGTGACGAGGACCAGCGACACAGCTAGATTGACGACGACAGCAAATGACAACGGAATTGCGACAACAGGCGCATGAGCGTCACTGTCTGACAACGACGTATCGATGACAATGATAGGACAACAGCAGCGAAATCGCGATTAAATTAAAACAGCAAGATTTCGACTGAATTACGAAGATGGGATTACATGCATAAAGCGACGTAGGCTTTATATGATCGACGGGAGGACAAGAATGAGTTGACGTTCGCGAATCTGTGATGGTTTCCAAGCATGACGATAGTGCCATGAAGATTATGGTATGACAACAACCACACAAAGTGAGTCGGATGACATATTTACAATGACGACAATGTAATGACGAGGACTACTGCATCTCGACCGTGAGCGTGGCGGCAATATTATGACGACGATGGTGTGATGACAGCACCATGATGAGAGCTGCTTGACGATGATGGAGCCGTCACAACCCCATCATGGTGACAGTATGACAACGAAAGCGTGATGACTGTTTTATGACGATGGCGTGACGACGAGGGAACGAAGAGAGTGCCAGGACGAAGCTCGAATAAAATACAATGATGGTGGCAGCATCACGACCATTAGCACATCCGACATAAAATGAGACCCAAAACGTCTGACAAGTAAAGCCAGTGTGTTGGCGCAAGAGGAGTGACCAGGATGGTATGACAAGATTTAAATATCGAAGCTGGAATAATGACAATCGAATTATCATGACGACCTACCGATCGTGATCACGACATGATATGACAACGACTGTGTGACTACGCTGGCGTGGCGACAACAACATAACGAGAGTAGGATGATGAAGCTAGAATAACGACGACGTAATGACCATGGCAGCATCCCGACGACAGGACAATGAATTCATGGCGATGACACAATGACATAGATGCCGTGACAATGACGACATCAAAACAAGATGACATAGAGTGGTGGTGATAGAACGACGACAGAGGCGTCACAAGGGCGGTAGGACAGCCACTGTATGATACCAATGGCGTGATGACGGCGGAATGTTGAGATACGCGCGGCAAACCGGAATAACGACGCTGTCACGACCACGAGCATATTGTCCACGGCACAGGCCCCATGTCGTAAGGGTTGACTCCCGATTCTCGAACAAAGTCCTCGGGGCATCTTAGAAGGAGAAGTACGCTCTCGAAGCTTATCCTCAGAGGTATAGTTTTTGAAGGTCGACATCCTTTCGAAGGTTTCGAGCCAGGTTTCCGGATCCTCCGACGTAGCTCCAGGGAAGGTTGGGGGCTCTCTGGGCTGTTGAAATACGATGGGTGACACTGGGGCTGCCATTGTAGTTGCCTTGGCCACAATCGTCTTGGTCTTCTCAGGTAGAAGTCCATGCTCCGGGGGCCGCGGTTGAAGATGGCGGCTTGCTCGATGGTCCGGGACAACGTTGGTGTTCTCTTTGCGGTCCGGGCTTGGATCACGGCTTGTCAGGGCCGTCCGGTACACGAACGAAAAGCACCTGCACCAGATGTCACGTGTAATGACGCATGAATAACACAGCAGCAATACTGTGAAAGACGAAACTAACTTTTATTGGACGAACCTGTGCCCACAAATACAGGCTACACCTAAAGAACGGCGCCAACGGCGAACACAGTCGCCGATCGTCAAAATCTGGTCAGCGGGTAAAGCGCGTCGGCTTTTATAGGTCAGTCGTCGAATGTTCCAGGGTAACCATTGCGACCCGCATGCCTTCCACAAAGTTCTACACCATTAGCGTCGCGCATACATGCAACCAGATTACACAAGGTTCGGCGACAACAGACAGGGGATAGAAGCATCGATAACATTCTAGAAACTTCCGATACATTTAGACGCGTCCTGCGCTGAGCGATAACATTTGTTAGGTGGTGAAACGTGTCGCCCGATAAAGACAAACAAGTACACGTGTCAATACATACTTAGTGACCCAAGGTATTAGACAACTTATGCCACATGGTCAGTGTAGTAGGCGTGAAGACGACAGCAGGACGACAGTCAGATAACGATGCCGGAAATACGACGATGAACTGACCACAGCGGCATCACGACCTTGCTGTCATAGCGCGTAGGCCTGGCTTAAAGACAATTTCGACTGACTTGTTGGCTTAAGAGGCTATGTAGAGATAGATAGATAGATGGATAGATAGATAGATAGATACATAGATAGATAGATACATAGATAGATAGATAGATACATACATAGATAGATACATAGATAGATAGATAGGCTGGAAACGCCTGAAATAGGCAAAGAATGTTTATCCAATTCAAGAATCTCACTAAACCGACTAAACATTTGCTGAATCATGCGACATAATGGATAAATATCAGCACTGCTGCTCGCCGCAGATGTCTCACGCAGAGGATGCCGCTAGGGCCACTCTCTCATTATACTTCGTTAGCCTGGCGCGCTTACAGTGGCAGAATTAAGCGTTCCGCCGTGGAGGATTTACCAAATCGCGTGTCATAGTCCGTGATGTTGCAAGCAGTGCGTCTTGCATAGAGGCAATTTGTGTGACATACACTCTGGCTGCAAGCAAAGCTCCTTCGAAAGAGAGGGCACATGCTGGATTTCGTTTCAAATCGAGTTGTTTTGCACCATACATCATGTTATACTTTGCATACAAGGGCTTTAGCATGTGGTCGACGTAACCGCCCTGGCCTTTTTGCAATGTCCAAACCTGCTGAGTGCTCCTTTTAAGGTTACTCTTCATTTTATTGATCCAGGAGACGTTTCCACAAGACCTACAAAGTTACGAGCTGGGCTACCGGTGAAACAGCAAGGAATTACTTCGAATCACCTGGTCCAAGTACGTAAAGTTCATTTGTGTATTTTGTACCGAAGTGTATATAAAGCAACATTGTATTTCCTAATCTACAGCTGGCAAACCCTTGAATTACCTTGTGCTGTTAGCTGCCCAAGACTGCCTCGTAGCAAAGTTACTCTACCGGAGCAATGGTAAGCATGCCTTCTGCTGTGTGTTTCAGGGGATCAAAGCCTTTTACTTTAGTTTTACACATTTGAGTTACCAGAAATATTTTGCACCCAAATCCTCGCTGAAATTTTAATACAAACCCACACTATGTAGTCGTCATACTTTAACGGCACAATACACTTTAACCGTGCGTCATGTAAAACATTTTATGCTGCTTTTTATTTTACCAGCACTTTCGCAACAAGAACGTGTCCTCTTACCGTGCGCTCTTCAGCACCCTCACGGCCCCCATCACGACAGCACCAGGAGTGCGACGCAGGTCACGAAGTGCTGGTAAAGTGCTGGCAGCGTGAAATAAACTGTAAAATTATTTTGATAAGGGCAATTGGAAGATCATTCCACGCAGCGTACCGATGGACTAGGTGGACTTAAGACAATGCAGTATGATTTCTGTCTACCGGCACATATTGAAAACAGTCAAATAATATTATTTTGACCCCAAGAATGGTCAAATTATATTGTTACGCGAGTGAAGGATTAAGAACTGGAGATTATCTACAAAGCATATTTGCAAAAGACAACTGCAGCGCTGGCCAGTTCAGCCGATAGCTCGATAGCCAGAGAGTGTTCGCCGTCTTCGGCGGGGCGCCCGCGTGCATCGTCCACAAGAAACACGCAGTATGCATCTATCATTACCCCCGGAGGCCGAAGCACCATCCCGGTGCGTCTAAATATCGGTTAGAACCGGAAAGTAGTATGGTTTGAGGCGTGCTCCTTGCACAACGTCAGTGCAATTCGGGGCAAGCAAGGCACTGGTACTAACTGGGGCGATTTTGTACGTAATTGGAGTACCGGCCCGCAGTACTAGATATGGGCCTGTGTACCGACACAGGAGTGTTTATGACAGGCCAACGTGGTGAGTCGGGGACCACAGGAGTACCAGAGATCAGGCGAAAAGTGTACCTTCCTGTGTTGGCTATGGTACGAACACCGTTGCTTCTCTTGCGAAGTCACGAGGCGAACACGAACAATTTCACACGCTTGGACTGCCCTGATGACAGCGTCAAGTGCATACTCGCTGGTCTCTGCCGCAGCAGTTGTAAGGGATGCGTCCAATGGCAATGTGGATTCTCGGCTGAGCAACAGAAAAAACGGGGAATAACCGACAGTATTGTGACGCAAAGAACTATACGAAAAAGTGGCACAACATAGGGCAAGGTCCCAATCAGTATGGTCGGACCTGCTTTGCAAGCATGTCTAAAAAGCATGTCTTGTCTAACAAGCATGCCTTTGCAAGCGTTTCTAACAGACATGCTTTGCAAGCATGTCTGTTAGACTGCATGACTTTAGAAAGAAATGGCCGACTACGCTCAATGTACAGTGGTGTGGAGCACCATGCTGCAGAAACACGTCCCATAAAAGAAAATCGGCGACATCTGTGGCGATGCTTGTTGGAAGCGCTCTGCTGATGGCGTAGCGCATGGCGTACTCTGTCACCACGGCATCCCTCTTCTTGCCAGCAGTGGATAGAGGGAAAGAGCCAAATAAGTCCCAGCCAACGCGAAAGAACGGCTCCGAAGGAATGGCGAGCCGTTCAAGGCACCCGGTAGGGACCGTCGATGGTATTTTACGGCACTGGAATTTCTCACACGCCGCAATGTGCTTCTGGACGGAGCGGGCAAGACTGGCCAAAAGAAGCGTCGGCGAATCCGGTCGTAGGTGCGGGAGACGCCAGGGTGACCTGCCTTTGGTAAATTGTGAAGTTCTTGGAGAACAGCTGACCCTGAGATGCTTACAAATGACCAAAAGTAGGGCAGGACCAACGGGGCGTAAATTGTGGCGTTATAATACGCAATCGCGGAGAGCAAACAGGTGTAGGGACGAATCCTAAGTCGAAGATTCCAAGCCATCAATGATGGCGAGCAAAGTGGCGTCCCGGCGTTGCTCATTGGCAAGGTGTAGCAGCTGAGAGATGGAGAAAACGCAAGCATCGGCATCGGGGTCAGAGTCGACGAATGGTTCGTCCACTGGATAGCGTGATAAACAGTCTGCGTTTTGATGTAATCGACCCGATTTGCACACTACTGCATATGAATAATCTTGCAGCCGCAAAACCCATCGACCAAGCCGATAGGTAGGATTGTTGAGTGAGGAAAGCCAGCAGAGCACGTGGTTGTCCTCGATTACAGAGAAGTCCGTGCCATGCAAATACGGGCGCAATTTAGAAACCGCCCAGACAAAAGCCAGGCATTCACGATCGGTAATCGAGTAGTTGCACTCCGCTGCTGTGAGGAGGCGGCTAGCGTAGGCGATAAAACGATCTTGACCTTGTTGGCACTGGGCTAAGATAGCTCCGACACCGTGACCACCTGCATGGGTACGCACATCTGTAGGAGTGGTCGGGTAAAAGTGGGCCAGTATAGGTGGCGTGGTGAGAATGTTGGTGAGGTGGGCAAACGCGGCAGTTTGAGCGGTGTCCCACGTAAATGGCACGTCTTTCTTGAGATCAGTAAGTGGTCGGGCAATCGCTGCGAACTCTTGAACGAAGCGTCGGTAGTAGGAGAAGAATCCTACAAAACTTCGGACGTCTTTGACAGACTGAGGTACAGGAAAAGACATGACAGCACAAATTTTCTCCGTGTCTGGTTGAATACCGGAAGCGTCGACGAGGTGGCCCATCATTGTAATCTAACAACGACCGAAATAACACTTCGATGAATTTAGTTTGAGCCCGGATTCGCGTAAGACTTGAAGAACAGCTGATAAGCTGAATTTGTCAATAAGCGGACCGAAGGTTTATTGATGAAAAGTAGTTGGCACCGTGGGGAAAATTGAGGGCGTGCTAAATGCGGCGCAAGGTGCAGACGACTTTCTTGGCAATGCGCTTTAGATGACGATAATTGCGCAGAAACGCCATGTGCGATCTTCCTTTTTAACAAGCACCACGGGCGACTCCCAAGGGCTTGACGAATGTTTAACGATGCCTTTGGCAAGCATCTGGTTCACTTCACCTTGAACAACCTTACGATCTCAAGCAGAAACTCGATATGGCCGGCGATGAGTAGGACTGGCATCATTAGCATTTATGCGATGCTTAACGATAAAAGTGTTGCCCAATTGGCGATTGGTGAGCTCGATGATATCGTGGTAGGAAACGAAAAAAGCGACACCGAGTGGCTTCTTGTTCAGGCAATAGATCCGCAGCAATCATGGGACGAACTGCTGCGCCAGGGGAAATAGCATGCTGTGGACATGGTGTACAATCTGAAACGACGTCTACTGAAAACGTCGTGACGTGGTCATCTCGTATAGCGCGCAGCGCTGCAACCGATATGCCTTGGGGTAGAACTTCTTTTGTAAGGCCAAAACTGATGTCGGGGCCACATGTCCATTTATCATCGACGGTGACGACGGAGTGGGGCATAGTGATATTGCGCATCAAAAGGACATCAGGAACAGCTGTGGTGACGTAATCACCATCAGGCTCAGGAAAAGATGATAGCGATTCGACGAAAGTCAAGGCTATAGGTGGCTGGTAGACGAAGCCGGTCGTACTAAAGTTTTTCGGCAGTTCGGCATGAATATGGGTGAGTATGGGAATATGTGCGAGTAGGTGAAGTATGCGCGAGTAGGGGAATTGTCCCCGTTAAGTCATGGGGACAACAGCTCACAACTGCAAAAAGAACAGGAACGTGGCGGTCTGCGATACTTATATGGGAATTACACATTGCAGTGACGGCAAGAGTGATGCCATCGGCCACGCGTACGGCTCGTGTAGTAGCACGTGTGAGAACCTTCCTCAGTCGACGATGGAGGTTACAACTCATTATGGAAACCTCAGCTCCAGCGTCTATTAACGCCGTCAACCGGACACCCTCGACGTGAACATGAAGTAAGTTCTGGCGCGTTGGGAGCGTCAATGGATGATTTCAACACGACGACGCTAATGCAGCACTACTCCCAGGAGCTGCACGGACTAGTTTTCCGTTCTGGAGGGTCCATAATTGGTCGGTGACGAGTAGCGGCGTGGCTGGGGCGACGGTAAACGATGGCGCTGAGGAGACGGCGGGCGACCAGGATGACTGTGATCGAGAGATACGTCAGAGGTAGGAGGCATGCGGGAAGCGGAGTAACGGCGCGGGTCGGCATATGGGCGAGGAGACGGAGGAATGGAGGTCAAATACGGTGACGTCCAGGAGATCCGTCAGTGTTGAGCGACGTGGCCAATGCAGAAGCAACGGATGCAAATGGGCTTGTCATCCGGAGTTCTCCAATCGGCAGGGTTGCGGTATCTGGGAGGGGCATACAGATCACTGTGAGGCGTAGCTGTCGGCACCGATCGGTAGCCAGGTCTGGAGACGGAGCTGGCAGCAGGAAAACTGAGGTTTACAAAATTTTACCGCACAACTGCCTGAATGAGAGAGATAGCTGGGGCTAGTTTGTCAATGGTGGGGTCAAGTTGGCGTGGATGGAACGGCGTAAGTCTTTTAGCGTCGAGCTCGCGGCGAAGAATACGTGTGAAGGGCTCATTAAAAGGTGGTGAAGTGGTAAGGGAAACGCAAGCCGACGTTGAAGCCGTGTTAGGGAGCCGGCAGAACTGCAGAATATCGCGGCGGCTTTTGTGAGCTCAAAGCGGCGCCATTCCTTGACAATGACGTCGATGGTGGACACATTGTTGAAAACCAAACAAGCTGAACTCGCCGTCCGCTATCCCTTTGAGTACATGGCCGATATTGTCAACCTTGGCCATTTTCCCGTCGCCTTTCCGGCATAGAGCGAGCACGTCTTGTATTTACGAGACATACGATTCAGTAGAAGACGGAAATCAGGTAGCAAGGTTGTTTCTAGCAGCCAGCTGACGATCGGTAGGATTTTCAAAGAGGTCGCTGAGCTTCTCCTTGAAAGCATCCCAGCTAGAGATCTCTCTCCTCGTGTGTGCGGAGCCAGGCACGAGGAGTTCCGCAAAGTAGATTAGGACATTCGCTAGCATAATGGTAGGGTCCTAGCGGTTGTTTCGGCTAACATGCTCATGCAGGCTGAGCCAGTCCTCAACATCGACATTATCTTGGCCGGAGAATATGCCAGGTTGGCGGGGATTGGTAACCGTAAAGGACGTTGTTGTCGGGGTCGCAGGAGTAGAAGGAGATGAGGTGCCGTCACCGGGAGCTATGGCGGAAAGCAGGACGGTGCGGCCACCGCGGAGCTCCGTGGCGAGGACGGGGAACGGCACCCTCCATGAAAATGCTACACGAACGAAGGAATAAAACTAGAGCCTCTGTACAAAGTATACTTACGAAGGATAACTTTAGTGCTGGTAAGTTCAGCTGACAGTTCCAGAGCCAGAGAGCGTTCATCATCTTCGTCGGGGCGCCCGCGTGCATCATCCACAAGAAACACGCAATATGCATGTATCAATATACGTCAGTGTAAACGAGCGAAGTTCCAGTCATGCAAACCGCGCTAGGGCCCGCTGGAGTATGCGGCCTCAAGCAAGAAGCCTTTAGAAAAATATTCATAACGCGCACATGCTGGTCGCAGAACACCATTATCGCCAGTGAGGCAAAAGAAGACTTAGCCTTTCCGCTTCGCAAAATCACTCTCTGCAACACGGGGTGTGAATATAGGAGATCACCAAGTACTCAACGTCCCCTGGTAACTCCGTCAAAAGAGTCATCCACGAAGTCCCCTTCCCCCGCCTACCGGTATCAAGGAGGAATGACCCGTGAAAACCTCAGCGAATGACGGCCACACGACCGTTCTGGCGAGGATCATTTGAAATTATTCATCACTTGTGACTATCTAAGGCAAGAAAATTTGGGCAGAAGTCCTCGAACGATGACTGTCGGTGGTAATCCGAATAGCAATCTAACAAAAGAGCAACTTACCTCATTCCTGAAGACACGTTTATTTGACACGTGCAACAATATTTCTGACACTTTCATTGCTTCGGCTGTATGCCATATACTCGAACATTGTCGCGCTTTCCTGTGGCACTCGATTTCCAAGGTTGCCAATGAGCATGGAGGCTTGATGACGACTTTATGACGCCGACGCAGTGATGACGGAATGACAAAGAAATGGTATGGTTGCAATGTCAAAGGCTTATAACTACGACACCATGTCGATCAATTAGGACGTTATTATTATGACGACACCGTGACGACGACTGCGTGAGGTCAAGGACATAACGGCTGCGTCACGACGATGGCGTGACGATGACCCTATGACGCCAGCCACATGGAGAAGCGGTAATGATGAAGATGAGACGTCCAAGGCATGACAAACAACGGTGTGACATGGATGCATAGCAGCTAGTGGATAGTCACAACGCAAGACGACGATGACATTAGAACGATGGTGTAATGACAATTGAATGGCGACAGTATCATTTCGAGAGAATGACCAACAAGGGGTAACGTCGATCGATTGACGACGGGGGTATGACAATGAGGGCAAGAAGACAGTGCTCTGAAGACGATCGCGAAACGACAGCGTGACGATGATGACGTGATGACAACGGTATAATGACGATAACATGACAAGGATTGGTTGTTGAAGTTACAACCATTACGATTAAGTTTCGCGAAGTCTCTGCGACGACGGTATGACAACGAATGGATGACAACTGTATTACGACGATGGTATAAGAATGGCATGACGGTGGGGTGACGTTTCTGAAGTCGTGACGATGATGAAACGGCCACGTCGGGACACGACAGCGTTCTGATGATGGCGCGATGACGGCGGCATGACGAGAGTCAGCTGAAAAAGCTGGAATGACAACGCAGTGACCACAATGGCATCGCAAGCCCGAATACATGGCTAGTGATTCAAGCTATCACGACTTAAAGGACTGGGTCCGAGTAGAAAGCGTGACGACAACATCATGACAAGGCTCCGACCACGAAGCAGTAATGACGACGACTGAAAGCCCAAGCGAGATCACTATGGCGGTGCGAAAACGAATGCATGGAGACTCTATGACGACCATGGTGTGACGAGAGTCGTATGACAAAGTTGTATTGACAGCAATACAGTGACCACCACGGCATCACAACCGATCTGTTAGACAAAGTGGGTCACATAGTCAGTGTAGAAGGTGTGACGACGATGGCATGACGATACTAAAATCATAAAGCTAGATTAATTTAAATGAAATGACCAGGAGGGCATCTTGACCAGGAGCACATGCCTATGGCCCAAGCAGGTAGAAAACTTGGGCCACTCGGTCGGCGTAAGAGGCTATACAGATAAGCTCCAAACGGCTGAAGTAGTCAAAGTATGCTATTCGCAATAAATGTACCGTTTTACGTCTGGATAATAGCAGGAGAAGTGCGATGCAAACGCTCCAGACATTCTGTACAAACCTGGAATGCTTTCGGCCAGATCGTTACTGCATGGACGTCTTCTGCAGCCTGGATCTGGCGAGGCCTTAATCGTTCCATTCGCCAGAATGTTACAACTTGCCAAGTGTGCCATCGTCGAAAGACACCTACGACCCTCCTGCTAGTCATCTTGACAGAACACAAGTCGCTACTGATCTGTTTTATCGCGTGGGGCTACACTTGCTCTGCCCCTTGCCCACATCGACCATGGGAAACGAATGGGTTGCGGTCGCTGCGAGTCATACCATACAATACGCGATCCCTCGAGCCCTGCCAGCGAGGTGAGTGACTAATATCGCTGGTTTGTTGCTCTACAACATCATCTGTCAGCGTGGCACGCCTCGTCAGCTACTCGCAGACCATGGTTGCTGCTTTTGATCTCGCGTGGTTGGCGACTTCATCAGGCTATGTGCTACTCATCACAAGTTTCCCACTGCATATTATCACCATACTAACTGCGTTATCGAGCATCTCAAACGTACGCTGACCAACATGCTCTCCAGATATGTGTCGGAAAAACACATCGTTTGTGACATGGCCCTGCCATTTGTAACCGCCGCTTATAATTCACCCCGTCATAAATGGCCAACAACTCACCCTTTTACCTTGTTTCTTTGTGACCTCCTTTTGCCTTTCGACACTATGCCCGTCCGGCCATCGCAAGCATGGTAGCCCATCATATGCTCTCTTCATGGCTGGCCACACATCCCCAATCACCAAGCTCCTTAACCAGCTAATGAATGTGAAAGACAAGTTACCCATTAAACCATTCTCAGGTGACGTGTATGAAACACCATGCAATGATTGCCAGCCAGTATATGTTGGCAGAGCTGGGAAGCGTTCCGGACTGCTCAAGGACCACAAAGGTGACGTACGAAATAACAATCACTCGACGAGCGCCATTGCCAAGCATGCGCAAAAACATAATTACGAGATTGACTGGGACAAGGCGACTGTTGGCTCCAAGGAAAAGGAAATGTAATCCCGACGGCTCCTAGAATCGCTAATCACGAAGTCCACGCGAGCTATGACTATGCCTGCTATTTTGGCGCACTCACTAGGTCACGTGCGTGCTACATAAGTGAACAATATGTACTGTCCAACTTAGTGAACAGGGAACCCATATGCGGTTCCGAAACGGCAGATGCTTATAACACTTGGCCAGTGACCGTGATTCTCCTCATTCTATGCCTGACCAGAGGAACTTTCGTCGAACCCTTGTTTATCAATCTAGCACAGTGAGAATTTGCTGCATTTAAATGGGTACAGATTTTTGGGGATGGGTCATGCTTTCTCTTGCTTCACGCCATATGACGACGACGAAATGCACAGATGACAGCAGGCGTACATACCAGCTGGCAAAACGAGTTTAAAATCAGCTAGTTTGGTGAGCCAGCTAAAAAAACAATGAACATATCTACATAACCCACAAATTTCCAAATATAACGCTATTCCATCTCATGCCGATCTTTTGAAGAAAGATTCCACTTCTACGTACTGACTTGAATGTAGCAAGTGTCTGCTTGCAGAGACGATATAAGCATTTGACAAAATAGGCCCACCATGCACTTCGAGCCTCGTACAACTTGAGCCGTTATTCCGAAATCACTACAAGTTATACAGCAGCGCAGAAAAGTTATTCTCTCGCCTCATTCAAACCGTGGCAACAGTCGCCTCGGTTGCGATCGGCATGGCGCCGAGGCGGAGCCGCCGTCTTAGCCCCTAAAATTACGCTCTTTCCGTGCCATTGGGACAGCCAGTGGAAAATTAGCCACCACGCTAAAATCTCGTAGGCCATTGTTCACACCACTAACCAATATATATCCATCCACACAATAGGTATCCATCTACACGTGGACACTGTCTACCGCGCACCTACCTGGAGCACCCTGACGTCACTAGAAGACATCGGCATGACGGATTCTTGGGTATAAAAGAAGCTGCAGCAGTGACGGCCTTCAGTGGACTCGGTGGCACGGCCATGACAATGTTGGCTCACGTACCTTTGTACATACAGGTTGTCTTCGAGAGCTGCTTCATCGGTGGCGGATCCGTGGGACGGGCGAATGGAGTGCACCTTTCTGCGAAAGCGCCGCTGATCTCGCCTAGGTCTACCGTCGATCAAGGCTGTCTCCGCAATGCAAGTGCCGGTTTTGGCAAGCCATCGTTTCATCTACACGTGGACGCTGTCTACCCCGCACCCACCTGGAGCACCCTGCCGTCACTAAGAAGGCATCAGCATGACGGATTCTTGGGTATAAAAGAAGCTGCAGCAGCGACGGCCTTCAGTGGACTCGGCGGCACGGCCGTGACAATGTTGGCTCACGTACCTTTGTACATGCAGCTGAGTGATAAGAAATATGTATTTGGTTGCGATTACCTTTGTCTGGTCGTGCTGCCGTGTCCACATACTATTGTGAGTTGTATCGGCGAATGTTTCTCTTTGGCAGGGATGTTGTTTTCGTTATCAGGGGATGTTGAAAAAAATCCTGGGCCTACTAACATTGAAATGATCAAGGAAGTTCTTGATACGCAGAAGGTGATCTTGCGTAAACTTTCTGAAATCCAGGAAAAACAGGCCTCTTCTGAAGCAAAGTTGGTTCAAATGAATACCAGGCTTTCTTCCATAGAAGAAAGTTTGAAGGAATTCGACGTTGTTAATAAGAGACTATCTAAAGTAGAGGACTATCCGCATGTACATGACCGGAATTTAGATGCACTCAACCAAAAGGTTGATCAACTTGAAAACAGGTCCAGGCGAAATAAATTGATAATAAAAGGAATTGGTGAGGACGCACGGGAAACTGATGATGTTTTGTTGAAATAGGTAAATGGTGATGTGTTTAGCGGCATTTTGAAGCTGAAAATCAATTCAATTGAAAGAATCCATCGCCTAGGTAAAAAGATTGAGGGTAGAGACCCTCCCAACTCATGACGGTGGCTGATTTCAGAGACAAATCTAAAATTTTGCGTCATTGCTCTATGCTTAAGGGTACGAATATAAGCATCAGTGAGGATTATTCGAAAAGGATTGTTGAGGTACGAAAATGTCTATGGGTTTCTACACAGGAGGAAATGTCAAAGGGAGCAAAAGTTAAATCACCATATGACAAAATAAAAGTCAATATTGTCCTTTATGCGTGGAATGAAATCACTAAAGAGCGCTATGAGTGTCAAGCACGCCCTCAGGATGAACCTGCTTGAATTTTGGAAAGCGATTCCTTCAGGATACTGAATGTGAATGCAAGACGCATACTAAATAAGGTCGAGGATATAGAAGCTATGATTTTAGAGCATGATCCAGATGTTACAATGATTACTGAGACATGGCTTCATAAAGGTACATGAGATAGCGAGGTAACTCCAAAGTCTTATATAATGGTAAGGAAGGACCGGGATGGTAGAGGTGGTGGAGTTGCGTTAATGATTCGCGATAACATTGGCTTTATTATACTTCCTGTCCCCGCTGATATTGAGGCAGTTTGGATTAAGATAATTTGTAAGAATCGTTCAGTCCACATAGGCGGTATATATAGGCCACCAAATTCACCAGTCCAGGTTCTTTCTTCTCTCCGGCACTATATGGAGTGCAATATGCAACAAGGAGACAATATTATACTTTTGGGTGATTTCAACCTACCTGGAATAAGCTGGAATGCTTACTCTCCTGGAGATACAGAAATTTTGAATTGCAATGAGCTTCTTGATCTTGTTTATTGTTTTGGTTTAAACCAAGTGGTGACCGACTATACTAGAATCAGTGCTCGTTCATCGTCTATCCTTGATCTTGTTTTCGTGCCTAATCACCTGTTGCCTTTACTAATAGAGTGTGAGACCAGTGATGGCTTGTCTGACCATAAACTTGTAGTACTGTCTTTGAGCCTTTCCGCCAATACCAAAAATGTCGTGTTAAACTTTACTAGAGCTGATGATGTTGGGGTTCTAGAATTGTTAGAGGACTCTTATGAGAGATTCTCTGAACTTTATATGCGTAGCAGGGTTCTGATTGTCTCTGGGAGTACTTTGCTAATTTGGTCATGTCTTCTATAAAACTGTATATACCTAAGCGTTTAAAGAAAACTAGCAATAGAAGCCCTTGGATAACTAGAGAAATAATACACTTAAAGAGGCTAATAAAACAAAAGCGTAAAAATTGTAAAAAGAATCCTAGCACTCAGACTCGTTCCACCATTCAATGTCTTGGAAGGAACCCGCCGTGGTTGCTCAGTGGCTATGGTGTCAGGCCGCTGAGCACGAGGTCGCGGGATCGAATCCCGGCCATGGTGGCCGCATTTCGATGGAGGCGAAATGCGAAAACACCCGTGTACTTAGATTTAGGTGCACGTTAAAGAGCCCCAGGTGGTCGAAATTTCCGGAGTCCTCCACTGCGGCGTGCCTCATAATCAGAAAGTGGTTTTGGCACGTAAAACAACATAATTTAATTTAATTTATGTCTTGGAAGGAATCTTAAGATACTGGTGAAAGAATCCAAATAAAGGTTCTTTGGCATCACAATCCCAAAATTTGCTAAAAGAAGCACTGGGTAAATTTTGGAGATATATTGATCCATCATCGAATGTTCGCTCAACGAAACAATCTAATGAGCATCCTTCTTCCGAGAGTTTAAACGATTATTTTGCATCTGTGTTCATAGAAGACAACGGGATTATGCCGAGTATTGAAACTCCATCTGACAGGCCGCCTATTGCTGACGTTGAAATTTCTGAACAAGGTGTGCTCAACCTTTTGCTTCGTTTGAACATAAAGAAAAACCCTGGACCCGATACCATCCCTAACGAGTTTCGTTATCGCTATGCCGAATGGAATTATGAATATCTTGCATTATTTTTCGCTCTTCACTTCATAGCGGTTTTTTACCAAAGGTATGGAAGCAAGCTAAAGTGATTCCTGTCCTCAAAAGCGGCGGTGCTGATAATTTAGCAAATTATCGCCCTATATCAATCATTAGTACCTGTTCAAAGATGCTTGAACATATCGTCTCGAAACATCTGTTAACTTATATTATTGAATATAATTTGTTATCTATCCACCAGCATGGCTTTCGTCAAGGCCTATCCACAACATCTCAGCTCATCGAATTAGCCCATGATCTTTTAACTCTCGGGGACAGACCGATATGATCTTCATGGACTTTGGGAAGACATTCGATAAAGTGTCTCACCATAAACTACTAAGGAAAATTGACGTTATGTTCAAAAATGCTGCTATATCTCAATGGTTCTCATCCTATTTTCTTGCTCGTGAGCAATATGTCGAAATTAGTGGTACAAGGTCTCAGATTTCATGTGTTAAGTCGGCAGTTCCACAAGGCAGTGTTTTGGGCCCCCTTTTATTCCTCTTATTTATAAATGACCTCCCGAATGAAATAGACGTTTCCATCAGGCTCTTTGCAGATGACTGCATTATATACAATAAAATTGATGCGATAGGAGACCAGGCTAAATTACAAGCAAGTTTACAAAAAAAAGAAATGGTGTGATGAATGGCAAATGGTGCTAAATCCGTTAAAAACTGTAGTTATGACAGTCTCTAGAAAGTTCAATTTCTTAAACTACTCTTATTTTATTAATAATCATGAACTGATAAGAGTCGATCAGCATAAGTACCTTGGCATGATTTTCACTAGTTATCTTCGCTGGAACCACTATATAGATTATGTGTGTGCCAAGGCCAACAAGTCCCTCTGGTGTCTGAGGCGCAATTTGCCATTCGCAACTCAAGAAACAAAACTTCTAGTATATAAAACATTATTTAGACCTATAATTGAACATGCTAAGGTGGTCTGAGACCCTTACACTGCTATAAATATATGACAAATCGAACGAACACAGCGTATGGCAGTCAGATCTATATTCAATAAATATCGGCGGACGGACTCCCCTTCTCAACTTTGTGTACATGCAGACCTACCGACATTACAGGCTAGATCTAAATATGAAAGACCTAAACATATTTACCTAATCATTCATCATCATGTTCATATAAGGCATATGGACTTTTTTGAATTTCTTTCTGGTGAAACCACTAGACACCGTCATTCAATGTTTATTCGTCCCCCTGTTATACATACCGATTGCTTCAAGTACAGCTTTTTTTCCAAGGGCTATCAAAGAATGGAACTCCCTGTCGGAAGAAGCCGTTTCATCCTCATCCATTGATTTCTTCGCAGAACACATTGGAAATATTCTAGTTTGTAAATGATATACTTAACTTTATGTCCTTGTTATCTTCAGCGGTTTACGCCATTACCTCTTGGTGATATTAATTTTAAGTACTTGTCCCTTTTTGTGTTTCAATGTACGATTTTCCATGTACAAAATATGCGATTTATAGTTGTTCGTATTCCTCTCCTGCTATAGCCCTGTGTAAGGGCTGGCAGTATCTGTAAATAAATAAATAAATAAATAAATAAATAAATAATTGGTGAAAGAAAACGTTGATATTCAAGTGGGTGACCTGAACAATCAAAACGCTGCCGACAGTACGAGAGCACCTTAGCGTCATCGCGTATGTATAGTAGTAAGTGCACAAGTAGTTAGAATGAATCCATCCCATGAATGCTTATTATATTTATGGGCAGTGTCCGTTTGATAACAGTGTTCAGCGTTTCTTGTGTGTAATTATGTATCTTAGCGGTTCAGCGGTGGCGTAGAGGTAGAACATCCACTTCACGTAGAAGAAGACCATGGTTCGAAGCCCGGTGCCGCGCAATTTTCCAATGGTATAAAAAAAAATCCCCGCGTTGATAAAATTGTATAAACAGACCTGAAGTATGGCCTGATCCCGGTGACCCGAACCAACAACACACTCCCTCACCAGAGCAGGATTGGCCACCCTGGTGCAGCATTTGGCCACAACCTCCTATATGAACACAACAACCGAACCCCGGCCCTGAGTCCCCAGCAGCTGCGAAGCAACTGACCACGGCAGTGGTCAGCCCTGCCACTCAGCAGAGGGTGCTAAAGATCCATGGTTCCGGACAGGCCGCAATTAGAACCTCAACCTGGCAACGTTTAACGCCAGAACGTTACCTAGTGAGGCGAGTCTAGCAGTGCTATTCGAGGAAATAGAGGGCAGTAAGTGGGATATATTACGGCACAGTGAAGTATGGAAGACGAAACAAGCATATACAATGCTGAAAAGCGTGCAAGTCCTGTGCAACCTGTACAACTAGCAGTCGGATTCCTGATTAATAAGGATATAGCTGCTAACATACAGGAATTCTATGGCACTAGCGAGAGGGTGACAGGTCTTGTTGTGAAACCTAATAAGAAGTACAAATTGAAGGTCGTACAGGTCTACGCCCCTACATCCAGTCATGATGACCACGAAGTCGAAAGCTTCTGTGAAAACGTAGGATCGGTGACGGGTAAAGTCAAAACAAATTACATTATATTGATGGGCGACTTCAATGCCAGGGTAGGCAAGAAGCAGGCTGGAGGCAAGTCAGTGAGGGAATATGGCACAGGCTCTAGGAATAGCAGAGGAGAGTTATTTGTAGAGATTCTAGAACGGTATATCATACGGATAATGAATACCTTCTTCTGCAAGCGGGATAACCGAAAGTGGACGTGGTGGAGCCCGGATGGTGAGACTAGAAATTAAATAGATCTTATACTCTGCGCTAACCCTGGCATCATGCAGGATGTGCACGTGCTCGGCAAGGTGTGCTGCAGTGACCATAGGATGGTAAGAACACGAACTAACCTAGACTTGAGGAGGGAACAGAAGAAACCGGTACATAAGAAGCCGATAAATGAATTAGCGGTAAGAGGGAAAATAGAGAAATTCCGGATCAACGGAAGACAGCGGTACATAAGAAGCCGATCAATGAATTAGCGGTAAGATAGAAAATAGAGAAATTCTGGATAAAGCTACAGAACAGGTATTCAGCCTTAACTCCGGAAGAGGACCTTAGTGTTCAAGATAATGCACGACATTCTTATGGGCATCATTAAGGAATGTGCAATAGAAGTTGGTGGTAACTCCGTTAGACAGAACCCCTGTAAGCTATCGCAGGAGACGAAAGATGTGATCAAGAAACGCCAAAGTATGAAAGCGGCCAACCCTACAGCTAGGATAGAACTGGCAGAACTTTCCAAGTTAATCAACAAGCGTAAGACAGCTGACATAAGGAAATATAATATGGATACAATTGAACCTGTTCTCAGGAACCGAGAAAGCCTAAAACAGTGAAGAAGAAACTAGGAATAGGTAAGAATCAGATGTATGCATTAAGAGGCAAAGCCGGCAATATCATTACAAATATAGATGAGATCGTTAAAATGGCTCAGGAGTTCTATAGACATTCATACAGTACCAGTGGCACACACGACGATAATGGAAGATATAATAGTCTAGAGGAATTTGAAATCCCACAAGTAACGCCGGAAGAAGTAAAGAAAGCCTTGGGAGCTATGAAAAGGGGCAAGGCAGCTGGGGAGCATCAGGTAACAGCAGATTTGTTCAAAGAAGGTGGGCAGATTGTTCTAGAAAAACTGGCCACTCTGTACACGCAATGCCTCATGACTTCGAGCGTACCGGAACCTTGGAAGAACGCTAATAGAATCCTAATCCATAAGAAAGGGGACGCCAAAGACTTTAAAAATTATAGATGGATTAGCTTACCGTCCGTTACGTACAAAGTATTTACCAAGGTAATTACAAATAGAATCAGGAACACATCAGCCTTCCGTCAACCAAAGGATCAGGAAGGATTCGGCAAAGGCAACGCAACAATAGACTATATTCACGCTATCAATAAGGTGATAGAGAAATGTGCGGAATATAACCAACCCTTATATATAGCTTTCATTGAGTACGAGAAAACGTTTGATTCCGTCGAAAACTAAGCGGTCATGCAGGCATTACGGAATCGGGGTGTAGACGAGCAATATGTAAAAGTAGTGAAGGATATCAATGCGGCTCCACAGCACCCGTAGTCGTCCATAAAGAAAGCAACAAAATCCCAATAAAGAAAGGCGTCAGGCAGGGAGATACAATCTCGCCAATGCTATTCACAGCACGTTTACAGGAGGTATTCAGAGACCTAGATTGGGAAGAATTAGGGATAAGAGTTAATGGAGAATACCTTAGTAACTTGCAATTCGCTGATGATATTGCCTTGCTTGATCATTTGAATAGTCCAACATTTTCCAAATTGAGGAGAATTCACCTGCCCGATATGCTCACTATATGTTTGACCGCTGCCATTGTTTTGCATTTCAACCACGCACACATTTCTTCAGAGCCTTATTCTGTCTCATAAAATACGTACAGGTATGGTGAGATAGGCAGGGAGATACAATCTCGCCAATGCTATTCACAGCATGTTTACAGAAGGTATTCAGAGACCTGGATTGGGAAGAATTAGAGAAGAGTTAATGGAGAATACCTTAGTAACTTGCGATTCGCTGATGATATTGCCTTGCTTAGTAACGCAGGTGACCAATTGCAATGCATGCTCACTGACCTGGAGAGGCAAAGCCGAAAGGTGGGTCTAAAAATGAATCTGCAGAAAACTAAAGTAATGTTTAGCAGTCTCAGAAGAGAACAGCAGTTTACAATAGGTACCGATACACTGGAAGTAGTAAGGGAATACATCTAGTTAGGGCAGTTAGTGAGCGCGGTTCCGGATCATGAGACTGAAATTATCGCAAGAACAAGAATGGGCTTGGGGGGGGGGGAGGTGCGTTTGGCAGGCATTCGCAGATCATGAACAGCAGGGTGCCATTATCCCTCACGAGAAAAGTGCATAACAGCTGTGTCTTACCATTACTCACGTACGGGGCAGTAACCTGGAGGCTTTCGAAAAGGGTTCTACTCAAATTGAGGACGACGCAACGAGCTATGGAAAGAAGAATGATGGGTGTGACGTTAAGGGATAAGAAAAGAGCAGATTGGCTTAGGGAACAAATGCGAGTTAACGACATCTTAGTTGAAATCAAGAAAAAGAAATGGGCATGGGCAGAACACGTAATGAGGAGGGAAGGTAACCGATGGTCATTAAGGGTTACGGACTGCTCTCGAAGGGAAGGGAAGCATAGCAGGGGGCGGCAGAAAGTTAAGTGGGCCGATGAGATTAAGAAGTTTGCAGGGACAAGACGGCCACAATTAGTACATGACCGGAGTAGTTGGAGAATTATGGGAGAGGCCTTTGCCCTGCAGTAGGCGTAACCAGGCTGATGATGATGATGAACTATCTTAACAATGCTATTTAGGAGCTAAGGAATGCCTCATAATCTTTGTTCACTACGACTGGTATGAGAGTGCACGTGCCGTGTTTCGATTCCCAACAAGAGAAACGTTCCAGACTCGCTGTGGCTTCTCTTTGCCACTGACACGCCGTATTATCAATGTATGTTTTCAAGTGTGATTTAAAGCGTCGGATGCCTCCATTGATACGCCGCCACTGTACTTAAACTTGTGCTGTTATGTCTCACATCAATGTATGTCGAACGCCATGGTTCCAGCTCTTTTGCGAACATTGCCCGTGTTTTACGCAAGAGTCTTACCGAGGACCTTGAGCGTCATGTATAAGTAGCAGGCAGAAGAGACAAGCTCCAGTTTGGATTCCGAATACCCGGCCTGGTGGCTTAGCTACCATGGCGTTACGCTGCTAGACACAAGAACACAGAATGAAACCCCAGTGGTCAGATCAATCCAGAGTCCCCCCGTCCGCTTGCCTTATAGCCAGATCGTTTCAGGAATTTTCAGGATATATTGTAGTTTTAATTTTCTTTGATTACGATGTTCTTTTTGCAGTGTCTCATCGTGCGTGCGAGTTCTTGGTGACAAATGCCTACTTCGAGAACTCTGCGTCCTCCCAATGCTGTGACAACGTGTATGCCACCTCTTGTGAGAAAACTGCGCAAGTATTGTATCACCCGGGAAATTGCTCTGCCTTGGAGAAAAATACGAAAGGTTGAAGTAAATCAAAGAAAGATATAATTTGTGTCGCGATCCAGGAGATGGGAACAGAGGGCCGGTCAGTTTAAATAAATTAATCATATTTTCTATTGTTTCTGCAGTTTCTCTGTTACGCACCGCAGATTTGATGCGGTCCCATTCATCTGGGTGACAGATTCTTCTAAGATTTCTCAATCGCCCTAAACTTCCAAGTTTTATTGAAGATGCACATGTGTGATTATTGGTGAAGGCAAGCTATTATGGCAAATTTCACATTTACCAAAATATTAAATGTCTCTAAAACTTTAGGGTGATATTGCAAAAGAAAGACCAATCTGCGATTCTTTCACAGCTATGATTTTTTCACAATTGATATGCATATGAGAGCGGGTGTACACCAAATGAAAGTATTATTACAGGTTTGCTGATCCAGGTGCTCTCCCAACGCACTGAAAAAGCAAGGTGATTGCAACAAAGTACAAACGGTAAACGTTATGTATGTCATCCCTCTACCTTAATAATAACACTCCGTCATAGTAATAAGGCACTGCCTGCAGCTTTATTGCATGACTCCACAAGCATAGGCGACGTATGAAGATAGTGTTGCGGAAGTATGAAAGAAGAGAGAGAGGAAGAAGAAGATCGCGAGACGCTAACTGCTGCGTGTTGTTGCTGGTCAGCCATCTTGACGACATTGACTTTGATTGCATATATACTGTAAATATATTCAGTCTATATTCCCAACATCCCCGTAACAAATTGGTGGGAGGTGCGGGGTACCACGGCTAGAGACCGATCTCCGCAGTGGATGTCGCATCACCGTCCTCATCTTGAATGACGGCGAGCACTCGGGATCAACGGCATCACCATCGCTCCGGCATCAGCATCGCCCGCTACGACGCTGTGCCCTTCGGTTGTGGTTGTGCACGCAAAGATCCGGGAACTTTCTGCATTGCTGATGGAGACGGCGTTGAATAGTCGGTGGCCATGTACGAAAGTGTGAGTTCAATCAACAGATGGGACCCTACGCTTATGCTAACTAACCTGCTGGTCTACTTAAGAGGCACGGCAAACGTGTGGTTCAAAATTCATGAAGAGGAGCTGACCATGTGGGACCAATGCAAAGAGAAGTTAACAGACTTGTTTGGCAAACCAACCGGCCATAAAATTGCCGCAATGCAGATACTGGCCTCTCGTGCCCAATCCCCCACAGAGTCCCATGTTTAGTATAACCAGGACGTGCTGGCGCTTTGTCGTAAAGCCGATCGCGACATGGCAGAGGCTGAGAAGGTAGCGCATGTGCTCAAGGGAATTGCTGACGACGCCTTTAATCTGCTCATGTGCAAAAGCTGCTCTACAGTGGATGCTACCATCAAAGAGTGCTGAAAATTCGAGCAGGCCAAAAGCCGTGCGTCCTGTACCCATTCACCAGACTTCCCAATACTGCCGCAACGTCGACGTTTGAAGATCAGCCCCCACAGCAGCATGCATCGCCATCAGAGGACGTGGTGTGAATCGTTTGATGCGCACTCGACGCGATGGCACCCGCAGCTTCCTGTTCGCGTAGCCCTGATGATACCCCTATTTCAGTTCCCCTCGTGCAAGCCATCGTTCGAGAGTAACTTGAAAACTTTGGAAAACATTCTGTCTGTGCTGTCACCAACCCAAAAGCCAACGAACGCCCGTCTACCATTTTCGCTAAACCACGACTCTTCTCTCCACATTATCGCAACCCGATTAAGTGGAGAACCGCGGACGACCAGCCGATATGCTTCACCTGTGGCCGCATTGGTCATGTCGCCAGTTACTGTCGCAACTCGTGGCCCTCAATAGCTCGCACGCCGACCATCCTGAGCCGTTTTAAAGGAAATTCCCGCAATCTTTCACCCACCGCCCAGTCTAACAGCGCTGACAACTCTGCTCGGAGTATGTGTTACAGTCGCTCACCATAGCCACGCGGATACCCGTCGTCCCCCATCTTCCCGTTCACCGCAGCCACGTCCCCTTTCGTCCCCTGTGGCCTTTGGCCTCTCGCTTCCGGAAAACTAAGAAATGCAGCCCTCGGAGGTGGTGCTGCATTGTCCACTATTGCAGCAAATCCTCTATCTGTGTCGACAAAGAGAAGTGTTATTGACATTAAAATAAACGGTTTACCTGTCCAAGCAAACGTCGACACTGGAGCCCACGTTTCAGTAATGGGTGGTAGCCTACGTAGATGTTTAAAGAAAGTCCTCACCCCAGCAGCTGCCCGAGTGCTTCGTGTGACCGACGGTGGCGTGCTGGTTAAACTTGGAATGTGTACTGCGCGCATAAGTATAGCCGGCTGCCGTACTTCTGTTCTCGTTGCTGTGATCGACAACTGCCCTCGCGACCTAATCCTTGGATTGGACTTTTTATCCCATCATTCCGCCCTCATCGACTGCGAAACCGCCGTTCTTTAGTTGGAACTGCCTCAAGTCGGCGATGCTCCGAGCACCACTCCACCGCACTTGTGTTCGCTTCAAGATGTGCGTCTGTCAACTGAGGCAGTCACTTACGTCGCTTTGACCATACAGCCATTGATTCCCGACGGTGAATATGTCCTTCGCCCCATCATCGACGTGCTTTTGAAGCGGAACGTTGCTCTTCCGCATACGCTGGTGAGGACTACTCACAACAACGTCGTTCTTCCGCTTCTGAATTTCAGCATGTGTCCTCAAGTGCTTCCAGCCGGCATGTTCTTGGCCAGCGTTTCTAATACTTCCGAATTTGACATTAAAAGTCTGATTGCTGAGAGTGCTTTCTTAGCACCAATTGCAGCTCACAGCTCTGGTTCCTTAACGGATGACTTGGCGAAGATGATTGCACCTGACCTCACCACTACACAGGCCACGGACATACGTCTCCTCCTCGAATCGTACCTTCACATGTTTGATTTCGGCGACAAGCCTGTAGAACAAACATCTGTTGTTCACCAGCGTATCAACACTGGAGACACGAAACCTATTGCTCGGCTTCCCTATCGTGTATCGCATGCTGAATGTTGAGTCATCTAATCAGAAGTGGACCATATGCTCGTCAAAGGGGTCATGGAGCTGTCAGCCAGCCATTGGACTTCGCCTGTCATCCATGTGAAAAAGGGAGATGGTACCTGGCATTCTTGCGTCGATTATCGCGACTTAAACAAGATCATGCGAAAAGACGTCTACCCACTACCATGCATCGATGACGCCTTGGTCTGCTTGCACCAAGCTAAATATTTATCTTCCATTAATCTTCGATCCGACTACTGGCAGATTTCAGTTAAAGAACTAGACCGCGAAAATTCGGCCTTCGTCACGTCAGAGGGCTTATCTCAGTGCAAAGTAGTGCCCTTTGGCATATGCAAGGCTCCTGCAACATTTAAACGTATGATAGACTCTCTTCTGCAAGGACCACCTGTCTTTGTTACCTTGACGACGTTATTGTTTTTTCTCCCGCGTTCGGCAGGTGCCTTACCCGACTCGTTGCCCTTATTACGGTCTTCCGGAAAGCCTGCCTCCAACTGAACTCTACGAAATGTCACTTCCGGTGCCGTCAGATTACCCTTTTGGGACACGTCTATGATGCATCCGGGGTCCAACCAGATTCGGAAAAAGTTTGCGCTGCACGCAGTTTCCCTGTGCCACATTCTGCTTCTGGCATGCGCTGCTTCGTCGACTTGTGTTCCTACTTTCGCCGTTCTGTCAAAAACTTTGCAAAGATTGCTCGGTCGTTGAACGATCTTCTAATGAAGGACACGCCATTCTCATGGGGACCGGAGCAGGCTCATGCGTTTGCTGCTGTCATCGGGTTTCTGACCAACCCTCCTATAGTTGCCCAATTTGATCCATCTGCACCGACCGAAGTCCACACTGCCACCAGCGGCCATGGCATCGGCGCTGTTGTCTCTCAACAACAGAATGGTACCGAATGCGTGATAGCTCACGCCAGCCGCCTGCTATCACCTGCCGAGTGAAATTACCCGATCACTGAGCGGGAGTGCTTGGCTTTAGTTTGGGCTGGCGCCAAGTTCCGGCCATACTTGTACGGCTGCACGTTTTCGGTCATTACAGACCACCACGCACTCGGCCGGCTGTCTTCCCTCCGGAACCGACAGGACGGCTTAGACGCTGAGCTTTGTGGCTCCAGAAATTTTCATTTATTGTCAGTTACAAGACTGGGCTCCTCCACAAGGACGCTGACTGCCTCTCTCGTCACCCCGTTGATCCACCTGATCCTGTTGCGCATGATCCAATGACCTGCGCGATGGCTTTGACTGACATGCACGCTGAACAACAGCGCGGCGCAAACCACTCCATCATCACCGGAGTGCAATCTGGCAACGCTGACGGCACGTGCCACATGTTCGTGCTGCACTACGGCGTCCTCTACCGCCGCAATATCAACCCTGACGGTTCTGAGTGGCTCCTTGTCCTTCCTCCTCATCTGCGATCCGTCGTTCTCAAACAACTTCATGATGCATCGATGGTGGGACACCTTGGAACTTTGCGTACATACGACCGCGTACGAGGCCAGTTCTTCTGGCCGGGTCTTCACCGCTCTGCGCGTGGTTATGTCGAAATTCGCGAATTCTGTCAACTTCGGAAGAAACCTCCCCTGCCACCTGTCAGCTGGCTCCCTCTAATTTAAGTTCCCTCTGAGCCGTTCTTTCGCGTAGGCCTTGACCTACAAGGCTCTTTTCCGACGACGACGAGAGGGAATAAGTGGATTGCTGTTGCTACTGATTACGCGAGACGCTACGCAATAACAAATGTGTTGCCGAAAAGTTGCGCAACTGACGTCGCCAATTTTCTCCTTCCCAACGTCATTCTCCAGCACGGTACACCTCGACAGTTACTTACACACCATGGCCGCTCGTTCTTGTCTCTAGTTGTGGACGACCTCCTCCGCTCTTGCGGAGGAGGTCATCCACAACTCCACCACCTACCACCCACAAGCGAGCGGTCTTACGGAACGTCTCAACCGAATACTCGCAGAGATGCTGTCGATGTACGTTTCCAATGATCACTGCGACTGGGAGGCCACGCTGGCCTTCGTGACATTCGCGTATAACTCGTCCCGACATGGCGCCGCAAGATATTTAACCTTTTATCTTTTGTAGGGTCGTGACCCAACTTTGCCCTTTGACACCATCCTACCTTTTGTGCCCCACGTTGCCACGGAGTACGCTCGTGAAGTCGCTCGATCTCGCTTATTAGCCTCGCAGCATCTGCCAGGAGAGCGTTACGACCGGTGCCATCAAAATGTTTAGTTTGCCACAGGTGCTTGGCTGCTGCTTTGGCCACCATGTCGTCGGGTTGGCCTCTCCAAGGAGCTTCTCTCTCGTTAATCTACTCCAATCCTCCAATCACGGTAAATAAAACGCTTCCTGTATAATTACTTACTACTTGCGCCCCGATGCAGCGATAACGTAGGAGACAGTTCTCCAAGCTTATTGACATGATTTTCAGTGATACTAGAAGCAACACTTATCAAAAGATTGAGTTTATTATATGAACTTTTCATATTTTCTCTAATATAGTGTGGTCATGATAACACCACATTGATTAAAAGGCATTGAGATTAAAAAAAAAACTACTTATTTGCCCTACTACAATGTAGAAATGGGCATTCTGCAGTCTGATAAGTGAAAAGAAAAACATCGTTGCGACACTCAGAACTACTTTAGCTGCTCATAAAATCATTGAAGTGCATGTAAAGAGCCTCTAGGTTGTGTCTTAAAAATATGCTCCATCATGCTGCAGCATTATTCAGAATAGCTTTGTACAGAAGCCACAGCTGTTGGAGCGTGCTGCACCGCAATGCAACTTAGTTATGTGAAAAAGCTACCATTGTTGCTACGCTCTTTACTGTTATACACGTCAACCTTGTGGCAAAAGCGCTGCAGTTGCAATGTGCTGCACCTCAATCCACTTCAGGTATGTGGGAATGCACACTTGCATGTGCTAGATTTGGGCATTTTTACTGCAAAGAATTCTTTATTCATACCAAGCACTTTGCAGTAATCAATTTTACGTCCTGCCTCGTTTCCGTCTTCTGTATTGAAAACAAAAATGTTATAGTGAGCCCGAACTTGTGTCCCAGCACAACAACCTGACACTCTAATCATTTGACCACTGTCGTGCACATACTACTCGCTTGCGAATGCATAGCTGTGTGTATGGGATAGGGGCACGCGTATTAGAGTGCATAATACGTGTCGGAGAATGTGTGCATATACAAGTTGCTTATCAAACTGAGAGCATGTCAGTCTCTCTTATTCTTCCTGTGTGGCTGGACATTGAGGTGCTTTGTTAGAGTGCACCCCCTTTGGGATTCGCTCACATTTCTGTCACCCTCACTGTAACAGCTAGCACAACAATGACACTGTGCATTATAGTACTTCCTTTATGCTGTAATGTTTCTTCACTGAAGTACAAAAAGGAATCGTATAGATCCCACGTACATGTTAAAATCTATGTAAAGTGGTTAACAGAATGTAGGAAACATTCATATCCAATGCACTGTTGCAATCCAAATGATGCAAAGTGTATTTGCCTTGGAAAGCTAGAAGTAGCAGATGTCACAAGCATGTTATGCAGGGAAGCCACCTTATCACCTGTAGCTGTTCTCGCTGGAGTCAGGATGAAGTTGACATGTGCTTGTTTAGTGAAGAAAGTTGACAAGAGGTGTATGCACAAATGTATACTACATGTAAGGCTTGTATATCCATAGTTGTATTGCGTTCAATTTTACACAGACGATATTAAGGAAGGACAGGACGTGGACGGACGTAGCGCAAACTACCAACTGTTTATTACTGTTAAATAACGCGCTTATATACAAGGAGATATGGCGCGGGGGGGGTATAAAAGATATGACAAGTTCACGGAATGTGATCATAGTTCGGGTCAGGCATACGTCGTTCAATATCGTCTGTTTAAAACTGAGCGCAATATAACCATGAACTCTCACCAACTAGCCCCCTTCATTGCTTTATTAAGGCTTGTATACTTGTGTCGCAGCGTCACATACCTGTTCTATGAGATGGGCCTAGAATAGGCACATGCCCATTTGCGCATACTGCATAAGCCAGGTTTCGACTCATCAAAACAGCAGCCACCCCAAAGTGTTAGGAAAGAGGCAATGAAACAATGGCTTTGCATTCGTACTCTCCTCACGAAATTTGTGTCATATATGCAATCACTCGCCATACGCAAAGACATTGGTTAACACTGCAATGTTTGGCAGAACCCGAACCAACGCTAGGTAGCTATTTACTTGCAATATGCTTCCTGTAACAAAAATCCCCACTGTGTTTGGAATCTAGATAACTTTTTTTTTCATTTTTCAGGCACTTGGTGGTAGAGGGCAGTGCATTAGACAGAAATCCTGCTAAACTGCAGCAATGTTCAGAATGTAGTATGAGGTACTCTGTCCGGCTGGAAGCTGCAGATAGAAATTATATTACTAGTTAAAATATAGTAGCCACTATCGAAACTACACATGCACTCAAGGCTGAGCCACATCATGAGAACATGGAAGAGCAGACACACATGTTGGTCACTTGAGCTGGCATTGTGTAGCTTTAGCAACAAGCCCAGCTATGCACCGAAGTCAGGCATGTTGTTCGGCTGGTCAGCTCGTAGCTTCAGCAAAATTTTAAACTGTGCGAGGAAGACAGGACATGAACAGAAACATAGATCTATGCACAAAGTGCACATTTCCGACTGGCTTTATTTGGTGAAGGCAGTGTGTTTATAAGGTTGTTCAAAATAGTTAAACAAAGAACATTCGCAAAGAAATCGTGCACGAGGCAGTGACGAAAATACCAAGGCCACCTGTGCATTAAGAGCGCAATATAGTCCCAATGTGCCCATCTAAGAATTCTATTTCTTTCCTTGATAGGAATTAAGAAGGCGAGCTAACTTAGTTGTCACACATTTTAGTGATGTGAAATCTTTTAATGACTAGTCTTTCTGTTTTTGATTTTGCCTTTGAAAGGAATTTATTCTGTTACAGATAAGGCAGGCAGCTTTTGCTGTCGCTGCTCTTGCACAGCGAGAGGAAATTCTCAAGGAAAGAAATAAAATTATTAGATGGGCACATTCAAACTCTCCTGCACTCTTAATGCATTCATGGCCTTGATATTTTTCGTCACTGCCTCGTGCATGATTTCTTTGCAATTGCTCCTTGTTTTGATGTCTTAAAGTGCCTTATATATTGTCTGCTTTCACGAAACAAAACGAGTTGGAAGCCCGTGCTTTGTGTGCATCTGTGTTTCAGTTCACGTCCTGTCTTCCTCGCGCAGTTTAAAATTTTGCCTAACCAGCTGTATAGCTTGTGTATACCATAAGTAATTAACATTATGATGACAGCAGCACAGCAGTAGTCTAGTGGCATAGTGTCGACATCATGTAGAGATGGTACTAAGATAAAAATCTGGAAATGCCATAAATTGTGCTATCAACCCTTATCCCTCTGTTTGCTACAGCTGCAGAGCACTTGACCACTGCAGCAGTCAGGCATGCTGTATATTGGGGAGTGCCAGCAATTGCGAGATTGAGCCAGGCTGCCAGTGGAAGTTCCTTCGGCCAGTTGATAACTCATATGCACACAAATATTTATAGATTTCACTATATAAACATTTGTAGAATGATAAACTTTTCCACAGTGAAGTTCTTACACATAGAAGAAAACTATAACTAAATAGTGATCAGTTTATTTTGTTTTGCAAGCCAGGTTGCATGTATTTGACATTGCTTACTGATCCTTACTTATTCTCGCTGTCCGATACAAGCATATGCACTCGCATATGTTTTCAAACAAAACTACTGTGCGGAGCCATGTTTGTGGTGGATTAAAATTGTTCCCAATACAGAGCTCTGTGGCACACCGGATCCTACTAGCGATCGCCGAGAAGAAAGTTCATTGGTAGTTACAGATTGGTACCGGTTCGTTATAAATTTGGTAATCCAATTTGCAGTCCTGTCAATTCCAAGGTTACTGTCGTTTGTGTATCGAACCAAGCCGATATCCCCTGACCGGGCGGACCCTGGTGCTTCACGTAGTGGTGGCCTTTGAAAATAGCAGTGGGGCGCCAGTGGTTGCATCAGGATCTAGCCTCATCACGATAGAGAGCAACGTGTGCAGGGCAAGGAGCTTGGTGGCCTGGTACTCGTCACAGTTGTGGAGAACAGTATAGTTTCTCGAGTGTTGTTTTTACCAGTCTGCGCACTACGTGCGTGCATATATACATATATATATATATATATATATATATATATATATATATATATATATATATATATATATATATATAGATTCTAAAGGTGTTCATTTGGCAGAGCTCGGAGCAGCGCAACGTCGACAGGCAGGACAGTCACAGCTTCCCAGCAAGAGAGCCGTTGCTGAGCAGGAGCGCTCGACCCGCTAGCGTTTAGCGCCAGTAGCGCTAAATTCACTAGCGTCTCTCTTCGCTACAATCACCCTCCGGGAGCGAGAAGGGAGCCGTCCGGCGACCTAACAGCTCGGAGTAGTAACTCCTTAAACGGTCGACATGGACAATGTCTCGTCCATGGCGACGCATGTCTGAAGATGGCTCAACTGGTTCTGTGACATATTTCACAGGAGATGCACGTTCGAGAACACAATAAGGGCTTTCATACTTAGGGACTAGTTTTTATGAGAGGCCAGGGGCAGTAAAGGCACTGAGAGGAACACGAGCGCTCCCGGATCGAAGGTGACCGTGGCAGTGGCGCCACCGCGAGTGCTCCTCTGGCGCTCTTGGTCATCGGAAGTAAAGGCCCGTGCGAGGTCGCGGCACTCTTCTGCATGTCTGACCGTGGCAGAAATAGGCACGCACTCGGATGCATCTGGCTGGTACGGAAGAATGGTGTCGATGGTGTGTGAAGGGTGTCGACCATACAGCAAGAAATAGGGTGAAAATCCAGTGGTGCTCTGCGTAGCGGTATTATACGCGTTGGTCACGAATGACAGAATGGCGTCGAAGTTTGTGCGGTTGGAGGCAACGTACATTGAAAGCATATCGCCGAGCGTACGGTTGAAGCGTTCTGTGAGGCCATTCGTTTGAGGGTGGTACGACGTAGTCGTACGATGAACAACATGGCCCTCTGTGCGAATCGTTTCAACTACTTCCGACAGGAAGACGCGTCCGCGATCGCTGAGCAGTTCTTGAGGTGGCCCATGCTGCAGCATGAATCGGCGATGCGGGATTGATGCAACATCGCGCGCTGTTGCTGCTGGGAGAGCGGTGGTTTCAGCTTATTAAGGTGAGCTACTGTCACAATGGCCCAGCGGGTACCAGCCGACGTCAGGGAAATTGGCCCATACAAATCGATACCAACGCGCCCGAACAGCCGGGTAGAGCAGGGTAGAGGCTGCAGACCAGCTGGTGAGAGGTGGGGTGAAGATTTTCGGCGCTGGCAATCGGGGCATGATCGAACGAACTTTTGAACGTAGTTGTACATTCCTCGCTACTAGTAGCGTCGTCGGAAGCGCTGGTCGGTTTTGAAAAGTCCCGAGTGAGCAGACTGTGGATCAGAGTGGAATGATGCGCAGATTTCAGAACGCGCGCTTTGAGATACAACTAATAACCACTGGCGGCCGTCAGAGGTGTAATTGCGTCGGCGAAACAGGTCGTCGCGAATGGCGAAATGGCCAGCTTGACGGTACAATGCACGGGTTGGCTGCGATGACGGATCAACAAGACAGTCTATGATGGAGGCAATCCAGGGGCCCTTGCGCTGCTCAGAATCGACGGTCCCAATGTCGACAGAAGAAACGTCAAGCTGGGATATTGCGCCGCAGGTATTGTCGTTTGGAAAGGGAGAACGTGAGAGGATGTCAGCATCAGCATGCTGGTGTCCGTTGCGTACAGTACGCGGATATCGTAATCTTGTACGCCAAGCGCCTAGAGGGCGAGACGGCCTGAGGGATCCTTCAATGACGACAGCCAGCATAGTGCATCGTGGTCCGTGACTACATCAAATTGTAGACCACACAAATAGGGCCGGAACTTGGTAAGCACCCTGATGATCGCCAGGCATTCTTTTTCCGTGATGGTGTAATTGGTCTCGGCTAAGCATACGGCTTGCATATGCCACAACATATTCAGGAAACCCTTCTTTGCGCTGCTCTAGGACTGCGCCGAGGCCAACATCGCTGGCATCTGTGTGTACCTCAACAGGTGCCGTTGGGTCGTAGTGGCGCAAAATGGGAGAAGACGTCAGCAAACGACGGAGCTTAGTGAACGCCTCGTCGCACTCGGACGACCACGAATGGAGAGGTCCGTTGCTGACAAGGAGTTTCATCAGGGGCGATATGACAGCGGCGAAATTGCGAATGAAGCGTTTGAAGTAGGAACCCAAAGCTACAAAACTGCGCAGTTCTTTGACGGACGTCGGTTTAGGAAATTCAGCTAAGGCACGAAGTTTGATTGGATCGGGAGGATTCCATCCTTCGAGATGACGTAACCTAGTATCGTGATCTGCCGCGCTGCAACTGGGCAATTCTTTAGGTTCAGTAGGAGGCCAGCGTTTGCTAAGCACGTTAAAATACGCCGTAGGCGTTGAAGGTGCGTGGTGAAGTCAGAGGCAAAAACAACAACATCGTCGAGATAACATAAGCACGTGTGCCAGTTCAAACCACGGATAACTGTTTCCATCATGCGTTCAAAGTTTGCTGGCGCATTACAAAGTCCAAACGGCCTGACGTTCAATTCGTATAAGCCGTCGGGTGTGATAAAGGCAGTCTTCGGCCTATCGACGTCAGCCATGGGTACTTGCCAATAGCCGGAGCGTAAATCTAGAGATGAAAAGAATTCTGCTCCATGTAGGCTATTGATGGCGTCATCGATTCGCGGCAGCGGGTATACATCTTTGCGAGTGATCTTGTTGAGGCGTCGATAGTCTACACAGAACCGTACCGAGCCGTCTTTTTTCGTATTCGTAAGAAGGACGACAGGGGATGCCCATGTACTGTTCGAGGCTCGGATAACTTCGCGGCGAAGCATATCGTTCACTTGATCATTAATCACACGACGTTCTGTGGTAGAGACGCGATATGGTCGTTGCCGCAATGGTGGTTGGGCGCCAGTGTCAATATGGTGGGTGACAGCAGACGCCCGGCCCAGGGAAGGTTGCCCGACATCAAAAGAAGAACGAAATTCTTCTAAGATGTGCAGAAGCTGCGAAGGCTGAGGTGGGGTGAGGTCATCGGTAATAGATGAATCGAATACACCTGTGGGCAAAGGGTCGGACGTAGAGAGAGAACCGAGCGTGTTGTAACTGGCGCAGGACGTGTCTTCGGAAACATCCGTAACTTGTACGGCGTCGATCACTTCCACGTGGCCAAGACACTCGCCTTGAAGCAGCATCACAGGGTATGAGAAGGGGTTACAGACAAAAATTGCTGTGGAGCCCTGTTTGACGTTCACAGTCGCAAAAGGCAGCAGCAGACCTTTTCGAGTATAAAAGTGGCCCGACGGAGAAAGTAGTGCGATGGCGTCAGATAGGCTGCTGCAATGCATTGATAAAATCACTGACGAGTTGGGAGGAACGTTGGTGTCGTACCTGATGAGTAGTTTGTCCACCAAAGAAGCATTATCGGCAAGCGTCATATCTGAGATGTGTGACAGTTCTAGTTGGGCCCGTGCGCAATGAATGACGGCATCGTGGCGGGCGAGAAAGTCCCACCCCAGGAAAACTTCGTGGGAGCACGAGGAAATCGCAATAAATTCGATGGCGTACACAACGTCCTCGATGAGAACACGAGTGGTGCACGCCGCAAATCGGGTGAATGCGCTGTGCACCTGCTGTGCAGAGGGCGAATCCAGCAATGGGCGTCGTAACCTTTCGAAGGAAGCGACAAAGCTTTGCGTCCATAACTGATACAGCGGCTCCGGTATCCACGAGGGCATATGTGCGCACACCATCAACTAACACGTCTATCACATTGGCCGGGCTACGTTGAGGACTTCCGCGTTTCGACGGCGTCGCAGCCCTTGCTTCATGGACTGCGACGATTAGTTTTCCTCATCTCGAGCTTCGGTACGAGGCCGCATCGGTGATGGGTAGCGTCGGCGCGGAGAAGTTGAGCGGTGGATGTTGGCGGACCGGCGAAATTGTGGTGGCGCAGCCCGAGGATCATCGTCGTAATAAAGGCGCGGAGAACCTGCCATAGAACTTGGCACATATGGTGTAGCGCTAGGCGACTGAGCGCGACTACACTTGCGTGCGACGTGGCCTGCATAGCCGCACGCAAAACATATCGGGCGATTGTCCGCTGTACGCCACCGAGTCGTTGCGGCAGGTCCCATCCATGTGGAAGGACGCGTTGGACGTGGCGGCTGGTTAAGTGATTGCATAGCAGGCTGTTGTCGCGGCATGGCGAGGACTTCGGCGTACGTGAGAGGTCCCCGTTGAGGGAGTTGTTGAGGCTGGCTGACGAATTCCGCGTAGCTGAGTGGCACAGCCGTCGGGATCTGTTTGGGCCTGGCCATGACTTCAGCGTAGCAAAACCTCGTGCAGTTCTTGCGCTATGACGCGGCGAAGCCGAGGCGCAAAACTTGGCGTAGGCACCTGTACCGACTGCGGCTGTGCAAAACCCATCAACAAGAGTTGCCGGGCAACTTCCTCGCGGACGAACGCCTTCATTTCTGCGAGCGACACTGCCTGGTTGGACATGGCAGCCAAACCAGCGAGGTGTTCGTCACGCGGTAGAGATCGACGGGTCAGTGACCGCTGCCTGCGGAGTTTTTCATAGCTCTGGCACAGTGTGACAATTTGAGCCACAGAGCGTGGACTTTTGGCCAGCAACATGTTAAAGGCGTCGTCTTCTATGCCCTTCAGGATGTTTCGGATTCGATCAGACTCCGCCATGGTCGAATCGACTTTCCTGCATAGGTCCAGGACATCTTCGATATAACTGGTGAATGTTTCGCCTGGCTGTTGAGCTCGTTCTCGCAAACGTTGCTCGGCACGCAGCTTGCGAACAGCAGGGCGACCAAATACACCGGCGAGGGAATTCTTAAATTCCGGTCATGTCTGGAACTCTGCTTGATGGTTGTTATACCACAGGCTGGCCACTTCAGCGAGGTAGAACACAACATGGCTCAGTTTGGCCGCTTCGACCCACTTGTTTTGTCGCCTACCCTGTCGTACACCGTCAGCCAGTCATCCACGTCAGTATCGTCCGCTCCAGTGTAGATAGGAGGGGCGCGATGACGAGGCACCCCGGGACACGCAGTGGGTGCAGGAGGAGGCGCTTGCTGGGAGGCGTCTGAGGGCATGGTAGATGGTAGGGTACGGGACCGGAGTTCCAGGATGATCGTCTGAGGGTACCCTGCTCACTCCACCAATACTAGAGATGTTTATTTGGCAGGGCTCGGAGCAGCGCAACGTCGACGGGCAGGGCAGTCACAGCTGCCAAGCACGAGAGCCGTTGCTGAGCAGGAGCGCACGACCCACTAGTGTTTAGAGCCAGTAGCGCTGAACCCACTAGCGTCTCTCTTCGCTACAATATATATATATATATACATATATATATATATATATATATATATATATATATATATATATATATATATATATATATTGTAAGGAAGATGACGAACGTGTGCGCAGTCAGCAGCATCGGCAGGATCAAGCGCGCAGCAGAAGCTCGTGCTCGGGGACTGTGCTCGGTGCATCGTAGAACCGGCGGTCGCTGCGAACCCGAATAAACCTCCTTTATAAGTGGTGGAGCCGTGCTGGGTAACGTTCCACTCTACCATCCTGGAACTCCATTCTCGGACGCTACCCTCTGCCATGCCAGATGCCGACAAGCAGACTCTTCCATCGCCACCCGTTCCTTGCGCTGGCACCGTTCGCCAGCGGGAGCCTCCCATCTTCAGCGGAACCGACGACAACGACGTTGAAGAGTGGCTGTCGTCCTACGGACGGGTGAGCGTTCACAACAAATGGAATGACTCGGACAAGCTGGCCTACGTCTCATTCTACCTCGCGGGCGTGGCCAGTCTCTGGTTCAGAAATCATGAAAGGGATATTCGAACGTGGTCGGCGCTCAAGACGTCCATTACAGAAGTATTTGACCGACCCGCCGTCAGGAAACTCCGAGCCGAGCAGCGCTTGCGTACACGCGCACAGGACACGGGTGAGACATTCACCAGCTATATAGAAGACGTTCTCGATTTGTGCAGGCGCGTGAACGCTGCCATGACGGAAGCGGAAAAGATCAAGCACGTCATGAAGGGAATCGACGATGACGCGTTCCAAATGCTTCTGGCTAAGGACCCGCGCACTGTTGGCGACGTCATCAGCTTGTGCCAGAGCTATGATGAATTGCGTAAGCAGCGTGCTCTGACAAGGCGACATTCCACGCCAAATGCGGCATCACTCTGCAGCCTTACCACCGGCCCAGAACAACCCTCCTTGATAACGCAAATCAAGGATTTTGTCCGCGAAGAAGTCGCACGACAGCTATCTCTGGTGTCCGTCACTCCGGAGTCTGCCAGCACTTTGCCGTCTCATATCCGTAACGTGATCCATGAAGAGGTCGCGGAAGCGCTGCCGGCTGTTCACCAGCAGGATGTCGTGACTACACCAGTCACTTATGCTACGGTTGCTGCAATGGCCCCTCGCAGTGTGCCCGTGCGTCACTTCCCGCAGCTTGTGCTCCGCCCTCCCCCTCCCGTCCTCCGGACCACCACTGCCGTCGCTAACCCGTGGCGTACGCCGGACAATCACCCTATATGCTTCGCATGTAGGTATCCCGGTCATGTCGCAAGGTTCTGCCGCCGCCGATCGCAGGCGTTCGACGACGATCGCCGAGCGCCCTATGTGCCGCCTGATGCAAATGCGCCTTACGCACCCTTCGGCCCATCACCAGCTCGCTCAAAGACTGGTCGCCGTCCTCGCTTCGAACGCCTACGGTCCCCCTCCCCACGTCGTCGATCGCTTTCCCCTATGCGTCGACGCCCCGTCTCTAACGAAGAGGGAAACTAGACGACGCAGTTCCTGAGGCAAGAACTGCGCAAGTGTCGACATGCCGAAGTCCTCCTCCTTTACCTGCGAATGTCATTGATGTGTTTATCGAAGATGTCGCTACAGTCGCCTTAGTTGATACCGGTGCGGCTATTTCAGTTATGGATGCCAGGTTTTGCCGTTCGCTTCGCAAAGTGACGACGTCTCTGTCTGGATTGTCGCTCCGACCTGCGAGTGCTCAACCCATTCGCCCTACCGCTGCTTGTACTGCCCGTGTGATCATACAGGACGTTTTGTACACGATTGAATTTATAGTTCTTTCATCGTGCTCCCTCGCCGTTATTCTAGGATGGGATTTTCTCTCACGCCACAATGCCATCATCAATTGCGCTCGGGCTGAGATTGAACTTTTCCACCTTGGTGACCTGACCTCAGTCGATGCTCATCCTGCCGCTAAAATTGTCGTGAGAGAAGACACCTGTATCCCCCCGTGCTCGTCAGCATTCGTACCAGTCTTCTGTAGTACCATATCCGATGGGACGGTCTTCTTCATGCCCTCTCATCTCTTTGTTACCCGAAAAGCGCTTCCTTTGCCTTTTGCAGCTCTTGACCTTGCCGCCGGTGTGAGCACGATGCCCATTTACAATCATCGTTCATCGCCGCTATCACTGCGCCGCCGCGAATGTCTTGGTTACGTCGAGTCGGTCGATTCCACACGAATGGTCTCCGTCCTCGACGAAGTGTCTTCTACTGCCGCCCATGAACTGAGTGCCCTCTCCGTACCAGACTCAACATCTACTGGTGTGTTCAGCCCATTCATGATCAAGCCCATTCAAGATCTGACGCTTTCGCAGCGATCTCAACTTGTGGCAATCCTTCAGCACTTCCGCCTTTCTTTCGACGTTGCGCAAACCTCCCTTGGCCGTGCATCGACAGTCAAGCATTACATCGACACTGGCACTCACTCACCCCTGCGACAAAGACCATATCGCGTGTCCGCTACGGAACGTCGCGTCATTGCAGACCAGGTCGATGACATGCTCCGCCGAGGCGTCGTTCAACCTTCCCAAAGCCCATGGGCCTCTCCCGTGGTCCTCGTCACAAAGAAAGACGGTTCCATCCGCTTCTGTGTTGACTTTCGACGGTTGAACAAGATCACGCTGAAGGACGTCTATCCATTACCACGCATCGATGATGCTCTGGACTGTTTGCAGGGAGCCGAGTTCTTTTCTTCGCTGGATTTTCAGTCAGGCTACTGGCAGGTTCCGATGGCAGAGGCCGATCGCCTGAAAACTGCCTTTGTTACACCAGACGGCTTGTTTGAATTCAGCGTCATGCCTTCCGGACTTTGCAACGCGCCTGCTACGTTCGAAAGAATGATGGATAATGTTCTGCGTGGCCTCAAATGGAAAATATGTCTTTTCTATCTTGACGACATTGTAGTGTTCGCCCCTGATTTCCCAACCCACCTGCTCCGCCTCCAGCACGTACTCACTTGCTTGACCAACGCCGGTTTGCAACCCAACTTGAAGTGTCGATTTGCTGTTCGTCAGCTAACAATTTTCGGCCATGTCGTATCAAAGGAGGGCATTCGCCCGGATCCTGAGAAGCTACGTGCTGTTACTGCGTTCCCAAAACCTGCTACTATGGAAGAGCTACGCAGTTTTATCGGCCTCTGCTCTTACTTCCGGCGATTCGTTCTAAACTTTGCGTCACTTGTATCGCCTCTCACGCAGCTTCTTGGTGGCGCCCGAGATATCTCATCATGGTCTCCAGCGTGTGACGACGCCTTCAGAACCTTGCGCCGTCTTCTCACGACGCCACCCATTCTTCGCCATTTTGACCCACAAGCGCCGACCGAAATCCATACCGATGCAAGCGGTGTAGGCCTTGGCGCTGTGTTGGCACAGCGTCAACCTGGCCACCCAGAATACGTCGTCGCATACGCGAGTCGCACGTTAACCAAGGCGGAGACCAATTATAGCGTTACCGAAAAGGAGTGTTTGGCCATTGTGTGGGCGCTTGGGAAGTTTCGCCCCTATTTATACGGCCAATCTTTTGACGTAGTGACCGACCAGCACGCACTATGTTGGCTGTCGACGCTTAAAGATCCATCGGGCCGCCTTGCCCGCTGGGCATTGCGAATCCAAGAATACGACATACGCGTGGTGTACCGTTCCGGGCGAAAGCACTCCGACGCTGACGCGCTATCCCGATCACCGCTTCCCCCGAAGGCTAGTCACGACTCCCCCTGCGAGTGCACATTATCCTCTCTGGATGTTGACACTCTCGCTGCTGCACAGCGTAATGATCCCTGGACTGCTTCTCTGCTCGACCTTCTGTCGGATACGTCGAAAGTTCCAGCGTCACGCACGCTTCGGCGCCAAGTGCCTCATTTTGCGATTCGCGACCAGCTACTATATCGCCGCAACTATGCCCCAGATGGACGCACCTGGTTACTCGTCATTCCGCGAATCTTGCGATCAGAGCTCTGCTCCTCGTTCCACGTCGACCCTCAGTGTGGCCCTGCGGGAGTCTTCAAGACCTCCGAAAGACTTCGACACCGCCATTACTGGCGCGGAATGTATAATTTCGTTCGAAAGTTCGTCCGCTCTTGTCATGAGTGAAAACGCCGGAAAGCGCCACCGCACAACTCCGCCGGTGAACTCCAGCCTTTACAATGCCCATCCCGACCCTTTGATCGCGTGGGCATAGATCTCTACGGGCCACTTCCGTTGACTCCTGCCGGCAACAGGTGGATAATCGTTGTGGTAGACCACTTAACCCGTTATTCGGAGACTGCTGCTCTACCAAATGCTACAGCGCAGGAGGTCGCCAATTTCCTACTTCGCCGATTTCTCCTTCGTCATGGAGGTCCACGTGAACTTTTAAGCGATAGAGGCCGCGCCTTCTTATCTGAAGTAATCGAACAACTGCTTGCTGAATGCGTTATTATTCATCGTAAATGCACTGCTTATCACCCACTGATTGATGGTACCACGGAAAGCTTTAATCGAACTCTTGGTGACATGCTCGCCATGTATGTCTCACCTGATCACTCTAATTGGGACCTAGTTCTTCCGTTTGTCACCTACGCCTACAACACCGCGACTCAGGCCACTACCGGATTCTCACCCTTTTACCTTCTTTACGGCCGTCATCCTTCGCACACCATCGACACCATTCTGCCCTACCGACCGGACCCATCCGAATGCCTGCCGATCTCGGAAGCCGCCAGACAAGCAGAGGAATGTCGCCAGCTTGCCCGCCGATTCACCTCGGACGACCAGCACCGCCAAAAAGCCGTTCACGATGCCCAGAACCCGACTCCCACTTTCCTCCCAGGCGCTCTCGTCTGGTTGTTAGTGCCACACCGCACGCCTGGGCTCGCTTCAAAGCTCCTTCCGAAGTACGACGGTCCATACCGCGTTCTCGAGCGAACATCAACCGTTAATTACCTGGTTGAGCCGCTAACGCCGCCGTCCGACATGCGACGTCGTAACCGCGAAGTCGTTCACGTTCAGCGTCTCAAGCCGTATCACAATTCTACCGTCCTTCCAGAAAACTAAGTCGCCAGGATGGCTCCTTTATTTCCGCGGGGCCATTGTAAGGAAGATGAAGAACGTAGGCGCAGTCAGCAGCATCGGCAGCATCAAGGGGACTGTGCTCGGTGCATCGTAGAACCGGCGGTCGCTGTGAACCCGAATAAACCTCCTTTATAAGATATATATATATATATATATATATATATATATATATATATATATATATATATATATTGTGAGCATTATATTTCTCTTTCATCTTCTTCATCTGTATATATTCATCATCATGGCCAGCGTCATCGTCTTCAGCGCGTAATCTGCGCAATAAACCGTTGAGGCTTAACAGCTGTCCCGCAATATACATATGTTGTGCAGGATTGCTCATTGGCAGCCCGTGATCGTGCTGCAGCTGTCGGGCCTTCGATGCGTGTCGCCCTGGTGGGGCAGTCGACCTTGTGGTTCGAAAGCTGCGCTGGCATTGCTCAAGAACAGGATGTATCGGCATGGTGCAGAATTGCAGAATGGGGGCGCTTCATTCTACTCCCATTCCATTCCTTCGAAGTTGTGGTTGGTGATTCCAGTCCTTTTAACTGGTCGGACTTCTGACAGTTGGACCATTCCACTGTTTGGTGGTCGAACTAATCTACTCCAATCCTCCAATGACAGTAAATGAAACCCTTCCTGTGTAGTTACTTACTACTTGTGCCCCGATGCAGTGATACCATATAGGTAGAGCATCCGCCTCACGTGGAAAAGGACCGTGGTTCAAATCCCGGTGCTACGCAATTTTCCACCGGATAAAAAAAAATCCGCATGTTGCCAAAATTGTATAAACAGGCCTAGTGACCTGACCCCAGTGACCAGAACGCACTCCGTCACCAGAGCAGGTTTGGCCACACCGGGGCAGTACTTGGCCGGAACCTCTTATATGATAGAAAAATCAAACGCCGGCCCTCAGTCCACGGCGGCGGTAAGACCTGTGATGCAGCTGAGGGTGCTAAGAATCTTTGGATCTAGACAGGCCGCCATTGGAATGTGAACCTGGCAGCTCTTAACACTAGAAGACTATCTAGTGAGGCGAGTCTAGGAGTGCTATTGGAGGAATTAGTGGGCATTAAACATGATATAATAGGGCTCAGTGAAGTTGGGAGGACAAATGAAGCATATGCAGCGCTAGGAAGCCGGCAGATCCTGTGCCACCGGGGCTTAGCGGAGAGGCGAGAACTACGAGTCGGATTCCTGATTAATAAGGATATAGTTGGTAACATACAGGAATCCTATAGCATTAACGAGAGGGTGGCAGGTCTTGTTGTGAAACATAATAAGAGGTGCAAATTGAAAGCTGTACAGGTCTACGCGCCTACATCCAGTCATGATAACCAGAAAGTCGAAAGCTTCTATGAACTTCTTCTAAGCTTCTTCTAGGGCCCTACTGAAGTTGGCTAAAACATGGGCGCATGAGCACGATTTCTGCTATGCATGGCACCGAAGTGGCAAAGTTTTCGTTAGAAAAGAAGAGGGCGATCGCGCACACTTGATAAAATGCCCCAGTGACCTTGCCAAACTAGTTTCCTGAATTCCTGGTGACTGTATTTGTATACGTCAACCATGTCTTGTGCTGATTGGGTGTGCCCTTCTGACTTGTCTAACTACTTCGGGCCTGCACACAGAAATGGCGTTAAATGCGTCCACTTGAATTGTCAGTCTGCTTGCAATAAACATGATGAGCTCGACGCATTTCTTGGCAGTCTAAGCGTCTCTTTCGACTTTATCATGCTGTTAGAAACGTGGTACCACCAAAACTCGGCAATTTGGCACCCTCCGAACTACAGATGCTTCACGCAATCAAGGACGATTACACGTGGCGGTGGAGTTAGCATTCTGGTTCGAAACGAGTTGGTAGCGCAGCGTATAGAAGATTTCTGTACTGTGACCAAAGAAGATGAGGTCCTTTCAGTTATATGCTCAAACTTATTGGTTACTGTATGGTTTAGGCCGCCTGATGGTAACACTGAGCGTTTTTTTCTCTTCCTTGAAAACTTCCTTACTTATATCTCTAACAATCACTATGAAGTTATTTGGGGTGGCGACTTTAATATTGACCTACTTGCATTAACCCCTTTGTGTCGTGACTTTAAGCTCTTGCTACATTCCTACGGTTTTTCAAATGTTATCTCGGTGCCGACAAGAGTGACCGGCCACACAGCCACCTGTATTGATTTATTTATTACTAATTTCCCTGAGTGCAATACCAAAGCTGGTGTCTGTTCTTCTGTTCTGAGTGATCACATGCCAATTGTTTTCAGTGTAAACCGTAAAATTAAAAGATGTTCCCCATGCGAATTTTCCACTCGGCTAATTACACTCTTGCGAATGCAGAAGTTTCGTGATGAACTGCGACATATTGACTGGAGTTCGATTTTTCAGTCAAAATGTGCTAACTTCGCGTATGAAACTTTCTTGTGCATTTTTTGTGTGCTTTATGATCAGCATTTTCCGACTCGTTCTAGAACAAAGCGCTCCTCCAAGATAAGAAAACCGTGGATCACGGCAGAATTATTCCAAGAAATAAAAGAAAAGAATAGTCTATATAACAAGTTCATCGTGTCCCGTGACATGGCAGATCTAGCCACGTTTAAGAGATACCGTAATAAACTTAATAAGCAGCTGCGGCTTGCTAAGATTCGCTATAATAACGAGTATTTCGAATCCTGTTCGAGCGATAGTAGGAAAATATGGAAGAAGGTCAATTCGCTACTCGGTCGTTCACCTGATGCCCTACTCCCTGTTCTTATTAAGAAAGACGGGGTTGATGTTAGCCCCGAAATGTTACCTGATGTTTTTAATGATTATTTCACAAACATTAGCACGTTGCCCACAAATAGCAGTGCCTGCCGTTATATTAAAGCCGCGCCTCATGACACCGTTTTTCTCCGGCCAACTGATGAAGGTGAACTTATCAGTATTTTTCACAATTTAAAAGACAGTAGCACGTATGATATAGATAACTTGCAGATGAAACCTGTTAAATATGTTATCGATGTAATTGCCCCAGTGCTAACGCATATTTATAACCTTTCACTCGCTAATGGTGTCTTCCCACGTAAAATGCAAGCTGCAAAAGTGTTAGCTATATTCAAGAAAGGTGATAAATCAGCTATGTCCAACTACAGACCAATCTCTATACTCCCGATCTTTTCGAAAGCTTTAGAAAAAATAATTTTTATCCGGGTATCTAACTTCCTTGAAACTAAAAACCTTCTCACTGACTCGCAATATGCCTTTCGCAAACACAGATCGACTCAGCTTGCGCTTCTTCATCAGAAAGAATACATCTTACAAAATTTTGTGGACCATCAGCTTACTTTAGGGGTATTTGTTGACTTTAGTAAGGCATTCGACTCCATCAGTCATGAACTATTATTAAATAAACTTACCTACTATGGTATCCGCGGTGTCGCCTTAAAATTATTTCGGTCATACTTGCAGCATAGATGCCAATATGTGTTCATTAACAACAAATCGTCCAAAATTTCTTCTGTTACGGCAGGTGTTCCCCAGGGCAGTATCCTTGGGCCTCTTCTGTTTAATCTTTACGCCAATAATCTCGTTAATATTGATCCCGATGCCAAATTCATAATCTATGCCGACGACACTACTGTCCTGTTTTCGTCCAATGATGCTTCGGAGCTAGTGTCAGTGGCTAACTCTTGTTTGGAAAAAATGTATTTCTGGTCTCTAGAAAATGGTCTCAAGATCAACGCTGAAAAAACAAAGGCAGTTTTATTTCAACCGAAGAATAAGAATATCTGTCTTTATAGGGACGTGGTGTTAGGGTCTTCTAAAATTGAACTCGTCCCTTCTGTGAAAACACTCGGGGTCTTTTTTGATGAAAATATGAGCTGGAGCGATCATATTGATTTTCTTGCAGTCAAACTCTCGCAAATTACTGGACGCGTTTTCGCTATTCGCTACATGCCTCGGAAGATTAAAATGTTAATTTATAATGCTTTATTTGCGAGCCACCTTCATTATTGCTGCCTTATCTGGGGCACCACATCTGTTACAAATATTAACCGTTTGCTTGTAATACAAAAGAAAATTGTTCGCGTAATTAGTAATATGCCCTTTGACTCCCCATCTGAGCCCCTATTGAAAAAACTTCGGCTACTTAAAGCCAGTGATATGTTTAACTACCGCCTTGCTCTTGGATACCTAAATGAAACCAAACAGAACTTAAGCCTTGTTTCATCTCTGGCTAGATTAAAACACAACATCCCATGTTATAACACCAGGTCCCCGGAATACTGGCATGTGCCGCATGTGCGTTCAACCTACGGTAACCAAATGACTTGTTACACTCTCCCCACTCTGCTGAATAATCTCAGATCTGCGTCCATCGATGTACGAAATTGTTCTGGTAGAGACCTGTATAATTTCTATTGCCCCAAGAATTAATTGGGTTTAACCATGTACCTAATGTTTTTCTTAAGAGTTTTGTGTATCTATATATCCATATTGTTTGTTTTTCCTGAGCTGTTTCATGTGTGAAGCGAATTGTTTAAGTGAGATTTATGTACTACATGCCATTACTCTTTCCTTTCTCCATTTTCGTTGTTCCTCTTTTCCTTTCATTTTCTTCTTTTTTTTTCTCGCTCCTTGCTGTCTGCTGCCTTTTGGACCTTCTGGTTATTAGGACCAGTCAAGTTGCTTCTGTAGCAACTTTTTTCCTAATGCCTTGGCACTTTGTACCACTTGTTTCTATGAATAAAGGTTATTATTATTATTATTATTATTATTATTATTAAGACGTGGAATCGGCGATGTCTAAAGTCAAAACAACATACACTACACTGACGGGCGGCTTCAATGCCAGGGTAGGCAAGAAGCAGGCTGGAGACAAGTCATTGGGAGAATATGGCATAGGTTCTAAGAATAGTCGGGGAGAGTTATTTACTAGTAGAGTTTGCAGAACGCAATCATTTGTGGATAATGAATACCTTCTTCCTCACGCGGGATAACCGAAAGTGGACTTGGAGGAGCCCAATGACGAGACTAGAAATGAAATAGACCTCATACCCTGTGCGAACCCTGGCTTCATACAAGATGCGGACGTGCTCGTCAAGGTGCGCTGCAGTGACCATAGGATGGTAAGAATACGAATTAGCCTAGACTTGAGGAGGGAACGGAAGAAACCGGTACAAAAGAAGCCGATCAATGAGTTAGCGGTAAGAGGGGAAAGTAAAGGAACTTCAGATCATGCTACATAAGAGGTATTCGGCTCCAACACAGGAAGAGAACCTTAGTGTTGAAACAATGAACGACAATCTTATGGGCATCATTAAGGTGTGTGCAATAGAAGTTGGTTATAACTTCGTTAGACAGGATGCCGGTAAGCTATAGGACGAGAAGAAAGAGCTGATTAAGAAATCAACCCTTACACACAGCTTTCATTTATTACGAGAAAGCGTTCGATTCAGTCGAAACCTCGGCAGTCATGCAAGCATTACGGAATCAAGGTGTAGTTGAGCCATATGTAAAAATACTGAACGATATCTACAGCAGTTCCATAGACACTGTAGTCCTCCATAAAGAAAGCAACAAAATCCCAATAAAGAAGGGCGTCGGGCAGGAAGATACGAACTGTCCAATGCTATTCACAGCGTGTTCACAGGAGGTATTCAGAGACCTGCATTGGGAAGAATTAGTGATAAGAGTTAATGGAGAGTACCTTAGTAATTTTCGATTCGCTGATGGTATTACCTTGCTTAGTAACTCGGGACCAATTGCAATGCATGCTCACTGACCTGCACCGGCAAAGCAGAAGGGTGGGTCTAAAAATTAATCTGCAGAAAATTAAAGTAATGCTTAACACTCTCCGAAGAGAACAGCGGTTTACGATAAATAGCGAGGCACTGGAAGATGTAAGGGAATACATCTACTTAGGGCAGATAGTGACCGCGGATCCGCATCATGAGTCTGAACTAATCAGAAGAATAAGAATGGGATGGGATGCATTTGGCAAGCATTCACAGATCATGAACAGCAGGTTGCCATTATCTCGCATAAGAAAAGTGTATAACAGCTGTGTCTTACCAGTACTCACCTACAGGGCAGAAACGTGGAGGCTTGCGAAAAGGGTTCTACCTAAATTGAGGACGACACAACGAGCTATGGAACATGTTCCTATGGGTGGGAAGCGCAACCCGGACGAAGGATGAGAGGAAGTACAAAACACGAGCGCAGACTAACAAGTGGTTTATTATTTCAAGCAACGGGGTATAATATACAGAAAATGTAAACACGTGTAAAATGGCGTTTACAAGGGTGTTAGCCTATCTTGTCATTAAAAAAAAATCAGCTTCTTTATCCTGTAGGGTGATAGAAGGCTGGCTGACGCATGCGCCTGATTTCACATGCATGAAGTAGGCCTCTACAATCTCGCGGTTTATGTGATGCATATTTTTATAGAGTGTTTCCGTTTGTTCAAACATGGGTTTGCATGAACAAACTATGCGCTATGACTATGAGCTATCGAAAGAAGAATGATGGGTGTAACGTTAAGGGGGGTGATAAGAAGAGAGCAGATTGGGTGAGGGAACAAACGTGAGTTAATGACAGCTCAGTTGAAATCAAGAAAAAGAAATGGCACGGGCAGGCCATGTAATGAGGAGGGAAGATAACAGATGGTCATTAAAGGTTAGGGACTGGGTTCCAAGGAAAGGGAAGCGTAGTAGGGGGCGGCAGAATGTTAGGGGGGCGGATGAAGTTTGCAGGGACCACATGGCCACAATTGGCGCATGAGCAGGGTGGTTGGAGAACTATGGGAGAGGTCTTTCACTTCACCTCACTTCACTTTTATTTCCTTAAAGACCCCTCAATGGGGGTATTGCATAAGGGGTGGGGTTTACAATTGTTCATTTTAATTAGTGGCCACATGAGTTCAATGAAGAATATTAGTATTAAGCTTATCAGCAAACGTCGTTGAACAGGTGATTTGGGATATGTGACGGGGCAGGCCGTTACAGTCGGTTGATAATTGGCAAAAGAAGAATGCAGAGAAGTTCGTAGTTCGGCTGTGTGGACGGGTTACTTGCAAGGAATGCCCTGTACACAGGGAATGGCGAGGGGGTGGGGACAACAAATACGGTGCATGATGGGGCGAACTGTAATTAAACTTGTGAAAGACGATTAAGGAATCACTGCGACGCCGGGATGATAGCGTGTTTAAGGCGGACTGTGCTTTTAGTAGGGATACGCTAGTTTTGTAAGAATACGAAGGTTGAATGAATCTTGCCGCACGATTCTGAATTCTTTCAATTGCATTGATAAGGTAAGTTTGATGTGTAGACCAGATGGGGGATGCGTATTCAATTTTCGGACGTATGAGCGTCTTGAATGCTAGTAGTTTCACGTGTTGCGGCGCATGACGCAGATGGCGTTGTAGGAATCCCAGTGTTTGGTTAGCGAAGGCAGTAATGCGCGTTTCATGAGCAGACCAGTATATGTCGTATGAAAGGGTGACGCTGAGGTATTTAAATGTGCCCACTTTTTCTAAGGTAGTATTAGTAATATTATACGGTGAGTATAAGGGCTGATGGCGGCGAGTGAAGCCCATTACTTTACATTTATTGGCGTTAAGGGTCATTAAGTAGTCGTTGCACCAGTCTTGGACATTGTTGAGGTCATTTTGCAAAATACTGTGGTCAGAGTCGTTAGTAATTGTGCGGTAGATGACACAATCGTCAGCGAACATACGGATTTGAGAGGAACCATTAAGGGGAAGGTCGTTAATACAAATAAGAAAATGTAGGGGGCCTAGAACGCTACCATATGGAACGCCAGATGTTATGGGGTGGGGTTCGGAGGTGCGATTGTTGACATGCACTGACTGTGATCGATTAGCAAGAAATTCAATAACCCAAATTAAGATGTCAGATTGCAGGTTCAGCTGGGAGAGCTTGAGTATTAGGCGTTGGTGAGGTAACGTATCGAATGCTTTAACATAATCTAGAAAAATACGATCAATTTGGGTGCTAGCATTGAGATTAACGTGTAAGTCATGGACGAATATAGCAAGTTGCGTTTCGCACGAGAGACCCTTGCGAAAACCATATTGGAATGGATGAAAGAAGTTGTTAGTCTCAAGGAAGTGCATAATTTGGGTGAAAATGACGTGCTCCATTATGTTGCAGGGAACCCTGGTTAGGGAAATCGGTCTGTAGTTAGGAGGTGAGTTTTAGAGCGCAGCTCTTTGGCGTCCGTTCCTGGGTTTCGCGTCGTCGTCGGCGTTGTCGTCGGCCTCGTAACCAGCTCCGCCTCCCTTTCATCCCCCCAGCGCTAGCAGCGACCGACTGATACCGCTGGATGCCGCTGACGCCTCTAGAGAGTCAAGATAACGTGACTACATAGAACACCGTCGCCGCCATGCAGAAAGAGGAGGAAAGGGTCCCCCCCCCCTGTTCTTGTGTGGCGGATAGGGTGCTCTTCAGTTGCCGACGCGCCGGTTATTTCACGTAGGCCCCGGCACGTCGACGAATACGTGACCACCTTCCCACGGCTAGACCTGGTTCTTAGCGCTGCGGAAGCGAGGGTATCATATTGTTTGTGTCGGCATCGGCCGCGTTGTCCCTGAAACCAACTCCGCAGCTGGGGTTGGTTAGAACACCGTCGCCGCCATGCAGAAAGAGGAGGAAAGGGTCCCCCCCCTGCTCTTGTGTGGCGGATAGGGTGCTCTTCAGTTGCCGACGCGCCGGTTATTTCACGTAGGCCCCGGCACGTCGACGAATACGTGACCACCTTCCCACGGCTAGACCTGGTTCTTAGCGCTCCGGAAGCGAGGGTATCATATTGTTTGTGTCGGCATCGGCGGCGTTCTCCCTGAAACAAACTCCGCAGCTGGGGTTGACTCACTATCGGCGTCAGCGGCATCAGTCAGTCGCTGCTATCTCTTCCCTCCTCCCCTTATCGTGTTGTCCGCTTGCTGCGCGCGCTTCTGCCCCCAGAGATAGCCGAGATAGCCGAGCCAGAGAGCTACTCGAGGCGTACCATATTAAAAAGAAGGGACAACAATGTGTCAGTGACCCCTCAGTTTATTTACATACCAGTGAGATTAGGTTTATTGACGAGCGTAGGTAGGTCGCGTTTCGCATATACAAGGTTTTACTTATCTTTTACCTTTCCTTTTTTTCGCGCACGCGCAGTGGTGTATGTCGGCTGTGTATTTATATGTGTACCTTGTGGAATAAACTTTAGTTGCAAGTCTGCGCCCGTCCTTGTCCCTCGCTGTCTTTGTGGTTCGTTTCCTCGCGCAGTTAAACAATGTTCGCTCTGCCCCCATCGTCTGCCGCTGGGTGTACACGCCGCCCCCCTTCCCCCTCTTCCTGCGAGTCTCCGGTTGTCAAAGCGCCGGCTCGAACTTAATTCCTTTCTTCGCTCCTCCTCCAATGCAACCCCTGTGCGGTGGCAATCAGAGAGCCAGATCGGTGGCGGCGGATCTGTATATGTGCACCGCCCGAGCCGAAATCGCCGCTGCCGTTCGCCCTGTGCGGTGGCAGTCAGAGAGCCAGATCGGTGGCGGCGGATCTGTATATGTGCACCGCCCGAGCCGAAATTGCCGCTGCCGTTCGCCACTGCGAAATTATCTGCCAGTTCTTTCTGAGCCATGAGCGAGACGACCGATGGAAGTCCTCCGTCTGCTGCTGCTGCTGCTGCTGCTAAACGAGCTGCCAGAGCAGAGGCCCAGCGCCGTCGCCGTCAGAATCCAGAGGTGCGTGCCACCGAAGCAGAAGCTTACCGTCGCCGCCGTCGAGATGATCCAGGAGTACGCGTCCACTTCCTGCAACTCGCATTAACCGTCCATCGATCCACACCGATGTTAGTAGTGGGGGACTTTAATGTTGACATAAAGACAAACAGCAATTTCCTAACACTTATGCGGGAGAACATCCCGTTCCTCTCGCTCGTAACGCGTCCCACGGCTGTGACAACCTCGCGAGGCACTTGTATAGATCTCCTCTTTGAGAATCAAGCATTGGTGTACCAAGTCGAACATATATCAGTCTATTTCTCCGAGCACAAAGCTTCCTTCATGACTGTCAAGAACTGTTAGTGGAGTCTTTGTTAAAGGAATACGTGTGAAAAATAAAAAAAAATTCTGTGATAGCGCATACATGTGTTGCTCGATTTCTTTGCCTCAATCTATCGAAAAGGTGAAACAGCTTATTTGCTGCGCTCAAATTTCGCATTAGGAAGTAACGTAATCGTCGGTAATTTTTTATTATCTGATTTGTAGATTGGAACGACCTGCCCTGTCTTTCAGGTGACGGGGATGTCACAAGAGGATAAAGAGTGTGGGAAGAATAATCTAAAGTGTGATGCGCAGATGACTTCAGTATCTTTTAACACTTTAGAAATGATGCCATCCAACCCCGATGATAATGAGAGTTTTAGCTTTTCAATTATTGCCGTTATGCCATGTTCAGTGATTTCGATGGGTGACAACAGATTGCACAGGTGATGGTGGTATAGGTAACAGAGCATCAGGTTCAGTGGTGAATACTGATGAAAACGCACGGGTAAATGCATCGGCACACTCTTCTTCGGGGCTTACTACATCGTTATGGTCGGCGATAGGGATAGCATCTGGAGGCTAGGGGTTTAGAAATTGCCAGAAGTTTTGGGGGTTAGTGCTTAGTACACGAGACAGCGTGTTATGGAAAAATGAGTGTTTTTCGCCGCGTATAGCTGAGAGATAAATATTCTCAGCCTCGTAATATTTGTCCCAGGGCACAGCAGAATTGGTTTGCCTTGCCGACCGAAAAAATCGTTCTTTCCTGTTTTCTGAAGTTGATAATTTTTTTGTAAACCAAGGTTTATTGCTGTTAGTCGGCACTGAAACAACTGGAATGTGGTTATTAGCAAAGTTGGTGATTTTTTGTTGGAAGATTGACCAAGTTGCTGGAAGTGTGCGGTTGTGGTATTCATTACTAAAAGGGGGGTAGGAGGACATAAGTTCGTTGTTAATAGCTTCATAGTTCCCTTTCTCGCATAGGCGTATTATATTATTCCATGATTCTCGTTTTGGAAAGGTAAAGTTAAAGACAGTGTAGATTACTTTATGGTCGCTAATTGCCGAGAAATAAGATGTCGAAGATAGGCTAGATGGATTGTTTGTTAATATGACATCTAAAATGTTGGCCGCGTCATTCACTATGAGTGTTAGTTCTAAGACTAGCTGGGTTAAGTCGAAATTAAAGCAGACTTCGAGGAAATCATTTTCGGCTGTACTACGTGATGAAGATGGATAGCCATCCCAATTGATATTAGGGAAATTAAAGTCTCCCAAGAGCAAAATCTGAGCGTTATTATATTTTTGCTTTAGTACATCTAGGACGCAGTTGAGCTTGTCAGTGTTGCTCGCGGGGGGCGATAGCAAATGCCAAGTAAAATAGTTTACGGGGTTGCACAAAAGTGTAGCCATAATATTTCAAGGTCACTTGGGTTGTGAACAACGGAGCAGGGTATCGTATTACCAACAGCGATGAGCACCCCGCCGCCTCTAGAGTGCTGGTGATCGTTACGGAAAACATGGAAACCGGGTAGGTCATCTATGACCTTCGCGTCGGATACGTGAGTGGTTAGCCAGGTTACGGTAAGTATCAACAAGTTATATCCAGTTGATAAAACCAGATTAGATACAACGTCACGTTTTGAATGGAAGCTACGTATGTTAGAATATATTGCTGAAATATAACAGTTAGGGCGGGTTCTCGTTATGGAACAGTGTATTGGATGACGGTGATGCAGCGATTGCTACTAGATTTCTTTTACACATTTTGTAGTTTCGTCGTACATGTACTTTGCAGATCCTATAAACATTGTTTTGTAGCATAATGAAAATGCAGCTGACTTGGTCCTCGCAAAAGCCAAAAGTTGTTTCCGCGCATTCTGCACAGTGAGAGAGTAGTCTTCGCGAATGCTATAGTTAGTCTCTTTCAACTTGCGGCCGTTAGACAGAATTTTTTCTTTTGTTTTATAAAAAGTAATTTTGCGATTATAGAACGCTTTCGGTTATCAGAATAGCGGCTGAGACGATGCGCTGTCTTTGCCCTGCAGTGGGCGTAGCCAGGCTGATGATGATGATGTTTGTGGTAATCAACACAAGATAATTGCTGTGTTCCTTGACTCTTTAGTAATATGCATAAGCTTTAGAGAGTTGTGACCAATCTTAATATTTGGCTGTTCTTTACCTGGTTCCTGGCGAGTTCATGGAAATTCAGGTAAATAGGTACTTTTCCTGTCATGTGAGGATACTCGAAGTTTTTACTGGGAAGTTCTCTTTAAAACCAAAGCAGCCAGCATGATACATGCTCATGAATTGAAAGCACGTGTACATGATACCAAATAGTTCATTACCGCCTGCCGTCTTTGTTTTATAACTGGACCCCTGTAAAAAAGGTAGCAATTAACAGATCCACAGCTTCCTGCTCATAGGCAAGTAGCTGTCTTGGTGATGGTTGATATCTCCATTTTTGTGAAAGACGATATGCGCAACTGTTTATGCAAGCATTGTGCAAATGCGGCTTGCTTTTAAGCACCCCTGTTTGTGTCTAAAAAGAAACAAATAAACATCCAGTATCCTTTTTAACTTTTAGTAGGCTTATCATATAGCTCAGTCTTAACATGCAGTATATACAGGTGAGGTTACAAAAAGCAGTAATAATTGACCGTAAACACTACTTAGATGGTGAAAAACATGTAAGTCTAGTCATTTTATTTTTGGCAACAACTTTTTTTTCGCATAGAAGGCTAAGCAAATGGTGGTGTAGCAACACTGTGAAGACTGAATAAGATGGATGTGGAATGTCTTGATGCCTTCTCTTCTTGTTTTTGATTTTGCCTTCGAAAGGAATTTATTCTGTTCCCGACGAGGGAGGCAGTTTTGCCCTTGCAACAGAACATCTGTGGATGTTGTGTGAAGCACGTTTTCCATGCTTTTTCACTGCCTGAGCAAGGTAACTTTCTTGCTGCTTCATAATGTGATTTCTACAGTCAACTTCCATTAATTCTACCCTCACGAGACCAACGGGTCGAATTGAGATGCAAAAACCTGCCGAAACACTGTTGATTTATGTGGCAGTATGTGCTTGAGTACCACGCCTCCGAAACGAACACGCGTCAACTTTCTATTTGTCCAAAGTGTAAGACTAAAGTAGAAATGATTTAAATCTCCAAGCCAAAGAGAAACCTAACGCGTACCTAACTTTTTAAAAATGGAAGCAGATTTTATAAAGCCAGCTTCGCAGTATTACAGCCTCGACATGCGGTAAAGCATATGAATGCTAAAACCATGGCTTTAGTTTCGCAATCGAGTGCACAGCTAGGTAATTATCGGCTCAATGTCCTTTGAAAACAAAAAGTGCTGGTTAGAATCAGATACCTACCACAATCAGACATTGTCAGCTACCGTTACTGCTTGAAAATCTTTCTCGGGTGGGCCAGAAATAGGCATTTCAGACAGGAGATGGCGTTTGTTTCACGCATTCACTGTCCCCTAAGCTCTGCTGAGACAGTCGCTGCCACTAAAGTGCGCCGTTATTGGGGTCTGATCAAGTTTGTATTATCCGACGAATGCCAGTTTTAGGATCGAAATAATGAATGTTTAGGCCCATACAAATGCATGGGCGCTGACCGGGACCTTCGGCCAGGACCGAATTAGCGGAAAAATTTAATTAATCGGGGTCAGATTATGGGAACTTTACTGCACACCCTTCTCTTTTCTACAAGGACTTGTCATTTTAATACGTAGTTTTCTTCTATGTGTGGCAATGGTGCTAAATTTAACATTTGTTCAAATCATCCATTGTTGCAAGGACAAGTTACAAAGTAGGGGCCGACTTTGACACTTGAAACATTTGCACATATAAAGGCAGGACACGTTAACAGCTGCCCAATAACATAAGCTGGCAGTATTTTATGCATAGAGTGTGGTCATTCTGCAAAACAAAGTTGCATTTGTTTCAGATAAATTGCTGAACTATTGCTTGTGTGTTTTCCTGTGCTCTCTGCTGATTGCGCTTTTGAAAGTGCAGTGAGCGACTGCAGACTGAAATGCGCAAGGCTTCACTTTATCATGCCAGGAAGCATTTTGGCTTTTGACAAAGGAGCCTTAACCCCTTCCATGCACACAATTTTTTCTATAAACAAATGAAATGATAGAGAGTGACCTTGTGTATTTTAAAGCCTGGCAGTGTTAGATAAAATGAAGTACAAATAAAATTTCCTGTTACGTATTGCTACTAAATTGTCATGCTTGTACATAGTATGTGCGTGCAGTGCTGGCTATGCCGTGGTAGAGCCCTGATACTGCTTGCTACAGCATCATTGTGTTCTGCAACCTGAAGGCAAAACTATAACTGCCTAGAAGTGCAGCACCACAATTGAGAGCTATTTCCGTATGTTTGGTGCACTCCTGACCAGTGACTTTTCGTCCTGTAGGCAAAATAAATCGCCGCCTCAGACGCTGTTTTCCGATGAGTACAGCGTACCTCGAAAGCCCCCTCACAATGCTTCACCAGCAGGTTTTACCAGCCAGAGTGGAAGGGGGCAGAATCATTTGACTTTATATGGTGCGGCACAATACCTTAAAATGCTGCTGCTTCTGGCTCGCATTTGGTATGACGTGCTGGTGCACCTCAACATGGAGCAACCCCATTTTACTAAAATTCTGAATTCTACCAATATGTTATGATGTGGCTATCTATGATCACGGCATAAAACTGGGGCAAAAAGCACGTCTAAAAAGTACAAAAGCTGGTATAACTGTAATGAATGACCTGCAGTCATCCGTAATGTGTAAAATCGCAAAAGTTGGTCCAGCTCATTTAAAGAATGCAGAGTTTAAGTAGTCCGGGCGCAATTTTTTTCTTATGCGTGTGTAGCTGTCATTAAGTTAATTACACTATGAAGCTTGAAACTTCTATGCACAACAAATATATTCTTAACGCAAACATTTAAATATGTGACAAAGGCAGCATGACCCCATAACCTGGTGACAACATAGCATGGTAGGTCACAAACAAATGATGCATGCTGCAGTTGTTCATGCTTAAGCCATGCCATTATTAGGTCATTGAAAACTGAGCATGTTAGGACCACTATGCAGCACAACATTGGTATTTCCTTTCTCTCTTGGTGCATACTGTGGAGTGGGCGAACGTTAAAAGCTTCAGGCGATGAAAGTTAAGCCGCAGTGCGCAACCATGGCATGCCTCGTAATCGTATCGTGGTGCCAAATATTTTTCTAAGCACCTGTGTGCGTTAACACAACCTGAGGCAGCTTAAATCTAGGTCACATGCACTCGAAAAATATAGCGGGAACTGTAACAGTCAAAAATTTGCTATCTCGCAAACATAAGCCCAAACTTCAATTTAAAAATGTTTGCTCGAAAGGAAAACTCACAGCCGTAAGCCTACTGCCTACCGCCGGGTGTATGAGCAAAAAAAAAAAGCCGCACCGAAAAAAAAAAAATAACATCTGCACGATGAATAGCCGCTTCGTCGATATTTGAAGCAGATCTTTAGTGGATGTCAAGAAATGTGCACTGTATAAGAGCGAAACATGTAAACGACTGACTGACGGAAGTAAGGCTTACAGGATAAGCTTTTTTTATCTACACCGATAATGCAGCATGTATTGTGCAATTAAATCACCCGTAATGCGCAGCAATTACCGCACTCGATTGAAGTCGCCATCGCAGTGACGCGCCGTTTATTTCAGGACCACAAAAAACAAGGTATTCACCTAAGTAGAGCTGCGGTTAACCTGTGGGCAAGCCGCTAACTCACATATGATGAAAGCAAATGTCACGGAGTCCAAGCCCACGACCGCACTAGTCAAACTGCGCTGGCACGAATATCGGGCACGTTTGAGCCCTTTCGCCACGCACAATCGCGCGCAGAACGTCTTGGTTGCAGCTGCCACGACGGCAATGGCTAATCTACGTTCGAGAGTAGCTCCATGTATGTAGGTGTTGTAGAGGCCTCGCACATTCTCAAGTTCCAGCGATTGCCACGGAGGGCGAAAAATCAACCGCGGCGCGTTCCAGCATAAGCGCGCAAGTGGAGCTACTGTAATTAGGTCGCATACTTTAATTTGTATTTTTTTCCTCTAGGGGCGGTCAGCGCGGCGAAATATTTGATATTTAAATGTACATAGAATAACCGTCAAACAGAGTTAACGTGTACATTTCTGCAAAATAAGCGGACAATTGTTTGTACTAAACTTAGGTTATTATAGTATGTGCTTTATTACTTGAATAAAGGTTTTGAGAGATCAATGACGTGCGATAAGCAGCAGCCCACTGGTATCGATTGCCGTCCATGCCGTTTATCGATTCAAATTGTACGATGGTTATATTTGCGAAGGGGGTGGTCGTTTCCTTTGTGCAGCATCACACAGGTCCGTTTTAATTAGACAACAATAATATCTCAGCCAGCTTATGCGTCCGACATTCGATAGCCGCTACTAGGCGAATGCGTTTAGAGACGAAGAATTCTATCAGCTGCGGCGTTTCACTGGCGTAATGGCTACATACACGGCTTCCGTCATCAGTGATCTGCCGCATCTGGACGCGTAATGACGGGTTGCATGAAAAAAAATTCGCTAGCTAGCGTGAAAAGTAATCACTGGAAGCGAGCATAGTCTATCTGGAAACTACCCAAGACAGCGGATTAACCTTTCTGCCTTTGGGTGTGTGCACCGGTGAGTAAAAGAACACTGCTTCGCATTTTCAACTTTAAATTTCTTCGGGTGCAAGGTAGACAAAGCAGATTCCTGTAGTCATTTTTTCATAGTGGAAAATTATAATGAAGTTATTGCTCTTCAAAGGCAATTTAAACAAGGCTCTTGTTATTTTGCCACGTTTCCAAAATTTCTAGCACGGAGTTCAATATAAAAACTAAATAGTTCTGGTTGTGTCTGCATGAATGATACACTGCAGTAAATTCACAGCACATCAATGCAAGTGTACTTCCGGTGATACAGTTGGCTTAATATCCTTTGATACATAATACAAGTACTGTGTTTATTACCTAGTAGCTGGCGACAAGTTTAGTTGAGGCTTTACTAAGCGCAGCCCGCACAAGGCCAGCATGGAAAGAAATGCGCACTCGAAACAGTGTTCTGTGTGTGTGGGTGTGTGCTTTTTTTGTCATGGAGCGTTTTGTGCACTATTCTTAGTCATACATGAATCGCAAACTCATCCACGCTTCTGCTATAGTAATTGATGATCTTTCTTGATTTGCCTGCAGCCTCCAGGATGCTGCTCTTGTTTGAATACCCTTTTGGACTCTATTGTCTCTGGACGTACAAGTCAACAGTGAATGTGTAACCACAGAGCAAGAATGCTCGCGAGGTATGTTTCTGAACACTTCAAGTAAAACCGTGATTTGTTCATTTATTGGGCAAACTTTTGTTTCACCATGCTCTGCTAGCATGTTTGTCATGGCTTCATGATTTCTCATTTCAGGAAGAAAGACAAAATAGAGATTACTGGGGTTTTCAAGCTGCCCACGCCAAGCCATAAGAAGCTCAACGGTCACCCTAATGACAAGTCCTCTTGAACTACGTACCTCACCATGAAATGTTTCCATGTTTACCAGATAGAAGGCTGTGAGCCCTTTTAAGAAAGCAGCAGTCTACAGTCTTGTATCGTACCAAGCGGAAATGCTAAAAATTGACGTGATTTTAAGGGCATTGTATGACAGTTGGAGATGTCACAAGTTTAGTCCCAACGTGCTTCCTTCCACGTCATGTAGCAAGCTCCTACTTGGTAATGCACAAACTCTCTCATCTGCTATTTGCAAATCAGATTAAAGAGCATTGCGAACAAGTATCACATGCTCCCCATTGCATTAATATTCTACATGAAACTGCAAATAATTTTAAAGCCTTCAAAACCACTCAGTGTAATTTTGAGGAAATGATGCTTCAAGTTCACTGAAACACTGGAAATTATCCCACAGGCAACAAAGAAAAAGGGTCCCATGTTTGTTCTAAACGTCTACTGTCGGCCGAAACGCGCGCCATCGGTCCTCAAACTGGTTATGGAGCAAGCCACGCACGCAGCAGGCAACCATCCGCTTCTAATTGTGGGCGACATTAATGCAGCCCACCCTCTCTGGGGTTATACGTACACCAACCCCAGGGGAAACATGCTTCACAATGTTATTGAGAACATGGATCTCACGCTCGTCAACGATCCGAGAAGTAGCACGAGGCTCGGCACAAGTGTTCAAAGAGACACGAACCCCGACTTAACCCTCACCAGAAGTATCCCCCAAGCTTGCTGGACCAATCTGGAGGAGTACCTAGGCAGCGACCACGCGCTGCTAGCCACCACTCTCCATGGGCTCGAATACAAAGCCAGGATAGGCACGGCTCGCCTCACGGATTGGACCAAGCTGCGGGGGATAAGAGAAGAAAGAGCTGCGAACGAACAGAGCCAACAGCTTCAGTCAATTAAGGACTGCATCACTCAGCTTCACCAGGATGGCAAGGCGCACACCAAACTGCTTGAAACATCCACCACCACTCCAAGCATCGATGCTCGCTTGCTCTACATGTGGGAAGCCCGGCATAGCCTGCTGAAGCGTTGGAAAAGGCAAAGAATTAATCGCAAGCTCAAGAGGCGAATAGCACAACTCACACAAGGGGCTGCGGAATACGCTACCACGCTATGCCGAGAGAATTGGCTATCCCTCTGCGACAGCTTGAGAGCAAGGTTGACTACTTCCAAGACGTGGAAGGTATTGAGGTATTTACTCAACCCGGCCAGCAACAAAACGGAATCCCACCACAATATGGCCCGAGTAATTCACCAATTTCCTGGAAACGAGGCGGACCTCCTTTTGATTCTCAAAGCCCAGTACTTTCCCACACAGACATCGGAGCCTCTGCCACCCTACACCGGCACCCGTAACGAGCTCCTAGATGAGGACATTCATCTACATGAGGTAACAGCGGCGATAATGGGCTTGAGACGCCACACAGCCCCGGGAATGGACCAAATTACCAATAAGGCACTTGTAAATCTTGATAGCCCCTCGCTAGTAGAGCTTACCGCTCATCTTAACGAAGTATGGAGGAAAGGAAACCTTCCCGAGGACTGGAAAATAGCCGAGGTTTGTCTGATACCGAAGCCAGGCAAGCCACCAGCCATTGAGAACCTACGACCGACCTTCCTCACTTCGTGTGTAGGAAAGCTCCTAGAGCACATCGTTCTCAACCGGCTACAACCATTCCTGGAGGATTCGAGCAAACTTCCAACAACGATGATGGGATTCCGTCCACACCTCTCAACTCAAGACATTCTACTTCAGCTGAAAGAGGAGGTGATTGTACCAGCGACACGCAACTCCTCCACGGCTATCCTCGCCTTAGATCTTAAAGGGGTGCTCGATAACGTCAAGCACGCAGCAATCTTACAGAGACTAAATGCGCTGGGCTGTGGGGCCAGGACGTACTCCTATATCAGAGATTTCCTCTCAGATAGAAAAGCCATTCTAAAGGTCGGGGACAAAGCCACAAACCCCTTCCTACTGGGCGGGTGCGGCACACCACAAGGCGCAGTGTTATCCCCTCTCCTTTTAAATATCGCCCTAATAGGCCTACCGCCGCTCCTCGATAACATCCCAGGGATCCGGCATGGCCTATATGCCGAAGACATTACCATCTGGTCGTCCACAGGGTCCATCAGGGAAATGGAGAACCGCTTGCAGGAAGCTGAAGACGTGGTGAGCGACTATGCTAAGTCATGCGGGCTCAGCTGCGCCCCCCAAAAGTCGGAGCTACTCCTGGTCTCACCGCGAGCGAAGCACACATCCGACTCGCCCACTATCAACATACAACTGGAGGGACACACCATCGTTCCGTCTCAGAGCGTAAAGATATTGGGAATGGTTTTCCAGTCGGATCGCTCAATACAATATTAATTCAAAAGCTTAAGAATACAACAGCGCAAGTTACGCACATGATCCGGCGAATAACAACCAAGACATGAGGCATGGGGGAGGCGGACACGCTTCGGCTTGTCCAAGCCTCCGTCGTGTCTCGAATAACTTACGCTATTCCATACGCACTACTCAACGAGATGGAACTGAAGAAAATCAACACAATGATCAGAAAGGCATATAAGCAGGCGATGGGCCTGCCAACCAGTACGTCCACAGAACGCCTACTACGACTAGGTGTGCACAACATGGCCGAGGAGCTGATCGAGCCACATTTATCCAGTCAGCGAACAAGGCTGGCGGTTACGGAAGCAGGGAGGTCCATTCTCTTACGCCTGGGGCTCTCTGCCCCTCTGAGCCATCCGCCGCCTCAGACTGTGAGCTTACCCCATGCCATCCGGAGAAACGTCACCGTACCTCCTCTACCTCGCAATATTCACCCAGTGCACCACGCAGAGCGAAGGGAGGCCCGCGCCCCGGCCACACACAAGCGATACGGGACTTTACCCTCTACAGCCTACAGGGACGCTGCTTCTTACTCCAGACGCGCACCCACAACAGCCACCGTAGTCGTCAACACAGTACATCGGAGCAGCATTTCGCTCACACGAAACAATCCCCTCCAAGCCAAGGAAGCGGCCATAGCCCTCGCGCTCTCCCAAACAGAGGTTGAAGTCATAGTGACCGACTGCCAACAGGCGTGTCGCAACTTTGCTAGCGGCAGAATTCATACCACTACGCTCCGGATCATCAATCAAAAGCCGCCATCGAGATCAGTCATGATCATCTGGGTGCCAGCTCATCAAGGCATTCCTGGCAATGAGATCGCCAACCACGTGGCTCGAGATCTGACCCACCGAGCCGACGCTGAGGAATCTGAACCCGAGCGCATGCACCCTATAGTCTCTTACCAAGACATCACACAGCACTACAAGCTAACCCGCAGAACATATGCACCCCCACACAAGTCACTACCTAGAGAGCAGGAGCGATTCCTCCGAGCTCTACAGGTTAATGCATTCCCGCACCCAACCAGAAATCACCTCATAGACCCTACAAAATTATCTCCGCAATCGCTCCTGCACAGAGCCCGGGTCCCTCAGGCACATAGTAGGGGGTTGCAGAGCGGCACCATTAAATCCTCCGAACCCTTACCCCACTAACGAGCTTTGGGAGAGAGCCTTGGCCAGCTCCGACCTCGAGGATCAGCAACGGCTGATTGCGAGGGCCCAGGACGCGGCCCGAGCTCAAGGCATTCTGGAATGAGGACGCCTCTCCAAAGCTTCATTCACCGAATAAAAATGTTTATTCTCTCTCTCTCTCTCTGGCAGTCACTCTTTATTATTCTGCTTTTTATTTAAAGTACGCTCAGGGCCATATGCACTTAAAGAGAGGAGTAGTGACAAAGCAGTAAGGTAAAAAAACAAGAGCAATGAGTTCTGGCAATACAACGATTCGCCTCGTTATACAATGTTGGCCAATGTTCTGCAAAAAAAAATGTTATTGGTGATTGTTACGGTATTTGAGAGAAGGTGGTTCCATTCCTGAGATGTACGGGGGGATGAAAGATTGAAAGAAAGACTTAGAGCAAGAATCAATTCCTAGGTTACTGCGATAATTGATGCAGTTTGAAATGTACTTGTGGCTGCGATATAAAGTCGTCGTGGAGTGTGGTATGACGGAAAATTTGATGAAAAAGCGAAATATGGTGTTGCGGCGATTAGCTAGGGGAATAAGTGCTGGTTATTTTCATGAAGGTTACACTCACGGTACAGCTATAATTCGAAAGAATGAAACAAGCAGAGTTATTTTGTACTAGTTCAAGTGAAGTAATAAGACTATCACTGTTGGAATTCCATATTGCAGATGCATATTCAAGTTTTGAGCGTTTCACTGTCTTGTAAAGGTGCACCTTTAACATAGACTGATTTGGAAATGTGGCACTGTATTATGTACTCGAGCAGCTGAGTAACATTGCTAATGATGTACTGTATAGTGGTCCAATTTAAATTATTTGTAATGAGTGTGCCAATATATTTATGGGACATGACAAAATCTAAGGGAACATTGCACAGATGGTAAGTGATAGGCTTAGAATTAGACCTGGATATTGCAGTTTTCATTTGTGAACTGGAAAAGGCTCATGTACAGTTTGGATTAAATCAGTAACTAGGCTAGGCCTGCACCCTGAGAGATGACTAGAACAGGCAACTTCACACAGCTGGCCAACTTGCTCAGTGGGTATGGTGTTAGGCTGCTGAGCACGAGGTCGCGGGATCGAATCCCGGCCACGGCGGCCGCATTCCGATGGGGGCGAAATGCGAAAACACCCGTGTACTTAGATTTAGGTGCACGTTAAAGAACCCCAGGTGGTCGAAATTTCCGGAGTCCTCCACTACGGCGTGCCTCATAATCAGAAAAGTGCTTTTGGCACGTAAAACCCCATAATTAAAAAAAATTAAAAAAATTAGAAGCTGGCCAACTCCACACTTCTCAAACATGTCAAACGAATAAAATCAATTTTTCAAATTTTTCAATCAAATAGCTGAGGACAGTGTGTTCTCAAAAAATTATGAAATGTACTTTAAGTTTCGCCTAACATTCAGCCAATCAACAGTGGACGAGCAAGGGCAGCCTCAGCGTGGTAACTTCGTCACGGCCCTCACAAATATGTTTGATTGATGAAACGTTGGCTGCAGGCTGAGGCTTCCTTTGCTCACCTCTGTTACTCAATTGAAGTCTTAACCTCCTAGTAACCTTTCTGCGTTGTTTGAACACGCAAGGTAAGATGTTTTTTTCAGCATGAAACGGTAACTTGCATTTTAGAAGGATCCATGAGCATTAATTGGGCATACTAATAGGTTTATTTAGTGTCCTTGTTTATACACAATATTTGCAGAGGACCTTGTCAGCGCTGTCGTCTCCGTAAAGTTCCTTGCCTTCCAACGAATACTCCACTTGTGTCAAAAAGCAGAAATATCAAGAACACACAATATGTGATCTAAAATTTAGCATAATGTTTTTTTTTTCCTCTACACTTCGCGCCTATCACCAGTGTGTTATGAAAACAATGTGGTATTGCAGCTCGAGATTCTTCTGTGGCTGAAGAATCCGGCAGCTTAGAAACTTTATCGGCTCTGCATTCTGCCTGGGCATCTATAACTGATGTGCTAAACAGCTAGGCTGCCAGAGACACTTTCATTGGCTGGGATTCCAATTTATGTGTGGCTGCCTCAGCTAATTAGCGATATGCAAACCCTCCCTGTATTGTACTTCAGGAAATTCTTCAATGTGCTACCAGATTATTTTGTTTCCCTCAGCATTTAAGAGAAGCTTCTCGTCACACAAAGTATTCCTGATAAGTTTCAACATGTGGCATGCACCAAGTAGCACAAAGATGGGTTCTATTGTGTCTGGATGTAATAAAGGAGTTGCTAGCTCAGGCAGTTCTAGTTTGCAGTTGCGGTTCCGCAGCATGGAACGATTTTCAGCAGCTCCATCGCAAGTCAAGCTGACTACATGTACGCCATTATCATGTAGAATATGAGTTGCTTGCAATACTATATTGGACCATCGCTCTCCACGAATTACATAAACAAGAAAATAAGCGATTGGCACTTTCCATCAACTATTAACTGCTACCAGCATGACGACAAAGGAATCTTCGCAACTGGGAGGCTATCGTCACTAGTGTCTGTCCCCATGTTAACATAACCATGAAACCTGTTGCCATCCCATTCTACGTGTCTTAGGATTGCCATCTCATCAACTACCAATGAGCAAAGTGTAGGATGGCCAACCTGTGCATTTTCCTGCACTTTCACACCTAGAGCTTATAATGCCTCCTCAGAAAACCCCGGGGCCCCATTAACATGCTGGTACCATTTTGACAATGTCTTAGGGTGCGGCAAGCTAGTGTCAAACACGTTCCGGACATACTTGTATGCCCTCGGTGAATAGAAATTTAAGGTTCGAGCAAATGCTCTGAGCTCTGGGGAATAGACATTTGCAAGTCATGTACCGGATATTGGAGCCAGCTGTCGTTTCACAGGTCTTCTCTACAGCCGCCAAGATTTGTCGATGCTTCCAAGTTTTCATCAGAAAGAATGTCATTTCCTGAAAGGCCTTGACTTACATATTTAAGGCTGGCCACCTTGCACTTCGGGCGACATTGAGATTGCTGCAGATTTTTAATCGTCTTGTTTCCACTGCTGATGGTGGTCTACCAGTTTACCTCCTGACGTAGAATTGCTTTTTCTGGAGTGTCGTGTGAAAATGAATGGTGCAAAGCGCACTGCCATAAGATGAAACGCTCCAGCAGCTTGTAGGTTAAGCAACACCAACACTTCATCACCGATTAGTGTCAACAGAACAGGATGTTATTTTTGAAACTGCAATAGCAATCGCTGTACATATACTTTGTGTCCAAATGTGACTGTTTATTGAAAGAAGACTTCTTAAAGATCGAATTGTTTGCTTGCACCAGTGCAGTTGTAATACAGGAGATGGTGAAAATGCCCACCACCACCTTGAGGACATGTCTTCTCACAATGCTGCTGCGCACTGTTAAGTAGTCAGCGGAAGTTTGGTAGAGCTCTCTGTCCAATGATATGGGTAATAGTCATGTGCAGCTCTTGCAGTATATTGTCAGAATAGATACAGGGCTTTCATAGAGGACATGAAACTGTCATCTCATTTACAAGTATTTCATAAATCACATGAAACTGCTTTGTCACTCAGAAGTGTCATTTTGTTGTTCCTTTTCTCATTGCAGAAAGATCTAATAAATGAACGCACTGCGAATGGCCTGTGTTGATCATACGCTGTTGTGATGTCCGGTAAATGACACTGCAGCTCAGGTAGTTTATTAAAAGATGCTACTACAAAAAAGTTTATTACTTCTACTGGAGATTTCAAAATATTGTCATTCGTAGCGTTACTACGTAGATTTCAAATGCAATTAATGTTCGTGCAACAGCTACATATTCTTGATTAAATTCTGCACAACTGCAAAATATAGTGATCTTTGGAGGCACTTCCTCGCGTAATAAATTTTCGAGAAAAGCACCATGCTGTAGCTTATTTAGCTCTTTGTAGACTGCAAATTGGCCAGACATCCAAACTGCACGTATAATTAATGGAACTATGTAAGGGAAAGGTTAGTACACTTCACTTTTTTTTTTCACAATCCCATGAGAATAACCTTGTGCACTTATGTGTTTCCTATACTAAGTACATTTGGTGCGCGTACTCTTCAAAACATGTAGAATGCTGATACCTACTTGAAATTGCAATATCTCTCAGCAATAGTTGCGAAAGTACAAGGTTATATTTCGTGGCATAGGGAAAGTACTTTGTAAAAGTGTCCTGGCTTCTTTTTGCATAGTTCCAGTAAGTGTACATGCTGTTTGGACAGATATCGGCACTTTGCAGTCTACAACGAGCAAAATAACCTACAGCACGAGGTTTTCTGTAAAAATTTTATACGCAGGGAAGTGCCTCCAAACATGGATATTTTGTAGTTGTGTAGTATGTAACTAAACAAAATATAGTAGCTACACAAAATGTTATGACACACTTAAAATCTAGAAAAAAAAAACTCTATGAACGACAGTATTGTGAAATCTCTAGTAGAAGTAATGACAAAAAATGTTTTTCGAGTAGCCTGTTCCCCTTAAATGTGGTCCTGCTTGTTGCTCCCATATACTTACAGTACTCATGCTGCTTCTGGTTGGAGTTTTGAAGATGTATGGGAGCAATTGCTCAGGATTTTAATTTCGTGGCGACTGGCACAGGACACCAGTGAATCAAGAATACAACCTGCTTCCATCTTCCAATAAGAACTGTTCCAGCTCAATATAAACTGTGCCAATAGGAACATTTCCTATGTTCTTGCTGTGTTAGAGAGGGGTGAGATCAAGCAGGCAAAGCTAAGGGTCAATGTGATTTACATGAACAATCTGTGTTGATATCGAAATAAGCCCTCATTTTATCTATTGCTTAGGTAGCGAAGTTCTTTTGTTGTGTATATCACAGTGTGAAACCGGAACGAAATTATTTTGCAAAATATTAAACTGAGGTTTCTATGTTGAGCTGCATATTACAAAATAATACTCACAGCAGTGGTGGAGGTGTCTATTCCTGCTTGGTTTAGACATGTGAAAGGGCCTTCAGCATCTTCTTGTACCATTTGGTGCAGTCTCTTCCATTTCTGCATCTAGTGGCTCTATAAGCTGGCGACGCATGAACTATTCCTTTGCAGAAGGAGTTGCACTCATGGCATCAACATCAGAGGAGTCAGCTGCATCACATGCTTCCTCCCGATTCTGCCTCTGTTACTGAAAGGTGTTGCAAATGGGAGCAATCAACTAGCTATAAACAAGGCTTTGTTTAGTACTTTACCGTAAGCATTCATTCTGGGAACGTTATACCCCTGACAACAGTTCGCGACAGTCACTTGCTACAAGCTGTCCGGCCTTTCTTCGGCACTGTGTTAAGTGCCTACTGAGATAGGTTGCTAGGCAATAAATCGATAAAATAAAATGGAGAAATGCAATAAACATTCATAGATATGTTGAAATTCATGGGCTCCATTACTTCAAGCTGTTACATAAGGGTAAAGCACAAACGGTGCTTTAGAAGAAATCACCATAGGAGGTACAGCTACAACACAGTGACAATTTAGATAGAAGATACAAAGTAGAAGTTTAATGTTTATTAGGCTTAGTGGTGTAAAATATTCTTTCTGAACACATGTAAGTACATACAACGTTACTAGATTACTTTCAGTTGTCAAACTCCGCCGCGGCACCTGGCCCCTTTCTGTCGTGCCCGCGGGGTGGCGCGCGCGACACTGTCGGCCCGAAGGCGGGTGGTGCGAAAAACGTTTGCGCGGGTGGACAGAGACGCCGATGCGTGCAGAAGCGTGCCACGTTTTGCTCGTGTTTCTTATTTGCGTGCCAGGAAAATGCTGCTCGCCTTGTGAGCAAACATACCTGCAATGGAACAATGAAACGGCAATGAAACAAGAAAAAACACGAGAAAGAGACAAAGTGATAGCTAGGGAGGGTGCAGCGCTCTTCCTTTCACTTTGTCTGTTCTCACTCCTGTTTTTTTGTGTTATTAAATATTTGCGAGCATTCTACGTCAAAATAGTGTACCAGACCACGCCTTTGAACTTCGTGCGCATTTCCTAAGGGATATAAATTTGTTACACTAATCATGTCAGGACATCAAAGATTTTTTGGAACTGCTGAACTTGACAGAACAGAATGCAATTCAAAAGAACCTGAAGCTTTTTGCATCACAACAAACGACAAAGCCACTGCGAGTAACTCTGATGTCGACTTTAGACATTGTCGATCATCTGCCGCGTCCAGGTGCGCTCTATGTTTCGACAGCCAAGTTACATCAAGATCCACTGGAGGTAAGGCACACTGTTCACATTTGTTGTGACTACATTCACATTGCACTGTTTGCTAGGAAATTCCCTCATGTTTTTTTTTTCAGCAATACATTAGACTAGTGCGTTCCTTCGGTTGAGATGAGTCCCATCCTACTGTAACCAATTTCACGCAGATATTCCGCCTTCTAAGCCTGTATACACCTGTTAAAACAGCGCTACGTGGTAGTGTGGACAGTGTGCCAGGACCAGTGCTCGTCGGCATGAACAACACATTCAAGCAGACGAGAGAAGCCTGCAAGTAAAAAAAGTAGTCTTCGCAATGCCATTGAGGCGACGTTGATAAGTTGCCTGGAGCGAAGCAGCTCACCAGAATGTGCTTAATTTCGCAATGAGCATAGCAATGAGCAATGAACATAGGGGACAATGTTGTTTATTATCTGTCTGGATATGTTATTCGTAAAGTCACAAAGGGCGCCCCATGTGATCTATACATAACGGACATAAGCTTTGAAACCCCAGCAGTTGGCTGCGACAGTTACTTGAGTGCAGAAGTCTCAAGCAAGGTTCCTTAAAGCACCCGACGCCAAAGATGCTGGGCTTTATGAAGACTGCTAACAAAAGTGTGTCGGCTTCCCTGAATGAGGCAGGCCTTTGCGGAGAGATATTTTGGAAGGTTTTACATTATCTAGAGGGGTGCTGCCTCCCTCTTGGTTGTGCAGCGCATATGTTCGCGTTCACGTGCGAAGTATTGTTATGCGGATGCAGTTTTACTCCAGGGATACAAACTGTCAACTAGAAAGCAGTCACAAGGTAGCTGTAGCAACCAGGAAAGCGCGTATTTTGTGGATATCGATGCATAATGCTTAGATTCATCAATCCGGCGTTGTACTGGTCCTATTCTTTTTTTCATGTGTGCATAAAACATGCCACTAACGAAAAGCCTCACTGTCCTCTTCATTCTGCCTCTTCAGCTGCCTTTTACAGAGTGCACAATGTAAATAGGCTATTCTTTGAATATTTAGCGCCACGAAGTGCAGCAAATAAAAAAAATTGTGGCATTGAGTCGGCGGCGCGCTGCTGCTTTGGGAAAGCTTCCGCAGCCAACCGGGCCAACCATGGCGGCAGCGCCACCTCGCGAGAGGAGACGGCAGAGGGTCACCTTCTCGCGCCGCTCCCAGGCGGAGTTTTACAACTGAAAAGTATCTAGTAGCGATGAGTACATAAGGAAGTCCTATAGTGAAACTGTCAGGGGCACCTCCCATAACACAAGTCGTTAATAAAGCTAGCAAGATGTGACAACCAAAAAAGGAACAGTGTTATATATGTACTGAAGATAGCCTAAGTATACACATGCAAAATATAAGACAGAATAGGCACATATTAAACACATTTAATAAATAAAGCATAACACAAAGAAACATGAGCAAGTAATTTTACATTTGAAAGGTAATCGTTCAAAAGTATCGCGGAATCTCAAGAAAACTAACTCAAGAAAAAGATTAAATAGAATAATAGTACAAAATATAAATGTTCAACGAATATAGAAAGAAGAATCTAAACTTGAACAGAAGGGAAAGGAAAAACAAGAAAAAAATCTGAAAGATGACAATCCAGTAATTAGCAATAGATTATACGTTGCAATAACATTTCAAAACCTAAGTGCAAATGAAAATTAAGAACATAATATGTGTGAGCACGGTAACGGTATTTAAAATCGGAAGCAATCAAGTACAGACAGCAGACAGGAGGCAGTCCCTCGGTATTTCGTTGAAACTATATTGTGAAGTAGCCGTCGTTATTTTGGCAGGTAAATAATTCCAAAATTACTGCATCCCTAGAATTTAAGCCTCTCTTTTAAATGCAACAAACCTCACCAAATTTGATGCAGTGGTTGCCGAGAAACACGAATTCTCCTTTTACATGTATTTAGGTACGATCACGCGAGCTAAAGCTTCCTCCTAAATCCGATCTCGACAACCTGGCAACGCACAGTACACTGCTTCATTGACGGAACATCCATACGCTTCGAAAATACTGGTATCTATCTGCGGCGAAAATCGTGCATACATGACCTCAGTATGCCCACCGTGAAGCTGTCATACATCGTGCTGCGTCTTTTCTCCGCATTTCGCAGGCGTTTTTCGCGAGCGCTTTGACAGTTTGCTACATAACATATGCGACGCTTTGACCTCCCTCCTCACCTTTAACACTGTGCTTTAGCATATCGGTGACAAACTTGGTCGTGTCCTGCACGTTGCGTTCATGCGTTCAGGCTCCTTGTTACGCCAATGCGTTCAGCAGTGAATGATCATGTTGCATGAATCGCTATTCAGGATGTGGCCACTGTTACTCTTGTCGCGGCTCCTGGGGGGTGGGAACATCGAGGCGACACAAGGCTCGTTCGCTCGTTCAGCAACAAAGCATCGCATTGCGATGTCAGACCACTGGGTGCGAACTGGCGAGATCGCAGGCTTGCAAGAATGAAAAAATAACGCTGAAAGAAAAAAAGGAAGACTACCGCATTATTGAAGATAAGTTTGCGAAAACACAAAACCAAGAAATATAAATTTTATGCTCTATAAGATCGAGAATATTTATTTAAAACGATGAATGAAGAATTTTCGTACCGGCTGGAGTTTCGCGCACCCGGTCGTTCGAGCGTGTGAGTTGCGTTCACCTGCACCAGACTTTTACGCTGGGTGCACTTGTGATCTATGTATGCGTGACACGGCACGCTTGCACCAACTCTGACAAATAAGGAGTGTTGAAAGCAGTGCCGTGCTGTTTCTTTACCTGCTTGGTCTACCTGTTTTGTTTACAAACTCACCTGAATTATTGCTGCTGCGACATATAGATGTGCCCCCTTCTATTTATACAAAGATACCATGTATTTATTAACTGGTCGCCTATGGTAATTTGATAATCTTGTTGCAAAATCTTAGCCCGAAATAAGTTTCTTTCCGGGAACGGATGTCTCTACGAATTGTTAGTTTAAACGCAAAACATAGGTAATTATATTTTGGGTGAAGAAAATAATTTTAACCTTCTGTGGAAACATTATTCAGATTCTAAGCTGTGCTCCTGTCATTTTATCTATTTTCTTTCTGCTATTCATATGGCGTCAAGGTTCATCATGTCTAAAGTTAGAATTATTGTTTGCCAAAGTGGAAACCTCACATGCAGAACATGAAAGAAGCTTGTGAGTTTTACAACTTTATTTGTGCATAAATAGCCTGAATATACTTTCTGTGGCTGTCTATGTGATTGTCTGATTGACATGCTCCCCGTGAGAAATGCATCAGCCTATGTAATTCCTATGGTTTGCAAAAGGCGCAATGTTCTTATGTAGTTGCCTTGTTTAACTTATTTTACACATATACATGGCCTCTGAAATATATAAAACAATTCATCTATTAGCCTCAGTGGATATTTACTGCATAAACAGCTTTCCTTTGTGAAAATTGATTGTTTTAGTAGTGTGGCGGCATTTTATTTTTCTTTGATTTCTAAAAAAACATAGTGTGTGTATTTTTAGGCAGGTAACGTATGCAGCGATTCATTGAATAGCTCTACAACTAAGCTTATGCGTTTACCTCATCTTTGTGTATTGAAGTTAGGGCCACAAACAGGTTCACAAGATGTAAATAGCGATGGCGAATAAGGAATGTTTTGGGATAGAGCCAACGTTGTGACAAGCACAACTTTCTCAACTAGTGCTCTTGTTGAAACACTGGCTGCAGGCAGAGGCTTCCCTTGTTTAGCTGATGTTGATCACTTGTAGAACAATCACTATTTTAAATATAAACAGACCATAGAATAAGCCTTCTCATTTGCAAAGAGGTTTCAAAATTTTCTGGTAATAACCCAACACAAGAAAACCACAAATAAAAATATTTCAAAGTACAACAAGGCTTACATTGAAGTGTAATACTGAATGCAGAAAAAAAGTATTCAGGCAGCTGTCCTCTTGAAGCTTTAATTCAGAATCGCAGCAGGCTAGCAAGCACCAAGTACGAAAGAATAAAAAAAACGCATTTGGACTTCTCATCTGACGAAATTTACTGTGCTTTTACACAAATCAAAATCAATGAAAAGAAAGTGGGTGTTTACGTTGAGATATGAGCACGTCATCTGTAGGCCTCGTAAGCTTATGTCAAGTAAAACAACATCGCGTCCTAAGAGATTAAGTTTTTTTTTGGTACACAATATAATAGGAACACCAACCTCCTTCAGGATGATAAAAATCACTGTAGATCAAGGTTCTCAACATACCCATTGGACCACCAACGTCCTACAGATGTCCAGCAGAGACCCGAAACAGGTCATTCGTACATCCCGAGGAGATATCTAAGAACCCTGTGGATCATTGTTGATGTCCATGAGATTGTCCCATGCACGCGAATCGGCATGTATAGAAACGTCCCACGAACGTCATAATGGGGCATTCAGACGTCCAAGGGATGCTTAAATATGGATGATGTTTATTGCATAATCCCGAGTACGCCCTAAGGACATTTGTGTTAAGATGTAGGACGCTTCCGGGACATTTCATGTTACCAATCGTCCAAAGTACGTTTGTGGGACATTTGGTTATGGATTAAGGATATCCCCAGGCTGTCCATATTGGTTATAAATTACCATAATTTGGACGTTCCTCAGAACGTGCCCTAGCAGTGCAGCAAGCCTGCTGCAGTTTACATACCATTAAGAAGTTAAGCTTGGCCTGCTTTTGTTATCGTTTGAGGGGCAATGATGAAAAATAACTGCATGTCTCTTGAAGATCCATCACAGTGGTTCAATAAGGGAACCAAACATTTTTGTCATGTAAAAGCTGAAGCACCAGGAGGCAGGCCACGAATTCAGCTTACCGCATCACAAAGCAGGTTAAAAGAAGGCTGCAGTGCAGCTCAGCATTGTGTTCATAACTCTCTGCTAATACATTACATATAAAAATGCATTTATTCAAAACATATAGACATGCTAGCTATACTTTTAGTACTAACATGAACGAAGCTGTAGAACCAAGTTTTGCAGGCTGCTGAATCGTTTCACAATCTCATTAAAAATACGGCATTTATTTCAACAATGCAGCTGCAGAAAGATCATGAGTTCAACTCTCAAATGCACTCAGTAGTTTTCAGTAAAGCACATCAATCAAAACAAACAAAACTCAATAATTTCACCATACAAGCTCAGCCATCAGGAGTCATTTATGATGCACTATAGTTAGTAAAAGTGCGCAGGAATTAAACTGTTTACAAATACACTTTGGGTAGCAAGAAAATTTAAGAATTCGCAGTAGGACCCCCACGGAAGTCATTAGAAGGCTTGCTGCGGGCACACTTCCGTGGTCGCAGCCACACTAAAGCAAAATTTCCTGAACAGTTCCGATAGCTTGCCACTTTAAGTTAGCAGGGCCTTTCCCTAGGCCATATTCAGTAGTTACACACACAAACATGAGTTATGCTAAAGATGTCACAAAAACATCAGGCATTCACGAAGTTATTTGAGACTAGTTCAATGGTCATATATATACACAAACAGCTGCTGTATGATCGTCGATATCTAGAGCAAATGGGCTATTCATTCATAAGTTTTTGTAGAGGTCACCAGAGCATACACTGACACTTTCGTGTAGTGATGAGACCATTTTAGTTGAGCTAATAATTTGCAGGTGCACCTCGGCCAGTAAAAGAACTTTAAAAAGTCATCTCCAAGGGTGGCGGGTGTAAAAGAATTTAGTAGGAGGGTTACTGCGGCGTGGCTCACGTCAACGGTCACAGGCACATAAATGCAGTATTTATTGGAAAATTCACAGGTATCCTAGCTATGAAGGCAGCCATTCCACACTTTCCGCGGGCCTGCTTCAGTGGACGCACACAGTAAAATTACTAAAGATTTGATAGATACACTGGGCATATATAAAATTACTAAAGTATCACATAAGCAGTTGACAACATGAATATTACTGCAGAATTCACGGATACAAAAGTATTTAAAGGACACTTGCTTCGGCACAAAACCAAACTGATTTCACATGTGTTAGAAGGTTCAAGGCACTTGCTCTACTTCAGTGGTCACAAACACAAATTCACCGTAAGTGCTCACAGGCTGGAAGGGCTGTAAGCAAGTAACAGAAGCTGCATGCGACCTTTTCGTCATCATCATCATCATCATCATCATCATCAGCAGCAGCAGCCTGGTTGCGCCCACTGCAGGGCAAAGGCCTCTCCCATGCTTCTCCAACAACCCCGGTCATGTGCTAATTGTGGCCATGCCGTGCCTGCAAACTTCTTAATCTCATCCGCCCACCTAACTTTCTGCCGCCCCCTGCTACGCTTCCCTTCCCTTGGGATCCAGTCCGTAACCCTTAATGACCATCGGTTATCTTCGCTCCTCATTACATGTCCTGCCCATGCCCATTTCTTTTTCTTGATTTCAACTAAGATGTCATTAACTCGCGTTTGTTCCCTCACCCAATCTGCTCTTTTCTTATCCCTTAACGTTACACCTATCATTCTTCTTTCCATAGCTCGTTGTGTTCCTCAATTTGAGTAGAACCCTTTTCGTAAGCCTCCAGGTTTCTGCCCCGTAGGTGAGTACTGGTAAGACACAGCTATTATATACTTTTCTCTTGAGGGATAATGGCAACCTGCTGTTCATGATTTGGGAATGCCTGCCAAACGCACCCCAGCCCATTCTTATTCTTCTGATTATTTCCGTCTCATGATCCGGATCCGCCGTCACTACCTGCCCTAAGTAGATGATTCCCTTACGACTTCCAGTGCCTCGCTGCCCATTGTAAATTGCTGTTCTCTCCCGAGACTGTTAAACATTACTTTAGCTTTCTGCAGATTAATTTTTAGACCCACTCTTCTGCTTTGCCTCTTCAGGTCAGTGAGCATGCATTGCAATTGGTCCCCTGAGTTACTAAGCAAGGCAGTATCATCAGCGAATCGCAAGTTACTAAGGTATTCTCCATTAACTTTTATCCCCAATTCTTCCCAATCCAGGTCTCTGAATACCTCATGTAAACACGCTGTGAATAGCATTGTAGATATCGTATCTCCCTGCCTGACGCCTTTCTTTATTGGGATTTTGTTGCTTGGTTTATGGAGGACTACGGTGGTTGTGGAGCCGCTATAGATATCTTCCAGTATTTTTACATATGGCTCATCTACACCCTGATTTCGTAATGCCTCCATGACTGCTGAGGTTTCGACTGAATCAAACGCTTTCTCGTAATCAATGAAAGCTATATATAAGGGTTGGTTAAATTCTGCACATTTCTCTATCACTTGATTGATAGTATGAATACGGTCTATTGTTGAGTAGCCTTTACGGAATCCTGCCTTATCCTTTGGTTGAGAGAAGTCTAAGGTGTTCCTGATAATATTTGCAATTACCTTAGTAAATAGTTTGTAGGCAACGGACAGTAAGCTGATCGGTCTATAATTTTTCAAGTCTTTGGCGTCCCCTTTCATATGGATCAGGATTATGTTAGCGTTCTTCCAAGATTCCGATGCGCTCGAGGTCATGAGGCATTGCGTATACAGGGTGGCCAGTTTCTCTAGAACAATCTGCCCACCATCCTTCAACAAATCTGCTGTTACCTGATCCTCCCCAGCTGCCTTCCCCCTTTGCATATCTCCTAAGGCTTTCTTTACTTCTTCCAGCGTTACCTTTGGGATTTCGAATTCCTCTAGACTATTTTCTCTTCCATTATCGTCGTGGGTGCCACTGGTACTGTATAAATCTCTATAGAACTCCTCAGCCACTTGAACTATCTCATCCATATTAGTTATAATATTGCCGGCTTTGTCTCTTAACGCATACATCTGATTCTTGCCAATTCCTAGTTTCTTCTTCACTGTTTTTAGGCTTCCTCCGTTCCTGAGAGCATGTTCAATTCTATCCATATTATACATCCTGATGTCAGCTGTATTACGCTTGTTGATTAACTTCGAAAGTTCTGCCAGTTCTATTCTAGCTGTAGGGTTAGAGGCTCTCATACATTGGTGTTTCTTGATCAGATCTTTCGTCTCCTGTGATAGTTTACTGATATCCTGCCTAACGGAGTTGCCACCGACTTCCATTGCACACTCCTTAATGATGCCCACAAGATTGTCGTTCATTGCTTCAACACTAAGGTCCTCTTCCTGAGTTAAAGCCGAGTACCTGTTCTGTAGCTTGACCTGGAATTCCTCTATTTTCCCTCTTACCGCTAACTCATTAATCGGCTTCTTATGTACCAGTTTCTTCCGTTCCCTCCTCAGGTCTAGGCTAATTCGAGTTCTTACCATCCTGTGGTCACTGCAGCGCACCTTGCCGAGCACGTCCACATCTTGTATGATGCCAGGGTTAGCGCAGAGTATGAAGTCTATTTCATTTCTAGTCTCGCCGTTCGGGCTCCTCCACGTCCACTTTCGGCTATCCCGCTTTCGGAAGAAGGTATTCATTATCCTCATATTATTCTGTTCCGCAAACTCTACTAATAACTCTCCCCTGCTATTCCTAGTGCCTATGCCATATTCGCACACTGCCTTGTCTCCAGCCTGCTTCTTGCCTACCTTGGCATTAAAGTCGCCCATTAGTATAGTGTATTTAGTTTTCACTCTACCCATCGCCGATTCCACGTCTTCATAGAAGCTTTCGACTTCCTGGTCATCATGATTGGATGTGGGGGCGTAGACCTGTACAATCTTCATTTTGTACCTCTTATTAAGTTTGACAACAAGACCCGCCACCCTCTCGTTAATGCTATAGAATTCCTGTATGTTACCAGCTATATTCTTATTAACCAGGAATCCGACTCCCAGTTCTCTTCTCTCCGCTAAGCCCCGGTAGCACAGGACGTGCCCGCTATTTAGCACTGTATATGCTTCTTTTGGCCTCCTAACTTCACTGAGCCCTATTATATCCCATTTACTGCCCTTTAATTCCTCCAATAGCACTGCTAGACTCGCCTCACTAGATAACGTTCTAGCGTTAAACGTTGCCAGGTTCATATTCCAATGGCGGCCTGTCCGGTCGTGGTCGCGGTCGTGGTCGTGGTCGTGACCTTTTCGTGGTCACAGGCAAATATTGCCGAAGCCGTCACAGGGACCTTGGCGATTACATAGTTAACGAAAGGCTAGCAGCATGCTCGCTTCAGCAGTCATAGACAGAAAACCGCATTATCTAACATCGAACAGAGGATTTGTGAGGGCTTGCTTCAGCAGCCACACAGAAACACGGGTTTACCCTAAATATTCGTGGGTATCAGACAGCCTCGATCGAATTTACCAGAGGTAGAGCGTGGCTGTTCTTCTATGACAGCAGATACAAATGCTTCTCAAATGATCACAGGTATCTTGGCGACTAAACATTTTACTAAGGTTCACTGCAGGCTGGCTCAACGGTCGCAGACAACTAAATTGCAGTTCACATGTACTAAAAAATTTAGTGGAGCATTTTCTGGACTTGCTTGAACAGTCACAAGGACAAAACTTAACCGAGAGTTCACGGGTACATCGGCCAATAAGGAAGCCACCACATGCTGGGTGCAGCCTTTCATCCATGGCTGCGGATGCAGGACAGAAGAGATCACGGGTACGCTACACAATACACTAGTCATCTTGCACGATCAGTTCCAGCGGTCACAGATACGAAAATGCCCTGGTAAGGTCGGATGTATAAAAGCAAATTTCCGTGAGCTTGTTTAATTCTGTGCTGATCATCAACGAATAATGATGTCGACCCAAAATTACACCAGGCTGATGGCAGGAACTCAGCATGGCTGTAAAGTATGCAATAAAAATGTACTTCAAATACGTACAGAAATTGCTGTCCACCATGTGCATGTTAACAACGTACACTTTTAATAGCAATCTGCAGGTTCTGACAGCAACTTTGCTTCCTTGTGGCTTAATACAAACTCGCTGAGCTAGCAATTCTCAGAAAACAGGTTGTAGTAATTTCATGTTCGTACAAAGATAAAAGGAATTCTCCCTATTCTCTACGTCTGCATAGCTATGTAAAGCGAGCTGATAACACTACAAAAATTCGCAGTTTCGTCCAAAAAGCGATGCAGTGATTGTGACAGCTATACTTAGGCAGCTGTACGTGTCATTGGCTGTGTAAATTACTAAACTTTAGCTTACTTGTCTAATCACTGCCAAACCTTGGGCAGAGAAGAGTGGGATGAGGTCGGCAATTTTGTGGAGTGTCAAATGAGAGTTGAAGCTAAATGTAACTTCTTAAGCATCTTCTCGATCATACCTATACAAAGTCAAGCCAAAGACAAGTGATAGCGAAGGCTCTACACGAGGCATCACAATCAGAGACTGTAAAGACCGTACTCGAAAGACTCGCTCGCAAGTATCTGCCACTGGGCAACTCGAGTGACGAAGATTATCCGAGCTACAAAAGCTCATTTTGCCCCGAGCCAGATGAACCCTTCTAGGCATTCGAAGTAAAGGAAGCCCTCCAGAATGTAAATGGCAAGTCGGCCCCTCGTCCTGATGGCATCCTCAGAAACCTGGACGACGGCTTCATAGAATGGTTCACCGAGGAGATCAATTGAATACGGGAACTAGGGGTTGTCCCGGACTCCTGGAAAATGGTCTCGTCATCCTCATTCCATATCCTGCAAGTCCCCAGAATCTCTCAAACCTCAGACCCATTTCCCTCACATCCTACGTGGGGAAAGTGGTGAAACATGTCACACACAATCGCATTTCCAAGCTCAACAAAAAGCAAGGATTGTTTCCGTACAACATGATCGGCTGTCATCCGGCCCTGTGAACGCAGGACGTGGTGAAGCTCATCAAGTGTCAACTCCTTGACAACACCAGAAGAGATATAAGATGCATCTTAGGCCTTGACCTGGAGAAGGCCTTTGACAATGTGTCCCATGCCCACAATCTGTACTCCATCTCGGCGCTTAATTTGGGAGACGCCTTCCACAGATACATAAGCTCGTTCCTCAGAGATCGCAAGGCCATGCTCAAAATTGGTGACCTCAAGTGCGAGAATTACACGTTGGGACCCAGAGGCATGCCACAAGGAGCGGTAGTCTCACCAGTGCTTTTGAACATTGCCATAAAGAAGCCACCGCAAAGGCTCTGAAATATAGAAGGGATCAATCATACGCTCTACGCTGATGACATCACAATCTGGTGCACCCAAGGAAGCGAAAGAGCTGTGGAGTTAGGCTTACAGGAGGCTGTAGATCAAACAGAGATGTACGTGGAAAATACGGGGCTGAGATACTCCCCTAGCAAGTCTGAGTTCCTCCTTTACAGGCCAGTCAGGAGAGGTCTCAAACCTAGAGGCCGGAAACCATTGTCTGGAACAAACATCAAACTCCACACTAAAAGCGGCCCTACTATCACCAGAATAGACACTCTTCCGGTCCTCGGCATGTTCATACGACGCTCAACAATACGACGCTCAAAAACCTCACAGCCAAGACTGAGAACGTGATCAGACTAATCAACATAGCCTCGAATAGGTGTGGAGGCCTTCAGGAAGGCAACCTCCTCAGGTTGCTCCACGCCTTCCTCATGAGTAATATAGTTTGTGGCAGCCATGCGCCATAGGTATAACTTCGAGAAGAAATTATTAAACACGCTCATCAGAAAAAGTATCAAAAAAGTACGAGACATTCCCTTACAGGTGAGCACGGACCTACTTATGTAACTAGTAGTGCACAACACATTGGACGCGATAATCGAGGTCCAGGAGTCAGCCCAACTGGCCCGTCTATCCTGTACCCCGGCTGGAAAGAAGGTGCCGGATGTTCTTGGGATCCCCGTAATGTTCATCATCAACAGAACGTAGGCAGACGCAGGGCGAGAGCCCACGCCCTCCTCAAGCATAACAAAGATGATCCGCACTCGGCATGTTTTGACGGCGCTGTTTAATACGGACAGTCGTCTAACTTCGCCATTGCTATCGTTGATTACAACGAACAGATAGTGAATGCGGCTTCCCTGAAGTGCTTAACACCAACCAGATAGGAGCAGGTCGCAGTTGCTATAGCACTTCTAGGTGACAGCATCTCACAATTGTTCAGGAATTCGAGACCGGTGGTCAGGTTCGCCTGAGGTTCCATCGCGGAGGAGGCTCACAAGATGCTCAAGAACATGATAATCTCTCCGGCCACCATCATGTGGTTTCCGGCGCATCTCGACCCCCAACTTGACTCCTTTCCCAATCTCAATAACGTTGCCCAAACGCGCTCACTAACCCACTGCGTGGGAGCAGGGTCGAGCTCAGACTCTGGGGTTCTCGAGTTTCAGGACACTCTCACCACTTTCAGCGAAATCACTAGTACTATCACCTGGGTAGGAGGACTTATCCTCCTCCTCTTAGCAAATTGGCTAGACCTCTGGCGTCGACTTTACGCATGCTTCAGACCAAGTGCGATCCAAGCCTGGCCGTTTTCCATACGATCATTCCAGAGACATTTAGCTCTACTTGCCCCGACTGTGAGGCTGTTAGCAATCTCGCCCACATGCTCTGGCGACCCCCCTCGCTACAGGGACGCAATCACATCATGGAAGAATGGAGCTCTGCCATCCAGAGCTGAGAACTTTCACATCAAACTTGGGCTGTCAAGAGAGCCCAAGATGCGGCGGCTAGGCTTGGCCTTCCAGTACGCACGTGGGAGCGGCCCGCAGCTCTGCCCTAGGGTGAAAGCTTCTCAGGACATTATAAATAATTATTTGTCTGTCTGTCTGTTTATTTTTGTATGTTTTGTGTGGCCCTCAATGCTGCTGTTCATGTAGTTGCAGCAGCTATGTCTGTTTATTGCAAACTAGACTAAGCTTGTGATATCCACATGCGCAAAACGTTTATGCTTCTCTCACAAATACAAAATCAGATTTTATGTAGTTCTTTGTGTCACTATAAAAAATAAAAGTAAACAATCTCACCGTTGAACTGTGTTTAATATGGTAATGCCTATTACATTTATTGACAAGATGACAACTTGAATTCGTCAATCCGTCATGCGAAATGATTATATGTATACGTATGGGAAAAAAAGAGTGTGTGTGGGGTGGGGAAGGAAAAATAGGATTAGACGTGGTAAGAAAGAATTTACCTACAACGTCCTCTAGACCCATTCGTTCGAAGTACCGTAAGAAAGTGTATTATGCATAGAGTTCATACAACTAACACTGGTACTAACACAGCTACATGTGCAATCCCTCGCATTCGCTAATGCACCTGATGATTTCCATATTATTGTGGTTACTCGTGGCCACTGCACCGAAACAAAAGAAAGACCTAGGGCACAGGTGCCTTTAAAGTATCTCGACCTCGCGAGACACCGCTGAGCGTGTCAGGTGAGCTATCCGTGCGAACACTCCCCTGGCGCATACCGACCTTGGCGGCCCCAACCGACGGACCACCCAGCTTCGAGATTTGATCCCCCCAGTGCTCCTTGCGTGCCAAAGAGATTCTGACCACCTGCTTTACTATATTTCAGGTGCTCTCCTGAGACCGTTTCTCATTAGATGTGCCTTCCAGCTGGATCGGTAATTGTAAAAAACACGATATATCGTTGTGACGTGTAACGCACCCCACAGCTTCTGAAACATACTGCGCCCGTGCGAGATTTATGGAACGCCAACGAGGAATTAGCTGACCACAGGATGAAGCTCCTAACTCATAACATCAATGAATGACACTCTTGCAACAGGAAATAGTGCGCGTGATCGTTAAAAATTGCATCAGGCAAGAAACATTAACAGGATCACGATTCAGTTGCATAACTGCCAGCTGCACGGTCAACGGCGACCACACCCACATCATGCCATGCTACAGAATAAAGAACCAACTTATAAAGCCCATGCACCTCACACACACGGCTGCATGCACACCACATCACACCACTACAAGCGAGACACTGCCATAAAATAAGGAAACAACACGACTACGCCACAGAACACCTGCGCAGAGAGTGAAACTGTCATGTTCTACCGGGTTCCAGAGCGCGATAATGCTATGTGGTCTGCTTGCTCCTTCTGCCTCAGTGTTCGTGTAGCACTAACTTATACCTCTAGTCAGGTGTTCGCGCGCCCAGAGCGCGAAATGAGACATAATAGCACGGGCGCAAGCCCGTCAGCGAAAGTGCGTCGCGTAGGAAAAAAGCGAGAAAATAAAGAAGGCGGTGCCCGTGACGTATGTGTCACGCGATCCTCAAGCTGAGCCAGAACGAAATTTCGCTTGCGAAGGCCAGATGAGGCAAGTGGAGTGTGTCTATCGTAGTGGTGACGGTCACCTCCTGAAATTATAGGTTCGTGGTACTGAAATATTTCTATGTCGGCAATTAAAATCAACCACTTTGAAAAAATATTGCGGGCTAATGCTCCCCAGAGAGCACGTAACAATTTCCAGCGTATAAGCAAAATTCGCCACGTGGCCTAGATGAGACAATACAATGATGGACAGACAAATGGGTTTGTGTTGCTGGCGGCTTCCGGACCCACATAATTCTCAACCACAATCCCGCCGATGCGAGAGAGGTTACACGAAACTCGCGTCTTTCCGCCAGTCATGTAGTTCAACCAGAATCGTAGAACCTTAGATGCCGCTACTTGTCCAGTACGTTCGAGGCCCCTGCAAGGCCTCCAGTGTGCTACGCAAACGCGCACATCGTTTAAAAGCATCCTCGCATCCCTGGCCCATCCGCCGCAGGAAGCTCGGCCAACTTGGGCCACAAACAACCACCGGCAGTGAAGATGCTTGAAATTCACTGCCTACCAAGACCACAGTCAAAGTCACATTGCTTGGCCACAGCATGGATATTTAGCGAAGACTCTATGATTTCTTATATATGTCTTCGTGGTTGTTTTCTTTTTCCACTAAAGTGCAAGCGTCACACACTCCGGGCGCATATGTAGCAGTGTTTTGATGGGTTAGCCTTCTTAGGGTACTTGAAGCAGTTTGAGGAGGCCATATACGTTTCCATATATGTATCTATGTATGTTTTCTTTCTAGCCATTTTCCCGCCAAGCTAGGTCCCCGTGCTAGCCAACATTGCTGGAACAGATTCTAGTAACGTTGGTCTAGCCCATGGTCGAGTGGTTAGAGCACTGAGCAGCTGTCTGAAAGGGCAGGGTTCTGAACCAACCGTCGGACCAACTTGCGTCCCTAAGTATGAGGCAGAGTTTACTTATGTCCCGCTCTTCAAAGACCCTCTTTTTCGCCGACATGGGTGAATTTAAATGCGGGACTGGATACATACCCCGCTCTTCATTTAAACAGTTTCACACCAACTTGGAACATCGCCTGTCTGCATATCAGTCCGTGCTGGTCTTCCGGGAACCTCTTTGATGCCAACTTGTGTAACTGCCAGGAGGCGTATGCTGCTCTTCAGTGAACTTATGTGACGCCAACATTAGTAAATATAGGTATGTGCCACCCTACAGCGATAAAAAAAATATCACTTCAATTTCTGTGATGAGGAGCCGTATCGAACCCACGTGAGAAACATTCCTCTAGGGCAGCAACCGGACGCATTGGTAGGCTGAAGAGCAAGAACACCGGCTTTTGGGCTAGATGGTTACAATAGCAGATAACGGTCAAGTGCGCACAAACAGAGACAAAATGAGGACTAGACAACAAAGGCGCTCAGTGCTGTGCCGCGAATGCACGGTGAGTGTCTTCCTGTGCACAAAACAACTTTTATGAAAACGCATTAGCAAGCTTCGCCATGTGTGCACTGCCTATGTGCTGCTGTTCAGGGAACCTCTCGTGAAATTGAGTCTCTGAGTGGGCCTCGCTTTTACACTTCTGGATACCCACGGCGTGAAGCGGCAGCGCATGAAACTTACCACTGCGGACGCCAGACGGCGCTGCTCAGCGAAGGAGAGGATATAAGAAGGAAGAAGAAGCATGTGCTTGGTGCGGTAAAGCTAGGGAAGCGATGGAGCATGTGTTATTACAATGTGAAGACATCTGCCCAGCGATCGATTTAGGCACTACTGTGCTCCTTGAAGCCCTTGGGTTCAGCGAGGGCAGGGGAAAAATAAACCTGTCCCCAATAGGTATTAGTAAGAGGCGATTGGAAGATGGGTGGAAGAAAAGTAGAGAAACGACAGAAAACGCAGACGTACAAAAGCAAAGTTCCCAATAGCTGGTCAGAAAATTTAGTTGTGGGAGCTCATGTTGGTTTTTTTCTTTATTTCGTTTTTAACCTAGGTAGGACATTTGGCAGTATAATAGCAAGAGCTTGGTGGCGCAACCCACCGCCCTGTTCCAAAGGGGATGCTCATGGCATACATCCATCCATCCATCCATCCATCCATCCATCCATCCATCCATCCATCCATCCATCCATCCATCCATCCATCCATCCATCCATGAAGGGTTTTTTTAGAGCAAAATCCAATATGGCCGCTTTTCACCGGTAGCGTGCGCTGGTATGCGCGTGTTTCTACTGCTGGCTATGCGACATGCCTCATTGCCTTGGTGCCGCGTACCTGGTGCATTCTAATTACCACAAAACCAAAGGGTCTTTACTGATGACCACACAAACAAGCCACAAGTGAGTGAACAAGTTGTGCGACTTTATTAGCAGAAGAAAAGCAGTGCGCCTTCTCGTACAAGACCATAAATAAAATTTGCATGTCGAGATGCGCTGAAAAGCTCGGGGTAACGCTGAGCTTAGTGTCACCTATTACTTCCCTTCCTACTCTGCCTTCTCGATTGGATTGGCGCGGCTGACTATGTGCTTGTGAGCGCTTTTCCGGGCGCAGATTGGTGTGTGCCTGGTTTTTGCACTGGGCTTTTATAAGGTCGCTTGTCGCTCCTTGCCTTTCCTCAGGATTGAATCGGCGTGGCTCGCTACCTATTTGCGCTCGCATTTCCGTGCACAGCTTGGTGTGCACCTGCTTTCTGCACTGGGCTTTCAACAGATCGCTCGTTTCTCACGCTTACATAGAAAGAGGAAGTGAGCGTCAGCAAGCGCGGTAGTGCTGTGCCGCGGGTGTACTGTGAATGTAAGCGCGGCGCAGTGATGAGAGAAAACATTCATACAAAAGCAAAGGGTCATAAAACTAGGCTTTATTTTCCTTTACATTGTGATGTACCTTCACACTGGGTTTAGCCGAACGATGACTTCTAACAAGCGCAGGAAAGTCTTCATATAGGGTAGCAAGCAGCAAGGTTCTGACTGGTGTTGTACAAGTCGCGGGTCGGCTTTTTTTTGTGTGTCGTGACGATAGATTGGATTTTTTAAGGGGAAAGCCTTTCTAGGTTCATGGTGAAGTTTCTGTCAGCAAACCTGACCGCCGGAGTGTCCGCCGAAGCGTCACCCGCCATATGAAGACAGAATAAAAACAGATTAAAGAGTGAAAATAATTGATAGTTACAGTTGGTGCATGATAACGTTATAATAGTGATTGGGAGAGGTTAATAATGACAAAGACTACTAATGACTTGTAATGACTACTCATAACTCCGAAATTACCAACGACTCACGATGGCTTGTAATGACCAACATTGATTAGAAATGACTAGATATGTCGAGTAATGTCGTAATGACTAAAACGACTAATAATAACTACTAATGGTTAAAGAACGAACAATATTTCTAACGACAACATGTAGTTCATTAATTCATTCATTAGAAATTAGTAAGACTGCTTAGGAATGACCAGTAATGACTACTAATGACTGAAATGACTACTGATGACTATGATAGGACCACCATGTCTAACAATGCCTTGTAATTACCACATCATCATAATAATCAGCATGGTTACGCCCACTGCAGGGCAAAGGCCCCTCCCATACTTTTTTTATTGCGATAAAGACTTGCCCTTAAGAGGAAGCTTTAGCGCGGGTGCTCCTATCTAAATACATGTAAAAAGAGAATTCGTTTTTCTCGGCAACCACTGCATCAAATTTGACTGGGTTTGCTGCATTTAAAAGAAAAACTTGAAATCTAGTGACTGTTCGTTTCGAATTTCTGAGTTAGGTCGTCAATGTTTTATAAAAAATTGACAAAAATTGCAAATTTTCAGAAAACGAAACTATCAAGTTTACAACTCTGTAACTCAAAAAGAAAAAAATGATATCGCAATTCTGTGAATTGTATCTGATAGCACATCTAAAGTGGACAAAATTGATATGTTACACATGAACCTCAAAAAATGTATTATGTATTTACAACTTTTGCAGCACCCTCGTAAACAGTGTAACAGATTCACGTAAGATGTAAAATGACATATAATATTTGTCCGCTTTGAATGATCTAATGGATGCCGTTTACAGAACCGCGATATCTGCTCTTGATGCAGAGCTATTAGATTGTAAACTTCATGCTTCCATTTTTTTTCAAACTTCTGAATTTTTGAAAATCTTTCTAACAACATTCAAGCCCTAAATCAAAATTCTGCTTCCAACAGTCACTAGAATTTATCTTACTCTCTCAAATGCAACAGATTTCATCAAAATCGGTCCAGGGGTTATCTCAGAAAAACGTTTTTGTGTTTTTACATGTATTTGAATGGGCCGCGTCGGAGTTGGGCCCGAGCTAAAGCTTCCTCTTAAGGCATGGCACACGCCTTAAGGACACACGCTCCGGCAGCACACACGGTTTAAGGCGTGTGTCTTGCCGGAGCAAATTTTTGCGGGCTCGGAGCGAGCTAAGGGGTTGAGGTGGGAAGGGAATAGGCGGAAGATCAGGATTAGGTTGGCAGTGTGCCTGCTGCAATATGCTGCATGGACAACCCATACCACTCAACACTGAACATAAATTTCTAGGCATAAAACTTGACTCAAGACTAACCTTCATTCCTCATATCAAGTATCTGAATGCTAAATGCCCTAAAACAATGAACATCCTGAAAATACTGTCACATACACCATGGGGAAGCGACAGGAAGTGCATCATGAACCTCTATAGGAGCCTTGTACGATCGCGGTTAGACTACGGTGCCGTTGTGTATCACTCAGCTACACCCAGTGCTCTTAAGATGCTGGACCCTGTGCATCATCTTGGTATCCGCCTCACAACCGGCGCCTTTAGGACGAGTCCGATTCAAAGCCTCTATGTCGAATTGAATGAATAATCGCTCGATCTGCAGCGGTCATATTCTACATTTAATTATTTTCTGAAAGTAACTGCTAACAAAAACCATCCTTGTTATCCACCATAAATGATATGACCTCTGCAACACTCTTTCATAAGCACCTACAGCCAGAAAGCCATTCTCGATCCGTGTGACAAAGCTGAGCGAGGAGATGGATGTTCCTATTCATAAAAATAGTCCAATGGCTTCTGCCAAGCCGTTTCTATTGTGGTTGTGGCGAATCATTGACTGGGACACGTCATTTGTAGACGTGTCCCAGTACTCTGGACATCATGTCCAGAGTATTACACAGATGCGTCTAGATCACATGCTGGCGTGTCATATTCAGCCGTCGGCCCATCCTTTTCCGAGTCTGATGTTCTGCACCCTCAAACAAGCATCTTTACAGCAGAGGCGTATGCACTGTGGTCGGCTGCGAAACACATCAAACACTTAAAACTACGTAAGGCGGTCATATACACAGACTCATTAAGCGTTGTGAAAACATTGATGTCATGCTTCAATCACACAAATCCAGTAATTGCACATCTTTTCTCTCTCCTCTGTACTATTTAGGGCTCTGGCCAACATGAAACGATATGCTGGGTGCCTGGACACAGAGCTATTGAAGGCAACGTCCTGGCAGACCGAACGCATGCCAAAGTAAGTACGAGGATTGACTACGCTTTGCTGAGATCGAATATCCAGTTAATCGACACTAGTACCATATACCACGATGACGTCGACATAGAATTCTCTAATCTAATCGACATCCTGACTTGCGTTAAAACTAGCAGCAGTATTCAAACATCTGTTCGCTCATATAAGTTGCCCGTCTCACCCTTAATGACGGAGCAGATTTTAGCAGTATTGCAGCAGAAGGACTTTTGGTATCATAAATGGAAACAGCATAAGGACAACAGCTATTACTTGAGTCAGTAGAAAAAGGTACGCAATAAATCTGTGGCAGTTATGCGTACAACAAAAAAGAATACTATACACGTTTAATCGAACAGAGCTCCGGTAACTCTAAAGAACTGTGGGAAATCGTGAATAGCGTTGTAGGCAAGCCACACAAACAAACGTTTCCGGACGTGGTTGATCAGAATGTTGTAAACAGCTTTAATTCATATTTCACTACTGTTGGAATTTCTTCAGGTGCCAATGTGAATAATACAGATATAAATTCTTTGTTACCAAGCCCACTCCCAAACTCCTTTCGTGTGGATGACATTGAACTTAACGAGATACACTCAACATTAGCAACCATGGATAGTAATAAAGCTGCAGGTATAGATGAAATTACAGTACGTATGTTAAAAGAAAATATTGATGTTCTGGGTCCCATATTATGCCACGTCTTCAATCACTGACTTGCAACCGCCACGCGCCCAACGTCACTAAAAACAGCCCGAGTTGTCCCAATATACAAAGACGGCGATCGCTCAAGCCTTTGTAGTTACCGACCAATATCTGTGCTCAGTGCCATTAATGTACTTTTCGAGAAAATCCTTGCGAATCGAATCAATAGGTTTATACACAAATATAACAATTTGCCCACAGCAAGATGGTTTTCGGCCAAACCATTCAACCTCATCAGCGGTGCAGTCTTTAGCCCACATTATAAACAGTGCTTTAAATGACAACAAACTTGTAGCTGTAGTCTTTCTAGATTTAAAGAAGGCTTTCGATACGGTCAACCATTCCATCCTTTTGTACAAGCTAAAGCACTACGGTTTTCGGGAACGGATTTTCGATTTGTTCTCTAGCTACTTCAATGAACGTCATCAGACAGTCGTCATAAATGATGTCTCATCGTCACCACAACGTATTCATGCAGGCGTGCCCCTAAGGTCTGTTTTGGGACCCATACTTTTTTCTATATACGTTTCCGACCTTCCACGTGCCTTAAAATTCGGAGAAATGCTGATGTATGCGGACGACACTGCTATAATAATTACAGGCAATAGCATCGAGGAAATACAGTCCAAAGCAAACATAGATTTGGCAAACGTGTCTAAATGGTTTACAGCCAACAAGCTTACTGTAAATGTCAAGAAAACGAAATATACTATATTTCACTCCCGCAGAAAACAAGTAGATGCCAACTCTGTAAACATTAGTATTCACAACTCTGTACTAGAATATAGCCCGTGTTTTAAATATCTTGGCGTAATCTTTGATAGTAACCTTCACTGGCAAGACCAGTTATTAGCAGTTGGGGCGAAGGTAGCATCGGGGTGTTATAAACTGCTTCAAGCACGTGACTTTTTTGACACAAGCACATTACGTATTTTATATTTTTCCTTTATCCACAGTCATCTATCATACTGTCTGGAATCATGGGGATGGGCCTACAATAGTTATCTCCAGCCAATCAGAAAATTTCAGAAACGATCATTACGAATAATAACGCAATCTAAGCAGGATCACCCCAGCAACCCATTATTCCACGATCTACGCATATTACCCTTCGATTCACTACGCCTCCTAAAAACAGCAACTGTCGTAAACAGTATCGTAAGAAACAACCACCCCTTCCATATGTCCCTCTTTCATACATCATCGCTTACTACCAGAAATGTATTATTAGGCAACTTTAATCTACCTCCCACGCACAACGTTTATGCAGAACGACGGCTATCATTCACTGGTGTTCAGATATGGAACACTCCTCCACAAGAAATAAAAAACGCTCAAAATTTTGCACTTACAGCTAAAAAATTCTTTCAGCGCATGCTTCAAACAAGTTACAAGACATCTATCTGCTGTTTACATTTCATTTATTATATATAGCGTGCACGATGTTTTTGAATTGAATCAACTGTTTCTTGCTATGCCTTATTTTTGTCTATATGTATTATGTATATATTCCCCTCTCCACTTTTCCATGTTTTTATTGTTTATGTGACGAAGTGTCTGCATTATGAAATTTCATTTCTTGGACCCATAACTAGCCTACGGCTATGGGTCCGAACATTACTGGACACACTTTTATTGTATTTTCATGGAAAAATGAAGAATTTGAATTTGAAAAATAAAGAATTTGAATTTGAATTTGAAAAAAAAAATTGCGACTTCCATAGACACAAAAGCTTGCAACATGTCCGTAGCCATTCCGGTCTCAGACCTAAAGCCATACTTACGGAAAAAACTCAGAACCTACTGGCAGCATACATGGAACGCTGAAACCCTTCATAAACTCCACATAGTTAAGCCATATTTAGGATACTGGCCATCACTGACCAAGTCCAGACGAAGTGGTGTCCTATTTTGTTGTCTCAGAATAGGGCACACTTACGGAACACATAGCCTTTTGTTGAGTGGCGGTGAACGTCCAATGTGTAGTAGATGTGGGGAGACACTTACTCTTCACCATGTCTTTCTAGAATGCCGCGAAACACAAGTCGACAGGAAAAAAACACTTCCCTTTAGCATACAGCCAGTGTATACGACTTCACCTGGCACCATTTCTAGGCAGAGAACCGCTGATTCTTAGCCTTAGCCTTTCTTAACCTTAGCCTTTCTAAAGGACGTTGACACGCTCCACGTTTTCTGTCCGAGAAATTCGTAACACGGCCTCTTGCGAGAGGCCACGGTTGCGATGTGAACCTTTGTTATAGCAGATGCCGCCAGGCCCTTGTACTCAATGGGCCCGCTAAGGCTGTTGTGCTATTCGTCAGCAACAATCACCTGTTCATTTTTATTCATCTAACGCTATTACAGCGTTGTTGTACATCCTATACTTATAGCATACCCCACTTTAGCCATTCTCATATTTTTATTCCTTGTGTATTTTATGCAACTTATAGCTCTCAGTTTTAGGCCTCTCTACAGCCACGTCACATCAGCCATTAGTCAATTCAGTGATCATCACCACTGTCTTGGCGCTATTTGGCCACACTTGGCCCTTGCGCCAGTAAACACTACATATCTACATTATCAAAATCGCTTTGAAGATGCGAAGAGTCGCAGCATAGTTCAACAGTTTACGCATCTATCTAATACCGCAGCTTCATCGACGTGCGAAGACGTTTGTCCACCGCGTGAGCGCACTCCCTGCGAGAAGGTCGTGCGTATCGTTCAGCGAGAAATCGAAGCAGCGTCTCCAGCCACCCCAGTGACGCAGTGCTGTGACGATTCCCGGCCGCTTGCGTCTCTCATTCAGTCGGTGATTTGCCAAGAACTTGCCAATGTGGGCTTTCCGCCCACCTGCTCCGCCAGCCGTCCTGCCTTTGCTTCGTCTGCTGCCTCTGCCCCTGTTCACCGGAGCCAATACGGTCCATATCCGAGCTATCGCAACCCGGCCGAATGGCGCACACATGATGGTAGACCCATCTGCTTTTACTGGGGACGTGTGGGCCAAATCTCTCGCGACTGTGAAAGTTCCTGGCCATCCAACTCTCGACCAAGCTTTCCCGCCTACCGCCGCTCCCCACTGAATCCTCGCCCGCCATCACTTTCCACCGAGGTTGAAGACGCTCCTGACAACGCTCGAGCCACCGCGACCAGCCGCTCGCCATCACCACAGCCGCCGCTCTCGTTCGCCCCAGTTGCGTCGCTCTCCATCCCCAGCTTACCGTCGCCGCTATCCGGCGGGAAACTAACTGGGGCAGCTCCTGGAGGTGACGCTGCTCTAGAACCCGGCCTGCAATTCATCTGCTGACCCTGCCTACTAATCGGAACCTTCTGGACGTGCACGCGGATGGTTTGCCCGTTACAGCACTCATCGACACTGTAGCCCAAATTTCCTTCATGACAGCGGGCCTTCGAATGCGCTTGAAGAAAGTACTGACTTCTGCTCCAACTCGACTGCTCCACGTCGTTGACGGTGGAACTCCGGCTGTTAGGAATGCGTACTGCTCGTGTCAGTCTCGCCGGTCGCCACACATCCGTTTCGTTTAGTGTGTTCGAACGCTGCCCTCACAATGTTATCCTCGGACTCGACTTTTTGGCCGCCCACTCTTCTCTGATTGACTGTTCCGCAGGCGTTGTACAACTTGACCTACCACTACCTGTCCTCGTTGACCTTCCTGCTCAAGCTCCAACTCAGCTTTGTTCCGCGGATTTTATACGCCTGTCATCTCTTGCAGCAACCTGCATCCCAGTCTTAGCCTGCCCACCTGTACCTGACGGAGACTATGTCCTCACTCCCGTGAATTCAGTCCTGCTTTCTCACAATGTCTCCTTCCCGCACACCATCGTTTCTGTTGCGGACAATCAGACATGTCTTCCCATCCTAAATTTCGGACAGTGCCTACAAGTACTTCCTCGAGGCATGTCTGTAGCCATGTTGTCACCGACGCACGAGTGCCACATTTCCGCTGTATCTGTTGCGCCGTCTTGGACCAATGCTCATTCTGCGCCTTCTGCATCAGCCGTGACCGACGACTTTACAAAGATGATTGCACCGTATCGGACCACCAAATTGCAATGAGGAGGCGACAGAGCAGAGCTTCGTGGCCTCCTCGAGTCCTACTTTGACATTTTCGACCTCAACAATCCCCCTTTCTGTCAAACTACGGTCGTGAAGCATCGTATAAATACCGGCAATGCAGCACCTGTTCGCCGACGCCCATACAGGGTGTCGCCTTAGCGACAGGTTACGCAGAGCGAGGTTGACAAGATTCTTGCCAAAGGGATTATTGAACACTCTTGCAGCCCGTGGGCGTCCACTGTTCTCGTCAAAAAGAAGGATAACAGCTAGCGATTCTGCGTTGACTATCGTCATCTAAACACGATCACCACGAAAGATGTATATCCACTTCCCCGCATTGACGATGCTGTGGATTGTCTCCACGGTGCCACTTATTTCTCATCTATTGACCTTCGCTCTGGATATTGGCAAATTGCCGTGGATGAAATGGACCGTAAAACGACCGCATTCGTCACACCAGACGGCCTATATCAGTTCCGGGTTATGCCTTTTGGCTTGTGCAATGCCCCGGCGACCTTTGAACGCATGGCTGGCATGCTCTTCCGTGATTTGAAATGGTCCATCTGTTTGTGCTACTTGGATGACGTCATCGTATTCTCTTCAACGTTTTCGACGCATCTTGAAAGACTTTCATCTGTTCTTTCTGTTTTTCGCACTGCTGGCTTACAGCTCAACTCGTGCAAGTGCCACTTCGGTCACCGCCAAATAACCATGCTCGGACACCTCGTCGATTCGCCAGGCACTCGCCCCGATCCCCCTAATGTTCATGCTGTGCAGAATTTCCCCGTACCAACTTGTGCCAAAGATGTTCGCAGCTTTATTGGCCTTTGCTCGTACTTTCGCAGGTATGTGGAGCATTTCGCCCATGCTGCCCGTCCCCTGACTGACCTCCTGAAGAAAGACGTTCCTTTCTGTTGGGGCTCTTAACAGGCGTCTGCTTTCTCGCAGCTCATCACGATGCTCACCACACCTACTGTTCTCGCCCATTTGACGCCTCTGCTGGGCCTGCTTTGTCGCTGGGCCCTGCGGCTACAGGAGTACACATACACTGTGGTCTCCAAGTCGGGTCGTCTACATCAGGACGCCGACTGCCTGTCTTGTCACCCCGTCGATGTACTGGATGGTTTAGTGGATGTCGCACCGATCTGCGTTCTTTCGCTCTCTGCCTTGCAAGACATTGGCGTTGAACAACCACGCGATGAGTGGTTACACCCCATTATCGAACACCTGCTCCCTGCTCCGTCTGACCCATCCCTTCACATGTTCGTACTACAAAATGGCATCCTGTATCGATGCAATATGCACCCCGACGGGCCCGAGCTCCTAATCGTCATTCCGTCTCATCTGCGACAGATTGTACTGCAGCAACTGCACGACATTCCCACCGCTGGACACCTTGGTGTCACGCGGACCTATGACCGAATCCGGCGACGGTTTTCCTGGCCCCGTCTCAACCGCTCCGTCCGGCGCTATGTTGCCGCGTGTCAGTCGTGTCAACGTCGGAAAAGGCAAGCTGTGCTTCCCGCCGGACTGCTGCAGCCTTTGGATATACCGGCCGACCCTTTTTTTCGCGTTGGCGTTGATCTTCGCGGACCATTCCCTATATAAAATGACGGAAATAGGTGGATTGCCGTCGCTACGGACTATACAACTCGCTATGTCATTACTAGAGCCCTACCCACCAGCTGTCCACAGACGTCGCTGATTTCTTGCTTCACGACGTTATCTTGCACCACGGTGCACCTCGCCAACTTCTCACCGATCGCGGCCGATACTTTCTTGCCAAAGTCACAGACGACCAACTTCGATCATGTGCTACTCTACACAAACTCGCTACCGCTTACCATGCTCAAACTAACGTTCTTACCTAACGCCTGAACCGCACATTAACTGACATGTTAGCAATGTATGTTTCCTCCGATCATCGCGACTGGGACATTGCTCTACCATTTTTCACGTTCGCCTACAATTTCTCACGCCACGACACAGCTGGATATTCACCCTTTTATCTCCTCTTCGGCCGTGAGCCGACTTTGCCTTTCAAGACTCCTTTCGACCACACTCGGCTGGCCGACAGGGTACACTCGGGATGTCATAGCCACAGCGACCCAAGCACGCCAGATTGCCGGCATTCGTCTTTCTGCTTCACAGACACGCCAGAACTGCCGTTACGACCAGCGCTATCACGACGTGCACTACGAACCAAGTGTTCTTGTGCTAGTTTGGTATCCAACTCGGCGTGTTGTTCTTTCGGAGAAATTCCTCTCGCGGTACTATGGCTCTTACCGCATCCTTCGCCAGGTGACCCTTGTCACATATGAAGTGTCTCCGCTGGATGCCACGGTGCCTTCACCTCTCTGTGACATCACCCACGTCAGCCGCCTCAAACCCTACCTTTCTCAGACCGAAGAGCCGCACCAATAAGGTGCTTTTTCCGACGGGGGTGATGTTACAGTCGGTATTGTGGGAAAAGGAGAACGATGATGGTGGCCTTGGAGACGACAAAGAAACGTGTAGCGTTATCGCTGCTCTACGCTTGCTGGCTCCGCCACTAAAAGCCATCTGTAAATAGACGCACGCTTCATCCTTCCCGTAAAATTAGAAATAACTTGTTCAATGATACTTCGCCACAACCATCCAGCGAAGCGCCGCACTGTTAAAAAAAAAATTGATACCAAGAATAACATCGTGCGAACAACAAAAAAGAACAAGAAATTCCGCCACAAGCACTTTCCCAGCCAACAAAATACTCACAGCAGAAACACCAAGGGGATGAAGCCACTCGTCGCCTACTCTACGAAAGGTAATACCGTCCCTCCAAGAAAACATAACTTTGTGGCCTAGACTGTTTTTGAAAGCGAGGCTCATCACAGACACAGTCGCTCCAGTATCAACTAACGCCATGGTCGGTATTCCGTGAATCGATAGATTCACTTTGTGTTTGATCATCAAAACAGGCAGAGGTATTTCTTGTAAAGACCATGCGACGACCTCACCTCCATCGGCCGCGGATGCTAGTTTTCCTGCGCCAGTGAGGAACAACGGTGAGCGCCGGGGATGATTATTTCGTGGCGTCAAACTCCGCTCAGATGCTGGCGAATCGCTGCGTCTAGTCTCGCATGAGTAGTCTATTGGAAGCTAATAGGTCGTCCGCAAGTCATATGAAGTACGGGTTCCGGGTGGCGAGAACATCGCTGGCACCCTTCGTGATTGACGGCCTTGTCGACGATACCGAGCTATATGGCCTGTGGAACCGCAGTTGTAGCACACGGGAAGGTGGCGGTTCATAGCATCTTCCTCAAAATGAATTCTAGGCTGCTGCGGGCGTCGAGAAAGTTTGTTGCAGTGTGGGTAACGTGTCTCTGGTGCTCGCTGAAATCTGTTATGTCGTTCATAAGTGATGTTGTGGTAGTAGGGTGGGTGCTGCTGTTGTTGCGGCCTGACAGAAGTCACAGGGCCTCGGGGGTAAAAACGCGGCTGCTCTCGTTGTGGCCGAGCATTATAAGTAGGGCTTCTGTCGTAGAGACGTGGCTGTTGTCGGGGCACGAGTTCATAATCCTCAGTGCCCCCCGCCGCAGGATGCCACATTGGCTCATACTTTTGTCGTAGGCGGAAGCTATGAGTGCCTGGATGTGTCACTGGCGCCTGCAGGCAGAGCTCTTCCTGAACTATTTGGCGGATCGTTGATGCTTGATCAAGGGTGCTGTCCACGCTTGCAACTGTCGTCACATTTGCTAGCCTGCCAAACTTCGTTGCTCGAAAGTGCGACAGTGCCGAATGGTGTCAGTGACGGAAGTCAGGTAGTCTTTTGCGGTGAGGACATTGTAAACATCTTAGGCAATTCCTTTTAGGATATGCCCTACTTTGCCTTCCTCAGACATTCCAGAATCAACCATCCTACAGAGTTTTATTACTGCCTCAATGTAGGTCGTGGAGGTTTCGCCTGGAATTGGCGCACGTTGCAGTAGCGTCTGTTCTGCCCTTTTGTTTATCATCGCGGAGCCGCCGAATCGCTCTTTGATTTCCGAAACAAATCTTCCCCATGTTGTGAGCGTTTCCTTGCGATTGTCGAGCCACAACAACGCAGTATCCGTTAGAAAGAACACGACGTTCGAAAAGCTGAGAAGCGCTGTTCCACTTGTTCGCGGCACTCATCCGGTGATAATGAATGAGCTATTCCTCAAAGTCTTCATCTGATCCTCCGGCGAAGAGGCGCGCATCTCTCAGTTGTGGAACAGAACTTGTCGGTGCAGCAGTTGTTGCACCGACAGCATGAGGTGCATGGGCCGTTGTTCGTCTGCGTTGTGTGACATATTCAACTCCGGTGGATTCGGTGGGAGTGCAGCCTGGCGATAGCTCCATTGAAGAACTTGTGGTTGAGCCTCCGTCTTCGGCTGTCGATTACCCCGCACCTCCACCACAACTGTTACGAAGAGTTGCGAAGAAATGGTTTTATTTACAGGAGATGCACGATGATCGCGGCGTGATCGTTGCGCAGCCCGGCCTCTCAAACTCCTCGTTCTTTTCGTCTTCTCTTCCTTCTTCTTGTACATGTCTTTCGTATCCTTTACAGTATAAACGGGGGCTCCGGTGTCAAGTACGTGTACGGAGACGCCATCTACAGATAGTTCAATTTTGTTCATCGGGGAAGAATGAGGCCTTGATGTTCGACGCAAACGCAGTTCTTGCCTCCGGAATTGCGCCTGTTAATTTTCCTCTCGGGCTTGCCTAGGTCAGCGAACCATTTGGTAAATGGATCGGCGACGTGGGGAATGCGACCGGCGGGAATCGAAGGGGTGGCGACTTTAAGACGAGGCTGCAGGAAGATTAGAAGGGTCCTCACGGGGAAGTCGAGCAGGCCTGTAGCTTGAGGCGCCCCCACTGTCAGGTATACGGTGGCTGCGACGGCGGCAGAATCGTGCTACGTTGCCCGCAAAATGGCAGGAATAGCATATTGGCCGGTTATCAGGTGCTCGCCACGGGTAAACGACAGGGGCTACAGCGGCCGAATAAGGGGCAAGAATCGGGCGTCAAGGTGTCGGCGGCACATGGAAGCTGCCGGTGGCCCGGTAGGCTTCATGAGCTGGAGGAGCGTAAGGCCGGGCGACAACGTCAGCGTAAGTTATCGGTCCAACAGCAGGCTGCGGAGGAGGGGCAGGTGGCAGTGCCGCGGCAACCTGCGTCTCAATGGCGTGACGATGCCAAGGAGCCAAGGTTGCCGACGTCTCGGGTGTGCTATTCGCCAGAAAGAGTTGGCGTGCGACTTCCTGCCGGATGAACTGCTTTATCTCCGGCATTAGAGCAGAGAGGTTGGCAGCCTCGTGGCCGCAATCTAAGGGAGATAGATCCGCGGTGGCCAGCTGAGGCACGCTGCTTCCGCATGTTGCCGTACTGCTGACAAAGCTGTATGACCTCGGCAATCATCCTGGAACTCTTCGCGACGAGCTTCTGGAAGGCATGGTCACCGATGGCTTTCATGACGTGCTTGATCGTGTCAGGTTCGTCCATAAATGCATTGACGCGCTTGCAGAGCGAGAGCACGTCTTCAAGGTAACCTGTGAAGGTCTCGTCCTGGCGTTGAGCCCGACCACGCAAGCGCTGCTCAGCGCGAAGACGGTGAACAGCGGGATGGCCGAATACATCTGCCAAAGTTGCAGTGACAGCCAACCAGCTGGTAAAATCGGATTCATGATTGCAGAACTATAAGTTTGCCACGGCAGTGAAGTAAAGAATCCCATTTGTGAGCTTGGCGCGGTCATCCCACTTACTATAGGCGCTTACACGGTCATATTCGGCGAGCCAGTCTTCCACGCCATGGACGTCTGTGCCGCCAAATATAGCCGGATCGTGCTGACAAATGATGCCAGAGCCTGGCGATGGCCGGGGGCACGGGAGCAGCTGCCTCGGACGGTCCCGCATCATCCATTGCAATAGCTGGTGGTAGTGTCCGACTGCTGAGTTCCAGGATGTTGAAGACAAACCGAGCAGCTCCAATGAATAGAACGGGGATGTTCGCCAAACAGCAATAGTTCTAGGTGAATTTGCAGCAGTAGGCTGAAACAGGTCGGCGATACAGCGAAATGGGGAAGCAAGCGTTTCTCCTCGTCTTCTTCTCTTTCATTAGTACCATGCCCACTGCCCCGTGCCTTCAGTACAGATTACTTTTGTTTGGGTTTTCATTCCTATGTGATGTACACATGTGATCAATAATGTGATCTGGAAGTTAGTGGTCGTTCGCATTTTTCGTTCTGCATCCTTTGTTCAAATTGTGTGCCAAAGTCAATAGAGCACCAGCAAGTATAAACCTGTAAATTGCTGAATTTGTTTTCTTGTTTCAGCGCAAATTATCTGACTGGTCGTGTGCCCCAATAAACAATTAGACTATGAAAACAAAGTCAATCAGAACATGTAAAAAATTTTTTTTTTGATTTGGCCTATTTCAACTCCAATATACTCATGCTTTTGTGATTCTTACATTTGAACTACTCAGATCAATGCTAAGGACACGAAGCGAGTGTACCTGGAACAATCGTTTGGTGCACTGTGTACTGACTGATAACTGGTATGTTTTTGCAGTATACACTCAACTAAATATGCAGGAACGCATATTTAGTTGAACCCAAAGGCACCAAACCACATAAAGAGGCAGGTGGTGGCCACAAAAGTGTGCCGTTGTAATAGGTTTGCAAACAATTATGTAATTTATTTTTGTAAGTTCAGAAACCAGATGCTGCACTGACACATTTTCTTTTTATTATTTTTATTGTGTGGGACTAAGTTACTTTCTCTGTTAATGGTTGCCGCACCTTAATCGTCAAATTATAGTGGTGCTCGATCGTGAGGGCTCTCATTCATATATAGACCTGTCTGGTCTACATATCTTTTCGTCGTGCCAAAAGAATAAAATATAACATGTTTGTGTCAGATGGAAGAAACTCACACTGGTGTTTGTTACTGCATGTAAATCATTGCTTAGTTGCATTAACATTCAAAGGGCAGCTCTTTGGCGCCCGTTCCCGCGTTTCGCGTCACCTCCGGCCTCGCGGTTACCCAAGGTCATCATCCGCGCGCTGCTCTGCCTGCGCGCGCTCCTGCTGATATTTCTCGGGCGCGGCGCGAGTCTTGCTCCCCCTTGTCCTCAAAAGGAGGATAATGTGTTCTCTCAACGGCTCTCCGCTCCTGCGCCTCCGTGTCGTGCGGCGCTACGGCTCTGAGCCGTGTCTCTCGCTTTTGCGTTTGCAGGGTGCGTTCCTAAGTGGCATTTGTTGCTTCTAGCAGTGCTTGCGCCTGGCTGTCCTGCACCCGCCTCGGGTCTTGTCCTATCCTCCCCTTACCTGGCGGAGTGCCGTTGCGGCGACTCAAAAGAGAGTTATAGCATCCCGTCCCCTTACTTCTACCTCCCACCCCAACCTTGTGCGGCCACATTGAGGCCTGTCTGCAAATGAGTGACTGTGTGACTTCTACTCAGTACCCCTGTTCTCCACCCGTTTCCTCATCCTACCTCTGAAAAAACATTAAATAATAATTATAGTGAGCACCCCCCCCCTCTCCGCGGCGGTGACTCACTATAATATGGCGCGGTGGCGCGTCACCGGAGCGCCGGCTCGATATCGGCGGATCGCGGTGTGTGCTGCCCAATCCTAAACGCGGAACCGCCTCCGTTCGGCACTGCATGTTCTCTATTAGGTTGCCTGTCGTTGAATTATGGCAGCAGCTGCGCTCAAAGATCACGTTACCAAGAAGCGTAATGGTCGGTAAATTTTTTTTGCATAATTTCAACCACTTATTTGGTTCAGTTCTGTAACATTCACACTCTGGCTTATCAACCTAAGCATACGAAAAAAAGGTGACAAATAAAGCATTGCAGTACATTTAACTCAAATATCTTGATTGTTACTACCTTCTTGGCCTGGCAACTTTCCTGCTTTTTTGTAAAAGAAAATGTCCAAAACCATGTTTGGACCACAGAGGCTGATGTTAGCGAGTCTTTACGAGCATTACTATAACGTCGCAAAAGCAGTGCGTTGACATTTGGTTACACCTATTTCGGTGTAACGGCACCAAAAAAAGTTCACGATTAAATATATGTACACTTATGACACAAGCACCAGCTCTCACCTCATGCTTTAAAATCGGGGAAAAGGCAGTATATAATAACACGTGGATGCATGATGTAATGTTATCTATTAAAATAAAGTTTTCCTACAGTGAAACTGATGGATGACTAATGCATTTGTCATTCTTTTTAAATGTCGCAACCCACATTACCTTGCGTGTTGGCTGGTCGTGATACCTGGCTATAAAGCGAGTCTTGTGGAACAAAGGACTTGAGCCACATTTATTGCCGTGTTTCCCAATGTGTGAGGGAAAATAGTTTTAGACAGATGACTCATGATTCCATCATTGGCACAATAATAAAGCGTCGTATCAGTTCGATGTAAGCATGATATTATGATAGCAGACTGTACACAACACCTCTCGCGTATTTCGCCGGATGCATATCATACTTCTAGCCACAACCAACCTTGTTCCTTTTTGCGGCTTCTCCCTTTTATTGTCACAGCACAAAACTCTCCTAACAAGGGTCTGTGAAGAAATGATTTCCGTGACTAAATTAGGCATGAAGATGGTATATAATTGAAGAGATCATCATCATCGTCTCCGTCATCATCATCAGCAGCAGCCTATTTTATTTCCACTGCAGGACGAAGACTTCTCCCTGCGATCTCCAATTACCCCTGTCCTGCGCCAACCGATTCCAACTACCACCCGCAAATTTCCTAATTTAGTCGCACCATCTAGTCTTCTGCCGTCCTCTAGTGCGCTTCCCTTCTCTTGTTACCCATTATGTCACCCTAAAGGTCCAACGGTTATCTAACCTGTGCATTACTTGACATGCCCAGCGCCATTTCTTCTTTTAATATTGACACGTGTACTTATCGTTATCGGGTGACCACGTTTCGCCGCCTAACAAATCTTATCGCACAGCGCAGGACGCACCTGCATGTAAAAGAAATTCTGGAATGTTATCGATGGTTCCGTTCACTGTCTGTGACCAAACCTTGTGTAAACTGATTGCATGTGTGCGCGACGCGAATAATATAGAACTTTGTGGAAGACACGCGGGTCCCAGCGATTTGTCTGGAAAAATCGGAGATTCATATATAAAAGCCGACGCGCTTGACCCGTTTATCAGATTTTCGACGATCGGCGACCGTATTAGCCACTATCGTTGTGATATAAGTGTAGCCTCTCTCGTGGGCACAGATTCGCCCAATAAAAGTTAGTTTTGTCGTTCACAGTATTGCTACTGTGTTCTTCAACGTCACCACAACGTGATATCTGGTTGAGGTGCTTACAGCACATCAACCAGATATCACAAGGCGTAATTCAAGCCCGGACAGCGAAGACAACAGCAACCTCATCCCGGGACATCGAGCAAGCCGCCGGCTACAGCAGCGTCCCCCGGATCACGGAATTCTACCAGAGACGACCAAGAAGATCGTCCGAAAAGGTCGTCCAGAGACGACCAAGAAGACAGCGCCAATGGCGGCCTCAGCGGCCTCAATATTTCTGCAGCAGCCCAGGGAGCCACCATCGTTCCGCGGTTCCACACTTGAGGACCCGGAAAGCTGGCTGGAGACGTATGAGAGGGTCTCTACGTTTAACAGTTGGGATAGCGACGACAAGCTGCGAAATGTGTATTTCGCATTGGAACACGCCGCCAGTACATGGCTCTAGAACCGAGAATCCACCTTAGCGACGTGGGACCTGTTCCGAAGCGGCTTCTTGCAAAAATTTACAAGCGTCGTGCGAAAAGAGCGAGCCCAAGCTCTACTAGAAACCAGAGCGCAGCTGCCAAATCAGACGATCGCGATTTTCACGGAGGAGGTGGCCCATCCGATTTACGAAATGAGCTACACATTGCTATATTTTATGAAGGAAAAATGGAAAATATAATATTTGAAGAGCACCACTTAAAAAGAAAAACAGAAACCAAACCTTGAGTTTTGTGTTGCTGACACCTAGCGGGGGAATGTGGAAGGCTCTCTTATGTGGATTTAAAAAAAAATAATTGAGCGCCGCATAGAGAAGGAAATAGATGTTTGAGACGCTTTGTATCAGCCCCAACATTATTAAAACTTATTTCGGTAGCTTTTGGGCATGCTCGCCACACCGAGCTTTGTTACAAAGTTGCCAAAAAGCACCTCGGCCGTGTGACGCAGTTTAGCGGGCACTGAATCTTAGCGGGACAAGTTTTGGAATTCTGTTGGACCCACAACATTATTGTAACTAATTTCATGACACTCTGGGGTACCTTTCAAATACAATGGCATTGCCCGGCATGGTTACACAGTTAGCGAAAAGCAGCTCGGTCGTGTGTCGCAGTTCCGCGTGTACTGAATCTTACTGAAACAAAGGTTCATGACGTATTCTCTGAGCCTAAAAATGATTTTAATTATTACGTTACTTTTTAGAATACTATTGATGCACACTCGCCGCTCCTTGCGTTGAGACACAGCGACTTCCAAGAGTGATTACAATGGAGTGTGTTGCTTGCGCCGGCAGAATGCGCAAAAGATAACGCCCAGGAGCTCAAAAACTAAGAACACGAAAATTCTGTCTTCTGTACGACTGAAAACAGATTTTGAACCCACGCATTTCTCTTGAGCGCGAGTAGAAGGTATTCTACGAGCGTCCAGTGTGGCCTCGCTGTGAGTCTGCGTTGTGGCCACCTCTGTTTAGAACTTGAGACTAACTACAACCAAATAACTGAATTTTATTAGCCCGACGTTTCGGAGCCCATTCGGCTCCTTCTTCAGGGGGTTGTTCTTCGGGGGGTGGCGGTGTGCCGCTTTTAAAGCGTCTTTTTTGAAGAAAGGAGGGGGGGGAACACGGGAGGTGGGGAGACACTCCACAGACGGAAAGGTGGGGGGGGAGGGAACAAAAGGAAAGGGGGGTTGTGTTGTTGACCGCTTCCAAGGTGCTGGGATGGCCGGTGCTGGGTGGAGTGCTCACGAGGGTGCCCTTGATGGGCCGCGGGGGGGGGGGGGTGAGGTTACAGGGTCGCGCCGACGTTCTGTGTTGGTGAAACGAGCGGGAGTCTATCTGGCTGTGCGTCCTTTTCTTCTTTTCGTCATGTCGCCAAGGCCATGGACATAGACCGAGGGTAGGTTGCCCTTCACACGGTTTATGTTATTCTCCGTATTCTGAATGTGCCATGACTCCAGTAGTAGTCTCTTTCGCCAGTTCGTTTCTGTTTGAAGGATTTCAGTTTCCTTGAAAGCAATTTTGTGGTCGGCGACTTCAGAGTGTTCAGCAACGACGCTGCGAATACGGTTGAATGTCCTGACGTCGTTCTCGTGTTGTCTGATCCTTTCTTTTAGATTTTTGGTTTCCCGGATGTACGACGCCGGACAGTCAGCACAACTGATTTTGTAGACGACGCCTTGAGCTTTTTCTTTTGGTGGACGATCTTTTGGTTTAGGGAGGAGGATATTGAAAGTGTTTATTGGTTTGTGCGCCACTTTGAGGCCTTCTTTTTTTAATATTCGGCTGAGCGCTTCGCTGGTACCTTTGATGTACGGGATGGACACTCGCTTCTGGGGTTGGGGAGAAGTAAACGGCTGAAGGTCCCGCATTTTGCTTCTTCTTTTTTGTTGTCTGGTTGTCTTTCGAATGAAGTCATCTGTGTAGCCATTCCTCTTAAGTTCGTTGAGAACCGTTCTCTTTTCTTTCTTTAGATCCGATTCCGATGAGGAATGAGTTTCGGCTTGTTTGAATAAAGAATTTACAACAGACGCCTTGTGGTTTGCCGGATGGTCGTATTGGAAATGAAGATAGCGGCCTGTGTGGGTTGGTTTTCGGTAGACTGAAAATTTTAGAATGCCGTCTTTTCGTGTAACTTGTACATCTAAGAATGGGAGTGATCCGTTCTGTTCGCGCTCATATGTGAACTGTATATCCGGGTCTATGGAGTTTAAGTGTTTCTGCAAGTTTTCGACTTGGCTCGTCTTCACGATGCAAAAACAATCATCCACGTACCTGAGGAAGACTTTTGGTTTCGGGAAAAAAGTATTTAAAGCTCTCTCCTCGGTGCTCTCCATAGTCAAGTTAGCCATGGCAACGGAAATTGAGGCCCCCATAGGAGTTCCTTTAACCTGTTTGTAGTAGCTGCCTCGGAAGGTGAAACAGGTATTGGACAGGCACAGTTCGAGAAGGCGGCAGATCTCGTCTACACTCAAAGGGGTTCTCTCACTGAGCGTATCGTCACCTTCCAGTGCATCTCTAGTTGCGGAAAAAGCCAACTTAATGGGTACTCTTGTGAACAGAGAGATTACATCAAAAGAGACCAGACATTCATCATCTTCGATACGGATTTTTGTTGTGAGTTTGATGAAATTCTCGAAGTCGCGCACGTGCGATGCTGTCCTTCCGGTGAGTGGTGATATGATCTGATGCAAGTAAGTGGATAGTGATCGTAGTGGGGAACACGAAAAGTCTACGATTGGTCGTAAGGGGATTCCGGGTTTATGGAGTTTTGGCAAGCCGTAGAAAGCTGGAGCGGATCCGTTCCTACAGATTAATTTTAGGTAGAGATTTCGAGAATTTGGGTGGCTGCGGAATATTTCAATCAGCGTCTTGTTCAGCAACGACTGAGTTCTCGTAGTGGGGTCCTTCTTTAGTCTCTCGTAATCTTGGCTGTCAAGTAGGGCGGACGCCTTATCCTCGTAGTCCTTTATGTTCAAAACAACGGTTGAGTTCCCCTTGTCCGCCGGTAGGATCACAATGTTGGTATCTTCTTTCAGCGTTCTCACTGCTTTTATTTCGTCGGAAGTTAAGTTGCGTTCTCTTCTGCGGTTGTTATTGGACCTTATTATGCCGATTGCTTTCAGTCTGACCTGTTCCCGCACTTTGGGGTCTAGTTGCTGGATGCCGCTCTCAAGGGCGGCGATCATCTTGGGGAGGGGTGGGTTATCTGTCGTAACATTGAATTTTTGACCTTTTGCCAGGATTGAAGTTTCTTCGCTTGTGAGCTTTCTCGATGATAAATTGGTTACTGTGTGCTTGTTTAACACTCCTGTTTTCTCGTTTTCGTTGATTAGGGAAGAGAATTTCTTCTTCTGCGTTTGACTGTGTTTCATTTCCTCTGAGGACGCTACGGCCTTTGCAAACGATTCAATTGATGAAAAGAGATGGGGTACCTTGTGTTCAAGTTGTCTTCTGGCGAAGAACGCGTCGACTTCTTTCTTCCGGATCACCATGTGGCACTCAAGTATCCGTGCTGTCACCAATCTTTGCTGGGCCTTGTCGATGATGTCCCGGCCTTCTGGTGTGTTGATTGGTTGGCGTAGCTGGAGACTTCGTGGCACGACGTTCTTGTCTTTGCATTTCCGGGTGAAGTCTAGGTGTGTCTTGAAGGTGGATATTCCTTTCACTGCTTTTATATAGTTCTTTGCAAGTTGCACTGCCTCTAGCCAGAAGTCTGCACGTAAAGACTTGAAGCTAAACATTTCGACAGAATTGCCTGTCTGGTTGGGAAATTGATTAGAACTTGAGACTGACTCCAACCAAATAACTGAATTTTATTAGCCCGACGTTTCGGAGCCCATTCGGCTCCTTCTTCAGGGGGTTGTTCTTCGGGGGGTGGCGGTGTGCCGCTTTTAAAGCGTCTTTTTTGAAGAAAGGAGGAGGGGGAACACGGGAGGTGGGGAGACACTCCACAGACGGAAAGGTGGGGGGGGGGACAAAAGGAAAGGGGGGTTGTGTTGTTGACCGCTTCCAAGGTGCTGCGATGACCGGTGCTGGGTGGAGTGCTCACGAGGGTGCCCTTGATGGGCCGCGGGGGGGGGGGAGGTTACAGGGTCGCGCCGACGTTCTGTGTTGGTGAAACGAGCGGGAGTCTATCTGGCTGTGCGTCCTTTTCTTCTTTTCGTCATGTCGCCAAGGCCATGGACATAGACCGAGGGTAGGTTGCCCTTCACACGGTTTATGTTATTCTCCGTATTCTGAATGTGCCATGACTCCAGTAGTAGTCTCTTTCGCCAGTTCGTTTCTGTTTGAAGGATTTCAGTTTCCTTGAAAGCAATTTTGTGGTCGGCGACTTCAGAGTGTTCAGCGACGGCGCTGCGAATACGGTTGAATGTCCTGACGCCGTTCTCGTGTTGTCTGATCCTTTCTTTTAGATTTTTGGTTTCCCCGATGTACGACGCCGGACAGTCAGCACAACTGATTTTGTAGACGACGCCTTGAGCTTTTTCTTTTGGTGGACGATCTTTTGGTTTAGGGAGGAGGATATTGAAAGTGTTTATTGGTTTGTGCGCCACTTTGAGGCCTTCTTTTTTTAATATTCGGCTGAGCGCTTCGCTGGTACCTTTGATGTACGGGATGGACACTCGCTTCTGGGGTTGGGGAGAAGTAAACGGCTGAAGGTTGTGTCGGCTGAGGCCAAGTTGTTTTGGAAACGCGCAGTTGCCCGTGCATTTGTGCTCCTAATGTGCAAGAAATGATGCCCGGGAATGGGGAATTGCTTGGAAATCATATTTTTTCTTCATAATTTAAGGTACGACTTAGAATGAGTCTGGTATTTTCAATGCCATGCATGTAAAAGTAAATGGCTTTTGTTTGTACTGCTGCCCATTCGCCATTTTCTAACGTTCTCCTCTACACGCAGTATTCATCTAAGTTCTAAATACCAAAATGGCACATTCTTGTGATTTACTTCTCTCAGCTGGTGTCGTCCGTTGGAGCTTCGTACGGGAACGTCTGCTGCTTATCTGGTACCACAAGGTTGGCTGAACGCACAAAAGGCCCGGAACAAGCATTTATATAAAGCGAAATAAACTTTAAGAAATTGCACGTGCCACAGATTCGATGGAGGCTTGTAAAGATCGTTTGCAAACGCTTTAATTAAAGAGCCAATTTCGCACTAAGACCGTGCGAAATTAAGCAGTAGAAGCAAAAAAAAAGGAAGGGTGCTGAGTAGCGCAGCCGGCCGAGCGCGTGCCAGCTAGCGTTCAAAACGCGTGCGCCCGAAAGCGAAACCGGGAGGAGATAATCCCATGCGCCTGGTGCACTACAGTCAATTTGGTCGCTGGGCTGTATGGCAGTGTCCGCTGTTGCTGAATGTCTTTCTCTAGGGCACAGAAGTAAACCGCTGCCACCTATACGCGGGGCGATAGCTGCGTGCTATTAAACCACTCGGCCACGGCTTCCGACATTTCCACAATGATACGCTTTGGTTTATCAAGATGCCATTTCAATTTTAACGACTGTGTTTCAAAAATCACTTTTGGGAACAGTGTTAGGCCATGTGTAGAGAGTCTATATAGCCATAAATAGAAATGTTATTTTGCAGACAACATACGCTGCAGTGGCTACTAGGACAGCAGCCGTAGCTGTATGGCAACTATCATTTTCGTTTCGAAAATAGGCTACAAATTTTTGTACTTTCCATAGGCTTCCATTGCTCAATCTTTAACCGCACTGGGAACAAAATTCTAGCTATCCATAGCATGATCACTGCATCTGTTCGTGAGGAATGTCTTCTAGAAGATGTCCGTCACCTGCCGTTTTCAATAATCGACGTACCTATTTAATTAATCGCGAGCTATCCACTCGTTCTATCAAAGCCCCACTGGTTTTGTGCGGCGGCCGCTTGAGGCGTTATTAGTTGGTACGTGTCCAGAAAAGCAGCATTTGTAAGCGTAGCGTAAGCTATGCGAACAGCGTAATAATCTGATTGGTAAAAAAGTACCCAGAGCTCACGCAGCAGTTCATAAAATAAATTAGGTATGCATATTTGCCACATTATTGAAATATGTATTGTTATTTTCTCTCCTTAGCCAAGATCTGAAGTGGGTATTTGCTTAAAAGCGATAACTAAAGAGAAAAATTCTCTATGGTTTAGCCTGTTGTGGGGGCACTAAATGGTGTCGCACACGTAATTTAAGAATATCCAGAAAAAAATTACGATGCTGCATCCCACCACTACATTTTTACCTATACAGGTCTGGTATGGCACCGTCCATCTCTTGGTCCTGCCTGCCAGGAACCCGAAAACATTGATCATTTCTACTAGTATGCCGCCGATTAGTATATGGGAGGAAAAAATTAAAATTTTCATTCTGAAAACATTATATTTTTTTACTTACTCAAAATATACTCTCTCAGTTTTAGGCCTCTATACAGCCACGTCACATCAGCCATTAGTCCATTCAATACTCATCACCCCAGCCTTCGCGCTCTTTGGCCACACGTGGCTCTTACGCCATTAAACTCTACATCTCATCATCGTCATCATCATCATCTAATTGTGCTCTTTTCGGGGCTTGCTTATTAGGCTTTAGCTACAGGAACGTCTGCACGACATTTGAGACAACATGTTTGACACAAGAAGGCTACCAGGGTAATTCTGGACATCAATAATTTGGTAGATATTTAAATTCGTGATTGTGTGTTACAAGTTATTCTAATAGCCGCAATAAATAATACCTCCCAATAAAAGAAACAGAAAATTGGCCGTTTACATATAATTCCAAATATTTTATTTCTGTATCTGCCACGTAAGTCTCATAATAAAGATTAACGTTGTACTTCACCATGATTTACTTTTATGTTTAGGTTGTTAATCTCCCCTTCCCTTTAACCTTTAACCGCCGACTTGGAGAATCCCCCGTAGTGGGTAAGCGCCACAAGTGAGGAGCAAGCGGGCCAGCCAGTAAGACCACGCTGCTCAACGCTAAATTCCAAGGACTTCCATTTACTCGGACGAGGATCTTCCACGCCGTGACCAACTCCTCTTCGTACTCCTATGAGCCAAGCAAATGCAGCGTCCTCGAGCGATGCAGAGCCAAGGGCCCAGCGTCCCCGCACCAGCGCATCGTCGTTGCCCGCCGGCAGCCCTCCCATCTCGCAATAGTACGATCGTAAACTTCGCTCCCATGTCGCCCTCATGCGCTGCTTCGCGTATGTCACGCAGAGATTTCCCGCCACATTTACAGAGAGCCATCAGGGTGGACGGTGACGACAGCGTCGACAACAGCGTGCCGCGCCGACCACGCATCAAGGCTATGCGCGCCTGCAACCTGGCTACTACCATGCTCGGCGTGCTCGCAATCGGAGCTATCGTATTCCTAGCCTTAACCCAAATACAGCCGCGGTCAACAGGCAAGCTGAGAAATCGCAGCACGGCTAAGATTCGATCATATTCATCCATCCATTCGAAAACAACCACAGAAGAGTACGTTTACAGTGATAAGTCGAATGCCTTCTACGAAAGTGGAAGTGATGAAACCACTCCAGAGACTAGCATGGACAGTACTGTGCTTACTACATACATTGTGACAAGAAAGCGCATTGCGAAGAGTTTGTGCAGGAAGGCTACAGTGCGTCGAGGGCGTAGGATTGTTCCTTTCCAACCCACAGATATGCAATAGATGGAACAACAAACTCCTGAATACAATGACATTTTAGCGCTGGCAAACAATGCCGTAGAAAGTTAACCACAATGTGCGAATACAGCGTTACTTGTGGGGCAAATCCATGAGTATGCGCTGCTGTCTACTTCATAATTTCTACTTATTCCTACTACAGCTGATGTTAGGCAATGAGATTCGGTTTTATGTCTACAGCAGCACTGAAATGCCAAACGCGCGTGCATAGCGACACAGCGTGAGTGCTGTCTCAACAAAATATACATATTTTATCGTTACACTGATTTTATTTGTAAAATGATCTGAACGGAAGAGGAGAGAACGATTTTTCCCATTTATGATTGCGGTCAATACTTCATTATTACTATACGGACTCTGCCACGTATGAGGAAGTCATGTATCTATCAGAATTTGCGTGTGAAGCAAATAGTGCATTTGCAGTCGTGGGATTACAGCACGAGTTACTTTTTCAAAACGTTTAAATTTTCCTTAAATAAGGCAAATGTTGCCTTCGAACATACGTCTCCAGCGCCAACAGAAATCAAATTTTTCTGCAACCAAGAAACAGCAAGTGATTCACACTTACCAGCCATTGTGTCGTTAGAGCTACTGTGATCTCTTCCATTTTCATGCAAACAATGCTGTTAAAGTAGACTTTATGAGTAGCGTCCAACATGTAACATGACGCCATTCGCTACTGTCGTGACAGGACTAAAGAAAAGTACTGAATATAGCTTGTTATGTTAAGGCTGTCGATTCCGGCCAATAAAATTGAATATCGCGGGGTTTCTCTTTTAAAATGCCCGTTGGATGCTTGGCAAGAAAATATCTTGACGTTGCTTAGACGAAACCGTTAAAACAGCCTAATTGACAAAGCGTTGCCGAAATGTTCGTATAATATTCTTATGGCTTGTATACTGCTGAATTTTCAAATCTTGAATCGGTGTTCCTGCGGCGAGTTGCAGACAGTAGAATTCCCGGCATTTCTGCTAAAAGGAAGCCAAGAGAGAAATTTGCCTTTCACTCGTAATAAGATGCCTGGAACTGCTGGTGCAGTTCTGATAATTCTGAAGCGTTCATTTTGCGTTCATACCATGGAATACGATGCAGCTTATACACAAGTATTTCGTAAGGCAGATATGAGAAATAAATTCTGCAGGCTTTACCGGCTTTATGTCGTGCAACTCGCGCTCTAGAGGGGCAAATATTTTGTTATTCAAGCATGATGTGCACCTGATATCAGTGCCAAAGTTTCCATGGCTACGAAGGAAGCGTATTTTTTAAAAGTGCCCAGCTTATGAAAGCGATGACTACCCGAGTAGCAAAGACGACACTTTTTCCGTTACCGCTCATCGTCACCACAGGTCGTAAAACGCTGTAGCACTATTCTCGGTTATAAATTTGTTTATTAAATAAAGCATTTTTTGCGATGACTTGGTTCTTAACTTACAACGAAAACAGAAGAGCGAAAGAAACAATGTCAATTTCTAAGTACAGTACAAGAACAGGGGTACTATGCAGGATTCCCCGAGCTGGGCGAAACTCAGAATGTTCACGAGCTGTGCGCCCCAAGATGCAAGAATAATGGTAGAAATCCAGAGAAAAGATGGGGAATGCGGGAGATGGAAATTCAAGACGATGAGCAAAACGTGAACAAGTTGATTGCTGGGGCCATCGTTTCGACAAGAGGACTTGTCTTCTTCAAGGCGACGTGGGGTTCTTCTAAAGGGGAGAGGGTGTGAGGCGGGAGTATGCGGAAACGATGGAAAATGTGTTAGCGTGTCGAATTGAGAGTAAACGAACGCTGTGTACAAGCTCAAAGCCCGCCCCTTCCCCGCCCCCTCCCCCCCCCACCGACCCCGGTCTGTCAACGCACGTGCGTTAGCCGGCGTGTCAAGGGCGCGACCTGGTTGGCTGAGCACTTCAACCAACCAGGTCATAACTTTGATGAGCTTAAGCTCTACATGTTACAGTCAAATTTCCGTTCTGAACGAGAAAGAAAGTACAGAGAATCATACCTTATCCATAAGTTCAAGACATTGCAACCAATAGGCATAAACGTTTCAAAGGGAGCTTTAGAATCTATTCCCTATGCTAAACTTCAAGCTACAGGCAACATCTCTTAGTTTGTTTTCTTGGCGTATCCCCCCCCCGCTTTTTTCTTTCCTTTTCTTTTTTTTGTCAGCCGGTGTGTCAGACGCCCTTGACACGCCGGCTAACGCGCGTGCGTTGACAGACCGGGGTGGGGGGCCTCTGGCTTTGACCTTGTACACAGCGTTCCTCTACTCTCAATTCGACACGCTAAAACATTTTCCCTTGTTTCCGCATACTCCCGCCTCACACCCTCTCCCCTTTAGAAGAACCCCACCTATATATACTGTGGCGAGGAAAGCATGCGTCGCCTTGAGGAAAAGTCTACTTGTCGAAACGTTGGCTCCAGCATTCACCTGGTTCACGTTTTGCTCCTCGTCAAGAATAATGGTAGCAAGACAAAGGCTGTCTTCCGCATGTCTACGGTTTCTTTGGTTTATCTACATTCACTCTGGGTACTTTTCATTCTTTGGGCGTTGCCAACAAATGAAGCTCACGTGATCTTGTCGTTGGTGCCTTCTTTCACTTATTTATCGTTCCACCGAGTGCATTACCATGTCGTTGGTGCCTTCTTTCACTTATTTATCGTTCCACAGAGTGCATTACATGCCCAAGCAAGTTATAACATAATTGGACTTAGTATAGTATCGTTAGTCACCTTAATGAGGTGTATAAACATTTTAGGCTTTATATATGTACACTGAATGTGTTATAGATTAATCTGTTTTTTATTACGTTTCGCATTGTACCGCGAGGAATTGCACCCTGCCCAACTCACCAATCACCAACTCACCAGTCATCTTCTTTACCAGTCCCAGCTCTACGCTTTTGCTCACGCAGTACGTGGGTCAAATCACGTCCCGTATGGAGAGGTGGACGTTAGGATGGCCGAGGTGTGTTGGAGAAGTAACTTTCTTTGCCTCTCTGCTCGCTAAGTGTAGTGGTACCATGCAACTTCGACAACTGCTTTCGGCACCTGTTGCGCCTGAAGGCAGCTGGCCGTTCATTGTTGGTCCTCCCATATAATGTTACCACTTCGCCTTCGCAGGTTGGCTGGTCTAGCTTGAAGCCGAGGCCCTTGCAAGTGCCCCAGTACTCCGATGACGCCGCCGGATCTGGCGTGGCGCTGGAGTGCGGCAGGCTAACAGCGCTTGAAGCCTGAGCGAGCCGAAGCGATCGCACGAACGCTTCCTCTGCAGCCCAGTCACACCAATCTGCTCCGTAAGTGTAATTTGCCCGCTCCGCTTCCGCAGACGAGAGTCTTCACCTGACTCGTCACAGAGCCAGTGCACTAACGTTTTGGACAAACGAAAATGACGCTGAAACTCTTCATCATTCATGTAGCGTAACGGGTCAATACAATCATGTTGACGCTTGCCGCTGTATGCGATGATACAGGTTGCTGTTGCCACCGCCGTGTTCCTTAGTTCAACTCGAGGGGGTTTCGCGACTGTACGAGCTTGGCGCAAGTTTGCCTGTAAAACAAAAAGCGCCTACTGTGAACAGCCATGCCGCATGGCTGCATTGTCATGGGCTCAATAAACGAAGAATGGTCAGACAATTATAGTGATTCACTTTATCGAGAATAGTGATGCATCGCCCACCGTATGAATGCCCTCGTGCGAGCAACCCTCTAGAATTCATCCGCATGCAATCTTTCACCTCAGTGACGCCACTCGTGGAGAAGAGTGCAAAATTTAATAATTTGCTCGATCTCTGTTTATCAGAAGTCTGTAGCATATTGACATTGAGCGCCACCTTGTCTTTTCCTTCATCGTGTCAAATATTTTCGCACTCTTCCGAGAATGAGAATTCATTACACCTTACGAGTTCGGCTGATCTACAATGAATCGGCACAGCATAGTTGGCTACTGAAAGCTTTTGGTCGATTTGAGATGAAAATTTTATGTCATTAAAGTCGAACCTTTTAAAATGTCAATTTCGTGATTTTAATAAAAATCGCCACGATTGAAACGAATTGAGTTCGCGAAACGATCAGTACTGCCTTGAACATTTCGAATTACTTTCCTTGGCCATGAAAAGGCGTCCCATTTCTACAAAGCTAATTTAAAAGCATCCGACGTAGATTTTATGTTATATCATGAAAAACAGCTCATATTTTCGCACTGTTGGTCACGACAGGCACGTTTAGCACAGGGTGAGAAATAGTATCCTTGCCGGGAGCTATCGCGTCGCTTTCGGACACAGCCAAGGCATTACATAAAGCAGAACAGGCGTCATTTACGGAGATAACAAACCATGTCATTTATTAAGCCAGTCAAGCTACATGCTATCGAGCCACAATCCTTCTAAGCAGAATGTAAATTGTGCGGGCACAAGTCAGACTTCTACCATATGTTATGGGCCTGCCAGGTTAATAGTGCCTTAGACACTGTACAACAGCCAACGTGAGAAGGATGGGAGGCAGCCCTGTCCAGCTCAAGCCTCAAGGACCAGCAAGCCCTCGTGGAAAGAACCAGGCCATCGAACTTAGCCAACCAAATTCTGGAATAAGAATCCGACCACCCTTCTCCGAAGTCCCTCCCCTTTTTCTGTCAATAAAACGTTTTCATCATCACCATTATCATCGCCGCGGCAGTCGCGCTAGTGACGCAAATGCCGCCGTAGGCAAGGTAATCACGTCACATTTCCTGAACCGAAGCGGACAACGAAATCATCTTCATCATCATCATCATGATCATAATCATCAGGCTGGTTACGCCCACTGCAGGGCGAAGTCCTCTCACATATTTCTCCAACTACCGCGGTCACGTACTAATTGTGGTCATGTTGTCCCTGCAATCTTCATAATCTCATCCGCCCACCTAACTTAATGCCGCCCCTGCTACGCTTCCCTTCTCTTGGAATCCAGTCCATAACATTTGATGACCATCGGTTATCTTCCCTCCTCATTACATGTCCTGCCCATGCCCACTTAATTTTCTTGATTCCAACTAAGATATCAATAACTCGCGTTTGTTCCCTCACCCGATCTACTCCTTTTTTATCCCTTAACGTTGCACCCATCATTCTTCTTTCCACAGCTATTTGCGTCGTCCTGCAGTTTAAGTAGAACTCTTTTCGGAAGCCTCCAGGTTTCTGTCCCATGGGTGAGCACTGGTAAAATGCAGCTGTTCTACACTTTTCTCTTGTGGGATAATGGCAACCTGCTGTTCATGATCTGAGAATGCCTGCCAAACGCACCTAGGTCCATTCTTATTCTTCTGATTATTTCAGTCTCATGATCCGGATCTGCGGTCACTACCTGCCCTAAGTAGATGTATTCCCATGCCACTTCCAGTGCCTCGCTGCCTATCGTAAACTGCTGTTCTCTCCCGAGACTGTTAAACATTACTTTAGTTTTCTGCAGATTAATTTTTATACCCACCCTTCTGCTTTGCCTCACCACGTCAGTGAGAATGCATTGCAACTGGTCCCCTGAGTTACTAAGCAAGGCAATATCATCAGCGAATGGCAAGTTCCAAAGGTATTCTCCATTAAATCTTATCCCCAATTCTTCCCAATCCAGGTCTCTGAACACCTCCTGTAAGCACGCTGTGAATAACATTGGAGAGATCGTACCTCCCTGCCTGACGCCTTTCTTCATTGGCATTTTGTTGCTTTCTTTATGGAGGACTACGGTGGCTGTGGAGCCGCTATAGAAAAATTTCAGTATCTTTACATGCGGCTCATCTGCACCGTGATACCGTAACGCCTCCATGACTACTGAGGTTTCGACTGAATCAAACGTTTTCTCATAATCAATGAAAGCGGTACATAAGGGTTGGTTATATTGCACACACTTCTCTATCACCTGATAGATAATGTGGATATGGTCTACCCTTGAGTTGCCTTTACGGAATCCTGCCTGGTAATTTGGTTGACAGAAGTCTAAGGTTTTCCTGATTCTATTTGCGATTACCTTAGTACACACTTTGCTGGCAACGGACATTAAGCCGATCGGTCTATAATTTTTCAAGTCTTTGGCGTCCCCTTTCTTGATGATGATGATGATGTATGTGCTTGTATGGCGCAAGGGCCAGCTATGGCCAAAGAGCGCCATGTCTGTGGTAATGAGTTTGCGGTGTAATTATGAGTATTCTGAAGTTGGTGTGACGTGGCTGTAAAGGGGCCTTAAAATATATGCTCTAAGGTGCGTGAAATCTGTATAATAAAATTATGGCGATGATGTATGACTTGTACTATGAACATTTAAATGCATTTAAAAAGAATGATACGCTAGGTAAAATATATCAGATTAAAGGAAATGCTAGAGCACTACTGCTTCCTTAGAGCCCTTGAAACACACAAGGGCCTGGAGGCATGTGCTATGTAAAACAATTATCGCAGCGGCATCCTCTGGAGAGAGGACACGCTACGAACGTATGGGGCTACTTACATGTAACACAACATCTTTCAGGAAGTCTAGGACTGCGTTAGTGTCAAAGAGTGGTTCTGGGCCGAGTAACATTACAGGATTAAGCGGAATGTGCTGCCGGTATGCTAACGGAAAATGTTTCTTTCTATTAGATTCGGCTTTTCGAAACTCCAGGAGGACCTGGAGGACGGCCAGCCTCTCCCCGCATCTCCCACAGTTTGGGGCCTCATTTCCAGTGAGTAAAGAATTGTGGGTGCCAAATGTGTGTCCTATTCTTAGACGACAGAATAGGACATCTGTTCGGCGTGATTTTGTTGCAGAAGGCCAGAACCCTAATTGTGGCTTTATTACGTGCACTTTATTATTTGCTTCCATGTACCACGAGCGTTGCCAGTAGTTTCGGAGTTTTCTGCGGAAGAAGGGCCTCATATCTGTGACAGGGACTGCAGCGGTAGGATGCAATTGATGTGGCCATCTGGGCCGCCAGAACATTGCCTTCGATGCCCCTATGACCCGGCACCCAGCATATGATGACATGCTGGTTACATATATACGCTTTACATACGAAGGAATACATTTTATTGATTACTGGATTTTTGTGCTTAGAAAATGGCATTAAGGCCTTCACAGTACATAGGGAGACCGTATATATTACTGATTTCTGGAGTTTTTATTTCTTTATATACTTTACAGCCGACAACAGTGCGTAGGCCTCAGCCATAAAGATACTAGTTTCCGGATGCGGTATGTCAGATTCCGAGAAGGATGGACCAACGGCTGCGTGGGACACCCCGTCGTGTGACTTCGATGCATCTGTGTAGAACTCCCTGCAGGAGTACTTATACTGGAGTTCCAGCAAATGCATTCGGATTTCGGTATCTGGGTCTTCCTTTGTAACTAGTAGTAAAGGTATATCACATTGTACCAGCTGCCTCTCCCAAGGAGGTAGCAGCTTGGCTGGATGCATTAGGCGAAGCTCGAAGAGTGGGACATGCATTTCATCACTGAGCTCCCTCACACGAAGTGAAAAGGGCTGTCTTACAGGGGGGCGATTACGAAAGAGTGTAGCATATGTCATATCGTTAACGGTGTTAAAACACGGATGTTGAGGATTAGAGTGCACTTTCAGAAAATATGTTTCGCTGATGTATATTCTCTGCAGATGACGTGACCACTCATTTGATTCTACGTATAAACTTTCAATGGGACTTGTGCTGAAAGCGCCCGTGGCTAAGCGGATTCCTAGATGGTGGGCCGGATCAAGCATTTTTAGCGCGCTCGGGGAGGCAGAATGATAGATCACGGCACCATAATCTAATCGTGAACGAATCAGGCTCTTATAGAGATTCATTAGGCAAGTTCTGTCACTATCCCACGTAGTCTGCAATAGAAGTTTTATTAGGTTAATTGTTTTCAGATATTTTTCGTTAAGATGTTAATGTGTGGGATGAAAGTGAGCCTATTGTCAAGTATACCACCAAGAAATTTGTGTTCTTTGTTTACAGATATCTGTTGTCCACACAGTTCTAAGCAAGGTTCCGGAACCAGGCCTCTCTTTCTTGTAAACAGAACACAAGAACTCTTGTGAGGATTGATTTTAAATCCATTTTTCTCTGCCCACTGTGACACCTTGTTCAAACCATGCTGTACCTGTCTCTCGCAGATTGTGAGGTTGCAGGATTTCAAACCTATTTTTATATCGTCTACGTAGACGGAATAGAAAATAGCTGGTCGTAAAGATGCACGGAGTGTGTTCATCTTTACGACAAAGAGCGTGCAGCTGAGTACGCCACCCTGGGGTACCCCAGTTTCCTGAATGAATGTACGCGACAGTGCAGGACCTATTTTCACTCGAAGTGTACGGTTCTCTAGGTAGCTTTATATAGTATTTAACATATTGCCGCGGATACCTAGCGCGGAAAGATCGCGCAGGATTCCGTACTGCCAGGTTGTGTCGTACGCATTTTCCATATCCAGAAATACAGATAAGAAAGATTGCTTGTGCACGAAGGCATCGCGAATGCTCGCTTTGATGCGCACAAGATCGTCGGTTGTAGATCACCCTTCCCGAAAAACAAATTGACATGGGTCAAGCTTATTACTGGACTCTAGGAGATGTACGAGACGGCGATTGATAATTTTGTCAAAAAACTTACAGAGGCAGCTGGTAAGTGCTATAGGACGGTAGCTAGTGAGCAATGAAGTGTCTTTACCATGCTTTAAAACAGGCGTTACAATATTCTCCTTACATTTTGATTGAAGATAACCAGCAGCCCAGATAGTATTGAGAATTGTGAGTAGCGTGGTTTGTGTGTCGGAGTGTAGGTGCTTAATCATATCATACATAATTCTATCGGGGCCCGCTGCAATGCTCCGACATGCTGATAAGGAAGCTTTAAGTTCAGCAATGGTAAAAGGGCGATTATAAGGATCGTTTGGCGTGCATTTCCGATTCAGAGGCTTCAGTTCTTCTATTGCTTTCGGTTTAAGGAAGTTCTCTGAATATTGAGTGGAGCTAGACACGTGCACGAAGTGTTCGCCCAGAGCATCAGCCTGGTCTTGTAGGGTATCGCCTTGTGTGTTTACCAAAGGGAGGGAGTACGTTTGTCGCCTTCTTAGGCTATTTACCCTGATCCAGACTTTGGCGTCATCTGTATACGTGTTGATACCCAATAAAAACTTCTGCCAACTCTCTCTTCTGGCCTGTCGGCGAGTTCTCCTGCCTTCGGATTTTGCTTTTCTGATGGTAATACGATTCTCCGCAGTGGGAGAGGCGCGTAGCAACCCCCACGCTTTTTTTTCTTTCTTACGGGCAGTCCTACATTCGTCCTTCCACCACGGGATGCGCCGTTTGCATGCGAAACCACTTACTTCAGATATGCATTTAGATGCGCCATCTATAATGAAGGCTGTAAAATACTGCACAGCAGCATCAATTCCTAAAGAAGACATGTCGTTCCATGAGATCCTGATGAGAGTTCGGAATTTCTCCCAGTCGGCTGTACAGATTTTCCACTTAGGAGCCTGTGGTAGATATTCGTTTTCTTTATATGTTCTTAGTAGTATGGGGAAGGGGTCGCTCCCGTAAGTATTGACGTTAACTTCCCATTCAAGTTCAGACAGTAGTGACGGGGAGACTAGGCTAAGATCTATTGAAGAGAAAGTTCTGTTTGCGAAAGAGCAATATGTGGGTTCCTCCTTATTGAACAGGCACGCACCAGAAGAAAAAAGGGACTGTTCTAAAAGACAGCCTCGCGCATCTGCACGAGGGTCACCCCACAGGTAGTTGTGTGCATTGAAGTCGCCAAGAACAACATAAGGTTCTGGCAATTCATCTATGAAGGACTGAAATTCACGTTTAGGTAATTTGTAATGTAGGGGTATTTAAAGCGAGCAAATAGTGATGAGTTTGTTTAGCAGAACAACTCCCACCGCCACTGCTTCAAGGGGCGTTAGTAGCTGTAAAGGTTGACGGGCTATACTTTTATGAGTGACAATCGCAACACCACCCGATGATGCGGCGGCATCATCGCGATCTTCGCGAAACGTAACATACGTTCGGAGAAACTTTGTGTGTTTGGATTTTAAGCGTGTTTCCTGTAAACACAGCACTTTTGGATTATGTTTGTGGATGAGTTCTTGCACATCATCAAGGTTTCTAAGAAGACCTCTGACGTTTTAGTGAATTATTTGTTATCCATTTTTAATGTAAATTGGCGCTGTGCATACAGAAAAGGAAGTGATACCTTATGCTACAGAGCTCCTTCGAGGCCCTGTAATCGGGGTCTTACCCTTTCTGGAGCGTTCGAGGGAGCCTCGCCGCTCCTTAGGCGCTTCGCGCGCCGCGAGGACAGGTGTAGTGTCCATTGCCTCTTGTGAGACGCCGGACACATGCTCTTGCGAGCGAGAAGTTTTCCGTGAGAGTCCCGCCTCGGAAGGCAAGACGCCTGCGCCCACCAGCCAGGAGGTCGATGGGGCTCCCTGGGGGATTTGGCTGCGCCGGATGTGGCCAGCGCTCGAAAGGGCCGGGGAGGTTGGGGCAGCATCGGCTGCGCCTATGCTGCTGCTCGTTTGGTGGAGCAGCGCTAGCTGCGACCGCCGTAGGGGGCAGATGGCGTAACTGCCGACTCACTGTTGGTGGGTCGGACAGCCGCCGGAGGCCGTCGTGACGCTGCCCCCTGACGCGCCACTTCGGCAAAGGTTTTCTTTGGCAGGTATGCTACCCGCCTTCGTGCCTCTTTGAACGATATATTCTCTTTCACTTTTATCGTTACAATTTCTTTTTCCTTCTTCCAGGAGGGGCACGACCGCGACTACGCGGCGCGATCCCCATAACAGTTTGCACAGTGGAGGGAGTTCTTACAAGCTTCAGTGGCGTGTTCAAGGGCACTGCATTTCGCACATGTTTGGCGCCCCCGGCAGCTCTGCGAACTGTGGCCGAATCGCTGGTATTTGAAGCATCTTAGAGGATTTGGCACATATGGTCTGACACGGAGCTTGATGTAGCCGGCCTCTACAGACTCGTGCAGAATACTTGAAACGAATGTGAGTATCAGGTGATTAGTTTGAATTTCTTTACCATCTCTTCTCATTTTAATTCTGCTCACTGAAGCCCTCCAAGAGCTCAGCCTCTGTCAGCTGGAGCAAATCACGCCATGCTTAACCGCCTCACTGACCATCTCGAGTCTAACGAATGCTATACACACAACATGATTGGCTTTCGGTCGGGGCTTTCGACTCAGGACGCCATCAGACTAATCAAGCACCAGATCATTGACTCTACCTCCGCCGACACTAAGGCAATTCTCGGCTTGGATCTGGAAAAGGCTTTTGACAACATATCGCACGCCTTTATTCTCAAGAGCCTGACAGAGTGTAAAGTCGGCAAACGGGCGTACAATTTCGTGCGATCCTTCCTTTCCTCAAGGTCCACTAGACTCAAGATTGACGAGTTTTTGACCCACGAAATCCAGCTGGGGCCAAAGGGAACACCTCAGGGGGCGGTGATCTCCCCGACGCTGTTCATCTCTCTGATCAACCTGTCGAGGGCCTTGAACAAAATCCCCAACATTAACCACACGTTCTACGCGGATGACATCACCATCTGGTGCTCCAGTGGATGTGAAGGGCAGGTCGAGGGTGCTTTGCAAGAGGCCATCGATGTGACGGAGCGGTATCTTATCCCCACCGGGCTAAGGTGCTCGCCCGCTAAATCCGAGCTCTTGCTCTACAAGAAGAGGCCCAGAGGCGGTTCACACCGGTCCTGGAAGCCAGCAACAGAGAGCCACATTACATTATTCACCGGCAAGGGCTCCCCAGTACCGCGGGTAGACACTATCAGGGTCCTAGGGATGCTTATCGAGTCGAACGGGGCCAATGGAGCCGCCCTCAAACGCATTTGTTCCAAGACCGAAAGCGCTCTCGGCCTGATCCGAAGAATCGCCAACAGGTACCGCGGAATCAAGGAAGACAATCTGATCCGGATTATCCACGCCTTCGTGCTATGCCACCTCGCTTATTCAGGGGCTATGCACAACTGGCTCGTATCGGAGCGCAACAAGATCAATGCCCTAATCAGAAGAGTCTTCAAGCTTGCCCTCGGCCTTCCCATCCGAACGCACACAAAAGACCTCCTCAATCTGGGAATTCACAACACGTTCGAAGAAATCGTTGAAGCCCAAGAATTTTCCCAGTTTGTCAGACTCTCCGGTACCCCAGCGGGCCGAGCCATACTTGGCAAGCTGGGACGTAACCCCATGGTCGTCAGTCTCGACGCTGTGAAGCTTCCCAGTGACGTCAGGTCCAAGATTTACATACACCGGATGCCACGAAATATGCATCCCACCTACAACGAAGGACGAAGACGAGCCAGGGGTAAAGCTCTGCTCGCCAGTGCCCGCTTGAACAAGGACCGCACATGCTTCGTAGACGCTGCTTCGTATGTTCAAGAAGAGGCCTTCTCCTCAGTGGTCATCGACTGTGACTAAAATCCTTAGCTGCGCTACCGTCCGCACTTCTAATTCCAGCGTTGCAGAGCAAGTTGCTATTGCTCTTGCATTGACGGACAGTGCACATGACACGATTTATTCGGATTCCAAGGCCGCTGTCAGGGCCTTTCAGATGGGAATGGTGGCTGCCCAGGCCCTACGTATCATCCGAAGTGCCAAAGACATGAAACATCACTCTTTGGCCTGGTTCCCTGCACACCTTGGAACAATTGAGGGTGCCTCGATCAACCCCAACAAGGAGGCGCACTCGGCTGCACGAGGTTTGACTGACCGTGCGCCGGGCAACGCGTCCTCTCCTGGGCGACCCGAGCCTCTCTGCTCGTACAACGAAATCTGCAAATACAATTATCTATCAAGAAGAGTCCTACCTTCGCCGCACTCCTCGCTGTGCAGGGCCCAGGCAGTCACTCTCAGACTTCTACAAACAAGCACTTACCCGAGCCCCGCGGCGCTGCACACAATGTACCCCGAACGGTTCCCAAACCCGGACTGCCCTCTGTGTGGTGATTATGCGGACTTCGAACATGTCCTGTGGGGCCGCGCCTCTGCCGGTCCCCCTTTCACTCACGAGGAAATGATGAGGCTAATTAGGGCCCAGGATCCGACCTCTCAAATCCTGGCAGTCCAGAGGGCTCGCGACAGGGCCGTCAGGTTCCACCTGATGGTCCCCGAGTGGGCCTAGCCAGGTGGCGTGGAGTTTACTTACGTCTATAGTGGACAAAATAAAGTTGTTTCACTCACTCACTCATCATCCGACACAACGTTGCAGGTGGTGTTCAGAGTGCGGTAGGGAGTTACTGTTAATGGAACATCCCAAATGATACTCGACTGGACAATTTTTCGTATTGTTTCTGATCATGCAGCTGTAACAGGAGATCACCACTTCCAGCCTTGATACCTTGTAGCCTGGACTAAAGACATCAGTTAGAGACTTGGAAACTAGAAACGCGGAAATGTTTCGTACTTGGTTATCGGATTTTTCTGAGTGGATCACCTGGTACCGTGTGAAGTTCGGTCTTTGACGTCCAAGGAACTGGAAAACTTCATCGGTGCGCCCTATTTCTGAGGGCCATCAGGAAGCGGAGGGAAGGAATAGAATTGAATGTTTGATGTTTTATGGCGCAAGGGCCAAGTATGGCCGAAGATCGCCATGTCCGTGGCAATGACTTCGCTGTGTAATCATGAGATCGATCAAGTTGGTGTGACGTGGCTGTAGAGGGGCCTTAAACATGGTCGCGCTAAAGTGCGCAAAACCTGTATAATAAGATTATGGCGATGACTTATCACGTGTACTATGAACATTAAGATGTATTTAAAAAGAATTATACGATGCGTAAAAAGATGTTATAAGATATGCTAGAGCACTACTGCCTCCTTAGAGCCCCTGAAAAACAAGGGCCTGGAGGCATGTGCTATGCAAAACTGTTATCGCAGCGGCATCCTCTGGAGCGAGGATGCTCTACGAATTTAATGAGCATATAACGTGTAGTACAACATCATTTAAGAAGTTGAAGACTGCCTTGGTGTCAAAAAGCGGTTCCTTACCAAGAAACGTATTCGGGTGTAGAGGAATGTAATATTGGTAAGCAAGCGGAAAATGTGTCTTTCTCTCCGTTTCGGCTTCCCAACACTCCAGCAGCACGTGGAGGACGGTAAGCCTCTCACCGCATCTACCACAGGTTGGAGGTTCACTTCCAGTAAGCAGATGATTATGGGTGCCAAATATGTGTCCTATCCTGAGGCGACAGAATAGGACATCTGTTCGCCGAGATTTTGTTGGGGAGGGCCAAAAACCTAACTGTGGCTTTATAACGTGCAGTTTATTATTTATTTCTGCGTCCCACATGTGTTGCCGGTGGTTTCGTAGTTTCTTTCGTATGTAAAGTTTCAGGTCTGTGAGAGGCGCCACAGCAGTCTTATTAACAGCAGGGGGAGCAATTGACGTAGCCATCTGGTCTGCCAGCGCGTTACCTTCGATTCCCCTGTGGCCGGGTACCCAGCATATGATGACTTGCTGGTTAGATAGATAAGCTTTGCACAGGTCTGAATAGACCTTAGTAAGTACAGGATTTTTATGTTTGTAGGGTGACATTAAGGCCTTCACCACACTTAGGGAGTCTGTATATATAACGACTTTTTGGAGTTTTGATTTTTTATATGCTTTACAGCCGACCATACAGCGTAGGCCTCTGCCGTAAAGATACTTGTTTCTGGATGTAGTACATCGGATTCCGAAAAAGATGGACCGAGGGTTGCATAGGATACTCCGGCATGTGACTTGGAAGCGTCCGTACTGAATTTCTAGGAAATGCATTCGAATTTCTACCTCTGCAGCATGCTTTGAAGCTTTTAGAAAGGATACGTCACAGTCCGTGACAAGCCAGTCCCAAGGAGGTAATAGCCTGGTTGGGCGCATTAAGCGGTGCTCCAGGAGTGGGACATGCATTTCATCGCTAAGCTCCTTCAAACCCAGCGAGAAAGGCTGTCTTATAGACGGACGGTTGCGGAAAAGTGTAGCACACGTCATATCAGTAACGGTATTAAAACATGGATGTTCAGGGTTAGAGTGCACTTTAAGGAAATATGTAAAGGTGATGTATGATCTCTGCAAGTGAAGGGGCCACTCATTCCATTCGGCATACAAGCTTTCAATCGGACTTGTTCTGAAAGCGCCAGTTGCTAAGCGGATGCCTAGAAGGTGGACGGGATCAAACATCCTTAGCGCGCTCGGAGCGGCAGAGTTATACACTACGGCACCATAATCAAATCGTGACCGAATTAGGCTCTTATAGAGATTCATTAGACACTTCCTGTCACTACCCCACGTAGTCTTAGATAGAAGTTTCATTAGGTTCATTGTTTTTAGACACTTTTCTTTCAGATATTTAATGTGTGGAATGAAAGTTAGTCTATCGTCAAGTATAATACCTGGAAATTTGTGCTCTTTGTTCACAGGTATTTGTTGTCCACACAGTTCTAAGCAAGGACCCGGGATCTGGCCTCTCTTTCGTGTAAAAAGAACACAATAACTTTTGTTAGGAGTGATTTTAAATCCATTCTTGTCTGCCCACATTGAGACTTTGTTCAAGCCATGCTGTACCAGTCTCTCGCACACTGCGATGCTAGAGGACTTAAAAGCTATTTGAATGTCGCCCACATAGACACAATAGAAAATGGCCGGCGGTAATGAAGCACCAAGCATGTTCATCTTCACGATAAAGAGCATGCAGTTAAGCACACTTCCCTGGGGTGCGCCAGTTTCCTGTATAAAAGGACGTGTCAGTACATTACCGACTTTTACTCTGAAGATACGATTCGACAAATAGCTTTCTATTAGGTTTAGCATATTACCATGGATGCCCATTTCTGACAAGTCTCTCAAGATTCCGTAGCGCCACGTTGTGTCGTAGGCCTTCTCCGTGTCGAGGAATATGGATAGGAAAAACTGTTTGTGTACAAATGCATCACGGATGTTTCCCTCAGTACGTACAAGATAATCAGTTGTGGAGCGCCCCTCTCTGAAGCCACACTGATAGGAATCAAGCATTTTGTTCTGTTCAAGGAAATGAATGAGTCGCCGATTATTTAATTTTTTCAAATTACTTACAAAGGCCACTTGTGAGGGATATCGAGCGGTAACTTCCCACTGAGGAAGGGTCTTTGCCTTGTTTTAAAACCGGAACCACAATGGCTTCCTTCCATACACTTGGAAGGTACCCTGAATCCCACATGGTGTTGAAAAGTGTGAATAGAGTAACTTGCGTATCATTGTGTATGTTTCTGAGCATTTCATAAATGATCTTATCAGACCCTGGTGCGGAGCTCTTGCATGCGCTCAAGGCAGCTCTCAATTCGGCAATACTAGAAGGACGGTTGGAAGGTTAATTCTCGACTTTTCTTGTTAATGGATTACGTTCTTCTATTTGTTTATATTTGAGAAAAGATTGCGAATAATGCTTTTTACTTGACACGCTTTGAAAGTGCTCCGCAAGTGAGTCTGCCGAATCTTGCAGTGTATCGCCCTTCGTGCCATACCAAAGGGTCATTGTGCCATATACCAGAGGGATTAAATATGTTCGTCGCGCTCTAATTCTATTTGCCCTGTTCCAGACTTAGGCCTCATCTGTAAACGAGTTAATACTCCATAAAAACTTCTGGCAGCTTTCTTTTCTGGCCTGTCGGCAGGTTCTCCTGCCTTGCGACTTTACTTTTTTGAATTTGACTAGATTGTCAACAGTGAGAGAAGCGCGTACCAATCCCCACGCTTTGTTCTGTTTGTTACGAGTGACACTACAATCGTCTTTCCACCACGAGACACGCCGTTTACATGCCAAGCAATTTACTTCTGATATGCGTTTAGATGCGGCATCTGTAATGCAGGCTGTGAAATACCGCACGGCAGCATCACTTCCTAAAGAAGACATGTCATTCCATGCGATACTAGTGAGACTTCGGAACTTCTCCCAGTCGGCTGTATCGATCTTCCACCTAGGAGCCTGTGGTAGACATTAGCTTTTTTTATGTGCTCTTAGCAGTATGGGGAAGTGGTCACTCCCGTAAGGATTGTTGGTAACTTCCTATTCAAGTTCGGGCAGTATACATGGGGAAACTGGGCTGAGGTCAATTGAACAAAATGTTCTGTTTGCGAGAGAATAATATGTGGGTGTCTTCTTATTCAACAGACCCCCACCGGACGAAAAAACGAATTGTTCAACGAGAAGACCTCGCGCATCGATACAAGAGTCTCCCCATAGGCTGCTGTGTGCATTGAAATCGCCAAGAACAACATAAGGTTCCGGCACTTGATCTATCAAGGACTGAAATTCATGTTTGTTTAGTTGGTAACGCGGGGGTATGTAAAGCGAGCAAATGGTGATGAGTTTGTTTAGTAGGACAACTCGAACCTCTACTGCTTCAAGGGGCGTTTGTAGCTGCAAAGGTTGACACGCTATACTTCTATGAGGATATTGGCAACACCGCCCGGTGATGCAACGGCATCATCGCGATATTTGCGAAAAGTTATATACTGTCGCTGAAAGTTGGTGTGTTTAGCTTTTAGGTGTGTTTCTTGTAAACACAGAACTTTTGGATTGTGTTTTTGGATGAGTTCCTGCACGTCATCAAGGTTTCTAGGAAGACCTCTGACGTTCCTTTGAATTATCTGTGTATCCATATTGGTAGTAATTAGGTGCTGTGTGTACAGAAACAGAAGTATTAATTACAGAAATTTCGGAGATTAGATTAAAGAGCTCTTTCGGGGCCCTGTAATCGGGGTCTTCCTCTTTCTGGTGCGTTCGAGGGAGCCTCGCCTCTGCTTAGGAGCTTGGCGCGCCGTGAGGACAGGTGTAGTGTCCATTTCCTCGTGTGAGGCGCCGGACACATGCTCTTGCGAGCGACAAGTTTTCCGTGAGAGTCCTGCCCCGGAAGGCAAGATCCCGGCGCCCACCAGCCCGGTGGTAGATGGGGCTCCCTGAGGGATTTGGCTGCGCCGGCTGTTGCCAGCGCTGGAAGGGGCCGGGGAAGTTGAAGCAGCCTCCGCTGCGCCCACCTTCGGGGTCTCTGGCCCCGTCTACTGGGTTGGCGGAGCAGCGCTAGATGCAACCACCGTGGGGGCAGATGGCGTAGCTGCCGACTCACTGCTTGTGGGTCGGACAGCCGCCGGAGTCCGTTGTGACGCTGCCCCCTGACGCGCCACTTCGGCAAAGGTTTTCTTGAGCAGGTATGAAATCCGCCTGCGTGCCGCCTTGAAACCTATGTTTTTCTTGACTTTGTTTGCAACAATTTCCTTTTCTTTTTTTCCAGGATAGGCACGACCGCCAGTACGCGGCGTGCGCCCCATCACAATTTACACAGCGGAGAGCGTTTCCACAAGCTTCAGTAGCGTGTTCGCTGGCGATGCATTTCGCACATGTTTGGCGGCCCCGGCAGCTCTGCGAACTGTGGCCGAAGCGCTGGCATTTGAAACATCGGATCGGATTTGGCACGTACGTCCTAACACGGAGCTTGATGTACCCGGCCTTGATTGACTCGGTCAGGACACTTGAATTGAAGGTGAGAATTAGGCGTTCATATAGGAGCAGCAGTCCTCAGCAGCACCCTCAGCAGTCATGGAGGCTTCACGGAATCAAGGTGTACACGAGCCGTATGTAAAAATACTCAAAGATATCTATAGCGGCTCCACAGCCACCGTAGTCCTCCATAAAGAAAGCACCAAAATCCCAATAAAGAAAGGCGTCAGGCAGGGAGATACGATCTCTCCAATGCTATTGACAGTGTGTTTACAGGAGGTATTCAGAGACCTGGATTGGGAAGAAATGGGGATAAAAGTTAATGGAGAATACCTTAGTAACTTGCGATTCGCTGATGATATTGCCTTGCTTAGTAACTCAGGGGACCAACTGCAATGCATGCTCACTGACCTCGAGAGGCAAAGCGGAAGAGTGGATCTAAAAATTATTCTGCAGAAAACTAAAGTATTGTTTAACATGCTCGGAAGAGAACAGCAATTTACAATAGGCAGCGAGGCACTGGAAGTCGTAAGGGCATACATCTACTTAGGGCAGGTAGTGACTGCGGATCCGGATCATGAGACGGAAATAATCAAAAGAATAAGAATGCGCTGGAGTGCGTTTGGCAGGCATTTTCAGATCATGAACAGCAGGTTGCCATTATTCCTCAAGAGAAAAGTGTATCATAGCTGTGTCTTACCAGTACTCACCCACGGAGCAGAAACCTGGAGGCTTACGAAAAGGGTTCTACTCAAATTGAGTACGACACAACGAGCTATGGAAAGAAGAATGATAGGTGTAACGTTAAGGGATAAGAAAAGAGCAGATTGGGTGAGGGAACAAACGCGAGTTAATGACATCTTAGTTGAAATCAAGAAAAAGAAATGGGCAGGACATGTAATGAGGAAGCAAGATAACCGATGGTCATTAAGGGTTACGGACTGGATTCCAAGGGAAGGGAAGCGTAGCAGGGGGCGGCAGAAAGTTGGGTGGGCGGATGAGATTAAGAAGTTTGCAGGGATGGCATGGCCACGATTAGTACATGACCGGGGTTGTTGGAGAAATATGGGAGAGGCCTTTGCCCTGCAGTGGGCGTAACCAGGCTGATGATGATGATGATTATGATGATGATTAGGCGTTCGGTCGCCATTTCGTCACCATCGCGCCCCATCTTTATTCTTTTCACATTAACAACATTTTGCTCATTGAAGCCCTCTAGGAGCTCTGCCTCTGTCAGCTGAGGCAGGTCACCATCTGAGACAACGCCGCGTGTAGTGTTCATAGTGCGGTGCGGAGTCACTGTCACTTGAAAGTCGCCAAAAGACACTAGGTTGTGTAACTTTTCGTATTGTTTCTGATCACAGAGCTCCAAAAGGAGTCCTACACTTGCCATCCTTGTTGCCTTGTAACCTGAACCAAGAGCCTCAGACTTCGAAACTAGAAATGGGGAGATTTTGCGTAATTGTTTATCTGACTTTTCCGAATGAATAACGTGAAATCGGGGAAAGTTGGGTCTTTGACGTCCAAAAAACTGAAATCTTCGGTGCACCCTCTTTTCTAAGGGCGAGCTGGGAGGGGAGGGAAGGAACTAGCCACAGAATAATGTAATTTTCGGCAATAACTCCAGCCACCTACCGTGGAGCCCTACAAGGGGACGCTACAGGGAGTGTAAAAACAGGTCCTGCAAACGCCAGCTGTACGTCATCACTCTAACCGAATATGAAATAACCTAGGTTGGTTATTCACACAAGGTTAACCCTTGCTGCCTAAAAAAATTGGAAGTAAAGAGAAGCCAGGAGAAGACAGGAAAGATGGAAGGTCAGAGAAAGACGAAGGTTGGAGGGAGAGCGAGAGACAGGAAAAGGCAACTACCGATTTCCCCCGGGTGGGTCAGTCCAGGGGTGCCGTCTACGTGAAGGAGAGGCAGCAAGAGGTGTGTTGCCTCCGCCGGGGGGCCTTAAAGGTCCGAACACTCGGCATCGGCTCAACCCCGAGGATCCCCCTTTCCCCGGACACGGCTAAGCCGCGCATGGCTACACGCGGGAGAGTCCAACCCTCATGTGCTCGGGTACGTGGTGTCGCAACACACCAAACGCCTGCTTACGCAGACGCCCCTGCGTGGACGTTGTAGTAAGGCAATGCCCTTGATTTGATAAATTACAAACACTCACTAGCTATTTTCTGACTGATGCTCTTCCTGAACATGTCTTCGGCTCCGAAGCCAGCACAGCAAAGCTCTATCGGCGACGTCTCATTCAGGCTAAGCGATTCATATACCTTCACCTCACAACCATTTACAAGATGCGCGTTAGTAAAAACGGAATAATGCCTTGTTTGTCCATGTGGCATAAGCTGTTCCACGTAATTATTTATCAACTGCGGAACTGTGTCAACAGACAGGAGAACGAGTGCCATTCGGTGGAATCAATGTGCCGTGATTCCTTGACGCGTTTAGCTTACTAGCTGCCCAGCTGAGCGCGTTTTCTTTTTCACATGGTCAAGAGATTCCTTTGTTCACTGCACTAGAGTGTTGCACAAAAGACAAAATAAAATAAATCGACATACAATGGCACGCATGTGCTGCAATTTCTTTTATTTTGTCCTTTGTGCAACAGTATAGAGCAGTAAATAGACAGATTCCATACCAATTATTTCCAGTCGAAGCCGCATTGCAAAGTGTATACGGAAATCATGAAGTCCTGTAATGGAGCCGAAGTAGGAAAAGCGAGAATGGGGGTAAAGGAAAACAGGCTGCTTGGCGGGAGATTACGGATGGATGACACCTGGGGTGGCAGGCTAGAACATGACAACCAACTACATTGACTTGTCAGCTTTGATATTTCATAGCACTTGGATCTTCGCAAGGGTCGCATTCTACTCAATGTTTATTTCTCGTTTTTGTTTAAATGCGTACTCAACTCTTCCTTAGCGAGTAATACCCCTGTCACACGGCAAATCTAATGTCATTTCCAACAAATGACATTTGTTGCGATTAATGTCATTATCAAATTGAATAGGCCTCGTAGAAAAATACTTTTTTGTTAAAACAATGCTGTCAGGAACGACATAGCGTAGCCGTGTACTTGTATGCGTGGTTCTTGTGCTTGAAAGTGTCCCTTTAACAGTTAGGCGAAATCTTGTAGATGTTTAGGGCACAAACACTGTGTAACATTCGTGCCAGAATTTATTTGAAGCGTCTCATAAGAGGACAGCTACGGAGGATTTCATGTTGCCCTTCTTCCTAGACACGATTCTCTGCTCAGCTCGTTCGCTGAGTAACCAAGGCTCAGCTACGCCTTCACTAGGTCTTCGTCATGACCTGACGTCGTATCGCCTACTTATGCTTGACTTGGAGTCAGAGCGCGAAACATCTCGAACGTCTCCGCTTGGTGCCTCGCCGTCAACCCCTAGCGAGAGCGAGCCAAGCACCGTGCGTTGCGAGTGCTCTGTTGCAGCGCCGAGCGGTTCTGGTATTGCGGTGAACGCAAATGAGCTGGGCCCTTTAACGTGATAGAGTTGTCGGCTACGCTGCGCAAAAAATCCTGTGTCGGCGTCGACTGCCGTCTGTGTTGCGAGCGAAAAACCATTCCGAACCACGCAGGCAATGCGCGTAGCGCGGAGGTGGTACTGAACTAATTTTGCTTCTCAAAGTAAACTTCGTCAGATAATCGTGATTTACGACCTACACACAACCTTCTGACATGATTGCGTCGGATTGTAATTTGAAATTATGAAAAACTTAATTATGTTACGTGGAAGCTATAACAAAACAAAAAAAAGAAACATTTTCCAGCGTTTCTAAAATTCATAGAGCGGTGCGCCCCGCTCGGTTCCTTGCAACCCAATCATGCAGATGGCAATCGCCTCCGCACATCCGCTGCCCATGCAAGATGCCACGGTTTTATCAGAAAGCTCCCCTTAGCGCATAGTGTTTGCCGCCATTATTTCCAAGTAAACATTACGGTTGCAAGCTGCAGTTGTAGGGAAGTGTGAGAAGCAGTCACGGATATTTGTATGCTATCGCGTTCCACTCTAAATGGCGAAGCTTGAGCGTCTTCCAGGTTTTGGACGGATGGGTGGAGATGTAAACTTCTGTGATGAATGGGGTTTAGCTTAAACGTCTTCTGCCTGAGCCGCTGTACCTGGTGGTGCACTTCCTCATCAGCTAAACAGAGATAATATAGATGTAACTAAGTGTAAAACATTTGGAACGAGTAAAAAAAGCAATGTGATCCGGAATACACTCCTGTAAAAAATTTACACCAGCAGCAAAGCAAACTACACTTCATTACTGCTATAAAAGCTCTATATTTGTCTCGTTGAGTTCTGTTTTATACGAGGACGCTGTACTGAGAAGGTCGTTCACGTTTGCACCTCCACACATCTGGAAAAACGCGCAGTCCATTTCGTTGGCGGGAATACCGGACATATTAAAACGCTCTAGTCTGGTGTATAATAATCTGGCATGGATTGACGGCTGCTAACGCCTGAATGCTGGTGCCTTACTGGATACCGACAGCCGGATACGTAGCAGCCACTCCGCACGTTTGCTGCCTAGCAGAGGAATGCGGAATCTCGACATGTCATCCTATTCTATTTTTTCAGCCCGCAACATAAAGATGGCGATCGATGGTGCTCGCGAAAAGAAAGCTGGAGGCCAACACTGACTGCACAGCTCGCGTCAACCAGGAGAACTCTTTACCTTACGCAGACGACACTTGCTTTGTACAGGAATGATTACAACGAAGACGCCAAATAAAACAACGGACATAGGAAGGAGACACGAGACAACCACGTAGGCGCACTAACAACTGAGCCTTTTATTTCTTGACACAGGAGTAAATACCTGCTGTCAAGGATTGAAACAACAAGGAGAAACAGGGCTGTCATTTGCATCGCACGATGAAAACACACTGCAGAACAATTTCTTAGTGCCGTTCCCAAGATACGCCAGTTCCTTTGTCGAAGGGGAAACTGAGGCTTCACTGATGCAATCATCACCACGCTTTGTCATCTCAAGCACTTCCAATATCTCCCTTGTCAGTTGATCACCAGCTCTGTTCAAAACACAGGTTCTATCAAAATCTGGAATGCACTTGTGGGCCTTACAAAGCGCACTTATGTGTCTGGAGAGCTGGTTTTCCATCTTATATCGATGCTCATGCAATCTATCGTTCATACATCTGCCCGTTTGGCCCACATGATGAACCACACGACAAGAGAACCGAATAAACTACCTTGTTTACACATCCGGCAGTGTCTCACACATCCGGTAGCTCAATAGCGGCAATAACTACGGACGTCTGTACAGCTTGCTCTCCTTGCGATAATCGCCATTCTGAAGAGCTAATGCTTGGCATGATCAGCAAGGGTCTAGGTACATCGGAACGGCAAACACTGGTACAGGTCCTCTCCAGACATGAGGCTGCATTGGACTTCACGCATGGAGATGCACCCCTTCATTTACCGTCATCCCGCGCTCGTCACAGAATAGATACCGGCTCAGCACACCCCATCCACCAGAAGCCCTACCGAGTTTCATCGTCCGAGCGCAAAATTATTGCAGAGCAAGTCAAGGAGACGATGAACAAAGGCGTTGTTCAAGAGTCGTCTAGTCCATGGGGAGCCCCAGTAATCCTGGTCCGGAAAAAAGATCGCTCCTGGCGATTCTGCGTGGATTACAAACATCTAAACCCAGTGACGAAGGAGGATGTCCATCCACTACCGCTAATCGATGACGTCATTGATTGCTTACACGCTGCTTGTTACTTCTCAACACTTGACTTGCGATTGGGGTATTGGCAAATGCCTATGGACCCTGCCGACAAGGAAAAGACCGCTTTCGTGACTCCAGATGGCCTGTTCGAATTTCATGTTATGCCTTTGGGCCTTTGCAATGCTCCTGCCACCTTTGAAAGATTCATGGACACAGTACTACGTTGTCTAAAGTGGGAGATATGCATGTGTTACCTTGATGATGTACTAATCTTTGGCCGCACATTTGAAAAACATAACGAACGCCTCAGCCTCGTTCTCGACTGCATTGAGAAAGCCGGACTGGTTCTAAACTCCAAAAAGTGTCGGTTCGGCGAACGTCAAGCACTGATCCTGGGACACATAGTCGACACGGATGGCCTCAGACCCGATCCTTGCAAGATTGAAGCGGTTAGCTTCTTCAAGCCACCGCAGTCAGCACGAGAACTCCGCTCATTCATTGGGCTATGTTCGTATTTTCGTCATTTTGTTCCCCGGTTTGCCGACATCGTTTACCCGTTGACAAGTATTTGCGACAAAATGCATCCTTCAATTGGACACCGGAGTGTGGCGCATCATTCTCTCAACTGAAATTTATACTAACGTCAGCGCCCCTCTTGCTTCACTTCGATCCATCTTCCCTGACTGAAGTTCACGCTGATGCTAGTGGAATTGCGCTAGCAGCCGTGCTTGTACGACATCACAGTGGCTCAGAACATGTTGTCGCATATGCCAGCCGTCGCCTCAGCAAATCTGAACGCAATTATACGGTTACGGAACAGGAATGCCTGGCAGCCGTTTTCGCCATACAAAAGTTTCGGTGTTATCTTTGCGGTAGACCATTCAAGATTATCACCGATCATCATTCTTGATGCTGGCTGGTCGGTTTGCGTGATCCTTCTGGTCACTTCGCACGGTGGGCTCTGCGTCTCCAGGAATACGACTTTGTGGTATAGTACAAGAGTGGCCGTCGTCACGCTGACGCAGACTGCCTCTCTCGGATTCCTCTTGCGACTACCGACTGCGATGCTGAGAATTTCGACGACTGTCTCGCTACTGTTACTTCTACGTTCCCTGATGCGACAGACTTTCAGCGAGAACAACGGAATGATGTTACCCTCGATCCGCTTTTTGTCGCCGCTCGTACTTCTAGCGGCAGCGGTCGCTTTACTGTCCGTGATAAATTGCTCTACAAAACTAATTACTCCGGGCATGGAGCGCGTTTTCTGCTTGTTGTCCCCGAGAGTCTCCGCTCCGACGTTCTACGTGCCATGCATGACGATGTGACATCCGGCCATTTCGGCTTCGTACGAACGCTGTAGCGCATGCAGGAGCGCTTTTACTGGCCCAAGATGTACGAAAGAACCAAGCGCTATGTCGCTAGTTGTGAAACGTGCCAACGTCACAATCGACCGACCACCGCAGACCCGGGTCCCCTTCGGCCATTGACACCACCCTGTAGGCCGTTCGAGCAAGTAGGCATTGACCATTTGGGTCCATTCCCGTTATCTAACAACAAGAACCATTGGGTAATTGTCTGCGTAAACCATCTTACACGGTATGAAGAAAGTGCAGCCATACCGTCTTCCACCGCTGCTTGCGGGGCGGTCTTCCTGCTGCGTTCCGTGGTCCGTCCCGGCCTACCATGTGTCATCTCAGCGACCGTGGTCGCCAGTTCACTGCAGACGCCATTGAAGAGTTATTTAGTTTGTGCACTTCAAAGCTCCATCATTCCACGCCGTATCAGCCACAGACCAATGGCCTCGTTGAATGGACGGACAGAACGCTGACCAACATACTAGCCGTGTACGTCTCCTCCAATCATAAGAACTGGGACGACGTGCTTCTATTTATCACTTACGCATACAACACGGCGAAACACGAAGTGATGTATTATCGCCCATTTTATCTCCTGTATGCAAGGTTACCGCGAAGCCCTCTGGACGCTTTCTTACCCTTCGTACTGCACAGTGACGATTCTGTATCGAATACTTTGTGTCTCGCCGAAGAAGCCCGTCGAATAGCTCGTCTTCGTACTCTGGCCTAGCAAAGTCGTTCGAAGGAGCGATACGATGACCGTCACGGACAAGTATCGTTGGGAAAAGGTGACTTGGTCCTTCTTTGGACACCGCAACGCAAGCGTGGATTTTGCCAAAAGTTCTTGTCACAATATTCAGGCCCATTTGTAGTTGTGGACCACCTGAGCGAACTCACTTACGTCATAGCTCGACTACTGTGCAATGGTTGGCGGTCAAGCAGAACTCAGCTGACTCATATTGCTCGCCTGGAGCCTTTCGACGCTGCTTGTCTATCCTGACTCACCCCACGGGCTTCGTCTGCTTGCGGGGAAATGTAACGGATACGAAAAGCGTGGACAAGAAGAGAGAAGAGAAGGCGAACGAGTAGTTTGAGAGGCCGGGCTGGGCTAAGATCACGCTACGATCATCGTTCATCTCCTGTAAATAAAACCATTTCTTCGCAACTCTTCGTATCAACATATATATATATATATATATATATATATATATATAAATATATATATATATATATATATATATATATATATATATATATATATATATATATATTGGTCATTTTTTGTGTGCGTGCGGGCTGCCGTGCAATTAAACGACCAGAGTGTAAGTTAACGCAATAAATACAATAGGCACAGCGATATCTAAGAAAGCGCGAAAGGACACGAAAGCAAGTAGGAACGGCGTAAACTTGGTTATTAAGCGGCTAATGGGGCATGTGAGGATTCAAATTTTATACGACAAATGCATAGCATAGGCTAACGAGTTTTACAAATAGCGCAACCAAGCGTCTTTTTGTTCCCAAAAGGCCTCGCGGTGCTTGCGCTGTTATGTACGCTGCTTTCATTCTTTTCTTTATGTTTCTGAGTTGTCTTGTAAGCTAAGCGGTTCGCGTTTACTTGTATGTTGGCGCCTTTCTCTTTCCTATTAAATAGATCGGTTCGTTGTCCGAGGCGGTGGTTTCACGTTGAGTGAAATAGTTTTCATTCGGGCATTTGATCTGGCAATGAAGTCGTACAGGGTTCGGCAGAGCCCGAGCTTCCGATTAAATAATGGATACCAAAACGTGAAACGCAGATCTTTGCACCGGGATTGTAATGACGGAGCCTGATTAGTTTCCATAATTTTCAAAATGGAATGCTATAATTGTATAAATGTACAAACAGAAAATAAATCGCACGGGCTTTGGCTAAATTTCTTCAAGCGCCCTAATGTTAACGTTAGTGTGTGAGTCCCGGGTAACACAAGCATCTCAAGCTTAGGCCGGTTCAAGAGCTCACACACCAAGCGCTTTAGCTGTGGTGGTGAGTCTTTAGGCTTCTGTCGTAAGAAGACTTTGCGAAGAGCGGCAGAGCACGTACGCGCAATATGGCTCTTACGGTATAAGTTGCTTCTCAGAGTAACACCTACATACTTATATTAACACACCTCAGTTAACGGGTGATAGCCTTTGAAATAAGAAAATTTAAGGGAGCTAAGTCACTTTTTGACGACGAGGAGCACAGTTTTATCCTGGTTCAGTATCATACGCCATTCGTCACACATGGTAACGACATTATTGAAGGCTATGTTAAGGGCAACTTGATCGCAGGCGACATGAATATCATCATAAATAACCCAATCATCTGCAAATAAGCCGATCTTCATTATTACATTATTATGTACGACTAAATGATTAAGGTACATAAAGAAAAAAAGGGGACCCAGCACACTGCCTTGAGCCACCCCTGGTGATACCGGAAGAGTGCCTACTTTTCTCCATTTTTTTTTTCAAGGTATTGGCTCCGTTTATTTATGTAGATGAAAACCGAGCCAATAACAATATCCGGAAGGTCAACCATGTGTAGTTTCTGAATTAATTTGTCGCTTGCAACGCGATCGAAAGCTATGCTGTAATCGAGGAAGATCATGTCAACTGGACCCATCCTATATATTTCGTGAGCCAAAAATAAACAATGGAAGGCAGCTGAGTAACGTTGATAAGCCATTTCAAAGAGCATGTTGCCAAGATGACAATATGGTATTGTCAGATAAAAATTTGGTTTTGTTGGTGGCCGCAAACTGATCAAGAAGCTTCCACGAAGAAATTACAGATATGGGACGGTAATTTAAAACTGACAGCGGATGTCTCTTTTTAGTGTGTGAACTACCTGTGCTAATTTCCACTTAGGAGGAATGTAAGAACCCTATAAGAAAGGCTTAAATCATGTTACTGCAAACTCGCTAATGGTTCAGCATAGTGGTGAATGAAGCTGTTGGGTATATTCTCCGGTCCAGGTGATAACTTTGCCTTAGCTTTAACAGCATGTTAAACATGTCTTCATAAGACAAGATCACCATTAAAAGGATTTGGCGAGAGACCAACGGACTTATTCATACACAGAATAGCAAACACACTATGAAATCGAACGTTAAAAAGATAAGCAACGACTGCGAGTCATCCAATGTTTTATTGTTGTGGGAAGTCTTATGTGCCAGTTGCTTGCCCTTCTTAATATGACACAATACGCCCCAGGATTATCTGTAAAAGAATTTGGGAGAATAGTGTTGAAATAAAGTTTTTTTTGCTTTTTGAACAGCCTCAGAGAGTTGTGTTCGAACTTGATGCAATGCGTCTGAAGAAGACCACTGGCTTCTCAGATGTTTCGCCCTGCGTTATGGATGCACATATCTCCTCATCCACGGAGTATATATGTCCGTTCTTGCTTAATGGGCACATAACGATCGAGGCAATATAACCAGATCTTTTCAAACGTCATGGAAAGCAGTGACGGATCATGCTCTGAAAATGCAGTGAACCCTGTTTGGAGGTGATTCAAGATAACATCATCATCGGCATGCGTATAAGCATTTGCATATTTAAACGCAGTGAAATTCTTAACATGTCCAGTATGATGTGGAAATTATATAGAAACCAAGAATGATCAGGAAAAATGGCTTGTACAGAAACATTGTAGTGAACAATGGGCCGATCTACAAACACCAAATATAGCATGGAAATTGAGTTATTGACAATACGCGTGGGTTCATCCACAATCTGCACAAGGTTGTTATTAGGAAAAATATCAAACTTAACATTTGCATTACGGGCAGTTTCATGATTTTAAGGTAAGCGGTTCTAGTTAATTGATGGAACGTCAATGTCGCCAGCAAGTATATTTTGTGCATATTATGTAGAAGTAAGCGATTTCGTAAGGCAATTAAGACATCAGAAGGTGAATCAGGTGATCTCTACACAGCACAGAGGACAAAAAAAGTACCAGAGAGATTCAACTTAGTGCATAAGCATTCAACGTCAGCGATTATGTCTAAAACAATGCACATGATACTAGATAATACAATATAGCAACTCCGCCTCTTATACATGGTCTATTATGGAGATATATATTGTGTGAAGGCAGAATCAAGCCATGATCGGAAATATCCGTGTGCAGCGAAATCTCAGTGACTACGAAGCATATTAAATGCTTTGCCTTCGTTCTTTATGGGAAACTGCTCAATGTGTGACATATGCTGGCACATCTCAGGTGGATAACTGTTGGTTAACGAAGACAGCACGGTGTCGAACACTTCGTAAAACCTCTCGTGGTACGCGTCTTTCGCTGATCGGAACACGTGAGCTAAATACAAGCGCTGCTGCGTATGACTATTGGTCCTGATTTTGAGTGCATCCGGCTTAGGCACATTACGGTTACTGAGTGAATTACATACATTTATTACCTCTGAATGCAAATGCTGATGTTTCCATTCCTAATAAAGATTGTATATTATCAAAAATGTTTTCGTTTTTTTAAGAGTCGTTAGCTTTGCCTACTGAAAAAAGAAGCAATACTGAGACACATGTCATTCATGTGGATTTCACACGCCGTTGAAAAAAGACTCGGCGGAAGAGGTAACTGAAGGCTGCAGGTCTTTTAAGAGCTTAAAATCGCATCAAAACAATTTGAATCGAGGTGAACACACAGCAACATATTCATAATATTAGAAGTAGTTGTTATTTCGCTACCTTTTTCTCAAAAGTAAAATATGATAAAATTTGGCCTTTGTATATATCACTTATATTCGACTTTATCTAAGGAGTTCAGAGTGAAAATTTTAAAAATTGTTGAAGTTACAAAATATGGATAAGGTAATCGACACTTATGCTTCTGATACGCTTGTCCTTCTGTTAGGATTTGCAGAAATAATCGGGAAGCATGAATAAAAGCTCAGCAAGTCCGCGCCAACAGTGAGGGAGCAAGCTTTTAGCCTCAATAATGTTTAAAGTGAAAAGGTAGAGGCAACTGAAGAGAAACCTAAAATGATGTGAGAAACAGAACTCTGATAATCAGACTTTAGCGGGTTTCGGATATGGTTTTGCCGGGGGGCGGTTGTTAGCCCTCTCCCCTAAAATCCGGAAATTGTGGGAGGGGGCTCGAGCCCTGTGACACATCATGAAACGGCAGAAGTGTTGGCAGAAGTGTGGGGATGTACGTGCCAAAACCACAATCGGATTGCGCAGCACGTCGCAGTGAGGCATTCCTGATTGCTTTTGGTACACTGGTATTCTTTAACCTGCACCTAATTCTAAGTGCACGACCGTTTTTGTACTTCGCTCCCGTCTAGATTCGGCTGCCGGGGCGGGGAACGAACCAGTGATGTCGAGCGATGCAAAAGCCGCATAGCTACCACGAGGGGCACAGAAGTGTTCATTTGACGGGTGACTAATTCCATTTTGTCGCCTAGATCCTGCCGTGATTTAATGTGGCTTTGAGCCTGTACAAAATGGCTCACTTTTGCGCTTAACAAATTTGCAAGGCGTTTATGGTATTATTTTACCAGCAATAGCACAAACGTAGAGTGCCGTACCTTCAATTTGCCGACAACCGCAATCTTGTCTATGGTAGTAGCGTTTCCTTATCTTATCACGTTGTCTTTTCCTTGTCCTGCCTTCGCCCCCTGTATGGGAAGTGCGAGTGAAGAGTAACAAGATTGTCATTCACTCGTTTAGCGACTGCGCCGCTTCTATCCATTCCCTACCTCTTCTCCCTGGACCCTCTCTACCATTCTATCTACATATCCTCAGGATATGAACATTGATGGAATGGTAAGGTCGGCGCTTTCTGCAATGCTTTGGCGGTAGATCATGACTTCAAGAAACTAATGTGAAGACGCTCAGTGAGCTCCAGAGGACTTGTGTACATTCGACGCGATGGTAAGGTATAAATGAGTGTGTCGAGTCGCCTTTCCTTTCCACCACGATTCTTCCATGTATACGCACGCTCTCAACAACAACCCCCTCCAACGCAGCGTACAAGACATGAGCTGGAGCAATAGAAAAATCGAAAGAACAAGCAATGAAAGCTTCACTTTGAAGAATTACTTTTATTTGCGGGCGTATGGTCACGTGTCGTCGTTGCATCAGTGCATCCTTTGCGGGATTTCCAAGCTGTGAGAACCAACTGGCTGATTTTTCCCTTAGGCTTTCTGCCTTCAGGAGTAACCTTGTTCTGTTGCAAAGACGCGATTGGTCTATCCAGTTTACGAGAGACTGTTTTATTTTTTCAGCCTGTTCATTATCTGCGTCCATCACAGCTACACTGTGAAGGAGATTCGTTTTTAGTACACTTTGCTATATACTGAAACTGTTTTCAAATTCTGTTCGAATATTAATGTTGCATTCTTGCTGTCATCATCGTACGAAATCAACAGAGGGTATTCGGGCACGCTCAAGTGAACTGCTTGCACTTTTTGCCTGAGCACGCCCGCCATTGTGATGGAAATGAACACACCTTGAACTCATTTTCTCAAAAATAATCGCTGAATAGAACGATGATGCCATCCTACTGACCCGCCATGCAGAGTCGGAGACCCCCTCTTCGTCACCACCTCCTCATTCGAAAGACGCGAAAAGTTTTAGTTAGATACAACGAGATCGTCAAGCACTACCAGCTACGCAGTGGCATACTACCCCCACTTCACCCCAAAGTGATGCGTAGCGAGGCAGCCATCTGGTGATAACTGCAGACATATACATTTCCCAGTCAGGTGCGAATGCGGAAATTCTCTCCGCGCAGTACCCAAGTGCTCTTTGTAAACATCACCAAGCACTATCAGCTAGGCAGGCGGATAATACCCCCCCCCCTCACCCCAAACAAACGTCGCCAGGCAGTCGTCTGGTGACAACTGCACACATACACCTTTCCCAGTCAGGCGCGATTGCGGACATTTTCCCCGCGCAATACCCAAGTGCTCTATGCAAGTTATGTCAGGCAACTAGAGCGACGCGCTCACACATGTTGTGGGAGTGTCCTGTTATATGAGATCAAATGGCTGTAGCTCTGGAGGCTCTTGCGTAGAAGTGGGCCACCGCTCTGCGCAGCTCCAACCTCAAGACACAAGAGTTGCCAGTCCAGTGGGCCTGAGAGATGGCGACAAGGCAAAAGACCACGAAGTCCTCTCATGGGGGTGACTTGAGCCCAGGTCGGTAAATTTTGCCGGATTTACAATAAGGTTGTTTCCATACACCTATCCTGGACAAGATCAGCAAGGGCCATAGTACTTATTCTTCTGATGCCTCTATTCGGAAAGTTATTTTTTAGAATGCGATCTTGTACCGTAGAAACGCCTCCCAGATGTCTCTTATGCGCTAGTTTATATTCCCAAGCATGCCCTGGAGGCAGGTCACAATGACTAAGCTGATTTATTTGCACCGGCATATACTGTTTTATGCGTCATTATGTCGCCACATATTAACTCTGTCAGAGCTTGAAACAGCCGTCCATCTAACCTGATTGCATTCCCCAGTCTCTTGATATATCATACGAGTGCTGTGATTAACTTATTTTTCAACTCACTTGTTTTTTCCCTTCTGTTTATTTTCTCTAAATGCATGTCTATCACTGTAGCTACCAGATACGTCCAACGGTAAGCTACCACTGAAGCCATCCTGGCCGCGCGAGCAACTTAAGTCCCAAGCTTTCTTCAACACGACGTTGACGTTCAAGATGACGACCCTCCAGCAGTTTCTGCGGACGTAGCTCACCGCTTTCTCTCCAATGGCATCGCTTACACTACTCGCTCGTGCAAGACACAACACATACATGCAACAACCTTAACGAAGTATCATTTGTGCGCTAGTAAAGCAATGAAGGGGGCAGGTTGGTGAACGTTCATGGTTATATTGCGTTTAGTTTTACACAGACGATATTAAGGAAGGACAGGACGTGGACGGACGCTACGTCCATCCACGTCCTGTCCTTCCTTAATATCGTCTGTGTAAAACTGAGCGCAATATAACCATGAATTTGTGCGTAGGCGACGTGCTGTCAATGTGTATTTCGGCTGATTACAGGAATAACATGGTCAAGTCTTTGGTGACATTCACGTCTGGCTCTACAACACCGCTTGTTGTTGAGCACTTTTTTATTGTCGACAGGAGCACACTGTATTGCCTTTGAAGAGAGTTTCGGCTTTAGATTTGACTTCTCAGAAGATTTTAGATGCGTGTGCTGATCTGTCCTGACTGATCACTCAAGCGAACTCGCTCGTACCCACTTATACGCGCAAAAGCATGGCCAAAATTTTCATGGTACAGCCACGCCTAGACCGCCTGCTCATCAACAAAACCAGTTCTGCTTGTTAATTGACCTAGGTAGTTCTGCGTCCCAACGGCTTCACAACGTCAGGTGTGCATGCGTGCCTCAAAGGTATAAAAGAAATCGCCACCCAAGCAATCCTCAAGAGATGGTTAACCAGCAAAGCTGAAACTCACGGCCCCGGTGTCTATCGCTGGGTTGATCCCGGCGATTCATTAAGGGCCGATTTACGCTCAAACCACCCATCGCCGCACCGTATGCATGCGGTTCATGAAAAACGGGCGGTCGTCGCGATTGGCCAGAAAATTGCATTTACTCTGAAACCACACGATGCGGTGGGGTTCGCATGCGCCCTCTGGTTGTCCAAATAGGTAACCGGCAACTGGCAACATGCATCGGCGAGTTGGCAGCCTCGTGTGCTGGCGACCAGCAATATTTCGCATCGTGCCAGGATATTGTTATTACGTTTGCTGTATTATTAGTTGTTTTTTCATTAGTTAGCTCGAGCGGTTCGAATGCGCCTGCATCCGCACTTCGGTTTGGGGACGCCACGTCTGTTGAAAGCTGGCAAACATTCGGCAGTGCGCAGAGCAACACTGTTCGAAATCGGCAACTATCACCAACAGCAGACGACACTGTCATATTTTTGTCGATGTACGCTGAAGCTTCTGCGTCATGGTGAAAACGCGACTCTTCCACTGTAATAATCTGTGCCGCATGTGTGGCATTGACGTGGTGACCCACCTTTGAAACACTGTGCGGTCATCTTACCTGTGCCGCTTTTTTATTATTTATTAATTGCTACCGCATAATGCTGCGACAACATACGTCACTGTGTGCTCGGTTGTGTACGGCGCGATGGCGCACTTTTTACAGCTGTGCTAGAGAAAGCTTGTGTTGTGGAGAAGCGACGCACCGTCACTCCTCGGCTGGACGACGCACCAGCGCGGAGAAACGGGAAGGGACCCCATCCCGAGTCGAGTTCTGAGAATCATACGTCGCCCTCCGCGTCTCGGCTACCGAACAGGGACCGAGAGTTTGCCCTTTCGAACAGATGCAGCTCTCCCCTGCGTCTTTTGTAGAAAATAAACGCAGTCTGTTTTCTGCCACCAACCGATGCGCACTCCTTTCACGGATGGGGCCCGACCCCGTACGTAACACTGACGATGAGGCAGGAGTTGCGAAGCGGATCTATAAGTTTTCGAAGTTAAGGCCATGGCTACAGTACGAATGCACGGCGCTGTCGAGCCTTTCTCGACCAAATGATGGGAATCGTGGATCCAGCGCCTCGACATTTACTTCGTGGCGAGCGACGTCAGCGAAGAAGTGGGCACTTCTCCTCACGCTTTGTGAAGCCGACACTTTCGAACACCGTGTGCGCGCTGGTAGTGCCGAAGATCCCGGCAGAAGTCAACTTAAATGATTTAGTGACACTTCTTAGGCGGCACTTCGACACCAGGACATCCGAGCTTTAGAGCCGGTACGTGTTTCAAAGACCCGACCAACAGCCAGACGAGTCGATCAGCAGCTACGCTGCGGTCCTCGGAACCTTGACAGCCGACAGCAACTTCGGAGCTCCGCCTTCGGCTACAATATCGACGACGTCACCTGACACCCAAACGACCGCTTCAGCGGCAAACCCAACTATGCCGCCCCAAGATGTGATGCTGCGAGACAGGTTCGTCCGCGGCGTCCGGAACGAACATCTTCCGCAGACACTGTTCGCAGAAAAAGCCTGACATTTCAATGCGCTGTGGACTTAGCCTTGTCACCGGAAAGTGCGTCAAGGCATCAGCGAGATATCAAGGGAGTGACAAACTCGGAGGAAATTAACAGGACGTCGCAAATCAAGCCAGGGCAAGCATACGTGGGTGTGACACTGCTCTCGATGCGACGGCTTGCATGACCCTGAAACATGCAAATTCAAGACAGCCGAGTGCCATTTCTGCTCCAAGGAAGGTCATGTCGAGCATGCCTGCATCTCAAAGAAAAAGAAAAAACACGGAACCACGCTGCGACAACTAGCAGCTATGGGCACACAGTGTCAAACCACCACCTGTCAGCAAATCCTGCTGCAAGCTGCACACAGACAGTGTACGTACACACTGCCCCAAGTTGCTCGTTGACTTGATAGTGGAGGGAAAGCCAGTCCAGTTTGAGGTGGACACAGGTACAGCATGCTGCCTGATAAGCGAGGACACCGACTACAGAAGGTGGAAGAAAAATACTCCATGGCTTTCATGCGAGCTGCTCGATTTGTGCACATGATCAGGTAAACAATTACATGTCCTGGGCTCCGCACAAGTTCATGTGATGTTGAGATCAAAGGACTATCTGCTGCCGTTGTTGGTTATGACGGGCACCGGGTGCAACCTCCTAAGAAGAGATTGGTTTTTGGCACTTCAAATTCAGGTGAAGGTGATCAACCACGTTGGAGAGCCAGCACTAGAAATTACAGAGGTCGTGGGATGACACCAACATGTCTTCAAGGAAGACATTGGAAGCTATACAGGTCCTTTAGTTCACCTGGAAATCGAAGACGGTGCGACAGCAATGTTTTGCAAGGCTCGTCCGATTTCAGTGGCGCTGCAGGCGCTTATGGAAGATAAGCTTGACCATCTACAGCACTAAGCCATCCTAAAACCAACAATGCATACCAAATGGGCAACCCCATTGGTACTTGTTCATAAGACCGACGGTACACTCAATGTCTGTGGCGACAATAGAAGTACTGTTAAAACTGTTACTGTTAATGCAGCAGCGAAGAAGCCACTTTACCCGCTACCAACTACAGATGAAGTGTTTGCGAACCTACATAATGGAACCCTCTTCTCAATGTTGGATCTTTATCAAGCATATCAACAACTGAAATTTGATGAAAAAACAGCAGCACTGCTCACAGTGAACACCACAAAACGACTATTCAGGGTGAAATGCCTCCCGTTCTGAATTTCCGCTATACCAACTACCTTCCAGAGCCTGAGGGAGACAAAGATACCTGGAACTCTAGGGGTGAGTGTTCCCCTTGACGAGATCATTATAATAATAATATTTGGGGTTTTACGTGCCAAAACCACTTTCTGATTATGAGGCACGCCGTAGTGGAGGACTCCGGAAATTTTGACCACCTGGGGTTCTTTAACGTGCACCTAAATCTAAGCACACGGGTGTTTTCGCATTTCGCCCCCATCGAAATGCGGCCGCCGTGGCCGGGATTCGATCCCGCGACCTCGTGCTCAGCAGCCCAACACCATAGCCACTGAGCAACCACGGCGGGTGACGAGATCATTGTCAACGGGAATAGTGCAAATGAGCACGCACAGCTTGTGAATCAGGTTCTGTTGAGATTAACTGAGAAAGGCTCACGCCTCAAGAAAGAAAAGTGCAGGTTTGGAATTACGTCAGTTTAGTTTCTGAGACATCGAATTGATGGAAGTGGTGTTTGCAAAACCGAGAAAAAGGTTGAGGCAATACTTCAAGCACCCAAACCATCTGACAAGACATCCCGAAGGGCTTTTCTGGGCCTTATTTCATTTGACGACTGCGTTTTGGAGAAGAAAGCAATGGTCGTGGTGGAATTGTATGGGCTCCTAGAGAAAAACACGCCCTGGAAGTGGAAGAGCAAGCATCAAGCCAATTTCGAAGCACTTAAGGAGATGATTCTTGCATCTACAGTGCTCGCTCACTACGACGAGACGAAGTCCCTTCTTTTGTCTGTGGACGCATCGCCATACGGCGTTGATGCCGTCCTAACTCGGGAAGTTGCTATTTGCCCATTGCATTCAGTTCATGCACACTGGGAAGTGCCGAAAAGAGCTACTTCCAGCTCAACAAAGAAAGTGCAGCAGTAATCTACAGCATCAGTCATTTTCATAAGTACATAGCTGACCGGCTTGTGACCATAACAGATCGCCAGGCATTGATAGTAATCGTTAGTGAAACAAAGCAAGTACCTCGGGTCTTTTCATCAAGGATTACGCGATGGTGCCTTAAACTAGCAACGTACGATTACAAGCTGCTGTACAAGCCTGGCCTACTGCACCAAAATGAGGACACTCTAAGCTGACTTCCACTACCGGCAAAAAATGAACCTTATCCCCCAAGTGACGTGCTCATGTTGGCTACCATGCTCAGCTTCGAGCTTTCACCGCGTCACCTAGCACGAATGACTCGATAGGACTCAGTTCTGTCCCAAGTGCTGGCGGCTGTTTCAAATGGTGAAGTTCATAACCTGCCAAAAAAAAAAAACAGTTTTCATCGTGCCGGAAACTGGAGACTGAGCTTTCAGCGCAGGAAGGGTGCCTTGTTAGAGGCTTCCGGATGGAAACAACCAACAAAGACGAGAAACTACCTTCTTAAACTCACACCTGCAAACCATCATATAATTGTGGTCATGAAGGCATTTGCACGAAGGTACTTTTGTTGGGCAGGCATTGACTTTTGTTGGGCAGGCGGGCATAACGGGCCATCCTTCGTTTCAGTAGAAGCTGAGAGCTTCCTAAAGAAGAATGGGGTGATCCATGTAACAAGCACACCGTACCATCCTACAACAAATGATCAAGCAGAAAGGATGGCTTTTGAAACAAAACGAGCATTAGCCAAAAACAAGGACGAAACATTCGCGTGTAGGCTGGGCCACTTTTTCTAAAGCAACACACCACCATCTGCACATCAGCGGGTGAAATGTCAGCTGCACTTGTGTTCGGGCGTGAGCTGGATACAGCTGTCACGTGCATTCAGCCCCAAGCAAAAGCGAACAATATCCATACGAACTGCAACAGGGACACAAAGTCGAGAGTACTCGCTGTCGGACAAGAAGTTTTCTTTTGAAACTTCGGAGGTAATCCGATCTGGACAGAGGGAACGGTTTTGAAAAGCTAGGCCACAGATCGTGGCTCGTTAAAGGCCCCAACAGGTTAGTGCGATGACAATGTGACCACATCAAGCCTGGTATCTTGAGACACCCCACAGAAGATTCGGTGACAGAGGATAAGGGCTGTGCGCTAACCGCGAGCAGTGTCACGCTCCCATTTATGCTTGGGATAAAAGCAGATAACTCCACGTCGTCAGAGGCCACTCTCTCAGGAATGCTGGAGCCTTCGCAATCATCGGTGACCAAACCAGAGATTGGCACTGCCCCTGAGACCGTGCCACACACAACTGCAGAGTCATGCCCGCAGCGGAAACGACACCCTCCGGATCACTACGGCGCCTGCATCTGAGAAGGGAGGCAAGTGTTGTGTACAAGCTATGCACCACCACTCCTCGGCTGGATAAGGCACCAGTGCATATGGAACAGGCAGCCACCCCACCCCGAGTCGAGTTCAAAGAATTCTCCATCACCCCCAGCGTCTCGGCCACTAGACAGGGACCGAGAGTTTGCCCCCTCGAACACATGCGGCTCTCATCTGCATCCGTTGTAGAAAATAAACTCGGTCTATTTTCTGCCACCAACCGATGCGCATTCCTTTCACGGATGGGGCCAGGCCCTGTACGTAACAGTTTGGGAGAACGCGCATGCACGAACACACAGGTGTATTTAAGCCAATGAGCAAGGGATCTGTCACAGCACGCTGAAGCGCCGCAGCATTATCTATTATCATACTCCTGTACAGATGGTTCTATTATCACGGAATACAGCTGTGTTCATTGACAAGTCCCTTCGTCACCGAGCACGCATGTGAATCATGAACAGTGGCTTGTTGATTTAGTTGCACTTTGCTACTGAGGTCTCTTTAGTAGTCAAGTTAATAGTGAGCCTACAATTGCTTACATGATGTAATATGGCATCGCACTTCTGAACAATGATGTTACACCAAATGAACGTACAAGAGCGCACAGAGCTAGCATTTGTTCATTCTATGTTACGTCATTATTTCAAAGTGCACTGCCATGTAAGTGATGACTAAACAACTAGCCACCAGTACGTCTTGAGCAATTGATTACAATTATGACATACATAAAAGTGATATGTACATATCACAGTTACTTCTTCAGGCAGAGATGCTTGTCAGATAAGTTTTCAAGAGAAGAATGTTTGCATGAAAACAAATATCAATTCATATTGCTGAAAAGACACCACATATAGGCGTGAATTCACCTAATGTTTACATTTCTTGTTGGTGCTAAAATGCCCCTGCCAATAGAAGTAGTGTTATGTCATTCATGCCTTAAGAGATGGTAGAACTTTACAGAGCACACGAGGCAGCGATGCCCATGCATAAAGGCCTGGGTGGCCAATCTGCTGCCCCTTCACTATTATCCATACTTATATCAGCATTTAAACAATGTACAGCTTGTGGTCAAAGTGAATACAGGCATGCTTGCTCTCTCCGCAATGGTGACAATCAAGGATCATTGCCTTGAGACCGTTTGCTGCTGTCAACATCATTTATGCATGCATTCTCTTTTTATTCTTTTCCCTAGATAAAAAAGAAGCTTGCACAGCCAGTGAGCTATAGCAAAGTAATGTAATTTGATTGCGTTGGGCTTGGCCCAAATGCCATTCATGTACTGACAACCTAGCTAGCTAATGCACAGCCACATTAAAAAGAAAGAGAAGTGAATAGGCTAACAAACAGGTGCACAGTACGTGTACTTCATCTCAAAGCAAAGCAAGATTATCAAGCGACTATAGAGATCTAGATTAAGGGGACGCAAGCATTGAGGCCCCCTAGCACTTCGAGCCTCAACGATGGCATCCCCCTTATCTAAAACTCTCTAATAAGCTTTGCAATGAGTGCAGTGATCTTGCATGCGAAATGGTTGACGTAGTAAGTCTTTTTATATTTGCCTTTCTGAATCAGTAACAGCTTAAACAGGTACATTACAATGAAATGAAATGCTGGCTCATATGATGCACTAGACACAATAGGGGAGAACATTTGCCATGCCTGCTGTAACACCGATTCCAATATGCGGTAGCTTGTAGGCAATGAATGCATATTCATTGTGTCAGGGCAACTTGCACCTTCCCCTAATGAAAGAACAGAATGTCTGCATTGTAGACATTAGTTAATCAGCAGCATGTGCGGGGCAGCACAAGAATGTAAGGGAATGCTTGTTGCCATTTTTTATTTTCATAACCAACAGACAGTTTCTTGGGCGGAGCTTTATGATGAATTCATATTACATTCTGTGTAAAGCCGCAATGTGGGCATGTTTCATTATGTAATCACTTCATAAGTAGTCAAATGAATGCAGATAGCCCTATAAACACTGTGAAACGAAACGCAGAAATTTCCAGTTAAGAAGCCATAGTAACTCACACTCTGTGCTGAACAAAAAATAGAAAAAATGTGTAGTGGCAAACTGGGCGCACATTCTCATCTGCCATACAGACCCATATATTACAAGTAATCTTTCACTCGTTCTCGTATTGCTTACAGTTGCACGAACCTTACTGCAGCATCCTCTATGGAGTAAAATAATCTTACCAGTCACAGCTACTTGCTCACTCTGTTAACCTATATTAGCCCCCAGGCTCTCCTGTATTCCTTCATGCATGCTACAATGCCATGGCTGTGCTCAATCACCTCTTTCCGTTCCACTGAAATGAAGATGGCATATAATTATTACCGAAATATGCGCTAAAGCATAACTGTTCATCATTCTTTAAGCCCCTGAGAAGTAAGGATGGATGTTCAGCCTTGCTGTTGTGGCATTTCATAGGTTCTAACCCACTGTCGTATTTCTAAACAAGCAATGATGAAATTATATAATCAAGCCATACCATCAGTACAACTGAGGTATTGCTTCCCCAAGGAGTCTCACTGCCACCCCAATTTCGTAAATACTTTGACATGTTAACAACCTAGACATGCTGAATTTTACTTGACAGCCTGTGTTTTACCACCACAAATAAAGCAGATTAACCCGAAAGTCCTTATATCATTCTGTTAATCACTTGAAATACTAACTAGCAGAAGGCATTATAGTCATATTCTGTTTGTATATTTGGTGAATTGCACAAATAATTTTTGTTGTCCCTACAGCCTAGCTGATGCTGCCTTTCTTTATAACAATTAAGCAACAACCTTACTTGGTGCATTGCTGTGAGAACTATAACTAGCTTCCCAATAGCACTGCACATGAACGCTCAGACTACATCATAGACATGCTTTTGTACATACTAGAGGCTGGCCACAATCAGCATAATTTTGAAATCTAGATGAACAGGGTGCGAATTCATGTGTATCAAATAAATGTCTGTTCCATTGAGAGGCTGAGTATTTGTGTGCAACATAGGTATTAATTCACTATACTTATGGCAGAAGAACAGAATACACAGTACAACAAAATCAAGTTTTCTCTGATAAGCTGCTTTTTGCCACTATTATATGCAGCAAAGTAAGACTTCAGAAAGCACAAATATGGCTTAGAACGAAAGAAAGCTGAGCTAGTTGGTAAGGATTCATTACGCAAAAAATAGGTGAGGTGTGCAGAGAGGACACAAGAGTAGAGAAGTCCACTTCTCTACTCTTGTGTCCTGTCTGCATGCCTCACCTCTTTTTTGCGTCACAAATATGGCTTGGGCGCCTCTTCATGCATTGTGAGGTGGGCGAATGTTAATTTTTTTCAAGCAGAAATTGAAGAAAAATAGTAAGTATCAAATATTGAATAGTCACACGACGACGTGAGTACTTGTAGTAGCAATATTTATTTCCGCATATTTAGGTACTACATCTTAACCAACTAGTTCGAAATAGAGCTAACTATTGGGGACAAGGGATAAGGTTTAAATGCAAGACTACTAATGTTATACAAAAATACTTGAATAGTGTATCAACAACTTTGGAGCATCGTTGCAAAGAAGCTTTCCAAGAAATAATGGCTGCTGTATGAAGATCTTCCACAAATGCAAAATAAATTGTTTCCAAAAAAACATGAGAGTTGTAGATAAAACGAACATAATGAAGGGCCAATGTTTTGCGGACACATGTAAAAGGACTTGTTGCAAGGAAAACAGCAGAGACTTGTCACATAAAAGTTAAATCTGCTAGATCGAGATGAGTGGTTGGCTTTAGGCAAAAAAAGCCTATGGAAAAGTTTTGTCCCAATATGGCTAAAAGATACATTCGTTACCGTACTTGCCTTTAGAAGGCTGCATACGCTTGTTCACACGCAAGTACTTGTTACATATTCGTCATTAAAAAACTTCCAATTTATATATTGACACAAAAGCCTCCTCTGTTCACGGAAAAAGAATAGTATTGTCATATAATATACATAACACTTAGAACATCAGGGTACTATTTTTCACATCACGCAAATACTCATGAAAGACAAAACTGCAAAAAACAGCATAACACTTTGGCACAATCCGTAACTGATTATGTCAACGAGTTTCCTATTTCATGTGGAAAAGCTGCATAGGGCAGATGGGATGTGATATCTGTGATTCAGAGATGCGCTATTGCATCTGAGCACAAGTATTATACAACTGATCGTTGTGGGAATAAAGAAATAACAGGCATTGATTACCAGTATGTCATCATGTCACTTCCATCTGAAAAGTGACTAACATTCAAGTCAAACTTGCAACTGGCAAACTTGCATTGAGAATCATGTTTATGTGCCCATATATGTGGGCCCCATAAACCGTTGCTTTAAGTTATGACCAGTGTCATGTCATTCCTGTATGTAAATGTGGTTTTGCACTATACAACTGTAAAATTTTTGATAAGCATCCTAGTACATTTCCTTGAATTGGCACCACAGGTTTTCTGTCGCAACACCCTCTTTGCTCCTATGATAAATGATGCAGTCAGTATAATACAGCTTTAGATTATTTCCTAAACTGCTTTCATTCCAGCAAGTAGACGCCGAGCAGACGCTGCGCCGCAAGTGAACATTTATGAGGGTGTTCATACTTGCTGTTTATTAAGGTGGCTGCAAGGTAAATGGAGGGAATGTGAGCAGGTGAAACGAAGCTCTGCTGTCGCATTCACGTAAACAAAGCTTCTGGTTATGGCATCAAAACATTTTTTTCATCAATCCTCCAACAATGGAGCATGTACTGACAGGATGGAAAGCAGTCACCGAGCAGACGGTGTGGTGCAATGAAGCCACCTTGAGGGGCATTCAGCCTTCCTATTAACTAAGGAGCCCTGCAGCTTCCCCAGTGCGGCAAGGAACTACTGAGATGGAGTACAGCTCACAGAACACATTGCTAGCGTGAAAGGTTGGTGTCGTCTTCCAGGGCTTCCTTGAACGAAGAGGCAGACTGAACTTTAAACACGTTTTATTGCATGGCAGCACATTAACGTGGCAGAATGACAGCCAAGGAATAAAAGGACAAAAAGTATACCACAGCTTGGCGGCCAGTGATTACATACACGTAGTGAGCGAGGTTGATGTGATCGCAATATGGCCCGCATGACAGAAAGGGAAACGCTATCACACATGTACACGTTGCGATAGTTGGGCGGTGGCAGAGAAGGTGTTTTGCTGTGTCGCCACATGTGCAAAAAATTACATAAGGAGCATTTGCATAGCTTACTTTACAGTACATGGCACCTAGCACAAAATCAATAATTGCAATACGTGGAGCAGTGATATGACTTCTAAGCTGTTCCCTAGCCTCCCTTCTTCATAAAGTGTAAAATGTGCAGAGACAGCTCTGGAAACCCACATGTACAAAGCAAAGAATCTGCTTTGATACAATACCTATATTGAGAGGCATAAGAGCATAAACAATCAGCGATGCTTCTCCAATGTTTATTACTGCAGAGCACATGCAATTGACAGAAAAAAATCACAGACGATTACGATACTCCCTAATACGAAATTTGAGTGCAGCTCTACATGTGTTGCAATTTTGTTGGCATGGACAATCGGTCTCGTGTGGCATGTTGCAAATGGAGCGAAGTGTGGCACCACTGCCTTGCCAATCTGGAGATCGCATGAGCCAGCACATGCGTGACGCGTGGGCGTTGTTCACAGAAGCCACCGCCTACAAACCTCCCTGACACTGCGCGCTGCTCTGGCACCATCTCATAGCTACCGTCATTGCACTTCGCTTTTATTTGCACACTTTTGCCATACTCTCCTCTCCTTCCTGCCTCATGGTTATGCTGCACCTTCCTATCCACTTTCTTCCTCATGCCTCTTCTCACTTGCCGATTTTTTAATCTCTCACTGCATGCTGCCTTCGCTCCTATCTTTTGCTGAACTCGTTCGCTCAGTTTAACCGAGCGAACGAGTGGTCCTCACAGCGCGACAAAAGCTAAAGGAAATGTGCTCAAAAGTAAATGGAATGACCAGCGAAAGGAATACCCTGAGTCAGGCACGTACCCAGGGGGGGGCCCGGGGGGGCCCGGGCCCCCCCGGAAATCAAGTGGCATACCCCCCCCCCCCCCCTCCCCACCCACGCCACCACTCCTCACAGATTCCTAAAGCGCCGCCAGATCAATGTTGAGACTTCGCAGCTGTTCATCGGTCAGCATTATACTGCCTTTTTCACTCCTTTTAGATGGCGGTAGTTATCGGCATCTCTTGTAATGCGAAGGACAGTTTTCTCGTAGATTCCGCAGCCTCGCGATTAACTCGAGATGCGTTCAGTTGTCACCATCTATTTAACCGTCACGTGCATAGCTGTTGCTTTTATTAGTTCAACCATGTTTGTTTAGGCTGATCCTGGGACCAGGAGAGGGATGCGGCTGTTACTCAGCTGGTCTGTACTCTGATGGAACGAGTTGCGGCCGGAGAAAACGCCAATTGCGTGCAACTTATCTCTTTGCTTCTTTGTTTCCTTGAGTTACGGCTCGCCGCGACGCTGGCAGATGCCCGGAACCATATACACGTGATATGGGTTAGCTAAGGTGGGAAATAAAATAATGTGAAAAAGCGTCCATCATGAAACCCTGCAATAACCCTTAAACCCATAAACAAGATGACTGTCGCCCGTTACCTCGTCTGTTTTTCCCTAACTGTATAGCAGTTTTCGTGCAAAATTGGCAAATGGAAACAAAAATCGCAAGGAGTTGAGAAATTAAGCGATCTACTAAGGGAGAGAGCCAAGGCAACAACCAAACTGCAAGCAAAAGCGAATAATAAAAAAGTTAACCGCTGTTTATGAGAATATTTATGGATCTACATCTTTTTATTTAAAAAGGAAGTAGAGAAAACGCCGCCGGAAGTGGAGAACAATTACTTGTTTTGAATGACACTTCTACAGTTATCGGTCCAACCGCCTTACGTAGCTACTTCTCTGCTGTGCTTATGTGGGCGTTTTTCTAACATTTCGCAGTGAGCGCAGTACGTCTAGAATCGCAGAGTCCTGCGCTCTACGCGGTAGTACGGGACTGGCGGCCGCACAGCGTAACGCAATTCGCGGAACTGTCAAAACTGATCAAGAAGGCGAAAATAACTTATATTCGAAACTATAACATGAGAAAGACTGAAGAAGCCGTAAAAAAATGAACGCAGCCTGAAATCAGTAAAGAAGAAATCTGGCATAGGACAAACCATGATGTACGCACTAAAAGATAAGAGGGATAATATCATAAGCAATCTCGAAGATACAGTAAAAGCAGCGGAAAAATTCTAAGCTGACCTGTATACATACCCAGAGAAGTCACGATAGTTCACTTAGAAACAGTAATGAACAGGTTACAGAAACTCTCCTATAACTATCGATGTGGTCAGAAGGGCCCTGCAAGACATGAAACGATGAAGAGCGGGAGGAGAAGGTGGAATAACAGTCCATTTAATCAAAGATGGAGGAGACATAATGTTTGGAAAACTGGTGGCTCTTTATACGAAGTGTCTATTGACTGCAAGGGTCCCAGAAAACTGGAAGAATGCACACAATATACTAATCCACAAAAAAAGGAGACGTTAAGGAATTGAACAATTATGGCACCATTAGCTTGCTCCCAGCATTATATAAAATATTTACCAAAATAATCTCCAATAGAATAAGGTTAACACTGGATTTTGTCAACCAAGGGAACAGACTTGCTTCAGGAAGAGATACCTTACAGTGGATCACATCCATGTCATACATCAGGTTATCGCGAAATCTGCAGAGTACAATAAGCCTCTCTATGTGGCTTATATAGATTACGAAAAGGCATTTGATTCAGTAGAGATACCAGCAATCGTAGAGGCACTGCGTAATCAAGGAGTACAGAACGCTTACGTAAAAAGCTTGGAAAATATCGCTACATGCGTGAGCTATTTGTTTGTTTGAACGAGGCGCGTAGGCGCCATCACTCCAGAAAATAGGAGGAAGAACGAACTGGGCTCGCGCTGTGAATCTAACCGGTCAGTGCTGCAACCGTTGTTGTAAATATAGTCTGTAAATAGTTTCTCGTCTTACTGACTCGTCTTTCGCGTTAGAATATCTACAGAGGTTCTACAGCTACCTTAATTCTACACAAGAAAAGCAGGGAGATACCTATAGAGAAAAGAGTCAGACAGGGAGACACAATTTCTCCAAAGCTATTTTCTGCGTACTCAGAAGAATTCAAGCTATTAAACTGGGAAGGCTTAGGAGTAAAGATCGACGGCAAATATCTCGGCAACCTTCGGTTTGCCGATGACATTATTTTATTGAACAACAATGCAGACGATTTACAACAAATGATTGGAGACCTTAACAGAGAGAGTGTAAGAGTGGGGTTGAATATTATTATGCAGAAGATGAAGATAATGATAAATAGCCGGGAAAAGGAACAAGAGATCAGGATGGCCAGTCGGCCACTAGAGACTGTGAAGGAGTACGTTTAGCTAGGTCAATTAATCAGAGGGAACCCTGATCATGAGAAGGAAATTCACAGAATAAAATTAGGTTGGATCGCATACGGCAGACATTGCCCGCTCCTGACTGGAAGCTTACCATTATTATTGAAAAGTAAGGTGTGCAATCAGTGCATTTTGCCAGTGCAATATGCCCAGTGCCAATGCATTTGCGAGTGCATTTCCCAGTGCATTTTGCCAGTGCATTTCCCAGTGCATTTTGCCAGTGCATATGGGGCAGAGACTTGAGACCAAGTTAAGGACCACGCAAAGAGCGATCGAACGAAGATTGCTAGGCATAACGTTAAGAAAGAGAGTGGTTTGGATCAGAGAGCGAACGGTATAGATGATATTCTAATTGACATTATGGCCTTCGCGAATGGCGAATGGCCTTCGTCCTGCAGTGAACATAAAACAGGCTGCTGCTGCTGCTGCTGCTGCTGCTGCTGATGATGATGGAGGTGGTGGGCCCCCCCCCCCCCCAAAAAAAAAAATCCTGGGTACGTGCCTGCCCTGAGTGCATGCACTATAGCCCATGTTAAAGGATTGACTGAATGCACGATAGACATGGTCTTCAAGACACCTTAGACACGTGGGGCTGATTACGTGGGCCAAACAGGCAGGTGCGTAAATGATTGACTGTGAAACCACCTATACAACTTCAGTCTGATACAAGCACCCAGAGACCTTGCCATACACTGCGCTTCCCGCCGTATCTTCCACAGGATGGGGATCTTGCTCAAATGTAGTAACCAAAGGAAAAGAAGTCATGGAAGCCTACAACATCAAGATGACCTCATGTGCCATTTATATCAGTCAGCAAAGCGATTAGCTTAATGACTGACAATAGATGGCATGGTTAGATTGGGAAGAACATCCTTGAACATGCGAGTAGGCTATATGAAGGTCTCATTTTCCAAAAAATAAAACAGTTGTTAGTTTGCACGTAGGTGTCGTGCATTGTTTTTCTCTCTTAAATCCTGTCTCTTCGTCACTTTGTGCAACAGTGTTATGTCGAACCAACTAGCCTACTGGGAATGTTTTTTAAATATATGTAATATGCTCTGAGTGCCCATTTATGTGAGTCTTGTTTACAATGCACATGTGAAAGAAAGCACAAAAAGATGCAATATTAGAGGTGAGCAAAAAAGTATTTTTGGGACCGAATAGTATATTGCCAGAAGCAAATTGAAACGAACACTTTTTTAGAAATGAATAGCCATTATCATAATTAACGTAAACTGATGTTTATATCTGTGTATTTTTTAAGTTAGCACATTTCTGTAACAGTATAGTACCTTACTAAGCATTGTATTTGAAAAACCCCAACTGAGCATATGAACAAACAAGTAGTTTATTCGCATGCGCAGGGCTCTTCAGAGGATGCAAATGATCACTGTAGAGCCTGTAAAGTGTGGCTGCCTGAGTAACCTAGCCTGCTCCTCTACCCAAGTTCTCATGTTTTATGGCTACAGTACGCCTGTCATGGTGAAAATTTACCGTACTTTTCTGCAATTTAGTGTTTATGTGGATGCAGTTGGCATATTGAAATACTCGAAACGTATGAAAAAAATATTAACCTTTACAAAAGGTGACCACCGAATCGAATATGGCACTATTCGATGCATAATTACAAACTTGCAAATATTTACACATCCTTATGCAATACAACAGGTTAACAGAATGGTTTCGACACTTCCATAAACACTACATCCTTCAGCAGCCAACAGAATATCATATATTGACAAAAGGGTGTTTAACTGGGCTATTTGGCTAGTCTTCGAGGATTGTAGCAGCAGAACCTAAGGAACATGGACACAGAAGGAACGACTAGACGTCAACGCAGCCGCACTGTGAACTGATTTCTTGATTGAAATTCCCACTATTATTTATTTCAACGCAATATCTCTTCTCTTATACATCTGAGGCTTTCTCAAAAAGGTGACTTCCTTTGTTGTCAAGGCCACTGACGGTGTGCTTACGCATTACGCTCCTGTTTTACTTATCTCGAATGCCTCAAAGACCTCCCGAGTTAGCCTATCGTCGTTCCTTTCCAGGACTTGTACTGCATAAAATTACGAGTTACGACCAAAAAAATTTGCCAAAGTCTGGTGCCTACTGTCAGTGGCGTATGTTCGTGTAGTGTCTCTGCGTTTCTCGTTGGACGGGGTGAAGCGATGGAGGAAGACCATTCTCAGGAGCATGGAGAAAAGCGTGCGCGCATGAAACAAGCTTACGAGCGTCTCAACAGAAAATATTTGCAAAAGAATCCTCCAACGCAAAGATTTCTCGCCATCAACTTAGCATGAACGATCATTGTCAGCAGTGAGATAGCCGTGCGTCTAACGGTGGTGTTCGAGCATTGTGTAGCACCGTCGATTGATTGCTTTTCACCAGTGCTCACCACGCGCGGAAGCTGTAGAATGCGTGCTGTGGCACAGTCACGCATAAGTTGTGTTGCCAGCGCTCGATATGGTTTCCCACAACATAGCTGCTTTTCGATTCTCGTGATATGTTGCAATTAAAAATTCCCAAGACAGTGTTAAGAAAGCGGTTAAAAAAACACATATTAGCTTGTGAACCCATTCCTATAATACCTCTACCCACGTCTGTTCGGAAATGTGCGTGTTTTCTCGCATTTGTCAATTTTTTTTTAATTTCCCACATTTCCGTCTATTCGAGTTTTTCTTAGTTCTCGCATTTGTATGTGAACATGTGCCTGCTACCATGCGTGTTTGCACTTGCTCTTATTGCTGTCCTTTTATTTTATGTTAGCATTTGTTCTTGCGAGTTTTTTTAGCAAAGTCTTTACACATTTTAATTAACCAATCTCATTCAAAGCACTAACTCCTGTACACTGCAGGGCTGGCCTCTTCCATCCCATTAAAACCTGCCTCACTGGTCTACCTCGTCTTTTCAATCTGCCTACTCGCTGTGTTTTCTGTCCTTGCTTCTTGTGTTGTTGCTGCAATGTAATTAACCAACTTGCTCAAAATAAATTTTGGTCACCTATGAAAACAGAAAGGTTTAGAGATACATTTTCTTGAAAGCGTCACGTGGGTTGCACAGTACTTTGCCTCTTACCTCTGTTCATGCTTATGCATCAGTGCATGCGGCAGCTCGCCAAAAGTGCACATGAAAGGCTGCATATTGCAAAAAAACACCTTGCTTTGCTGTTGCATTTGTTATGCATTCAGTGTTAGTAAACAGACGGTTTCGCTGCCCATCACATATGATGGTAAAAATATTTAACATGAATAACATCGTGCAGTGGGGTATCATTTCCTGTCTGATGCTTTCGTCGTTGCAAAGACATTTTTCAGTGAATGGAGCCCGGCAAAGCAGTGCACTGAGAGCTTTTGCAACTTTCACCATTTATTACTTCATAATTGTCATTGTCTGAACCTGGTCATCGATCGCTATGCCGATGGCTTGTATATTAAATAATTGCCTCAATAAAACACATTCAACTTCACTCAGCATTTTTTAGTACAAACAATGTTAGCAGAGCTATTTAGGGTAAATAATTGTGCTTACATTGGTGTTACTTGTCCGGTCAGATAAACAAATACAACAATGGCTTCGGCATGACTGTGATGTGATGTGCAGATTGCAAATGGTGCCTTTCAAGCGTGCCCTCGACTACTGCTATTAATAGCTACCCGACTGAGTATTTCGGGCCTAACTAAGCTATTGATGTTCGATAATTGTTCTCTTATTCGCATTACTTGCCTGGGCCAGGCAGCTGAAATAAACAATGCCACCACATTAATCTGTGTTTGCACACAAGCTGCCAACAGTGGCTGTCCTTTTCGCGTTGATTGCTGCCATTTCACCGACAGTGGCGACGGCTTGACTGGGCTTTGGCGTGCAGACTGCTAATGGTGCCTTCCAAGCGTGCCCTCGACTACTGCTATTAATAGTTACCCAAATGAGTATTTTTGTCCTCCTAAGCTAATGATAATTGATAATTGTTCTCTTGTCCATATTACTTGCCTGAGCCATATAACCAAGAAAAGAATGCGACCACATGAATGTGCTTTTGCATGCAAACTGTTAAAGTGGCGGTCAATTTCGCGTTGACTGCTGCTGTTTCACGTACAATGTCTACGACATGGCTGTGCTTTGAAGTGCAGATGCTAAAGGTGCCTTTCAAGCATGCCCTGACGACTGTTATCTCATCACAGGGCCCGTCATGCTCGTAGGTGGTTACCCAATAGAGTATTTTGGGCCTTCTGACATTGGCATTAGTCATCTCAACGGGCTGGAAATAACAGTAGGGGCAGCACAAATGCACGCAAAGCACAATGTGCTTAGGCGTGCACATTGGTGTGGCTGTCACTTTCACGTTGACTGCAGCTATTTCATGTGAAGCTGGACAGTGGCTGCCCGAATGAGCATTTTGGGCCCCGCATAGTTATTCAGGATTAACAAATGTATTTGCATTCAGATTTTCCAGCATTTCAGCACGTTTCAATGCCAATACTTACATTGAGCACGATCTGTGCAGGACGTAGCTTTATCAGAATTGGGCCTCCATTAAAAGGAATATGTCACCAAATTAACTGCTTATTTATTTCAGAGGTCACCGCAGAATGCTTGGCTGCTGCGAACCCACCGGCAATATTTTGGTAGCCCTAATAAGGGCTGTTCTTTCATTAAAAAGAAGCCGTTATGCTTCATCGAGTACTCAATGTCGGACAGCTCGCAGTCGCTTTCTTCACTGTCATCTTCACCAAATTGGATGATGATGGGTTGCATGTGGTCACTTCCAGACGTATCAAGCCTAAACTTTGCCTCCAGGTCCATCGCAGGGTGAAGTTTTTTCCTCCAGTCTTCCGCCGTTACGTGCTTCATTTTTTCCCTCAAGACGCCTTTGACCGTAGACAGCTTGACGCCTCTGTTGTGCTCAGCTATGCCATTTTTTACCTTTGCCCACACGAGCTCGATAGGATTAAATTCGCAGTGGTATGGTGGGAGCCCGAGTACGATGCAACCAGCCCTTTCAGCTGCATTGTCAACGATGTAGCTCAGAAAGCGTGGCTTAACAGATGCTACCAACTCAAGCAGCTGATTTTTAACCACCCTTTAGCTGTAGGTGATATTTTTTGTTTTCGAGTCACTCCTGTATTTTTTCCTTCTTCCAAGCTGTTGACGGCAATTTATCTTCTCGCCGGGAATGGTAAGCTGCATTGCCCAAAACAATGATGCTACCAGCAGGCAACTTCTGCAGAACGTCAATAAACCATCCCTCGAAGTGTTTGCCATCCATTTCTTCATGGTAGTCGCTTGTTTTTTGGCCTCAGAATATATCTAAGCAGCCGTCGACGAAGCCATCTTCGCTGCCAATGTGCGTCACAATCAGGCGTTGGGCTTTTCCAGAAGGTTGTTTCAGACCCGTCGACAGGCCATTTGCTCGAGCGTAGAAGTGTCCGCGCTTCTGCACCACGATGTCTGTCCACACGATCGACCCAGTGTGTACCGCCGTCACCCATGTTTCATCCAGGAAAAAGATCTTTCGGCCTTCTGCCCATAGCGCTCCACGTCACGAAGGTAGCGATTCCGCCATTCAACGATGTCTTCCCCGTCGATCAGCAGCGAGTTGCGGCTCCTCCTCTCGTGGTTGAATCAGATCTCGAGAAGCAGGCGACGCACAGTACACCACTCCAGTAATGGGAGATCCATCGTTGCGTGTGTCGAGGTATGTGTGGCTGGCAGGAGGTCTGGAACCCACTTCACGCAGGGTCAGAGACGAGAAGAGCTTTCTCGGTGAAGAATTCTTTATACAATGTTTACATGTTGTCGTCGTTATCAGGAGAGGAACCAACAGAGCAGCTGCAAGCTGCTTAAATAACACACCTCAGTCTACAGATTCCCCAGACAATCCCTAAGGAAGAAACAAGGTCGAGAGAGAGGGGGTATGGGCAGCCTCCGTGGTCCTAACACCGCTCCCGGTGGCCGGCACTTCCTGAAACCACGCTCTGGCGTTGGGCCGATCTGGCGGTCGGTCAGAGTGGTGCGCCGGGGAAGTTTTATGGCCCGCATAGGACAAAGAGAACCAACTGTAAGGCACAGGGTCGAACAGGGCATGGTCAGGGCATGGCACAGGGCATGGCACAGGGCATGGTCCTTTGGAAACCGTTCCAAACACACCTAGAGTCGTTCTTGGTGCGGGCGCTGCCGGACATAGGTGGCGGGGTTGCAATGCTGCCGGCACTGGGAGGGGCCGAATAGCAGTCCGTGATCCGGTGGCCACTTCCGTCGTCGACGCCGTGCAGCCGCGGAGAAACCCGAGCCGTGCACGTAGTCGTGTGCCCGAAGCAAGGGACCATGCGGGGATGAATGCTGCCTCCACGGTCGACACACCAGAGCACGGGCCTTCCGCCAGACAAATCCCAGGGCACAAACATGACACCATATACGCTTCGAGAACTCGTTAGCGATCTTCTCGACTGTCGGTATCTCGTTGCGGCGAAAGAAATCGTGCACACGACATCGGTGCGCACAACGTGTCATACTTCGTGCTGCGTCTTCTTTTCTCCGCATTTCGTGGGCGCTTTCGCGAGGGCGTCAACAGTTTGCCACCCGAAATATGCGAAGCTTTAACCTCCTAATAACACTACAAGTGAACCAAGATATTGTCCCGAGAAAAACGCATATCAAGGTCCTGGGATTTTGGCTGCAGGACAATGGTAAGGCGGACGTTTGGGTGCGGCAAACAATTCGGCAGCTCCATGAAGTCAAGAGGCTACTTACAAGAACAACACAAAGAGTGAGAGGTATCAAAGAGCACCAACTCAGAAGACTCCCCATGGCCCTGGCTATACCTCGAATAATGTACCAATATCTATACTTACAAGTCACCAAAACACAAAAAGGCAAACTTGAAACCATGCTCCGGCAGATAACGAGATTTATTCTAGGCACCCCTGCATATTCGCGATCCAACCGAGTTGATGAGACGGCAGTGCTGCCTAAACTGGATGAGCTGAAACAACTGCACCAAGAGGCACGATTTAGTCGCCTGAAGCTATCTAGACAGGGACGGGCATTTATGCGTGATCTAGGCTACGATGTCCCACAATGCCTAGACAGGGAACAAGAATATACCCCGTGGGACACGCTAGACCATATTACCGTCGACCCAATGCCTCGAAATAAGGGGGCAGACACACAACCAGAAAGACGACAAAGTCGAGCACTACACCTCAAGGACGACACCGAAGACTGGATCCTATACACGGACGCCTCTCCAAATAATCGAGGCTTCTGCACAGGGGTGGCAACCGACTCTACACCTTTATCATGGGGCCTACACTGCAATAATACGTCACAACATCAAGCGGAACTTACAGCTGTCGTGGAAGCCGCGACTATGCCAAATCCACACGAACGAAATCTGCTCATTCGAACAGATAGCCAGGCTGCATGCAGGTCACTCGCAGCCAGAAACGTTTCCGCGGCACTACACTCAGCATTAACAATGCACCTCAACGCACACCCTAACATTAGAGTGCGGATTCAGTGGATTCCGAGTCACACAGGGATCAGAGGGAACGAAGTGGCAAATGCCACATCCCGCGCAAATCTCCCGGGCCCTCCTCTGTGGTGGCCGGACCCACTGAGCAATATGCCTTCGCGTGGGCGGAAAGGCGCGAAAAACTTGATGATTTACTAAACAACTCCATGAAGTATCCACAAGCTGATACACACATGAATCGAAGAGAGGTGGTACTATGGAGGCGTGCACAGACGCAGTCTCTCTTGTTCCCACACTTCCAACACTACATACAAGGTTTGCCTGGTAAACCTGCTTGCATGGCATGTGGCGGCTTCCCTTATAATTCTCACATTCTGCGGGATTGTCTGGGGAGCCGTCTCACTATTCAGGCTAGCCTTGCCAAACTCTCACCCACCCGTAGACCTACGACACTTGAGGAGTGGCTGGCAGACTCCTCCCCCGACTACGTACGTGCCATGATCGAGCTCATCACGACGCTCGGCTTGGCAGACAACTAGAACAAAGCGGGCGAACCCGGACCGGGGTTCTTGAATAAAGTTTGTTCTCTCTCTCCCTCCTCATCTTGAACACTTTGCTTTCGCTGACACCGAGCATATTGAGTTTGTAATGGCCGCGATAAATGCATTGTTTTATATAAGTACTTGTTCAATAGCAACTGATTCATTTGAAGCTCGGAACAGGAGTAGTAAATGTGCCGTGTACATGTAAACAAGCGCAAAAGCCAGAGCTGCTCTTTCTACTTTAGTCACTTGCAATGAAGCTAAAGAGCAGACGACGGGCAGCGTTGAGGAAGGCAAGGGGTTATTTTTCGGTCGGGATCCGGCATGTGCTGTAGCACATGAGAGCTCTACTAAACCAGTTATCAAAATACAAAAGTCTTTATTTGTACCTAGAATTGCGCGTTTAAGAAGCACAATTTTTTTAGTGGAATTATTTTAGTCACGGAGACAATTGGACATCGCGCTTTGGTCACCTGGGCGGGGCCTCCCCTTCTTTCAAAATTTGTATCTGACTATAGTCGTTCCTTCTGTGTCCGCATTCTTTAAGTTCTTCTGCTACAATCCTCGAATCATATATTGACCATACCAGTTGTGTTGTCATCTTCATGCTTTGTTACATGCATATGGCTTGTTATCAAAATATGCAAATAGTCAAGAATCAAAATGAAGTATCTACTTTTCACACATTATATGCTTATCATGCTGTGCCACTGGTATTGGTACTAACAGTGTGTACTCAGACACTAACAAGAAACAAGCAGCTGAATTTCTTGCACATGAGAGGCGCTCACATCTCTCAGTATAAGATTGTATACTTTGCTTAATCTATAAATATGCCTAACGATTTCTGCTGTTTACACCAATGTACACATGACAAAAGTGAAGAGTGCCCGAAATTTGCGTCCATGAGAACAGTGCACACGCGCGCCCACACTTCACGACGGCGCGCATGTACTCACGTAACTTTTAAGCTGTGTCTTATAGTGCCCTCACCGACTATAAACACCTTCATAGCACAGAAATAATTTCTGAAAAACACACAAGATACGTCAACGAGGCAGAAATGGCCGGAAGCAAAACTCGCCCGCAACGCTTATGCACTGTTCACTTCAGAACATATGTATATTGCATGAAACGAACACTCATATGCCTAGCACCACTGCGACACATTGCACGTACATATCACAGTACACTTACGCTTCCTAAAAAGTAGTAAGAAACCTAGCGCTCGAACATTCTGTACGTGTTCGTGGTCACCAATGCGCATCGCAGCCGGCAAAACAGCTCACACGAAGCAAGACACAAACAGCACATTACGAATGTCTGCAATGAGACGACAACGAAGCTCATCGCTACACATCGTGTCATCACTTTGAAACACAAACCAGCACTGCACAAACGTGCAATCTTCGTATCGATGAAGCACGCACACACAACACCTACGAACACCATATGCTGAGGATGGCGATCGCAATCTTTTCATTTTGCCGCGTAACGAACTAGTGTCATGCTTAGAATTCAGGTGTATGCGATGGCCTTCGCGTTTGTAATGCACATGCCAAAAACGGCAAAACACACGAAATCGCCGGCTTCATTCCTTCCGACCCTCGCGTAAACACAACACACATCTGTCTGTTTGCTTTGGCGATCGCACGGACTGAAGAGGTCAGGAAGAGTACAGCTGCTTGTTGTGTTAGACAAATAGCTTTACAGGTGCTGAATAGCTCTTGCAATGATCACAATAAACCACACAGAAAAGAAACTGCCGCTGCAGCCTAACGGTCTAGGCCTCGCACTCCACTTCGCTTCGAACCAGCGCCATGTGAATGCGGTCGTTGCACGGAGGCGAAAGTTCACGACCGCCTTTCGTGACGTCACGTCGGCCATTACTGGCGAACCGCTCGCTTGCGGTGCGGCTTGCGGCCATGGGCGGTTTGAGCGTAAATCGGCCCTAAACGATGGCTTGATAGGCGGCCGGATCCTCGGTATGCAGTTGCTGCTCGTGCTCAGCAGCACGAACATGTTCTTATGCCTGGGCTGCAGCATCGGCACGGCCTAGAACAGCCCGATCCCGGTTCGGCTTGTGGTGTTGCTTATCAAAAGCTACCAGCTGCTCAGGAATACGCATGACGGGTGGCATACCCATTTCGGAGCCGGAGAGATATTGCTGCGCGCGCGCATGGCTGCGAGGGAGAACAACGACATCACAACTGGCACAGCCAATCGCACGCCTCTCTCTCTCTCTCCCTCCCCCCCTCTCTCTCTCTCTCTCTCTCTCTCTCTATATATATATATATATATATATATATATATATATATATATATATATATATATATATATACATATATATTGCGCGTGCGCATGAGGTTGCGCCATGGGAGTTTTCGACGTGCAAGCGACAAGCGGACGGAAGGACAATCCAAATTCTTTTTTTTTGTCAATGCTGCCGGCAGTTAACCGACGGCATTATTACTAGCGTCACCTATTTCCTGTAGCCAGTTTTCGCCGAGTGTCCCCTCTTCTTCAATTTCTTTCTCTACGGGACCACCATGAGCTGCGTTTCGCTTCTCCAAGGGGCAGGACGTGTGTCGAGGGAGCTTCTGAACAACACGTTCCAATGAACGCGCTGTAAGTATTTGATCCGGGGTATCAAAAAAGGCCCTGTACCACTAACGCATTTCTCTCGCATTGAGCGCTAAATTGCCTTAGATTTTCCCGTTGAAGACCAGCCTATTGTTAGGCGTATAATATGTGCATGCTATCAGAGCAGTGTTGCCTACCAATGGCAGCAAAGTTTTCTGGTATCTCTTGTGATAACCGCAGTGGACATAGCTCGTGATAATGCTGTAGCAGAGGCTAGCTTGCAGTAGGAGACACAAATACCAGAGTAGCGGTAGGGGTCAAGCTGAACTAGCCAAAATGGCTACCCTTTTAAACAGAAAGGAACATTCCGCTTGCCCACCCGGACAAATTCATACTGAGTGACAGGAATCTCCTTCCGTCATTTGAAAGGCAGAGTAATCACACTTTGCATCCAGTGCGACTAATTGCAAGCACCGGTGAAAGCTGCTTTAGGGATGCAACACAGCTGGTGTTATGCGTAACACGACCGTTTCTGCTGAGCCGCTCTGTCCAAGCCCTAGTCTACGCTTCACGAACGACAAAGGGGAAGCAACAGCTGTATAATGCGTTTATTAAACCTTAGAGAACACCGACGATTTTAGGTCGGTCGTATCTTGTGCTCCATTGATCCACTTCGCCTGCAAATTCACAGGCGGCGGCCCTAGTCACATCTCCTTTGTGAGGCTCCTTGAGAACGACGCAATTCTCGCTATAAGTTTGAATGATTCACTGTAACTGCCACTTTATTGTGGTTTAATTTCACTGAAAAAAGTGAAGGACTGCGTGTATCGCCTGTATTTTAATTCTGATAGTAACTTTACGGACACTCGAGGCTCATTCGTTCGGTTTAGTCAGCGACGTCTTGCTCTCACGGTATAGACTGCGTTAGTGCTGACCACTCGTGAGGGGATAGAAGGTCGTCCGTCTTACCACAAGGTTATTCCACGTGCACTGACTTGCGCGATAAGAATCGTTGCTGCCAAGCACGTCGCAAAGGGTATTTTGCTGCCAGCTTTCATACACATCAGTGACGGCCCCATTTTCGTTGGAACCCAAGTAGACCTCCTGCTCTCAGTCTATTCGCAGCCTCTATTTCACAATCGAACAATACGAGTCAAAACGGCAAGTTGGGCCAGTTGGCTGGGATTCATAGTAAGTTTCGATACAGGGCAATACAAGATGAAGACACAGGGAGGTATAAAGCCGTGTCGTCGTTTTTTACCTTCTTGTGTCCTTGTCTTGTATAGCGCTGTAACGAACCTTACTATGAACAATACGAAAACTGGCCACGTAAGCGAATTTGGTTATTTGATTAAAAATGCAATAAGTAGCTTCATTGGTGACACTTCATAACGCTGAACTTGTACGGTTGTTTGGTCGACAACTGCGAACAGGCTCGCGTAACTCCCCATAAGGAAACGATGGCAGAAAATTACTTATTTCGACGCCAGATGGCGTCTTTCTGTTCAAATAAGTGCGGATCGCTGTGACTCGGTGACGGCTTGAACAACTTGGCAGAACCCAATTGTGAGGACCTCCTATTGAGGCGGTGGTCCCGGAGTGACGTAACAGTGTTTGTCTCTTAGTAAAATTTGCCCCCAGTGAAACAACCTACAGACGCACAGTCCGTTCTTAGCTCAGACAGGAATTAAAACTATGTGGACACGCTGGCATGCACTACTCAGTCGTCTCTCCACCCGCTGCTGGCATGAGTTGCGCGCTCGAGGACTAGCATTCCGGCTGCGCTTTGGTGCGCGTGCAACTACATGGTGCACACAATGGTATCAGAAAAAACTTGCGGAAAATTTGCAGCTAAAAACACTGATGTCTTTTTTTCTTTGATTTGACCACGTACACCATGTCTTCTACAGTCTTCAGTCTTCATTGGGGGTGTTTGCAGGGCCCCAAATGCTCCGTTGGACGTCCTGGTAAATCTACGAACATTTATGGACACTTACCTGCCTCAGGATAGTAGGAAATTGTTACTTGGGGATTTCAACCTACCCGGCATTGACTGGTGTTCGCAATTTCCTGGAACACGAGAAGTGCCTAGTTGTGTGCAGTTACTTGAACTGGCTTTTTGTCATAATTTAGTTCAAGTTGTGTCTGGTTACACAAGGATATGTCCTACAACATCATCCATACTTGATTTAATTTTTGTTTTCGAACGAATACAAAGTTCTGTCTGCGAATGTGAAACACTGGAGGGCTTGTCAGATCACAGGATGGTTTTGTTGTCATTAAAGGCATCACCAGATGTCATAAGTAGTTCGTCCAAAAAAAGTTTTTTTAATTTTCATGACGCTGATGACGCTGCTGTGATAGACTGTCTTGATTATTCATATTCAGAGTTTATGCAGCTGTATGACTTAGGTGCTAGCACGAACCAACTATGGGAATTCTTTTCGCAATTAGCAGAACGGTGCCTGAATCACTTTATTCCTAAGAAAACTAAGCGCACGAATAAAAAGAATTCCTGGATAACCACAGATATACTTCATCTCAAACGAAGACTTAAACGCAAACGTAAGGCTTACTCACCCAACCCAAACCCCCAAAATAAACTATGTATTCGCCGCATGAGTCAGGATTTAAAAAGACTTCTTAAGGAATCAAAAGACAAATTCTATAATGTGACGCTCACAAAATTTCTTCGCGAGTCACCTGTCAAATTCTGGCGCTATATAAATCCGTCTAAAGTTCTGCACCCTGCTCAGACTGAGGAGAACGCCCATAAGCGTGCTGAAGATTTTAATCTATATTTTTCATCTGTTTACCTACGTGATAATGGTATACTGCCTCCTTTTAATGTTGACATTGAAAGACCTCCTATTGCTGATTTACAGATTGACGAGCAAGGTGTTCTAAATCTGCTACTACATATTAACATTAAGAAAAGCCAAGGACCAGATCGTATCCCTAATGAGTTTTTATATAGATACGCTGAATGGGTATCTAAATACTTGTCCAAAATTTTTCAGTCTTCTTTGAGTAGCGAATGCTTTCCAACTGATTGGAAGCGAGCAAAAGTTATTCCGGTTCATAAAAGCGGAAATAATTCTGTTAGTAATTATCGCCCGATCTCGCTCACTAGTACAGTTTCGAAGTTACTTGAACAAATCATATCCAAACACCCACTCGGCTATCTCGACCAGCATGATATCCTGTATTATCGTCAGCATGGCTTTCGAAAAGGACTGTCCACTATTACCCAACTGATAGAAATAGTTCATGACCTCGCAGAAACAATAAATTCACGTGGTCAAACAGACATTATCTACTTTGACTTTGCAAAAGCGTTCGATAAAGTTTCGCACCAAAAATTGTTATATAAGATTAATGCGGTCTTTCAAAATCGAACACTCACACAATGGTTTTCTGCGTATATATCCTCCCGTGAACAGTATGTAACTGTTAAAGGTTGTCAGTCCAGCATACTTCCCGTTGCTTCTGGTGTACCGCAAGGTAGCGTCTTACGCCCACTCCTATTTTTGATCTTTATTAATGATTTACAAAGTAACATTGATGTTCCATTAAGACTTTTTGCAGACGACTGTGTGATGTACAATACCGTGAATACACTTGATGATCAGATTAAACTAAATTTAAACTTGCAAAGAATAGTGAAATGGTGTAACGACTGGCAGATGGAGTTAAACTATACAAAGCCTGTGTTCATGTCAATAACTAGAAAGAAAAATGTTCTTGACTACAATTATCAAATCAACGGTTATATGCTTGAAAGAGTCGATCAGTATAAATACCTAGGCATAACATTTACATCAGATGTACGATGGAACACCCACATTGAAATTGTCATTTCCAAAGCTTTTAAAACACTATGGTACCTGCGACGCACTATGCACAGTGCTACTCCGGATGTAAAGTGCCTCGCTTACAAAACCCTAGTCAGACCGATAATCGACTATGCTAAAGTAATATGGGATCCTCACACTGCAACTAATTGTCACAAGCTTGATAGGATTCAGCGACTCGCTGTAAGGTTTATCTTTAATAAATACCGCCGGAACCACTCTCCAACAGAACTCTGCCAACAAGCCCAACTACCTATGCTAGAAACCAGAACCAGATATGAAAGACTAAAAACTCTTTACCTCATTATCAATAATTATCTCAAAATAAATAAATCAGATTACTTTGAGATCAAAACTAATGAAACATCAAGGCATCGTCATAGTAAGTTTATCCCATTACCGACTATAAAAAATAATTGTTTCAAGTTTAGTTATTTTCCCCGAACTTGTAGAGACGGGAACTCTCTTCCAGATTCTGCTGTTCGGTCGACATCATTGGCTGAATTCCTACGCCACTTAGAAAATTTCATCTATGGCACTAGCATTAGGGCGAAGAGATCAGATTGCTGCTGTATAAGAGTACTGTTCTGATTTCTGAGTGATGCATTTGTGTTTTTGTTTATGTGTGCATTTCACGAGATGATCTTTTTTTTTCCTCTTAACTAATGTATAACTATGGTTTTCAATATGTACTGTACTACTTATTTTGCTGTTCAGTTCCGTTTTTTCCACTCCTGTTATAGCCCCTCAATGAGGCAGACAGTATTAATAAATGAAATGAAATGAAATGAAACCCTTAACCTACCACTACTACGCCATTACTCTAACGTCTAAAGTTTTTACTGCTCTTTTATATTGCCGGCTGTGTTGGCATTCCTACTGCCGGTTCATACCTTATTTTGTATATTTTTTATTTTTTCTTGCCAATCGTCTAATAGTATGTACACTAAGTTTTGTTTACGTTGCACAAATAACTTAACCATTGCATAATAATGACTATAGTGTTTATTCATGCATTTTCACCCCCGTTATGTAATTGCCTGCTGTACAGACAGGCTAGACGAGGTGCTAGGGGACTCACCCCACTCGATGTGGTGCCAATTAGCGTTCGTACCAGAGATGGGCACACCATCCCGAGAGTAAACTCTATCAAAATACTAGGGCTTTCAATAAACTCAAAGGGATGCAACGCTAAGACTATAGCCCAACTCACCACGAAAACTGAACACATTATTAGATTAATCATGAGAGTGTCCAACAAGAAAGGTGGCATAGGCGAGGATATACTCCTTAGGGCTCACCATGCTTTCCTCATCAGCCATGTCATTTACATAGTCGCAGCCCTCAATTGGACGAAAACAGAAATGGATAAATTAGACACGCTTATGCGCAAAAGTATCAAAAAGGTGATCGGCGTGCCAATTACGGCTAGCACAGAGAAACTCATGACATTGGGAGTACACAACACAACTTCCGAATTATTAGAAGCACAAAGATCAGCACAAATTATTAGATTATCAGACTCCAAAGCAGGCAGACGACTTCTGGATGCGGCAGGCCTCCGTCCTCGCTTCAATCAGGAAAATATCACGCAACTTGATGTTCAGACAAGGAACTCCTTTATTGTAGACCCTTTTCCAAGAAATGTCCACCCCCAACACAATAAAGGTCGAAGGTTAGCGAGGGCTAGAACTTTCTTAAAGAACATATCCGGAACGAAGACCTTTGTTGACGCGGCGCGACACGCCAGTGCCAGCAAGTTCTCCGTAGCCATAGTCAATGACAGGGGAGAACTCCTCTCGGCAGCCTCGCTGAAAACCTCATCGGTCGATGTGGCGGAACAGGTTGCTATAGCTCTTGGATTACTGGACTCAAAACGCACTACGGTGTACACGGACTCCCGAGCAGCCGTTAGAGCGTTCGCATCGGGATTGATAGCCAAAGAAGCAGCCAGGATTCTAAACGGCAAATACCCCTCTGACATTGTTCACCACATAGTCTGGTTCCCAGCTCACATGGGACCAGACGTATTACCGGGCCACCTGAACCCCAATGAGATAGCCCACGACCGTGCGCGAGGTTTCTTATGCCGCGAAGGGATGGTGTCTCGGGTGAGTTCGGGAGAGCTCGTCCACAGTGATCCACTGGTTACCTTTCATGAAATCACCTCTCATTACAGAGGGAATAGGCAGAGTTTTCCTTTCCCCCATCATAAGCTTAACAGGCCACAAGCTAGTACGCTTCGCATGCTCCAGACGGGGTCCTAGCCCTCTAGGGGCTTTTTGAACAAGCTCTACCCGGACATCGATCCACTCTGCCCAGATTGCGGCACTGAATTTAGCTCATTAAATCACATGCTCTGGCAGTGCCCTGTGTTACAGGATTTTAATGCAGAAGAAGACTGGACGAAGGCCATCACAGACCCGAGACAGGACATCGAGCTCCTGGCTGTCCAGAGGGCCCGTGAACGAGCGGAGAGGCATGGCCTCTCTGTTCCGACATGGGACTAGCCAGCGGCTGGGTAGGGACCTGCAGGTCCCCGCTTAGCTCCTCAGAACCCCAATAAAGTCGTTTGCTGCTGCTGCTGATGATGATGATGAAAACCATCATCGTGTGGTGCCTGCAACGTCGCTAGCTCTGCTCATAAAGCTGGTGTTACGGCAGATTCTTGGTAGCACAGGGCGTTGTTACTGCTTCGCTACGGATGATGATGAGCATGATTTATTGGCATACCCTCAGAAACGGGGTGGGGCCAACTAGTCACCCAGCCTGCTCGTTTTAATCAGGTATACTATACACATTTTTTATTCTAGCATTTTTGTATACATCTCCGTATTGTTTTCTTTCTCTTCCTAAACGTTTCTCTACACTGTACAAATACTTATGCATGTAACGCATCCGGTCGTATCAATGGCTTCCCTGTATGTTTTCTATACTAATATTTCAAATGTCCCTTGCCTCTCTCGACTGATTACCGGTTGATTCTTCCGAACGCTTAAAACTCAAGCGTTTCTGGAAAGTGTACGTTACCTTACGGGCCTCACCAGCACATCAGCATCGCTTTCCATAAGGACACGCTGAGTGGTCTGCGGAATTTTGCTGTAGCAGACACGTGCCTCATTTTGGTGAAATATTTATTTACTACCCTATGCTTTTGTCCTAAGGAAACCACCTCGAGCGACAGATACCAAGGTACTGCCCTTTGTGTAATTATGATCATTTTCCCTTCTAACATATTGCTCCCGTGCATTGCTAGAATATTGTCGGAGGAATTCTAGGGCAACGTTAAAACTTACTGTTGCAGTAAATGCTTCGGGTTACGGGAGAAACATTAACTTTTTTCCGGTATAGGTATGATGCAAAGAACCTTCCCCAACGATTGCAGCAATCCTATGTCTTTGCAGAGCACTGGCACAAAACCAATAACACTACCGAGGAATTCATAATGCAAGATCAATAAGTAAAGCAAAAGGTCTTCTACATTTTATTCGTTATTATTTTGGCGATAGCAGGTATATAAGCATTCCAGGCGAATTCCCGCTGTCCTGGTCACATTGAGGTTCTATATAATGTGAGCTTGTGGTCACGTGCCGTAAGCTGTAGTTGTGATTGGAAGCTAGCGAGGGTGACCCGAGATGGATGGTGGCTTCATGCAGTGGCGCCTTTTCGTGGACACAAAGCAAGAACGCGGGGAGTGTGCGCACTCTGGTCCTGAGCGCGCATGCTGGGGAGCGCGAAGATGTGCGCGTATCTCGCCATCTGCTGCGGCTGCGGATGCACGCGCCCTATATTGTAGAGGTTCACAACGGTGAGTTCGAAGACTAGGAGACTCCAGATAGCTTATGGCTTGGCGGGCGCTGAGCTCTCGCATGTCTAGTTTGCTTTGAATCCAGAGACAGCGCCAAGTGGAAGTCGCGCGCCATTGTTTTTCTTCTTCATCACACGAGCAGTCTGACAGTGAGTGTCCACGTTCATCGAGTGAGATATATTCATGTTGACTGTGCGCACGTAAAGTCGTGCTTGTTAATTAGGTTAGTAGGAGAATGTCTACAGTAGTTTATATGGCGGATACAACTACTAGTCTTACTTCGTTAATGGCTATCGCAATCAATCACACGCCTGTCGGGCGAAACTGTGTCATCCTGCTAATTAGTATTAAGAAACACACGCTATTAGCGGCAAAGTATGTCCGCCTCGCATAGGAACTCTTCTGCCAAAACAATAGTTTCACTACGCACACGGACCCATTTTCTTCAAGTGTGTATTCCAGAAAAAGCTACACTCTGTAGAATCCTGGTTACGTTAGTGCGATTGTCACAAACATCTCGATCAGCTCCTAGTCATGTCCAGTTAAACTCCGAACCTGACAAATTATGCACTTAAGTGTTTTACGTTAGTAAATCAGTACTTACAGTTAACTTCTTGGGAAATATGAATATCTACAATGTGATTCAGCATTATTAAGGACGTTAGCTATTGAAGCGGGATCACGAAAGCGTTATCACTTCGGGCACTGCGAGATTTTCTGGGAATCACCTTGCAATGGTTGTGCATGGGGCAGTATTCAGCGTATAACCTATGTATTCATGTATTCCTCCAATAGGGTTAGTAAACTTCAGCGAATGGCTGCACCTTTAAATATTTTGTATACGGAACATAGCTGAGAAATAAATGTTCACACAAACAATGAATCTCGTTATCGTACATTTGTCGCGTTCACGAAAGCGTGGTTTCTAAATGTTGAATATCACACTGCAGCCTTATACATAGAGACAGCCTTAACGGTCCACCAGTTACAAATGCGCAGTTTCACCGCTTCTTGACGAGGCGTTGTCATTGTCAAAAAGTCCAGCCTGCTGTATGGCATGATATGTTTGTGTCTCTAATCTTGCGCTGTACCTTGGTGACGAAACGACGCGATGCCTCTTCATCTTCTTTCTGTTGAAAGGTCTTTCCTTCATATTGATGTGTGGTTTAGTTAAAGTTGTCTCGGTGCCACTTGAATGCATTATAGTCGGAACAGATGAACTCCCGGTCGCTTTTGTAGCCCATGAAGACGTGCGTTTTGCAACTTCGTTCACTGAGGTACGTTGTTTGATTGATCGTTGTTTGTCCTTGTGCAGCAGTGCATAGTCATAGTGGACATCACTGTAGTCCGCTATATACAATCCGCTAGCACTGTGCTTGGGCGCCTTGAAAAACTTAGCGGCTGCTAGTTGCGTGGCGATGCCGCAAAGGAATATCAGGCTCACCGAGAAGCACACAACTGCGACGTTACGTCCACGGCCTTCGCCGTCATGTAACTGGCGCGAAGGCGTAACGGCGAAGCGCGGAGGAATTTCCTGGGCGACGGCATTAGAAACAGGGCGATCTTGGTGCGCAATAGGCGACTTTGCAGCTCTTTTGCGTGCGGGACATTCAGACGACGGCCTGTCTGATGGTAACGACATAATGGCGGATGGTTCTTGCGCTTGCCAAGTATAACCACAAGCACTGTCTATGTCAGGGCATGAAGAAGTATAACTCACCGAATGGACAAGGTTAGCTGCATGAGGTTTCAGCCATTCGCGCCCAAGCTCAGGAACTGAAATGCTACGCCTAAGCGCTTGCATGAAAGGCCTCCCAGGAGCGCGGCGTAAATGTTCAGAGCACCAAACTTCTCCTTCTTCTTCTTCTTTGACTTAATTACTGCGTTTGCTCTCCTTTCTGCCGTTTTGGCTGGTAGGGATGGCAGTAATAAAGAAAGCGGTCGCTCTCTTTAGGCTTGCAATCTTGCACACTCAAGCTACTGCTCACCATATTTATTCGAAGGAAGCCATCGCAATATCTGTTACACATTGTTCATATTGACCATTCCTTAGATATGTTCTATAAATCAGGAGTTACAACCGGTATAACACTTTACTATGTAATTCGTGCTGTTACAATTTAAGCATTACTTTAAAAAGAGCTGAAGGGACGCAATGTGACAGTCGAACTGAAGTAAGCAGGATCATTTAGGGTGTGTTATGATGCGAAAGCTCCAAATGGCTAACTGAACGGAATAGCCAGCGGAACAGCACCTGAAACGGCATTGCCATTGGCTGCGACAACACGCCACGAGCTCGCCTCGACAGAGGCCCCATTGGCTGCACAGCGAAGTGACGAGCTGCACTTCGACGCAGCAGAGTGGGCCAAAGGGAACATTTGCTGCATCGATAGCGTGCCAGGTGTTACGTTATGCAAGAGGGCATCGCCGCGACGCCACGCCTCCCTCGCTCTGCTTAATGACGTCACGCTACTTGGACCTAAATTTCCACTGTCAAGCCCGCAATGACGAAAGCGATGACGCAAACTAACTGCAGCTTACTCTGGAGCATCCGCATTACAGTATATGGCTGACGGGCAAGGTCATTGATCGAAGTGCACAGGCCTTGTGCTATAGTTGGCGTTCCTAATGTACAGGCGATACAATGAGCAATGTTAGGCTGAATTTCCTATTTACGTTTGAACTTGCACAGATTTTCGACGAACCTACTCGTCTGCAAGCAACATGCAATTTCACACTAGACTTAGTTTTCGTTAGCCACCACTTCACAAAAGATGACTGCGGAGTACAGGTCTTAGAGGGAATTCCTAACCACGGGATGGTGCTCTGCACCCTATGTTTGCCAAATGTGGTGTGTCGCAGTGCCACAGCGATATGTATACACGCCTTCAACAGAGCTGATGACGCGGCGAGTATGGCCTATCTCGCACATGAATACGATTTTTTGAACTTATACATCCGTGCAAATACAACTATTGATGCTTTATGGGCACCGTTTAAAACACACATGATGCGCTGCATTCTATCTTTCGTTCCATTGAGAAAAAGAATCTACAAGAAATCACAATCCGTGTATTACCCGGGAAAGGATCCACATGAAATGCATAATTAGAAGATTAAGGAAAAGGAACAGGCAGCATCCAAGTTCAAAGTTGAAGGATGATATACGCTCACTAACAAGAGAGAGAGATAATTTAATTTAATTGGAAGAAGGCAGAGAGGTCGGCCTGAGCTAAGGTGCTCTAGCCTGCTACTCTGCACAGGGGGAGGGGGAACGGGGACAAAGATGTGATGAGGGATGATGATGACATAGCAAGAGAGATGCGCAAAGGCGAAAGCAAATTCAACACTCTGATGATAAACATTCACAAATGTCATCCATGAAGCCACAATCAGGCTTCGCATCAAGTTTGTAGTCACCAATTTGAGTGAACATAAAAATAGAGGCGTTAGGACGAAGCTGGTGGGGGCCTCCTCTGCGTGAACAGCACAAGCGCCAAACAAAATATTTACAGCATATAAAGAGCTGCGATAAGCGGCTCTAGCACGGCGAGCACTTGTAGGGCACTTCTAGCGGCCGGAGTCTCGAGACCACCGAGAATCACGCGCATTGATTCTACTAGGTGCTTCAGCATTTTTTGTACACTCTCCTCATTGTGTTCACCTATTTGCTTGCTCGTAGTGTCGCCGGTTTCATTGGCCCTATGATGCTTGGCTTCATGGCGCAGATGACCGCTAGTGCCCGCTGGCATGGCCGTGGGCCCAGAGGGCAGCAAAGGCCATTCCGTGTCTGTATCAGCCGGTGGAGGTGAATGTTTCCCGCGTGCTCTCGTCGACCTTGGACTATCATTAGACGCTGTTACCGTCCTCGGTGTACGCACAGGCAGAGGTGACCGTGGTACCTCTGCCACGCTAGGTAGTTCTCCTGGAATGGTTTTGTGATGCTTCTGTTGCGAGCGTTGGCCACTTTGGCGAACAGATTGAGCAGCCTCTGTACGCGAAGATTGGTCTCTTGCCATTTTTCGAAGGATACGAACCTCCTGTTTCATCTTCGGGCATTCCTTCGAAGTCGCTTCGTGAGAGCCAGTGCAGTTGGGACATTTAAATGAGGACGCCTCACAGTCGGTGGTATCATGCTCTCCGCCGCAACGCGAGCAGGTGGCTTTGCTTCTACAAACAGCGCTCACGTGTCCTATCTTGTGACATTTCCGGCACTGAATAGGCCTCGGAACGAATGGTCGTACTCGGTGTATAACGTAGCCCACTTTGACAGACGCTGGTAATGTCGAAGAAGCAAACGTTAACTTGATACATCGGGAGTCCCCAAAGCGGTGAATGTCAAGAATGCGCACCGATGACCTCAGAAGACTCTTGACGTCCGCATGCTTGATTCCAAGCTCTACGTCGGAAATCACTCCAGTTGTTGTCTCCTTCCCGTAAGTAATAAAGGAGCGGACGGGGATTGCGCTTAACTGTGGAATGTTCTTTAACTTCTCAAGTATTGCGGAATTTTTCGCATCTATTATCAGGATGTTCTTGCGAGCGTTGATCCTGATTTCGTTAATTTGCCCAGGGGCCACACTTTCAAAATATTCGGTGAGGAACTGCCTGCTGAGGGAATTCATGCTGTGTGACGTCGAGAGCGGCACGTAAGAAACCATGAAGGATTCTTACTCACTCTGATACGATGAATTCGCCTCAGTCGACATACGGCGCATCTTCTTCATGCGGCGGCCCATGACTACGGTGTACTCGCTGTCAGAGTCCATGGCTTCTGGCGTTGAGTTCTCCCAGGAATCGAACTGGTCCGAGCTTCCAAAGGCACGTCGTCCAAAAATGAGCGATGAAGTAGACGACTGACCTCGTTCACGTGGTCGTGGGAACATCTTCTTGCTCATCTTTGATGAAATAACTCTCACGAAAATGACAAGAACGTAAAAAAATGCATAACAGCGCGAGGCCCAGAACACCAGTGAGCTCTGGGCACTTCTTTCTCTTCCTCCTTTCGCCCTCACTAACAAAAACAGTAGAGAAAAGGGTACTTGAGGCTAAAAACGTTTTTCCACCACTACGCTCAGCAATATTATCGAAGGTTCACCACAAAAGTGTTGCGACTATATCAGCAGTAAATCGAGCGCTTCCACGTATCCCGATGCAGAAAGAAAACAAATGGCTGATTCTTTTAACACCTATTTTCCGTATATTGTCACGGCCGACGATCGTGTTTTGGGGATACGGACGCCTTTTAGTAATGTCTCCACGCAATTGTCAGGCCATACCATAACTGGAGATACCATAACTGTATCTGGGATTTTCTTCCTTATTGCTAAGGCTACCTGTAAAAAAAACAAAAAAAAAAGCTGTGATGCAGATCGTATACCGAACTCTTCCCAGGCGCTATGCGAAGCCATTTAGTAAATATCTCTATTTTATATATTCTAAATCAATTCAGGAAAGCTGCATCCCAGCAGAATAAAAGGTTACGAAAGTAATCCCCATCCACAAATCAGGTGACATAACGTTCCCTTGCAATTGCCGGTCAATCTCTCTCACATGCATTTGTTCAAAAATTTTACAGCACATTAAAGTTTCTGAAAGAGCATGCTGCAACCAATATCATGTTCCGGAGAAGAAGACGACAGATGAGACAAGAACATGAAGGGAAAGAAGAGAAGGAAGTGGTCAAGATAGATCCCTGTAAACAAATAAGTACATTTAAACTCGTACTCTATATTTGGCGCAGCCGGCCATGTGGCCTGAAGTAACGTTGGCAAGGACATTGACATTGAGGGATAGATTGCAAGAAGGAGACAAAGCACACGAATAACACCTTGTTGCGAGGAAGGTGAGGAAGAGCGGCTGATTCTCGAAGCAGTTTGCGACTCACTAAGAGCACAGAAACCAGATCGAGAAGAGATTAGGCCTGTGAGTTTCGAGGCGGCGTTCAATGCAGTCAACTTGTGGCTTAGATTTTATGAATACGTATGTGCGCTAAACCACTGGACGTCATTGGACGACAGTGGCTTGGTGAAAAAGAGGAAGACTGAAGAGACAGGAGCTGGAAAGGGAAGAAGAGAAGGAAGTGGTCAAGATGGATACCTGAAAATAAATGAGTACATTTTAACTCGTACTTCAAAACTAACGGCATTATTCATCATAACTAGCATGGTTTCAGAGGTGGAATGTCTGCGGTTACTCAACTTGTCGAACTTTTTCGTGACCTCCCTTAGGAAATTAATGACCGCAGTCAAATAGAAATAATTTTTCTCCCCTACTCGAAGGGTTTTGATCGTGTTTCACACGCTAAATTGCTCTTTAGGCATAACTGCATACTTGGGGAAGGACCTATCGTAAGTTCGATAGGCGTCTACTTGTCTGAGCGTCGGTAGTTTGTACAGTATAAGGACCACGCTTCTGATACCGCCTCCATTATTTCTGGCGTTCGGCAGGGTTCAGTGCCACCACCACTTTCATTTTTCTTATTTATGAATGACATAGCACACCACGTCGATGTCAACATACGTTTGTTCGCAGACGACTGCGTATTCTATCACGAAATACGTTCTCTAGCGGACGAGGCAGCGTTGGACACGGCATTCAACAACATCGTACAGTGGGGCAATTGGTGGCAAACGGCTATGAATTAAAAAAAAAACTGTATCAATGTCACTTGCAAAAAAAGAAATCAAAGCGTAACTGCTGTTATTGCTACATCACTGTCATCTTGGAACCGTAAGGGAAATACGTCGGCGTAACTATCTACCAAGACCTCGGTTCCTGTACTCATGTGCGGTATATCACCAAAAAAGCAAAGAACAGACTATTCCTTATAAAACGCCTTGCCCTATTCCACCCATGAGACCAAACTTCATGGTTATAAGGTTCATATGCGCGCAACCCTCGAATATGCGAACATCGTCTGGTGTTTGTTTCTACAAAAAGGTATAGCCACGCCTGAGTCGGTGCAGTAAAAAGCGGACCGATTTATCTACAATACGAATCAGCGCATCGACTCGCCCACAGCACTGCTTTCACGCGCTGGCCTTTGCCACCTTATCCAGCAGCGCAACCCTCCATGGACTGAAATTTTTATATTTATTAGCTCATAATAGGCGGAAGATAAATGCTGCTACTTATGTCAATTTTAGTCGTTTCAGGGAACTACGACACAAACATGAATTTACGCTATTTCCTTATTCTTTTTCCACCCGAGCTGTGCGCAATTTGAACGCACTGAATAGACCTGTAACATCGCAGAATACGCTACAAAGCTTTGGTAAGCTCGCAGGGGAGTCAGTGCTGTCTACAAGCTGAACTTCATGCTTTCTCTGAATTCGTGTTCAAGGCCATTTTCTTCTTCCTTGATTTTAAGCCAATAACAATTTTTCGTTAATCCTTCTTCGTTTTACACCGATTTTGTAAAAAATTAAATTATGGGGTTTTACGTGCCAAAACCACTTTCTGATTATGAGGCACGCCGTAGTGGAGGACTCCGGAAATTTTGACCACCTGGGGTTCTTTAACGTGCACCTAAATCTAAGCACACGGGTGTTTTCGCATTTCGCCCCCATCGAAATGTGGCCGCCGTGGCCGGGATTCGATCCCACGACCTCGTGCTCAGCAGCCCAACACCATAGCCACTGAGCAACCACGGCGGGTACACCGATTTTGTAAAAAAGAAAAATTCAGTGATTTCTTCTGATGTGTATGCCAAAACAAGTGTTTGAAATTTGTTTTCATTGTATGCCACATTGTACGTTTGTTGTTCACTGGATAGTATGCCTGTTTGAACTGAATTGTATACCTCTCGCATTCCAGCCCATTCATGTAATTATACCCAAGTGAGATTGGCAGTATGTGTATGTGCTAAATAAGAATAAATTAAATAAATAAATATAGGAGGCGTTGACAGAGCGGGAGAAAGGGAACACCGGCTCTGGCACCGGCGCGCAAGCCGTTGCGTGAGGGAAGAGGGCATCGCCAGCTCGGTGGCGTGCGGCGTCGGCACCGCAGGACACCACTGCTTGCTGGCGCTAGAAGCACGTGCCGCTATGACACATTACTCGCAGCGCGAAACTCGAAGGAACGCTCAGCACCGTTCAATGGGACATTATTGCTTTCACATTCACAATTTATAAGAAGTGCTTAGGTTTTGTGGGATTGTTTTAACTGAATCGATGAATGAATTTATTTCCATACATATACAAGTTTATGGAGAATATAAGAAAAAAAGTTACGAAAGAGCAACTTGACTAGTCCTTAAACCTACTCGTGACAGGAGCAGCAGCAGAAAACAAACACATGGCAAAAAGGGAGGGTAAGAGAGAAAGAACAAAACAAAAACAATAAACGTTCTCATACAAATGTTCATACAGCAGATAGCAATAAAAAATACATAACTCAATAAGAAGAAGCCTACTTATACAGAGATTAAAGGCAAATAGGCACCAAAGTAATTTATTAACCCGTTTTTACTGCAAGAACAAACATCAATAGCATCGTTTATTAACTTGCTTAATGATTGCGCTAAAGTGTATGAAAGCTTTTGTTTCGCATACTTGTTACGTGGGTATGGCACAAACAAATATTCCGGAAATCTTGTAGCAAAATAGCTTCTACTTCGTGTCAACTTGGCTATAGATCTGGAGTCTTTTTCTTAAGAAAAGAGAATGTCTAAGAGCTTAGTTGATATATCGCTCTTACAAAGGAGCTTTAGGTGAGGCGGAGATACTCTGGCGCTTATAACGTTTATTTCCGACGAATAATTAACAGAAACATGCAGCTTCGCCCGAAAGGCAAATCATTGAGTACTGTAGCAAATTATTAGACAGCCATACGCAGTGAGTGTATTAGTTTTATCAGCTTAATGTTTAAACTGCTGTGACATTCACTTACAAAGGAAATTAACAAGCATCATGTTACATGCCCACAAGCAAACACCAACACATCACTCGATGAGCATAGAATATCGCTGCCCAAACCTTGGCGTGATGAAGAGCGGCAGCAGTGGCGAGCGAATCCCCCTTCGTGCTGCCTCACGATTCCACGCCAACTAAGCGCGCGAGAACACAGCGCACATAAAGCCATCGGCTATGTTTAGTTGGTTAACCATCGAACGCGCCGGAGATTAGAGAGATTTAGATAATTGGGACGCAATCGTTGGGGCTACATAGCGCTTGAGACCACGGTACTGCCCTCGCACATTCCTTTACGTAGGAGTCCGCGCATGCGCAGTACCGTGGCCCCAAGCGCTATTGCGCCCCAACGCTTGCGTCCCTCTAATTTAAAACGCTATATTATCTCCGAAATATTACGTGTGCGGCCATGCTAAACGGGGCCCAGCGCAGCCGCGGTTGGAGCAGAAGCGCAGACGCGGGCTTCCTGGCCTCCCTCTAAGCTTGTACACATTTCCCCGCACCCCTTTAACCTTTGCGTGCGCAAACAGTCGCCGCTCCTCCTCCCCACTTTACTCCCTCACATGCACGAGAAGACACCGTCGCACCAAGCCAGCGTACTTCTCGGCTCACCATCGCACGCTTTTCTACGGAACTACAGCATACGGAGCGCGGCCGCAGTGTTATCGCACTTGTACTTCATATAGAACATCGAGGCGGCGCCAACAACTCGCCTGGAGGGCCCACATAATCGCTATCGCAATAAGATTAAGATAAATATTGTAGTCACATTTTACTGCTCCCTCCTATATTACTTCTAGAAGATAGCACACAATTGGAGATATTCCTTACAAAACTGCCATGCCAAATTCTGGAAATATTGAACAAGAGCACGCCCAGAAGCAGTTTCAAGTGGAAACGGCCCGATACGAATCGTGCCACGATGTTTGAATGATGATATGTAAAGGTAAACACGGATACGGCTCGTCGAGGCCAAACGTGCCATATTCCCAGCTGTGATGATGTTTTATTTCAATGTTCGTGGTATTTTTCATCACGGGCAGTTTCTTTCAAATATAATAGCTCGACGGACTTTTCTGCTTTACCGGGGCACTCGGTTTGAATATTGCCGAGATGTTGCGTTGAAAGTTATCAGTATGCTTGAATTAAATGCGCCTTTTAAGACCTTTATAAACAGGGATGCATTAAAACGTGACTGCTTCCCCGTTTACCATATAAGCACGTTACATGAAAGCGCTAATAAAAATTTTATTAGCAACATTTTGGTAATTACGCTGTAATGTATTTTTTAGCTGCAAAGCATGTCCATATGGCCTATGATCTCCTCTGCAAGAACGCCACATTTTAATACTAAAGCCCAGTGATAAAAAATAAAGAGCAAGTATAAAATCTGTATAGTGTAAAAATAAAAAACATCAATAATTAATGTGCCATACGAAGAGCTCTCGATTGCCGAACGGAAACTATCCCTTTCTTATGCTGAAGATATTAAGAAATACACTCAAAAGCTGCACAGAGTGTCGCTTGTTACGTTGCAACACCACAAAGGCGTTAATTTGACATTTGCCACAAGGCAAACACCCGCCCCTCCATCAGCGCCTATCCAGACCTCAACGGAGCGTGGAAACCGACTCTGGACGCGTCCCCAAAAAGGCATCACCCCTCCATTACCTGGCAGCCTGAGCTAAGGAAGAAAACGGAGGAAACAGCGACAACAACCTGGGATTCGCAGTAAATTATACGTTTGCCACGAGGCAAACCAACACCAATTCATCAGCGCCTATCCAGAGTAACGTGTGCTAGCGGGCTGGTTGGTACATGGCTTTTAGAAATGAGTTTTGGCGCAAACAATTAGACAGGGACTACAGAAACAGGACTGTGCCTACACATAGTGTATTAAGGACGTATTAGTCACTTTTAGTATGCTTGGACAAGGGCTCAAGTTTACCCATGAACTTCCTACTTTTGAGAAGCTGAAATTTTTAGACCTTCATCTCACCCTGCATGAAAACCACGTTTGTTCGATGTACCACCCAGTGCACAGAACGAATTCTTGGCATTTCATCCCGCACATTCGAAAACAGTAAAATGACCTATTGCCATTGCAAGGTTACAGTTGGCTCTTATTAGGTGTTGCCCCCACGTCATTGAAGAAAGCTTTATTTGCAGGGGTCTAGGCTTGGCTCGGCGGGCTTCCCTGCTTTTTTGTTAGTTTCGTGAGCGAAGCTGCGTTGAACAAATTTCAGCTCCCTTCCTGAATTTCAGAAGAGAAAATCGGAAAGATATCCTCCTCCGGCTGAACTACGTCTCCCGAGCTAGCTCACTTCGGCCTCCGTCTCTGCACTGTGTTCCGCGTCATTACACAGCGGCTGATCCCCTTTATGAATTTCTTTTCAGGAAATAACGGCTTAACCACGCTTCCCGAGCTAGTGGTTCCATCGTCTTTCTTTGCACTGCGTTCCGCCTCATCACACCAGCGCCAGACCTTATTCTCGAATTTCGGTTGATGAAATCAGTTCCTCTCGAAATTCCCCAGCGGAGAGCTTCTATTTCGCGAGCAAACTCGCCTTCAATAAACTTTATATGCCTGCCTCGGCTGCGATTAGTCAGGCTTCGACCTGCGAGACTTCTCCGGCATCAGCTCAAGCAACCCCTCCGGCCATATGTCCTGGTGAAATGATCGCCTCTCACAAATTTGTTCAGAATTGATCAGAATTGACTGACATCATTGCCTGCTTCGTAAGGCTGAAGCATACTGGTCATTCCTACGTTTTGCGTTTTTTTTTTTCGGGGCTCTCTCCGCACCGCGCTCTAATCCCGCTTTCTCCTAATCTCGCGAGCTCAATTTCATACTACATTCGTTCGCTCTCAAGCAGAATATCTACCTGCCTTCGTTTATCTTGCTTCACTTTCGCATCCACTCTTTCTATCCTCTCTCGTTCCGAGCCGTCTTTTTCCTGACATATCTTTTCCCAGGCCTCGATCTGTGAGCTCGTCCTCATGGAAACTGACTTCGTCTATCGTCGTGCGAATTTCAGGCTTCCTCAACCTATGGTTGTTCAACCTACCGAGCTTCGCTGCTAAGAGAAAGAGCTCCTCTTTTTTCGTCACTGAAATATTTAGCTGACTACTACTGTCCCTCTATTGCCCGTGCACCGGGTGGCCATAAATTACAGCTCATTGCCAGATAGAACCCTGTCCTCATCGTCCGGCAAAATGTAGTCACTCAAGCACTCACTCATCGTTAAGCTTGCGAACGTCGTGTCTCCCGGAGGCACTTACCCAGGTCCGCCGATCTCAGATGCTGGAACTGTCTTCTGTTGTTCTTCCTTCCAGGTTCCTCGAGTCGTCCAAGATGGTGATGAAGTATGGGGTTTTATGGCGCAAGGGTCAGGTACGGTCAAAGAGCGCCATGTCTGTGGTAGTGAGTTTGCATTGTAATTATGATTACTATGAAATTGGTGTGACATGGCTGTAGAGGGGCCTTAAAATATACGGTCTAAAGTGCGTAAAATCTGTATAATAAAATTATGGCGATGACGTATGACTTCTACTATGAACATTTCGCTGCATTTAAAAAGAATGATACGATAGGTAAAATATATCACATTATAAGAAATGCTAGAGCACTACTGCCTCCTAAGAGCCCTTGAAACACAAGGGCCTGGAGGCAGGTGCTATACAGTACAACTATCCCAGCGGCATCCTCTAAAGAGAGGAAGCGCTACGAGTGTATGGGACTAATAAAATGCAAGACCCCATTTCTGAGGAAACCTAGGACTGCGTCTGTATTAAAAAGCGGTTCTGGACCGAGAAACATTGCAGGATGAAGAGGAATCTGCTGTCGGCATGCTAAAGGAAAATGTCTCTTTCTCTCAGATTCGGCTTCCCGACACTCCAGGAGAACGTGGAGTACGGTCAGCCTCTCCCCGCACCTACCACAGGTTGGTGGCTCTCTTCCAGTAAGTTGAAAACTATGTGTACCAAATGTGTGTCCTATTCTGAGACGACAGAATAGGACATCTGTTCGGTGCGATTTTGTAGTAGAGGGCCAGAGTCCTAACTGTGGCTTTATTAGGTGGACCTTATTATCTGTTTCAGCGCCCACATGCGTTGCCAGTGGTCCCGCAGCCTCCTTCGCAAGAAAGGCCTCAGATCTGTGACAGGCACTTCAGCGGTAGGGTTAACGGCTTGCGATGCGATAGACGTGGCCATCTCGCCCGCCAGAACGTTGACCTCGATGCTCCGATGGCCAGGCACCCAGCATATAATGATATGCTGGTTAGATATGTACGCTTTACACAAGACGGTGTAGAGCTTATTAGGTACGGGATTTTTGTGTCTATAAAGTGACAACAAGGCCTTCACGACGCTTAGGGAGTCTGTATATATCGCTGATTTTTGAAGTTTTGATTTTCGTATATGATTTACAGAGGACAGTACTGCGTAGGCCTCGGCCGGGAAGATACTTGTTTCCGGATGCAGTACACCAGATCCTGAGAACGATGGGCCGAAGGCAGCATGAGACACCCCGGCATTTGACTTCGAAGCGTCTGTGTAGAACTCTGCGCAGGAGTGCTTGTGCTGGAGTTCTAGAATATTCATTCGGATGTCTATCTCTGGTACGTGTTGTGTTACTTCTAAAACGGATCTGTCACATTCTATTAGCTGCCACTCCCAAGCTGGTAACAGCTTGGTTGGATGCATTAGGCGAAGCTCCAGGAGTGGGACACGCATTTCACCACTAAGCTCCCTCACACGCAGCGAGAAAGGCTGTCTTACGGAGGGACAATTATGAAAGAGTGTAGCATATGTCGTATCCTTAATGGTATTAAAACACGGATGTTGAGGATTAGAGTGGACTTTAAAAAATATGTTTGGCTGATGTATGTTCTCTGCAGAGGAAGTGACCACTCATTCGATTCTGCATATAAGCTTTCAATGGGACTTGTTCTGAAAGCTCCAGTGGCCACTCGGATTCCTAGATGGTGGACCGGATCTAGCATTTTTAGCGCGCTCGGGGCTGCAGAATGATAGATCACGGCACCGTAGTTCAACCGTAATCGGATGAGGCGCTTGTAAAGATTCATTAAACATTTCCTGTCGTTGCCCCATGTTGTGTGGGACAACACTTTAAGTAAGTTCATTGTTTTTAAGCATTGGACCTTGAGGTACTTTATGTGTGGAATAAAAGTTAATTTCGAATCAAGTATAATGCCTAAGCACTTGTGTTCTTTGTTCACAGGAATTGGCTGACCATACATTTCTATACTGGGTTCTGCAATGAGCCCTCTCTTTCTTGTGAAAAGCACACAGGAACTTTTGTTGGGGTTAACTTTAAATCTGTTTTCTTCTACCCATTTTGACACTTTGTTCAAGCCTTCTTGTACTTGCCTCTCACATACTGTAAGGTTGCAGGATTAGAAACCTGTCTGTATGTCGTCTACGTAAACAGAATAAAAAATGGCTGGCGGTAATGAAGCACGAAGGGCGTTCATTTTCACGATGAAGAGCCTGCAGCTAAGTACACCTCCTTGAGGTACACCAGTTTTCTGTATAAATGGTGGCGACAATACATTGCTGACTTTCACGCAGAATGTACGGTTGGACAAATAGCTTTCTATTAGGACGAACATATTGCCACGGATGCCAATTCCCGACAAATTTCTCAAGATTCCGTAGCGCCACGTAGTGTCATACGCCTTCCCCATATCGAGGAATACGGATAGGAAATATTTTTTATGTAGAAAGGCGTCGCGAATGTTTCCCTCAATGCGCACAAGGTGGTCGGTTGTCGACCGCCGTTTTATGAAGCCACACTGAAAGGGATCGAGCATATTGTTGAGTTCAAGGAAATGTATAAGTCTGCGGTTAGCCATTTTTTCAAAAAGCTTACAAAGACAATTTGTAAGAGCTATCGGACGGTAACTTGCTGCCAAAGAAGGGTCCTTACCCTTCTTAGGAACAGGGACCACAATCGCCTGTTTCCATGTAGATGGGAGGTATCCCGTAGCCCAAATAGCGTTGAAAAGCGTGAGTAGTGTAAGTTTGGTGTCAGTATGTAAGTTTCTGATCATTTCCTACATGACTCCATCAGGTCCCGGTGCAGAGCTATTGCATGTGTTCAAGACAGCTCTCAACTCAGCAATACTGAAAGGCCGGTTATAAGGTTCATTCTGTCTGGTTTTTCGCATTATTGGCTTACATTATTCTATTTGTTTGTATTTCAAAAAGATTGCAAATATTGATTTCAACTCGACACGCTCTCAAAATGTTCCCCAAGTGAGTGTGCCTGAACTTTCAGTGTTTCACCTTGTGTGTTTACCAAAGGAAGTAAATATGTTTGTCGGCCTTTTATCATATTAACCCTGTTCAAGACTTTGGCCTCATCTGTATAGGAGTTGATACCGGATAAAAACTTCTGGCAACGCCCTCCTCTGGCCTGTCGGCGGGTTCGCCTGCCTTGTGATTTCACTTCTTTAAAATTGATAAGATTCTCCGTAGTGGGGGAGGCGCATAGCAACCCCCACGCTTTGTTTTGTTTCTTACGAGCGATCCTACAATCGTCGTTCCACCACGGGACACGCCGTTTGCATGCCAATCCATTTATTTGGGATATACATTTAGTTGCGGCATCTATTATGAAGGCTGTACAATATTCCACAGCAGCATCAATTCCTAACAAGGACATGTCATCGCATGATATTCTAGTTAAGTTTCGGAATTTCTCCCAGTCTGCTGTGTCAATCTTCCACCCAGGAGCCTGTGGTGGATATTCGTTTTCTTTAAGTGTTCTTAATAGTATGGGGAAATGGTCGCTTCCGCAAGGATTGTTCGTAACTTCCCATTCGAGTTCAGGCAGTATGGACGGGGAAACTATGCTCAGATCAATTGAAGAAAAGGTATTGTTTGCAAGACAGTAATATGTGGGTTTCTTCTTATTCAGAAGGCATGCACCAGAAGAAAAAAGGAACTGTTCAACAACACGACCTCGCGCATCTATACGAGAGTCGCCCCACAGGGAGCTGTGTGCATTGAAATCGCCAAGAACAACATAAGGTTCTGGCAATTGATCTATAAATGATTGGAATTCATGTTTCGTTAATTTGTAGTGTGGGGGTACGTAAAGCGAGCAAATGGTGCCGAGCTTATTTAGAAGAACAGTTCGAACCGCCACTGCTTCAAGGGGCGTTTGTAGCTGCAAACGTTGACACGCTATGCCTTTCTGAATAACAATGGCAACACCACTCGATGATGCGAGAGCATCATCGCGATCTCTGCGAAACGTAACATACTGTAGGAGGAAATTTGTGTGTTCCGATTTTAAGTGTGTTTCCTGTAGACACAGCATTTTTGGATTGTGTTTGTGGATGAGTTCCTGGATGAGTGTATGAGTGTTGTGGATGAGTGTATAATAGCTGTGTCTTACCAGTACTCACCTACGGGTCAGAAACCTGGAGGCTTACGAAAAGGGTTCTACTCAAATTGAGGACGACGCAACGAGCTATGGAAAGAAGAATGATAGGTGTAACGTTAAGGGATAAGAAAAGAGCAGATTGGGTGAGGGAACAAACGCGAGTTAACGACATCTTAGTTGAAATCAAGAAAAAGAAATGGGCATGGGCAGGATATGTAATGAGGAGGGAAGATAACCGATGGTCATTAAGGGTTACGATCTGGATTCCAAGGGAAGGGAAGCGTAGCAGGGGGCGGCAGAAAGTTAGGTGGGCAGATGAGATTAAGAAGTTTGCAGGGACGGCATGGCCACAATTAGTACACGACCGGGGTTGTTGGAGAAATATGGGAGGGGCCTTTGCCCTGCAGTGGGCGTAACCAGGCTGATGATGATGATGATCCTGCACATCATCAATGTTTCTAAGAAGACCTCTGACGTTCCATTGTAGTATCCGTGTATCCAAATTTGAAGTAAATAGGTGCTGTGTGTACGGAAACAGAAATATTATTTACAGATATTTCAAAGATTAGATTACAGAGCTCTTCCGAGGCCCTGTGATCGGGGTCTTGCCCTTCTTGGACCGTTCCAGAGAGCCTCGCCGCTCCTTAGGCGCTTGGCGCCCCTTGAGGATTGGTGTAGTGTCCATTGCCTCTTGTGAGGCGCCGGACACGTGCTCTTGCGAGCGAGAAGTTACCAGGCAGACCCCTGCGCCCACCAGCCCGGAGGTTGGTGGGGCTCCCTGGGTGATTTGGCTGTGCTGGCCGTGGCCAGCGCTGGAAGGGACCTGGGAGGTTGAGGCAGCCTCGGCTGTGCCCACCTTCGGGGTCGATGGTCCCCTCTCCTCGGTTGACGGAGCAGGGCTAGCTGCAACCGCCGCGGGGGCAGATGGCGTAACAGCCGACTCAGTGCTTGTTGGTCGGACAACTGCCGGAGGCCGTTGCGACGCTGCCCCCTGACGCGCCACATCAGCAAAGGTTTTCTTGGGCAGGTATGATACCCGCCTGCGTGCCTCCTTGAAAGTTATGTTTTCCTTGACTTTGATTGTAACAATTTCCTTTTCTTTTTTCAGGAAGGGCACGACCGCGGGTACGCGGCGTGCTCCCCATCACAGTTTACACAGTGGAGAGCGTTCGCACAAGCTTCAGTGGTGTGTTCGTGGGCACTGCATTTCGCACATGTTTGGGGGCCGCGGCAGCTCTGCGCACTGTGGCCGAAGCGCTGGCATTTGAAACATCGTAGTGGATTTGGCACGTACGGCCTAACACGGAGCTTTATGTACCCGACCTCGATTGACTCGGGTAGGACACTTGAATTGAAGGCGAGTATTAGGTGTTAGGTTCCAATCTCTTTACCATCCCGCCTCATCTTTATTCTTCTCACATTGGCAACATTGTACTCACTAAAGCCCTCCAAGAGCGCTGCGTCTGTCAGGTGAAGCAAATCGTCGTCTGAGACAACGCCGCGGGTAGTGTTCATAGTTCGGTGCGGAGTTACTGTCACTTGAACGTCCCCAAATTACACGAGACTGGATAACTTTTCAAGTTGTTTCAGATCCTGGAGCTCCAACAGGGGATCTCCACTTGCCATCCTTGTTGCCTTGTAACCTGGACCAAGGGCCTCAGTTATAGACTTTGATACTAGAAACGGGGAGATTGCGCGTACATGTGGATCTGACTTTTTCGAGTGAATGATGTGAAATTGTGGGAAGTTGTGTCTTTGACGTCCAAAGAACTGAAATACATCTTCGGTGCGCCCTATTTTCTGAGGGCGATCTGGGAGCGTAGGGAAGGAACTAGCCATAGAATAATGTAATTTTCGGCATTAACGCCAGCCACCTACCGTGGAGCCCTACAAGGGACGCTACAGGGACTGTAAGAAACAGGTCCTGTAAGCGCCAGCTACACGTTATCACTATAACCCAATATGAGATAACCTAGGTTGGCTATTCACACAAGATTAACCCTTGCTGCCTGGAAAAAAATGGGAGTAAGAGGAAGCTAGGAGAAGACAGGAAAGATGAAAAGTGAGAGAAAGACGAAGGCTGGAGGGAGAGAGAGACAGGAAAAGGCAACTACCGATTTCCCCCGGGTGGGTAAGTCCGGGGGTGCTATCTACGTGAAGCCGAGGCCAAGGAGGTGTGTTGCCGCCAACGGGGGGGGGGGGGCGTAAAGGTCCAAACACACGGCATTGGCTCAACCCCCAGGATCCCCTTTTCCCCAGGCATGGCTAAGCCGCGCACGGCTACGCGCGGGAAGGTCGGACCCTCGTGTGTTCGGGTACGTGGTGTCGCAAGACACCAAACGCCTACTGACGCAGACTCCACGCCGGTAATGCGACGATTGTGGTTCCCTGAGCGACCAACAGGTCTGCTTATCCTGGATCCGCAGAAGTCGCTCTTCAGCCTGTAGTTTCCCTCTATCTTTGAAGTTCCTGTGTCCCGGAGCCAGGTACGCAGGTCCACCGATCACAGATCGTGAGGATTGCCTTCTTGGTCTTTGCCAGATTCCTCGAGTCGTCCAAGACTGCACGGCGTTTCTGCGATGCTTTGGCCTCCCTGAGCCACGAAGAGGAGGTCTGCTGATCCTGGATTCGCAGAAGTCGCTCTTCTGTCCGTAGTTTGCCCCGATGTTGCCAAGTTCGTCTCTCCCAGAGCCACGTATATAACCGCCCATGCCAGATCGTTAGAACTGCATTCATGAACTGAGCGCTGTCAACCAGTTTGCTGCGGCTTAGGTTGGTGTTATAGCGAGCGATCCACCAAGCCCATCGAGGGCTCCGTCTGGCTGTAGTAATGAAGGGAAAAGGGTTTATTGGCTTTGTTACTTGACTCCAGTTACGGAAGCCCACTCCATGAATGAGCAAGGTAAACGTCCGAGTCCTTATCATGACCCTCTGTCGATTACTCGAAAAGTATCTGGTTTTAATACAGTCACCTTCCCTAGGCGAGCCAACTAGGGTATCTGAAGACTGTCCAGCAGAAAATCACAACCGTCCATTCTGTTGCGATTGCACGCCCACGCTCGCAACACTACGCAGTAGCTCCGCTTCCGAAGTCCGATGATATCGAATAAGCAGCACGACAGCAACCTGTGAATCCAGGGTCGCCGTTGTAGTTTCGTAGCATTGGGTTGGGCTCCCCCTTTCGTCCGTAGTTCAGGCGGTTAAGTAATTGTGGGCTTGGGGGCCTTTTGGGTTGATGGCCGTCTGGAGTTGGTGTCCATGCTGTGTTGACCTCTGGATAGGCTGCGTATAGTCGAGTTTGCGGCTACTCTGGCGCCATCTGCCGCAGCGATGCGACAGCTCTGTGCAGGTGGGCCAGCGGCTCCGCCGGATCGTCGCGTATTACTTCACGAGCACTGCACTTAGTGCCGGCCAGGCGTGTGTCCTTTTAATTTCTCATTGAGCCCCTCTCTTTTCTTTCGAATTCTTTTTGCGACATCGCAATGGCATGCCCAAGCAAACAAATCCGAAAGTGGAATTAGACCTTGCGAAATGGCCATAATCAACCTCCATCATTGTACATGATAAAAAACAAACATTCGCGTCATATAATTTCACACACAGATTGGTAAATATCATTTTTCAGCTGCAGTTGGCTCCGAATAGTTCCCACAGGAATCAAATAGGATATGCTCTAAGCTTCTCGTCAATGGAGAAAAAAGCTCAATCGGAAATCATCCTGACCCATTTTGCGTACGTTTACAATGTGCGCCAAAATGAGGGGTATATTCAGATGCAAATGAGGACCTTACAAATAAAGGCTCATTTGCCTCACTTAAAGTGTGAAGCCACTCGTATTTGCGCTGATTACGTCTGCAAGTAAGTACTGGTTCTATGTTCAGCAGTGAGCCATGACAGACTGCTTACAACTGCTTCAAAACCGCAAAGGTTTTTATTTGGCGCAATGTCCGACGATGACGAAGCACACAGAACGTTAGAACACCGCGGTGTCACTCAGTCACTTTCAATCAAAATCCCATCCTACCATGTCACATTTCTCAATTTCGATCAAACAGGGTCACTGCTACATGCTTCGACAATTCGAATCGAGTTAGCTTAGCTCACTCGGCATGACGGTACTGACGATAGCCTACGATCGCCATGGCGAAGCTCGAACTCGATGCGCGGATCGCGATTGACTTAACGCATATAGAGCAAAATAGCAATCCAAAGTAACCGTGCAGCTGCATCCAGTGCGGATCGGGCTCTATGGCGATCCAAAGGAACAATGCGACATGGCCATCAAATAGTAGGACGCGGCTCACACTGCGCCGGAGGGAAATGAGGTATGTATCGCGAACAGCGACGTGTTGAATGAAATCGGTCAACCTGTTAGAAGCGCAACCTTTTTAGGATACCAGTTTAATTAATTCACTGTTAGTGTCACAATAGGCTTTACTCACGTGCAGGATGACTTTGTACAGTTTTCCTAGCTGCGAACGGCAATTAAGGTGAACGTCAAGGCCAGCCACTTTCGCGGAGAGAACATGTGAAGTAGCGCATAGCTTGCCTTGAAAGTGTTCTCCTATTCTTTTATTATGGCGGAACCCGCAAAAACTGTTGGCGACATCACCGAGGACCACGCTTGCACCGGCATGTACAGAAAAAACGGCGAATCAAGGCTATACGTGCGACTTTCGGCGACAGGTGCACATAGTTCAAATTTCGCGGTCTTCCTGCCTTCCCAGTGTCGCACCGCACACCGCAGGCGGCTCTGAGCAGCGCGGCAGCGCAGCTGCTCAGTGGCGTCGCCTATTCACTGGATGGAGCCTATAGCAGTTGATGGATCGGTAGTGGTTTGCCTCGGGGCAAACGTCTAATTACCTGCAAAGTCCAGGTCACCTTCGTTGTTCGATAGGATTGGATGGGGCTCCACTTTTCATAATTATTTCAGACTGTCAGGTAATGCTGGAATTGGTGGTCTTATGTGTTGTTGAGACACAACAGTAGGCGCAGTCATTTATTGTTTTGATTGACGGTCGTTATTAAACTCATAAATGATATCACATTCATTGATATTGTCAAATTGATTCACGTACTCCGCTGGGTGGTCGGTTGGTCCGGATTGTTGTGGCATCGCAAGGGTTGTGTCTGCAACGTGGAACTCGTAAACCCCTTCCTTTTCAGTACCGACACATGCACATTCAAATCACCGACCACGACAACAAGGCGCTACTTCACGCAAAATGAATAGGCGTGAATTGTGTGGGACGTGAAAGCTTGCGTAAACCGCTCCCTTTTTGATACCGAAACATGGACATTAAAATCACTACCAACGACAACAGGGGTACCGTCAACGCTGATGATTCCCGCAAAGTGAGTAGCATGAACTTTACGGGGGTATCAGGAATTACTTTTTGCTTACTTTGGAAGTATGAGTACTTGCAGGGGTATAAGCCATTAATGAGGATAGTTTTCGTTCACGGATAACGAAAATGCCCGGAAAAATGTCCCTCTTTTCGGATGGGGCTATCTTGCTCTTTTAATACATGTTGCTCTTATCATTTTCGCGCCTTTTAACGCCAGAAAGCGTACTGATTAGTTCAGCAAAAGTAGGTATGAGTGTAAATTTTTTTCTCTGCTGAGTTGTAAATTCCAAGGGCATTTACTGTGTTCATCATCATCATCATCACCATCATTATCATTATCAGCCTGGCTACGGCCACTGCAGGGCAAAAGCCTCTCCCATACTTCTCCAACTACCCCTGTCCTGTGCTAATTGTGGCCATGTTGCCCATAAAAACTTCTTAATCTCATCCACCCACCTAACTTTCTGTCGCCCCCTGCTACGCTTCCCTTCTCTTGGAATCCAGGCTGTAACCCTTAATGATCATCGGTTATCTTCCCTCTTCATTACATGTCCTCCCCATGCCCATTTTGTTTCTTGATTGCAACTAAGATGTCATTACCTCGCGTATGTTCCCTCACCCAATCTGCCCTTTTCTTATCCCTTAACGTTACACCCATCATTCTTCTTTCCATAGCTCGTTGCGTCATCCTCAATTCAAGTAGAACCCTTTTCATAAGCCTCCAGGTTTCTGCCCCGTACGTGAGTACTGGTAAGACACAGCCACTATACACTTCTCTCTTGAGGGATAATGGCAAGCTGCTGTTCATGAGCTGAGAATGCCTGGCAAACGCACCCCACCCGATTCTCTTTCTTCAGATTATTTCAGTCTCATGATCAGTATCTGCGGTCACTACCTGCCCTAAGTAGAGGTATTCCCTTACCCATTCCAGTGCCTCGCTACATATCGTAAACTGCTGTTCTCTTCCGAGACTTTTAAACACGCTTTTAAGCTTTAGTTTTCTGCGGATTAATTTTTAGACCCACCCTTCTGCTTTGCGGCTCCAGGTCAATGAGCATGCATTGCAATTGGTCCCCAGAGTTACTAAGCAAGGCAATATCATCAGGGAATCACAAGTTACTAAGGTATTGTCGATTAACTCTTATTCCCAATTCTTTCCAATCCAGGTCTCTGAATACCTCCTGTAAACAAGATGTGAATACCATTGGAGAGATCATATCTCCCTGCCTGACGCCCTTCTTTATTGGGATTTTGTTGCTTTCTTTATGGAGGACTATGGTGGCTCTGGAGCCGCTATATATATTTTTCAGTATTTTTACATACACCTCGTCTACACCCTGATTTCGTAATGCCTCCATAACTGCTGAGGTTTCGACTGAATCAAACGTTTTCTCGTAATCAGTGAAAGCTATATGTAATGGTTGGTTATATTCCGCACATTTCTCTATCACCTGATTGATAGTGTGAATAAGGTCTATTGTTGAGTAGCCTGTAAGAAATCCTGCTTGGTCCTTTGGCTGACAGTATTATAAGGTGTTCCTGATTCTATTTACGGTTACCTTAGTATATACTTTGTACGCAACGGAGAGTAAGCCGATTGGTTTATAATTTTTGAAGTCTTTGGCGTTGCCTTCCTTATGGATTAAGATTATGTTGGCGTTCTACGAAGATTCCGGTACGCTCGAGGTTATCAGAGCTTGTGTATACTGTGTGGCCAGTGTTTCTACAACAATCTACCCACCATCCTTCAACAAATTTGCTTTTATCTGATCCTTGCCAGCTGCCTTCCCCCTTCGCATAGCTCCCAACGCTTTCTTTACTTCTTCCGGCGTTACTTGTGGGATGTCAAATTCCTCTAGACTATTCTCTCTTTCATTATCGCCTTGTGTGCCATTCACACTGTATAAAGCTATATAGAACTCCTCAGCCACTTGAACTATCTCGTCCATATTAGTAATAGTATTGCAAGCTTTGTCTCTTAACGCGTGATTCTTGCCTATTCCTAGTTTCTTCTTCACTGCTTTTAGGCTTCCCCCGTTCCTGAGAGCATGCTCAATTTATTCCATGTCATACTTCCTTATGTCCGCTGTCTTACGCTTGTTGATTAACTTGGAAATTTCTGCCTGTTCTATTCTAGGTGTAGGGTTAGATGCTTTCATGCATTGGCGTTTCTTAGTCAGATCTTTTGTCTCCTGCGATAGCTCACCGTTATCCTGTCTAACGAAATTACTACCGACTTCTTTTGCACACTCCTTAATGATGCCCATAAGATTCTCGTTCATTGCTTCCACATTAAGGTCCTTTTCCTGAGTTGAAGCCAAATGCCTGTTCTTCAGCTTGATCCGGAATTCCTATATTTTCCCTCTTACCGCTAATTCTTTGATCGGCTTCTTATGTACCAGTTTCTTCCGTGCCCTCCTCAAGTCTAGGCTTATTCAAGTTCTTACCATCCTATGGTCACTGCAGCGCACCTTGCCGAACACGTTCACATCTTGTATGATGCCAGGGTTAGCACACAGTATGAAGTCTATTCCATGACTAGTCTCGCCAATCGGCCTCCTCCGCGTCCACTTTCTGCTATCCCGCTTGCGGAAGAAGGTATTCATTATCCGCATATTATTCCTTCTGCTACCTCTACGAATAACTCTCGCCTGTTATTCCTAGAACCAAGCCATATTCCCCCACTGCATAACAAGCATAACTTCAGCTGGAAAGGAGATGGCAGTATGTCGCAGAAAACAAGGGTATCATATATTCCAGTAGAAGTTCACATGAAGATGTAGAGTCGGGCTGGTCATGCAATGCGTAGGTAACAACGGTGAAAAGAGAAGGTAGGCAGTATCAACTGTGGCAAATAAGTGGACTGAATGATGAGTTTAGGGTATTTACGCGTGATTAGGTGATCCTTTAATAGTGAGTTATGGTGCTACAGTTTGTGGAAAAGACTAAATCTGAAATATTTAAGGCGGAATGAATGATACGCTAAGTTAAGTGAGTTTTTCATAGAAGTAATGGTCACGTTACGGGTATACTTACATGAGATGAAACTTGCTGCGTGATTTTGGATGGATTCTAGTGTGTTTATCTGTGTCATTTGATAAGGACCCTATACTGTGTTCGCTTATTCTTGCTTTGACCGCACTAATATTTCGTAGTGTGTTACCCATGTCGGCAGAAGCGCAGCAGGGAAATTTCGACGCAGGTATCCAACTGGGAAGAATGACTGACTGTATATGATAGCAGCAACAAAGGTGACGAGTGAAGGCAAGTGCTCTCGACAGTGGCAGATAGCTGGACTGAGCGATGAGAGATGAATGTTTGAGGGCATATGATCAATTCTGCTCTCTCAGACGAGAAAGCAGTTTGTAGACTGCTGGCAGAGGCCTTCTTCAAGTAATGAAATCAAATGAAACTATTTCCAACATTAAGTATGCTGAGGGCCGTGGTCAAGAAGCCGCTACCCGGGCTTGACTAGGGCTACGACACAGTGCAAATGGCAGGGACACGCAAATACAGCATCATAAAGATGCACTTAAAGCACAAAAAATAATAAATGCCCTATTGAAAGACCCCGTACCCAGTATCCAGTGTCTACTGCAGCGCCGTATTATGGGCCTAGTGTCGCGCGCTGAATGCTGGAGCACTGGGCAGTCGCGGCGTACTGGGAGGCGCTGGGAACTGGTGCGAGAAACAGCTCTAGCGTTTCTAAATACGCGGTGTCTGGACTCCGTACATACTTTTTAAATACAGAAAGCAACAGAGAGCGTTTACGTGCAATAAGATATGCTCCGACCAGGATTCGATCGTCGGACCTAAGTACCCTAAGTCCCCTAAGTACCCTAATCACCGATCGTCAGTGAAGTACCCTATGTCGGGTACTTCACCGTTACGCCACGCCAGTAGATGGACAAGAAAGGATAATTTGCCATGTCAAGATCAAGAAGCAGTTTTAGTTTGAGAGAGATACGTCTCGCAACGACATGATAGATGCGCTATCGCCCAGCAACTAAAAATCACGCCTGTACCACAACGAAAAATTTGCTGTCCGTATTCAGTAGCATGCTCGGTAGTGACACATCATCGATTTTCACTTGCGATTGGTATTTTAACATGGAAAAAAGTCCGAAATGAACCGCCGACCCGGGACGCTCAATGGGCTGTTACTGCCGATTTCGATAGCCGTTTTTTGTTCTTCACGCAAGGGATATGCAACGTTTTCTTAGTTCAATGATACCTTTTAGTTGACACGTCTGTCTATAGTCACATATCTTCGTCAGACAAGCACAGGCTGGTGCTGGGAGCTTTCGGCGACAGCCCATAGAACTGTGTTTATGACGCATCAAATCGGCGCTCATCGCTTCCTGTGCTGGCACTGTAGACATGAAAAAATTGTTTAGTTATGAACACTGATGCGAAAGCTGAAATATAGGGCGATATATTCTCGTTAGACTTGTTCATTCCTGAGCCTAGACACGCCGATAACGTGTTGACGGACTCCACGGATACGCAAGACCTACGCTTCGGTGGGGACGGATCTCGGCGACGGTAGCTGGCGAAAGCTAAAATGTGTGTATTTCAGCCTCAGAACTTTTTTAGTGCAATAGGGAAAGTGACAGCGCACGAATCGCCTGAGCCTTGTTATCGGTGCGATAATATCACTCAGCGGTAGGCTTCGAACTCGGGGTTCGTTCGAGCGCGCTTGAACGACTTTTCATGTCCAATCCACAACACTGCAAGAACGGCGAAAACTCCCAATGATATGTTACGAGATAACTACTAAAAACGCAACGTCCTCTGTGTTTGCGTGGTTTCGTTCAAGAATTTAGCTATCCGCCCAGTAAAAAAAAAGAAAATGCAAAAAACAAAAGTCATCTTCATTGTCAAATATGCATGAATAAACAGGGCAGCTCACGCACCTTCATTCCGAGCTGCGACACGAATTAGAGTTCTTTGACCCCAAGATATAGCGTTCTTTAGGACAAGAAACTAGCATTAAGCTATGAAATTGCATAAAGCATTTAATGTTCAGCAGCGCTCGTACTTGCGTACTGGAACCAGTGCGGCACGAACAACACCAGTGCAGTTTCCAGTGCGAACCAGCGAACTGCAGCGAGAAGCAACACTTGTACAGCACAAACCAGTGTGCCCCAGAGTCATGGCAGTGGAACCAGCATCTCTTGCAGTGGAACCCAGCTCTTATCCAGCGTTCTCGCTGGTGTCCCAGTGAGTCCCAGCGAGCGCCAGCGTACCCAGTGCGATAAAGTGCCAAAAACGCGCTGGTTTCACACTGGAAGGCACTGGAAGACGCTGGGTTTTCCAATAGGGCGCGCATAATAAATTAAACAATATTCTTAGACATATTGTGAGTACAGATCCGAAAGGAACTTATTCACAATGCATGGTGTTAGTGTTAAAGGCAGGTGAATACAGTACATTCCAATGAATGCAACATCAGCAGTAAGAATGGAACCTACAAAAAACAAATGAGATTGACATAGCACCATCTATGAAAGAAAAAAAAACAGGTACAACAAGCATTAGTTCAATAACAGCATAACAAAAGCGGTAAATTGGTATAAACGAATAGGGCATCAAGTGTGAGTTCAACAACGTACAAAAAACGATGGAGGACCGTAATCGATATCTTCACATCGTGAGTTGATTCAAGTACAATTAGTGCGTGTGCGCGGAATCTCCCACGTTTTAACGACATTACTAGACTGCTGATGGCGACCGCAAGGCGACTCACACGTTTCGCTCTAAGTAACCGTGTAATGTGGTTCGAAGAGCATCCTTCGTGTGGTGATGCTCAAGAGCAAGAAAATCTCGTTAGCCCTGGAGCATAAATAAAAGCGTCGGCGAGGGAACATGTACACGAAACAAGAGATTGTAGTCTAATGCACATTAATGGCGCCTAACACTCGCCGAGCTCGTGACTGATTTACGTAGACACCCAGGCGCTGCAAGCTGTTGAGGCAATTCCGAAAGACACTGCTCAAGGGACAAGAGCAACATTCTTTCCCTTAAGTGCAGTGACATAAAATGTCGCCTTCACAATTGCATACAGTGCAGTGCAGTGGTGACCGTGTCATGGGCCCGGCTTTCATAAGCACAGAGAGGATTTTCTGATTGAGACAAAGTCTTGTTGGTAAATTCGAAAAATGTGAGGAAGAACTGACTCACTTTTTTTGCAGATAATTTAGCGTTCCGAAACCGGACAGTGAGTCTAGCCATTACTGCTTACGCACTTTTGCCGCACAAAGAAAATAAAATACACGGTCTCATAGTCTACAGGGTGATCAATTTAAAGCTTTACGGAATTTGTTTTTATTAGCCTGTGGCAGATCGCATAATTTTAGTCCTTGAGCTCGATTATTCAGCGAGGTGGACATTACTTGCAGGAGAAGTCAAAACAGATATTCAGCTAATTACCGAACATTCACTAAATATTTTGTTAATAATAGCGTTACGACCAATACTGCAATTTACGAACTGTAGCTGTTAAGCTTGCAGGACGTATCCATTTGAATTGAATGTGCAGAATGACACCAGTTCCAAGATATTATTTCCCAACTTGTGGGACGAAATACATGGGTGTTCCAGTTAGTTTTGTGCTTGAATGCATAAAACATGGTCTTCTTCAAATTGTAAGTGTTACAACAGTGCATTTTTACTGCGACGTTGATGCCGCATATCTCCGAACTGGAGCCATTCTGTAGACTAATTTCAAGTGGACACACCTTGGAAGGTCGCCGTGGAACAGGCTACATTTAAAATTTCCGTAAACCGGATTTTGCTCAAACGGTAATCGCGACCACTGTACCGCAACTATCAGAAATAAGAGGCACTGCAGCTTAGCAGTTTAAAGACGCCAAAACAAGTGCATCTGATGAAAGCACATGGTAGTCGAAGTGTTTATTTTTACGCCATTATTCTCATACACATTAAGTAATGTTGCGCGAGATGTCAGTGCTGCCAATGTATCACCGATCGTCCAGATGCTTCAGTTTGAATGGCTTAAAGGCGACAAAGTTCGCCTTCTCCTGATTGCATTTTCATCCAGTTCACATAAAGTGCTGTTAAAATTCTTTGGAGTAGTAGCCGAATGCGCATCCGTTGCCAAGTGTATCGCGCCATTATTACTACACATAACCCATGGCACGCGTGTTCCGTCTTACCGATGCTGTCCTAATTCCTTTCTTTCTATCCCTTTTCCGCTCGTTGAATTAAGGGTCGCAGATAAATATGTGTCGGTCCGTAGCGGTAATGAGCTTTTCGTCTACTTCTCACTAGTTGCCGACACGCCCGCGTCTTTGGCTCGAGCACGTACAACGGCAAACGAGTGCAATTACGAGTTACTGGATACCCATAGTCGCTACTGGACGGGTCAATATGAGCTACGTTGCACCACATAAACTGCAGTATTCCTTCTTGCTTACATTAGCACTTCCTGGGCATTTATCTTTTATGCCTTTTACTAGTTTGTGCAAGCTTCCTCTCTACTCAGGAATGCCTCTGTTCATATCTAGTAACGCTTTCTTGCTAAAAAATGGTAAATACCCTGGAGTTTCTCATGCGAAAACCACAATATGATTGTGAGGCACGCAATAGTAGGAACTCCGAATTAATCAATTACACGACCTAATTAAGTACACGACAGTTTTTTTTGTTTTTTTGGTCACATCGAATTACGGCCGCCTCGTTTGAGATCAACCCCACGACCTCGACTTATATGCAATTCGTACTTGAGATATGTTGATTGGTGATTATGTTTGGAATTTATCTGGAACATTTGAGCTAATCGCTCTTTCGAACGATTCACGCTTTCTCTTATTCAGGAACCGCGCCATAAAACCATTAGATAGATGTTCTGCAAAATGTTGGAACCATACTACATTTACTACGGACTGGAAAACACAAGGTCAGCATGAAGTGTCCTCCTCGACTGACAGCGTTATTTGTCACTACGTTTATGTACAAAGATGAAAGAACACGAACCAAAAAAAAGTTAAGCGAGAGAAAATAGTTGCAAGTTGGGTGAGGTGATTTTGGTGTAGCAGGGAGATGAGAAATGATGAGAAATGAGAAACTGAGCAAAGCACTGAAATAATTCACCGTCATTTCCGCACGCAATCGTGCCTCGGGTGTGAGAAAATGAGCTGCTACACAAAACGCTAAGCGATAGCCAGGTTTGTGCGCATCCGACACCTCAGTCATTCGAAAAGCTACTGCAAGAGTCATCCTTGCGCGAGGAAGGCGTGCACATCAGTGTGCGGTTGTGGGCTCCTCCCTGATGTGGCTGGAGCACGATTGTTGGAAGCGCGGATTTGGAACGGGTGGTCTCCACCGGAGAACGGGGTTCGGTGGCAGATCTCTCGGACCGCTTTGGATCTGTCATTGAAATTCAGCATAAGTCATATACAGCGTTACACAACAGGTGCAAGTCATTGGCGAACCTCAGGTTGCTAGGATATTTTGAATATTTTTCACGATACGTAGTGAGAAATCCTTGTCTTAACATTCAAAGACATGTTTCCTCATATGCAGTTGAGATTTCCTTGTCTAGCGCTGTTGCATTGTGGGAAATATATCCTAGTATTAACATGTATGGTTTTTCCCATACTTCACTATGCAATGCCTATAGCTGTTAGTACATTTATAAATCGAAGACTTCTCGTAATCAATGAATCACTTATACAGAGTTTTATTGTATTAAGCAGACATTTCTGTTGAATTGCTTATTTTTCACAGAACTCATCATCTGTTCGACATCCCATTCCAGAATGCTCTCATAGTAGCTAAGTGTTATATAGGTTGTATTGATATTACCGATTCCATTTGAAGAGCTATTTTCGATGTTGGCCTATTACTCATCATTTACTATAACGGATACTTGAATTCATATATGGAGTGCTAGAAATTATAATTTAAAAGTTTATAAGAACTGTTCCTTCAATAAAAGCGGCAAAACTAAGTGAAAGCAAATTCAACCTGGTACTTTTTAAGAATATTCTTGCACCTTCTAATGGTCGCTTCAGAGCTCAACGGCAACATTCGGAGTGCCTGGAGCAGCAGAAAGCACATTTATTGCAAGAATACGCTCACTCCGTTATTGTAACTGACAACAAAAAATTGGAGGACGCTTAAGCTTCACCTTGAAGAGTGGAACGCGATAGCGTTATCGTACCCCGTTCGCAGCGGCCACTCTAACGATCTACGCGAGCCAAACGTCGCGATCGGCACGGTCAGCCAGGCCGCGAGCTGCCACGAAGGCGGACGCGATCATGGGGCCAGTGGCGAGCCACGTGTCGGGGAAGCACTTTACATTGCGAGGAGGGGGGTCTTGCGTGTTCGCCGCAAGATGGCTCTGCATGCGCGGTGCAGAAGGAATATGGCGGAAACTTACTTCGCTGCGCGTTTAACTGCGACTTCTGTAATTTACATGCTCATAATTACCGATATAAACCGCAGTATAACTTTCTACGGCACGTTTTTAAGCCAACACCACATTCACTAGAGGCGCTTTTGTCCCACTTTGAAGCATCGAACTCTCATCATGCAATGACAAAGCTACGTAACCTTTATTAGCTTCATTTTCCGTGTCACGCTCAATTCTCGTACTTATATAAATGTGCGGCTCCGATACCGCTGTCCACGGAGTGTTATCGGAAATTAGAGAACCAGTCAGCCGTGGATAACTATAGCCACTCTGCTGTAAGCAGTCGCTCATAAAGTCCTGATGAGCATGCGCCTAATATAACATACTCCTGGTAGATCGCGTAATATAGGCGCCAGTTGGGCGAACTCTGCGTGTATAATAAAGGAGTCTGTTTTGTGTGTGTATGTGTGTGAAAAACCTCGACGCATCGCATATCGTAATCTCAGCTACGCATTGCAACAGTGCACAAAATCGGTCAAGATGCATGATACATCTCGCAAAATAGCTTCGCCCGACAAACGCGCTAGAATATGTTTTTAACTTTTCTCTCGTTTTGCTTGAGCACATATGGACGACAGGCGTGTGCTGCAGCCGAAGTAAGCAATTCGAGAATCTATGTTTACGTTATTTTCGTAGGCGTTGTTGCTGCAAATTAAATAAAGTCAGTCTGATGGCCTCCCTCTCTTCGGCAGCACGTTTTCAATTACCGCAATATTGTTCTCGCCTCTGTCGCGGTCGCCATGACGACCTGTTAGCGGGTGGCTGTGGGCGCAGCAGGAAGCGACAGGCCACTCCCTCAAATTAAACTGCCTCGGCGAAAACATATCGTTGGAGCGAGTGCGCTGACGCGCCTCGTGTATTCTTGCGCACAACAGCACAACGTAGCCTGTGCTTGGCACGCGCTTTTCGTACGCCGGAGGTGTGGCTTCACTCTGTGCATGAGCAACTTGGGTTATCGCTGCGCACGGCATCCTCAGGAAAAAAGGAAAGATAAGAAAATCAGTGCCTTTCGACTCTGCGAAGAAAGACGACTAGCGAAGCTGTGTATGTGGACCCCTTAATAGCGAACTACACCTCCGCCGCGAGTCGACCCGGCATTGCGCTATCTTTGGAACAGTCCTTGTAAGGAGAGTGTGTCTACACACGGACAAGATCCTGTGGGAACAAGTCCTTAACAGCTTTGCTGCAAAATTGTTTATGTCTTTGTGTTTCTGAATTATTTAATACATTATTTATTTAAGTAATAATTACCAATTTAACAATAATCTGATCAGTTATTCACTTAATTACTAATAACTTCTTCTATAGTTAATGTTTTACTTGATTAGTTAGTGGCTACGATTAACGTTGGAGCAATGGCACGAGCACGTTTGCGCGGTAACGCCGAGAGACAGAAAACACTTCTATTATTACTCATTCTATTATAAAAGAAATGCATCGATGCCCACAGTCCAGGACGTCGCTTTAGGCATGCTTCAGCGCTAGGTCGACAAAGTCCGCAAGGAATCGCTGGTCGTGAAGGGTGGTTGCGGCGGTCAGGCACTCGGCGGAAGGGATTAGATGGCGAGGGGCGCCAATGAGTCAGCCGTGGAAGAAGACGACGACACCGGAGCCGTCGTGGTGATGTTTTGCTTAACACGCGCATACTATCCTGCGGAAAGTATCTATTAACAGCATCACTGTCAAAATAATAATTCAGGGTACATTGCACTATTGTGTTATAAGCGCTGCTTAAGGAGGAATAAATTCCCTTCGGGGGACGGCGCTACGTTTCGATAGGGTGACGTGTATTTATGTAAGGCGTCTTTGTGATAAAAAGCAGGTTAGCTTTAACTGCCTAATTGGGTGACGCCACGTGTGGTCGTTGTCGGCGGTGGCTGGCTTTAAAGGACGAGTCTGAAAGAAAATGAGCGCTGTCATTTCATCTTTCTAAGCATCGTTTTGTACATGACATGGTTAGAAGGCGACGTGACGAAAGCAGCAAAATGGGGAGGCGAAAGAAAATAAAAAGCCAGAGAGAGCAGATTGAGAGGGGATGTTGGGGAGCGAGAGGATGGGAAGCCTTCAGAGAATTGTTACAGAAACCGTAGCTATAAGAGGCGGCGTGCGTTTGTCGGTTTAGAAGAATGGTCCGGTCAGCCGGCAAGCAAGGGGACAACAAAGGGACATGAGATGAAAGAATAACCTGAGTGGCCCAGCAGCAGTGCGCCGGGAAATGTTTGAAGGATTTAAGATGGCACAACATGGGGTTTCTGAGGGAAAAACGACTGTTGTTGTGAGGGGAATGGACTGCTCTTGCAAGGAACGTCAACGTGGGTAGATAGGCGTAGGTGTCGCCACGGCGGTATACAGAAGTGGCTCGACTTTGTGTGGTCGACACGCCGAAAAAGATTTGCTGACGTTTGGGAGTTTGGGACATCTGGGTGGTGGGTGGATATCTGTATGTAAGTGGTGCTGGTTTCAAATAAAACGCAAAAAAGAAAATGAGAAGAGAACGAAGAACAAAACATGAGGAGTGCAAGGGGGCAGATGTACATGGAAAAGGTCTCGTAAGGCTCATATATGCGGAAAAACGTGAAAGAAAACATTGAATCGAGTGGTAGGGGAAGGGTAGGAAACTGCTGGTAACGGTGCAATAGGCGAGCTTAAGAATCGAGGTTACCTCGTGGCATAACAAGTCTTTGTGCTTTGTTATTGATACGAAAATTTCAAGAGGTAAGTTACAGCTTTTAGTGATTCTAAGTGGTCAAGAGCCTGATTTATTGCCGTAAGTATTGCAGGCATTTTAACTTATGTATGATATTCGATTTCGTTTATTTACTCTAAAGTGGTGAATGTAAATTTGTTTGCGGAGTGTAGAGCCTTTATTCCTTGAACATACAACTGCGCTTGTTGAAGTGGTTCGCTACTCGTTTAGGTGAACTGTGTATGAACACAAGACCACCATAACTGCTGCATGCTCTGTCATACCTGCAAATGAAGACAGGGAGTCCCTTACCAAACTAATACGGCAGGTTGTTCGATAACTGCAGGCCTTATGCATTGGCTCAGGTACCTCCGATTGCCGTTGCTCTTACGGACCTGATTCAGGAGGAGATCGGCAAAGTGGTTCATCCCTCGCCACCAACGGGAGCTGATTACTCGGTTATGATTGCATCACTGGCCACTCGGTTTTGCAAGGTGCTGACAGCGTGGGACGGCCCACATATGATTACGGTTGGAGGACACCTCGTGTCACCCATTGGACGATGCACCGCCAGATTTGCACTTTCTACTTCGACTTTCGTAGCGTCTTTCCTTGTGCTGCCAAAGTGTTCTCCTCTAGTTATACTGGGCATGGATTTTCTCCAGGAATATGGGGCGATCATTAACCTGCGTGACTTGTTCGTGACTTTTTCTCACCAGGTTTCTTCGGATTCAGGTGTGGAGGATGAACATCACCGCACGGCTTTGCGCGTGGTCGATGGCTGCGTGACGTTACCGCCCAGAAGTGCTATCTTCGCCCTTGTTGAATGCCCCCAAGACCAACTAGGCATTGGCATCCCCGAAGGTAACAATTTGCTCACCATTTCGTTAGATCGAGAAGTCGGCGTCACACGAGGTCTTGTAGAGCTCCAAAATAGGCAAACCACGATCTAGTTACCAACTTCACTAGCGAATACAAGCCCTTTGCGAGGCATACCACCATGGCCTACTTTGAAGCAGTCCAGCGACTGTGCTTCGTTAAGGACAATCTCGATTCTGGAACCCAGCGATGTGGATTTGACCAGTCACATCAACGTCAACCAACAGCTAGACCAACCCGGAAAGGAGAGGTGCCTCACTATGCTATCGTCATTTAGCGACTTTTTCACTACGATGTCTAAGGTCAAACAGACTCCTTTAACCAAACACAGAACCATCACTGAACCGACCATCCAACCTGTTCGCCAACACGCTGATCGCGTGTCGCAGAGAGAACAGGGTGTTATTCGTCATCAAGTTAAACAAGCGCTAGACGATGATGTCATTCAACCATGGTCAAATCCATGGGCTTTACCTGTTTTATTAGTTAAGAAGAAAGGTGATTGACTACTATTCTGGGACGATTATTGCAAACTGAACAAGGTCACGAAAAAAGACGTTTACCCACATCCTCGGATTGACGACTCTTTGGATCGCCTGCGACATGCCCCTTACTGTTCTTCAATGGATCTGCGTAGTGGGTACTCGCAGATTGAAGTTGACGAACGAAATCAGGATAAACGGCGTTTATAACAGGTGACAGTTTCTAACAATTTAAGGTCTTCCTTTTTGGATTGTGTTCCGATCCGGCCACATTTTAACGTATCATGGACACAGTTTTATATCCTCAAGTGGCACCCGTGTTTAGTCTACTTAGACGATGTAGTTGTTTTTTCCGCCACGTTTGAACAACACATCGAACGGCTGGAGGCCGTTCTTCAAGCCGTCCGCACCGCCGGCCTCTGTTTGAAGCCCGAAAAATGTCACTGGCTACGAGGAGCTTCAATTTCTGGGTTATATTATCAGCCGCACCGCTGTGCGCCCTGAACCTGACAAAGCCATGGAACTTGCTCTGTTCCCGATACCGAAGACAACTAAAGCACGATGTCCGCCAATCTTTAGGGCTTTGTGCGTATTACCGTCGTTTTGTGCCCAATTTTTGTGAGATTGCCGCACCTTTCCAACGACTCACCAAGAAAGGCGTCACATTTGTTTCAGGCCCTGCATAATCCGATGCCTTCCATGACCTTCGGCGACGTCTACAGACAGCACCGATTCTTGGCCATATTGACCCCGATGCCGACACAAAAGTTCATACTGATGCTAGTAATGGTGGTCTCGGAGCGACACTCACACAGATTCAAGCTGGTGGTGAACGCGTTATTGCGTATGCCAGCCGAACGTTGTCTGATGCTGAAAAAAAAAAACTACGCAGCAACTGAAAAGAAATGTCTCGCCGTCGTATGGGCAATCCAGAAGTTGCGGCCATACTTGTACGGACGCCCTTTCCGCGTCGTCAGCGACCACCACTCTCTCTTCTGGCTGGCGAATCTCATAGATCCTTCTGGCTGGCGAATCTCATGGATCCTTCGGTTGCAGGAATTTGATGTGACAATCATCTGTAAGCCCGCCGATCCCGCACCACTAGATACTGAAGACGACTCTAGTTTTGTTTGTACTCTTCCGTCTTTAAATCTAGCTCAACCGCAACGCCAAGATTCCAAGCTCCAGCCCTTGATTGAATACCTTGAAGGAAGCCGCCCGCAACTCCCGCGGCGGGTCGCGCGTCAGTTGTCCTCTTTCCGCCTACGTAGCGACATCCTATAAAAGCGGCGCTTTCACCCTACGGCAACTGTTTTCCTGCTCGTTGTTGCCGCTCCTCTCCGGGACGACATTCTACGTGCATGCCACGACGAACCAACGTCCGGGCATCTTGGTTTCACGCGTACTTTGGCAAGGATGAAGCAGAAGTACTACTGACGAAAACTCACAATAACTGTCAAGCAGTACGCCAGAAGTTGTCGAGATTGCCGGCGTCGCAAAGTTCCACCACTGAAACCAACCGGTCTGCTTCAGGCTGTACGACCTCCTTGCTCACCTTTTGAACAAGTCGGCATGGATTTACTTGGGCCGTTTCCTAAGCTTTCGGCTGATAGCCACTGGATAGTTGTAGCCACCGATTACCTCACACGATACTGCGAAACGCCAGCCGCTCAGCGGGCTACCGCTTCAAATGTAGCCTACTTTTTTGTGAAAAATATCGTCCTTCGACATGGCGCTCCCGCTGTCGTCACCACAGACCATGGTACGGCCTTCGCCACCCAGTTGGTGCGAGATAATCTGCAGTTTAGTGGAACAATGCACCGTACGGCAGCTGCGTATCACCCACAGACTGACGGGTTAACTGAGCGTCTCAACAAAACGATTGCGGATATGCTTTCTATGGATGTGGCCACGGATCGTAAAAATTTGGACGAACTGCTCCAGTATGTGACATTCGCGTTAACACTTCAAGAAACCACCGGGTTTCCTCCTTTTAGTCTGGTGTACGGAGGCCACGTCACCTCTATGCTCGACGTGATGCTCCTACCAACTTCGTCTCAACCTACCACACCAGATACAGACACCTTTGTTCAGCGCACCGAAGAAGCGCGGCACCTTGCACGACAACCAATTCTATCGCGACAAGGTCAAGGTGCTCGTCGATACAACATACGCCATCGAGACGTCGCATACAACCCAGAAGGTCTCATGTGGGTTTGGACCCCTATACGCGAAAGAGACCACTCATAAAAATCATTGCGCCGATACTTTGGACCTCATATAGTTTTGCATCGTCTACGTCCTGTCAACTACGAAGTTATTCTATGCAAAACTTTGCACCACTCCCATCGACCACGTTCCTATGAGATTGTTGACGTTACAAGGATGAAGTCCTACCACTCGCGCTGACTCTCATCCACAAACTCAGTGGGCGGCCCTGGTCCTCACGTCCGTTGTCTTTTTCATTTCTTGTATTTTCTCCTTGTGGCATATAAGATCTCCCCAACATTTTTTAGAGGGGCGGGGATCTAACGATATTACCCACTAGAAAAATGGTGCCGATTTTTGTGTTCAGGGAAGATCCTTATCTGTAGCAACTTTACAAATTTAGATATTTGCCGTTGAGCTTCGGTTTTCAAAAAATACGAGGTTGTACTTCCATACTATCGCGTAACGTGCTAAAGCTATACGCTGCCCCTTTAGGAAATAGCAGACCTGGTTAGCCGGCACACATGCAGTTGCCGGCGAGCATTCTCGTCGCCGCCATTGTTTGACAGCGCATTTTGCGTGTCCCGTCTGTGTACGAGTAAACGACTTCCAGAGGCTAGCCGCGCTCTTGGCTACAAACAAAATGAATGCAAGTGTACGCACGGTGACGCTGCACTCGTACATCACGACCGGAGACGTGCACGCGTTCTTGGACGACAATGGTTCGGGTTGCCACTGCTGGCGTGAATTGGAAATTTTTTTTATTTTTTTTTGCGGGCGGACACAAAAAATCTCGATCACGTAGAGGCTAACTGCTTTGCTGTAAAACAGTACGCACGAGAGTCAGCCCAGTTTAGAAGTTTTGTAGCGCGTAGAACAATAAGTAACTTTTATTCACCCAGCAACCTCTACCGCGAAACAGGCAGGTACCGAGGGAGGGGGGCAGGGGGGCTGCCCCCACCCGTCATCAAGAGGCATAGCGCCCCCGCCCACCAACGCCACCACTCCTCACACATTCTTAAAGTGCCGCCAAGTCAATGTTGTGACTTGACATCTATTCAGCGGTCAACATTTCGTGCCTGTATCACTGCTTTTGAATGGCGGTAGTTATCGACATCTTTTTATTTATATATTTATTTTTTATTTATTTGTTATTACCCTCAGGGCCAAGGGCATTGACGAGGAGACTTGGGTTACAGCAAATGAGAAAAGAAATGAATATAAGTAGTTAGAACGTTTAAGTAAAAAGGCTTCTGGTTATACAGTTTAGGTATGGTTAAGAACGTCACGATAAATTGGTAGCACTCTACGATAGTAAAGCGATAAATACAATAGTACTTTACTTACAACCTTACAGTAACCAACAACAAAAAATTCTTCAATTGCACAATGTTAGCTAGAACTGCTAGAAATTTTTTGTTATCGTAAATGGATACGACTTGACCAGAAAGATGGTTTCATTCCGTAGATGACCGCAGGAAAAGATGACTTCAAAAAAGTTTTAGTGTGACATGGTGCAAGACCAACATTTTAACGGTGGCAGATTCGAGGCGATACGTATTGTGGCTGAAAAATGAAATCATTCCGGAGTGTTGAGTGATGGTATAATTTATCAAAAAGGACTAAACGTGCGATTTTACGACGAGAAGAAAGGGGGGGGGGGAGTGCAAGGCTGGTTTCCATGGCAGACACACTTGGAGTTCTGTTGCAAATACATAAGATGAAATGAACTGATTTCTTTTGCACGAGTTCGAATGAATTAATGTGTTTGTCAATGATAGGATCCCAAACAGCGCATGTATATTCAAGTTTCGGATATATAAAGGTAGTATAAAGAAGAAATCTTAGGGATGAAGGGCCGGTTAGAAAGTTACAGCGTAGGCAGCCAAGCATGTGGTTAGCATTGCAAATTACGTAGTCCGTATGAGCATTCCAAGATAAATTATCAGAAATGTGGGCATCTAGGTATTTATAACAGTGAACTGACGCCAAGGGAGCATTGTTTAGGTAATATTCGGGCATGATGTTAGCTACTCGGTACACCCGCATGAAATTACATTTGCCAACGTTTAGTTCCATTAACCAATGTTTGCACCAGTTTGCTACAGTAATTAGATCAGACTAAATGTGGTTAGCATTCTCTGAATTAGGTTTTTCCCGAAAGATAACACAACCAGCAAATAAGTGAATGTTAGATGATTGTGACGAAGAATGGTCGTTAATATAAATGAGCAACAAAAGAGACCCGAGTACTGTACAGTAAGGTATACTGGAAGTTACACTCTTACGCCTCTTATGGTGTGAAGGCGAGGTTTATCATAGATTCAGTGCCCGCGCGATTAAGTCGAGATGCATTAGGTGTCACCATCTATTCAACGGTCACGCGCATCGCTGTTGCTTCGTTAGTTCTACCTTCTTTGTTTAGACTGTTCCAGGGACCCGGAAAGGGATTCAGTTCGTAGTCAGCTGGTCTGTATGCTCGTGGAATGAGTTTCGGCCGGAGAAAACGCCAATTGCGTTCAACTTTTCCTTTTGCTTCTTTATTTCCTCGAGTTACGGCTCGCCGCGACGCTCGCAGGTCCCCGGAACCGCTTATCCGCGATATGAGTTAGATAAGGTGCTAAATAAAATAATGTGAAACACCGTCCATGATGAAACCCTGCAATAACCCTTAAACGCATAAGGAATATGACTGTCACCGGTTACGTCGTCTGGTTTTCATCTAATTGTACAACGTTCCGCGCAAACTTGGCAACTGGAAACAGGAGTTGCAAGGAGTTGCGAAATTAGGTGATCTACTAAGGGAGAGAGCAAAGGCAAGAGCTAAACAGGAAAGAAAAGCGAAAATTAACAAATTAAACCGTTGTTTATGACATTATTTATGGATCAACACCTGTTTATTTAAAAACGAAGTAGAGAAAACGCCGCCGGAAGTGGAGAACAATTTTGCCTATGTAGGCGGGTACGTCATTTCAGATTTCAAGAAACAGCTGTGTAACAGAACAAATGCTGTAGACAGAAAATCTACAATCACCAGTACCTCTATCATTAAATGCCACGTACTAGCTCTTTTTGCAATGAATACCTCTATTACTAAAAATAGTAGCCTCAAAAAATAAATGGAAAATATTTACAAAAGTTACAGAGATTAGAACTACATGTAAACTGCAAATGTCTTCTTAAACATGGTCACAATATTTGAAGTTTTATTAATTTCAGCACGATGGCTGACAACCCATTATTGAAGCTAGTCAGTGCTGAATGTATTGTTAGTTTGTAGGAGTCCTCAGACTGACAGCGGCTGACATCCCATTATTGAAGCTAGTCAGTGCTGAATGTATCGTTATTTTGTAGGAGTCCTTAGACTGACAGCTCTGAAATATTTGCCGCCATACTTGATGGAACATGCTTTGCAGTTTCAGATATTACTATGCCACAAAGCCTTTTGTAAGCCTTATGGGACAATTCTGTGTGGAGGACAAACCTATTTGATCATTGCTTTTTAGGAGTGTGTATCTCAGAACTGGTGCTAGTCCGAGTTCTTACAAAGTAGACGCTATTGAGTACTGTAATTCTAATGTCTGCCACTGCTATGAACTTCTGTTAGCGAAAATTGTCGCATTGCAATGAAGCAGTTATGTTCAATAATTAGCGGCAGTCACCGCTGAAATACTCAGTACAAAACACAAAACAAAGGTATGGAGTCAACAAAGCGCACGTTAGACGATCTTATCGGTACATTCAAACAAAAATATCGGAAGCAAAAGCCCGTTTCTTTTACACTACATTACTTTCGTTTATGGCGCATGACCCTCACAAATTATGGCGATATTTGTCAGATGAAGGAGAAAAAATAACGGAAATCAATATCTCGGATCATGTTATTCTGGGCCTTGAACACATTGCTAAAAAGATGAATAACTTCTTTCATACAGTTTTTATGAAACATGCTACAAATGCAGCGTTAACACCTTGCGGTGTGAAAATACCAATGGAAGAATTAACTGTAAGTGAAGAGGGCATACTGTCTCTATTGCATAAGCTCGATCTTGAAAAATTTACCGGCCCCGATCAGATATCTAACTCATTCTTAAGTCGATACGCAAGCAGGGACATCAAAGCATCTATTTAAAATAATAACTCTCTCTTCAAACATCAGTGTTACCAGACGATTGGTGCAAGGCTGCAAGAATTAAAATACATAAATCGGGCTCGAAATTAGATTTAAATAACTACTACCCCGTGTCATTAACAAGCGGATGCTGCAAAATAATGGAACACGTAATATTTAAGGCCATAATAACTCACGTAGAATAATAATAATATTTGGGGTTTTACGTGCCAAAACCACTTTCTGATTATGAGGCATGCCGTAGTGGAGGACTCCGGAAATTTTGACCACCTGGGGTTCTTTAACGTGCACCTAAATCTAAGTACACGGGTGTTTTCGCATTTCGCCCCCATCGAAATGCGGCCGCCGTGGCCGGGATTCGATCCCGCGACCTCGTGCTCAGCAGCCCAACACCATAGCCACTGAGCAACCACGGCGGGTAACTCACCTAGAAACAAACGAACTTCTATATAAACAGCAACATGGTTTCAGATCAAGCCTGTCAACTATAACACAATTAGCAGAGTTGACTCATGACATAGCTAACGTACTTATTAATGATGGTCAATCAGATGCGCACGAGGACATAGTTCCGCACGAGGATTTACTCAGAAAATTATCGGCTTTCGATAAAAAAATAATATCCTGGATCACCATTTTTCTAACCACTCGATGTCTACTCCGGAGTACCTCAAGGATCAGTTCTGGCACCACTTTTGTTCTTGGTGTACGTTAGCGACATACAGTTTTCCATTAAAAACTCAATTCAGATGCGTCTGTTTGCTGATGACTGTGTCGTGTACACAGTCGTAAACAACCAAGAAGACCAGATAGAACTTCGTAATTCACTGCAAACAGTTTACTCTTGGTGCAACACTTGGGGCATTAAACTGAACACATCAAAACACACTACATGTCTTTCACAAATAAGAAACTCCCGCTTAACTTTACATATGCGATCGGAAGGCCAACAATCAACCAAAGCGACCACGTAAAATACCTAGGCATTAAACTCACGCCTAATCTTAACTGGGAGCCTCATATTTCGACCATGTGTAAAAATCCATAGGCAAACTATCCTTTCTAAAAAGGAAACTGCGCGCAGCCGCACCACACCTCAAACGAAATGTGTACAAAACACTAATCCTAGAATACACATGCCTAGAATACGCTGATCTAATCTGGAGCCTTCATCACAAATGCCTTATAAATAAAATAAACGCATACAAAAATTAGCAATTAGGTTTGTATATTCGGACTACAAAAGGCAGTGCAGTATCTCAGGTCTGCTAGCAAGGGCAAACCCAAAATCCCTCTCGCAGAGAAGAGCAATTGTGCGACTAAAATTCATCTATCAATTGTGCCACGGTCATTTTCAGATAGCACGTTCTCATTACCTGTAAGATCCTCCAAAACGCTCAACCAGACCCAATCATTCCAAAACAATCTATCTTCCCCCAAGTCGTGTTAATGTTCCCAAGCATTCCCTTTTTCCGTCGGCCATTTCCCAGTGGAACAAGTTAACTAACGATAGTGTGTGTTGCAATAACATCGACTCTTTTAGTAACCCCATTCAGTGTATCTACTTGTCATCATGATTTTTTTTCATTGCATTTCTGTACCACTCCTGCAAGGGCCGTGAAGGGCCTGCAGTATATTCAAATAAAAAATGGCGAACAAAGTTACAGTCGATTCCTAATTTCATAAAACTGTTTCTTTTTCTGTTAGTGTCCCAATACCAATTGCACATTCACAAACATTTTAGTACTGCACTTCTGGAAAATGCAGGAACATTCAGTGTTTAATAGCAGCCCCTCGGAAGACTACCCAGAGTCGCTTCGACAAGAGGACTTGCCTTCAAATTTGCGTCCCTATTTTGTAGGTCACTATAGCAAGGGCACGTTTTGCTGATTGAATATTACTCGAAATATTTTTATTATTTGTACTAGAGATTTGAAATGAGAGCAAATCGTAGAGTTCTTCATGCAGATTTCATATATGTCATTAGTTTTTGTTTAGCTTCTTCTTGAGTTATGTGCTACACTACGGGTAAATACAGTGATCTTTGCGGGCACTTTATTGTGTATTAAGTTTTCACAAAAAGCAGTGTGCTGTAGCTAATTAGCTCTTTGTAGACTACAAAGTGCGGATATCTATTTAAGCAGCATGTCAAGTTAGTAGAAGTATGCAAGATTAGTAGGCAGTCAGGTAGGCCTGCCTACTAATCTTGCATACTTCTCATGCTATTCTCATGCTAATTGTTGAGTATACTTCAATAATTTTTTCTCACAACAGCATGAGAATAACCTTGTGCGCTTATAATTGTCCTATACTAAAAAAATTGGCATACATACTCTTGAAGATGTGCAAAATGCCGATATATAATTGAAATTGCGATCTGTAACATTATTTAGGTAGCCTAATAATTTTTTGCATAGGTTTAGTAAATGTACAAGCTGTCTGGATAGGTATCGCCACTTTGTGGTATACAACTAACTAAATGAGATACAGCATGAAGCTATTTGTGAAAATTTTATGCAAAAGAAAGTGGCCGCAAAATATTTTGCCACTGTGTAGGACATAACTAAAAACAGCAGCTACACAAAAATCAACGACAATTCAAATCTGCATATAACCCTCTATAATTGGCACTGTATTCATATCTGTACTACAAATAATTAAACAAAGTTTGCACGGACAACATGGCCACAATTAGTACATGACCGGGGTAGTTGGAGTTGGAGAAGTATGGGAGAGGCCTTTGCCCTGCAGTGGGCGTAACTAGGCTGATGATGATGATGATGATGATGATGATGATGTTTCGAGGAGCATTTCCCCTTAGTAAGTGGGTGTCAGTGTATTGTAGCAATGTTTTAGAATATGCCTTGAGGCATACCATAGGGAGTTTTATAAATAGCACAGGCACGCATCAGCCTAAAAATCCCCACGTCCTGCTTGCATTTCTTGGTCAATCTTGCTCTCTGTTGTATGTCACCGTTTGCATCCCTTAACATTGAGTGCGCAAAACCAAAACCAGGCTAATAAAACAGAATTTTTAGCCTGTAAAGAGGTTGTATAGAAATGGGGGCAGCATACTATAGTGTAATAATAAACATATATTTGTTCTTGTAATAATGAAACCAGTCATAAAATATATCCTCATGAATTTGGAAATGAATGCACAAAGAACCTTGCTGATTGCCACATTAGTGTCCTGAACAAGATCTTTTGATGCTGATAATTCCTAGTTTAATTCACTTTCCTCTAGTAAATGGACTCTGACCTAGAATACTCAGTGTAGGAAACTAACCCAGACCTGGAGGCCAATATTTAAATCTGAAATGAAGATATTAATCCCACGACCACATGTGACTGCTATGTCATCAGAAGAAGCGTGCATCCATGGACATATAGTCTGTGAAATTATTTTTACGGGATCGGTGCCATTACTCTTGCACTAATAAATTCTCGAAATTAGGATATACATTTGCCATTTAAAGCACTGCTGCAAACCTTCGTGTTTGAGAAATGCAAGACTCAAAAGGTGTAACACAACCAATGTGTGCATGAAACCTACGATGCCTGTGACATTCGTCAGTGTGGCAAATAGGCACTGAGAAATGCCAATGGTATCATGGCTTTCATGTCTCAAACCTCGTGTGCGAGTACCAGTATCTTTGCAGTGAAACAAAGTCACATTATTGCCAGCCTTATGAGGGGAGCCCATGTTTCTCTAGTTTAATATTTTCTTTTCTATACAGTATAAAATCTGTATAGTGTAAAAATAAAAAACATCAATAATTAATGTGCCATACGAAGAGCTCTCGATTGCCGAACGGAAACTATCCCTTTCTTATGCTGAAGATATTAAGAAATACACTCAAAAGCTGCACAGAGTGTCGCTTGTTACGTTGCAACACCACAAAGGCGTTAATTTGACATTTGCCACAAGGCAAACACCCGCCCCTCCATCAGCGCCTATCCAGACCTCAACGGAGCGTGGAAACCGACTCTGGACGCGTCCCCAAAAAGGCATCACCCCTCCATTACCTGGCAGCCTGAGCTAAGGAAGAAAACGGAGGAAACAGCGACAACAACCTGGGATTCGCAGTAAATTATACGTTTGCCACGAGGCAAACCAACACCAATTCATCAGCGCCTATCCAGAGTAACGTGTGCTAGCGGGCTGGTTGGTACATGGCTTTTAGAAATGAGTTTTGGCGCAAACAATTAGACAGGGACTACAGAAACAGGACTGTGCCTACACATAGTGTATTAAGGACGTATTAGTCACTTTTAGTATGCTTGGACAAGGGCTCAAGTTTACCCATGAACTTCCTACTTTTGAGAAGCTGAAATTTTTAGACCTTCATCTCACCCTGCATGAAAACCACGTTTGTTCGATGTACCACCCAGTGCACAGAACGAATTCTTGGCATTTCATCCCGCACATTCGAAAACAGTAAAATGACCTATTGCCATTGCAAGGTTACAGTTGGCTCTTATTAGGTGTTGCCCCCACGTCATTGAAGAAAGCTTTATTTGCAGGGGTCTAGGCTTGGCTCGGCGGGCTTCCCTGCTTTTTTGTTAGTTTCGTGAGCGAAGCTGCGTTGAACAAATTTCAGCTCCCTTCCTGAATTTCAGAAGAGAAAATCGGAAAGATATCCTCCTCCGGCTGAACTACGTCTCCCGAGCTAGCTCACTTCGGCCTCCGTCTCTGCACTGTGTTCCGCGTCATTACACAGCGGCTGATCCCCTTTATGAATTTCTTTTCAGGAAATAACGGCTTAACCACGCTTCCCGAGCTAGTGGTTCCATCGTCTTTCTTTGCACTGCGTTCCGCCTCATCACACCAGCGCCAGACCTTATTCTCGAATTTCGGTTGATGAAATCAGTTCCTCTCGAAATTCCCCAGCGGAGAGCTTCTATTTCGCGAGCAAACTCGCCTTCAATAAACTTTATATGCCTGCCTCGGCTGCGATTAGTCAGGCTTCGACCTGCGAGACTTCTCCGGCATCAGCTCAAGCAACCCCTCCGGCCATATGTCCTGGTGAAATGATCGCCTCTCACAAATTTGTTCAGAATTGATCAGAATTGACTGACATCATTGCCTGCTTCGTAAGGCTGAAGCATACTGGTCATTCCTACGTTTTGCGTTTTTTTTTTCGGGGCTCTCTCCGCACCGCGCTCTAATCCCGCTTTCTCCTAATCTCGCGAGCTCAATTTCATACTACATTCGTTCGCTCTCAAGCAGAATATCTACCTGCCTTCGTTTATCTTGCTTCACTTTCGCATCCACTCTTTCTATCCTCTCTCGTTCCGAGCCGTCTTTTTCCTGACATATCTTTTCCCAGGCCTCGATCTGTGAGCTCGTCCTCATGGAAACTGACTTCGTCTATCGTCGTGCGAATTTCAGGCTTCCTCAACCTATGGTTGTTCAACCTACCGAGCTTCGCTGCTAAGAGAAAGAGCTCCTCTTTTTTCGTCACTGAAATATTTAGCTGACTACTACTGTCCCTCTATTGCCCGTGCACCGGGTGGCCATAAATTACAGCTCATTGCCAGATAGAACCCTGTCCTCATCGTCCGGCAAAATGTAGTCACTCAAGCACTCACTCATCGTTAAGCTTGCGAACGTCGTGTCTCCCGGAGGCACTTACCCAGGTCCGCCGATCTCAGATGCTGGAACTGCCTTCTGTTGTTCTTCCTTCCAGGTTCCTCGAGTCGTCCAAGATGGTGATGAAGTATGGGGTTTTATGGCGCAAGGGTCAGGTACGGTCAAAGAGCGCCATGTCTGTGGTAGTGAGTTTGCATTGTAATTATGATTACTATGAAATTGGTGTGACATGGCTGTAGAGGGGCCTTAAAATATACGGTCTAAAGTGCGTAAAATCTGTATAATAAAATTATGGCGATGACGTATGACTTCTACTATGAACATTTCGCTGCATTTAAAAAGAATGATACGATAGGTAAAATATATCACATTATAAGAAATGCTAGAGCACTACTGCCTCCTAAGAGCCCTTGAAACACAAGGGCCTGGAGGCAGGTGCTATACAGTACAACTATCCCAGCGGCATCCTCTAAAGAGAGGAAGCGCTACGAGTGTATGGGACTAATAAAATGCAAGACCCCATTTCTGAGGAAACCTAGGACTGCGTCTGTATTAAAAAGCGGTTCTGGACCGAGAAACATTGCAGGATGAAGAGGAATCTGCTGTCGGCATGCTAAAGGAAAATGTCTCTTTCTCTCAGATTCGGCTTCCCGACACTCCAGGAGAACGTGGAGTACGGTCAGCCTCTCCCCGCACCTACCACAGGTTGGTGGCTCTCTTCCAGTAAGTTGAAAACTATGTGTACCAAATGTGTGTCCTATTCTGAGACGACAGAATAGGACATCTGTTCGGTGCGATTTTGTAGTAGAGGGCCAGAGTCCTAACTGTGGCTTTATTAGGTGGACCTTATTATCTGTTTCAGCGCCCACATGCGTTGCCAGTGGTCCCGCAGCCTCCTTCGCAAGAAAGGCCTCAGATCTGTGACAGGCACTTCAGCGGTAGGGTTAACGGCTTGCGATGCGATAGACGTGGCCATCTCGCCCGCCAGAACGTTGACCTCGATGCTCCGATGGCCAGGCACCCAGCATATAATGATATGCTGGTTAGATATGTACGCTTTACACAAGACGGTGTAGAGCTTATTAGGTACGGGATTTTTGTGTCTATAAAGTGACAACAAGGCCTTCACGACGCTTAGGGAGTCTGTATATATCGCTGATTTTTGAAGTTTTGATTTTCGTATATGATTTACAGAGGACAGTACTGCGTAGGCCTCGGCCGGGAAGATACTTGTTTCCGGATGCAGTACACCAGATCCTGAGAACGATGGGCCGAAGGCAGCATGAGACACCCCGGCATTTGACTTCGAAGCGTCTGTGTAGAACTCTGCGCAGGAGTGCTTGTGCTGGAGTTCTAGAATATTCATTCGGATGTCTATCTCTGGTACGTGTTGTGTTACTTCTAAAACGGATCTGTCACATTCTATCAGCTGCCACTCCCAAGCTGGTAACAGCTTGGTTGGATGCATTAGGCGAAGCTCCAGGAGTGGGACACGCATTTCACCACTAAGCTCCCTCACACGCAGCGAGAAAGGCTGTCTTACGGAGGGACAATTATGAAAGAGTGTAGCATATGTCGTATCCTTAATGGTATTAAAACACGGATGTTGAGGATTAGAGTGGACTTTAAAAAATATGTTTGGCTGATGTATGTTCTCTGCAGAGGAAGTGACCACTCATTCGATTCTGCATATAAGCTTTCAATGGGACTTGTTCTGAAAGCTCCAGTGGCCACTCGGATTCCTAGATGGTGGACCGGATCTAGCATTTTTAGCGCGCTCGGGGCTGCAGAATGATAGATCACGGCACCGTAGTTCAACCGTAATCGGATGAGGCGCTTGTAAAGATTCATTAAACATTTCCTGTCGTTGCCCCATGTTGTGTGGGACAACACTTTAAGTAAGTTCATTGTTTTTAAGCATTGGACCTTGAGGTACTTTATGTGTGGAATAAAAGTTAATTTCGAATCAAGTATAATGCCTAAGCACTTGTGTTCTTTGTTCACAGGAATTGGCTGACCATACATTTCTATACTGGGTTCTGCAATGAGCCCTCTCTTTCTTGTGAAAAGCACACAGGAACTTTTGTTGGGGTTAACTTTAAATCTGTTTTCTTCTACCCATTTTGACACTTTGTTCAAGCCTTCTTGTACTTGCCTCTCACATACTGTAAGGTTGCAGGATTAGAAACCTGTCTGTATGTCGTCTACGTAAACAGAATAAAAAATGGCTGGCGGTAATGAAGCACGAAGGGCGTTCATTTTCACGATGAAGAGCCTGCAGCTAAGTACACCTCCTTGAGGTACACCAGTTTTCTGTATAAATGGTGGCGACAATACATTGCTGACTTTCACGCAGAATGTACGGTTGGACAAATAGCTTTCTATTAGGACGAACATATTGCCACGGATGCCAATTCCCGACAAATTTCTCAAGATTCCGTAGCGCCACGTAGTGTCATACGCCTTCCCCATATCGAGGAATACGGATAGGAAATATTTTTTATGTAGAAAGGCGTCGCGAATGTTTCCCTCAATGCGCACAAGGTGGTCGGTTGTCGACCGCCGTTTTATGAAGCCACACTGAAAGGGATCGAGCATATTGTTGAGTTCAAGGAAATGTATAAGTCTGCGGTTAGCCATTTTTTCAAAAAGCTTACAAAGACAATTTGTAAGAGCTATCGGACGGTAACTTGCTGCCAAAGAAGGGTCCTTACCCTTCTTAGGAACAGGGACCACAATCGCCTGTTTCCATGTAGATGGGAGGTATCCCGTAGCCCAAATAGCGTTGAAAAGCGTGAGTAGTGTAAGTTTGGTGTCAGTATGTAAGTTTCTGATCATTTCCTACATGACTCCATCAGGTCCCGGTGCAGAGCTATTGCATGTGTTCAAGACAGCTCTCAACTCAGCAATACTGAAAGGCCGGTTATAAGGTTCATTCTGTCTGGTTTTTCGCATTATTGGCTTACATTATTCTATTTGTTTGTATTTCAAAAAGATTGCAAATATTGATTTCAACTCGACACGCTCTCAAAATGTTCCCCAAGTGAGTGTGCCTGAACTTTCAGTGTTTCACCTTGTGTGTTTACCAAAGGAAGTAAATATGTTTGTCGGCCTTTTATCATATTAACCCTGTTCAAGACTTTGGCCTCATCTGTATAGGAGTTGATACCGGATAAAAACTTCTGGCAACGCCCTCCTCTGGCCTGTCGGCGGGTTCGCCTGCCTTGTGATTTCACTTCTTTAAAATTGATAAGATTCTCCGTAGTGGGGGAGGCGCATAGCAACCCCCACGCTTTGTTTTGTTTCTTACGAGCGATCCTACAATCGTCGTTCCACCACGGGACACGCCGTTTGCATGCCAATCCATTTATTTGGGATATACATTTAGTTGCGGCATCTATTATGAAGGCTGTACAATATTCCACAGCAGCATCAATTCCTAACAAGGACATGTCATCGCATGATATTCTAGTTAAGTTTCGGAATTTCTCCCAGTCTGCTGTGTCAATCTTCCACCCAGGAGCCTGTGGTGGATATTCGTTTTCTTTAAGTGTTCTTAATAGTATGGGGAAATGGTCGCTTCCGCAAGGATTGTTCGTAACTTCCCATTCGAGTTCAGGCAGTATGGACGGGGAAACTATGCTCAGATCAATTGAAGAAAAGGTATTGTTTGCAAGACAGTAATATGTGGGTTTCTTCTTATTCAGAAGGCATGCACCAGAAGAAAAAAGGAACTGTTCAACAACACGACCTCGCGCATCTATACGAGAGTCGCCCCACAGGGAGCTGTGTGCATTGAAATCGCCAAGAACAACATAAGGTTCTGGCAATTGATCTATAAATGATTGGAATTCATGTTTCGTTAATTTGTAGTGTGGGGGTACGTAAAGCGAGCAAATGGTGCCGAGCTTATTTAGAAGAACAGTTCGAACCGCCACTGCTTCAAGGGGCGTTTGTAGCTGCAAACGTTGACACGCTATGCCTTTCTGAATAACAATGGCAACACCACTCGATGATGCGAGAGCATCATCGCGATCTCTGCGAAACGTAACATACTGTAGGAGGAAATTTGTGTGTTCCGATTTTAAGTGTGTTTCCTGTAGACACAGCATTTTTGGATTGTGTTTGTGGATGAGTTCCTGGATGAGTGTATGAGTGTTGTGGATGAGTGTATAATAGCTGTGTCTTACCAGTACTCACCTACGGGTCAGAAACCTGGAGGCTTACGAAAAGGGTTCTACTCAAATTGAGGACGACGCAACGAGCTATGGAAAGAAGAATGATAGGTGTAACGTTAAGGGATAAGAAAAGAGCAGATTGGGTGAGGGAACAAACGCGAGTTAACGACATCTTAGTTGAAATCAAGAAAAAGAAATGGGCATGGGCAGGATATGTAATGAGGAGGGAAGATAACCGATGGTCATTAAGGGTTACGATCTGGATTCCAAGGGAAGGGAAGCGTAGCAGGGGGCGGCAGAAAGTTAGGTGGGCAGATGAGATTAAGAAGTTTGCAGGGACGGCATGGCCACAATTAGTACACGACCGGGGTTGTTGGAGAAATATGGGAGGGGCCTTTGCCCTGCAGTGGGCGTAACCAGGCTGATGATGATGATGATCCTGCACATCATCAATGTTTCTAAGAAGACCTCTGACGTTCCATTGTAGTATCCGTGTATCCAAATTTGAAGTAAATAGGTGCTGTGTGTACGGAAACAGAAATATTATTTACAGATATTTCAAAGATTAGATTACAGAGCTCTTCCGAGGCCCTGTGATCGGGGTCTTGCCCTTCTTGGACCGTTCCAGAGAGCCTCGCCGCTCCTTAGGCGCTTGGCGCCCCTTGAGGATTGGTGTAGTGTCCATTGCCTCTTGTGAGGCGCCGGACACGTGCTCTTGCGAGCGAGAAGTTACCAGGCAGACCCCTGCGCCCACCAGCCCGGAGGTTGGTGGGGCTCCCTGGGTGATTTGGCTGTGCTGGCCGTGGCCAGCGCTGGAAGGGACCTGGGAGGTTGAGGCAGCCTCGGCTGTGCCCACCTTCGGGGTCGATGGTCCCCTCTCCTCGGTTGACGGAGCAGGGCTAGCTGCAACCGCCGCGGGGGCAGATGGCGTAACAGCCGACTCAGTGCTTGTTGGTCGGACAACTGCCGGAGGCCGTTGCGACGCTGCCCCCTGACGCGCCACATCAGCAAAGGTTTTCTTGGGCAGGTATGATACCCGCCTGCGTGCCTCCTTGAAAGTTATGTTTTCCTTGACTTTGATTGTAACAATTTCCTTTTCTTTTTTCAGGAAGGGCACGACCGCGGGTACGCGGCGTGCTCCCCATCACAGTTTACACAGTGGAGAGCGTTCGCACAAGCTTCAGTGGTGTGTTCGTGGGCACTGCATTTCGCACATGTTTGGGGGCCGCGGCAGCTCTGCGCACTGTGGCCGAAGCGCTGGCATTTGAAACATCGTAGTGGATTTGGCACGTACGGCCTAACACGGAGCTTTATGTACCCGACCTCGATTGACTCGGGTAGGACACTTGAATTGAAGGCGAGTATTAGGTGTTAGGTTCCAATCTCTTTACCATCCCGCCTCATCTTTATTCTTCTCACATTGGCAACATTGTACTCACTAAAGCCCTCCAAGAGCGCTGCGTCTGTCAGGTGAAGCAAATCGTCGTCTGAGACAACGCCGCGGGTAGTGTTCATAGTTCGGTGCGGAGTTACTGTCACTTGAACGTCCCCAAATTACACGAGACTGGATAACTTTTCAAGTTGTTTCAGATCCTGGAGCTCCAACAGGGGATCTCCACTTGCCATCCTTGTTGCCTTGTAACCTGGACCAAGGGCCTCAGTTATAGACTTTGATACTAGAAACGGGGAGATTGCGCGTACATGTGGATCTGACTTTTTCGAGTGAATGATGTGAAATTGTGGGAAGTTGTGTCTTTGACGTCCAAAGAACTGAAATACATCTTCGGTGCGCCCTATTTTCTGAGGGCGATCTGGGAGCGTAGGGAAGGAACTAGCCATAGAATAATGTAATTTTCGGCATTAACGCCAGCCCCCTACCGTGGAGCCCTACAAGGGACGCTACAGGGACTGTAAGAAACAGGTCCTGTAAGCGCCAGCTACACGTTATCACTATAACCCAATATGAGATAACCTAGGTTGGCTATTCACACAAGATTAACCCTTGCTGCCTGGAAAAAAATGGGAGTAAGCGGAAGCTAGGAGAAGACAGGAAAGATGAAAAGTGAGAGAAAGACGAAGGCTGGAGGGAGAGAGAGACAGGAAAAGGCAACTACCGATTTCCCCCGGGTGGGTAAGTCCGGGGGTGCTATCTACGTGAAGCCGAGGCCAAGGAGGTGTGTTGCCGCCAACGGGGGGGGGGGGGGGGGGGCGTAAAGGTCCAAACACACGGCATTGGCTCAACCCCCAGGATCCCCTTTTCCCCAGGCATGGCTAAGCCGCGCACGGCTACGCGCGGGAAGGTCGGACCCTCGTGTGTTCGGGTACGTGGTGTCGCAAGACACCAAACGCCTACTGACGCAGACTCCACGCCGGTAATGCGACGATTGTGCTTCCCTGAGCGACCAACAGGTCTGCTTATCCTGGATCCGCAGAAGTCGCTCTTCAGCCTGTAGTTTCCCTCTATCTTTGAAGTTCCTGTGTCCCGGAGCCAGGTACGCAGGTCCACCGATCACAGATCGTGAGGATTGCCTTCTTGGTCTTTGCCAGATTCCTCGAGTCGTCCAAGACTGCACGGCGTTTCTGCGATGCTTTGGCCTCCCTGAGCCACGAAGAGGAGGTCTGCTGATCCTGGATTCGCAGAAGTCGCTCTTCTGTCCGTAGTTTGCCCCGATGTTGCCAAGTTCGTCTCTCCCAGAGCCACGTATATAACCGCCCATGCCAGATCGTTAGAACTGCATTCATGAACTGAGCGCTGTCAACCAGTTTGCTGCGGCTTAGGTTGGTGTTATAGCGAGCGATCCACCAAGCCCATCGAGGGCTCCGTCTGGCTGTAGTAATGAAGGGAAAAGGGTTTATTGGCTTTGTTACTTGACTCCAGTTACGGAAGCCCACTCCATGAATGAGCAAGGTAAACGTCCGAGTCCTTATCATGACCCTCTGTCGATTACTCGAAAAGTATCTTGTTTTAATACAGTCACCTTCCCTAGGCGAGCCAACTAGGGTATCTGAAGACTGTCCAGCAGAAAATCACAACCGTCCATTCTGTTGCGATTGCACGCCCACGCTCGCAACACTACGCAGTAGCTCCGCTTCCGAAGTCCGATGATATCGAATAAGCAGCACGACAGCAACCTGTGAATCCAGGGTCGCCGTTGTAGTTTCGTAGCATTGGGTTGGGCTCCCCCTTTCGTCCGTAGTTCAGGCGGTTAAGTAATTGTGGGCTTGGGGGCCTTTTGGGTTGATGGCCGTCTGGAGTTGGTGTCCATGCTGTGTTGACCTCTGGATAGGCTGCGTATAGTCGAGTTTGCGGCTACTCTGGCGCCATCTGCCGCAGCGATGCGACAGCTCTGTGCAGGTGGGCCAGCGGCTCCGCCGGATCGTCGCGTATTACTTCACGAGCACTGCACTTAGTGCCGGCCAGGCGTGTGTCCTTTTAATTTCTCATTGAGCCCCTCTCTTTTCTTTCGAATTCTTTTTGCGACATCGCAATGGCATGCCCAAGCAAACAAATCCGAAAGTGGAATTAGACCTTGCGAAATGGCCATAATCAACCTCCATCATTGTACATGATAAAAAACAAACATTCGCGTCATATAATTTCACACACAGATTGGTAAATATCATTTTTCAGCTGCAGTTGGCTCCGAATAGTTCCCACAGGAATCAAATAGGATATGCTCTAAGCTTCTCGTCAATGGAGAAAAAAGCTCAATCGGAAATCATCCTGACCCATTTTGCGTACGTTTACAATGTGCGCCAAAATGAGGGGTATATTCAGATGCAAATGAGGACCTTACAAATAAAGGCTCATTTGCCTCACTTAAAGTGTGAAGCCACTCGTATTTGCGCTGATTACGTCTGCAAGTAAGTACTGGTTCTATGTTCAGCAGTGAGCCATGACAGACTGCTTACAACTGCTTCAAAACCGCAAAGGTTTTTATTTGGCGCAATGTCCGACGATGACGAAGCACACAGAACGTTAGAACACCGCGGTGTCACTCAGTCACTTTCAATCAAAATCCCATCCTACCATGTCACATTTCTCAATTTCGATCAAACAGGGTCACTGCTACATGCTTCGACAATTCGAATCGAGTTAGCTTAGCTCACTCGGCATGACGGTACTGACGATAGCCTACGATCGCCATGGCGAAGCTCGAACTCGATGCGCGGATCGCGATTGACTTAACGCATATAGAGCAAAATAGCAATCCAAAGTAACCGTGCAGCTGCATCCAGTGCGGATCGGGCTCTATGGCGATCCAAAGGAACAATGCGACATGGCCATCAAATAGTAGGACGCGGCTCACACTGCGCCGGAGGGAAATGAGGTATGTATCGCGAACAGCGACGTGTTGAATGAAATCGGTCAACCTGTTAGAAGCGCAACCTTTTTAGGATACCAGTTTAATTAATTCACTGTTAGTGTCACAATAGGCTTTACTCACGTGCAGGATGACTTTGTACAGTTTTCCTAGCTGCGAACGGCAATTAAGGTGAACGTCAAGGCCAGCCACTTTCGCGGAGAGAACATGTGAAGTAGCGCATAGCTTGCCTTGAAAGTGTTCTCCTATTCTTTTATTATGGCGGAACCCGCAAAAACTGTTGGCGACATCACCGAGGACCACGCTTGCACCGGCATGTACAGAAAAAACGGCGAATCAAGGCTATACGTGCGACTTTCGGCGACAGGTGCACATAGTTCAAATTTCGCGGTCTTCCTGCCTTCCCAGTGTCGCACCGCACACCGCAGGCGGCTCTGAGCAGCGCGGCAGCGCAGCTGCTCAGTGGCGTCGCCTATTCACTGGATGGAGCCTATAGCAGTTGATGGATCGGTAGTGGTTTGCCTCGGGGCAAACGTCTAATTACCTGCAAAGTCCAGGTCACCTTCGTTGTTCGATAGGATTGGATGGGGCTCCACTTTTCATAATTATTTCAGACTGTCAGGTAATGCTGGAATTGGTGGTCTTATGTGTTGTTGAGACACAACAGTAGGCGCAGTCATTTATTGTTTTGATTGACGGTCGTTATTAAACTCATAAATGATATCACATTCATTGATATTGTCAAATTGATTCACGTACTCCGCTGGGTGGTCGGTTGGTCCGGATTGTTGTGGCATCGCAAGGGTTGTGTCTGCAACGTGGAACTCGTAAACCCCTTCCTTTTCAGTACCGACACATGCACATTCAAATCACCGACCACGACAACAAGGCGCTACTTCACGCAAAATGAATAGGCGTGAATTGTGTGGGACGTGAAAGCTTGCGTAAACCGCTCCCTTTTTGATACCGAAACATGGACATTAAAATCACTACCAACGACAACAGGGGTACCGTCAACGCTGATGATTCCCGCAAAGTGAGTAGCATGAACTTTACGGGGGTATCAGGAATTACTTTTTGCTTACTTTGGAAGTATGAGTACTTGCAGGGGTATAAGCCATTAATGAGGATAGTTTTCGTTCACGGATAACGAAAATGCCCGGAAAAATGTCCCTCTTTTCGGATGGGGCTATCTTGCTCTTTTAATACATGTTGCTCTTATCATTTTCGCGCCTTTTAACGCCAGAAAGCGTACTGATTAGTTCAGCAAAAGTAGGTATGAGTGTAAATTTTTTTCTCTGCTGAGTTGTAAATTCCAAGGGCATTTACTGTGTTCATCATCATCATCATCACCATCATTATCATTATCAGCCTGGCTACGGCCACTGCAGGGCAAAAGCCTCTCCCATACTTCTCCAACTACCCCTGTCCTGTGCTAATTGTGGCCATGTTGCCCATAAAAACTTCTTAATCTCATCCACCCACCTAACTTTCTGTCGCCCCCTGCTACGCTTCCCTTCTCTTGGAATCCAGGCTGTAACCCTTAATGATCATCGGTTATCTTCCCTCTTCATTACATGTCCTCCCCATGCCCATTTTGTTTCTTGATTGCAACTAAGATGTCATTACCTCGCGTATGTTCCCTCACCCAATCTGCCCTTTTCTTATCCCTTAACGTTACACCCATCATTCTTCTTTCCATAGCTCGTTGCGTCATCCTCAATTCAAGTAGAACCTTTTTCATAAGCCTCCAGGTTTCTGCCCCGTACGTGAGTACTGGTAAGACACAGCCACTATACACTTCTCTCTTGAGGGATAATGGCAAGCTGCTGTTCATGAGCTGAGAATGCCTGGCAAACGCACCCCACCCGATTCTCTTTCTTCAGATTATTTCAGTCTCATGATCAGTATCTGCGGTCACTACCTGCCCTAAGTAGAGGTATTCCCTTACCCATTCCAGTGCCTCGCTACATATCGTAAACTGCTGTTCTCTTCCGAGACTTTTAAACACGCTTTTAAGCTTTAGTTTTCTGCGGATTAATTTTTAGACCCACCCTTCTGCTTTGCGGCTCCAGGTCAATGAGCATGCATTGCAATTGGTCCCCAGAGTTACTAAGCAAGGCAATATCATCAGGGAATCACAAGTTACTAAGGTATTCTCGATTAACTCTTATTCCCAATTCTTTCCAATCCAGGTCTCTGAATACCTCCTGTAAACAAGATGTGAATACCATTGGAGAGATCATATCTCCCTGCCTGACGCCCTTCTTTATTGGGATTTTGTTGCTTTCTTTATGGAGGACTATGGTGGCTCTGGAGCCGCTATATATATTTTTCAGTATTTTTACATACACCTCGTCTACACCCTGATTTCGTAATGCCTCCATAACTGCTGAGGTTTCGACTGAATCAAACGTTTTCTCGTAATCAGTGAAAGCTATATGTAATGGTTGGTTATATTCCGCACATTTCTCTATCACCTGATTGATAGTGTGAATAAGGTCTATTGTTGAGTAGCCTGTAAGAAATCCTGCTTGGTCCTTTGGCTGACAGTATTATAAGGTGTTCCTGATTCTATTTACGGTTACCTTAGTATATACTTTGTACGCAACGGAGAGTAAGCCGATTGGTTTATAATTTTTGAAGTCTTTGGCGTTGCCTTCCTTATGGATTAAGATTATGTTGGCGTTCTACGAAGATTCCGGTACGCTCGAGGTTATCAGAGCTTGTGTATACTGTGTGGCCAGTGTTTCTACAACAATCTACCCACCATCCTTCAACAAATTTGCTTTTATCTGATCCTTGCCAGCTGCCTTCCCCCTTCGCATAGCTCCCAACGCTTTCTTTACTTCTTCCGGCGTTACTTGTGGGATGTCAAATTCCTCTAGACTATTCTCTCTTTCATTATCGCCTTGTGTGCCATTCACACTGTATAAAGCTATATAGAACTCCTCAGCCACTTGAACTATCTCGTCCATATTAGTAATAGTATTGCAAGCTTTGTCTCTTAACGCGTGATTCTTGCCTATTCCTAGTTTCTTCTTCACTGCTTTTAGGCTTCCCCCGTTCCTGAGAGCATGCTCAATTTATTCCATGTCATACTTCCTTATGTCCGCTGTCTTACGCTTGTTGATTAACTTGGAAATTTCTGCCTGTTCTATTCTAGGTGTAGGGTTAGATGCTTTCATGCATTGGCGTTTCTTAGTCAGATCTTTTGTCTCCTGCGATAGCTCACCGTTATCCTGTCTAACGAAATTACTACCGACTTCTTTTGCACACTCCTTAATGATGCCCATAAGATTCTCGTTCATTGCTTCCACATTAAGGTCCTTTTCCTGAGTTGAAGCCAAATGCCTGTTCTTCAGCTTGATCCGGAATTCCTATATTTTCCCTCTTACCGCTAATTCTTTGATCGGCTTCTTATGTACCAGTTTCTTCCGTGCCCTCCTCAAGTCTAGGCTTATTCAAGTTCTTACCATCCTATGGTCACTGCAGCGCACCTTGCCGAACACGTTCACATCTTGTATGATGCCAGGGTTAGCACACAGTATGAAGTCTATTCCATGACTAGTCTCGCCAATCGGCCTCCTCCGCGTCCACTTTCTGCTATCCCGCTTGCGGAAGAAGGTATTCATTATCCGCATATTATTCCTTCTGCTACCTCTACGAATAACTCTCGCCTGTTATTCCTAGAACCAAGCCATATTCCCCCACTGCATAACAAGCATAACTTCAGCTGGAAAGGAGATGGCAGTATGTCGCAGAAAACAAGGGTATCATATATTCCAGTAGAAGTTCACATGAAGATGTAGAGTCGGGCTGGTCATGCAATGCGTAGGTAACAACGGTGAAAAGAGAAGGTAGGCAGTATCAACTGTGGCAAATAAGTGGACTGAATGATGAGTTTAGGGTATTTACGCGTGATTAGGTGATCCTTTAATAGTGAGTTATGGTGCTACAGTTTGTGGAAAAGACTAAATCTGAAATATTTAAGGCGGAATGAATGATACGCTAAGTTAAGTGAGTTTTTCATAGAAGTAATGGTCACGTTACGGGTATACTTACATGAGATGAAACTTGCTGCGTGATTTTGGATGGATTCTAGTGTGTTTATCTGTGTCATTTGATAAGGACCCTATACTGTGTTCGCTTATTCTTGCTTTGACCGCACTAATATTTCGTAGTGTGTTACCCATGTCGGCAGAAGCGCAGCAGGGAAATTTCGACGCAGGTATCCAACTGGGAAGAATGACTGACTGTATATGATAGCAGCAACAAAGGTGACGAGTGAAGGCAAGTGCTCTCGACAGTGGCAGATAGCTGGACTGAGCGATGAGAGATGAATGTTTGAGGGCATATGATCAATTCTGCTCTCTCAGACGAGAAAGCAGTTTGTAGACTGCTGGCAGAGGCCTTCTTCAAGTAATGAAATCAAATGAAACTATTTCCAACATTAAGTATGCTGAGGGCCGTGGTCAAGAAGCCGCTACCCGGGCTTGACTAGGGCTACGACACAGTGCAAATGGCAGGGACACGCAAATACAGCATCATAAAGATGCACTTAAAGCACAAAAAATAATAAATGCCCTATTGAAAGACCCCGTACCCAGTATCCAGTGTCTACTGCAGCGCCGTATTATGGGCCTAGTGTCGCGCGCTGAATGCTGGAGCACTGGGCAGTCGCGGCGTACTGGGAGGCGCTGGGAACTGGTGCGAGAAACAGCTCTAGCGTTTCTAAATACGCGGTGTCTGGACTCCGTACATACTTTTTAAATACAGAAAGCAACAGAGAGCGTTTACGTGCAATAAGATATGCTCCGACCAGGATTCGATCGTCGGACCTAAGTACCCTAAGTCCCCTAAGTACCCTAATCACCGATCGTCAGTGAAGTACCCTATGTCGGGTACTTCACCGTTACGCCACGCCAGTAGATGGACAAGAAAGGATAATTTGCCATGTCAAGATCAAGAAGCAGTTTTAGTTTGAGAGAGATACGTCTCGCAACGACATGATAGATGCGCTATCGCCCAGCAACTAAAAATCACGCCTGTACCACAACGAAAAATTTGCTGTCCGTATTCAGTAGCATGCTTGGTAGTGACACATCATCGATTTTCACTTGCGATTGGTATTTTAACATGGAAAAAAGTCCGAAATGAACCGCCGACCCGGGACGCTCAATGGGCTGTTACTGCCGATTTCGATAGCCGTTTTTTGTTCTTCACGCAAGGGATATGCAACGTTTTCTTAGTTCAATGATACCTTTTAGTTGACACGTCTGTCTATAGTCACATATCTTCGTCAGACAAGCACAGGCTGGTGCTGGGAGCTTTCGGCGACAGCCCATAGAACTGTGTTTATGACGCATCAAATCGGCGCTCATCGCTTCCTGTGCTGGCACTGTAGACATGAAAAAATTGTTTAGTTATGAACACTGATGCGAAAGCTGAAATATAGGGCGATATATTCTCGTTAGACTTGTTCATTCCTGAGCCTAGACACGCCGATAACGTGTTGACGGACTCCACGGATACGCAAGACCTACGCTTCGGTGGGGACGGATCTCGGCGCCGGTAGCTGGCGAAAGCTAAAATGTGTGTATTTCAGCCTCAGAACTTTTTTAGTGCAATAGGGAAAGTGACAGCGCACGAATCGCCTGAGCCTTGTTATCGGTGCGATAATATCACTCAGCGGTAGGCTTCGAACTCGGGGTTCGTTCGAGCGCGCTTGAACGACTTTTCATGTCCAATCCACAACACTGCAAGAACGGCGAAAACTCCCAATGATATGTTACGAGATAACTACTAAAAACGCAACGTCCTCTGTGTTTGCGTGGTTTCGTTCAAGAATTTAGCTATCCGCCCAGTAAAAAAAAAGAAAATGCAAAAAACAAAAGTCATCTTCATTGTCAAATATGCATGAATAAACAGGGCAGCTCACGCACCTTCATTCCGAGCTGCGACACGAATTAGAGTTCTTTGACCCCAAGATATAGCGTTCTTTAGGACAAGAAACTAGCATTAAGCTATGAAATTGCATAAAGCATTTAATGTTCAGCAGCGCTCGTACTTGCGTACTGGAACCAGTGCGGCACGAACAACACCAGTGCAGTTTCCAGTGCGAACCAGCGAACTGCAGCGAGAAGCAACACTTGTACAGCACAAACCAGTGTGCCCCAGAGTCATGGCAGTGGAACCAGCATCTCTTGCAGTGGAACCCAGCTCTTATCCAGCGTTCTCGCTGGTGTCCCAGTGAGTCCCAGCGAGCGCCAGCGTACCCAGTGCGATAAAGTGCCAAAAACGCGCTGGTTTCACACTGGAAGGCACTGGAAGACGCTGGGTTTTCCAATAGGGCGCGCATAATAAATTAAACAATATTCTTAGACATATTGTGAGTACAGATCCGAAAGGAACTTATTCACAATGCATGGTGTTAGTGTTAAAGGCAGGTGAATACAGTACATTCCAATGAATGCAACATCAGCAGTAAGAATGGAACCTACAAAAAACAAATGAGATTGACATAGCACCATCTATGAAAGAAAAAAAAACAGGTACAACAAGCATTAGTTCAATAACAGCATAACAAAAGCGGTAAATTGGTATAAACGAATAGGGCATCAAGTGTGAGTTCAACAACGTACAAAAAACGATGGAGGACCGTAATCGATATCTTCACATCGTGAGTTGATTCAAGTACAATTAGTGCGTGTGCGCGGAATCTCCCACGTTTTAACGACATTACTAGACTGCTGATGGCGACCGCAAGGCGACTCACACGTTTCGCTCTAAGTAACCGTGTAATGTGGTTCGAAGAGCATCCTTCGTGTGGTGATGCTCAAGAGCAAGAAAATCTCGTTAGCCCTGGAGCATAAATAAAAGCGTCGGCGAGGGAACATGTACACGAAACAAGAGATTGTAGTCTAATGCACATTAATGGCGCCTAACACTCGCCGAGCTCGTGACTGATTTACGTAGACACCCAGGCGCTGCAAGCTGTTGAGGCAATTCCGAAAGACACTGCTCAAGGGACAAGAGCAACATTCTTTCCCTTAAGTGCAGTGACATAAAATGTCGCCTTCACAATTGCATACAGTGCAGTGCAGTGGTGACCGTGTCATGGGCCCGGCTTTCATAAGCACAGAGAGGATTTTCTGATTGAGACAAAGTCTTGTTGGTAAATTCGAAAAATGTGAGGAAGAACTGACTCACTTTTTTTGCAGATAATTTAGCGTTCCGAAACCGGACAGTGAGTCTAGCCATTACTGCTTACGCACTTTTGCCGCACAAAGAAAATAAAATACACGGTCTCATAGTCTACAGGGTGATCAATTTAAAGCTTTACGGAATTTGTTTTTATTAGCCTGTGGCAGATCGCATAATTTTAGTCCTTGAGCTCGATTATTCAGCGAGGTGGACATTACTTGCAGGAGAAGTCAAAACAGATATTCAGCTAATTACCGAACATTCACTAAATATTTTGTTAATAATAGCGTTACGACCAATACTGCAATTTACGAACTGTAGCTGTTAAGCTTGCAGGACGTATCCATTTGAATTGAATGTGCAGAATGACACCAGTTCCAAGATATTATTTCCCAACTTGTGGGACGAAATACATGGGTGTTCCAGTTAGTTTTGTGCTTGAATGCATAAAACATGGTCTTCTTCAAATTGTAAGTGTTACAACAGTGCATTTTTACTGCGACGTTGATGCCGCATATCTCCGAACTGGAGCCATTCTGTAGACTAATTTCAAGTGGACACACCTTGGAAGGTCGCCGTGGAACAGGCTACATTTAAAATTTCCGTAAACCGGATTTTGCTCAAACGGTAATCGCGACCACTGTACCGCAACTATCAGAAATAAGAGGCACTGCAGCTTAGCAGTTTAAAGACGCCAAAACAAGTGCATCTGATGAAAGCACATGGTAGTCGAAGTGTTTATTTTTACGCCATTATTCTCATACACATTAAGTAATGTTGCGCGAGATGTCAGTGCTGCCAATGTATCACCGATCGTCCAGATGCTTCAGTTTGAATGGCTTAAAGGCGACAAAGTTCGCCTTCTCCTGATTGCATTTTCATCCAGTTCACATAAAGTGCTGTTAAAATTCTTTGGAGTAGTAGCCGAATGCGCATCCGTTGCCAAGTGTATCGCGCCATTATTACTACACATAACCCATGGCACGCGTGTTCCGTCTTACCGATGCTGTCCTAATTCCTTTCTTTCTATCCCTTTTCCGCTCGTTGAATTAAGGGTCGCAGATAAATATGTGTCGGTCCGTAGCGGTAATGAGCTTTTCGTCTACTTCTCACTAGTTGCCGACACGCCCGCGTCTTTGGCTCGAGCACGTACAACGGCAAACGAGTGCAATTACGAGTTACTGGATACCCATAGTCGCTACTGGACGGGTCAATATGAGCTACGTTGCACCACATAAACTGCAGTATTCCTTCTTGCTTACATTAGCACTTCCTGGGCATTTATCTTTTATGCCTTTTACTAGTTTGTGCAAGCTTCCTCTCTACTCAGGAATGCCTCTGTTCATATCTAGTAACGCTTTCTTGCTAAAAAATGGTAAATACCCTGGAGTTTCTCATGCGAAAACCACAATATGATTGTGAGGCACGCAATAGTAGGAACTCCGAATTAATCAATTACACGACCTAATTAAGTACACGACAGTTTTTTTGTTTTTTTGGTCACATCGAATTACGGCCGCCTCGTTTGAGATCAACCCCACGACCTCGACTTATATGCAATTCGTACTTGAGATATGTTGATTGGTGATTATGTTTGGAATTTATCTGGAACATTTGAGCTAATCGCTCTTTCGAACGATTCACGCTTTCTCTTATTCAGGAACCGCGCCATAAAACCATTAGATAGATGTTCTGCAAAATGTTGGAACCATACTACATTTACTACGGACTGGAAAACACAAGGTCAGCATGAAGTGTCCTCCTCGACTGACAGCGTTATTTGTCACTACGTTTATGTACAAAGATGAAAGAACACGAACCAAAAAAAAGTTAAGCGAGAGAAAATAGTTGCAAGTTGGGTGAGGTGATTTTGGTGTAGCAGGGAGATGAGAAATGATGAGAAATGAGAAACTGAGCAAAGCACTGAAATAATTCACCGTCATTTCCGCACGCAATCGTGCCTCGGGTGTGAGAAAATGAGCTGCTACACAAAACGCTAAGCGATAGCCAGGTTTGTGCGCATCCGACACCTCAGTCATTCGAAAAGCTACTGCAAGAGTCATCCTTGCGCGAGGAAGGCGTGCACATCAGTGTGCGGTTGTGGGCTCCTCCCTGATGTGGCTGGAGCACGATTGTTGGAAGCGCGGATTTGGAACGGGTGGTCTCCACCGGAGAACGGGGTTCGGTGGCAGATCTCTCGGACCGCTTTGGATCTGTCATTGAAATTCAGCATAAGTCATATACAGCGTTACACAACAGGTGCAAGTCATTGGCGAACCTCAGGTTGCTAGGATATTTTGAATATTTTTCACGATACGTAGTGAGAAATCCTTGTCTTAACATTCAAAGACATGTTTCCTCATATGCAGTTGAGATTTCCTTGTCTAGCGCTGTTGCATTGTGGGAAATATATCCTAGTATTAACATGTATGGTTTTTCCCATACTTCACTATGCAATGCCTATAGCTGTTAGTACATTTATAAATCGAAGACTTCTCGTAATCAATGAATCACTTATACAGAGTTTTATTGTATTAAGCAGACATTTCTGTTGAATTGCTTATTTTTCACAGAACTCATCATCTGTTCGACATCCCATTCCAGAATGCTCTCATAGTAGCTAAGTGTTATATAGGTTGTATTGATATTACCGATTCCATTTGAAGAGCTATTTTCGATGTTGGCCTATTACTCATCATTTACTATAACGGATACTTGAATTCATATATGGAGTGCTAGAAATTATAATTTAAAAGTTTATAAGAACTGTTCCTTCAATAAAAGCGGCAAAACTAAGTGAAAGCAAATTCAACCTGGTACTTTTTAAGAATATTCTTGCACCTTCTAATGGTCGCTTCAGAGCTCAACGGCAACATTCGGAGTGCCTGGAGCAGCAGAAAGCACATTTATTGCAAGAATACGCTCACTCCGTTATTGTAACTGACAACAAAAAATTGGAGGACGCTTAAGCTTCACCTTGAAGAGTGGAACGCGATAGCGTTATCGTACCCCGTTCGCAGCGGCCACTCTAACGATCTACGCGAGCCAAACGTCGCGATCGGCACGGTCAGCCAGGCCGCGAGCTGCCACGAAGGCGGACGCGATCATGGGGCCAGTGGCGAGCCACGTGTCGGGGAAGCACTTTACATTGCGAGGAGGGGGGTCTTGCGTGTTCGCCGCAAGATGGCTCTGCATGCGCGGTGCAGAAGGAATATGGCGGAAACTTACTTCGCTGCGCGTTTAACTGCGACTTCTGTAATTTACATGCTCATAATTACCGATATAAACCGCAGTATAACTTTCTACGGCACGTTTTTAAGCCAACACCACATTCACTAGAGGCGCTTTTGTCCCACTTTGAAGCATCGAACTCTCATCATGCAATGACAAAGCTACGTAACCTTTATTAGCTTCATTTTCCGTGTCACGCTCAATTCTCGTACTTATATAAATGTGCGGCTCCGATACCGCTGTCCACGGAGTGTTATCGGAAATTAGAGAACCAGTCAGCCGTGGATAACTATAGCCACTCTGCTGTAAGCAGTCGCTCATAAAGTCCTGATGAGCATGCGCCTAATATAACATACTCCTGGTAGATCGCGTAATATAGGCGCCAGTTGGGCGAACTCTGCGTGTATAATAAAGGAGTCTGTTTTGTGTGTGTATGTGTGTGAAAAACCTCGACGCATCGCATATCGTAATCTCAGCTACGCATTGCAACAGTGCACAAAATCGGTCAAGATGCATGATACATCTCGCAAAATAGCTTCGCCCGACAAACGCGCTAGAATATGTTTTTAACTTTTCTCTCGTTTTGCTTGAGCACATATGGACGACAGGCGTGTGCTGCAGCCGAAGTAAGCAATTCGAGAATCTATGTTTACGTTATTTTCGTAGGCGTTGTTGCTGCAAATTAAATAAAGTCAGTCTGATGGCCTCCCTCTCTTCGGCAGCACGTTTTCAATTACCGCAATATTGTTCTCGCCTCTGTCGCGGTCGCCATGACGACCTGTTAGCGGGTGGCTGTGGGCGCAGCAGGAAGCGACAGGCCACTCCCTCAAATTAAACTGCCTCGGCGAAAACATATCGTTGGAGCGAGTGCGCTGACGCGCCTCGTGTATTCTTGCGCACAACAGCACAACGTAGCCTGTGCTTGGCACGCGCTTTTCGTACGCCGGAGGTGTGGCTTCACTCTGTGCATGAGCAACTTGGGTTATCGCTGCGCACGGCATCCTCAGGAAAAAAGGAAAGATAAGAAAATCAGTGCCTTTCGACTCTGCGAAGAAAGACGACTAGCGAAGCTGTGTATGTGGACCCCTTAATAGCGAACTACACCTCCGCCGCGAGTCGACCCGGCATTGCGCTATCTTTGGAACAGTCCTTGTAAGGAGAGTGTGTCTACACACGGACAAGATCCTGTGGGAACAAGTCCTTAACAGCTTTGCTGCAAAATTGTTTATGTCTTTGTGTTTCTGAATTATTTAATACATTATTTATTTAAGTAATAATTACCAATTTAACAATAATCTGATCAGTTATTCACTTAATTACTAATAACTTCTTCTATAGTTAATGTTTTACTTGATTAGTTAGTGGCTACGATTAACGTTGGAGCAATGGCACGAGCACGTTTGCGCGGTAACGCCGAGAGACAGAAAACACTTCTATTATTACTCATTCTATTATAAAAGAAATGCATCGATGCCCACAGTCCAGGACGTCGCTTTAGGCATGCTTCAGCGCTAGGTCGACAAAGTCCGCAAGGAATCGCTGGTCGTGAAGGGTGGTTGCGGCGGTCAGGCACTCGGCGGAAGGGATTAGATGGCGAGGGGCGCCAATGAGTCAGCCGTGGAAGAAGACGACGACACCGGAGCCGTCGTGGTGATGTTTTGCTTAACACGCGCATACTATCCTGCGGAAAGTATCTATTAACAGCATCACTGTCAAAATAATAATTCAGGGTACATTGCACTATTGTGTTATAAGCGCTGCTTAAGGAGGAATAAATTCCCTTCGGGGGACGGCGCTACGTTTCGATAGGGTGACGTGTATTTATGTAAGGCGTCTTTGTGATAAAAAGCAGGTTAGCTTTAACTGCCTAATTGGGTGACGCCACGTGTGGTCGTTGTCGGCGGTGGCTGGCTTTAAAGGACGAGTCTGAAAGAAAATGAGCGCTGTCATTTCATCTTTCTAAGCATCGTTTTGTACATGACATGGTTAGAAGGCGACGTGACGAAAGCAGCAAAATGGGGAGGCGAAAGAAAATAAAAAGCCAGAGAGAGCAGATTGAGAGGGGATGTTGGGGAGCGAGAGGATGGGAAGCCTTCAGAGAATTGTTACAGAAACCGTAGCTATAAGAGGCGGCGTGCGTTTGTCGGTTTAGAAGAATGGTCCGGTCAGCCGGCAAGCAAGGGGACAACAAAGGGACATGAGATGAAAGAATAACCTGAGTGGCCCAGCAGCAGTGCGCCGGGAAATGTTTGAAGGATTTAAGATGGCACAACATGGGGTTTCTGAGGGAAAAACGACTGTTGTTGTGAGGGGAATGGACTGCTCTTGCAAGGAACGTCAACGTGGGTAGATAGGCGTAGGTGTCGCCACGGCGGTATACAGAAGTGGCTCGACTTTGTGTGGTCGACACGCCGAAAAAGATTTGCTGACGTTTGGGAGTTTGGGACATCTGGGTGGTGGGTGGATATCTGTATGTAAGTGGTGCTGGTTTCAAATAAAACGCAAAAAAGAAAATGAGAAGAGAACGAAGAACAAAACATGAGGAGTGCAAGGGGGCAGATGTACATGGAAAAGGTCTCGTAAGGCTCATATATGCGGAAAAACGTGAAAGAAAACATTGAATCGAGTGGTAGGGGAAGGGTAGGAAACTGCTGGTAACGGTGCAATAGGCGAGCTTAAGAATCGAGGTTACCTCGTGGCATAACAAGTCTTTGTGCTTTGTTATTGATACGAAAATTTCAAGAGGTAAGTTACAGCTTTTAGTGATTCTAAGTGGTCAAGAGCCTGATTTATTGCCGTAAGTATTGCAGGCATTTTAACTTATGTATGATATTCGATTTCGTTTATTTACTCTAAAGTGGTGAATGTAAATTTGTTTGCGGAGTGTAGAGCCTTTATTCCTTGAACATACAACTGCGCTTGTTGAAGTGGTTCGCTACTCGTTTAGGTGAACTGTGTATGAACACAAGACCACCATAACTGCTGCATGCTCTGTCATACCTGCAAATGAAGACAGGGAGTCCCTTACCAAACTAATACGGCAGGTTGTTCGATAACTGCAGGCCTTATGCATTGGCTCAGGTACCTCCGATTGCCGTTGCTCTTACGGACCTGATTCAGGAGGAGATCGGCAAAGTGGTTCATCCCTCGCCACCAACGGGAGCTGATTACTCGGTTATGATTGCATCACTGGCCACTCGGTTTTGCAAGGTGCTGACAGCGTGGGACGGCCCACATATGATTACGGTTGGAGGACACCTCGTGTCACCCATTGGACGATGCACCGCCAGATTTGCACTTTCTACTTCGACTTTCGTAGCGTCTTTCCTTGTGCTGCCAAAGTGTTCTCCTCTAGTTATACTGGGCATGGATTTTCTCCAGGAATATGGGGCGATCATTAACCTGCGTGACTTGTTCGTGACTTTTTCTCACCAGGTTTCTTCGGATTCAGGTGTGGAGGATGAACATCACCGCACGGCTTTGCGCGTGGTCGATGGCTGCGTGACGTTACCGCCCAGAAGTGCTATCTTCGCCCTTGTTGAATGCCCCCAAGACCAACTAGGCATTGGCATCCCCGAAGGTAACAATTTGCTCACCATTTCGTTAGATCGAGAAGTCGGCGTCACACGAGGTCTTGTAGAGCTCCAAAATAGGCAAACCACGATCTAGTTACCAACTTCACTAGCGAATACAAGCCCTTTGCGAGGCATACCACCATGGCCTACTTTGAAGCAGTCCAGCGACTGTGCTTCGTTAAGGACAATCTCGATTCTGGAACCCAGCGATGTGGATTTGACCAGTCACATCAACGTCAACCAACAGCTAGACCAACCCGGAAAGGAGAGGTGCCTCACTATGCTATCGTCATTTAGCGACTTTTTCACTACGATGTCTAAGGTCAAACAGACTCCTTTAACCAAACACAGAACCATCACTGAACCGACCATCCAACCTGTTCGCCAACACGCTGATCGCGTGTCGCAGAGAGAACAGGGTGTTATTCGTCATCAAGTTAAACAAGCGCTAGACGATGATGTCATTCAACCATGGTCAAATCCATGGGCTTTACCTGTTTTATTAGTTAAGAAGAAAGGTGATTGACTACTATTCTGGGACGATTATTGCAAACTGAACAAGGTCACGAAAAAAGACGTTTACCCACATCCTCGGATTGACGACTCTTTGGATCGCCTGCGACATGCCCCTTACTGTTCTTCAATGGATCTGCGTAGTGGGTACTCGCAGATTGAAGTTGACGAACGAAATCAGGATAAACGGCGTTTATAACAGGTGACAGTTTCTAACAATTTAAGGTCTTCCTTTTTGGATTGTGTTCCGATCCGGCCACATTTTAACGTATCATGGACACAGTTTTATATCCTCAAGTGGCACCCGTGTTTAGTCTACTTAGACGATGTAGTTGTTTTTTCCGCCACGTTTGAACAACACATCGAACGGCTGGAGGCCGTTCTTCAAGCCGTCCGCACCGCCGGCCTCTGTTTGAAGCCCGAAAAATGTCACTGGCTACGAGGAGCTTCAATTTCTGGGTTATATTATCAGCCGCACCGCTGTGCGCCCTGAACCTGACAAAGCCATGGAACTTGCTCTGTTCCCGATACCGAAGACAACTAAAGCACGATGTCCGCCAATCTTTAGGGCTTTGTGCGTATTACCGTCGTTTTGTGCCCAATTTTTGTGAGATTGCCGCACCTTTCCAACGACTCACCAAGAAAGGCGTCACATTTGTTTCAGGCCCTGCATAATCCGATGCCTTCCATGACCTTCGGCGACGTCTACAGACAGCACCGATTCTTGGCCATATTGACCCCGATGCCGACACAAAAGTTCATACTGATGCTAGTAATGGTGGTCTCGGAGCGACACTCACACAGATTCAAGCTGGTGGTGAACGCGTTATTGCGTATGCCAGCCGAACGTTGTCTGATGCTGAAAAAAAAACTACGCAGCAACTGAAAAGAAATGTCTCGCCGTCGTATGGGCAATCCAGAAGTTGCGGCCATACTTGTACGGACGCCCTTTCCGCGTCGTCAGCGACCACCACTCTCTCTTCTGGCTGGCGAATCTCATAGATCCTTCTGGCTGGCGAATCTCATGGATCCTTCGGTTGCAGGAATTTGATGTGACAATCATCTGTAAGCCCGCCGATCCCGCACCACTAGATACTGAAGACGACTCTAGTTTTGTTTGTACTCTTCCGTCTTTAAATCTAGCTCAACCGCAACGCCAAGATTCCAAGCTCCAGCCCTTGATTGAATACCTTGAAGGAAGCCGCCCGCAACTCCCGCGGCGGGTCGCGCGTCAGTTGTCCTCTTTCCGCCTACGTAGCGACATCCTATAAAAGCGGCGCTTTCACCCTACGGCAACTGTTTTCCTGCTCGTTGTTGCCGCTCCTCTCCGGGACGACATTCTACGTGCATGCCACGACGAACCAACGTCCGGGCATCTTGGTTTCACGCGTACTTTGGCAAGGATGAAGCAGAAGTACTACTGACGAAAACTCACAATAACTGTCAAGCAGTACGCCAGAAGTTGTCGAGATTGCCGGCGTCGCAAAGTTCCACCACTGAAACCAACCGGTCTGCTTCAGGCTGTACGACCTCCTTGCTCACCTTTTGAACAAGTCGGCATGGATTTACTTGGGCCGTTTCCTAAGCTTTCGGCTGATAGCCACTGGATAGTTGTAGCCACCGATTACCTCACACGATACTGCGAAACGCCAGCCGCTCAGCGGGCTACCGCTTCAAATGTAGCCTACTTTTTTGTGAAAAATATCGTCCTTCGACATGGCGCTCCCGCTGTCGTCACCACAGACCATGGTACGGCCTTCGCCACCCAGTTGGTGCGAGATAATCTGCAGTTTAGTGGAACAATGCACCGTACGGCAGCTGCGTATCACCCACAGACTGACGGGTTAACTGAGCGTCTCAACAAAACGATTGCGGATATGCTTTCTATGGATGTGGCCACGGATCGTAAAAATTTGGACGAACTGCTCCAGTATGTGACATTCGCGTTAACACTTCAAGAAACCACCGGGTTTCCTCCTTTTAGTCTGGTGTACGGAGGCCACGTCACTTCTATGCTCGACGTGATGCTCCTACCAACTTCGTCTCAACCTACCACACCAGATACAGACACCTTTGTTCAGCGCACCGAAGAAGCGCGGCACCTTGCACGACAACCAATTCTATCGCGACAAGGTCAAGGTGCTCGTCGATACAACATACGCCATCGAGACGTCGCATACAACCCAGAAGGTCTCATGTGGGTTTGGACCCCTATACGCGAAAGAGACCACTCATAAAAATCATTGCGCCGATACTTTGGACCTCATATAGTTTTGCATCGTCTACGTCCTGTCAACTACGAAGTTATTCTATGCAAAACTTTGCACCACTCCCATCGACCACGTTCCTATGAGATTGTTGACGTTACAAGGATGAAGTCCTACCACTCGCGCTGACTCTCATCCACAAACTCAGTGGGCGGCCCTGGTCCTCACGTCCGTTGTCTTTTTCATTTCTTGTATTTTCTCCTTGTGGCATATAAGATCTCCCCAACATTTTTTAGAGGGGCGGGGATCTAACGATATTACCCACTAGAAAAATGGTGCCGATTTTTGTGTTCAGGGAAGATCCTTATCTGTAGCAACTTTACAAATTTAGATATTTGCCGTTGAGCTTCGGTTTTCAAAAAATACGAGGTTGTACTTCCATACTATCGCGTAACGTGCTAAAGCTATACGCTGCCCCTTTAGGAAATAGCAGACCTGGTTAGCCGGCACACATGCAGTTGCCGGCGAGCATTCTCGTCGCCGCCATTGTTTGACAGCGCATTTTGCGTGTCCCGTCTGTGTACGAGTAAACGACTTCCAGAGGCTAGCCGCGCTCTTGGCTACAAACAAAATGAATGCAAGTGTACGCACGGTGACGCTGCACTCGTACATCACGACCGGAGACGTGCACGCGTTCTTGGACGACAATGGTTCGGGTTGCCACTGCTGGCGTGAATTGGAAATTTTTTTTATTTTTTTTTGCGGGCGGACACAAAAAATCTCGATCACGTAGAGGCTAACTGCTTTGCTGTAAAACAGTACGCACGAGAGTCAGCCCAGTTTAGAAGTTTTGTAGCGCGTAGAACAATAAGTAACTTTTATTCACCCAGCAACCTCTACCGCGAAACAGGCAGGTACCGAGGGAGGGGGGCAGGGGGGCTGCCCCCACCCGTCATCAAGAGGCATAGCGCCCCCGCCCACCAACGCCACCACTCCTCACACATTCTTAAAGTGCCGCCAAGTCAATGTTGTGACTTGACATCTATTCAGCGGTCAACATTTCGTGCCTGTATCACTGCTTTTGAATGGCGGTAGTTATCGACATCTTTTTATTTATATATTTATTTTTTATTTATTTGTTATTACCCTCAGGGCCAAGGGCATTGACGAGGAGACTTGGGTTACAGCAAATGAGAAAAGAAATGAATATAAGTAGTTAGAACGTTTAAGTAAAAAGGCTTCTGGTTATACAGTTTAGGTATGGTTAAGAACGTCACGATAAATTGGTAGCACTCTACGATAGTAAAGCGATAAATACAATAGTACTTTACTTACAACCTTACAGTAACCAACAACAAAAAATTCTTCAATTGCACAATGTTAGCTAGAACTGCTAGAAATTTTTTGTTATCGTAAATGGATACGACTTGACCAGAAAGATGGTTTCATTCCGTAGATGACCGCAGGAAAAGATGACTTCAAAAAAGTTTTAGTGTGACATGGTGCAAGACCAACATTTTAACGGTGGCAGATTCGAGGCGATACGTATTGTGGCTGAAAAATGAAATCATTCCGGAGTGTTGAGTGATGGTATAATTTATCAAAAAGGACTAAACGTGCGATTTTACGACGAGAAGAAAGGGGGGGGGGAGTGCAAGGCTGGTTTCCATGGCAGACACACTTGGAGTTCTGTTGCAAATACATAAGATGAAATGAACTGATTTCTTTTGCACGAGTTCGAATGAATTAATGTGTTTGTCAATGATAGGATCCCAAACAGCGCATGTATATTCAAGTTTCGGATATATAAAGGTAGTATAAAGAAGAAATCTTAGGGATGAAGGGCCGGTTAGAAAGTTACAGCGTAGGCAGCCAAGCATGTGGTTAGCATTGCAAATTACGTAGTCCGTATGAGCATTCCAAGATACATTATCAGAAATGTGGGCATCTAGGTATTTATAACAGTGAACTGACGCCAAGGGAGCATTGTTTAGGTAATATTCGGGCATGATGTTAGCTACTCGGTACACCCGCATGAAATTACATTTGCCAACGTTTAGTTCCATTAACCAATGTTTGCACCAGTTTGCTACAGTAATTAGATCAGACTAAATGTGGTTAGCATTCTCTGAATTAGGTTTTTCCCGAAAGATAACACAACCAGCAAATAAGTGAATGTTAGATGATTGTGACGAAGAATGGTCGTTAATATAAATGAGCAACAAAAGAGACCCGAGTACTGTACAGTAAGGTATACTGGAAGTTACACTCTTACGCCTCTTATGGTGTGAAGGCGAGGTTTATCATAGATTCAGTGCCCGCGCGATTAAGTCGAGATGCATTAGGTGTCACCATCTATTCAACGGTCACGCGCATCGCTGTTGCTTCGTTAGTTCTACCTTCTTTGTTTAGACTGTTCCAGGGACCCGGAAAGGGATTCAGTTCGTAGTCAGCTGGTCTGTATGCTCGTGGAATGAGTTTCGGCCGGAGAAAACGCCAATTGCGTTCAACTTTTCCTTTTGCTTCTTTATTTCCTCGAGTTACGGCTCGCCGCGACGCTCGCAGGTCCCCGGAACCGCTTATCCGCGATATGAGTTAGATAAGGTGCTAAATAAAATAATGTGAAACACCGTCCATGATGAAACCCTGCAATAACCCTTAAACGCATAAGGAATATGACTGTCACCGGTTACGTCGTCTGGTTTTCATCTAATTGTACAACGTTCCGCGCAAACTTGGCAACTGGAAACAGGAGTTGCAAGGAGTTGCGAAATTAGGTGATCTACTAAGGGAGAGAGCAAAGGCAAGAGCTAAACAGGAAAGAAAAGCGAAAATTAACAAATTAAACCGTTGTTTATGACATTATTTATGGATCAACACCTGTTTATTTAAAAACGAAGTAGAGAAAACGCCGCCGGAAGTGGAGAACAATTTTGCCTATGTAGGCGGGTACGTCATTTCAGATTTCAAGAAACAGCTGTGTAACAGAACAAATGCTGTAGACAGAAAATCTACAATCACCAGTACCTCTATCATTAAATGCCACGTACTAGCTCTTTTTGCAATGAATACCTCTATTACTAAAAATAGTAGCCTCAAAAATAAATGGAAAATATTTACAAAAGTTACAGAGATTAGAACTACATGTAAACTGCAAATGTCTTCTTAAACATGGTCACAATATTTGAAGTTTTATTAATTTCAGCACGATGGCTGACAACCCATTATTGAAGCTAGTCAGTGCTGAATGTATTGTTAGTTTGTAGGAGTCCTCAGACTGACAGCGGCTGACATCCCATTATTGAAGCTAGTCAGTGCTGAATGTATCGTTATTTTGTAGGAGTCCTTAGACTGACAGCTCTGAAATATTTGCCGCCATACTTGATGGAACATGCTTTGCAGTTTCAGATATTACTATGCCACAAAGCCTTTTGTAAGCCTTGTGGGACAATTCTGTGTGGAGGACAAACCTATTTGATCATTGCTTTTTAGGAGTGTGTATCTCAGAACTGGTGCTAGTCCGAGTTCTTACAAAGTAGACGCTATTGAGTACTGTAATTCTAATGTCTGCCACTGCTATGAACTTCTGTTAGCGAAAATTGTCGCATTGCAATGAAGCAGTTATGTTCAATAATTAGCGGCAGTCACCGCTGAAATACTCAGTACAAAACACAAAACAAAGGTATGGAGTCAACAAAGCGCACGTTAGACGATCTTATCGGTACATTCAAACAAAAATATCGGAAGCAAAAGCCCGTTTCTTTTACACTACATTACTTTCGTTTATGGCGCATGACCCTCACAAATTATGGCGATATTTGTCAGATGAAGGAGAAAAAATAACGGAAATCAATATCTCGGATCATGTTATTCTGGGCCTTGAACACATTGCTAAAAAGATGAATAACTTCTTTCATACAGTTTTTATGAAACATGCTACAAATGCAGCGTTAACACCTTGCGGTGTGAAAATACCAATGGAAGAATTAACTGTAAGTGAAGAGGGCATACTGTCTCTATTGCATAAGCTCGATCTTGAAAAATTTACCGGCCCCGATCAGATATCTAACTCATTCTTAAGTCGATACGCAAGCAGGGACATCAAAGCATCTATTTAAAATAATAACTCTCTCTTCAAACATCAGTGTTACCAGACGATTGGTGCAAGGCTGCAAGAATTAAAATACATAAATCGGGCTCGAAATTAGATTTAAATAACTACTACCCCGTGTCATTAACAAGCGGATGCTGCAAAATAATGGAACACGTAATATTTAAGGCCATAATAACTCACGTAGAATAATAATAATATTTGGGGTTTTACGTGCCAAAACCACTTTCTGATTATGAGGCATGCCGTAGTGGAGGACTCCGGAAATTTTGACCACCTGGGGTTCTTTAACGTGCACCTAAATCTAAGTACACGGGTGTTTTCGCATTTCGCCCCCATCGAAATGCGGCCGCCGTGGCCGGGATTCGATCCCGCGACCTCGTGCTCAGCAGCCCAACACCATAGCCACTGAGCAACCACGGCGGGTAACTCACCTAGAAACAAACGAACTTCTATATAAACAGCAACATGGTTTCAGATCAAGCCTGTCAACTATAACACAATTAGCAGAGTTGACTCATGACATAGCTAACGTACTTATTAATGATGGTCAATCAGATGCGCACGAGGACGTAGTTCCGCACGAGGATTTACTCAGAAAATTATCGGCTTTCGATAAAAAAATAATATCCTGGATCACCATTTTTCTAACCACTCGATGTCTACTCCGGAGTACCTCAAGGATCAGTTCTGGCACCACTTTTGTTCTTGGTGTACGTTAGCGACATACAGTTTTCCATTAAAAACTCAATTCAGATGCGTCTGTTTGCTGATGACTGTGTCGTGTACACAGTCGTAAACAACCAAGAAGACCAGATAGAACTTCGTAATTCACTGCAAACAGTTTACTCTTGGTGCAACACTTGGGGCATTAAACTGAACACATCAAAACACACTACATGTCTTTCACAAATAAGAAACTCCCGCTTAACTTTACATATGCGATCGGAAGGCCAACAATCAACCAAAGCGACCACGTAAAATACCTAGGCATTAAACTCACGCCTAATCTTAACTGGGAGCCTCATATTTCGACCATGTGTAAAAATCCATAGGCAAACTATCCTTTCTAAAAAGGAAACTGCGCGCAGCCGCACCACACCTCAAACGAAATGCGTACAAAACACTAATCCTAGAATACACATGCCTAGAATACGCTGATCTAATCTGGAGCCTTCATCACAAATGCCTTATAAATAAAATAAACGCATACAAAAATTAGCAATTAGGTTTGTATATTCGGACTACAAAAGGCAGTGCAGTATCTCAGGTCTGCTAGCAAGGGCAAACCCAAAATCCCTCTCGCAGAGAAGAGCAATTGTGCGACTAAAATTCATCTATCAATTGTGCCACGGTCATTTTCAGATAGCACGTTCTCATTACCTGTAAGATCCTCCAAAACGCTCAACCAGACCCAATCATTCCAAAACAATCTATCTTCCCCCAAGTCGTGTTAATGTTCCCAAGCATTCCCTTTTTCCGTCGGCCATTTCCCAGTGGAACAAGTTAACTAACGATAGTGTGTGTTGCAATAACATCGACTCTTTTAGTAACCCCATTCAGTGTATCTACTTGTCATCATGATTTTTTTTCATTGCATTTCTGTACCACTCCTGCAAGGGCCGTGAAGGGCCTGCAGTATATTCAAATAAAAAATGGCGAACAAAGTTACATTCGATTCCTAATTTCATAAAACTGTTTCTTTTTCTGTTAGTGTCCCAATACCAATTGCACATTCACAAACATTTTAGTACTGCACTTCTGGAAAATGCAGGAACATTCAGTGTTTAATAGCAGCCCCTCGGAAGACTACCCAGAGTCGCTTCGACAAGAGGACTTGCCTTCAAATTTGCGTCCCTATTTTGTAGGTCACTATAGCAAGGGCACGTTTTGCTGATTGAATATTACTCGAAATATTTTTATTATTTGTACTAGAGATTTGAAATGAGAGCAAATCGTAGAGTTCTTCATGCAGATTTCATATATGTCATTAGTTTTTGTTTAGCTTCTTCTTGAGTTATGTGCTACACTACGGGTAAATACAGTGATCTTTGCGGGCACTTTATTGTGTATTAAGTTTTCACAAAAAGCAGTGTGCTGTAGCTAATTAGCTCTTTGTAGACTACAAAGTGCGGATATCTATTTAAGCAGCATGTCAAGTTAGTAGAAGTATGCAAGATTAGTAGGCAGTCAGGTAGGCCTGCCTACTAATCTTGCATACTTCTCATGCTATTCTCATGCTAATTGTTGAGTATACTTCAATAATTTTTTCTCACAACAGCATGAGAATAACCTTGTGCGCTTATAATTGTCCTATACTAAAAAAATTGGCATACATACTCTTGAAGATGTGCAAAATGCCGATATATAATTGAAATTGCGATCTGTAACATTATTTAGGTAGCCTAATAATTTTTTGCATAGGTTTAGTAAATGTACAAGCTGTCTGGATAGGTATCGCCACTTTGTGGTATACAACTAACTAAATGAGATACAGCATGAAGCTATTTGTGAAAATTTTATGCAAAAGAAAGTGGCCGCAAAATATTTTGCCACTGTGTAGGACATAACTAAAAACAGCAGCTACACAAAAATCAACGACAATTCAAATCTGCATATAACCCTCTATAATTGGCACTGTATTCATATCTGTACTACAAATAATTAAACAAAGTTTGCACGGACAACATGGCCACAATTAGTACATGACCGGGGTAGTTGGAGTTGGAGAAGTATGGGAGAGGCCTTTGCCCTGCAGTGGGCGTAACTAGGCTGATGATGATGATGATGATGATGATGATGATGATGATGTTTCGAGGAGCATTTCCCCTTAGTAAGTGGGTGTCAGTGTATTGTAGCAATGTTTTAGAATATGCCTTGAGGCATACCATAGGGAGTTTTATAAATAGCACAGGCACGCATCAGCCTAAAAATCCCCACGTCCTGCTTGCATTTCTTGGTCAATCTTGCTCTCTGTTGTATGTCACCGTTTGCATCCCTTAACATTGAGTGCGCAAAACCAAAACCAGGCTATTAAAACAGAATTTTTAGCCTGTAAAGAGGTTGTATAGAAATGGGGGCAGCATACTATAGTGTAATAATAAACATATATTTGTTCTTGTAATAATGAAACCAGTCATAAAATATATCCTCATGAATTTGGAAATGAATGCACAAAGAACCTTGCTGATTGCCACATTAGTGTCCTGAACAAGATCTTTTGATGCTGATAATTCCTAGTTTAATTCACTTTCCTCTAGTAAATGGACTCTGACCTAGAATACTCAGTGTAGGAAACTAACCCAGACCTGGAGGCCAATATTTAAATCTGAAATGAAGATATTAATCCCACGACCACATGTGACTGCTATGTCATCAGAAGAAGCGTGCATCCATGGACATATAGTCTGTGAAATTATTTTTACGGGATCGGTGCCATTACTCTTGCACTAATAAATTCTCGAAATTAGGATATACATTTGCCATTTAAAGCACTGCTGCAAACCTTCGTGTTTGAGAAATGCAAGACTCAAAAGGTGTAACACAACCAATGTGTGCATGAAACCTACGATGCCTGTGACATTCGTCAGTGTGGCAAATAGGCACTGAGAAATGCCAATGGTATCATGGCTTTCATGTCTCAAACCTCGTGTGCGAGTACCAGTATCTTTGCAGTGAAACAAAGTCACATTATTGCCAGCCTTATGAGGGGAGCCCATGTTTCTCTAGTTTAATATTTTCTTTTTTGTGCGCCTATATTTCTGACTTTTTCAAAAATAATGGCTGTTTCAAACAAGTACTCTATATTGCTCTTACATTCATCTTGCACCAAAGCCCGCCTTAGGTTACATTTCTTGAACACTTTGCAGTGTTGTAGATTATCAAAGGAACAAAAAAATGCCATAAGCTTGCATTTTAGCCTTCTGTATAACAAGAATTATGAACCTATCAATTACATACACAAGCAGAAGAAACTATGAAAAACAGCCAAATATACATTATAATAGAATACTGAGAAAGAAACTATTAAAAACTAGGTACTAAAGACACATATAAATTATAATAACAGAAGTATTTGGTAATAATTTGAAGAGACGAATAGAATGTCTCTTCAAATCACTCCACCCAACATTAATCGATGGTTCGATAAGTGACCACAGCTGGTGATGCTGTTTGGATAGATGGTTATGAGGTAGAGCTGTGCAATAGGTAGGTTATGTAGAGGGGTTACCAAAGGTTGTACGCTGGTTCCAAAGCAGGTTGCCTTGATTTCCGGACTCACTCGACACTGATGCATTGCGCCTGGTTATACGTCGTTTGCAAGAGGCCTGGCCCGACTGTGTGGCATGGCTAGCGTAAAATGTCAAGGCAACCCGAAAAAACAAATCCATATCTATAAGCACCAAAACATTCCCCCATAGGGCAAACCTGAAGATTATCATATGCACATAGCAGATAATGAAAACAGACACAAGTCACCAGACTCAATGTATATGAATGTGCAAAAATGCAAATGAATGTGAAGAGCTGCTTATAGGATGAAATGCTTCATTTTGTCTTTTGTAGATCAATAATAGTATCTTAAGATAAAGTAAAGTGTACCCTGCCCTCCCTATTGGTGTAAGCAGGCTAGTCCATGCCGGCTGTCCTATCCTGGCACGCGACCACTTGAAATTTCTTTTTGAAAAATTGGAGGCCCTTCTACATAGGTGAAATGTTAATTTCCCGAAATACTTATGGCAAAAATAGTTTTTACTGCCGTAAGCACTAAGTGAGATTTCGTGTAAAGCACCAAACTATCCAAGCCACTCGCTACCTCAAGATTGGCGTAGAGCAATTGTCCCAATTTTCAAAGACGGCAATAAAACAATGTTGATCAATCATAGGCCTGTGTCTCTCACGTGGCTGTGTTGTAAAATATTTGAGCCTATAGTGGCAAAAAACAGACAATTTTTGGAACAAAATGACTTATCTCCGTTTCAGCATGGATTGCGCAGTGGCCTTTCAACTGTAACGCAGTTGATTGAAACCATTCACAATTTCTGTGTTGCTATAGATGCCTGTGTGCAAGTCAATGTTATATTCATAGATTTTTCAAAAGCTTTTGACAAAGTTTCAAACCATAAACTGCTTTTCAAGCTTCGCAATGTTGGTCTTGGTGCTGATGTTCTCGATTGGATAGGAGCGTATTTAAATGATCTGCAACAAGCAATTAGAGTGGCAGATATTATGTCGGGAAATCGTGAGGTGTATTCGCGCGTGCCGCAAGGTTCTGTACTAGGGCCACAACTTTTTCTGCTATACATTAATGATATCTCAGCGGTTGTCCAATCACCTGTAAAAATTAAACTTTTCGCAGATGATTGCCTAATTTATTGTCCGGTAATATGCAGGGAAGCTCAATTTAAAATCAACCAGCCCCTTCAAAATTTAAGCTCGCGGTGCCAAAAATGCGGTAGGAAAATTAATTTAAAAAACCACTTACACACACACAACAAAAAGAAAGGTAGTGATCTCGTTCACATATAATATTGCTCATAATATACTGGTAATACTGGTACTGGTACTGGTAAATGTATGTAGTTTCAAACGTTTGGGTATAACTATAACAGATAACTTGAACTGGCGCCCACGTGTTGAAAATATTTGTCAATCAGCATGTCAGAAGTTGTGCTTCCTGCCAAGGAAATTGCGCCAGGCGACGAAAGAAGTCAAGCTGATTGCATACAATACATATCCGTCCAAGCCTGGAATACGCTGCAGCTGTGTGGAGCCCCCATCAAAAGGTTTTAAAACGTAAACTAGAACGAATTCAGAGAATATCAGTTCACTTTATCTGCTCTGAATATCGATGACGTGACTCGGTAACTGAAATGTTAAAAATACGTAACTTGGAACCACTGTAATCAAGAAGGCAGGAACAGAGATTGAAACTGCTTTTTCAAATACTACACGCAGAGGTGAAAATAAACAAGGATGATTATTTAACACTCTTTCACAACTGATTCCCATGAACAACACGCAGCACATTCATGTAACCAATGATAGGTCGAACAGACTTATTCCGCTTTTCTTTCTTTCCCGACACTATTAAACTGTGGAATGAATTATCGAATGATGTGGCGCATCAAAATACTGCGACCAATTTTGAGATTGGTCTTGATAAATATTTCTCTCAAACTGTATAGCTCATTATTTATTCCTTGCATGTAACAAATGTTCTATGTGTTACAAATTTTCTCCTACAAATGATCTTCAATGTTTGTTCTACGTACAGTTCAATTACTGACCCTCCTTGTAACGACCCTCTAGTGAGGGTTAACAGTATGACTAAATAAATAAATCATAAAAGGCATAGCCAAAAAATTGTTCCCTCATTAAGAGGGCCAAATTTTTCAGGACAATGAAGAGAGGCCTTACATCAAAAATTGAAGTGCTTATTAGCCACTGCTCAATTTATTACAGGTCATTAAAAATGGACAGAATGGCTTATTAACTTTATTTTCACACAACTGGCTCAAAGCAAAAGCTCCAAATTTATGTAATACACGTGTTTAGGACTTGTGCTGTGTGCAAAAACTGGTTTCAGAAAGATAAATTATGCAGCAGTGCACAGAGATGAGGATGAACTTGCAAAAAAAGTCCGTTTTAGTGTATGCTTATCGGCAAACTCACTATTGAGGCAGCGCTAGTAAATTTATGCCGAATACCATGTATGAGAGTAGATTGTGTTGTCTTGAAATAGGTAAAGCTTTTTCAAAGTAGTTTTTCTGTTAAGCAAGAAAAAAATTGTGCAAGTGGTCTCCCGCTAGTTCCAAAATTTTCATTGCGCTTCATCTCATCTCCATGGCCTCTTGGCGGCTAAGACAAAATGCATGGACTTGAGCATTCCTGCACCGATAGCAAGAAGTCTGAATTGCCGCGAAGTTAATTCTTTCCTTGCCGAGTGGCTACAAGCCACTTCACTCGCAAAGATGCCGCTGAATTACATGTATTTACCTGAATCTTTCTGCCGGCGGCCAGCCTGCTCGGCATCATCACTAAGGATGCCAACTGCCTAGTAGACGTAGTCGTGAAACGGTGGCGGCAGGATGCAGTGGCAGGAGCCGCCAGAGGCTTCCAACTCCCTAGTGGATGCAGTCAGGACACGGTGGTGGTAGGAAGCAGGGGTGGCAGCTGCCAGAGTGTACCTGCAACAAATTTGCACAAATGTTCTTAGTCCTACCATGTCAGAATTTACAAGAAAAATTCAGCTGTCTGTGTAACATGCCTTCCAATACAAGTAAATGTAAACGGTTGCGTCCTACAGCACAACTAGAACCCTGACCAAAAAGAACCTGTACTGATCTTTATGAAAATCCAAGAAATAATAAAAAGTGTGCAACCGATTTGTGCAAGGAAGCTCGGTTGAAACCTGAGCTCATACCATCAAGTGATCTGCTAGTCAACTGCAAGGCTGACATCTTAAAATGTCATTGTATATTTATTTGGATGAATTTTTAAAGCTGCATTAATACAAGTTCAACGTCTCTTAACATAAATAAATCACCAAGCAAATTCAATTAACGAATTCTAGTGATTGTTAATGCAACAAAGTGCAAGCTCGGAATGAAGCTGGCCGAACTGGGTAGTGAAAAAAAGAAAACAATGTGGTTCTCAACATCCCGTTTTTCTGGCTTTCGCTGTAGCATTAGAATACACAAGAATTTTGACATTCCTGACGTTTCGCCCTGCTAATTTTTATTCCATGATGCATAATACTTCAGCAAGAGCAATAATGCTTTCTTTTAACCGTAAATAGCGATAGAACAAGAAATTTTACTTGAGCCAACGTTTTTACAATAAAACTTATCTCCTTCTCTTTGTCGAAATATTAGCTCCAGCGATGCTCCTTGTCCTTCGGCTCCTCATCATTTCAAGTCTCTGTACTTTCAATGTTGTGCCAATAAAATTGTAATAACAGAGAATTAGTAAATGTAGCTGATGAGGAACTTGAGCTTGTTGGCAGATAACGACAGAGTAACTGCGCAACATTGAGATAAGGTCAAAGGAGGCTTGTCTGTGTTGTCTCCTCCAACCATATCTCGCCTTTGGGCAATTAACTTGTCTCGATGTAAAGGTGGCACAATAAGAGTAAAATGAATCAATGCCACGAAAGTGGACACAAAAATTACAATGAATAGCCCCATATGCTAATGAGGTATTCAAAAGTGCCTGCTACGACTTATCTCAACAATTACGGTTTGGATAAAGTGGCGACTTCTGGCTATCATCATTTCTTGAATACCTAAAATAAAATATATTTCAAAATTACTAAAGTACACAGGTCCACAGCAGTAGCAGAAGAGTTAACGCATTGTTTAGTACAAGAAGGTAAACTAATCTCTGATGCATGGCAGACGAAATTTCCTTTATTAAATTAGTAGAAAAATACAGCACACTTCATATAATTCAATGCTGTCAGCGTTTCTGAGTACAAGAAAAAAAAAGTATTTCTGCATGAAAGCAGTAAAATAGTGCATAGCGTTGTACTTTTACAAAAGATGCTACAGCGACTAAGCCAACTATAGCTGTATATACTTAACATTGTTATATGCACATTGCAATAGCAGAGACAGGATACACTTGGGTTCACATGCAGCTCACTGGGCGGTACAACTTTGCAATCAATTCATTTATGCTTGCCACATATACGCACTAACATAAAACTACAAATAAAAGGACCCTTTCTTTTCATAAAACACAGGGCTCAAAATAAAAAAAATCTAGTAGCAATATTACAAATTCACCAGATAACACACCCAGGTATTGTAAGCCTAGTAGGATTTGCTATATAAAGGTTGCAGTAAATTCATGCTTTTAAATATTTACAATAGTAAAAATAAAGATTACGTAAAAAATAATACATTATATATCGGCTTAGATTGTGAGCTAATATGTTTCCGACTTGCAGCCAAATGCACATTAAATTTGTTCGGTTTCAGCGCTTTTAAAGCACTGTGTCTGTTCGCTTGTGTATGCAGCCGCCTTATTGCTAGGAGAATATCTGGGCTACCACATCGCCTGACACTTCATACAGCATTGTAGCGCTTTTATTATTCGCGGTAATATACCTAAAGCGCTAGTAAATAGTCAGAATACACAAGCTGTCTTCAATGTTTTAGACGACCTGTCTTCGCCAGCGGAAGTTACACTGATGCTAGTATGGTATCTAGACCTCAAGTTAAGCAGTACTTGTTATTCTACGGATTTTTCAATGCGATATGCCACTCATCACTAAAAGTCGTTAAGAACGGTGTTTCTCCTGGCAGTACAGCTTCATTGTACCTTCAGATGCTCTCCTGAGGCTTCCGTCTGCCAGCAGTATTATCGCATACATACGCGCAAGCATGGCTAAGAAACGTCTGTGAACTGCCAAGCGAAACGTTGCGCAAAATGTAGCCATACCCGAAGGGCCGAGTACGCGCCGTTTGTAAACTCGGAACAAAAGGTGATATGCTTACCTGAGACGTTGAGAGAAACATAGCACAGGTCACTCCCAGCTGGTAGTCTTTCGTATGCACCTGGTCATCTCTGTGCGAAGTGATCTCTCATATCACAATGAAAGACGCAGTGCAAACGGCAACACTTCGGGTGCTTGTGACGGTCAGGTGAGGTTCACTTGCTCGATGTCGGCAAAGACGAGATCGGTGACACGCTGCTGCTGGCGGCGGTCGTCCTCGTCGCAATCACACAACACGGAGAGAAGTTCCCACCGTAATGACCTGGTTGCAGTCGCCCCTAACGCAGCGCTTTCAGAACCGCTCAACGAGAACCTACTCGCGCGTGATGCAGCGCAGCTGCAAAATGGCGCCATGCTATTGACGGCTTCGGCTTTGGATCATTTTGTACCTGCACAAGTGCGCGAAACCAATTGGCAAAACAGTTGCCCTAGTTTCGGTTTTCTTTCCTCGCGTTGAAATAAAAACTGTTTTGCTCACTGATAATTTTGCGTCACGTAAGTATGTTCGCGAATGAAACAGCCATGAATATAACACGCGTCTTGAACTACCCGTTTCGTTCACTTCGCAGAAGCAAAATTTGCTCGTCCGAGTGTGGTTACGCTTGACATATCTATTGGTGGGCTGTCGGAGCGTGCTCGAAGTGTGAAGACGCGGCGTAATTGTGCTTAATTTGCTTAGCTCTAACGGTGCGGTTGCCCTTGATCTCTGTCGAGTGCAGTTTGTTCTGATGTAAGGTAGAACTATAAAGTCGCCGATGTTAATGAATAATCTAGTGCACCTGAAGCTGCCAGAACTCCGGTATTTCCTCCACAATTTCTTGCGACTGTGTTCCACTGTCACCGAATGCGAGTGTAGTCATTTGGCGGAGATTTACGAACACATTTTCTAGAAATATCATTCACCGCTGTATCACGACGTCAAGAAGCAGCGTTGTTGGTCCTTAGTAAATTTTCTGTTTATTGCGAATTTTGCGATAGCAGTTATGTGGACACAACCATCGAAATATATATGTCGGTGTTAGCGTGAGCTTACGTATAAAGTCAAGTGCAATAATATCCTATCCCACGCCGTTGGCTGTGTGCGTTATAGGAAATGTTCGAGGGTGAGCTGGGCTGGATGGGCGCCCCAAGTCAAGTATCTATAGGAGGTCACATGATAAAACGCGCGCTAGCCAGGGAAGGGAGGCGCTAGTTTAGCGCGCTTCTCCTCTGGCCGTTGCTCTAGCCCGGTCTTGCGCCACCGTCGCTCTGTCTTGGAGATAATTTCCGATGGATGCAAAGCTAGGCGGCGCTCAGATAGCGCAATTTCAAGTTTCGGAGACGCTTTGAAGGAAGAGGCAGCAGAAGCGTTCGGTCCGCTCTGTGAGCGCCCGTCATCACGCGAGCGCTGTGACAGTGAGTGTTCACGGTCATTAAGTGAGATCTGTCCATGTTCGCACGTGCGCGCGTGACCCAGTGTTTGCTAATTGAAGGAGTAAGCGAATGTTTACTGCAATTTATTCAGCCGTTGAAACTACGAACCTTGGTTCGTGCAATTGTTCGTGCAGTGGTTCATGCAGCATTGGGGTGAAACTGCTGCATTTTTGTTTTTATATTTCTAGGGGGTTCCAAAGCAATGCTGCGTACGCTAATGTTTGTTTCTGGTCGCGGAATGCCACGCACTGCAGTAGCCCAGTGGCTTTGGTGCTGCGCTGCTGAGCTCGAGGTGACGGGTCCAATCACAACCGCGGCAGTCGCATTCCAACGGGGGCAGAATGCGAAAACGCGCGTATACCGCGCATTCCGTACACGTTAAATAACACGAGCTGCTGAAAATAAATCTGCAGTTTTCCATTACCCTGCGCCTCATACCAAGACCTTGAGTTTGGAACTTAAATCTTCAAAATTTATTTTACGTCGCCGAATTACATTTACAATCGACACTGTTGAGTGCGCCTACTGAACTTGTTATCTCGTTGCTGTGCTTTCTTTAGTAGCCAATCCTTTTTTTTAGATTTACTTATGGTCAGAATCCAGTGCGACAAATCCAGGTCTTCCAGCTATCGCTTAAGCATGTGGGGTAATAACAAACATGGTCAAGGAAAATCAGTATATTGAGTTCGAAGTAATTGCAGAACATGACAAGGATGATAGAATGATACACTGCATTACAACCAGGACAGGAACCCGAGGGCCTGCCTAAAACAGAAGACGTTATTTGGTATTTCTTCTCTCGCATTGTAATGTTTCACTCGCCAGACTCATCCCCAATGGTCACATGTGGTCACAGTGAAGAATGCAGCAAAACTGAATGACGAAACTGGCTGTTTGTTGGGCGAACGCGTGCCCTCAAAAACTGGCTGAATTTGTTGCGGGCAAGCGAGCGCCTTGGCACGCTTTGCGCGTTTCAATTTGGACACCTCCGTAGGTGTAGCCCCTATTTGCAGCGATTCTGCGTTAGTAGAGTATTAAAAGACCCAAAAAATGTAAACATTAACGCTCAATGTTTTCTTTTATGCGTCATTAAAAAATACGGGTACTCCGTTTCGCTATGTCCTACAAATAATAATAATAATAATAATAATAATAATAATAATAATAATAATAATAATAATAATAATAATAATAATAATAATAATACCTCAAATACGGAAATAAATGACAATGAAAAAAGAAAAGAAGACATAAACATGCTGCAACGGACATTTCGCACGGCGTCTTAAGTCCTGTCATGCTGATACTAAAACTATCGCCGTACTTTGTAGTGTTCCTTCACTGTTGCAAATTATTGCACCTGCTCACTTTATTACATACCGAAACACAGAGTTCAGTTCAAGTTCAGCCAACGCTACAAATGCAATCTAAATGTGTCTAGTGGCGAAGCTTCCATAAAAAGCCATAGGTTCAACATGGCTGTTCGACGCAGTTCATTGGACTTATCGCCATCGGTGTGTCGAGGGAACACTTCCAGCGGACGGAAAAATATTGCGATTGCATGTTTGAAAATAAAAGGACCTCACTTCTGTTCAATTACAAAGGCGGAAAATTTGTTTTGGTGGTCTGTCCTTGGTGGAATGACCCCCATTGGACTTGATGGGTGTTACGAGCTTTCAATGCGGAAAGCAAACCAGCAGAAGGGCAGTCGTAGAGCTGCCGAGATAGCACCCCTGCACAGGACATGCTTTTTTTTTGGCGGAGGAGGAAAGTATTTGTTGTAGAGTGCTGGTCCCATGGTCGGCCAGCGTAGCCGCAAGAGCAGCACTAAAGCAAACAATTATCTGGCCTCCTAACTCGCTAGTTTTGACTAGACATTGGCAAGCGAAACAACACAACCTATGAGGGGGGGGGGGGCGTATTGCAACCTGCGACTTTTACGACCTGCCTTTCTATGCACTTCAAGAGTTACATTTCACTAGCGCAGAGTAGTAGGCCTGATACTCCACTTTCCTGCCAACCTCTCTGCCTTTTCCATTCAATAAACCTCTTGTCCTTTTTGCATTACTAGTGATAGTGGACGCTAAAGAGTGGGTAGTGAAAAAGGGTTATTGATAAGCATAAATAAATATAGTTATCTTTGTTTCGTCACCACACATATATGAAATTGAATAGGAAGTTTGTTCTCGTTGAATGAATAAGCCTGTATCTTGCTTTAATCAAAGTACGCTTCGTTTATTTACCAACGTGTGTTCCCTCCTCTCATAGTGACGGTTCAATCGCTGCTGCAATAACTGGCCTGGCTGATGCCGGTGAAAATTTGTTCGGAACCGCTCTTCGCCCGAAGCGTTCGGACCTATTTGAATCGAGCTTGATAAGTGCGTCAATTGATTTATCATGGTATAGGATATACGTGTCTAAAAGCGCTAATACCGTATATCTACAAATACACGTTTGCGGAGCTGACGCATCCCGTGTTCTTTTGGCGCATGTGCCTGCGCACAGTGGATGCGCACGCACCTGCACAGCGCGAACAGAGGCATCGGCGAATCGGCGCGCCCTCGATATTTAGGATGCAAGTTCATACCGTGGCATCATTCGGTGCGTCCCCAGAGCTCAACGGCTCACCTGCGCTTGGCTTTTGCTGTCGTCGCGCGGAATGCCTTCGGTGTGCGCGTGAGCTGGGACGTGCATAGTGATCGGCGCTGAGCAAGTATGTCAGGACCACGGGCAGACCGTAGAGAAAGGAATGCAACGTGAGCAGACACTCCCATAGAGCCCAGCGGCCGAAATGACTGCAGCGCACCAAGGCGTCGGCGTTAATACCTGAACCACACGTCCGGTTTCGGTCTTGAGCGCGTGCGTTTCTAATACTTGTTGGTACGCGTCACACCGGCTCAGTGTTTTTTTTTTCGTTTTTTGCTTCTACAGGTGAACCGCTCACTGTCGTCCCGCGAAGTCGTTTTATTAATAAGTAAAATTGATATCGAACGATCTTCAGAAGCCTCCATAGAATATGTGCCACGTGCAATTTCATAAAGACGCAAGACGTCTTGTAAAATGAGGAAATGTTTATTTTCTATAAATGCTCGTTCCACGCTTTTCGCGCATTCATCCAACGTTGTGGCACCAGGTAAGCAGCAGTAGTTTCCGTAGGAAGCTCCACCAGACGACGTGAGCTGAAAAAAATTACAAGTGTTATTTTCGTATTAACTAGTAAGAATAATGCGTGTAGAGTCGAAGCGTGCGAAAGTGGTGAATGGGCGGTAATATAAACAAAAGCAGTTCGTATTTACACACACGGCGCATAAAATACCTGATTGATCGAAAACAACATTCAACGCAAAATGTTCTAATTCCAAGCATTTCCCTCTTCCCAGGCCTTAATTCCCGGAATTTAATAGCACGAATGCACGGGCTACGGCACGTTTCGCGAACTTGGCTACAACCGACGACATATTACGCCACGAATACACAGGTGGCCACAACACAGGCTCTCAACCAGACCATGCTGGAGGCCCGCAGAATTTCTACTACTCGCACTCAAGACAAATGCGTGGGTGCCGTTCAGAAGACAGAATTTTCGAGCTACTATAGTTCCTGGCGTTTGAGCGCCTTGGCCTTCTCTTGCGCGTTCTGCCGGCGAAGCAACCCGTACAAAAATGACGGTTGATTAACCATTGATATATTGTTCGGGAATTGTTAAAACAACAAACTTCAACAAATTTTCAAAAGCAATTGAATTCGCTCAACACTTGCACAACAATATTACCGTTGAGTGTTCTCAATAAACAATTTATTGGGTAATTTGTGTTGATTTTTGTAGTTGTTTTTTGTTGTGTAGCAGTTGAGCCCAGTATGAATAATTAGTACTCGCATATGAAGACATTCCAAAAATTGAATGCCAAGCGTTCCAACCTCATTGCTGTCGCTTTGCGGCAGGTAGGTTCTTCTGTCGCCTCGTTTTCATAAAAAGAAAATACTGTGTGACCGATGGGGTGGCATTGAACGTCGGCCGTTGAGCCCGGTGCTCTAACCATTAGGCCACGAACGCGCGCATGCTCCTCTCGTTCGACAGCCAGTAACTTCTGAAATGCTTGGCGCGTGCGCAGCGTGCCACTTCCTCGTGCTGTCGCTAAAGCTGGCACTTTCAAGCGCTTATGTCCGGGACCACCCCACTTTCGTAGCTGTTTCCTCTCTAAAAACTGCAGCGTTAGACTAGCTTCATGACCGCCCAAATTCATAACGACTTATTTCTTCGCCGGCGTACAAATGCCATCGTATTTTTAACATACACTAGACGACATAGCAATGGGTACGATCCAAAATTAGCACGTTTCGGGGAGCAGATGAATGCGAAGCTCACTCGCAAACACGGTGACTACGCGCATGTGGAGTTCCCCAAAAGTAGACACGGCGGCAGCACGGCCGGCGATAAGACGGGCGCCGACACGCGACGATGCTGCCTTCGAGCATCCGACGCGCTGTGGGAACCATGGGATGCACGCGGCGCAAACGTTGCTAGATGACATTTGTGCAAAATTGCTAAAACTTACAAAACCAGCTATATCACGTATCTTGGTTGCTATTTTTCAACAGTCAGTTAATACAGGATGCGTGCCTGACGCCTGGAGGTGTGCACGCGTGATCCCCATTTTTAAATCTGGTGATCCCTCCTTAGTCTCAAACTACAGGCCAATATCATTAACAAGCATCTGTTGTAAATTACTAGAGCACATCATATCATCCAACGTCATGAAATTTCTATCAGATCACAATTTCTTCGCTAGCAATCAGCATGGTTTCCTTCGTGGTCGTTCCTGTGAAACCCAACTATTCGAATTAGTAACTGACCTCCACGAAGCCGTTCATGGTAGACTAAAAATAGATGCTATATTTATTGATTTTGCAAAAGCATTTGACAAAGTTCCGCACATCCGCTTATTAATGAAGCTAACGAATCTTAACATAAACAGTAGGATTACAAATTGGATAGCTAACTTTTTAACCAACCGAAGTCAATCAGTCTACGTGAATGGGTACTCATCTTCACTTTCGCATGTAAAATCCGGTGTACCGCAGGGTTCGGTCCTGGGCCCAATATTATTTCGCATCTATATTAACGACATAGGAAACACTTTATCTTCTACCATAAGGCTATTCGCAGACGACTGTATCATCTACAGACAAATTAGTAACGCGGAAGACAAGAACTCATTACAGGTAGACCTCGACAAACTCGCATTTTGGTGTTGCCAGTGGCAAATGGAAATTAACGTTTCTAAAACTAAGGCCATGACGTTCACGAGAACACATAATCCAGAATTGAGCTATTACACGATTCAGGGAATCCCTGTTGACAAAGTAACCACATTTAAATATCTCGGAGTTCATTTATCCTCTGATTTATCTTGGAACGAGCACATTAATACCATAACCAGTAAGGCATCCAAAACACTCGGCTTCATTAAACGCAACTTATACTTGGCGAACACTGCTACTAAGTTATTAGCATACACTACGCTTGTTCGTTCAAAGGTAGAGTACGCATCCATTATTTGGAATCCGCATCAGACCTATCTGATCGATCAACTCGAAGCATTACAAAATAAAGCAGCAAGATATATCACAAAAAAATACTCGCGAAACTACAGTGTTACGGATATCAAGGAATCACTTTCATTGCCCTCTCTTCAAAACCGCCGACTAATAACTTTGTTATCACATTTTCACGCGCTTTATCATAGTAGATCCGCGTTCCGCGAATCTTACATCAATGCAGCTCATACTATTTTTCAGCGTTTTGATCACCCATTTAAAGTGCAACCCCTATTTGCTCGCACTAATCTGTACCGTCATTCACCATTACTTTTGGCAATATATCATTGGAATAGACTACCGAGGGACATTGTATCTGCCATTAACCATGATGTTTTTGTTAACAAGTTGAAAGTTTTCCTAAATGTGTGATTATTTCTGTATTGAGTGCCTACTTGCGTATGTTATTCTTTCTGTATATAATTATGTCACTGTCACTGTATCTTACCAATGTTCTTTTTCTACACGTTTTGTAATTGTAACTGGCTGCCCCCCCCCCCCTATGTAATGCCCGAATGGGCCTTTAGGGTATATGAATAGAATAGAATAAACATACACGTGAGAGATCTTCGAATTTCCTGCGACGCACCCTCTGTCCGGAAAGTAAATATAGCTATTTTTATCCAACGGCCGTGGTACTAGAGATAAAACAACGAACACGCTTTGAGAACGCAGCGCGCAGCCGCTGTAACCATTGACTTCAAAGAGCTTCTGATTCAGAAACAGCCGCAACAGTATCACAGCTAATCGCTGTATCTGCGGCTGCTCCCGACTTTCGCCTTGCAAGAAGCATGCGATTTATTTGAGCCTCGCCGAACTGTCGTTCTCTCCCAAGCCTGCAGGACAGGTCCCGTATGTTCAGTTGAATAGAAGAACACCAAAGAGAAATAAAAAAAATACAGGTAACGGACTCTTATCACACCTTACTTGTCACCTCGTCATCTGCAAAGTTGCTATAAACTATTCCAGTAGCGTTACTTTCGTAAAAATAATAAAATTAGTAGTAATTTTTATTTCTAGGTGGCACTACCAACGTCAAGGCAGCGTTCGGGTGTGTGCGTGTGCGCACGCGGTTGCAACCGTTGTAGCTTCGTTTTGAGCACACTATTGCAACAGCACACATCGTTACCACTAGTTTCGTAGCCACATATTTTGGTCATAGTATGTGTTGTTTACGCTACAAATTAGGTTGTTCTTCAAACTTTGTGAAGGTTAGTGGATGAAAAATTATTACTAATTAGTTGTTTTTCCGTGCAGTTATTTTGTGTTTGAAATGTTTTTATAACTCCATACGATAGTGAAGCTGTGAACGGCTTTCGGACTCAGTTGTCTTGTGTGGTGGTTCACGTTTCGTGCTTTTGGATGAAAGTTTTTTCTTTTCGGACATCATGACGCACATTTCAGTGAAATGCTTTAACGACGATAAATGGGACGTTTATCCGTTGAAGTCGTTGACTGACTCAGCTGCTAGTCTTCGACTGATGTGCGAGCCTGGCTGTTTTGATGAGTTGCGCGGCAGAGGTCATGATGCCTGTTGGAGAGAAGGCACCCCGAAAGAGTCGCAGCCGAGCTTCTGCAGATAGGTAAGTAATCTCGTTTTCTTGGGCACGTAGCCTTTTTTGCTATTTTTACATTGACAAGCGTAAGATGTCAAGTACACCGTTCACTTTCTTCAACCACACTCGCACCGGCAGGCGGTGTTGCACGTCACGCTTACGCATTTCGTAACTATGGCGGCGGCGGTGGCAATTTGGGGCTCGAGGTCGTGGATACGATCCCTGCAGCGGCCGCATTTCAAAGGAGCGGAATGCAGAAACGCTCGTGCATTGTGCATTGTATGAAGGTAAAAATTTCCAGAAAGTCAAAATTAATACGGAGTCCCCAACTACGACCTGCCTCATAATCAGAGCGTTGGTTTCGCACGTAAGACATCATAATGATTTTTTAAATCCGCAGTGGCTCATCGTATACCATATGGTTAGTGTGATCACCTTTTTTGCCGTAGCGGTTAAGCGTGCCTCAATTTAGGTTGCGCCTAATGGTGCGGTGCACCACAAAATATATTTCGCCTCTTTGGGATTTGCGGAGAACAGCCAACCGATAAGTCGCAGGTTCCGCGCCGTGGCTGTTCACGGATACACAGCGCAAATGAACAGAGGTGTGGTGACGACGTCGGCATGGAACACAGCCGCCGACGGGCTCGCTTTATCGCCTATCACTGCCAAAACTACCGCAGTAAGCATCTTTAACTAGCGCGGCGCGTTTCTGTTGAAGGCGTACTGTACAGTATTAATTGGCGGTAACCGAAACATGCCACCGTTCTCTGCTGCCTCTTTGAGCTGGGCCAATCCGAATGTGCGTTGCTTGCAGAAGCGAAAGGAGCGCTACTCGGCGCGTTGTCGCCTCGAGCACCGTTTGCGCGGTGAACAATGACGCGTGCATGAAGCTAGCTCACTGCGCAGACGCTACCGCACAAAACGCGCAAGGGCGTGTACGCGACGTTCTGCACACAAATCGCGTGGGATGATCGGAGCACGCCGGAGCGGCTAACTTCAAAGAAGCGGCGCATGTTCTCCCTCGTACAGGCACGCTCACGCTCGCATCGCTCTCGGCGTATCTTTAGGTCATTCCTGCTGCTGGACTTCTACCCAAAGATTCGATATCTGCTTGGTGTTGGCTATACACTGCCGCGTGGTCTTTGGTTCTGCGAGAGAGCCGGGAATATTTCTCCCCGCTGTGAAACATCGCTGTCCGTGTCTTAGCTAACATTTACCGTAGTGACCCATTTCTTCCTTTTCTAGACAGCACTCGTAGAGTCGCAAATTTTTACTTGCCAGTATAGTGTGTACTTCTATTTTGTGCGTAGTTATGTGCAGTGTGTGGCAGATTCTGAATCCACGCAATCTCATTTTCTGTCCGCATTCCCTTTATCACAAGTTACGCATGTAGCAAATGCCCAGATGCTAAAGTGTTCTACGTCAAGAGCAGCTTGGCGTCTTGCAAGAGACACGCGTTCATATATGGCTGATTCACTTGCAAACTCGCATCTATGTTGCCACTCTCCACCAAGTGGGATTTTTAACTATTTTTTTGTGCTGCTCTGTGGTGTACTAGCTGCCGCATGGACGCTGTGAAGGCTTACTTTCGATTTGCTCTGGCTTTTAGTAGTGAAGGACGGGCTACCTTTTGAGGGAGGTATTTCCATTTGCTTGCGATAATGTTTACCAGCCTAACCTAGTGATACGTGCGTACTGGAAACCGCAACGCGAACAGAGGCGGACGACGAAATAGGTAGGAGCACACAGGAGCGCAAGTTCAGCTAAGTTTATTTTTGAAGACAGTGGTATTAAAGGCTCTGGTCAACTTGACAAAAGTAAAGAGCGGTGCATGCGTGGCAGAAACAGCCACGAGCGATAAGAAAAAAATATGAAAAAGCCATGTCATGTAGTATAAACGTGCGTGAAGAACGAGAACTATCGGACAAATCTTTCGAAAAAGCGAAATATCTGTCCGATGAGTGACACTCATCATTTGTTTCGTTTGTGGTCAATAAATATTGCTTCTGGAACTCCTCTGGTGTTGAGATATAGAGCAGAAAGAACGGTTGTTTCATCACAGAGACGAGAACACAAGAGGACATATGGAATTATTTATTGATCACGAAGAAAAATTGATAAGATTTCTGTGACCCATGGTGGGAAAGAGTTGCTGCAGTATTTCACGTGAGAAACACTTACAGGACAAACTTTTCAGTTTTCATGTGTTTTTTTTTTGTTTTTGACGCACATGTTTGTTCTACAGGACATGTCTTTCGGTCCTTTTTTGTTCTGCCGGGCTGTTTCTGCTGCACATCCATGGCATTTTCTTTGTGAAGTTGGCCAATGTGTTTAAAATCTGTCTTCACGAATAATCTTCTAGTTGAGTCAGCGTTTATGTGTGTTCCTACCTTAATTCGTCCTTCTCTCTGTTTGGGAGGTTGTCAAGTATAAATGTACACCGAATTGGCGAAGTGTCCATAGAATTGATACATGAAGTACTTGCGCTCTTCATTTCAGGAAGAACGCTATAGCGTCTTATCTTCTCTGTTTTAACACTGATGTACATTTTTCTAGTTCAACTTCAAGGAGTCCCCTGCGGAAGCCAATAAGAGTGATGGTAACTTCATTTGTGTGAGATTTATGAATATCATCCATTCAAGGCATGACATGTCACAAGCCTGTAGGTATGCAAGTATTCGTACGTTTTAAGCATAGTAAGCTCTAGTTTTCGGGTCTCATGACGCTGATTTCTACTGTGCTGCATTCTCCAGGCGCAGGAACCTTCTTTTATGCCATCAGTGCATGGACTCTTTTTGTAAATATTGGCGAAAAAATTGTCGTGAGCTTAAATGTGCATGTATATCAGTTGAAATTTATTTTCAACACGGGTGCTGTATCTCCCTCCGTCTTTGTTCCTGCTTTGTCCCAATTTTCTTGCAACTTTTGTGTATTTGATGCAATAAAATTCTGGTAGCATTTTAATAACATTTTACCTGCGCAATTCAGGTCATTGGTTTTTTGTATACGCATTTATTTGCGTTTTTCACTGTCTCACCAATCTGGCTGTCCAGTCATTGAAACCTTTTCCCATCCTTTATGACGATTTCTGGGGTACATGATATTGCAAGTGCAGGTGACCATCTATTTGGCTCTTTGGAATTGTGTTAGCCGTGTGTTACTACCAATTTTCTGTGCTAAATATGTTTTCTCTTATCGTTCAAGGTATTAGCCTTGCCTTATCTCTTTATTGACTGAGGTACCGCTTAGTTGCTGGGTATAGTAAAAAAGGCCCCCAAAAGTGCTCTAATTAGCTTTGTGCAAGTCCAGAAAAATTAACTGAAAGTGAGCTCACCAAATTGAGGAAATACCACCGACAAAATCTTCTGTACCTCAATTTAAAATATACAAATGGTGTACTGTTCTTGCAAACCTGGCTCGTCAGAAAGATGATTCAGGTGTTCACCATGCCAGAAAACTTTCTAAATGATGTCTGATCAATTAATAGCTAAGTGTAGTGATGTTATTTTATAAAATCATTGGGCAACTTGAAAATATATACAGCTCGAAGACAAAAAGCTCAGACAAGTACTTCGGTACTTCATTAAATTTTAATCGCGGTGAAAGACGTGTGTTAAAGCTTGCATATATTTACGTGAAGTCATTTGTTTCAAGTCTGTTATTTTGCCTTCTGACAATCAGCCGTAACTGTTCCTGTGATGGGTTAGTGTGCGAAACATTTTAATGTAACGTATTCAGATGTCTTGTGCGTGTTCACACGCAAGCAGCTTCAAGTGTTCATGTGTTCAAAGTTGGTTGTTAAAAGGGTATGCTTAAGCCCTGCCTTTTGAGTCGCTTTGCCTTCTAGTCAAACTTAGGTCGCAAGGGAAGACCAGAATGATCGTTTTGGTTTATATCATATGTATAGGTTTTTTCAGATGTATTTACACTGTTAAGAGTGCTGTAGGTACTAGCCTATGTCTTCAGGTTCGATGTAGTGGTGCCTTATGTACGGTAATATGGTCATGGGCGCGCATCTTTAGTGTATATAAAGGTACTTCAAATTGATCAGTCTCTCCTTTGCTCTTGTTTGTGAAAGTTATGAGCAGGCACCGGGGCATGCAAGTGTGAATAGCAAAGCAAGTTTTATATATGAATAAAAATCCACTAGCCCAACGAAATGTCAATCATATTTCAATGGCCACTTCTGAAATCTCAATGCCATCTCAACTGGGTCGCAACGTACAGCTGCAACGGAAAAAGAATGGCACAAGTGAATCATGACCAGAGCGAAAAAGTTGCGACACGCGGCGCTATTGTTGCCGAACGCGCTGATAGCGAGATTGCCAGGCATATTCCATTTCCAAAGCGGGGGTGGTCGTCAGAAAGCTGCCCATCCGAAAGCTTGTATTTTAAGTGATAGCTTATGCGCTGCTTATCGCTAGAATCATGCGCCAACGTTGTCGCGCACATGACTTCATTTCTTTTTCTTTTTTTTTGAGCTGGGGTTTTGGCCGGCAGCATTTTCTTTAGCAAACGTTTCCCTCAAAGCCCACAATTTGCTGGACGATAGACTGTCAAAGGCTGTCAGCGCTAGTGAAGATACAGGGGACCATGCATGAACATGCACATTCTAGAGATGAGTTTACTTTTTGGCAACAAATGATCGCAGCACAGCTTGAGCTCCAAATTTTGTCTTTAATTTTCAATGTCCTTAACAGTATAGCACAGAACGTGAAATAAAGAAAAGTATAAAATCAATTGACAGCTGTCAATAAATTAAGAAATCCCTTCCAGGCTAGTGGCTTAGTGACGGGCGAAAGCTCCACCAGCCATTACGACATTGCGTGCCCGTGCGGGCAGTGAGGCATAGAGTGTGCTCGCAATACCAGGCAGGCCCTGGAGTCTCGTCCATTCTTCTTGCACAGCCTCCCAAAGCAGATCTTGTGACGCTCCGTGCAGTTGCCGTCTTGCCAGTTGCTGCTTCATGAGGCCCCACATATTTTCAATAACATTGAAGTCCGCTCCTTTTGGAGGCCATGGACGCTCCTGAATGCACAGCTCCTCAAGCCTCTGCCGAACCACCCTTAAAAAGAAAAAAAAAAGACATTTTGAGATCATAAAGCCTGGGAAGCTTTTTGCTTAGCAGAAACATAGGAACAGCACATGGGAGTTATGAGCGTGCAATAATCGAAAGCTAACGCTGTTGTGCATAAGCACCGCGGTGCATGACTCTCTTAAATACCGAACGAAACCACTCGTTCAGAAAAAATAACAGCCTTAGGGCTCGACATTTTATGAACAGAAAAAAATTAGAGTGACAACTTTTCTGAAGGATCAGCCAGAAAATAACCTTGTAAGTGGATAAAGATAAAAAAAGTTAAATGACAACAGTCACATGTTCATTAGCCCCAAAAGGCACCGGTAGAATGCCCACATCATATAGGCCTCAACTGAGAATATTATTTAAAAAAAAACAGACTCTTAGTCCTCCACTTCAATGCACTAATATCAATTCATAGCATCCATTTACAAATTGTGAGCAAAAAGTTTGCCAGTTCTTTCGTGCAAAGTGCATATAGGTTGCAAGTAATTATACCTGCTTGTGTGGATGGGGCTCCTGTCATGCTGAAAAATGAAGCATCCATCCGGAAATGGGCCATCCAGGATGAAAGGAATTAAGTTCCTTTCGAGTATGTCTGCATAGGCTGATGATGTCAGAGCTCCATCTATCCGGATGAGCGGCCCAAGCCCTTGGTATGTTATAACACCCCACACATTGACGGATCGTCGGCCGCTAGCAGCGACGTGTTGCGTATTCTCGGGTTCTAACCTGTAACAAAAAACAAAGCTCACGTGTTGCTTGTTACGCAGCAGCTCAACAGTTTTTTTCAGAAATTCGCGTAGTAGGATTTAAATGAAAAGTAAATAAACTCCTTAGCAACAGGTTTTAAAATATGCCAGGCGTAGAGAAATGCAATAAAATGAAAAGACCACCGCAGCAGCTGCCGTAAACATTCGGCCATTGTGTTCTTAACATATGTGAGACGAAAGAACTTGTAGGCAAGCGCTGCTTCCCTGTCCTTTAACACACGGAAGCACATGACCTACCGGCACAGTCTGGCAGCCAGACACGGCGCTGTTGGTCCCACTTGCTGCTGAAGGTAGATTCGTCGGTGAACACTACATTCATCCATTCTTCAGTCTTCCAGAAAAGATGTGGCAAACTCCAATCTCAGCGTCTTGTTTTGTCGCGTCAAAGGTGGCCTCTGGCAAGACATTCTACTGCGGAGCCCCACTGAACGAAGGCGTTCCCTTATAGTAGTAAGCGATATCTGAAGGCCGAGTTCCTGCCGTATCTCCTTGGCTGTTATAAAAGGGTCGCAACAGGCAGCGGCGACAATCAACCTGTCTTCTTCGCTGGTCCGTCTTGGGCGCCCATCTCGAGCCGCGTCTTCAATCCTTGCCTCTTGGAGGAAAGCTCGAACAATCCGCGTAACGCTTCCAAGCGAGCACCCAACCTCCGCAGCAACGCTCCTCCTTGTCCGCCCAGCTTGAACAAGGGTTAAGATTTCGACTCTTGTTTCCTTGTCGATTCGCGGCATCCTAAAGTCGTTCTGGCAAATTTCATGCGAAATACACCTGATTTTAAAGTCTTGCTGTCGTGTGACGTAGGCACTTCCACACGCTACTTTTGACAGTGCATCGCCCAGCAAATCTTTTAAAGGAAAGCTGCGATGAAGATACCATTGCTCGCAACGCCAGCGCAAAAAAAAGATTATGTGCGCAGCTACATCGGCGAATGGTTCGGCAGATAAGAAATGCACAAGCGTGTTTTTAAGATGTTGAATATCCGATGGGGCAACGTCGGGATGGGCTGCTTTCTGCCGGCCACCCCCGCTTTCGGAATGGAATATGCCTGGCAATCTCGCTATCAGCGCGTTCGGCAACAATAGCGCCGCGTGTCGCATTTTTTTCGCTCCGGTCATGATTCACTTGTGCCATTCTTTTTCCGTTGCAGCTGTACTTTTCAGTGCTGTGACAACAATAACTCAACAACAGGTCATCAGATTTACCACAACGTCAGTTCAATGCATTATCAATGGTAACCCAACAAGCATTCAACAAAATGAACACAAGCCGTCTAAGCGCAATGGAATTTCAATGGTAACTTAACAATAATTCAACATGCAGACACCCAATGGTGTTCCAATTAAATTTCCAACCACTCAACAAACCGCCCAGCAATTCTCCAACAAAATTTCCACAATTCCTCAATGAAAAACTCAACATTGACCAATAATAATCCAATTCCTTCTAAATAATATTTTTTGGACGGGAACACTCAAGTGTTATCCCTCTTGACGATTGCTCGTCGCGTATTCGACTAGCGTGAGTATCGAAAGAAGGCTTAAATTGTTGCGGGGACAAAAATTGCCACAAACTTGTCGCAGTAAGATTCAGTACGCGCCAAACTTAGTCACCACGGCCGAGCTGCTTTTCACTGCGTTACAACAGGCGCGGCGAGCGTGCCTCATAAGAAAAAAAAAATGGCCCGAAAATAATTTTTAACAACGTTTGGCGTCAGAGAAAGCGCCACGAACTTGTCATCTCAGTGGATTGAAGCGCGAAACCGCTCACCGAGGCCGAGTTGCTTTTCGCTAACCGCGTGACCGTGCGAGGCGCGCCCACTGCACTCGAAAGGCACCCCAAAAAGTAATGAAATTAGTTACAGTAATGTTGGCGCTCAGAGAAAGCGCCAAAACTTGTCGCAGTAAAATTCAGTACACGCGAAACTGCGCCACAGCACCCTGTGCGACTAGCGTGCCCCAAAACTACCGAAATGAGTTAAAATAATATTGGGGCTCATAGAAAGCGTCGCAAACATCTCCTAGTACGATTCATTATTTCAAATTAACTGCTCCGCGACGGCCACGCTGTTTTTTGTTAAATGCACCACACGTCTAGCCTAGGTGCCGGGCAGTAAGCCTAATTGCTTGGAAAGCGTCGTACGCTGTCGAACAAAGTTTCTCACCTTGCCGTAGTCCAATAGTGCAGTGGTGCCATGCCGAAGTTCAGAAGGTACGCAAGAATTCGCCAGGAGCCCAACAAACCAGGCTAAATACCAAAATAGAAAAGCAGGCGGACAGGTGACCAATAGGCCAACACTCAGATGCGCGGCTGGTCTCTCTTGCTTCGGCGGTGTGTCTGACGAATGACGCAAGCACTTGGCTCGTCATTCGCTGATTCGCCTGCCACTAGGCAACAGAAGTAAGCCGCAAAGCCTAATTTATTTGATACGCACATATTTTGAGTTTTGCCGGGAAAGAATAACAAAAATAAGCCAATTTCTAATAATCTAATTTGACATGCTTTTTTTTCGATGCTCGCTTCATCAAACGGTTGCCGTTAATACTATAGCGTGACGTATTTCCTGTTTCCACTTTTCGCCGAGTGTCCGCTCTTGTTATTTTCCTTTCTCTATGGACAGACACTGGCAAACACGAAGTGGGCGTTCTTACGGCCATTCAAGCATTGCTCTTCGACATCGTGCTCTGAGCATCCCGCGCCCGATGCCGATGAAGGCACGCTTACACTGCCGAAAACCCATATTCGACTGCGACACCGCTCGAGCTTCTTGCGGCCGCATGCCTTGGGCCGACCACGCCAGGGAGAGTAGAGGTGAGTGAATTTGAGACATTGGCCATTCGCTCACACACCACTCGACGTTGCTAGCCGCTCGATTTCGAAGTGTATGCTAGAGCTTCTTTGGTGGAAATGGAGTTCACTCGCAGGTTAATGTTCGCTGTGATGTTTTCCTTTGTAGTTCAAGTTCCTTTGTAGTTCAAAATCGTCGTATTCCCGCTCATGACCCATCGTCATGGCTTGAGTAGAGAGCCACAGCATTGAAATTATTTTTCATTTACTACAAATCCCTGCCTGGGACTGCACTTAAAACATGAACGAAAAATAGTTTTTCTACGAGAATGTTTTGCCACTCGGCGATTGCCTAGCGCCTAATTGATCTACGTCCGCCGCAGTATGTTGGCGCTATTTGTTGGAGCATCGCAACGCCGGAAATTAATTTTGCATGGTTAGTTAATCCGGCATGTTTCTCGTCGGATGGTTGCAGGTCTATAGAATGCCCGAGTCGGATAGCCCGCTCTGCTAAAACTAAATGTTGTTGGCGCACGGAAGTGCAGACACATTTTCACGTCAAAGACACACAAGTTTGCACTTGTAAGTGAACTTCTGAAGCGATCTAATCTTCGCCATGACACTGGCAGTAGCTACAGGAGCAAACAAGAGGTGAGTCTCGCAGAAGAAATTATCTATGAACGTCCGTTTTCTGGTCAGGTAATCAATCAGTGGTATAGATATTGTTTCCTGCCTGTCAGCAGGCAATGAAATTTGCTGTCTCAGGACGTGGAAAGTAGGCTAAAAAAGGGCGATGAAAATACGCTCCTTGTTTCGCTGTTCATCTGTCATTCTCAACTTTTTTTTTGTCAAGAAGGCCCGCCAGTAAGTTTAGGTTCAGATGTGAATGACCGCGAGAATATCTACTTAACAGCTATTGCACACATGCTGCAGGAAAATCTAGAATAGCGAGAATAGCACTTGGCGACGCATCATTGTTGAACTGATTTGGCGGACTACCTAAGTTGTGTCGACCTTGAATTTATTGCCTGCCATCTTAGTGTATTGGTTGCCCGATAATAAAAGAAATGAATGCTCTTCCCTGCTGCTCAGTACAGCACGGTAACCATTAGCAATTAAGCTGTGAACCGCTGGGCATATTAGAACAAGAAAATGTTTTATCCAGTGCTTCCAATTACCGGAGCACCTCGACTTACCGCACGGAGCGCATTCCCGAAAGTAACTTTACGAATGTCTACCTTGCGTGTGGAAGAGAGGGTTTACGGGCCGGCTCTACTTTTTCTTGTTTCCAGTTGAATCGGGCTTCGAAAGCAAATAGCACTTTCTAGATTCATTGGTCAGTCTGCTGATGCTCATACTTCGTCTAAGTAAATTCTTGTGGAACTCTGCCTTCAGAGAACGACATCGATTGCAGTAGTTGCCCTTGTCACTTTTACCCGTTCTCTTGATAAGCTTTGTGTCCTGTTCACAAACGTACTGGACAGGAAGGTTTCAATTTGCGGTAAGTTCTAGAGTGTGCCTCGATAAATTTAGCTATTATAGGCGTTTTGCTACTCCTCAACTACAGCTTCCTCTCGTGTGATACTCTACAGCACTTGGGGGCGGGGGCAAATGATAGGAATGACGAGAGATGAATTTGGAGGCAGGGTACCCATGTGATCACGTTGACCACGTTGCACCATTTCTGCACCCACACACTTTGCAGCTCGTGCAGTTCCTGGACGATTTCTCCCGTTCTGTACATTTTATCCCGTTCCTCATTGCGTCAACCCTGTGTTTCAGCACTCTCACCAATTTGTCCTGTCTGCGAATGTGAGCAAGAATTTCGTCGTACTTGTTAGACGTCGTCTGCACAGACTTCTCAATGTTTTCTACGGTGATTTTAGGCGTCATGAGGCCATCAACTTTCTTGTTGGTAGCTAGCATTAGGCTTGCTACGTTAACATCTTCGTTCATTTTTTTAGCCTGACTGCCCTTCGACATATTTCCCTTGCATATCTGACACTGTCATTACTCGCCACGCTTCCCCTTCAGACTTGCACGTGTTTCTGCTATGTTGGAGGATTTATCTAAATGGTAGTTGCGGTTGCATCCCGCACACAGCAAATTTCGCCATCCTCAGTCGGCTTCACAACAAGGGCACTGTTCACTTTCATCATTGGGCATTGAAATATATAACAGGGTGTTCGTTAAGACTGAGCAGTCACTAATCATAAGAAACATGGCAGTAGCAGCAGCAGCATAGATTGCTTAATTTGCCAATAACCTTCATGAAACATTAGTCTAACTTGCGAGATCAGAATGCGGGCACATTAGCTAGTGCCGAGACGTTGCTGCTGCCGCTGCCAAATGAAGGCGTTCTCTACCTTTGCGAAGAAAACGTGTTTTCTCGCTATATACAAACTGGTAGCTATATATCTGTCAGCTTACGCTATGACATCGCGTCCATTGCCTTACGTAGCGCAGCCGAAGTGGCGAAATTCTTTGTCGAAAACATCCTGCTGCGACATGGCGCCCCAGAAGTCCTCATCACCGGCAGAGGAACGGCCTTTACAGCGGAGCTCACCCAAGCCATTCTGAAATACAGTCAGACAAGGCACAGGAGGACAACGGCCTACCACCCGCAGAAGAATGGTATTACGGAGCGGCTGAATAAGACCCTCGCCGACATGCTAGCGATGTACGTCGACGTCGAACATAAGACCTGGGATGCCGTCCTGCCGTACGTAACATTCGCTTACAACACGGCGGTGCAAGAAACAACACAGATAACGCCGTTCAAGCTGGTCTACGGCAGGAACCCGACGACGACGCTCGACGCCATGCTGCCGCACGTCACTGACGAGGAGAACCTTGACGTCGCTACCTACCTGGAGGTAGGTAGAAGCCCGACAGCTCGCCCGCCTGCGTATCAAGAACCGGCAGAGGACCGACAGCCGACACTACAACCTCCGACAACGCTTCGTCGAGTACCAGCCCGGCGACCATGTTTGGGTATGGACACCGATACGCCGACGAAGACTCAGTGAGAAACTACTGCGACGCTATTTCGGACCCTACAAGGTCATCCGACGTATTGGCGCACTGGATGGCATTCGCACTGGATGGCACGTCGTGCCAGATGGCATTTCGAATTCAAGGCGGCGCCGCGCACGATCTGAAGTGGTCCACGTGGTGTGCCTTAAACCATTTTACGGACGCTGATGAACTTCCTTATTTTTTGTTTTCTGTGCTATCGTTTGTTTGCGGCATCACCCGCCGAGGTTGCTCAGTGGCTATGGTGATGGGCTGCTGAGCACGAGGTCTTGGGATCGAATCCCGGCCACGGCGGCCGCATTTCATGGGGGAGAAATGCAAAAACACCCGTGTGCTTAGATTTATGTGCACGTGAAAGAACCCCAGGTGGTCTAAATTTCCGGAGTCCTCCACCACGGCGTGCCTCATAATCAGAAAGTGGTTTTGGCACGTAAAACCCCACTATTTAATTGTTTTCTTTGTTTGCAGCATCGTGTCGATGTTTTTAAGAGGGGGGTATTGACACGTGTACTTATCTTTATCGGGCGACCTCGTTTCACCGCTTAACAAATGTAATCGCACAGCGCGGGACGCGCCTGCATGTATCCGAAGTTTCTGGAAAGTTATCGATGCTTCTACCCGGCTGTCTGTTGTCGCCGAACCTTGTGTTATCTGATTTCGTCGCGTGACGCGAATGGTGTAGAACTTTGTGGAAGGCACGTGGGCCCGAACGATAAGTCTGGAACGTTCGACGACTGCTGTATAAAAGCCGTCGCGCTTGACCCGCTGATCAGATTTTCAACGATCGCCGACCGTGGTCGCCGCTATCGTTGTGCTATAAGTTTAGCCTGTTTTTGTGGGCACAGGTTCGCCCAATAAAAGTTAGTTTTGTATTTCACAGTATTTGCTACTGTTTTCTTCAACGTCACCACCACGTGACAATATTTTTATTACATTCGCGAACATTCAGCTCTGCGAAGAGACAGCGTGACCCACGGCAATACAAACCGTTGGCGGATCCAGAAGCGGGCCCTCCTCTAACCTAACCCCTTCCCCCGGAGGCAAGTCGGGCTTTAAATGCCGACAAAACTCAAGGGAGTCCCCCTCCGTTTCACTGTCTGTTTTGATCAGTCATTTTAAATATGTCCTGCGCGCTGATATAAATATATAAAATTAAACATGTGCTGAAGCACTACTATATCTGTTATGTCATAGTGGGCAAGTGGCACACAGTTCTCAAATGTCGTCACGCACAAATTCCACGGAATCCAAAAACGCGCACATACTTCTTCTAGTATTTAATATTTAACCAAAAGAAAAATGCTCAAAACATTTTTAGCAAGGCAGGACTAGTGCAGCTCTTGCTTTTGCGACGCCAGGAATCCAGCAAAATGAATAGGCCACGTGACAGCATGCAGGACGCGCCAATATTGCTCCAAAGCAATGCGGTTGTCTAGGTTTCTTTCAAGCACCAATAAACAGGCAGAAAAGGGCACGGCGAACGCTACGCTGACAAAAATACGCCGATTCGGGAAACTTTGACCCCACCGGACATTCTTTCGCCGAGCCAGTAACCCCAGTTCGTTCTGCTTCTCTCACGTTTTTAAACAAGGCAGCTTCGTTGGCAAACTTGAGCCTTCTCACCCACCACAATGCTTTGCTAAAACAGCATCTACAGAAAGAGCCGTGCAAAACGCTCATGGCTTCACGTCTGCATCAATTTACAATGCTGGCTGTACAAAAAGAAACCATTACGTTAGTAGTTGTATAGAGAATGGACGTTCTACTGGCTTACAAACAGCTGCCAGAACGGAGTCCTCAAAAAGAAAGGCAGAAGAATGTGAGAAAGTATAGAGAACCAACGAAAAATTTGCGATAGATACAGTATTTACAAGAACGACTAACAGCGCTATTTGTTCAAATATTTCCTCTCCCAAATTGGAGAGAATGTTTATGCATGCATGAATATGATATTAGGCCAATCATTGTAGATAGAATGAGATTCCAGAAATTGGCGAGGCATTTGCAGACCCATCTCTGTTCACGGTACAATGTCGAGGCATTTTTCATGTGTGCGCACTGTTTCCCATTTGCCAAGTACGTTCGCGATGTCTTGGTATATGCAGACCTACGCTAGACTCGCCCGTCTCCCCTCGCGAGACATGTAGGACAGGTGCACATGCTGAATACGGGGAAAAAAGTCTTTGTAGAATGAAGCTGAACTCTGTCAAAACACGAGAACTCTGAATGACAGGTGACAGTGTGCACAGGGGCGTTCTGCCAGATCTTAAAGCGATTTCTATGCCTCCTCCCTCCTCCCTGTCACTGCCTTGTCAGCCGCGTCGGTGGGTGGTTTGAGAGCGTGTATAATGTGCATAAGAGGGACGCGGGGGAGGTTTGTTTAGTCCATTTAGCGAGAGCTTCGTGGGCGTCGCTACAATAGTCTCTGGAGCTCCTTGGTCGTCACGATGCCCACTGAAACAGCCTGGCCATCGACACATTGCTGTCTGGAAGACTTACTACGCGTCAGCCCCCCCCCCGCCCCTGCAAAAGTAGTACAGAAGGGGCAGCGTTTACTTTTGTACACACATGCAACAGCGCAGAGGAGAGATAGTATGGTACTAAGGGGAGGCAAGAGAATACTTCAAGCCAACACAACACCCAGGCGAAATGTGGGAATAATAGCCACTTTTCGGATGTGGCAGGTCGCATACATTGGACGATCGCCGGAGACGGTAAGGGCGCTGTCGACATTGTCGCCCTTTTGTGCTGCGTGTCCACTCCTGTGCTAGTCACTTCAGTGTGGAACACCAACTAGCCCGGTCTCCCACCTTACAAACACAAAGCATGCTTTGTTTGGAGTCTCCTCACTGAAAGAAACACTACTACTAGACACGGCAACAGTTGCGGGCAAACAGTAATAACTTTACTTCAAGGTATGATAGGGTACGTTTCTGTTAATACTCAAGAATAAGCACCGTGCAATTTTTTCGCACGCAGATAACTGAAGCAGGCCATGCGGAGACGCAAAGTCGCACTAAAGCACCGCAGCGTCAAGACGACAACACTCAAGCAAATCAACGTTCTATCACCGACGCAATGCGCTTGTGTAAGGAGAATTAGTGCGTTCACGCAAGCTACGGAAAATGACGCACAAAAGCGCCTCGAGCAAACACGCCTCTCTGTGTTATAACATTCAACATCACATCATGACTCTCATGATGTGATGTTCGTGAATCTCATGAACAAGATCCTTATTCATTGTGGATCTTTGTGGTACCCGGAGTACTTCATTGACTCAGTAGGGCGCCAGCTGGCTCGCACAGTGCCCACCCAACCTGGACCCCCTAAAAGACGGGCTTCGATTCCGTACGTCCCCGGCATCAGTGAGACTCTCGCACGCGTCCTGCGGTCATATGACGTGCAGGCTGCGCACGTGCCCTCCCGGAAACTTAGACACGAGCTCGTACATGTTAAAGATCCTTTGGAGAAGGACAAATTCCCAGGCGTGGTGTATGTCATTCCATGTGCGGACTGTCGGTATGTCTAGGTCGAGGAAACCGGCAATGTCAAGATAAGACTTAAGCAACACTTGAATGACGTCCAGAAACGACACGTTGCATCGAATTCCTTGGCCGAACACTGCACAACCACATCAAATAAGATTAACTGAGAGAAACCTCGCGTGATTGCCAAGGAATGAAATCATTCATCCCGTCTTTATCTTGAGTCCCTAAATCATCCAAACCACGGCGCACACTCTTAATCGCAACGAAGGCAATCTGCAGCCCGTGTATGCTAGGTGCCTTAGCCATGTTTTGAGACGTACATAAAAAGGGGCGCCAGCTCTGTCGCTTCTTTGATTGGGAACAAGGCTCCCGTGGGGGATCCGAAACGTAAATAACTATTTTAAAACACTTTGGTCGGTGTTCAGACCTCTTCCTTTTGAGTATAAACACATGTAAAAGGTGAATTTTTCTTGGCAACCACTGCGCAAAATTTGGTGAGGTTTGTTGCATTTAAAAGAAAACTTAAGGGCTACTGTCTTCTGGTTTCGAATTTTTCATATAGGTTGTCAATTTTTAATTAAAAATTGGCAAAAATCTCAAATCTTCACAAAACAAAACTATAACGTTTAAAACTCTGCAACTCAACAATAAAAAATATCACAATTCTGTGAATCGCATCTAAGAGTACATCTACAGCAGACAAAATTGATGTGTTATAAATGAATCTCAAACAATTTAGCATTATCGAAATACGGCTTTTGCAGAACCCTTGTGCACCACGTAACTAATTCACGTGAGATACAAATTGACATACCGAATTTGTCCGCTTTGACTCTTATAATAGATGCCGTTTGAAGAACGGCGATGCCTGTTTTTGATGAAGAGCTTTTAGTTTGCAAACGTCGTGCTTCTATTTTTCTCGCACTTTCAAAATTTTCTAAATATATTAAACAAAATTCAAGACCTAAATGGAACTTCCGCTTCCGACAGATACTACAAGTTAACTTTCCCAAATTCAACAAATTCCATTAAAAGTGATCCAGGGGTTATCTCAGGAAAGCGTTTATGCGTTTTACATTTATTTGAACAGGCCAGATCGGAGTTGGGCCCGAGCTAAAGCTTCCTCTTAAACAATTTGTCGAGAGATCAAATACATGAATAATAACTGCATTGCCATTGCCAAAGATGCTGCAAACGAATTCTTGAACGCTACGCACTGTCACAACAAGTAATTTATGTATTTTGTAATAAGAAGATATACTCATATGTGCCAGAAAGTGTGCTCAAAATAACTGATATCAACGATTCCACGTTTTTGTCTATTTAATAAATAAAGAAAATATCACACGATGCTTAGAACAATGTCAGTTCGAAACCAGCAAAGCAGTGCATGCCACTGATATGAAAAATGTAAAGGCCACGAAATTAACAAGTTCAGGACGAATATATTAATGAAACTTCGTCATTCAACAACCTTGTTTACATATTTGTACATATGCAACGGCCAGTGAAAAATCTCAATGGCGCTGTCAGTTATTTCATTGTATCACGCAGGAGCAGCTGTCGCCGGTCGTGTATCGTAATTGCACCGCAAATGTCCCAACAGAGAGCACATTTATAAAGCCTTTCTGCAAAATATACGGATAGTCAAATGAAAGAGAGCCAATGCCAATATATGACAAATGGGGTACTTAATTTAAAAGTAGCTTCCGTGAGCATTTAGACATTTATCCCATTGAATAACGAGGCGGGTGATTCCCGTCTCATAAAAGTCCTTAGGTTGCTGCTTCAACAAATCTGCAACTGCCTCCTTCACGTCGTCATCCAACACGAATCCGCTTCCCTTAAGCAGTTTTTTTCATTTGCCCCAAAGTGTGGAAGTCGCAAGGCGACAGGTCTTAGCTGTATGGCGAATGTTGCAGCGTTTCCCACTTGAACTTTGCCAGTTTTGTATTAACCACATCAGCGACGTGGGGACGGACATCGTGGAAAATTTAAAAATAAAATTACGGGGTTTTACGCATCAAAACCACTTTTTGATTATGAGGCACGCCGTAGTGGAGGACTCCGGAAATTTCGACCACCTGGTTCTTTAACGTGCACCTAAATGAAAGTACACGGGTGTTTTCGCATTTCGCCCCCATCGAAATGCGGCCGCCGTGGCCGGGATTAGATCCTGCAACCTCGTCCTTAGCAGCCCAACACCATAGCCAGGTCGTGGAACAAGATGACCCCATTCGTCAATTTTCCACGTTGTTTATTCTTGATTGCGACACGAAGCCGATCCGGCATTTCACAATATCGGGAACGATTGATAGTCTCTGCGGGTTTAGCGAATTCTATCAGTAATTGCCCCTGATGATCGAAAAAAAATAGTAACCAACACCTTTTCGGCGGAAACGACGGCCTTTGCTTCCTTTGGGGGCAGTGAATTCGAATGTTTCCACTGTAAGCTTTGCCGTCGTGTTTCAGGCTCGTAGTAGTGGCATCATGGTTCGTCCCCGATCACAATTGCAGACAAGCAGTCGTCACCCTAATTGTGATACCTGATCAGATGGGTCAAGGCAGCGCCGAACCTTCTTCTGGCGGTGGTTCAAAATGTTGGGCATCCATTGCGCACACAAGAGCCGATGACCGAGATGTTTATGAATTATGGTGTGAACCGAACCATGACTGATGTTCACACGCTCTGCCAGTTCATCAATTTTTATCCTCCGTTCTTGTCTCATCAGCTCATCAACTTTTGCACTTGCGTTGGGGGTAATTGCACGATGTCTTTGAGCCGGTCTGGATCGTCTTTGCAACTTTCACGTCCTTTTTCAACCGTTTGCTCCAATGCTTCACAGTGGCCAATGAAATGCAATGTTCAACGTACACAACAGCGATACGGCGAATATTTTCCTTTTGGGAAACACCTTCAGCTGTCAAAACATTCATGGCACCCCGCTGCTCAACTTCTGAAGTGTTCATTACATCACTCAACCATGTTCCATCCAGTTTATGAGAGCATTAAAGAACATTTACCCTCACATCTGCCTGTCACTTTTGTAAATGAAACATGCTTGTGTACTACGCGCATCCCTCGGAGATAATGAACTGAACCATTATTGCATGGGGTAGATAGGCTCACTTTCATTTACCTGGCCCTCGTTCATTAGAAGTGCGAATATACAGTGGAATATACAAATGCTTGATAAAGGGCAAAAAGTGCCACTGGAAAGAAAGTTCACTGCACGTGTACACAAAACCTCGCAACAAGATATTTACATATACTTATAAGTCACCAATAGATCTACGTATCAAAGAAAATGTCACTGTATATCATACCTCAAACAAGGCAAATAAACATGTAGCGCAATCGGATTAACAGAATCCTAGATCCCGTTCCCATTCCATCCACTCCATCCGATGTATCGCGTGCGACGGAAAGCGGCGCGCTTGCTCCCCGCTTCTCTCCTTTGCGCACGCAAGACTGAGCCACCACCGTCGGCTCACCGATTCCATCCCCCTACTCTTTCGCTCGCACATACAGCATGCGGCGCGCGGTCACGACGTTATTGCCCTAAGACTTCCTACGAAACATGGGGGCGACGGCGACAGCAGGAATGCGCCTGGAGTCTTCATATAATTGCTATCACAATAATATAATAGTATCCAGCAACCAAAGCGTGCCGCAGCCAATTACTTTCGGCAAAAGAAGTAACAAACTGTCACCATGCGACAATTCGCTGCGCCGCAACAATGTATATTTTTTCCCCTTTATGGAGCGGGGGCACCGAAATGAAAAATAAACGCGAAGAAGAGTATGTTGGCCACAATCCAATGCATACTTTGGGCACCTAGTTGTGGCTACCGCATGAATATCGAGGAAAACGTGAAACGCTTGGTCCACCGAGAACCATACGCATAGTGCTCGGTATTTTACGCTGGCGAGACAAGACTTTCCGGAGAGGTTGCGCTCAAGCCAACACGTCCAATCCGTCAAGTCTACACAGTGATGGCGGTGAGCGATCATTGTTTCTTTTTCTCGTCTGCTAGCCAGCAGTCGTCCAAAACTCTGCCAGGCGAAAATTCACTCGGCCAGAGATCACCACACGCGCACAGTACGCCGCGCGGTGGTTTCGGGGCAACACACACACACACACACACACAAAAACGCATGCACTCTGGCTGGCTCTGGCAGCCCACGGGTAGCGTAGCGAGAATAAAAAAAATTAAGAGGCTCAATTTGTCCTCACGAATAAAAGTCAAAGTAGAAAAGATAAATAAGTATGTATTTACCCTGGCTAACTTTATTGTCTTCACATGGATGCTTTGGCGTAGATGAAAAAAAAATGTTGATATTTTTTATGCGACATGACGGCACAAAGGAACCACCACAACGCTTCGTCTCATCGTATCTCGCTGCGGGTTCTGTCAACTTGTCTGATAGCGTGTTGATTTGGCTTGTCTCGTTGTATGTTCCGACCTAATACTTTAGAAAAGTCAATGCACCTTTGGCGTCGACTGCTTATAACAACATTAAGCCCACAAAGTTCTGGAATTGAAAATTTAAAGCACGACTTTGGATATATCAATGCACCCTTCGCATCAAAACTTTATTAAAAGCATTATTAGAATTTTATACCCATAAAATATCAGAATTGAAATCCAAGCGCTCCCGATTCCGCGGCCAGCCCGATTTCGCAATGTTCGCGCTAAAATATTTTTGCGAGCGTGAAAAGGACATTCTAGACAAAATCGAGCATGATTTCCGGTACCGCGGGTTGTTTTGGCACGCGGCGCTTGGACAGCACGAAAAACTTTCGAACGCCCCTGGTCACGAGGAGCGTTTGTCCGTAATGTGCAGCGCGGCTCTAATTCTACGAAATCGCATTGCTGTCATAGATTCTGCTATTGCTGGAATTCTTGTCGAGGCTTACAAATACATGCGAATTGTCGGGAATTTTAGAATTCCCATGAGCATGAGAATTTCACAAAAAACTTTGATTTCTTCCGCAGAAGTTCCTAGCCCGTTTCCATCTGTCTGGAGCAAGTACATGTTAGTGATTGTTGCTAGATCGCTAAAAAGCGTGGGTGAAAAATACCGGGTGAAGTATGCCATGGGCTCCTCAGGTACTGATCCACCTTGAGGCTTGTAGGTGCAATCGGTGTTCTTAGGCTGAAAAGCTTGGGCCACTCAATTCAACGCATTCATCATCTTCGATGATAAATCTGGCACTTGCTTGTCCTGCATGCAAGGTGCTCCAGGCGATGCTCCTGCACTATGCACAGTGCTATCTGTAGCTGAAGTCTGAAAATAAGCACAAAATTATTTCTAAACCTGGGATCGCAAAACATGCACCATTACCGTGTGACGTGTCTGTTGCTCGGTGTGCTCGTCATCAGAGATTTGCGTCAGAAATATCGCTGTTTTGAATTCTGCGAAATATTTTTTTTCAGGTGTGTCGTCATCCAGCTTCTTTCTTTCTAAACCATGCTTGGAAATGCTTGGAAAGATGAGAGCTTTTCTTCATGTCAATGAGAGAGCGACGCCGCGCACTGTGAAAAGGAGCGTGTTGGCAAACGCGGGTTTGAGGCGACATGTCCCCGGGGGAGGACGCCAATATTTGGAAGCACGTGGAAGGCTGAACATGTTGACAATAAAAATGACAACGGTTATATCGCATTCGCGGGACCTTATTATAATAAATAATTGTGAACGCGTCACTCAGCGTACTCTTAACTGTCAAAAATGAAAGAAAACAAGTAGCACTTACGGTTCTCTCCGTAGAAGATAGCCGCATCGATTATTACCGCGCTTCTCCAGCAGCATCTTGTTCACTTGGCGTGGGATGGCGCCGCCTGTCCATTAAAGTGGCTTGTGGGGCGTTTAGGGCGCATTCACAACGACGTTTTTATTTGCACTTTTACGCAACAGGTGTGCGCGAAGTTCACGTCCCCGCGTTGGGACACGGCGCCCGAAGGAGTTATACGAATAAATTTCCGGTGAAACTACCGGTAAACACGGAAAATGGGTTAGACGTAGCGTAGAATAGCTTGAAAACTAATGTACACACGTAGGTGAGGCGAATATTTGTTTTTATGCCTTGAAAACGAAACCGAAAACAAAGTAACTTCCAACGACGGGTGTCGCCGCTATCGCTGGGTCTCGCCGCGGGCCGCCGGGTGCATGTGTGTGTTCTCCGTGACAGTCTTGAAGTTCTGAGTAATGAAATTTTTTTTCGCTGCATTTAGGTTGCACCACCTCGTTGTTTTCGTGTACTTTTGTGCTCATCGACGCGAAGTGAGCGTCCGGACTGATGGCGACGTCATTGTGCGTGAGAAAGGCAGTAGCGGCCTACGACATCGGTGTTTCTTTGTGACAGTGTTTACTAAGCCCTACGACAGCCGCATTCGTGGCAATGGAGAAAACACCTTCCATTCGACGTGAACAGTGAAGACGTGGACGTTTTTCTTTTTTCTTTTTCGGCGGAATCCATCGTCAACATCGTCCATCCACAACGTAAACGAAATGGCTTGCCCAGAGTACACATCGTGACAGCGCTCCGCCTTCAAACCGAGGGCCTTTTGCAAGGCGCATGGACTGCTCATATAAAAGGTACGTACGTAGTCACGTTCAGCGTCGCGTTCTTACGTTGCGTCATTGAGGTAGTAATTTTCGCGTAATTTCTTTAAAGGACAGCACAAGGTGTGTTGGATGCGAGTGCAGTATATGTACTCCAGGCGGAGCCTACGGGCACGGAATGTGAAAAATTGTTCACCTGTCCACCTGTCCTGTGACAGCACATAGAGTTGTAGAGAATTATTAATTAATAATTAAATAATACTAAATAATCATTGATAATTAATAATTAAATAATACTTAATTAATAATTGATAATTATTAATTAATTAATACTTTGGCTAATTGGCCCATTCTGTTACTGAAGATGGGCGCAGACATACCGGTGTGACACGGCCACTTTCTATCACGACTGAGCCCGTTCTGGATCGAAATTTTCGACCGCGATTGGCTCCCGTCCGCAGATTCAGCAAGGAAGCCAAATGCGACCATAAATTTGAACCCAGTCAGGATCGATCGCGGCCAAAAGTGCGCAGCGTGCAGTGTGACAACAGTACTAAATGTCGGTTGTGTACTTGCACTCAATTTTTTTGTGGGAGGTCACGTGGTAGGTAGTGGCGCAGGTATCTTGCAATACTTGTGCTTTCATCGCCAGAACTAATACAAAACAAAAGAACCACAACCGTCCCGGCTATGTACTTATCCTTCGTTTTCAGTTGTGCTCGTTTGTTCTAGAAACTCTCGTGCTGTTGTGGATGCACGCGTGGTTGTACGGTTTGTAAATTTATGTTTTTGTGTATATAAGTACACCTAGCCTAATCAATTTTTTTCTCGTCCTTGAACTCGTTTCTTGGTTTCACGCAGACATGCTTAATACTACTATTTGTTTTCTTGTTGTATGACTGAACCCTGCATAAAGCGTCCTGTCAGGGGTCGACAGTATTTCTGCAACGAATTGCACTAAAAGTCCTACGTACATTGTACGTTTCCCTACCTTATTCTAATGACTAGTCATAAAGCGTATGGTTATTGTAAATATTCTTGGCCTGTATATGTGTATGTATTAGGTGGTAAATGCTTATTTGTATTTGCAGTTTTGAGAAATCATTTTAAGAAGTGGTCAATCTCGGGCGGTAATAATGGTGAGTGGTTTCCTTGTGCCTATGCAGTTAGTCAGCATGAAGCATTTGCATGGGAACCGACTGACTGTCTTCGGCGTGCACATTGCTGAAGACAGTGAAGACGTCTGAGCCGACAGGTATACTTCTTTCATCACAATTGGCCTACATATTTTTTCCTGTGGAGGATGAATACTTCTCCCAGTGAGCTCCAATAACGTTTTCCTTGCGCTGGCTGATTCGAAGTGAGGCCTGTAAATTTTCTTACTTCATCAGTCTAATTCTCTACCGTCCTTGACAACCCTTCTTTTCCCTTGGCATCCATTCTGTAATTCGAATGTGCCACAGGTTATCGGCCCTATGCATTACATGGTTGAAGAATGCACTTGGGCTAGCTGTTGCTTATTTTAGACTTGAGGCATCATTAACTGGCATGAAAAATAAATCAAGAAGCACATAACACAGCACTCTAGACTGACTGAAATTTTTCCTACACAGAAACATGGGATGCACAGAATGTTGACGGACGGAAACACAGGAGCTATCGGAAGAAATTGATGAACAAGTTAATTTCACATACGAACACTTTTGTGCAAAAGGTGCCGCTTGTGCAAGCTCCATGCTGGCCTGACATGGATAACAAACCTTGGCAGAAGGCAGAGCAAATGCTCTATTGTAAACAAAAGACATGATAGCGTTTCCTTAGCAGGTATCGCAATGTTGTCTGATGGTTACCTGCATGAACACTATCTCAACTGCTAAAGACACTACCAAAGCACATCACTGGACACTGTGAGCAGAAAAACGTCTGATTGTACAGTACTATTCAATTCATGCGACATTATGATCAAGCAAACTGGCAAGGACGCTAGCTGTCAAAAAGAAACGGCTGATTTCAAGAAAAAGTTGCACTCCTAAATGTGGAATTGAAATGCACTGTGCTTATAAGCTACACAATATTTCCAGGATGATCAGGCTAGTTACACTGGCCATTTGCACATTCAATAAGGTTCACTGAAGCTTGTGTTTAAATTCAGTGTCCTTATACAGGGTGATGATTTGAAGTTTCGTGGAATTTTTAAATGTAGCCTGTTGGATATAGCATAATTCTAGTTCTTGAGTAGCAATATTCAAACAGACAGACATATCTTGCATAAGAAATCGAAGCACATATGCAACCAGTTATTGAAAATTTACTAATCTTTCGGATGAATTACTTTACGACACATATAAACGAGAACAAAGGGGGTTAACCGAGGGGCCTGATTTTTATTAATCATATCCTAAGAAGTCAACAAACACTGACACCAAGGACAATTTGGGGGGAAATTACTTGCGATTATTAAATGAAATAAAGAAATGATAAATTAATGGAAATGAAAGTGGATGAAAAAACAACTTGCCGCAGGTGGTGAACGAACCCACGTCTTCGCATTACGCGTGCGATGCTTTACCAATTAAGCTACCGCTGCGCCATTCCCCCGTCTATTTTCTTGGGTATTTGTTTCTTAGTAGAACCCTGGCAGTGTTTGCCAGCGCCACCACATATATGAGGCACATATTGCAATATACAAAGTATAGCCAGTGAGATTGCAAGGTGTATCCACATGGAATTGATTTCCAGAATGGTGCCAGTTTGTACGTATGCACCATCAAACTTGCTATAAAAATGCATTGTTGTTCCACTTACTCATTTAACGAAATGTGCTTTATGCACTAATGCACAAAAGTAACTGCAACGCCCTTGTATTTTGTTTTATATGCAGTGAAATATTTCTAAACTAGTGTCATCCTGGAAGTTCAAGTGCATATGTCTTCCAAGCTGACTGGCTACAATTCGTAAATTGCAATATGTGCAGTAAAATAATGAAATACCAAGGTAATTAGTGAATTTCTTAAATTAGTTTGACATGTTTTGATTTATCACGCTAGTAATGTCTGCGTCTTCAAATAATCTAGCTCAAGGAAAACAATTATGCCATCTACCACAGGAATTTTTTAAAAATTCTATAAAATATAAAAATGGTCACCCTGTACAATGCTACTACAGTGCTAAACAGCCAGCAGCCTAATTACCGCATTTAAGACTGCCGTAACAACACTGACAAGTGCACTAAAGTTTTCTGCGCTTCACAGATGAAAGATGTTGGCCATTATAATGTTTGATCTAAGCATAACTCACAATCATACAACCAACAAGATCAAGTGAAAGCAGATGACAAACTTCGTACATCAAAGGCTTTAAGTGTGCTTTGTTTAAAATAGCTAAACTTCTGTTAAGAGGAAGCTTTAGCTCGAGTGCTCCTATCTAAATACATGTAAAAGGAGAATTCGTTTTTCTCGGCAACCACTGCACCGAATTTGACGAGGTTTATTGCATTTAAAAGATAAATTTAGAATATAGTGAATGTGGGTTTCGAATTTCAGAGTTAGGTCGTGAATTGTTTATTAAAAATTGGCAAAAATAAAACATTTTCGAAAAACAAAACTATCAAGTTTACAACTCTGTAACCCAACCACTAAAAATGGTAATACAATTCTGTGAATTGCATTTAATAGTACATCAAAAGCGGACAAAATTGATATGTTACACATGAATATAAAATAATTTCTTCGTAGGGAAATACAACTTTTGCAAAACCGCTGTAACCAACGTAACAAATTCACGTAAGATGTAAAATGACACATTGAATTTGTCCGCTTTGAATGATCTAATGGATGCCGTTTACAGAACCGCGATATCAGTTCTTGATGCAGAGCTATGAATTTGTAAACTTCGTGCTTCTATTTTTTTCAAATGGTCAAATATTTGAAAATCGTTTTAAGAAAATTCAAGCCCTAAATCGAAATTCCACTTCCAACAGTCACTATAATTTAACTTTCTCTTTCAAATGCAACAAATTTCATCAAAATCGATCCAGGGGTTATCTCATGAAAACGTTTTTGCGTTTTACATGTATTTGAATAGGCCGCGTCGGAGTTGGGCCCGAGCTAAAGCTTCCTCTTAAGCATGATGCATTTACTGTGCTGTTCCAGTCAAAAGCATGTAAATGATCAGATGCTAAAGAGTTCTTACTTGGAAGATCTTTAGTGAAAACCCCTGTAATACAAATACCAGCAGGATTATGTCCTTGCTTAGTGGTGATGTGTAAGGTTATGTCAGAAGGTATATGAAGTGCTTTGTAGTAGATACACCAAATAATTCTGGCAGAGGGGTCGTCACCAGCCATTGTGTAAATCAGAAATTAAGAAAAAGATAAAGGCCAGCTTAAAGGGACACTAAAGCGAAACAATAAATCAGTTTAGACAAATGAAGCATCGTTTGAGAACCCTGCAGGCAGTCATTTAAAAAAATAGCTTGATTATTAGATGAGAAAATGAAGGTCCAAGTATCAGTATTTGAATTTCGTGCCGAAACCGCAGCGCCGGTACGTCAGCGTGACGTCAGCGATTCCGAAGTATGTTTTCGCATTGGCGCCGCGTTGGCTGAATAAAGGTTCCCGAAACTTGCCATGTTTAACTTTTGGTTCCTTTAGAACACAATGTAGTCAATATGTACCCCTACATATAACTAGTAGGCCCTAGAAGATGCCATCAAAATCCAAGACGTCACAGCACCCAGGTGCGAGAACTTGAGTAGGCGTCGCCACCCATATTTCGTTCTTGCGGTTTTTCTTGCTTACCAAACGTCTTATCGTTGCAAGAGTGGTGGTTTTGGTGTCGTAGAACGGTAATTTACTGACGCAGAAGAAATAATTTTTTCACTTTAGTGTCCCTTTAATGATGCGTAGCATAAGAGAACAACAGTAAAGCGAAACAAGTAATGCTTTCAACTAACATTTTTAAATGTTAGTTGAAGATGGTTACACAAATAATTGTGTAGAATATTTAAAGGAACCATGCTTGATAAGCGTTTGCGGAGCAACCACAATGACAACCAAGTGATCGAGAGCACACCAGTGAGGTGAATTGAGAAGCGTAAGATCACTAAAGCCGAAGGGAACAAAGGCAGCAATGGCAGTCTATGCCTTAGCTTGTGTAGTTTCTTGCATTGTATAGACAGTACTGCCAACGGCTTGTTTTTATTGTGTTAGTTTCCTCCAAAACTGCCTTTCACATAGTCTCTTTTGCTATGGTGAGGAGGTTTGGAGGTAGTTCTGGTCAATAATGACCATAGATAACCTCTGAAGTGCTCATTTATGCATTTATACATCGGTTACTTTGCAAGATAATCCTTGCCAGATTGGTCTGCCTGGTAACCTTTTATGGAACCCTGTACAATACTGGATAGCCAGCAACCTGGAAAATACTTTGCGTAATAAGGATTTCCACAGTGCATGAAGCTTGCAGAATATTTTTAAATATATGGGCTCAGAACTGATTGCTGTGTGCGTACCTTTTATGCATGAATCCTTTATAGGCACATGGGTTACCCAGTGAATGTTGTCCGTTGAAAGTAGCATGTTATTCTGTTGCGCAAAACTGATTACACAAAATTTTATTGCAGTGTAGATGCTTAAAAGGCCCATCACCAGTCTCGATAGCAAATTTGTTTTACACTGGAAGTTGTTACGTGTCCTCTAGGAAGCGTTCAGCCATAAAAATTTTTCAAATTGGCTCATTATAAGCCGAGGTGGAAATTTTTCAATGTCGGGAACCCATGATTTCAGGAGGCGAGCTCCACTGTCAAGCGAGACGTTCTCTCCACTCGCGTCGTCTAGCCTCCGCAAGTAAAATTCCTTATCTCTGTTCTCCTATACCGGACCTCGAGGATCGCTTGATGCAAATATCACAAGCGCCGCCTTCATTTTTTTCCCTCACTTTTTGTTCGCGCGGCGCACTTCCGCTGACGGCGTCCTGCACCAGCTGTTGCGATTGTCTAGTTTTGCACAGCGTACGATTTTGCGCGCTGTGCACAAGGATACCTGACTAGGGATATAAGTGAGTGCTACTCGAATACTGCGGCAGACACAACGGATCACAGTGCATGATCCTGCACATGAACACGGTAGAAAATGACATAGTTTTGGTGTCTGCGCGCGCGCCTGCACAACTTGGGAACAAGCAGACGAAACGGAAGTACATCTCTTGCTGCGGTGCCAAGTAAAACAAGAACATGCAGACATTCTGTTTGTGTTTTATTATTTCTCTAAGCTTTACTTCGTCTATTCAAGTAACACATTATACAAACAGATCTTGCCTTGAATAATTCTCGCGGTCACGTGTCACCATGAGCGACGTCACAGTGTAATTATCTGTATGTAGCTGCGCTAGCACGTGTATGTCATCCTCCGGCTTGAAGCGCGGTGGCCGCGTGGGGAAGGGAAAACGACGTTTGGGTTGAAATTTCAAGTCTTTCTATGGCACGTAGCATGGTAATGCTTTGCAGAATTGATCATTATCACACAGTGTATGCTCTGCGCTTGTCAGCTCAAAATGGCCAGACCAGGTGAGGGACCCCTTTAAGGAACTGCGAATATGTTGTTAGTTTTTATTGTCACTATGATCGTATGTCTGTTTGAGGAAAATGTCGACTTCCTGTTGGGTGCAGCAAACTGCAGTCTAGAAGTCAGGCTATTTGTGGTTATTGCAGTATGGCATATTTCATTCACATTTCTCAAGGACTCACCACGATGTCAATGTATAGAAGACACCACATTGCACTTCAAATAATCTTGTTTTCAAAGACCGAGTGTACTGCATGTCTGTATCGCATATCACATGGCAACAATGGTAGGGACAGGCTGCCGTGACTGACAGAAACAGATAATTTATTTAGCCTGGTTCCAGAGGACAATATAGCACACGTACGAAGGGGCATTTGTTTTCAGAGTGTAGTTCAGTGTTTAATAATGCATTATTACTTTAATCCAACATTTCAGTCAGCCACTTTGATCATGTCTTCTGTTTTTTTTTCCGAACTAAGGCTTCTTCATTTATGAGTTTGCAGCTGTATTCCTTGCAATCATGCAAAGCACCCGTCACCAGATAGTGGCTATATTTTGTCTTCATTAGGACAGTATTTTAGACAATGACATATCTATTGTTTGTAATATTTTCCCGAAAACACTAGCATATGGCTGGGAGCAGTAGCTAAGCGGGCAAGTTCACATGGGATCAGCTTAGAAAGTACACAAAGGACAAAGTGAAGGACGGCATGTGCTGTCATCCTATTTCATCTTTGTCTCTTGTTCTATATGCCTTTACTAGACTTAATAGTAGCATACAGTGACCTCCGCTTTTATTTGGCTAGGTTTACAGCTTAGGACTTTTCGTGAGTCAAGATTTTATCGAGACATTTCTTGGTCCCACAGCCTTCAGTACATTTGATTTCTTGCTTGCATGGTTTGCCTGGGAAATGAAGAACAGCATCGTTTGTGCTCCTTGTTAATAAAGGATCAAGCTTCTGTGAAAGTGTTGATTACTGCTCCTGTTGATAATGAAAATTCCTGACGAGGCCGGCAAAACAATACCACGTGGTATATTAACCAATGCATGCAAGGTCATTGTTTTGGCCCGTAAACCCCTGAATTTGTTTTTGCTTTGTGGCCACCACCTCCTGTTAGGTAATGGTTGGCATTTAAACAATTGGTTTTTGGAACAAGGCGTTAATGTCAAAGTTCCTCTTGATGGTTCCATTGCAATGCATAGCGAAGCACATGGCTGCACGTTATGGCGGCACCTTATCTCCAATAAAACTCGCTTGTAGGGAAAATTGCAGTGATGTGGCTTCTCATTGTTAATTTATTGCATAAGAAATGATTTATATATTTATAAGCAATTGATTGTTCTCAAAACGAGCATCTTTATTTGTGCATTCTAAATCGTAGTTTTGGGTCAGATGTCACAAAAAAACAATGTGCAGCGTTATTGCTGCACATTGTGCCTGCACATGGGGGCGACCAAGAAAGTAATGCCTCCAAGCCCGCTACTTTACCAGTAATAGTGGAAACATTTTGAGCTCTTTATCATTAATGCACTGATGTTTAAGATCTGGAATGTCACTTCGCACACCTTCCTATATCTTCGCATTGCAAAATAATCGAACAATCCTTGGCATCCAATGGTGATGTCCGGTTGAAACAGCGGCCTGTAATTGAATTTCTCACTGCGGAAGGTTCTGCGCCCATCAACATTCATTGCCGCCTGAAAGCAGTTTACGGGGATGCCTGTGTTGAAGTTAGCGCTGTGCGGAGCGGGGCAAGGACTCTGAAAGATCAAAATCCAGCCGCATCAAATGTCCAGGATCAGCAGCGAACTGGACGGCCCGCAACGGCTTCAGATGTGGATCATCAATTGCAGGATCAAGCAACACCAGATTGCAACAGCACTTGCAATTTGCTTTGGTTCAGTGAACAACATCATTAAGAACCTCCTGGGTTACAAGAAGCTTTGAACTTGGTGGCTATGCTTCGAATTTTTCATGTCAGTCGTCAGTTGCCATGGTACTTAGCAAGAGCAAGTCTTCTTGTAATGCTGGTCTTTAATGACGTGGTTCACTGAGCCAATGGAAACGGTGAGTGTTGTTGCAATCTGGTGTTGCTTGATCCTGCAATTGCCCCGAGTCAACTCATCCGCCTGATCATGACCTTCATCAGAAGCCATTATGGGCCGTCCACTTCAGTGCTGATCCTTGAAATTTGATGCGGCAGGACTTTGGTCTTTCAGTCCTTACCAACCTCCGCACAATGCTGGTATCAATACAGGCATCCCCGTAAACTGCAGTCAGTTGGCGATGAATGTTGATATATGCACAACCTTCCACAGTCATAAATTCAATTACAGCCTGCTGTTTCAACTGGATGCCGCCACTGGATGCCATGAATCGCTCGATTATGCTGGAATGAGAAGAGACAGGAAGGTGAGGCAAGTGACATTCGATAGCTTACGCATTAGTGCAATAATGATAAAGAGTTCAAAATGTTTGCAGTACTACTGGCATAATACTGGGCTTGAAGGCCTTACTTTCAGAATCGCCCTCATATAATTATGTAGCCTGTATCTCCTACATTTCTGATGTGGCCGTATTACATGCCTTATTCTTTCCAAATAACTATCTTTGAAGTAAGCACTTTCTGTACTTGTTTTCTTTATCCTGGTCTTCTTGGGATCTTGAAATAATAAAGTGAATGATGCAGGGAATCGCTGCTTGTCATGTTTCGTGTACTTTTCCTGACATTAAACTGCAACAAATCATTTTTCATGTAGAAAGAAGCACATGGCTACAGCGATCAATGAAGAAATGGCTTCATCTATGATGGCTGGCCTTTGGACTCTGGAATGAAGCTACACAGACGCACCACCAGCCTCGCCTGTGCCCTGGAACATTGGTTTGAATGAGTCTGTTCTTCAATGTAGAACGGCCACAAGACATGTCATCACATAGAAGGCTTAGTGCAAGCTCTAAATATTGTACAGGAGACTAGAATAAATGACCCTCCATGCACTCACTCTTTGTGTATCTATGCTAAATTGGACCATTTCACGCAGAACGCTCACATATGATTATGTGTTTTCTATCAAAGTTGCTATGCCATGCATTTGGAAACGCACTGCCTAATGTATGCGCACCATACATAACATTTCTGCGTGCCAGCCTAACTGTAGACTTTTTGAACCACAATGAAGTGCATATGTACCTGCTGCAACACGACGTACTCAAACACCCTTATAGCAAGGGCTATTATATTTCTCATACCACCCGATAGGTAAAGGGGTAATATAATCCTGATCACACCATTACACCCCACGGGTCAAATGGTAATATTTTGTTCGAAGCACCCTCAAAGGATAGGGTGTTATTGGAAAATAGAACAATCATAAGGGTGTAATTTCCTATAAAATCCACCTTTTTCAAGGGTGCTAGGGGGTTAGTTACACTCAAAACAAGCCCTTAGGGGTGTAAATTCCTTTAGTGTAACGCACCTACTTGAGGCCACAAGTGAGTTTAACATCAAGTGCGTCCGCCATACAATCAACAAACCGGTTTCTGCGCTGCACATCGCACATGCACTAATCTTTTCACACTCGCCGCACCTTGGCACACCGTTAAAAAATGTTTTTCCTACAATCTTAAAAAACACCCTTTGGGTCGTATCTTGCCACACAACAGTAATCGTCATCTGTCTTGTCGGCATTTCCTTTCGTTAACGCTGCGAGCCCTGTACTTCCAAGTCACGAACAGCATGCGTGTTATCAGCAAGACAGAGCATTCCCGACAGGAAAATAGCGGGTGCAGCGTTTTCAAGACAGGAAACGCAAGCAAGGCAGATTATTGTGTGGCAAGATATGACCCAAATTGTGTAACTTTACTCAAGAGTGTACCAACAATGACAATATAAACACCTTCCCGTTGTCTACTCCTTGCCAGCTGATGGGAGATGTCATGTAGGTACCGTAAGGAATTAAAGCTACGTTATGTCGTAGTGCTTGTTGCGTTTCAGCAATGGTATCAGAAACCTTAACTTTGAAGTAGAACGCTATTAATGCGCTACCATTCTTAGGGTACTTCGCCCACTTTCCGGAGGCTGTCTGTAACAGTTTTCCTAGTTACCTCCATCACGGGGTAGTCCGTGGTCGAATGGGTTGTGCAACGGCCATGTGTACTGAGACAAGAGGATTTGGGGCTAACCATGGAACCAACTTTGCTCACTGAGGAAATAGCAATGTGCGGCTCTTCAATGAAGCTATTGGACGCTTTCATGGATCAATGTAAATAAGGAACTGCGCATGCACTTCTCTTTCAAAGGAACCGTTTGAAGCTGACTTCGGGCACTTGCTCGGTGCTAGTCTCCAATGTGCCTCTTTGATGCCACTTTAATTGAACAGGTTTGTGGCACTGGGCATCTGCTGCATTACAATGACCAAAACAGCCCATTAAATTTATACGAGTTTCGGCAAAACCAAACCCATGCCACAAGGGTTCCTTAAAGACTACAACACGACGCTTTCACAGGCTGCGCGATGACTACACTGGATGTCCGCCACTTGTCAATGAACATTTCTCCAACTTTTCTGAACGAGTATGTGCCACTGAGTGAGCGGCAAACGAGCGCACAATTCTCAACGTTCGCAAGCACGGACGCACCACGCGTTTCGTCACAGAGGCCTCTTGAAAGCTTTCTTGGCGGCTCCATTAGATGTCGCAGCGTATCCAGAAAGAAGCGCGAGAGGAACGCGGTTGCATCGACGCGCGTTTTTCAGCTTTCGCATGCGTAAGCGCGTCATGCATTTCGGATGCCACGCGCAGGCGTCGCAAGGGACAAGCTAAGTGGCGTGAAATGCCGTATAGCAGATATTCCGAAGTAAATAACATACTACGGCATGTGTGCGCTGCAGCAAAAATCTGGAGGCCACTAAGCACATCCTCTCTGAATGTCATGGCCTTCACCCAGTGAGAACCCGCAGGTAACCTACACCATTCAGAAAAACTTGGATATAAAAGGGACGGAAGCATCAACACTGCTGCAGTCACTATAGGCAAGAGTCGTTAAGAGTATTGGCGGGGGAAAAGCAGGCACAGATTCATACGATGGAATCCGTTGGAATCCGTTGCAGGTATAGGTAGCATTACCAGATAAGTTCTGATAAAGTGAAGAAAAGATTAAAGCGATGTATATAACATTCTAGAATTTGTAGACTGCAAACTATCCCTGAATGACTCAAGCAGGCTATGTGGCTATCACTGCTCCGTTTCAAACGGGATGTCAATCATCGAAGCCTGAAAGAGGAGTCTCGGTGGGTATTCGCCTCACACATAACCTTTTTAATGGCAATTTTGTTGTGTTGCTCTTTAACTTAAATGCTGAACTCATTACCGTCGAAAGTCAACGTGAGATAGCGTCTGCCGATTTTTTTTTTCAATGATAGCAATGCTCATAGTTATAGCTTTTGACAGACAGAGAATAGTTGAAGTCTGTAGAGAACTGAAGGAATGCTATGAAAGGGAAGGCCAGGATTTTCTAAATCGCATCATGACATGTGACGAAACATGGGCTCACCATTTCTCCCCAGAATCCAAAAGAACATCACTGCAGTGGAAGCGTACGGAATCACCACCTTCCAAGAAATTTGAACAGCTGCGTCTGCTGGTAAATTGATGGGAAGTGTATTCTGGGATAAAAAGGGAATCATTCACGTTGATTTTTTACCCCATGGTGTCACTATCAACAGTCAGTATTACTGCCTTGTTCTGCGTGATGTGCACAAGAGCTTACGGAAACAACGTCCCTGTTTGTTCACAAAGGGTGTGGTCTTTTTGCAAGACAGTACAAGACCGTATATCGCTCAACGCACATTCCAAACAATCCAGGAACTTGGCTGGCAGATATTACCACACAAACCCCTTTAGTCCTGACCTAGCACAATTCCTTGGAGGAAAACATTTCAACAGTGATGAAGTGAAGAATGGTGTCGTAAATTAGTTGCATCGTAGTAGTAAATCATTCTATGCCGAAGCATTTCAGGCGTTTGATAAATGCTTGGATAAGTGTATAACTGTACCTGAAGCCTATGTGGAAAAATAAATACACTATCCATGCTTTGAAATTTGTAGCTATGTTCTACAAATCATGATGATGACGATGATGATCTGTATTACAAATAATCAATTTGTACATATAATTTTGCTCGGTCTGCCGAAGCCTTCTGTTGGCTTGAATGGCAGAAACCTGGCAGTCAGGGCAATGCATTATGTATCACAGGTTCCTCAGGCAAACATGCCCAGGGAACAACTTCACGTTTAAATGAAAACACGTAGCACACAACGACCACTAAAACTGAGTAAACATATGCACGATATGTAAAGAAAGTTACAACCCTTCGAGAACAAAAAGAAAATCTGGAAAACAGCGGAAACAGTCTTACATTCATTTTGTCAAAGATCACACAACAAAACAGACTTCATACATCTGAAAAATAGTCTACCATTGCCTTGAGGGCCTTTTTTAATCCCGACAAATTCGTTTGATCCAGTACAGCCATGGGAAGGTTATCGAACAGGTGGGGGATATAGTACCTTCTTTGTCCTTTTCCATAACGAGTTCTTGTCCGAGGATACGTGGGTAAGCGGCAGGTACAATGCCGCGGTACCTTTTGGCTGTGGCTGCGTTACAATTTTCGATTTCGAAGGACCGAAAAAACCCTTACTCGGTTTCCCGAGCTTCTCGATTTAACGGAATAATTTGAGCGTGGTCATCACATCGGCAAATCGTTTTTTAACAGTAGCATATCTCTAGTCGATGAGCTCTTCTACTGGTAGATATGGGCATTACTTTCGCAAAAAATGAAATGCAAATTGACTAATTAACAACTCAGTAATTAGGTTTTAATCAATTACGTCATGGGACATATTTCGGAGCATGTTCGTGAAGTATTATGACATGAGGCGGAGCACGACTGAGGCACCTGTATCAGAAGCTTCGGAAGACGTCGGCGTTCAATATCTGTTCACGAACTAAGCGATCTTGAAGGTGAGCGGCCCGAACTCAGCAACGAGGTTGAGCTGGGGCGGATGGCGGCCGCCGATTGTTTAGGTGGTGTTTCTTACATCTATCTCAACCTCACTTCAGGAGTTTAAGCGAGATCGTCCACTCTAATGGGAGGTCGAGGTGAGGTCTTTGATTGTAATTCCTTTATTTGCGATCATTTAAATTGAGGATATGAAAACAACAAACTGTTCCAACAGCCTGACTTGCTCCTGCCCGCCCAACACGAAATGCAATGTGGGATGTTTTCAGCAGCGTGCAGTGCAAGCATACAACAGCATAAACAAACAAAACTAAAACAATCTGCAGGCTTTGCAATAACAGAAAGCGCGCAGCAGTCACGTTTAATTTTTTCGTATGGAAAACAAAGTAAATCAAGAAATACGAAAACAGTTACGTACACAACGAAAATATCTTCTGGTTACAACGGGTAGGTACACGAAATTGCATGAATCGCAACGGGTATCAAACAATGTAACCGGGAGATTTGCTATAAAATCGAAAAAAAGCCACGCAATTCCTTGTCCGTTGTTCTCGCAACATTAATGTGGTTTGTGTGACAGAAGTTTAGCAATTCTAAAAGATTTTGTTTCTGCATATGGGTCACATAGTTCTACAGTCGTTAATTTTCGATACTGCATTAGTTCGTGCGGAATATGGGTTAATTTTCGCGGTTAGCGAGAACCACAGGGAGAGAAAATTTTTAAGTCATTTCTTATGACTCACGGCTAAGCGACAAGGATACTGGGGATGTATTTTCATCGTTGTGTTTCAGAAAGAGCTCGGTGGAGGGGTGATCAAAACAGACATTAGCTCCATTTCTTAAAATCACTTTTGGCAAGGCATTGACTGTGTGTAGATTTCTGAGAGCGGTATTTCCGCGCACAAGACGATAGATAATATGCGAGTAAAATAACGAGTTATAAAGAATTCTTTTAATCTCAATGGATAGTATGGTCTTATATATAAAGGTTAATCCAACTATTCTTGGTAATTTTGATTTTATATGGTTGATATTCTCGTCCGAGGTCATTCTTTATGTGAAGATAATCCCAAGTGTTTTATATGCATTATTGATCTGTATTGCAGAATGGTTGTACTTAATTGTATCGAAAGTAGTTATATTTTGGTTTTTTGGCGAAAAGAATAGCTTTAGTCTTTGTGTTAACTTTAAGGGCATTGTACTTAAGTGCATTTGCGTATTCGCCAAGGACGTTATTTGCCCTTGTAGTGAGATGAAAAGGTGATGAATAAAAAAAAGTAATCTAGTGTCAGAAGCATTTATAATGAATTTGGTGATATTGCCTACAATATTAATTTCGGTAATGTATAAGTTGAAGAGTAAAGGACCAAGATTACTGCCTTGAGGGACGCCAGATAACAAAGGTTTTACTTCCTGTGATTGGCTATTAAGGCTGACATATTGACGTCGACTTCATAGATAAGACTTCAGCATTGTTAATCCAGTACCACGAAAGCCGTGCAATCTTAGTTTATTGAAAATTAACGTGTGATTTAGATGGTTGAATGCTTTGTCTTGTCTATATATATTCCCGTAGCTACCCGTTCGTCCTCAAATAATTTTAGTATGAATTCCTTCAGTTCTAGGGGACGATGGGGGCGAAATGCGAAAACACCCGTGTGCTTAGATTTAGGTGCACGTTAAAGAACCCCAGGTGGTCAAAAATTTCCGGAGTCCTCCACTACGGCGTGCCTCATAATCAGAAAGTGGTTTTGGCACGTAAAACACCAAATATTATTATTATTCTAGGGGAGCTAATTCCTTAGAGCAGTTTTTTCGAAAGCCAAACTGTGCTGAGTTCAGCATGTTATATTTATGGCAAGAAGTTTCCATTCCACAAAGAATTACTTTCTCGAGTCGCTTTTAAAAACTGGTAATATTGATACTTGTCTGCAGTTTCCCATGTCACTATCGCTCCATTTTTCAGGTATGACTGCTACTTTTGTGATTTGCGTTCATTTTGGAAACACTCCTGCTAATAAGCATAAGTTAAATATATGTTGGAAATGTCGTTATTAGTTTCAGAACGTATTTTATGGCTCTGATAGTTATCCAATCTGCATCGCGACAGACTCTATTGCTCATCCTTAAAAAATTACTGCTGCCACTTCATCAGATACGGGATTGAAAAAAAGGAGTTGCTGCCTCTATGATGAACATAACTGAGTACTTCGCGATCAAAATCATGTGGTTATATTGACAAAATGATCTTTAAATGCATAAGCTAAGCGTTTTCCTGTTAGTCCTTCATTGTAATGTGATCAATGGCATTTGTGTCGGCATTGCGATTGAGCGTTTCATTTAGCACTTTCCTTGTTAAATTTGTTCTTGTGACACATGCGGAAAACATTTCACGCAAATAGCGATTTCTTCTTGATCTTATTTATTTTGTTAACTAGTAATTGTTTTGAAATTTTCTTTAAAAATTTTGATCATACAAAGTAATTCCGGATTAATCCAGAGCTTGCATATTTTTTTACATGGCCGAAGTCGCTTATATGGGAACGAGTCTTTATATAGATTCCAAACATTATCCAAAAGTAAATTGTTAGGGCTCTGTGGATCTTTTTGTTGCAGTATGACGCTACAATCAAAGCGTTCTATTCTTCGTCGAAAGTCGTTAAGATGTCATTAAGGCGTCATTTCCTGGAAAAATACAAGGACGTGCATTACTATAACTGAATTTTTTGTCGGCATACATAAGGATATCGCACTGTGGTCACTATTATCTGTACTTATAACACCTGCGTTTATATTGCAATTGTGCATATTTTTGATAGATAAAACGAGTAAAGAAGCGGATGAGAGCGTGATCCTGGGGGGGGGGGGGAGGACACGTAATGACATTCGTGCAACCACACGAGAGGATTAGCTATTCTAATTCTCTCTTCATACTAGCGTCTGTTAACATATTAATATCGAAGTCTCCCCCTAAAATAATGTGTTTATTTTCACTAGCGTAGGTAGATGAGTCTCAATAAAAGCAAAAAAAAAATTCGAGCGTTTCGATTTGGTGGACGGTATACAGCCGCTATTGCGGTTCCTTTCATGTACAAAGACAAAATTTCGAAGTCAGTGCTGACCTAAGGGAAGACCAATATTACGTCACATACTCTGCCTTGTTAACCATGAGGCATACACACCCTCCGTGACCGGTAGTTCGTATCAAAAGAAAATAATCATAGCTTGAAAGACATCTGACATTGGCCTCTCCTGCATACCACGTTTATGTGAACATAATCTAGCCAGACGCATCGTTGAACTTGTGGAAAACTATTCGAAGTTGTGACATAATATCCACGGCTGATTGCGTGTTTAAGTGAAGCAGATTTAGAGCCTTCGCGTAGTCGTCACCGCAGACCCTGAGGAATTATGGAGGCATTCCGTAGTCCCCCATTGTCGTGATCAACGGACACTATCATAGGTGTAGGAGCATAAACCGCCTTTACCCAATCTCATCTAAGTCGCTTTCGTAGCGGTCCTAATCGCCTTCGCTTCGTCTTTTAGCCTCATATACACTTTACCGTTCTCGTGCCAGACGTATTTGTGTCCATGATTTTTAGCCCAAACTTTCGCTGTTCCGAGTAGGAGCCTGTTTTTGTTTGCCAAGTTTTCCAGAATGTGCCAGGGCACTTCAGATTTGCTCTGTTCGGTTTTATTTTTTAGGAAGGAGTCCCTTTCGGCTTGTTTCGTGAATCGTACGATTACGCCTGGTATTTATCTCTAGCAGGCGGTAATCGGCGCACGGCTACAACGTCTCATTTGGCGAGCAAGGGCAGGTCTAACTTCTCCGCTACGGCATTGACCTTGCTCGAAATGTCCTCACTTTCAGTTACGCGGAGGCCAACGAATTCAAGGTTTAATTGTCTACGATGCCACTCGAGCTCGTGCAGTTCCTGGACGATTTCGTCCGCTCGGTACATTTCCTCCTGTTCCTCAATGGCCGGAACCCTATGTTGCAGTTGTTTCACCTCTTTCTCCTGTCTACGAATGTGAGCAAGAATTCTGTCGTACTTGCTGGATATCATCTGCAGAGACTTCTCGATGCTTTCTACGGTAATTTTAAGCGTCATGATGCCAAGCTTTTTGTTCGCAGCTAGCATTAGGCTTGCTACGGTAACATCTTCGTTCATTAATGCCCTTCAACATAATTCCCTTGCATTCGCGGGATCGAATTCCGGCCACGGCGGCCGCATTTCGATGGGGGCGAAATGCGAAAACACCCGTGTGCTTAGATTTAGGTGCACGTTAATGAACCCCAGGTGGTCAAAATTTCCGCAGTCCCTCACTACGGCGTGCCTCATAATCAGAAAGTGGTTTTGGCACGTAAAACCCCAAATATTATATTATAATTCCCTTGCATATCTGGCACGGCCATGACTCGCCACGGTTCCCCTTCGTACTTGCACGTGCTTTCTGCTATGTTGGAGCATTTCTCAAAATGGTAGTTGCGGTTGCATCCCGCACCCAGTAAACTTTTGCCATCTTCAGTCAGCTTCACAAGGACACTGTTCACTTTCATCACTGGGCATGGCAAAATATAACAGGGTGTTCGTTCAGACTCAGCGATCACTAATCATAAGAAACATGGCGGTGGCAGCAGCAGCAGCATAGATTGCTTAATTGGTCATCAAACTTCATGAAATATTAGACTTACCTGCGATTGCACAATGCGGGCAGATTAGCTTGTGCCGGCACGTTGCTGCTGCCGCTGCCAAATGAAGTCGTTCCCTACCTTTGCGAAGAAAACTCGATTTGTTCGCTATGTATAAATTGGCAGCTATAAATCTGCCTGGTTAGGCCATGATATCGCGTCCACAACCTCATGAACTTAGCAGCGCTAAGTAGTGGACGACGTATTGCACGAGTGCTCGCTCTGCCTGTGTGTGTGTACGCGCCTCGTCAAAGCTCGAAAACGCAGCTGCATGCACACCTGCATTGTTCAGTCGCGCACACACACACGTGCCGGGGCGTGTCTTTGAGGCGATTAAACTGTTTTGGGAAAAACTTATTCGGCATTTGTCTCGCCTTGGTTCTCAGTGGGGGGAGTGTAGCCGGGGGATGAGGGCTGGTATAATTGAGGCCTTCGCGCGGGCAGCAAGAAGACACATGCGGTTGACACCGGTTGCGGGATGTCGCTGCGATATATTCTTATTCATATGGGTTGCCGTTGTGTTGGTGCTTCGTTGCACACTTATCGGTTCTAATAATGCCACATTATTAAAACACACGAGAACGCAATACGGTTCATCCGCATGCTGGTGGCGTGTTTCCGCCGAGCACGAGGTGGCGGGTTTGGTTCCCAGCCACGCGTGGCGAACCCTTTCTTCTGGGGACGAAGTGCAAGAATGCCTGGATGCACGTTAAAGGACCCTGCAGGTGGTCGATATAAATTCGTAGCCTCGTCACTGTGCGACGGCTCCATAGGTCGTGAGTTGTATTCAGATGTAATATTGCACGTAGAAGTGAAGTATCACAGCGAGGTTCTTTTTCTTTCGTTCATATTTTGCTGGTTTCATCAATGCCCCCTCCACCTCCACCTCTAAAAAAGTGCCCGTGTGAACTGGCACTGAGCCAGTCCCCAGAGAATACTCGGCTATCCTGAATCACTATAAGGGCAGCAGGAAGCGGTACCCCTCGCCGCATAGGTCTCTCACTAGAGAGAACTCCGTAGCTTGGGGGCTGCTACAGACGGGTGCATATCCGAACTTAAACACCCTCAGCGAAATACGGCGGAAATAAGCGGAAATCTTGGTAGGGTTATAGAATACTTTAACTTTAACAAGACGGCACCGGCTTCAGGATATTCTGCCCATGCACATTTTCCTTTCCAACTTTCGGACAGTCTTTACGCTATACCAGGCGAATGTCATAAACTACAGCATCTACTATCCTGAGCTTCTGTTTTATTAAGGACAGCCGATGCGTAGCTAATGAAATATCGGGAGGCAAGTTGCATAAATATTTTCCGTGGGCCAAGGATATAAGCCGCTGTCCACATCGCGACTTTCAAGAACTCTTCATTTCGGTCTCTGCAATTCTCAGCATGACGCCTTGATGAACCGCGGAGGATCTTGCTAAGAGACTAGCCAATCAGTGTGTAAATGAAGCGATGTCCTCAAAGATTACATTAAAGCCTGTTGTGTTGCTCCGTTGTGAATTGCAAGCAAATACGCTTTAGGCTATACATCAGCCATATGTTCTCTGCCTCTTATTTAGAGTAGCAATGCATTGGAAATGCCGTCCGCTGCTCTCGAGCAACTGGGCCACACGTACGTAAATAAATGCGAACCTTGCATTGACCGACACTCTGCTGCCCATGTTTTTGCAACAGTAGCATTTTCTATAAATTACCGAAGCGAATGTTTTGATCTGAATCACTGAACATTCATAAACTTTTTTTACGCTAGTATGAGATGAGAACCCAGAAAATTACATAAACAAATAATTACATATAATATATAAATATCACACAGATTGAAGAAAAAACGAACTTATCAGCTAGCCGTCGTAAACGTAGGCCATGTGACTTTGTCTTGAATGGCCCCTCTGAAAGGAAACATTTTTGCCCTTTCTCCTTTCCCCAATGCGGTGTATAGCCGTTGGAACGCAAAGCTGTTCCTTTCAACGTATCCTACTTACTCACGGAAATTTGCATCGCTTTTACTGCTTTATTGAACTCCTGTAGCGCGTGTAAGGCGTGATGGTTATTTCTTTACCACATCTATCTCTTCCTTCACCTAACATAATATATTTCCGTGCCAGAGTCACTTATAATCAGGAGCTTAAAAATCCGCATTAGTCGCACAAATGTAATAAACCTCCCTCCTCCAATTGCGCTATCGAGTTTCATATAAACCGCGGCGCAGAAAGCAAAGGTGTCACTCCATATTGAATTAAAATTTCTGTGTCTGAAAAGGATGTTTGTTTTCCGTTGTTTTATCCAGATATTACGACTTGGTTTGGTACTTTGCACTTAGGAGACTAATTGCTCTATTCAATACGGCCCATGGCGTCTCTTTACACTCGTTCTGGAATATGCAGGCTCAAATTATAAGTCTGCTATGCGATGTCACTGTCGTTAATACGTTAAGCGCAATTTGGCCTGTCAGAATATCTGCAGTGCTGAGCTTGCTGAACGTCGAGAAAGTATTCACAAATACTCACAAGATTAAGAGTGCATAATTGTTCCCACGCCAGAATTCAAAGCATCAACGGAATCGTTAATTAGTACTACTAAAGAGAATCCTATACAGCTTTTTTTTTCTACCTTGTCATTAGAATGACTATCGTGTAGTCGCGATCTGCTTTTCCTGTCAACCAATTTTCATCACAAATTATTACTCCACTCAGAAAGAACAGAGACATATTACGTCGTCGCAACGGGGAGGAAAAAAACAAACCAGGAAACAAGCCTAATTCATTAGCGCTGTTCGTCTTCAGATGGCCGAGACAAGCATAGTATTCATAGAAAATGTATTAACCTTCGTGACACGGAACCAATGGCCGGTTGTTCGCACGAGGACGATTTTGCAAGTCCTTTTGCTAGATGTCATTGCCGCTAAGGTTTTCTGAACCCGGTTCTGTGAGAGCAAAATTAATGGGTGGAATGCGCCTGATCCTTAGCGCATCAAAGAAGCGTTGTCTGCGTGTTGTGCGCCTTTGTTTAGCGACGGTATTCGATTCCTTTCGCTGAAAGTGTGTTGTGGAACTAATCAAAGGACTGTTCCAAAAGTATGTACAGGCACTCACTGCTGTTATAGGTGAACGCAGATTTTATTCGTGATCGGTATTTCTATTGGAACTTGTTCACATTGGCATAGTGAAAAATACCGTGTAGGAAGTATAGCCTGCGGAAAATATTGGCGACCTTTTATTAGAATATAGTGTCCATAGGCTGCCTTTACGATACAGTCTGTACTTCCTCATGACATTGTAAGTTCTCATCAACAATAACCTCTAAGTATTTGCAAGAAGGGACTTGTTGAATAAGAATATTGTTCAATGATATGTTAATAATCGCAGTATGAGTATGTTTCCTGCGAGAGTGAAACAAAATGAATTCTTTGCACATTTGATAGTTGAGTGATTCTTGGCAAACCATAGCGAGATGTTTGACAAATCGCTGATCTCGTTCTGCTGGAGAGCTGGAAGGAAGTCCCCTGTAAAAATTAAAGCTTTGTCGTCCGCGTACATCAGTGTCTTTGTCCTCTGCAGGGTTTTGGGACATCATTTATATGAAGGAAGAGCAACAGAGGGCCGAAAAGTGATCCCTGTGGTACCCCGCAATTAATACTGCAATACGATGAAATAATGCGATCAATTACATCCTTTTTCTTAGCAGCTTGATAACTAGAAAAGAAATGAAGGGAGTTATCTGTGATTCCATAGCCATGCATTTTTTTCTCTAGCAAAACCGAATGGCTAACTGTATCAAATTCTGCCTTAAGGTACAGAAATACTACTGTTACTCTGTTGTTTTCATGCAGTGCGGATTTCATACATTGCGAAAGCATCCCAGCAGCAGTAGAAGTGAACCTGTACGCAACAAAACCATGCTGCTGGGGACAAATAACGTTACGATTACGCAGAAAGTGCTTTAATTGGGACGCAATTAATTTTTCGAATGTGGTCTTGATACAACTCAGGACAGATATCGGTCTGTAGTTGTCTGGGAGGTTCCGGTCACCAGATTTGAATACTGGTATTACTTTAGTATTGCTTTACATTTTTGTACTGGTAAAGATCGTTGTATGCATTGCTTTTATAGTTCATAATTTTTACGTAAATATGTATATATTCGAAATCGACACCTCTGCTTCCTAATACACAAATAAAACAACACGGTGTGCTTCTGCTGACCGCATATGTGACCCTTACCAAATAATAATACAGGGTCCCGAACGCACTTCATGAATTTATCAGCAGCACTGAAAAGCACTTGACAATAGCCTCCAAACAATCGTCTCAATGGTAGCAGTTTTATATGACAAGCACAATTGTTCTCCAAAGCTTTCTCCAGATAAGAGAGAGAGAATAAACATTTATTTCGCAAAGCAAGTAGAAAATTTCCTCGATGAGTGGGGCCCTCAGTCCAGGGCTCCATTGCCATGGGTGACTTCGCGAGCCGCTGGATCAGCCGTTGCTGTTCCTGCTGGCTTGTGCTGAGCAGCGCAGACTCCCAAGAGGAAAGGGTAGGGTTGGGTATAGGAGGAACATCTGGAGGGTTAGGGCATTCCCATATGGAGTGATACACCTTGGGTTTGGCCCCACAGTGGGGAAAATAGGAAGGGTATAGCGTGGGATGAAAGATATGTAGCATGTGGAGACAAGGAAAGGAATTGGTCTGCAGTTGCCGCCAGACAGCGGCATCTGCCCTATTAAGCGAAGGATAAGGAGGGGGATAGTTATGGCGAGTTTGTCGGTAGTAGTCGAGCGTCGCGGTTACTGTAGGGGTTCTGGCGGTGCGTCGTTTGGGTTGGACAGCTCTTCCGATGGTGCCCGGCCAGTCAGACCTCGGGCTACCGCATTAACGCGTTCAATACTATGGAGAGAGGCGTGTCCAGGAGTCCAGACGATACGCACCCTGTGTAACCTGGGAGGGGGACAGAGGAGAGAAATAGATGTGTGTGTGCAGTCACGAGTCCTTGCGCGAAGGCCCGGTAGGCAGCCTGTGTGTCAATGAGAAATAAAGCGAATCCATTATTATATTTGTTACCAATTCTCTAGAAGCTGCTAGTTCATGTTACAGTCAATCCTATGATTTCGTTTCGGTTCGTGTGATGTTCCAATGAGCTCTCAAGCGCAATTGTTCGTAGGCATTAGCTTTAAGGATTAAATCTAAACCGTCAAAGACATATCTTCAACGAAGTGAAAGAGGGGCACAGCGGGCCACTCGCAACATGTTCCTTCAGTCAATTTCTTTGGAACTCATTTAGAAATGTTTAATTATGCCAATAGATATTATAATTTCTCGCGAAAGTAATGTCTGCCTCAGAGTAATTGAGCTCAAGAAGCATAATATCGGAAGTCATATCAGTATTAGCATGCTACAAGTGTATAAAAAAGTAACCGACAAATACGATACTCTCTACTTCGACATTAGAGCGGAACTCTTCTACTTGTTTTTATTTCGCGATATATCCGCTGGCGCGGACAATCTGACTCGTGCGGCATGTTCCAAACGAAGGAAAGTGTTGCACGTCAGCCTCGCTGATTTGAGACCGCAAGCGGCAGTACGTGGGTTCGATTCACAGCAGCCGCCGCAGACAGACCTTCGCTGATGCAGCACTTTGCTTCCATGGAGAAGACGCGTGCTACTCTGACGCCACATCGTAGTATTTGGGGCCGCGCAGACCGTCTTGCGCAGCACTACGTATTTCATCTGACGCTTTCGTTCCACCAATGATGAGCAGCATCTCGCAGGGGAGAAATCGTACCATCAGTGTCAGAGGCGACTACACTTAAAGGAGCGTCGCGTCAAGCTTTACTCATCGCCACTCGCCACCATCCTTTGCCTGAGCAGCGACCCCGTCACCCACGGTGATACCACGGAATCATCGCAGCAGCTGATGCCGTGGACGAGCGTAGCCCTCCCTCCTCTGAAGGGCAGATGAGATCGCCCGCTCAGCTGTGCATGCCGAGGTTGCCGGTACCTCTGCGCACGTGCAAGCTGTCTCCCCTCCACCCCTCCTCCACTTTCCGCACCACGGATCTGCTGCACCTGGCTCCTGCACTATCGCCTTTCTTTCATTTCCCGCTGCGATACGCGTTCGGTTTCATACTTCAAGGTGTTCGTTAGCGCTCTTACACCGATGGTGTCGGACAACGCCGCAGAAACAGGCGCCTAAGAGCTGCGCTCTGAAAGAACGCCTTGCCATTGCTTTGGCTACCACGAATTTCCACTCTTACCTAACGGCAGCCCTTTCAATATCGTAAGCGACCGCCGTGTTTTGTTTTGGCTGCCAAATTTAAAGGATCCTTCCGGACACCTCGAACGGTTCAGTCCGACTCCAGGAATCTGACATCACCATTGTGTACAAGTCAGGCAGGTAGCATGCTGATGGCGACTGCTTATCACGCGCCCGCATTGAGCCACCGCTGCCAGACGAGGAGGATGAAGACTCCTTTCTGAGAACAGTAAGAGCGGTATATGTTGCTGTACAGCAACGACCAGATCAGAAGGTAAAATATTTCGTGCGGAACTATTCACATGCTGGCGCATTAACCATCGACGTTGTTCCGAGCAACTGTGGCACGCTCCGCGTCACGAAACATTCTCATGAACTACGGATTCTCCCCGGTGAAACTCGAAAGAGGTGGAAGGTGGCGCTCCTGCCGATTGGACGTACACTCGAACGACGTAGCTTGACGCCTACGAGCGGCCTACTGTGCCCCATATTCATCAGCGCTGGCGATTGGACTCTCTCATCTGCTCTCGCTGACGTTCTTCGGAGGCAAAGGCGCCGGCTGCATTATGCGCGTTCGCACAGGCACGTTGTCATTGGTCGCTGCTGTCGACGCATCTCCTCGTAGTCGGCTTGTTCTTCGGTGGGGCGCACGGTGCGTGGTCGTTCCATTTTTTCCCGTTTTTGTTGGAGTTCCACTGTTGATATAGTTTACTTTAGCAATGAATTCAGTTCTTACACAGCACGGCGCACATCTAGTTTTGCCGCCCCCCTTTTGTGTTGAGGATAGACAACAGTTGCAACCGGCAGCAACGGCGGCCAGCACGTGTCCACTCCCCCACTGCGCAGCTGCGGCGCACCATGAAATACCGTGTATTTCCTTAATTCTGCGCCCTACTGTGAGTCGTTATCTTTGTTCTTCACTTTACGGACGCTAGCCAACCCAGATACCCCCGCAAGAGCAAGCAGCCAGGTCATGATTTTGGTGTTACCTGTTTTCTGAGCAGAGGTTCGCCCAATAAAGGGTTAATTTGTTATTCAATTCTCGCTACTGCTTTTTTTTTTCACTGTCACCACAACGTGACAATATTTGCGCCTGAATAGAACTTTTACCCGTCGATACACGCTCAGGTAGATCTAGCTTTCGAGTTCTATGCATTCGCCCTGAAAAATTATGCCCTCTCACCTTCTACGCACTGGGAAAGCTGAAGCTCATTAGCCTAACGAGCATTTGAAGAACATGGTTGCTGGCTTCGCAATTGTATACGATTTCGCGAATTATTTGTCGCTCTGCTCATATGTATCTTCCATGCAATGTATCTTGCCCCATGCTGGGAAAACAGGCCTGCTACCTTCAGCGGAAATCATTTCTATTCGAAATCGCATATCCCAAGGAAAAACATGGGAGCTAAATCTTTGTCATTTTCTTTGCAGAGCTCATGGCGCTAGCACCAGCCAACAAATAGTATAAAACTCAGAAGAGAAGGCTAGGCCCCGTGTGTTATTTCCCTTTTACGCAGTTTCCACATCGCAGAAACAGACTGAGGACGGATACAAAGGCAAAGTCAGGCGCCAGTCACTTACAACTCAAATTTATTTTCACGGAACATTGAATATATGCGCAGTGACACATATGGATACACGTAAACCATTAATAAAAGCGCAAAATAGCATAAGTGATGGTGAACAACAGTAGAGACCTAACATCAGTTGTCACGAGCATCTGAACATCAGTTGTCTCGAGCATTTGAACATCAGTTGTCACGAGCAATTGCATATCAGTTGTCACGAGCATTTGAACATCAGTTGTCACGAGCATTTGAACATCAGTTGTCACGAGCATTTGAACATCAATTGTCATGGGCATTTGAACATTAGCTGTCACGAGCATTTGCAAATGCAATTTCGCCATGGCCGCGCCTAAATTACAGCTCTTATATTATCATTACAATGTATAGCAGAAGGCATGGTTTTCTTTCTTTAATTTGCGGGGTAGAGCCACATCTTATCCTACAGAATTCTATCCTTTATCTGCTGTGCATGTTAAGCGTAGAATTTCAAGAGTGCGAAAAATGGGCGCTGCTAATGCTGTGTATGAGCTGTGGGTAATTATTCGTAGCGCCCGGTTCTGAAGGTGATTAGCAACACGAAAGAGAAGCTTGAGAAGCGCCAGGTAGATACCTGCATATGAAATATATCATGACATATCAGAAAACCTCGCTCAAACATTGCTTTTAGAGTTCATAACTTTTGCATTAATCTGTACATATTTGACTGAAATCGACACCTCTGCATCCTAGTACATCAATAAATGAAACACGGATTACTTCTGCTGAGCGTATATGTGAGCCTTAGCAATTAATACGAGTCGCGAATGGACTTCATCAAAGTGTCAGCACTGAAAAACACTTGACCGTAGCCTGCAAACATTCGTCCTAATCCCAGCAGTTTTACATCAGAATCATTATAATTCTCCAAAGCTTTCTCCAGATAAGGAATAATGCGCTTACGGACGGACGGACGGACGGACGGACAGACAGACTTTATTTAATCCTGAGGAGCTACTGTCAGGACCTCCTAACGGGAGGCCATTGTAGCCGCTGGCAGCGCCCTCGTAAAGGACAGAACGCCATGACGCTCCGCTCTTTCCTGGGCCCTCTGGATAGCCTGGGCTTGCTTTCGGGGTACCGTGCTTCTGATGGCCTCCTTCCATTAGGCTTCGCTGGAGAGGAAGTCGTTAGGCAACGCGGGACATCGCCAGAGCATGTGAGCCATTGAGCAAAAGGTTTCAGTGCAGTCGGGACAACTAGGGTCCACATCGGAGTACATCCTACTGAGGAGTCCCCGCCACGGGAAAGATTACGTCTGCAGCATTTTAAGTGTAGCTGACTGACCTCTACTGAGCTTCGGGTGAGTCACAGGATAAATACTCTGACAAAGTTGGTAAAGTTTAGTAATTTCATTAAATGTGAGGAGTAGATCGTTCTGCTGAGCCCCTTCCTGCCCCTCCAGAGCCTCCAGACCATCGCGGCGTGCGAGTTCTCGCGCACGGTCGTGGGCAAGCTCGTTGAGGTTTGGGAAGCACTCGAGAACGTTCGTCCCCGTGTGTGCGGGGAACCACGTGATATAATGAAAACCGGGGCAAGCGTTTTCTCTAAAATAGAGACCGCTTTTCGTGCGAGGTTACCCGACTCGAAAGCTCTGATTGCATCTCTCGAGTCAGTGTAAATGTAGGAACGCTCTTGCTCACACAAGGCCAGCGCAACCGCAATTTGCTCTGCTATACTCGCGGTGGCCGCTCTAACCAAGGCCGAGGAGCGAAGCACCCCCCGCCCGTCTACAACCGACAACGCGAACACTCTCCTGTTCCCGTACTGCGCCGCATCGACAAAGACCGCGGAGTCTCTGTCATCTCTAACTTTCTTCAATATGGCTCGTGCACGGGCTTTACGTCTACCCTCGTTATGCTGCGGATGTGCGTTCCGCGGGAAGGGTCTCACCAGGTAGGTCTCCCTCGTCTGTCGTGTCAATGTTATGCGCCGGTCCTCCATTATCCTAGGAGCCATGCAAACCTCGTCGAGAACACGACCTACTGGAACTCCAGACCTGCACAGATATCCGGCTTCTATGGGAGCAGCTTGCGCCCACTTTCGTTCGACCGACTGCCGTAGGTGGCGCTTTTATAACCTGTTCGTCTGCTACGCGGTGGGCGGGTGTGCGGCGTTGTAATTAGTTCAGTAGCTGTTGTGTTGGGACGAACTGCTTGTCTAGTTGATTTTTGCTAACACAGTTACAGTGATGTCACAAGGCTTTGATCGGTCACTCGGCTTCAAAAGATGACTGCCCGAACCTACAAAATGTCGGAGCGTGTAGTCCGCTGCTCTCTAAAATAGCGATAGCCGCTCCTATTGCCTTTTTCTAGCATATTATTATAAATCACATTGCTTATAGAGTTCGCAAAGTACACAACAGTTTTATTGTATACGTTGTAAAATTCGTTTCTGCGCTCTTGAGAAAGTTGAAGCTACCGCAATGTTCGACGACAGAACGATTATCACTCATTTTAACTCTTAAAAGTTGTCCGTGAATGCATCGTCAGTTCAAAAAGTGAATTACGCACACAGCTTCACTGCTTACGTATCTTAAGCACCACCGTTATGCCGCCTTACCACGCAGGAAACCTAGCTTTACAGTTTGAAAAGAGTTCCGTGACACGATTTAAGACCTGCAGTGCAGCACGCTTTAAAGCACTGGGATCATTTTTGCAAGCTTTCTACTGAGCTAGACATCCAACGACATTAAAAACAAGATATGCTCACGTACCTTTCCTTGAAACAGATTTGATCAACCTATTGCACATATCGGGCGGAGGAAGCTTACTCATGAATACTTTTACTATACTTTTACCAGATCATCTTCCTTTCACTACGGCACACAGCAGTAAATCCTAATGTCATCTACGACATTAGGCTGTCTGATGGTTGTCTGTAATCAACTAAAAGAAGCTAGATTATCCCATGAATCTTTTTAAACAATTTTTCCAGTCTCTTAAGGAGGCTAGGAAAGGGAAATTTATGCCGCCGATCTAGCATTGCAGCGGCCACCTATGTTCGTTGTTTACATTTCTTGCACCGCTCGTCCTCTTCTAGTTTCACTATTCATACGCAAAGCATTCGCAAATATGTCTTCTTTTGTATATTTGTGAATTTATCCATTTACCGCCAATACAAGCGCTTTGTGCCTGCCGAAATGGCAAGACAAGCGCTGAACAGATCGCAGAAGCAGATGACAGCGAACAGGTTATAACTAGCGCCACTCTGCTCGTACGTTCTTTCCCTAGCGGCAAAATGGACTAACTAGACTAGGCGTGCTGGAGGAGGGAGATCTGCGCAGGTCTGGAGTTCAGTAGGTCGTGGTCTAGAATTCGCCTGCCAGCTTGGGTCGACGATAGCCAAACCACCTGGGCAGTGACCAGTGCCTCTATGATCTCGTCTAAGCTATTGTGCCTACCGAGTTGATCTAGCCTGTCGGAGCTCGTGGCAATAGGCAAGCCTAGCACTTTTTTGATGCTCTTGCACATGAGCGTATTTAATTTGGTGTTTTCCGTTTTTGTCCACACTAGAGCTGACGCCAAATAGTTAATATGGCTCATTAGAAACGCGTTGTACATCCGAAGGAGGTTGCCTTCACCTAACCCCTTCTTTCGGTTCGGCACCCTAGCAATTAGCCGCAACATATTCTCCGTTTTGCCTGTAACGTGGGTAATTGTTCTGGCATTACAGCCCCCCGCGTCTATGAGCAGGCCTAGAATGTTAACTGAGTCGACTCTAGGAATTTTCTGCCCATTATTCGCGTGTAATATCATGGGTAGCTGGTTGAGGGGTGTCAGACCCCGAACCCCTTGCCGGGTGGGTCTGTAAAGTAACAGCTCCGATTTACTGATAGACAGCTTGAGACCCGTGTCAGCGAGATAAGCATCCGTCTCGTCTACGGCCGCTTGTAGAGCTTGCTCCATTTCAGCTAGGGAGCCCCCTGGGCACCAGATCGTGATGTCATCTGCGTAAAGTGCGTGACCTATGCCCTGGAGGCCGCCCAGCCTATCTGATAGACCCTTCATGACTACATTGAAGAGCAGTGGCGAGATGACTGACCCCTGAGGGGCACCCCGAGCTCCCAATCTGTACACGCTCGACCGAATCTGCCCCACCTGAATAGTAGCAGTTCTGTTCATGAGAAAGGACCTGACAAAGGCCTGGAATTTGACGCCCAGGCCTATCCCGTCCGTGGCTTGCAAAATGTATCATGAAACACTGTGTCGAACGCCCTAGTGAGATCCAGGGCGAGAATCCCTCTCAGTTCTCGGGTGCCGCTATCAAATATTTCCTTCCTTAGCATTAGCATAACCTCCTGCGTTGATAGGCCGGGCCGAAAAACAACCATATTATGAGGGAAGAGGTTTCTGCGCTCTATGTACCCGGAAACCCTGATCAAGATTGCGTGCTCCGCTACCTTGCCTATGCACGAGGTTACTGATATTGGTCTCATGTCCAAATGAAGAGGTTTTCCTGGTTTAGGGATGAGTGTCACTATAGCCGACCTCCATCCGTCAGGCACCTGTCCTGTCTCCCATACCCTGTTGACCTCCTTAGTAATTCCACTGCTTTATCGTCCAGGTTTCGTAATAGCCTGTTAAAAACTTTATCCGGACCCGGAACCGATCTGCTGTTAAAATTGTAGATCACCGCCCTGATCGCCGATTCTGTGAAAGGCGCGTCCAGTTTCTCTACCGTCGCGCACTCGATCTGCGGACAATCCTCTTCCTGCGTCGGCCCTATAGGAAGGTATCTCTCCGCGATCGCATTCAAAAGTGACTCTACAGTACCTCCCTCCCGTTTGTGCCGGTGTATGACTTTACTAAGTGTTTGCCTTTGATTATGCTTTGTCTGCGCGTCACCCAGGAGGTGCTTGAGGAGGTTCCACTTCCCTCCTGAGCGCATGGACCCATCTACTGCCGCGCAGACCTCGTCCCATTGTAGCCTATTGAGCTCCGCGCAATATCTCTCGATGTCTTTATTAAGCTCCGCAACCTTTTTCCTCAGCCTACGATTTAACCTTTGTGTTTTCCACGTCATCAGAATTGACGATTTCGCCTCCAACAGATGCGCTAGGTGCGGATCCATTCTTAGGACCTCCGCTTCTGTTTGTACTACCTTAGTAGCCCTCTCAACGTCCTCGGTTAGCGATTCGATAGCCTCGTCAAACGAAGAAAATGTGCTCGTTCGCTCCTTCCTAAGTTTCCTGAACTCCTCCCAGTCCGTGACACGAAATATCCTGGCCGGTTGGGCGTCCGCCGTTAATGTTACCGCTACTATGAAGTGGTCACTGCCCAGGTTCTCCTGCTTATTTGCTGACGTTACGTTTCCTAAGTTCCTTACACAGACTAAATCAGGCGTTGTCTCGCGCAACTGACGTGCCCAGCCTAGTGGGGAACCCTGGGTCCGTGATTACCAAAAACGTAAGATCATCCAGGATCCTCGCCAGGTTCACTTTTACAGTTAGTCTGACGTAGCCCCATGTATTATGAGGGGCGTTAAAGTCCCCAGCAACTATCAGAGGACAGTGTTTGGCTATCGACGTCGCCTTCCTAAGCAGGGAGTTAAACGTCTGCCTCTGCTCCGACGGCGGGCTATAGACATTGAGCACAAAGACGCTCTGCTTGAGACGCCCGTGCGGTATAACCTCCACGAAAAGGGCCTCCATCTTACCTCGCCCAGATTGGATTGGATGTACAATAAAGGCTAGATTTTTTCTGATCATTGTAGCTAGTCCTCTGCCTCCCTCGTTCCTGACCGACACAGTGTTGAAGCCAGGGAGGGTAGGGTCGTCACATAGTGTCTCCTGTAATAACGAAATCTCCGGTTCTTCCGCCTCATTCGCCAAAAGTTGCCGTAGCAAAGCCTTGCGCCTTTGAAACCTAGCGCAGTTCCACTGCCATATTACCAGCTCTTTGTAATCGCCCGCCATGATGCTACAACATACCTTGCTCCACAGCTAGAGCAACCTCGGAGTGATTCACTGCCTTGCTTTGCACTCGGACCTTGGCTTTGGCCTTAATCGCCGCCCTTTTTTCTAGTACGGTCACTATTTGGACCAAATGCTTTACGCTTTCCTGATTTTCTCTACTTATCCTAAGTAGTTCCTCCAACTTCTTTCTTTGCTGGACCTCTCCCTCAGACGTTTCGGAGTCGCTCTCGTCGTTAGGAAGGGGGGCCTTACGCTTTGCGTTAGTGGGTCCTACGCGGGGTATATGTTCGACCACCTGCGGCGTCTGGTCGCTCGCCTCTATTTCAATGGACCTTGGGTTTGCCTTGGCGGCTTTGAGTCGGCGTACCTCCTCTCTAAGCTCCTTAACTTCCTTAAGTAATGCGTCCACGTGCGACCTACTACCATGCTCTGGCGAAGCCAACCGCGTTACCTCCGTGGGTCTCTGTAGCTCCTTCTTCCCTTTGCCACAATCCGCCCACGTAGGCTCCTCCTGGATCCGCACGCTGGACACCGAGCGCCCTCTTGATCTGGAGCGCTGCCTGATTGCACCGTGCGAGAGCGGCTTCTTTCGGTCCTGCGCTCCTGCACAGCTGGTGTGCGCGAGCGGCTCCTGCCGCTCGCCGTGATGACGTCGGTTCCCAGCTTCAGCTTCTCGGCGCGTCGACGCCGCTGCCGCCGTCTTCTTCTGACGATATATGGAACTTGAAATTTGTCCCTACACTCTTTGGCCGCTGTGGGGTGCGGGACACCGCACAACGTGCATTGCGGATCGCACTGGTGATCTTCCGCCGGCGATCGTTTGCCGCTGGTGGGACACCACTGGCTTCCCGGGTTGGGACACGTCAGCCCGGTGTCCCAGTCCTCCGCAACCGTAGCAGACTTCCGTGTGGCGTCGGTAGAGCGTGCAGCGAAACATGCTCGCGCCGCATGCCACGTAGTTGGGCCCCCTCATTCCCTCGAAAAGTACCACCACCGCTGTAGTATTCTTGATCCGCCTGGCCTCCAAAGCACCCAGATTCCGATTATTTACAATTCTCGCTTTGAGTTGAGCCTCGCTGACTTCAACATCGACTCCTCTTATGACTCCTCTACACGTATTCTCGGGTGGGGCCAGGTACGCCGCCACCCCAAACGTGCCTTCACCGACCCTGATTTGCTGCACTCGGGCGTATGCGTCCGCGTTTTTCTCGTGAGGAGTACACACGACAAAAATGTTCTGAACTCCATTGGGACACATCGTGTCCTCTTCAATTGCGGCGGGAGCCAAGGATGCCGCCATGGACATGGCTTGCTCAAAGCGTATTTTACTGACCTTGTTCACATTCAGGCCGTCGCCTGGTCTGACAATGATGCGAAAAGTGTCCCTCGGCAGTCGAGGCAGCTTCGAAGCAGCGGTGACGCGTCGTATCGCGTCGCGTGGTGCGGCGGTGCGGCCGCCGTCCCTCTGTCTGCCGCTTGTATTTCCACCGTCTTGACCTGAAAAATATTCTTCCCTGCGCCTGCCGGGCCGGCGGCCGTGCGCCACCTTCCATGCCGCGTCGCGTGCCTCTTCTTGAGTAATCTCTTCTCCTTCCACAACGTCCATCCTGGATTCAAAGTCCCACATGCGCGGGAGTAGGCCTAAACTACCCTCGCCGTGTGTGAACCACTCGCAGAACGGCAAAATGTCCTCCCACCGACGAAAATCCGGTATCGGCAGAGTCCTCTTGACGTGCCACGTCGATTAAGGGATAACTCGCCCGGTTTCGCAGGGAGACCCACTCGAAAACATTGATGAAAGCTGGAGCCGAAGTCAAAGCGTCTGCACTAGTCGACTTCTTCTTCCTTCCATACGCACCCAATAATATATTTTATAAATGCCATTATGTGTCGCGGCTACCGCAAATAATTATGCAGCATTTTCTTATGCATTTTCTTCTATGATTTTCTTTGAAAAAAAGCTGAACAATAAAATTCCCATTCATACAAAGAAGGTTGGACAGCGTTTGTCCCACTATCCATTTCAGGCTGGCAGTGAAGAGGGCCGAAACAAACAACACAACGTGGCCCGCTGCTCATATTGCAGAGGCATCTGGCGTGAACTTCCTTAACCTTTGTGGAGCACCACAGGCACCGCAGACAATTGACTGTGAACTGTGAATTATGAGCATTCCCAGAAAGCCTGTGCTCCTTGGGGACACCGCTTATTGCACGGCCACTTTTCTTTCCTGTCGTGGTGGGTTTCCAAGCTTACAGTCGGCGTTCTTAAGTTGTTTTGCGCAACCAGTTGGCCGTCAACCAGCAAGCGGAACTGCAGATAGACTACAGGCGCTATAGAATTTTTTCGACAGCAGTCACTGCCTCTGCATCCAACATGAATTAAAATATGCGGCTTCACCAGTGCTTAGATCTGCGGTCAGCAGGATAGGCATTTCCATTCTGGTCAAATTTACCGACATGGCCCATCCAGCTGCTGCAGCCGTTCACAACAGAGGGGCACCGACTGCCTTTGGTCGGTGGTCGGTGTACTTGCACACGGTTTTCTGGGTCGTGATAATGAGACACATTATGTACGTTTTAAATCTATCCGTTGATGGTCTCTCCATCGATAGACGACCACTCTTGTCTTCTTGCTCCAAATCTACGACCCTCTCTGCAGCTTGTCTTCTTTGACATGGGGAGGTAGAAACCTGTAGTTGACACGGAATGTCCCACAAGCAAAGATGTATTTCTCAGGCAGCTCTAGAAGCAGCTTGGAAGCACTGTAAAAATTAGGAACAATACCTGCGAGGAGGCAGGTACAACGCTATCGGTCAGCAGGACATGTTTGCCCCAGATATTGTCATCTGGCTTCTGTGCATTCTTTCAACACGCAGATTGAACTTGAGGAGATAGCCCGTCTCAGACTCCGCGAGAGACCACTGATTTTCGGCTTCATGGGCATCTACTATTTCATGCTCGAACTACTTTTGAGAAAGATACTCTTGTCAACCGCGAGATGATTGGACGGCGTGTAGTGAGTTGAAACCGCGAAGGAGAGGTTTCAACCTTGCTACTCGCCATGTAATGTCATTTGTATCAACAGCCGAACTTTGTATGAACGATCGTAATCCTTCGGTGCCACAATCTGTCGTGAGGTCATTGTATTCAGTTAAAGGCAGTTTATTATCAGCTCAAACCGTTTGTGGGTCATCACCTATACGATTTCTTTCACATCAAAGAAGCTGTCATATTTCCAGCACATGATGATGATGATGTGTGGTGTTTTATGGCGCAAGGGCCAGTTTGACCAAAGAGCGCCATGACATGTGGTAATGTTGACGATGTATTGTGGATGACATTCACAATGAACTCACCATGGTAGATGTAATATGGCTGTAAAAGGGCCTAAAAAACTTACGCTGTAAGTGGAGTGGCATATATAGGTGGTAAAATAATGACGGTGACTAGGATGTGATGTGGGCTATGACAATGGGCAAGATGATGCAATAAAAACCATAACACCGACACCAGAGTTTCAAGAATGCAGGGCTGTTAGTCGTGTGCTTAAAAGTTGCCTGGCCAGATGATCTTCAGGGTGTCCGTTTCGGCTAAAAACTCTAAGACTGTTTGCAGATTAAAAAGAGGTTCATCGCTACGAAAAAATGCAGGGTGAAGGGGTAAAATCTCGCGGTATGCAGCAGGGAAATACTTTTTCCTCTCTGTTTCTATTGCAGGGCACTGAATAAGAGCATGGAGGACAGTGAGATTATTGCCGCACCTTACACAAGTTGGAGGATCGCCCCCAGTCAAGAGATGAGAGTGGGTGCCGTATGTGTGGCCTATCCCTAATCGGCAAAGAAGTACTTCCTTGTACCTTGCTATTTTCCCATTTACCCAGTTCGCCAGTTTTGGTTTTATTATGTGAAGCTTATTCATTGCTTGTTTATCCCATTCGCCTTGCCAATGATTCCGCAATTTACTGCGTAGAAAAAACTTTAGGTCTGTGACAGGGATGGGGATATTTGAATCTGCATCGCCAAAAATTACTGACCCAGCGCTTTCGTCAGCAGCTTCATTCGCTTTAATACCTTTGTGACCAGGTACCCAGCATATCACAATCACTTGATTGCACATATATAAGGAGCACAACAGACTGTACAGCTCACTAAAAACTGAGTTTTTATATTTTGTTGGTTTAAGTAGGGCTCTGACTACACTTAATGAGTCTGTAAATACAATAGCCCTAGCAGGTTTTGTGAGCCTTATGTTTTGAGCAGCCGAGAGTATAGCGTAGGCTTCAGCTGTATGTATACTTGTGTGTGGATTTAGTGCTCCGGATACTTAAACTGAAGGTCCCATAGCTGCGTAGGAAACACCTTTAGAGGATTTGGAAGCGTCTGTATATTATTCTATGCAGGAGTACTTGTCCTGAAGTTCACGAAAATGGAATTGTATATGTGCTTCTGGCGCCCTCTTAGATACTTCTACGAAAGAGACGTCGCATTCAATGGTCTGCCATTCCCATGGTGGGAGCAGGCGGGTGGGTGTCGTTAGGACATTCTCTGGGACTAAGACACCTGTTTCTTCTGTCAGTGTTGTCAAACGAAGGCTCAACGGAGATCTAATAGCTGGGCGGTTATGAAATATTCTGGCTGTAGACACTTCATGAATGGATGAGTGACATGAATGGTGCACCTCTGATTTGACCTTCAGAGCATAGGAAAAAGTTAAATATGTCCTTTGGAGATGTAATGACCATTCATTACCCTCCACATATAGGCTTTCTACGGGACTTGTCCTGAAAGCGCCTGTAGCCAGGCGTATACCCAAGTGCTGAATGGGATCTAGCATCTTTAAAGAACTAGGCGCAGCAGAGTTATATACTATTGCTCCATAGTCGAGGCGGGACCGTATAAGGCTTTTGTAGAGGCTCAAAAGGCATTTCCTGTCACTTCCCCAAGATGTGCGGGATAAGACCTTTAGTAAATTCATTGTCTTCAGACATCTCGCTCTCAGATACCTAAGGTGAGGGACAAATGTTAGTTTCGTGTCTAAGATGATTCCTAAAAATTTATGTTCGTGGCTGACAGATTGCCGTTATTCATTAAGATAGAGAGCAGGGTCAGGTAATATACCTATCTTTTTAGAAAATAGAAGGCATGTGCTTTTTTGAGGGTTTAACTTAAATCCATTCTCGTCAGCCCACTTAGATATGTTGTTTAGGCCAAGCTGTATATGTCGCTCACAGATAGAAATATTGCATGATTTAAATCCTATCTGTACGTCATCCACGTACACTGAATAAAACATTGCTCGCGGTATGACGCTATAGAGGGAATTCATTTTTACGATGGAGAGCGTGCAGCTCAGTACACCTCCTTGTGGCACACCTGTTTCCTGTGTAAATTGACGGAATAGCACTTTACCAACCCTCACACGGAACGTACGATTAGAAAGGTAGCTTTGGATCAGATTCAAGAGATTGCCTCTGACACCCATACATGTCAGATCACGAAGAATTCCATAACGCCAGGTCGAGTCGTATGTCTTTTCCATATCTAAAAATACTGCTAATAGAAACTGCTTGTGCACGAAGGCATCTCGGATATTCGCCTCCATACGGACAAGGTGATCTGTCGTACATCTACCCTCCCTAAAACCACACTGCAAGGGGTCTAGTATATTATTACTTTCAAGATAATGTATTAGCCGTCTGTTTACCATTTTCTCAAAGAGTTCGCATAGGCAGCTTGTCAGGGCTATAGGCCTGTAGCTGCAGACCGAAGTTGGATCCTTGCCCTCTTTAAGAATAGGAATGACGACTGCTTGCTTCCAGGCAGATGGAATGTAACTGGCAGAGAATATGGAATTGAAGAGGGATAGTAGTGTTTTGTGTGTTTCGGCGTGTAGGTGTTCTATGGTCTCATAAACTATTCGATCGCCTCCAGGAGCTGATTTATTGCAACAGTTCAATGCAGCCTGAAATTCCACCATGTTAAATGGCCGCTTGTAAGGTTCATTTTTATTTCCTTTCCGGTTCAGAGACTGTCGTTCTGCTTGTCGCTGATATCTTAGAAATGTATCTGAGTAATGGGATGAACTCGAGATGTACTGGAAATGTGCCCCTAGCGAATCAGCCTGGTCCTCATAATGTCTCCTTATGTGTTTACTAAAGGTAGAGGGTGAGTTTGGCGGCCTTTTATTTTGTTGACCCTATTCCAGGCTTTCCGTTCGTCTGTATATGAATTTATGTTACTGGTGTATTTTTGCCAACTTTCCCGTTTGGCCCGGCGGCGTGTTCTTCTTCCTAGTGACTTTATTTTCTTGAAATTGATAAGATTCTCGGCAGTTGGAGATTCGCGAAGGTGACTCCAAGCCTTATTTTGATTTTACGAGCTTCTTTGCACTACGCATTCCACCAGGGAACACGTCGCCTAGTGGATGATCCATTTGATTCAGGGATACACAGTGACGCTGCATCAACAATAAATGCGGTCAGATATGCCACGGCGTCATCAATAGAAAGTGCAGATATGTCTTCCCAAGTCATGCGGGTGAGTTCTTTATAACGCTTCCAGTCGGCTGACTCGACTATCCAGTGGGGGACGCATGGGGAGCATTGATCATGTTTTGTCGATTTTATGAGAATTGGAAAATGATCGCTCCCATATGGGTCTTTAAGCACGTTCCACTCTAGATACGGTACGAGTGTACCAGATGCAATGCTCAAATCGATCGATGAAAATGTTTTGTTTGCCACGCTATAGAATGTAGGCTCTTTATTATTTAGTAAGCATTGACCTGTAGTGAAGAGGAGGCTTTATACTAAGCGTCCCCTGACATCACAACGACAACCTCCCCAAAGGGTGTTGTGTGCATTGAAATCTCCGACGACAATATAAGGTTCGTGCAGTTCATTAATGAAGCTTTGTAATTCCGTTTTTGAAAGATGGCAGTTCGTGGGGATATATAGTGAGCAAATTGTTACTAGTATATTAAACAATATCGCACGGACTGCAACTGCCTCTAGGAGTGTTTTAAGCTGTAATTGCCGGCATGCAACACTCTTATCTACAATTATTGCCACACCGCCAGACGAGGCAAGGACGTTGTTGCTGTCTTTCCGGAAAATGGCATACTGTCGGAGAAAGTTTGTTTGTGAAGGTTTAAGATGTGTTTCTTGGACACACAGCACCACTGGGGTGTACCTATGTAAAAGTTCCTTAATGTCGTCTAGGTTGTGGAGTAAACCCCGCACATTCCATTGTATTATCTGTGTATCCATAATGTATGTGTTTTGTGCTGTGTGTCCAAGAAATATAGCTTAGCTCACGAGGCCTTTTCAGGTCCCTTGATGCGAGCTCTCTTTCTTCCCGGCGCGCTCGAGGGAGCCGCGCCGTTCCTTGGGCGTCTGAGACGCCGGATTTGTGCTCGTATCCATCACCTCGTCTGAGGCGGTGGATACTGCCCGCGGAGCGGGGATTTTCGCGGGAGTGGTGGGCCGATCTGCACGAGCAGTGACCCTGGGTTCAACAGGCCCGATGGTCTGCTGTTCCTTCTATGCGGGGGCTGGAACAGCGATGGCTGTTCCGGCCGGGGGGGCTAATGGCGTGACCGCCGTCACACTCCGTGCGACTTGGGTGGCCGCCGAATGATGTAGCGCTGCCCCCCGGCGCGCCACATCGGTGTAGGACGGACTACATTGGTTCAACGAGAAGCGCTTGCGCGCCTCTTGGAAGGAAATGTTATGTTTGACTTTGATTTCGATTATTTGTTTTTCTTTTTTCTGTGATGGGCAAGAACGAGAGTATGCGGGGTGGTCCCCTTCACAGTTAGCGCAACGTGTGGCGGAAGTGCAAGTGCCGGACGAGTGCTCGTTTGATGCACATTTTGCACAAGTATTGCGCCCTCGGCAGCTTTGCGAACCGTGCCCGAACCGCTGACACTTGAAGCATCGGCGTGGGTTTGGAATGTATGGCCTTACCCGCAGTTTGCAATATCCTGTTTCTATTGAATCTGGTAAGATGCTGGTTCCAAATGTGATGATTATGTGCCTGGTTGGTATTTCTTTGTCATCTCGCCTGATTTTAATCCTTTGTACCTTGACAACGTTCTCTTCTTGCCATCCTTCTAGTAATTCGCTTTCGGTAAGTTAGATAAGGTCATCTTCTGAGATGACACCGCGCACTGTGTTCATCGACCTGTGTGGTCCTACAGAAACGGGAATGTCCCCAAACGCTACAAGTTTTGATAGTTTGTCATATTGTGGCTTGTCGCGAACTTCTAGTAGAAGATCGCCACTTCCCATCTTCGTAACTTTATAACCTGGGCCTATTGCTTCTGTGATAGATTTAGCTACAAGAAATGGTGATATCATTCGGACGGTCTAGGTTTCGTGCTGGCGGTGGACAACGTGGTATTTAGGAAAGGAGACTTTCGGTTGAATGAAAAAGTTGAACTGTTCATCGGTGCGCCCCCTCTTCAGGGAGCGATCAGGTAATAGGGGAAAAGCTTCAGCCATAAAAATTTCGAAAATTCAGCGGTGATGGTGGCCACCCACCACCGAGCCCAACAAGGGGACGCTACAAGGTTGGAAGAATACCTGCAGACGCCAGCCATGCATCGCCGCTATAACCTAATATGTATGGTAGTGACTGCGGTGACGGGGCCCGGCACTTTAACATCTGTACTACAGTGACGGGGCCCGGCACTTTAACATCTGTACTACAGTGACGGGGCCCGGCGCTTTAACATCTGCCCTGCAGTAGCCGCTCCCACGTTGGGGCGGGCAGGCCGTACCTGACCGCCTCCTCTCACTCTTCCGTGGTGTGATGATCGTGGTCCCGTAACGAGGGACACCGCCAGAGCATGTGTTCTAAAGGGCAGAATGGACCTCCGCACGGACGCGGCGTTAGGTTGCCCCTGTGATCCACAACGGCCGCTGCGAACCGGTCGGACGAACCGTATTGGGCGACGTCGACGAACGCGACCGATCGTGGATCGTCGGCGACGGATCCGAGAAGTGCGGCCGCCCGGGCCCGGCGTCTGCCTACATTGCGTTGCGGGTGCACGTTGTGCGGGAACAGCGAGACCGTGACGGCCTCCCGCGACCACGCGTCGAGTGCGCACCGCCTTTCCCTGACGGGTTAAAATCCAGCGCCTCCAGGATCCGCCTCCCCGCAGGCGAGGAAGCGAGCCTGACAACTTGGACTAATTTCTGTGACTCAACCTCACGGAAGGTGTTGTTGACCCCCAGCTGCATGAGCTTCGTGGTGCTGGCGTCTATGGGGATGCCGAGCACTTCACGGACCGCGATATTTTATTGCAGTGCTGTCCCCATTATATTTCACATCCGGACCCAACCACTAGCTTGCGGTTATTGGGTCCAACAATCTTTTGCGTATGCACTGTAACACCTATGATGATTATAATAAAGAAAGAAGGTTCACTGTAATGGAAGGGGAATGATAAAAAACACATAAAAAAGGCACGACACATGTTCCTGCTTGTGTAACGCCAGACAATGAATATTCTACTGAATTAAGAAAAAGAATCAGTGGGTCGCTTAGAGAACCGATAAACATGCAGTTCGATGAAATTTGAGAAATAATGATATTGAAGCTTCCAATACTTTAGAAGAAAAGAAAAAGAAAATTAAGACTGAATCATCGCGACGGAACATCACAATTCGCCGTAGGCGTCGAATACCCTAGCTATAACGAAATTATTTTTGAACAGCTCCGATAGTGTCCATGCAACAATGGTTGCTTGCGTACTGTCAAATGCGCATATGCTGCGGCATAAAGCTCAGGCACGGTGCGAAAACGTGCTCGGAGCGAAAGCGAAACATCGTGCGAGGACATGCATGCAGACGCGAAGTCGGTCACCGTGAACCCGCGCGATCGCTGCATTAACTGTTATGCTACATTTAGTTACACAAACAGCCATCCCACCATAAGAACATACTTCACATAGTTTTCTCGGCGATTGCTTACGTTTCACGCAAAACGGTTCGGGGGAATCGATCGCGGCGACCGCGCGCAGTGTCCCAGCTTACTGTACGTAGTAGGCAGATAACGTCTGTAAACCATTCTGTGCTTTCTGTTTGTCCAACATTATTATTTTAAAGGTAAAATACTGCCATTTCGAGAGTACTTGCACAATTGTTCAGGAGGGCTGCCGCGTAGTATGTTTATTTAGCGCCGACGCATGTGAGGCGCTTCCAACAGATGGCGACTCCGTAATCGCTCCCAATACCGACATCGTGACCGCCCCGTCGCTGCAGTGCTGTTGTTAAAGCGACGGGCCCCGTCACCGTAGTGTAGATGTTAATGTACCGGGCCCCGTCACCGTAGTGCAGATGTTAAAGTGCCGGGCCCCGTCACTGTAGTCACTACCAATATGTATACCCAAGATTGGATATATTACACACGGTTAACCCTTGCCGCCAAGAAATACGGAAGTAATAAGAAGTGAAGAGGAGACAGGAAAGATGGAAAAGTTGGAGTGAAAGACGAAGACTAGAAAGGAGGACAGGAAAAAGGCGACTGCCGGTTTCCTCCAGGTGGGTCAGTCTGGAGGTGCCGTCTATGTGAAGCGGAGGCCAAAGGGGTGTGTTGCCTCCGCCGGGGGGCCTCAAAGGTTCAAACACCCAGCATCGGCTCAACCCCCAGGATCGCCTTTTCCCCAGACACGGCTAAGCCGCGCACGGCTACACGCGGGAGGGTCCAACCCTCGTGTGCTCGGGTACGTGGTGTCGCAACACCCCAAACGCCTGCTGACGCAGACGTCCCGGCGGGGTTCCAGCACATCTGCATATGGTGCATGTGCTGACACTCATCAAAAGTAGCACACTAACGTAAGCACGAAGCTCCCAGAATCTCAGTCGTTCATCCCTTGCGGTTTGTTTTTGCCGCATATAAGTTGGTTTAATCCACATGTTTCAGGGCGTGGTTATTAAAATGTAGGGCGAGTGCTTCAAGTGCAGTGCTTGTCTCTGATAGGTTCTGCGATTCTAGTGCGCTGATGCCCTGGCATGGTTGCCCTCAATTTCGACATGTCCCACTGGTTGTCCACCGTGAAGGCTCCTTGGGCGTTTTCAGTTTTTTTTTTCAAATTAAGGTTTGCGCACAATTCTTTTGCGCTCGCTTCTACTGGGGACTGCTAGCGGCTATAAAGGCTGGTTTCCCATCGCTGCTTTCATAAGCTACAAGCACGACATCTTGAACTAGAGTTTTATTTTCTGTTTGCGGTTTCCACATAGAAGGAAAGTTTACTCAAAAAGTGGGACCAATGTGTCCCACCATCAGTCAAAGCTGTAACTAGAAGCTACATATCATGCTTCGGTAAATCCTAAGATTTCGGTTTGGTTCTTGTGATGTTCCTATAGGTTGCGAAGCACAACACTTCGTAGCCATTAGCTTTCAGAAATTTGAACCGTCAGAGAAACATATTTCACACAATGAAGGGAGCGGCACAACGGGTCATTTGCTACTGATTGGAAACAGGGATTTGGTAGTTACTTACAAAAATTTCAAATAATATGAAGTGGTGTATACATCCCCTTCGAAAACATTTTTCATTCATGGATGGTAATCAAGTGCAGGAAGCTGCCAGAAACATGGGACGCTTTAACAAAAAGCACCGTCCAGGTAGGTTTTATTTATCGAACGTCAATGACATATCTGCCAACATGGTCGCGTGGAATGCTTTTATATTTCATAAATTTTACGTGAACATGTATAAATTCGATTGAAATTGACACCACTGAATCTCAATACAGAAATCGGAAAATAATATTGAGTGCTTCTGTTCAGCGTGTGTGTGACCCACACAGAGGAATACAGGGCTCTGAAAGGACGTTGCGAGTTTATCAGCAGCAGTGAAAAGCCCTTAAGAACGACCTCAAAACATTCGTCCTCATCGCAGCAGTAATAAGTCATAAGCACAATCACTCCCTAAGGATTTCTCTAGAATAGATATAATAAACATCTAAAATATTATATTTAACTTTCTAGTACAAGCTACCACTTTATGCTTCAGTCAATTCTGGGCTTTCGGTTCAGTTCTTGTGGTGGTGTTATAAGTACCGAAGCGCAAATGTTCACAGCCATTGGCCTTCAGGAATAAATCTAAACCGTCAAAGAAACATCTTCCACACAGTGAAATAAAATTCGGTCACCAGCAAAGGAACAATTTAGGAGGCGAAAAGCAACAGAACCCCTTTAAAGAATTTTACAGTACTCGTTTACAGTAATCTTGAAAAACTGTTCCTTTATACTTTATGATGGACATGCTCCCTCAGAGATATTATGAACGGACCTATAGGAATCGTGAGAAGTTTAATGATTATTTCGGTCATTCTTCTTGATCTCAGCTGGAGCATTCTCAGCTGGTAGCAATTGCGGTAATTTAGGTGGTGCATTTTGCTTTTCTTTTTTTTGCAGTACGTTTACCCAAACGCCGGAATGTACGCGCCTGACAGAAAAGCTCGTTCAACAAACGCTGGGTTTAAATTTGTACCGATAACGGTGGAGTCGTGTTTCTGCGACGAACTACACCGTCTTGAACACGAACGGGAATGAACCTCCGGCCATTATACTCCGTAGTTCATATACATATGTGTGTATGTGACGCATGCGCAGGGCATCGCATCAACGGCGGGGCATGACAAGAACTAAACACGGTAACACAGCAGCTACTATGCCACATCTCCCCTTTTCCAACAAAATAACAACCAACTAAATAATGATAAACACAGTCAAAAGAAACGTACTGCATTACATTCAGAATCCCGTAACGCTATGGTTTTCTTACAGCTCCGCCGAATCGTGTAATGTATTCGCCTGGTACCCGCGGCGAAACATTACCCTGATCATGTGTGGGGTAACATTGGAGGGCTTGGAAGTTAGGCTGATCGCTAACTTCTGCATTTTTCAGGCTAGGCGGAAACTAGTGTATGTCTCGTTGTACGAGTCTGGAATGCTGCTTGGCGCTTGCTTGACCAGAAAGTTCCTGTTGCGTTTGATCTGGATGCCGCTCTCCAACGCGACGACATACGACTGCGGCCGTTTTGCCTGCTGACAGATGACGCCTTCCCGCCTGCAGTCCTTGACCCAGACAGAATCGCCGGGTGCCAATGGGACAAGATGTAGGGCCGCATGACGGCTGTCATAATTTTGCCGCTGCTTTTCCCGATCAGCTGCATCCTTCTTCCGTACCTCTTTCGGGTTGGGTGTCATTGGCACCAGCCTGTTCCGATGGAAAGGCAGGGTTGCTCGAAGCTGCCGCCCCATGAGCAGCTCCGCTGGCCTATTGCCTAGTGGCCCCAGGGTGTCCCTGGAGGCTAACAGAGCTAAATAGGGATTATGAGACTTTAGCAGTAGCCCTTTCACCGTTTTCACCATTCGTTCTACCTCTCCGTTTGCCTGCTGGTACCTAGGGCTACACGTCACACCTTTGAAACCATAGGCCTTCGCGAACTGCTTAAATTCTTCACTGACAATTCGAGTACAGTTATCTGTGACAAGCACTTCGGGTATGCCGTGCCTAGCGAAGACGTCTTGCGAAGACCAGACTTCGGGTATGACGTCTCTAGCGAAGACCAACAACACAAGTGCTGGTGAGCGATTGCAGTAAACACAATTCTGGAAATCGAGATAGAAAATCCACCAAGAGCAAGTAGTTAAGGGCGTTGAGATGGAAGATACCTCCTGCGACCGTTTGCCAAGGTCGAATAGGTGTCTGGCTTTGGATCATTGGTTCACTCGGCTGTTCTCGGAACTGCGAACACACGCGGTAATTGACAACCAAAGAAGCAAGTTGAGAGCTCAAGCCCGGCCTCCAAACAGACTCCCGTGCTCTCGCCCTGCATCTCACAATAGCTTGATGACCTTCGTGAAGCAGACTTGACATTCTATTTTGGAGCGAGAGTGGCACAACGAGGCGAGTGCCATGCATGAGAACCCCTTTACACACGCTCAGTCTTGCGCGATACTGCCAATATGGCCTCATAACGCTTGATAGCGAAGTTGGGCCCAGCCAGCCTACACGAAGGTAACGGCACAACGTACGGCAGGTCTCTTCCTTTGCCTGCTTTTCGGCGACCAGTCTAAAATGATCCGATTCACCGAACTCTCATAATGCACCAGTAACAAACGAGTTCACTTCATCCACAGAAAGGAGGTTCTTCGTTTTTCGCCCTCGCACTAGCGCTCTAGAAAGTGCATCAGCAATTTCCAAATTTTTCCCAGGAACATATTCAACCTCAAAACTGAATCTCATCAGACGCATTCGGTATCTCTGAATGGGCGGCGGTAACAAAGCTAGGGGAGTCTTTCCTAGCAAAGTCACTAGCGGTTTGTGATCCGTCTCTAGCGTTATGTACAGTCCTCGCACATAACTTTCGAGACGATCAATCGCCTATGTTAGAGCTAGGGCCTCCTTTTCAATTTGCGCGTAGCGCATTCCTGTCAGTGATCTTGAAACAAATATACCTGGCCGTGTCTCTTTGTTTGGTTGTACCTGAAATAAAACTGCACCTAAACCGTACGACGACGCGTCTGCAGAAAGAATGGTTTGATTCCGTGGATCGAACTTTGCCATACACCTATCAGAACAGATAGCGCGTTTTATGCTGTCAAACGCCATGTGCTGAGGCGTAGCCGAAATCCAATCTGTGCTTGTGCAGCAACTGATGTAACTGCGCAGACTTCTCAGCTAAGTCTGGAATAAACCACGAGCAATGATTTGCAAGACGAAGGAATCTCCGCATATCGGTAACATTTTAAGGCGGCTTCATATCAGTTATCGCTACAACTTTTGTAGGATCTGGCAGTATGCCATCTTTGCTCTCTCGGCATCTCAAAAAACGTAGCTTTTTTACACTGAACTGACATTTTTCACGATTCAAAGTTATGCCGGCTTCCGTCAAGCGTTCTAAATCTGAAATAATCGCGCAGCATGCTCTTTTTGTGAAGAACCAAAGACTAACACATCGTCCATTAAGTTGACAACACCCGCCATTCCAACAAGAATTTCACACATTTGCCTTTGAAAACATTGAGGAGCAGAGGTTATGCAAAACGGCAGGTGTTCAAAGCAATGGTAAACGTGGTCAATAGCTGACAATCCTTGCTTAGCCATACTTGATGGAATCCCGAGTTCATGGGACGTTTCCAAAACACAGTTGCTCCGCTGAGTAACCCGAGTCTCTCATAAAGAGTGGGGAGCACAAATCACTCACGTTTCACCCACTTATTGAGTTGGGTTAGGTCAACACATATTCGCACTTGCCCGGATGGCTTCAAGACGGGCACTGTGCCGGCACACCACTCGGTTGGCCCTTCGACTTTACGAATGACCCCGTTCTCTTCCATTTCTTCTAGCTCGCGTTTCACGCCGTCCCTCTGCGGGATGGGTATACGATGAGCGGTGTAAATGGCATAGGGCACCGCGTCTGCTTTGAGATTAATGCAGTATTCTCCTTTCATGGTACCCAAACCTCAGAACAAAGAGGGCAAGCACGTTTGCACAGCTTGGTGGATCAAAACTTCGTCTACAAATTTCACTGTTCCCAAAGATTCTACTGCAGGTAAGCCTGAAATGACATTACTCCCCGAGTTAATCACGAAAATGTCCTGCCTAACCAAGCATCGTTTCCACAAAATGTCTGCAGTGAACTGTCCTTTCAGGTCTAACACTTCATTGCCTGGCCCTTTTAAAAGTACGTTGGAACGCTCTAGAGTCTTGGGTACGCCAGGAAACGATGCTGGAACAACGTTTACCTCTGCTCCTGTGTCAATCTTAGCAGACACTTTGACCCCATTAATAGTGACCTGAACCAAACGAGCTCTTGCAATTGTACCTGCTAAAGTCCCAACAAAATACATGGCACACTCTGTTTGCTCACTCAATGTAGCTGTCCGGGGAACTCTGCACAAATTTACCTCGGATGCGCTTGCTTCGGTGATCATGAAGTTCTGCTTTTGTGGGCAGACCGCGGCAAAATATCCCCGTCGTTGGCACCTGCAGCAGATCTCCCCCCTTGCAGGGCACGATGAGGTTCAATGATGGGCCCTGCCGCATGCCGCACACTTTCGGACGTATTCTTTGGCCCATTGGTCCTCTGGACGTCCCCGGCTTGCTCGATGATGAATTCCGTCGACCTCTACGCTGGCTGATTGGTGGTATGGACTGCTGTGAAGTTCCTGTCGTTGTTGCTGTACCGCTTCCTTCATCCTTGCCTTTGTTAGTGCCGTTTTCAGAGTTAGTGCAGCGTCCATTTGTAGGGCCTCGGAAAACTTTGTGTCGCGTAGTCCAACCACGAAACGGTCGAGGATCATCCTTTCTTTAAGCACGCTATAGTCACATTTATCTGCCAAAGCATGTAGGGCCGTTCCATATTGGTCCTTCGATTCGCCTGAAACTTGGTGGCGACGATGAAAACACGCACTTTCGTAGACCAATTGTGCGTGGCAATGAAGTAGGCGTCAAAACGTTCTTTCACCACTTCATAGTCTTTTGACTGTTCTGCCGACAGCTGAAAGGTCTTCAATACGTTGCGTGCCTGCCGTCCCATGGTATACAGCAGCCTGCGTACCTGAGCCTTTTGAGTTCGCTCATTAAGGCCGGAAAAAAATCGATAATCCTCGAATTCTTGCACCCACGCCGGCCACTCTGACGCCTTGTCAAAGTTGAAGCTCGTTGTGGCTGTACCGGGAAGAGCTGGTGCGAAATACCACTTTCCTCACGCGCCATGGCTCGAAGCTCTTGTTCCGTTATCGTGTCCGAGCCGAGGACGCCAACGATGAAGGTGGGCCGTACCTCTACCTTCTCACGTTTCCCGTGGTTCCACCCAATTTGCGAAGGCCACTTCTGACACCATGTCGTGTTTCCGCGACGAACGAGACCGTCTTGAACATGAACGGGAATGAACCCCCGCCTTTATTACTCCGTAGTATATATACATATGTTTGCATATCACGCATGCGCAGGGCATCGCATCAAGGGCCGTCGCATGACAAGAACTAAACACGATAACACAGCAACGATTATGCCACAGAGTGCGCATCCCAGCTTCTGCTTTGCCTCCAGAGTGATTGATCAGTTATTTATTTTTTATTTATTTTTGATATACCTGAGAGGTTTCTACTGGAAGATTGCGTGGTTGCGCAAAGGAATGAAAAAACGCGGATTATATGTTTAATATATTTGCAATCGCAATAAACAATAGACAACAAACACAACAATGTAACAAGTATGCACATACTGCACAGAATTCGTAAGAACTTAAACAACATCGTTAGGAAATGATCCGCTAATGGCGAGTAAGAAACAAAACACAACATAATGCAAAGAAATAAAAACGGAAGGTTGCGTTATAAAATGCTTATTAATTTCTTCGCTAAGAACAAGGCCGACAATCAAAAATGAGGTATGACGTAAAACTACCAAAACATGATCCCTCGTTCCTGTTTGAAAGCGTCCGGATCGCGCGGGCCCACAACGCCATCTCCAGAGCATTCCTCCACATGGCATGAGGCAAAACCGACTAATTCAATGCTTTTGTTTGGCCAGACACAGCACTAAGGCTTAGGTGCTTGTGACGCAACGCGCAAGTGTGGTGGCCGTAAAATACTTTTTATCCTACGCGTTTCCGGTCACTGAGAGTGAAGCACAACGCACGGTTTTATATTGTCACATAGAGTGACGTACGAGTGATAAACGAGCTCACGTGTCCATTCCCCTCTCTCAAAAGCCATCGCTCCGATGCTACAAACATAACAGGAGAGTGAAACACAAAAGGTCACTTGTTAAACAAAGTAACAAGGCAACAAAAAACAAACCAAGGTGACACAATGTAAAAAAAGTCCACAGTTCAGCTATACAACGTCCCCAAAGTTCATTAGCGCTGGTGGAACGGCTTAAGTCGCACAACATAAACTACTTCAGGTCGTGACCGGCGCCGCTCTGATAGCGAAATTCCGTGTGGCACGAACTGATAGTCAAGTGCGCGAATGCGTCGGATGACATTGTATGGTCCGAAATAGCGGCGTAAAAGTTTCTCACTCAGTACTCGTCGGCGTATAGGGGTTCAAACCCAAACACGGGTGCCGGGCTGGTACTCGACGTAGCGTCGCCGAAGGTTGTAGAGTCGGTTGTCGGTCCTCTGTTTGTTCTTGATCTGCAGGCGGGCGAGCTGTCGGGCTTCTGCGGCGCGCTGGAGATAGGTGGCAACGTCAAGATTCTCTTCGTCGCAGATGTGCGGCAGCATGGAGTCTACAGTAGTCGTCGGATTCCTGCCGTGAACCAGTTCGAACGGCGTGATCTGCTTTGTTTTTTGCACCACCGTGTTGTAAGCGGATGTTACGTACGGCAGGACGGCGTCCCAGGTCTTGTGTTCGACGTCGACGTACATTGCTAGCATGTCGGCGAGGGTCTTGTTCAGGCGCTCCGTGAGACCATTTGTCTGCGGGTGCTAGGCAGTTGTCCTCTTGTGGCTTGTCTGGCTGTATTGCAGAATGCCTTGGGTGAGCTCTGCTGTAAAAGCCGTTCCTTTGTTGGTGATGAGGACTTCTGGGGCACCATGTCGCAGCAGGATGTGCTCGACGAAACATTTCGCCACATCGGCTGCGCTGCCTTTTGGTAGAGCTTAAGTTTCAGCGAAGCGGATGAGGTAGTCCGTCACCACGACGATCCACTTATTCCCGGATGTTGACGTCAGAAACGGCCCCAACAAATCCTTCCCAATCTGATGGAATGGTCGACAAGAAGTTCGATCGGCTGTGAGTAATCCTGCTGGCCTGGTCGGCGGTGTCTTGCGTCGCTGACTGTCTCAGCACGTGGCCAGTAATACCTTCCCTGTATCCTCGTCAGCGTCCTGGAGAATTCGAGGTGCCCAGCGGTTGGATCGTCGTGTAGGGCGTGCAGTACTGGACGCAGTGCTTACGGTACAACAAAAAGGTAGCTGGCGCGGACTGGTGATAGGTTCTTCTTCACGAGTAGGTTTTGTAGCGGGAACGAAGACAACTCGCACTAAATGCCCTAGAGACAACGTCAGTGTTCCCTTCCAAATACTCGACGAGGCCTTTAAGCTCCGGGTTTGCTCGCTGCTGTTTTATTGAAATCTTCCGCGCTTAGTATTCCAAGGAAGGTGTCGCCGTCATCGACGTCTTGCGCCGGGGATCGATTGGAGTGCGTGACAGGCAGTCGGCGTAAGTGTTTTTGTCCGGGCTTGTAGATTACCGTGACGATTACCGCGCCAGCCGTCCTGAAGGGTACTTTAAGTTAGCTAGCCAACACAACGCTGGATGCTCGTAGACCACTTTGAATGGCCTTCCATATAAGTAAGGGCTGAATTTTGCTGTAGCCCAAATGATGGCGAGGGATTCCATTTCAGTCATAAAATAATTGCTTCGCTCTTTGACAGCGACCGGCTAGCATATCACCCGTTCAAGTCTGTCTTTCCTCTTGTCTAGGATGGCACCGAGGCCTAGGCTACTGGCGTCAGTGTGGATTTCTGTATTGGCGTACTCGTCGAAGTGTGCCAGTACCGGCGGCGACTGCATGCGTCGTTTGAGTTCTTGAAATGCGTCGGCCTGCGGCGTTTCGCACTTGAACTCTGCATCACATTTAGGCAGCTCCACGATGCGTGAAAAGTCCTTGACAAAGCGCCTGTAGTAGGCACACATGCCAAGAATTCTACGCTCTGCTTTCTTGTCGATGGGCTGTGGGAACTTTGCGATGGCAGCTTTCTTCTGCGGGTCGGGGCTTGCTCCAGATTTGCTGATGACATGGCCTATAAAGAGAAGCTCATCGTAAGCAAAGCGGCACTGTTCAGGCTTCAGAGTAAGCCCTGATGACTTGATGGCCTCTAGTACTGTCGCAAGCCGCCTGAGGTGATCGTGAAAATTTCCGGCGAAGAAGACGACGTCATCCAAGTAAACAAGACAGGTCTGCCAATTCAATCCCGCTAAAACAGAGTTCATCACGCGCTGGAACGTTGCAGGCGCAGAACACAGTCCAAATGGCACAACCATGAACTCATTGAGGCCGTCTGGCATGACGCAATTCCTGTCATCGACTTCTGTTTGTCAGTAGCCAGACTTGAGGCCCATCGAGGAGAAGTATTTAGCGTTGCCGAGATGGTCCAATGCGTCGTCTATCAGTGGGAGGGGGTATACGTCCTTCTTCGTGATCTTGTTCAGTCAACGATAATTTACGCAGAGACGTACGGTTCCGTCCTTTTTCTTCACTAAGAAAACAGAATACGCCCACGGGCTTTTCGACGGCTGGATGATGTCGTCGCGCAGCATTTCGTCGACGTGTTGCCTTACAGCTTCGCGTTCTGGCGTCGAAATTCGGTAATGGATCTGGCGGAGTGGTCGAGCGCACTCTGCGGTTATTATGCGATGCTTTGCGACTGGTGTTTGTCGAATCCGTGACGACGTCGAAAAGCAGTCTTTGTATCGTGGAAGCAGAATGCTGAGCTGCTGCTGCTTAATCACGGGGAAACTTGGATTTATGTCGAAGTCTGGCTCGGGAACTACGTTCGTCGGGGTAGATGCGGCAGAATCCCGGAGGTCAAAAGCATTGCTGGTCTCCAGAATTTCTTCTATGTATGCGATCATCGTGCCCTTGTTGATGTCCTTAAACTCGTGGCTTAAGTTTGCCAGCAACACGTTCGTGTTTCCTCGGCGCAGTAGAGCGATCGCTCTTCCGACGCAAATTTCACGGTCGAGCAGTAAACGTTGGTCGCCTTCGATGACGCCTTCCACGTCAGCGTGTGTTTCGGTGCCGACCGAATTAAGAATGCTGGAGCGAGGCGGGATTCCCACTTGGTCTTCGAGCACACTCAAGGCGTGGTGACTACGAGCGCTCTGTGGGGGCATAGCTTGATCTTCCGACAGCGTTATTGACTTCGACTTCAGGTCGATGATTGCGCCGTGTGGGTTCAGGAAGTCCATGTTGAGAGTGACGTCTGGTGAACACTGTTGGAGGAGAACGAACGTGGCAGGGTATGTTCGGTCATGAATGGTAATTCTTGCTGTGCACATTCCAGTCGGCGTTAAGTGTCCTCCAGCGGTCCGAATTAACGGGCCTTCTCATGCAGTCTTAACTTTTAACTGGGCGGTGATGAGTCCACTCATGACGGAGTAATCGGCTCCTGTGTCTACTAAGGTGGTGACTGCGTGGTCATCGAGAAGCACGTCGAGGTCGGTGGTTCTTTGTCTTGCGTTACAGTTAGGCATTGGCGTCAGATCACGGCTGCGTCGCATTCACCTGTGGCTGGTACGTGGCGCCGTCAGGTGGTCTTTCGTCTGCGTATTCTTTGCTTCCAGACTTCGTCGGGACGGCGGCGTGTCCTTATGTCGTCGAGGTAGTCTCTTCGTAGGCGGCGCAAGACCTTCGTCAGTTCGACGAACAGCAAGCACACCTCCATCGGTTGCGGCTTTTAGTTTTCCGGATATAGGCTCACGGACGGGCCCTGGTCTGGACCTGTGTATGGACGGCGCTGCGGCGACAGGTAACGGCCTGGTGACGACGAGAGCTTCACTGAGTAGCGGCGAGGTAGTAGGCGATGTCATGAGGGCGCTAACCATCCCTCGGGCGCGCGGCTTTGACGGCGAAGCCTCGCAATCCCAGGTCGCGATATGGGCATCGGCGTACACATAGCCCTCTTCGCGGTGGTGGCAGGACAGCGGTCGGTGGTCGGGGCCGCACCAAATTTCCGTCTTACTCGCGTAGGTGCGCTGGGCGACGGGTGGGCGTGCTGGCGGCGGCGGACGACTGAATTGCGGCGTTACAGGGCCCTGGCGCGGTCGCGGAGGGGGACCTTGACGGTATGCGACGGCGGCGTAGGTCATGTGTTCTGGCTGGGGCTGCGGTAATTGAGGTTACACCTCAGGAACTCCAAGCGATCGCTGAACCTTATCCTTGACGATGTCGGTGATCGAGGCGACTTGAGGCTGCCACGGAGGCAAGACCTTTCACAGTTCGCGCACAATGGCCCTGTTGGTCTCTTGGAGATCAGCGGAACCGAGTGCTTTTATGACGCACTGAGGCGTGACAACTTGGCGGTTATATTGCCTAGTGCGAATTTCTAAAGTTTGCTCAATCGTCGTTGCCTCTGTCAAGAACTCGGCTACGGTCTTCGGTGGGTTTCGGATCAGTACGGCGAAAAGTTCTTGCTTTATGCCTCGCATCAAGAAACGCACTTTTTTCTCTTCGGACATTTGCTAGTCAGCGCGCCGGAAAAGACGGGTCATCTCTTCCGTAAAGATGGCGATGGTCTCATTGGGTAGTTCGCCTCCGGTTTCCGGCAGAACTTCGCCCCTTTCTTTACGGACAACGCTCGTGAACGTCCTCAGAAAGATACTGTGGAACAGGTCCAATGTTGTAAGGCTGGACTCCCGGTTCTCGAGCAAAGTGCTCGCGGCATCTACCAAGGAGAAGTACACATGTCGTAGCTTATCCTCAGAGGTGCAGTCGTTGAAGGTCGATATCCTTTCGAAGGTTTTGAGCAAGGTTTCTGGATCCTCCGACGTAGCTCCACGGAAGCTAGGGGGCTGTCTGGGCTGTTGAAATACGATGGGTGACACTGCGGCTGCTATTGTAGTTGCCATGGCCACAATATTCTTGGCCTTCGCAGGTAGAACTTTGTGCTCCGGGGGCAGTTGTTGAAGACGGTGGCTGGTTGATGGTCCGGGTCTACGTTGGTGTTCTCTTTGCGGTCCGGGATTGGATCACGGCTTGTCGGGGGCATCCGGTACATGAACGAAAAGCACTTCTACCACATGTCACGTGGAGTGACGTATGACGGACACAGTAGCAATACTCTGAGATGAAACTAACTTTCATTGGGCGAACCTGTGCCCACAAAGACTGGCTACACCTAAAGAACGGCGACAGCGGCGAACACAGTCGGTGATCGTCAAAATATGATCAGTGGGACAAGCGCGTCGGCTTTTATCGATCCGTCGTCGAATGTTCCAGAGTAGCCACTGGGACCCACGTGCCTTCCACAAAGTTCTACACCATTGGCATCGCGCATACATGCAATCAGATTACGCAAGTTTCGGCTACAATAAGCAGCGGATAGAAGCATCGATAAGATTCTAGAAACTTACGATACATGTAGACGCGTCCTGCGCGGAGTGATAACGTTTCTTAGACGCTAAAATCGCTTGCCCGTAAAAAGATAAACGAGTTCACATGTCAATATCGCTTCCAGAGGCTAGATTGCTTGATGATGGGATTATGCGCATGGTGCGTATTCAAACTGAGGGCGAAGAAATTCCAAGTACGCATGCTTTCCTGTTGGTGATGGAGCCCCGTAGCCAATTGTGCGCGATTCCCATGCGGTTATTTTTGCAGTATGGTCAGACCAAAGTGTTGGTGCTGTCAGATGAATCACAGGTATAATATTAGGATGGCTCTGTTACAGGACTGTCGTTGGGCGGATAGTTAAATGTAGGATTATAAATGTAGGAAAGATAACACGTTAATCTGTGTAAAGATAAGTCACTGTCAGGATGAGCCATCGTCAGGATGAGCACCAGCTATTGATTTGTTCAAGAACCTCTTGCAGGTTGGTGTGGTCTGTACTTTAGCAAATTTTACGACAGACATCGGGCCTATCCGTGACTCTTGTTTGATGCGATTCCAGTTGGCAACTCATTGATGAAAATGAGAAACAATAAAGTGCCTAAAATTGCTCCCTGTATAACACCCGATTCCACGTTACTTAAAGTGGAGGAATGTTTACCTACTTTATTAAAGTGCTTGGGGAATGATAGACAGCTGCTAATCTACCTCGTTATGTAATCTAAGTGCAGTGACAATTCATGTATTCTCCGGCATTGGGTGATTGCAATCGAACGCTTTATATAAGGCTTGTAACAGCGCGCCCAAGACAAGGACAACACAAGGAATAAAACGACGACACGGCGTCGTTTTATTCCTTTTGCTGTACTTGTCTTAGGTGCACTGTTATAACCCTTACCATCAGTCACCAACAACTGGTCCCACTTGCCGTTCTGGCGCTTTATAGAAGTCAAGGAATGTGCAATCAGTCGGAAAACCATGGTTCAGTTGCTTAGAGGAAACTTCATAACCTGTTATTCGTGTAAAATCACTCTCCTCAAGGAGAGCGTATTGGGAGGCGTATTGGGTAAGACATTGCTTTGTGAACTTAAACTGCGCTAGGAACGAGACACCGAGGTATATGAAGGCAGGGTGAACGCAGATTAAGAAGAGGTTTGTTGAAATGACACAGTGCTGCCTCTCCAAAGTATGCGCATGCCCAGGCGGAACCATTAGCGCGTGACCATGAAACATACCCTACGGAAGCCCCTATCTAAACCGGAAAATCAATCAATTCACTAATGGTTCGCTAACGCACCTATCTGGGCCATGTCTTGCTATCGGGGAAGCTTCCAGGATTTTACGTGCCCTTTGGTCTATTGCTTGCCCTAACACCTTCGTTTTGTCAAACATAGACTTACACTTCTTTGCACGTGACCTACAATGAACTGGCAGGTGCTTTCCGCTGCGATATTTTAATGAGTTAGGGTGCTCCAATAAACAATTTTTAATACATCTTCCGGTTTACCCCACATAGAACATTCCACATGTCACTGTAAACTGGTACACCTCCTCTGTTCCACATGGTACATACGCGCGTCTGTGTTTTATGCCAGAACCATCACTCTTGGTTTCATCTGCCTTAGAAAGGGTGCATAAACGCGATAACTTGCAAGGTGCTGAAAAAAACGCATCAACACCATATTTTCCGGCCACCTTCACCCCATGCGCATGAGCTGCGGCTCTTGGAACACCTCACAGCTGATCTTTTGTTTCTACAACGTGCTTACCACCACCACTCGACGGATCTTAACGGGTGAAATCTTTTGAGACCAAGATCTGCCAGATCCGGTGAGACCTCGGCCCTTGGACATTTTGAGGCGAGCAGGCCGCAGCGCTAGGCCTAACGTAGGCGTCGCGATTACGGCGCGACAGCATCGCGTGCCGCACATGCCCACTGCACTGGTACCGTGACGATGGCTGCCCGAGACACCCTGCCTGCTGCAACGTTGCATGAAACCGCACCAGCCGCCGCTATGGATGAAGAACCGACTCAAGACAACAAAGACGGGACTTGGTTTCTCGTGGCCCGAAAGCGCAAGAAACAGGTCCAGGATACGTCGAGCTTGCCACCCAACACCGAACCCGCACAGCAGGACCACCTGCATCGGACATTGCGTAATAAGAACTCGCAGCTGCCCCCGCTACCGATCGACGACTTGAAAGTGGTCTTCCGACCGAGAGATGGACTGAATCTCGATGAGTGACCGCATCACTCTATAGCCAGAGCTATAGGCACAGCGGCTCTAATAAACGAGATCACGCTCCACCAGCTAACCATCCGCATACGCCGAGAGCAGAACGTCGCTGTGGTCAGCACACCGGACGAAGAACTAGCGGCAAGACTGCAGCTGATGAAGTCAATATGCCTGGAAACCAAGCAGTACGAGGTTCAGGCCTACGTGGCTGCTCCGGATGCTTCCTGCAAAGGAGTCATCTCCGGCATAGAAAAGAAGACACCCCAACAACGCTGATGACAAATATCCGATCACCAATGGCTCAGGTCCTGCATGCAAGAATGATGGGAAATTCAGCCACGGCCATCATCACGTTCTCTGGCATTCGGGTTCCCCGGTACATCTCCTATTACCGAGCAGAATATCGGTGCTACATTCATAAACCCTGACAGCAGCTGTGCAGCGTGTGCCTCTCCACGGGTCATCGAGCAGATGTTTGCCCCACCCCGAATCAACCCCGGTGTGCTGCGTGGGGAACTTCCAACCCCTCCGAAGGACATGATTGCACGCTGAAATGTTTTCATTGTGGTGGTGAGCATTCCGCCACTGACTCTCGATGTCCTGTAAGGCAACGCAAGCCCTTTAACAAGAGTCAAGTGTTCCGAGAGCAGCAGAAAATGGCCGAACAACTCCAGCACGACAAGAAGTCCAGCAAGGTAACGACATTCAATGGTGCGGCACCTGCGACTACTGATGCAACACGTGGTCGTCCCCGCTACCGATCCCGGGGCCACAGCCAGTACCAAAGTCGCAGTAGGTTCAGGGTCCGCAGGCCCTCCAAAGACCAGAAGCAACCACGTGGTCGAAGCCGATCTGGGAGCCGCAGCCTGACGCAGCAGAAACAGGCACCGAAGGAACCTCAGACCGCGTGGACGGAAACGCCCCACCATCACACCAGGAAGGCGACAGTGGTGAGTGGGTCAGCGCAGTTTCCCCCTCTTTCCTCCTCCCTTCCTTCACCTCCGTCAGAACAGCAAACAAATAAAACAAACTGTCTCCCACAGCGACGCTTTCACTCATTCAGACACACACACTCGCACCTGAGAAACTCCCTCACAATTTCTGCACCAAGCAAGAAGTGTGCGAAATGATAGAGAAAATGGCGACTGTTTTAAGAGCGGAGATGCAAAAAATGAAGGAAGAGATCATGGCTGATGTCAAGCACATGCTACAACAGGTCATACGACAAGCCATGACTGACATGAAACAATTCATCAGTGCAACTTTTAGCTCAACTTTCAGCCATCAAAACGACTCAAATCCGCATGACACTAACGCCACTAGAGAACCACGAAGGTCACACCCTTATGCCCGTCCGGCTCGTACAACAACACCTGCCCTCACCAGCGAGGCGGTACCAACCAATCATGGCCAGCAAACCTAAGAGGCGCACTACCACCACCTTCCGGGTGTGGCAATGGAATTGTAGAGGATACCGAAGGAAGAAGGGTTCCCTCACACAGTTCCTAGCCACACGTCTTCACCCACCAGACGTTATAACACTTCAAGTACATTGCACTCCCACACTCACTGGATACAATACATACACCGACAAGCATGACACCACCAAACAACCAGTAGCTGCCACCCTTGTGTCCAAACAAATCACAGTGATAGAGCACACGCTCGACAGCTCCCACATTCGGCATGCGCTCTAGAAATAGTACCTAGGAATCGATATGAAACCAGCTTGTTTTTACTTAATATCTACAGTGCACCCAAATCGCGACGAGACGACTTCGGACAGCTTTTTTAGGCCGCCAGTAAACAAGCCAAGAAATTTATTATTCTGGGAGATTTCAATGCGTCCCACCCAGCCTGGGGGTACCAAACAGAAACTCCAAAAGGCCGCCGTCTAGCCCACGCCATGAACCTTCATCAATTCACTCTGCTGACACAACCTGACAAACCAACCAGAACGGGTGACAGTGTGAGCAGGGATACCTGCCCTGACCTAACAACGGTCAAGGGGTTGACTCAATGCTCCTGGAACAATCTAATGGAGAATCTGGGTAGTGACCACAGCATTCTGGCCACAGAAGTGCAACTAGTGGCCATATGCAGCCCGGAACGTTCAATTAAAATAACGAACTGGGACACTTTCCGGCACAACAGAACCAAATCTGAACAACACGACCCGCCATCTCTACCCGAGTGGATACAACAGTTACAAGTAGATTTTAAAGCAGCCACTAAGCAAATTACTGCAGCAACAGAGACACCGGATTTGGACAGACATCTGCTCCATCTCTGGGATGCTCGAAGAGGCCTGACCAAACGATGGAAGAGGCAGAGGCACAACCGTAGGCAGAAACAAAGAATCGCCCATATCACAGCAGAAGCTGCAGAATACGCCACCAGCCTCACTAATAGCAATTCGCACAACCTCTGCGAGCGCCTTAATGGCACACTAAGTAGTTCCAAAACGTGGTCCCTCCTCAGAGCACTACTGGACCCAACGCACACAAAAACACACACAACGAACACAGTCCGCACTATAATCCGCAAAGAACTGATAAATGATGACGCGCTCCTGCAAACACTGCAACAAAGATATATTGCTACAGGCCACCGACCGGAGTACAAAGACTGTCCGCACGAGGAAGAAACCCAATTGGACGGCGATATTACAGAGACAGAAGTGAGAGCAGCCCTGCACGGCATAAGACGAAACACGGCGCCAGGAGCAGACGGAATTCACTATGCACTGCTACGCAACCTCGACGACCAGGCCGTACCGCAACTCACTGCATACTACAACGACAATTGGCGCAACGGAACGCTTCCACAGGAATGGCGACACGCCGATATCACCTTAATTCCGAAACCCGGGAAACCACTGTCCCTCCAAAATCTCAGACCCATTTCCTTGACTTCTTGTATTGGCAAATTCTTCGAGCACGTAGTTCTAAATCACCTCCAGCCTCACCTCGAAACGAACCAATTCTTGCCCAATACCTTATTCGGCGATCGACAAGGTCTGTCTGCACAGGACATATTCCTACAACTTAAGGAGGATGTTGAGAATGGTCCAAGTAAAGCTCAAACAAGAGCCATTCTGGCGTTGGACCTCAAAGGAGCCTTCGATAACGTCTCACATGACCTCATTCTAAACAACCTTGCACTCTCCCGATGCGGAAAGCGCATCTATGATTATGTCCGAGCCTTTTTATCTGACCGAACAGCCACCATTGGCCTAGGTGATATTCGGTCGGATATCATAAAACTTTCCGGCAGAGGGACTCCCCAGGGTTGGGTTCTCTCACCCACCCTGTTCAACGTGGCGATAGCAAAGCTACCGCCGCTCCTCGACAAACTTCCGAACGTGCAGCACGCCCTCTACGCCGATGATATTACAATCTGGGTGAACACAGGGTCAGACGGCGCCATTCAAGACGCACTACAGGAAGCCGTAAATACAGTTCAAGAGTATGCGACAGCCGGAGGACTCACATGAGCAGCTGAGAAGTCGGAGCTCCTGCTTGTATTAAAAAAACGGAACAAGGACGATATTCCGCCAGCCATCACATTGCATCTCAATGGCAGCCTTATTCCAAGGGTAGACAGACTACGTGTACTAGGACTTCACATACAACACAACGGGAAGGCCACACATACCTTACACGTGCTCCGCCAACAAGTTACCCAAATAACGCACATGATAAAGCGCATTACAAACCGCCCACAAGGACTGAAAGAAAAAGACGTGCTCCGAATTGTGCAAGCCCTCATAATTAGCTGATTAACCTACCACTTCCGCTATCATAATCTGACTCACACTGAGATACACCAGACGGACACCCTCCTCCATACAGGACTACCCCAACATGCGTCTACGCAGCTCCTACTACGACTGGGGGTGCACAACACCATCCGCGAACTAGTTGAGGGTCATTTTAACAGCCAATTGAAACGTCTGCAACGAACAATGCAAGGGTGCCACATTCTATCCCGGCTAGGATACGAAATACCAAGAAAACCACAACAGGAAAACCGCAAACTTCTTCCGCTTAGCATTCGCAACAAAATTCACGTGGCCCCAATTCCCCGGAATATGCACCCTGACCGTTATAAAGGTTGACGAAAGGCAAGAACACAAGCCCTGGCTCACCTATTTGGCGATGACAAATCAAACACTCCAGTCCTATACACCGACATGGCCCGCTACCCACAAAACCGTGCCCTATGTCTAGTCGTACTAGATAGTGCAGACATTCTGAGAGCTTTGGCCACGCTCAACACTGTGGAAAGTGGCACGACGGAAGAGGTTGCTATTGCCCTAGCCATCGTACACGCTTCAACCATGCCGGCGCCGGATGGACCTATCACAGTGGTCACTGATTCTCAGACCGCCTGCAGGACTTTGGCACAAGGGAGGGTGACACCCTACACACACTGTATCCTTACATCATTACACCCATCAGCGTTACACATGGTGCGTATCGTCTGGACACCTGGACACGCCTCTCTCCATGGTAATGAACGCTCTCATGCGGTAGCCCGAGAGCTCCCTAACCGGGCGCTATTGGAAGAGCTGTCCAACCCAGACGACGCACCGACAGAACTACTGAACTACACTGAAACTCTACAATATTACAGATATAGCAGGAGACACTTCCCTCCACCACATTATTCCCTTAATCGAGAAGATGCCGTCGCGGGGCGACAGCTTCAAACTAATTCATTTCCCTGCCTTTTTTATCTTCACCTCTTCCACCCCACACAATATCCCTCATACTGTCCCTATTGTGGAGCAAAGCCCACAGTATATCATTGCACCTGGGAGTGCCCACACCATCCGGGCTACTTCCCTATTTCTTCACCTTCCCCTTCCTCCTGGGAGACTGCGCTGACCAGCTCAGACCCGCAAGAGCAGCGACGGCTGATCCGGCGGGCACGCGGAGTGGCGCAAGCCAATGGGGCCCTGAACCAAGGGCTCCACCCTGCGAGGAAGTCGCCCAAACTCATGATAAATAAATGTTTTCTCTCTCTCTTCACCCCATGTGAAACTTTATGGATATATGGCATTACCTCAAACTTTCGCGTCTCCCTATTCTGACTCAACCCTCGGGGCGGTGGTATGGTGACAGATGACCTTCAACAACGACTCACAGCCGGAATAATTTGCAACCAAACTAATATAGTTACGGAATTCTAAACAGAAGCTACGCCCAACAAGCCAACGCTAGGGATGCGCAACAGGCAGTACACAGCAAAGTGCTTACTGCGAAGTACGAAATCCAAGCGCTTTGCGAAACCAGCAGGGCCGTCATGCGCGAAGAGCTGCGTAAAATGTTCCCTGCGTCACAGAGTGAAGTGGCCTCTATCACTGAAATTGAGAAAGAATAAGTTTAGCAGTCACTGGGAGATGCTTATGTGCAGCCCAAATCACCGCAGCTCCAGCCTGAACCAGTGACCTACGCCACCGTTATCTCACTTTTCTACAGCCGTGCCAGTACTCGGTAACGTCGCAGTTTCGTACCTTTACCAGAAACCGCCACCTATGCAATGTCCCGAGGCAGACTGCGAACCCAACGACCACCCGGTTTGCTGTTAAGTCAGAGAAGTGGGACACGTCTTCCGCCGATGCCAATGCCGTGAGTTGGGGCTACGCGCCTTCGCCGTCAACTCACGGCGTCCACAGCTTGGCAAGCGAACACTTCACATTGCAAATTACATTACTGCAACGCAATAAAGGCCCTAACGTCCTTCCCATTCGTCTCCACCAGGACCGTGTCACCCTACACTTAAAGGACCCTACAGGACCAGCAGGTGGACGGTCCTTAGGCTTGTATCCAGAAAACTAAAAGCAGTAATCGATGGAAGTTGCGCCGAAATGCCGCAAGTCCTCCGTCGCCGACGGAGACGCTGAAGAATTCTCCTCATCGACATAGCGACGAGACTACGTCACCCGAACGTAGCTACTAAGACTAGAACATACCAACTGGAGGACGCCTGATTGTCCTACGTGACATCACTAGGACAACGCGATGCAGCGGTGACCCGAAGCTACGCCATAACTGCCGCGGAAGAGAAATAATTGCCGACCTCGACGTGCTTCTCCATGCCCTAGAAGTCACCGATCTTGGAGACAATGCAGCCGATTACGCCGACGTCAGTGGATTATTCGCCTCCAAGTTGAAGAAAGTCAAGAATTCATAGGGCAGCCCTCAAATTCGGTGAGCGGGAGGGCACCTGATAACGCAGACTGGAATCTGCACAGCAAGAATTACTGTTAATGACCGACCCTTACCTTCGATCTTCGACGTTGGTTGTCCTCCAATAGTGCCCGCGAGGCGTAATTCTCAGCTTGCGCTTCCTGAGCCAACGCGGCACAGTCATATACTTGAAGTCCAAGTCGATAACGCTATTCAAAGACAAGGTTATAACGGAGCGCTCTGAGTTACCATAGCTGGAGTGTGCTTGAAAATTAAGTCAGCATGCAGCCTCGCCTTAGCATAATTGCCGTGGACACAGAGAGTAAGGCGTGGAAAGCGTCGTCGAAGGCGAGAAATATTTGCTACCCCACCAAATTTATGTCGCAAGCGGAATCGCTCGGCTGTATGGAAGAAAGGTGAAAGTAACGCCGACAAACATGGCATTATCGACAGCATATACAGGGTGTCCAAGCTAACGTTAGCCAGAGTCTAAAAATAACCGAATGCCACATAGCTCTACAGAACCAAGGTAATGTTGTTTGCCGTCTCTTGGAGATACTCAAATTATTCTTTTTTCATTCAGCCTAATCAAATAATTAGTCCTAATTAATTATTCAACTTTTCAAGTAAAATCACTCTAAAAGTGTCAATTAGAAATTGTAGAGCGATATCAAAAACTCCTCATACAGGTTTCTGCTGCTCAAACGTGCCACATGGTATTGTAGCACGTATTCTTGCACGTGGATGCCGGAACTTCTTGCCGGCACTCACGCGCTCCTAGTATCGAGTTTCAACCGCTCGGCCCTGTTCGTTGGCTGCACACTGCCCGCAAAATGCTTTTCTTTCGCGGCAGGGTGGAATCATCATCATCATCAGTCTGGTTACGCCTACTGTAGGGCAATGGCTTATCCCATACTTCTCCAACTACGAAGGGCAAGTGCTAATTGTGGCCACGTTGTCCCTGCAAACTTAGTCTCATCCGCCCACCTTACTTTCTGCCGCCCCCTGTTAGGCTTCCCTTCCTTTGGGATCAAGTCCGTAACCCTTAATGACCATCGGTTATTTTCCTTCCTCATTACATCTCCTACCCATACCCATTTCCTTTTCTTGATTTCCACTAAGACATCATTCACTCGCGTTTGTTCCCTCACCCAATCTGCTCTTTTCTTATCCCTCAACGTTACACCCATCATTCTTCTTTCCATAGCTAGTTGCGTCGTCCTCAATTTAAGTAGAAACCTTTTCTAAACCTCCAGGTTTCTAGTAAACTTGGGTAAACCTCCAGTACTGGTAAGAGACAGCTTTTGTACACTTGGGTGTGAAGGAGTTGTCGATAAATTCGATGCGCATCTGGCTCGATCGCCGAAAATGCACCGTGTAACAATCATATAATATTTCCGTATAACATGGCATTCCCATTGGAGAAAGGGGTCACTCCAACACTTAGTTGAGCTCTTTTCCTCTCCTGCTGTCATGTGGCCCCTGTTTAGCTTAGTCGGAACACTACGGCACAGGATGCGCACAAAACGCTTAGCGTTTAGAGTTACTGGAACACCGATGCATCGCAAACATTGGGAACACACGTCCTTAAATTGCTTCGATCCACAAACTCACTTAAAGTGGATGCAACAATCGCCGGCTACAACTTATTACTAAATAAGCCGCATGTTCCTAAACCAATTTGCTTGAAACTCATTTAGAAATGTTTGATTATACCAATACGTACTCATTTTGATTTCTCGCGCATGTATTGTCTGCCTCAGAGTAATTGAGCTCAAGGAGCAGAATCGTACTACATGCCGCAAGTGAATTATATAAAAAAGTTACCGTTGATTACGATACTCCCTAATACATTGGAGCGCAACTCTATACTTGTTTTCATTTCGCAATACATTGACTGGCGCGGACAATCCGACTCGTGCGGCATGTTCCAAATGAAGGGAAGTGTTGCATGTCTGCCTCGCTGATCGGAGACCGCAAGTGGCAGTACGTGGGTCCGATCACAGCAGCGGCCGCAGAGGGACTTCCGCTCATGCAGCACTTTGCTTCCATGTAGAAGACGCGTGCTACTCTGGCGCCACATCGTAGTATTTGGGGCAGCACCGACCGTCTTGCGCGGCACTACACTTTTCATCTGACGCTTTCGTTCCGCGAATGATGAGCAGGCTCTCGCCGTGGAGAAGTCATGCCACCAGTGTCAGCGGCCACGACACTTAAAGGAGCGTCACGTCAAGTTTTCCTCGCCGCCACTCGCCATCATATTTTGCCTTAGCAGCGACCCCCGTCACCCACGGTGGTATCACGGAATCACCTCAGCAGCTGATGCCGTAACGAGCGTAGCCCTCCCTCCTCTGAAGCACAGATGAGAAAGTTGAAGCTTGCTAGCCTTACGACCTTCTAAAAAAAAAACACACACAATTGCTGGCTTCAGAATTCTATATGATTTAGGAAATTATGTATCGCGCTCATAATATATATCTTACATGCAATGTATTTTGCCCCATGCTGGGAAAATAGCGCTGGTGCCTCCAGCGCAAATAATTTCTATCCGAAATGACATATCCGAAGGAAGAACTTGCGAGGAAAATGTTAGTCATTTTTTTTTGCTGCGCTCATGGCACTAGCCCCTGCCAACAAATGGTCTGCATCAGAAGACGAAGCGCGGAGTGTCATGTGCCTTTCACGTTGTTTCAACAGCACAGAAACACACTGAGGTCTAATACAAAGGCGAAGTCTGGCGCCAGTCAATTTCAACCCAAATTTATTTTCATGGAACATTGAATATATACACACTGACACACTCGGATACGTGTAAACCACAAATAAGAGCGCGAAATAACAAATAATGGTGAACAGCAGTAGGGACGCAACTCAAGTTGTCAGTGCGCTTGACCCACAGCACATCGCTAGGATGCGTTCGATTTTATCGCTAGGATGCGTTCTATTTCGTTCTTGTATTTCGAACTATGAAAACGAGCATTTCCAAATGCAATTTTGTACTGGCGTGCCTAAATTACAGCTCTTGTTTTATCATACCAATGGTTCGCAGCAGGCATGCTTTTCTTATTGAATTTGCGGAGTAGAGCCACACTCCCTGCAATGAATGGCCGGGAAACGCTTGTTCCCGTTATGCACGTTAAACTTGTGTTCCTGCAACCTACATTGAAACGCCTACTTATCTACACCACCTATTTGAGGCCACAAGTGAGTGGCACATAAAGTCTCTGGCACACAATTCACAATCCGGTTTGTGCCCCACACTCCACCATATGCATTTCTTATTGGAAAGCTGAAATTTTGTAGTCAGAGAAAGCAATCTGTTGTTCCATGCGGTACGTGATGCGATCGGTGTCCCGTAGAGAGCAGTTCTTTAATTGGCATAATTACAAATCGTAATCTTGCGACGACTTATGGTCTGAAAAAATTTAGCACATATAATAGGCACATTCTAGTGACAATAACAATGTGTGAGCGAACTGTTGCTCGCGAAGAGACCAGGAAGACACGCTCAAGGTCATGTGAGGAAAAAGTGGGTGTGAAGGCGGCGCCACATCCGTTTAATATCCACGAACTCGCTCAATTTTTGTCATTCTAACACTCAAGGCCAGCCTGAATAATGAAGGACATTATGCCACCCACTGCGAATTACAACCATCAATAAAGAAAAGTGTGGCATGGTACTAAATATTTCACAGTGTGTCCGAGCCAAACTGCACACTTCCTGCCTTCTTTTGGGGAGCAGTCCGATTTGAAGGTAGAAGGCTAATAATGCGTTAGCATTTTTAGGGTACTTCACACACTTTCCGGCTGCTGTGTCTGTAACCGTTTTCCTGCTTACCTCTGTCGCTGGGTAGCCGAATGGGTTGCGCAACGGCCATGTATGCTGAGGCAAGAGGATGTGAGACTATCCATCGGATCAACTTGGCTCACTGAGGAAATGGGAATGTGCGGCTCTTCAATGAACCCATTTGACGCTTTCAAGGCGCAGTGTAGATTCCGGACTGCGTTGGACTGCGGTCATTCAAAGGAACCTTTGGAAGCCGACTTGGGGCACTGATAGGTGCCACTCGCTCAGCGCTAGTCTCCAATGAGCCTCTTTGATGGCGCTTTATTTGACTAGGTATGTGGCACTGGACATCTGCTGCAGTAAAATGATTCATACGACGCTGGGCAGAATCGAGCCTGTGTCACAAGGGTTCGTCAAAGACCACAACGCGACGCTTGAATACACAATGCGACGCTTGTAGGCTGCGGCATGAATCAACTGGGTGTGCGCTGCTCTTCAATGAACACCTTTCCTACTTGTGTGAACGAGTATGTGCCACTGAGTGGGCGGCAAACGAGGGCACAATTCTCAACGTTCCCAAGCCTAGACTCGCCGCGCTTGGAAGCTTTCTCGGCAGCTCCTTTAGATATCGCAGTGTATGCAGAAAGAAGCGCGAGAGAGGAACGCTGTTGCCGCAACGCGCGTTTTTCACCTTTCGCATGCACAGAGCGTCGTGGATTTCGCATTGCTACGCGCAGGCGTTGTAGTGGAGCTGCTAGATGGCGTGAACTGCCACATGGCTTGTATTCGGAGTAAATATTAGCAAGAACAAGCTACAGTATGCGTATGCTACAGCAAAAATCCGGAGGCCACTAAGCACATCCCATCTGAATGCCATGACATTCACCCAATGAGAACAGGCAGCTAACCTACACCATCCAGAAGCGCTTGAATTTAAAGTAGACGGAAGTACCAACAAGGCAGCAGTCAAGATACACAAGAATCGTTTGGAGTATTGGTGGAGGAAAAAGCAGGCACAGATGTATAGGATGGAATGACGTTACAGTCATAAAGGGCACTACCAGATAAGTTTTGAGGACGTGAACAAGATTAAAGCGATGTGTACAAAGTTGTAGAATTTAAACACTATATAGCATACCTGAATAGCTGAAGCAGGCTATGTTACTATTTATCACTGCTCCGTTTTAAACGCCCCGCAGGGGCGTCTGCGCAAGCAGGCGTTTGGTGTATTGCGGCACCACGTACCCTAGCACACGAGGGTTGGACCCTCCCGCGTGTGCCTTGGCTCCCGGGGTTGGACCCTCCCGTGTGTGGTGTGTGGCGTGTGGTTGGACCCTCCCGGGGAAAGGGGGATCCTGGGGGTTGAGCTGATGCTGGGTGTTTGGACCTTTAAGGCCCCCCGGCGGAGGCAACACACCCCTTTGGCCTCTGCTTCACAAAGACGGCACCCCCGGACTGACCCACCCAGGGGAAATCAGTAGTTGCCTTTTCCTGTCTCTTTCTCCCTACAACCTTTGTCTTTTCCTTACTTTCCACCTTCCCTGTCTCCTTCTCATTTCTTTATTACTTCCGACCTTCCTGGCAGCAAGGCTTAACCTAGTGTGAGTAGCCAACCTTGGTTATATCATATTGGGTTATAGCGGCAACGTACAGCTGGCGTTTCCAGGCCCTATTTTTCAGGCCCTGCTGCGTCGCCTTGTTGGACTCCGTGGTGGGTGGCTAGCGTTGCTGCCGAAAACTACACATCCACACATGGCTACTTCCTTCCCTCCACTACCTGATCGCCCTCAGAAAAGAGGGCGCACCGATGAAGTATTCCAGTTTTTTGGCCGCCAAAAAGAATCCTTCCCACGTTTCCAAGTCATTCATTCTGCAAAATCGGATAAACCAGTACGAACAATCTCACCCTTCCTTGTTTTCAAGTCATTGACTGAAGTCTTTGGTCCTGGTTATAAGGCGTCGAGGATGGCAAGCGGTGAACTCCACTTGGAGCTCCGCGATAAAAAACAATACGAAAAATTGTTAAAACTAGTGTCATTTGGGGAAACCCAAATAGTTATAACCCCGCAGCGCACGATGAACACCACCCGTGGTGCTTTCTCTGACGATGACTTGATGGAGCTCACTGAGGCTGAATTCTTGGAGGGCTTCAGTGACCAGAATGTTATCAATGTTAAACGAATTAAAATGAGGCGAGATGGAAAAGAGATCAAGACGAAACACCTGATACTCACCTTTGGCTCAAGTGTCCTTCCCGAGTCCATCGAGGCCGGTTATATCAAACTTCGTGTTCGACCATACGTTCCCCATCCTCTCAGATACTTTAAGTGCCAACGTTTCGGCCACAGTTCACTGAACTGTCGAGGCCGGCTGACCTGTGCCAAGTGCAGTGACAAAGAACATTCCTCCGAAACGTGCCAGAACACTCAACATTGTGTTAATTGTGCTGGCGAGCACGCCGTGTACTCGCGGTCGTGCCCGTCCTGGAAAAAAAAAGAAAAGGAAATAGTTACAATCCAAGTCAAGCAAAACATAGCTTTCAAGGAGGCACGGAGGCGAGTATAATACCTGCCCAAGAAAACCTTTGCAGATGTGGCGCGTCAGGGGGCAGCGTCGCAATTGCCTCCGGCGGCTGTCCGACTCACAAGCAGTGAGTCGGCAGTTACGCCTTCTGCCCCCGCAGTGGTTGCAGCTAGCGCTGCTCCGTCAACCGACGAGAAGGGACCATCGACCCCGAAAGTGGGCGTAGCCGAGACTGCCTCAACTTCCCAGGTCCCTTCCAGCGCTGGCAACGGCCGGCGCAGCCAAATCCCCAAGGGAGCCCGATCGACCTCCGGGCTGGTGGGGGCAGGGGTCTTGCCCTTCAAGGCGGGACCCTCACTGGTAACTTCCCGCTCGCAAGAGCACGTGTCCAGCGCCTCACAAGAGGCAATGGGCACATCACCTATCCCCATGGCGCGCCAAGCGCCTAAGGAGCGGCGAGGCTCCCTCGAACGCTCCAGAAAGGGCAGAACTCCCGTTCCACGGTCTCGAAAAAGCTCTGTAACCTAAGGCATCACCTCCGTTTCCATACCCACAGCACTTATTTACTTCCAATATGGATACACAAATAATCCAATGGAACGTCAGAGGTCTTCTTAGGAACCTTGATGACGTACAAGAACTTATCCAAAAGCACAATCCAAAAGTGCTGTGCCTACAGGAAACACACTTAAACCACAACACACAAACTTTCTCCGACCGTATGTCAAGTTTCGCAAAGATCGCGATGATGCTGTCGTATCATCAGGCGGTGTTGCCATTTTTATTCATAGAAGCATTTCCTGTCAGCATTTACAGCTACAAACGCCCCTTGAAGCAGTGGCGGTGCCAGCTGTTCTTCTAAATAAACTAATCACCATTTGCTCGCTTTACGTACCCCCGCACTTTCAGTCATTTATAGACGAATTGCCAGAACCTTATGTTGTTCTTGGCGATTTCAATGCGACAGCTCCCTGTCGGGCGACTCTAGTATAGACGCGCGAGGACCTCTTGTTGAACAGTTCCTTTTTACTTCAGGTGCGTGCTTGCTAAATAAGAAGAAACCCACTTATTACAGTCTTGCAAACAATACCTTTTCTTCAATTGATCTGAGCTTAGTTTCCCCGTCTATACTGCAAGAACTTGAATGGGAATTTACGAATAATCCCTACGGAAGCGACCACTTCCCTATACTATTAAGAATACTTAAAGAAAATGAATATCCACCACAGGCTCCTAGGAGGAAGGTTGACACAGCAGACTGGGAGGAATTCCGAAAGTTAACTAGTATATCATGGGATGACATGTCTTCTTTAGAAATCAATGCTGCTGTGGAGTACTTCACAGCGTTTGTAATAGATGCCGCATGTAAAGGCAAACGTGAAGTAAGTGGCTCGGCATGCAAACGGCATGTCCCCTGGTGGAACGATGAATGCAGAACCGCACATAGGAATCGGAACAAAGTGTGGGGGTTGCTACGCGCTTCGCCTACTGCAGAAAATCTTGTCAACTTTAAGAAAGTAAAGTCCCAAGGCAGGAGAACCCGCCGACAGGCTAGAAGAGAAAGTTGGGAGAAGTTTTTATAGAGTATAAACTCTTATACAGATGAGGCCAATGTATGGAACAAGGTAAATAGAAATATAGGGCGACAAGCATATTCGCTTCCTCTGGTAAATACACAGGGCGATACACTGCAAGATCAGGCAGACTCAATCGGGGAGCACTTTGAGAGCGTATCAAGTTCAAATCGTTTTTCGCAATCCTTCCTGAAATATGAACAAATAGAAGAACGTAAGCCATTAACAAGAAAATGTCGTGAGAATGAGCCTTACAACCGTCCATTTAGTATTGCCGAATTGAGAGCTGCCCTGAGCGCATGCAAGCGCTCCGCACCAGGATCTGATAGTCATGTATAAAATGCTCAAAAACTTACACAATGACACGCAAGTTACACTGCTCACACTTTTAAACACTATCTGGGATGCAGGGTACCTTCAACCACGTGGAAGGAAGCCATTGTGGTCCCTGTTGTGAAACAAGGCTAAGACCCTTCCTTAGTGGCAAGTTACCGCCCGATAGCCGTCACAAGTTGCATTTGTAAGGTGTTTCAAAAAATGATAAATCCGCGACTCATTCATTTCCTTGAACAGAGCAAAATGCTTGATCCTTATCAGTGCGGCTTCCGAGAAGGGCGCTCCACAACCGGTACGTGTTGAAGCAAACATCCGGGACGCATTTATACATAAACAGTTCTTCCTATCGATATTTCTCGATATGGAAAAGGCGTATGATACAGCGTGGCGTTACGGAATCCTAACAGACTTGTTAGAAATGGGCATCCATGGTAATATGCTTATCCTAGTAGAAAGCTATCTGTCCAGTCGTACTTTCCGGGTTAAAGTCGGCAATGTACTTTCGCGACCTTTTATGCAAGAAAGGGGTGTACCCCAAGGAGGCGTGCTCAGCTGCACACTCTTCATCGTGAAGATGAACACGCTTCGCGCTTCATTACCACCGGCAATCCTTTATTCTGTCTACGTGGACGACATACAAATAGCTTTCAAATGTTATAACCTCGCAGCCTGCGAGAGACAGGTACAGCATGGCCTGAACAAAGTCCCAATGTGGGCAGACAAGAATGGATTTAAGATCGATTCTACCAAAACCTCTTGCGTTCTTTTTACGAAAAAGAGAGCAATGATCCCAGATCTTTGCTTTGAACTATGTGGACAGCTAATACCCGTAAACAAAGAGCAGACATTTCTAGGTGTATTACTAGACTACAGACTCACTTTCGTCCCCCATATTAAACATCTCAAAGAAAAATGTCTGAAAACAATGAACCTAATGAAACTTCTAGCCCATACTTCGTGGGGTAGTGACAGGAAGTGCTTAAATAATCTCTCTAAGAGCCTGATTCGTTCACGATTAGATTATGGTGCCGTGATCTATCATTCTGCGGCCCCGAGTGCGCTAAAGATGGTAGACCCTGTTCACCATCTAGGTATCCGTTTAGCCGAAGGAGCTTTCAGAACAAGTCCCGTACAAAGTTTAAATGCAGAATCGAATGAGTGGTCACTTCATAGCCAGAGAACATACATCAGCCATACATATTTTCTGAAAGTCCACTCAATCCCCCAACATCCCTGTTTTAATACCATTAATGACATGACATGTGCTACACTCTTTCGCAATCGTCCGTCCGTAAGACAGCCTTTCTCGCTGCGTGTGAGGGAGCTTAGCGAAGAAATGCACGTTCGACTCCTCGAGCTTCGCCTAATGCATCCAGCCAAGCTGCTACCTCCTTGAGAGTGGCAGCTGATACAATGCGATACATCTTTCGTGCAAGTTACAAAACACGCTCCAGAGATTCAAATCCAAATGCATTTCCGGGAACTCCAGCACAAATACTCCTGCACGGAGTTCTACACAGACGCATCGAAGTCACACGACGGGGTGTCCTATGCAGCCGTCGGTCCATCCTTCTCGGAAACCGATGTACTGCATCCGGAAACTAGTATATTTACGGCTGAGGCGTACGCACGGCTGTCGGTCGTAAAGCATATAAATATATCAAAACTCCAGAAATCAGTTACATATACGGACTCCCTTAGTGTTGTGAAGGCCTTGATGTCATTCTGTAACCACAAAAATCGGGTAATTAATGAACTCTATTTCATTCTGTGTAAAGCGTATATAGGAAACGTGCATGTCATCATATGCTGGGTGCCAGGTCATAGGGGCATCGAAGGCAATGTTCTGGCGGACCAGATGGCCACGTCAGTTGCATCGCATTCTAATAATCCCACCGCCGCGGTCCCTTTAACAGATCTGAAGCCCTTCTTACGGAGGAAACTACGGAACCACTGGGAACGCCTATGGGACGCGGAAACAAATAATAAGCTCCACGTGATAAATCCACAGTTAGGATTCTGGCTTTCCGTAACAAAATCACGGACAGATGTCCTATTCTGTCGTCTAAGAATAGGACACAAATTTGGCACACAACGTTTTACTCACCGGAAACGAGCCTCCAACCTGTGGTAGATGCGGGGAGAGGCTCACCGTCCTGCACGTCCTTCTGGAGTGTCGGAAAGCCGAATCTGAGAGAAAGAGACATTTTTCATTAGCATACCGACAGCACATTCCTCTACATGCTGCAATGCTTCTTGGTCCAGAACCGCTTTTTAATACTGACTCAGTCTTAGGTTTCCTCAGAGATGTGGTCTTACATGTTATTACTCCCATGCATTCGTAGAGACTCCTCTCTCCAGAGGATGCCACTGCGATAATTGTTTTGCATAGCACATGCCTCCAGGCCCTTGTGTTTCAAGGGCTCTAAGGAGGCAGTAGTGCTCTGGCATTTCTTACAATCTGATATATTTTACCTATCGTTTCTTATAAATGCATCTAAATGTTCATAGTGCAAATCATATGTCATCCCCATAATTTTATTATACAGATTTTACGCACTTTAAAGCATATATTTTATGGGCCCTTTACAGCCACGTCACACCAATTTCATAGTAATCTTAAGTACACTGCAAACCCATTACCACAGACATGGCGTTTTTTGGCCATACCTGGCCCTTGCTCCATGAAACCCATACATCATCATCCGTTTCAAACGGGATGTCAATAGTCATCGAAGCCTGAAAGAGGAGTCTTGGTGCGGTAAACAACTGCATACATAACTCGTTTCAGCAATGGCAATATGTTGTGTTGCTGCTATAATTCAATGCTAAGCTCATCAATAAAGGGAAAACTATTACGTGAAATGCTAAACGCATTGCTGTCGAAAGTCAACATGAGGTAGCGTCTACCGATTTTTCTGTTCAACAATAGTAATGCATATAGTTGATCGTTGCCCTAGTGTGCTGCACATCTGACAGCGCCATTGCGAAATTGCACTTCTCGGACCATATAACGCAGCGAGCCTGGGAAGTGAAACTTTAGGAGTTGCAGCAGAATGACTTGATCTTCTTCCTAAATTCATGCACACGTGCTCTTACATATGCGTCTAAACTGATCAGCCTACTTAACAAGATTAAAGAAACCGCGTTTCAATGCCGCTTATGACCTCACTCCCACGTTTTACATTGGTTGGGTCCCTACATCACTCTAGTTACATGCTCTCGAGGATGTGGCGGAGCGTCTATCGCAGTCCTGCCGACGCTTTTAATTTTGACGCAAGCAGGCCGCCAGATTCTCCGGGCATGTTAGGACATTGTTGGCCCCTCATCTCCTCGCACAACGGTGAACTAGCTAATCATATATAATTTACAACAAGCATAGCAATGTTTGTGTATGTTTAGCGTGCCTTGCTGTGCTGTACCCTTTTTGTGTAGACTAAACTCTTTCCAATTATTGCTTTGCAATTCTGATGTATTTACAAGTTAATAAGTATGTATTTGAGTTCGTTGGAACGTGCGTGATGATTTGCGTCGGTTCGACATTTATTTCTTTTTAAAACATTGCAGATGACACAGCTGACATTTCTAGCTTTTGTGCAGATCGGCCTTTGCCTGTAGATGCATGCTTTGACAAGTTTTTCAATCAATCTATTCATTAATATTACACTTTTACAATTGGAGAAATCATTAGAGAAAGCCAAGTACAACGTATGACAAGAAAGGTGGTAAAACGTACAGCATGCGTGTGGCCCTCAATTTAGACGATGGTAACAATGATAATGGAGATGAAATTGATTCAATCGGCAGGCACTTGATGTGGATGCTAGGCTGAAGAAAATGGCAAATGTCCAGGATGAGCTTCCGAAAAGGAGCGTAAAGCTGAAAATTAGCTCTATATCGAGCGTAATGCACGAGAGGTGGTAGGAAAAATGGCTCGGAGCAGCCGAAGAGAAACTTAACAGGGCCGCCACTATGAACGAAAATGGTAGGGCCGATGCCACGCCAGCTCCAGGCGTGACCGGAACGGAAGCGTTGACAAAGTGCGTAGAATGCGTGGAAATTCCGAGTGCGGAACCCTAAAGTCCGAGTAGGCAACCTCGAAGGAGGGCCGACTACCTGGAAGCCATCATAAAGAGAAAACAGGAGGAGTCAAGTCTCCATGTCACACTAATTTCGCGGGAAATCATGAGAAAGATAAGGAGGGAGAGGCCTCCTTAGAGAGTGAACAATTGATAAATGCCAGTCACTCAAATCTCATGCACGCTAAGAGATAAATGTGGAGCGGGTGAAAGACGACCGAAGAGAGGATGTAGAGACGTTTCTAAGGCGGGCAATGGGCTATGCCATTCCACAGAATGCACAGGCATGCAACCTTGTAATATGGGGTGGCGTATATGGCGAGACGAAAGGGGAGGGGACAAGCCCAGCGTTTGGCGAATGGTGTAGACATCGGCGGCTTGCGCGAGATGTCCCCTGTTTGCAGACTGTGGTTTGCACGGTGCAGGAAGTACTAACACGTGACACTTACGTACAAAAAGTAGTTGCAGCCACTAAAGAGGCTTTTTCGCGGGTGAGCAGAGAGAAGGGTTCCGATGTTGGGGAAGTCAACTGGGAAGTGCGAAAGTCTGGTGGCTTTCAACGAGGAAGAATTAACTTTACTCACTGGTGTGGTATCCGTAACTTCTGGTTTCGGTTTTGGGTTGTTACATCAGGGCGCCACTCAGCGCCAAACGCTGTAAGTGCTTCCTGTAAGTTGCCTCCTCAGAAATAAAGATGCCATTCTTTGTCTGGTCCCCAACTGGAGCAGTCCGGCTCTTTACTTGCGGCGCTGCGCGCCCCGGCCGTTTAGGCCTCATGCGGTAACCCTTCCGTCCGGCCGCCCCGTCGAAGCTACAACAACGGGCTTTGACAAGAAGTAGGCTGGCAACTTGATGGTAGTGCAACTACAATTTTCGTGGGTGGACGCGTGCTCAAGAGGCCAGGATAAGTGGTAATGACGAAAGACCCGTAGGGAAACCTCAGACGACCATTACTGGCAACAACAGCAAAAATAGAAATGAAAGAATTGGCTCGCTGTGCAATAGGTTACATAAAAAATTTGGACATTAGCACGCTGGGACGGTACCGAAATTATCCTGCTGGGTGACATGAATGTCCACATACAGTGTCTAGGCATTTATACCGACAACAACGTGAACTTAATGCTAGGTCTCTCTGGTGAACGCAACCTCATTGTTCTGAATGCGGGGCCTAAATGCGATGGCCAGATCACATGGGAAGGCAGAAATAAGGAATCGGCGATTGACTGATGCCTGATAATCTACGAAATTTAGGGTAGGTTGAGAGAAAGAGACTTCGATGAGGAAATGTGTAGCAGTATACAGTGACCATGGGCTCCAAATTTTGGAAACTGGTTATTTAGTAGGTAGAGAGAGAAATGAACTAAGAGGGGCCTGTTTAATTTGAACGCTCAACAAGCGAAAAATATAGTCACAACAGTAGCGAAATAACATGGAAATTGGCCGAGGAAGGAGTGGGCATACAGTGACTTTCTTATTCCTCTCGTCATTAAACTTAGAAAGGAGAACCAACACGCTTGTTGGAAAGAAAAACGGTTGTGTAACAAGGACATACGTGAAGCGATCAATGAGCGAAGAAAATATCTCTAGAGCATACGCAGGCAAAAAATGCAGTTGCCGCAGGATGAACTAGAGCGAAAATTCAAAATGCACCGAGGGCAAAAAAAAAAAACTATGGATCATATAGTTGTTGGCGCCAACGTTAAATGTTAAAGTGAACTTAGGTTGGCAGAAATTTGTGAGAAAAATAAGGCCGCGCCTAGAATATTTTACAACCACATAAACTTATGAGCTAGGAAGTCGAGAACACAACACCATATTCTGGACGAAGATGGAAACAAACTGTAAGTGGACGCGGCAGTAAATGAGAAAATTATCAAGTGAATAATTTCGAGGCAATTGTGAGGTTGTTTTCGATGAACAAGAGCATGAGGGAAAACTAGACTGGAATGGAGCTGTTACTGAGAAAATGAACGGTCAGAAAGCTGTAGAGAAAATTCCTAAACGCACAGCCACATGTATAGAGGAGGTTCCTCGTGGGCTGATTATTGAGCTAAGACTCAAAAAGTAAGAAAGATATGTTAATGAGGTAGAAAAAAGCTTACAAGATGCCGGACAGTTGAGAGTTTGGAATGAATTTAATTATATAACTAAGCGGAAAGAGAATTTACTCGTATATATGTTTGATCCTTACATCGGTAACACATGTAGCAATGGAGGCAGTCAACTTAGAGCTGCAAGTACGGGCACAAAGTAATAGAATTTTCGCAGAACTTCACAATGACTTCACAAATGGTCGGCGTTTGGATGATACCTTTTGTGTTCTCACTTAGTGTATAGAAAAAATACCATTACACTTGGCTTTCTTAGACATTACGGCAGCGTATGACAGCGTAGACCGGAACATTTTGTGGGATATTCTGGAAAACGAAGGCATAGGCAAAGAATCTAGACAGGTTTGATGGAGATTTACCGAGATAATACAGTTTACTTTGATAAGAAAGGCATGACAAGTGAGGAGGAAGCCACCAAAAAACTGATAAAGAGGTGCCCATTATCCCGACAGCGGCTTATGAGCGAGATGATTTTTGATGGAAGCAATATCGGGTTTAAATTCTCATAAATACAAGCGGGTACAGTAGTAGAGCAGCAGGTTCAAGGTTTGGTTTATGCGGACGAGACTGTGGTGCTTGCTAACAAGCAAAGGGATAGGCAACGTCTGGCTGATATATGCGCATCATAAGGTGATCTTTTAAATAAAATTTAACGTTAACAATCATGTTCTATGGTGTTCAATAAAAGCAGTGAACAGAAAGTGTTAATAGAGGGAAAGGAAATATCCGAGTAAAAAAATACAAGTACCTTGCTATATGGATAAACGAAGGGGATATGATAACTGTACCAGGAGCATCGGAAGACGTCGGCGTTGAATAGTCAACGTTGAAGTCCGCGTTGAACAGCTGTCCACAAACTGAACGATGTTGAATTTGAGGATGCGACCTGAGCAACGAGGTCGCATGCTCGAGGTGCATGCGATTGTTCAGGTAGTGTGTTTTAAATGCATCTCAACCTCATTGGTTGAGTTTAAGCGAGACCATCCACTCTAATGGGAAGTCAAGATGAAGTCTTTGATTACGAAGTCGTTCGTTACGATTGCGAATAAAACACTTTTTTTCGCTATATACACACTGGCAGCTATATATATGCCAGGTTACGCCGTGATACCGCGTACATGGCCTCACGAACTTGGCAGCGCGAAGGAGTGGACGGCGTATTGCTCGAGTGCTCTCTTTCTCTTGTAGGGGTTGGGGGACGGACTTCGGGATGAAAACCAAACTTGGGAGGGTTTATTTTACATTATTTACAAGGAGTTAAGAGACGAGTAACAGTCGTACAGTCATTACGGGCCGGCAGCAACTCGGACGCTGCGGCCCGCGGCAAGAAGTTCGAGAGAGGTGAATCAGGGAATCAGGGAATGCTCTGGTCTCTCTGGAATGCTTCGTATAAACCCTTCGAGCACTGGAAGTCGCGTCATGTTTGGCCAATGGGAGAGTCCGCTCACATGACGCCATTTTCAGCCAATGGTTGGCGCCCGTATCGCGTTGTCACACCCGGCGGCCCTCTGCGGTCTTGCCTCGCAGACTTGCAATGCGCGTCTTCCAAGGCGGAGAAGGGGGGGGGGGGGCGCTCATGCTCCATTGTACGAGGGCCTACCTGCTCCCGGTGGTACGGCTCCGCAGTGGTGGCAAATGCCTTCTTCAAAGGCGAAGAGGGGTGACGATTGGGCTCTATTGTCCGAGGGCCCCTTCTAATCCCGGCGGCGTACGAACTTGTTTGCAAGTGTCCTGCCTCGGGAATGTGGCACCCCTGCTTCTGCATTCCTCAATTAGCTGTGCTGCGATTTGAAGTGGTTTGGGGAACTCGAAGTAGCCTCAGGAAACGGTGCCCTATCCAACAGCTCGTCCTCGCCGAGGTTGTTCTGAATGGCCGGTGAACTCAATTCGCTGGCCATGAGGAACGCTGAAAGAACCTGCAAGGTATTGGTGTCGAGCCTCGAATGACGAACTTCGGTATCCTTGGCCCTGGAGAACAGACGTCAAACAAACAAAACAACACAGCGCTGCACCACGTGCAAGCGCAGGCTCTTCAACCCTGACTCGCCAGGCTATTACTGAGTCAAAATGAACCCTGATCTTTTATTTCCTCAATTTTGACAAAACAGCTCCAACCACCCTTCCAAACAGCCATCCATTTCTCCTCGAATGCCGACAAGACCAGAGTACTATTGTTGTTGCAAAACAAAGTGTCGTTGACGATGCAAACAACAAATGAAAACAGCTGAACATAACTTAAGTGGCCTAACTACACGAACAGCATGTTTCCAATCTATCGCAGTGGCGTACTTATCGCACGTATTGCTGCCACCGAACAATCTGGTCAACCTCACAAGTACGTAATCACAAGCGCACTAGCCTTGTGGTCACTAAACAGAACGCGTACTTGCGTTGTAGGCAAACTTTTCATTTACGCTTACTCACGTTTCTTCCCTGAAAGTCCTACAGGACACGTGACTTAAATGAACAATCAAACTTGCGGGACTTACACACTCCGCAGAACCCTTAAATTAATGCGTCTTTTAATAACTCGTTCCACTTACTTATCAGAAGTCAGAATACGGCTGCCCTCAACACACACGAGCAACCCAGTCATAAATCTGCTTCCTTCCGTCCACACAGGACACGCGCTAATGGAACTAAGAACGCTTCTCAGTGCAAATCATGCACTCACTGAAAATCTACTCGCCTAACCTTAGAAAATTCAAAAACACTTATAAAGAAAGAAGGTTAAATAACACACGCGCTTTACCATAGGCCTTTCGACGATAACCTTGACCTTCAGGTTACTCACACACACAAAAAAAGCCTATCCACTTATTAATGAGCATCTCGCGAGACTAAATGTTTACTTAAAACGCATCTTTAAAATCTCGACCTTTTCAAACGAAAAGACAAACAAAGCTCAAACCTTACACATTGAAAGAAATCCTAGTTTCAAATTGCGAACATTATCCGATGCTCAAAAATAAAACAAAATAACACGTTTTACTTCTACGGAAGCTCTCTTGGCCTCCCTTTCCAAACGCTTATATCTGACTCACTTTTGAGTCGTACCCGAGGTGGTCGCGGTTTCAAAGCTACTCTGGCTACCGAGAGACAACAAAAGGGCTGATTCACTATCAGCTCCTTCAAGACGTTACAGTCCCCTGCCAATTTGCGTCCTCGCGCCCCGCTTTCAACACGAACTCGATCGACCGCGTCGCTACTCCCCACCTTGTCTCGTCCTGCCACCTTGCGTTTCTTCGAACTGCACGCTGAGCTATGAAAAGAACTACGGAACGACGAGGAGTTTAACAGCCTCGTGCCCTTTGTCCGCGTCCGTGCAGAACATGCTTCGCGGTCCCCCTTTGACCGGTGGCTTGAACGTTCTGGATGCGTCAACATCGTCCGTGACGACCGCACCTTTTTCCTCGCGCCCTGCCCTTTTGGGTTTCTCGCCATCTTCGGCGGCGCTACATAAGTTACCGTCTTTCGGTCTTTACCGCGCTTCTTTTTACGGCGCTTTCTCTTTGCACTCGCCTTCATGTCGCCTCGTGCGTCGTGCTGGCCAGTACACATTTCGTCGGCCCGGATCGGTCTCTGACCCGCACAGTCTGAGTGATTCTCACTTAAATCAACACTCTCTCTGCCTCGACTGGCGGACAGCTCAACCGACTCTGGAACAATGCAGCAGGCTTTACTCGAGTTAGACAACTCGCACTCTTGCGAACTGCCCTCTGCTACATGGCCCAGCTCACGCTGTGCATCGGCACACAGCCCGTCGGTATCGGTCGCTGTCTCACGCGCACAGTCCGAATGATTAATAACTGAACCATCCCTATCTAGGCTATCTAGACTGGCGGAGAGCCGCACCGATCCCTGAACAATGCAGTTGTATTCTCTTGAGCTACACAGCTTGCAATCCTGAGAATTACCCTCAACTGCATCGCTCAGCTCGCACTTCACTTCTGCACGCACATCTGGCTCTACATGGGTGCTCGCTTCTGTCAGATCAGAAGTACCCTTTTCTTCGCTAGCAACCTCGCTAACATTACCAGCGACGCACACACGCGGTAACTGTGTCAATTTGTTCGCAGCTGGCCTAGCTGTCTCCACAGTCATCTGTTGGCACAGCACCTCGTCGCTCTCCTTGCGGCCTTTAACGGCCTCTGTTGCCACCAAGGCATCGTTAGCAGCTAGCCTTTTCCCTTCACTTATGAATCGGCAGCCAATCTCACAGGCACTACTCTTCTCGTCGGCTTTTGGCGAAAATCTGCTAGACACTTCCTCATTCTTTCACTCTGTACTTCCTACAGAATTCTCAGACAGCCGTTGTCTCTGTGCCAATAACTGATCACAATACTGTATCTCTTTGATCAGTGCTGCCTTCTCTCTCTCATACTTTTGCTCAAACTCTCGCTTACGTTCCTGATACTCACGTTCACGACGCTCACACCTAAGAGTAAGTTCTTGAAGGTCATGCTTCCGTTCATTCTCGCGTTCTTCACGCTTACTCTCACTCCTAAGTTCACGACGCTCCCGCAAACGTTCACGACGCTCACGCTCCCATGGCTCCTGTATCACCTCCCAAGCAAGCTCAATGCTTTTGTCATCATTGCCACTATCGTTAATCGCCTTTATGATAGCTGGCGTTTTCATCCGTTCGTCCGCCTCAACTCCCAAATCGTCGCACACCAACAAGTCTAACCTCGTCAACCTTCTAAGATCCATGGCAGCTGCCCCGACAGGTGGTTCAAACTGTTTTCCTTAATTAATTTGTGCAAACACACAATGCATCAAACTCCCGATTCCCAAAACTATCAAAATGAATACACAACATTTGAGCCTGGCGAACCAAAGGAAAAAACCACGCGCTCACTTACGGTTGCAGCACCCTGCCATCCGGTTCATTTGTCCGCTGTTCCCGGTTCCTCCGGACTCTCTGGGTCGAAGGCTCGCTCTTCTTCGCTACTCCCAGTTTCTTCGGACCTCTTTCGACGAAGGCTCTCTCTTCTTCGTTCTTCCCGGTTCCTTAGGATCTCTCTCGACGAAGGTTGATCCGTAGCGCTGCAACCAGCTGTTGCATTCGTAGGCGATCTCACCGCTCTCAACCAGATGTAGGGGTTGGGGGACGGACTTCGGGATGAAAACCAAACTTGGGAGGGTTTATTTTACATTATTTACAAGGAGGTGAGAGACGAGTAACAGTCGTACAGTCATTACGGGCCGGAAGCAACTCGGACGCTGCGGCCCGCGGCAAGAAGTTCGAGAGAGGTGAATCAGGGAGTCAGGGAATGCTGTGGTCTCTCTGGAGTGCTTCTTATAAACCCTTCGAGCACTGGAAGTCGCGTCATGTTTGACCAATGGGAGAGTTCGCTCAGATGACGCCATTTCAGCCAATGGTTGGTGCCCGTATCGCGTTGTCACACCCGGCGGCTCTCTGCGGTCTTGCCTCGCAGACTTGCAATGCCCTTCTTCCAAGGCGGAGAAGGGGGGGGGGCGCTCATGCTCCATTGTACGAGGGCCCACCTACTCCCGGTGGTACGGCTCCACAGTGGTGGCAAATGCCTTCTTCAAAGGCGAAGAGGGGTGACGATTGGGCTCTATTGTCCGAGGCACCCTTCAAATACCGGCGGCGTACGAACTTGTTTGCAAGTGTCCTGCCTCAGGAATGTGGCACCCTTGCTTCTGCATTCTTCAATTAGCTGTGCTGCGATTCGAAGTGGTTTGGGGAACTCGAAGTAGCCTCAGGAAACGGCGCCATATCTAACACTCTCTGTGTGTGTGCGTACGCGTCTCGCCAATGCTGGAAATCACGGATGCATGCACACCTGCATCGTTCAGTCACACACACACACGCGCATGGGCGTGTCCTCGGAATGATTAAACTGTTTTGCGAAAGGCTTATTCGGCATTTGTCTCCCTTGGTTCTCAGTGGGGGTGGAGGGTAGTCGGGGCATGGGGGCAGGTATAATCGAGGCCATCGCGCGGGCAGCATGAAGACACATGCGGTTGACGCCGGTAGCGGGATGTCGGTGCGATATCTTCTTATTCATATGGGCTGCCGTTGTGTTCGTGTTTTGTCTTACACTCATCGGTCCTAATAATGCCGCAATATTGTAAACACACGAGAAGGCAATGCGATTCTTCCGCATGCCGGTGGCGTCTTTCCGTCGAACACGAGGTGGCGGGTTCGGTTCCCAGCCACGCGTAGCGACCGCTTTTTTCCGGGCACGCAGTGTGAGAATGCCTGGATGCACGTTAAAGAACCCTGCAGATGGTTGCAATGACTTCGCAACCTCGCCACTATGCGATGGCTCTATAGGTCGTGAGTTGTATTCGGATGTTATATGGCACGTAGACTGTGAAGTATCACAGGGAGGTTCTTTTTTTTCTTCTTATGTTGATATTTGGCTGGTTTCATCAGTGCCTTCTCCACCTCCAAATAACGCCCGTGGGACAGATAACGTAAATGAAAATAAACTTCACTGCATGCTGTTGAGCTCTCTAACTAGGAAAAGAGCTTCATATGCGGTCAATGACGTTCATAATAGCAGTGCTTGAGCATTCAACATGCCTGACTGTTGGGCAAATCAGTCATGTTTGGTTTTAACAGCTTAATTGATTACTGCTACGCTAAAACCTGTTGATTTTTAGCCTAAGTAGAGCAAAATTATTTATGTAAACCTAAAGCGAAAGTCCTGGTAGGGTTCTAGAATACTTAACTTTAACCAGACTGCACCGGTTTAGGATGTTCGGCCCATTCACATACATTTTCTTTTTATAGCTTCGGACAGGGTTATAGCAATAGCATGCGACTGTGAGAAGCTACGGCATATACCATCCTACTCTGCTGTTGTATCAGATCAACAGATGCGCAGCTAGTGAAAGACCGGGAGGCAAGTTGCATAAATATTTTCCGTGGGCCAAGAATATAAGCCGCTGTCCACATCGCCACTTTCAGGCACTCTTCATTTAGGTCTCTGCAATCAGTGAGTAAATGAAGTCACATCCTCAAAGATTAGAATAAAGGTGGTTGTGTTGCTTCCTTGTGAATTGTAAGCAAATACGCTTTGGGCTATTAACATACATTGCCACAATACTTTTGGTGCGGGTGGCAAAAGCTTATATTATCTGCCAAACGTTTGGGATCGAGCAGCGCGGGAAGGGAAACCCCACCTCATGTCGGTCCTTGCTGTCCAGCACTGGCCTCCCCAAGACGTCATTTGCAGGTGAGCTACCTAGGGGAAAGCTATCGTGTTTTTCTTATACTTATCTTATATAACTGTGGCCTACCGCAAAACTAACTACATCATAAGGAACGACACAATGGTAGTCAAAACAGAAGGGAAAAGCGAAAGAGGAGAAAAAAATGATGAAACCACAAACGACAACTAGAAATGAACGAACGCATGACGAATTTCCAAGGAAAATCTACGCTCTTTTTTCTAAACCTATTGAGAGAAATTAAGTTGCCGCGAAGGACGCAGGCACTTAACCAAGCCAGATCGCTCGTAAGAGACCCAAGGTCTCGCCTAACTCCAAAGTTTCATGGCAGGCCATGCTTCTAGCTCCGAAAACCAAACCATGGCAGGAGAATTTCTTATGTGGATCGAAGCAGCTCCCTAATGGAGCATACTTTGCTGCCTTCTCACGTGTCTTGTCTTCAAGTACCCCCACATTGGCGTCATGCATATGTTCTATGCCTCTTAATATGAGTAGCAATGCACTGGAAAGGCCGACCGCTGCTCTCGAGCTACTGGGCCGCATGCGTAAATTACTAATGTGATACTTGCAGTGACCGACACTCAGTCGCTCAAGGTTTTGCAACAGTAGCATTTCCTATTAAATTACCCGAGGTAATGTTTCGATCTACATCACTGAACATCTAAAACTTTTTTTACGCTAGTGTGAAATAAAAACCGAAAAAGTTACGTACGCAAATAATATTTAACATATAAACATCGCACAGATTGAAGAAGAAACGAACCTAAGTAACCATCGTAAACGTAGGCCATGTGACTTTGTCTTGAATTGCCGCTCTGAAAGTAAATATTTTTTCCATTTCTCCTTTCCCCAATCCGGTGTACAGCTGATGGGATACAAAGCTGTTCCTTTCAACTTGTAGACATATAATTCCTCAACGTATAAAACTACTACTATATAACTCGTTAGCCCTTTCTCAGTTATCCTACGCCCACCTAGTATGGGGCACAACAACAACGAATCTAAACAGACTGTTCCTAATTCAAAAGAAGTTTATGCGAATAATTGCAAACGTCCCATATGATTCTCACACGCAGCAACTCTTTAAACAGTTTAAGGTTATAAATATCCATGATTTTTATAATTATCGTTTACTCCAGACATACTGTTCGGCCACAAAAAAGAACAACTCTTTTTACAGCGAGATTACAGAATAAAGAGAAAATATTGCCGTATACCCTACGCGTCACCATAATATTTGGCACATACCTACACCTCAAAACAACTATGCGAAACAATCGATCGCTTTTGCTCTCCCAGCTCTGCTCAATAATTTTGCCAACAAATCTGTAGATGTGTCACAGTTGTCCAAAAAAACAATGCGAGATCAATTCCTGTGAACTACGATGCATTTATTTATGCTTTCGTATATTTTTGCTCATTAATGTGAAGTTTTCTTTGGTATTTTGCAAAATGCGTATGTTCCATTTTGCAATCATTGTCCGTGCATGTGTATCAAAGCAGTCATTTGTACGAAGATTGTTTCATAAGTACTGCTGCTGCTGCTGTGTAAAGGGGCAGCCACCTCGTCAAGCTACTAATCTCAGTAGCTTTTTGTGGCTGCTCCTTCCTTGTGTATTTGTTCAAGGAGAATAAAATTCAATTCAATTCAATTCAATTCAACTTATCCTCCTTACTCACAGAAATTCTCATCGCTTTTACTGCTTAGTTGAACTCCTGTAGCGCATGTTACGCATGATTTTTTATGTAACGTAACGAAAGCTCCCTTTCTTCGGCTTACAAAACATGTCCGCGACAGGGTCAAGGTGGTTTGAGTGGCTGAAAAATCAGTTTTTGCAGGAGTATATCAGTATATGTAGCAGTAATTCTAGTAAACGCCCGTCTTCTAATGCTCTGTCTACTTTCACATAAACAGCGGCGCAGAAGGAGAACATGTCACTCCCGATCCAATTAAACTTCGCGTGTGACAAGGATGCTTATCTTCCATTGTTTCATCCAGGTATTGCGACTTGGTTTGATATTTTCGACCTACAAGAGACTTAATGCTCTATAGCTCGCGTCTCGTTACAGGCGCTCTGGAATATGCAGGCTCAGATAATTAGTCGGCTATGCGATAGCACTGTCGTTATTACGTCAAGCGCATTTTGACCTGTCAGGATATCTGAAGTGCTGAGCTTGCTGAACGTCGAGAAAGAATTGACAGATACAAGACTAAGGCCGCCTAACCTGTTTCCACGCCAGCTTCAAAGCACAAAAGGATAAAATAATTGGTACGACTAAGAAGAATCGTATACTGCGATTTTTTTGCTGACCTGTCATTAGAATGACTCTCATGTAGTCGCGATCTGCTTTTCCTGTGAACCATTTTTCTTGACGAAGTATTACTCCCCTCAAGAAGAACTAAGACATAGCACGTAACGGGCAGGGAATAGAAAGCACCCCGAAACCAGCCTACTTATTTACGCTGTTTTTCAGATGCCCGAGACAAGAATAGTATTCATTGAAAATATAATAACCTTCGCCCCGCGGAATCAATGGCTGGTTGTTCACACGAGAATTATTTTTCAAAAAGTTTCCCTAGATCTCAGTGCCGCTAAGGTTTTCTGAACATCGTTCTGCGAGAGCAAATTTATTGAACGGAATGCGCCCGATCCTTATCACATCAAAGAGGCGTTTTCTCTGCGTGTTGTGCGCTTTGTTTAGCGAAGGTATTGGATTCCTTTCGCTGAACGTGCATAGTAAAGCTAAACAAAGGACCGTTCCAAAAATACTTACAGGCGCTCACTGCTGTCATAGGTAAGCCTAGATTTTATACCTGATAACATTCTTTCTATTGCTCCTTGTGCATAGTTCACTTAAAGAAAACGTTATTTTCTTACGATTAAATTGGCGAGTATAGAATTCGTCATTTATTCTGCATATATTTAAATGTACATAAAACTTGTCCCCGATTATAAAATACTGAAGTGACATTTTTTACAGTACCTCAAGAATGCTAGCGGGTACTACATAGGCGGAAGCGGAAGGCGGTAGAAGTACGAAATACACGCTAGAATGCATTTGCAAGTACGTACACATAAAACATACAATGCAGTAGTTCACATAAAACATACAATGCAGTGAGTGGGCACGGCGAAACCGAAGGGATCATGCCGCTCATCAAACGATTTATGTTCCTTCCCCAGGTTTTGCTGTTTGTCAGCGCCGTTTCATCGACTACAGCAAATTCGTCGACAGTGCTCCCAGTGTGTGACGTGTACGACAGCCGCTCCTCTTTTCCTCACTTCCTATCTGCCGACCTACATCTGCGCATGTTCCATACTGCGCACGCCAAACCACCGCCTGTGACCACATCGGATTGGGATATAAAAGACAGTCCGCACCATTTCTTCGTCAGTGGGCACGGCGAAACCGAAGGGATCATGCCGCTCATCAAACGATTTATGTTCCTTCCCCAGGTTTTGCTGTTTGTCAGCGCCGTTTCATCGACTACAGCAAATTCGTCGACAGTGCTCCCAGTGTGTGACGTGGACGACAGCCGCTCCTCTTTTCCTCACTTCCTATCTGCCGACCTACATCTGCGCATGTTCCATACTGCGCACGCCAAACCACCGCCTGTGACCACATCGGATTGGGATATAAAAGACAGTCCGCACCATTTCTTCGTCAGTGGGCACGGCGAAACCGAAGGGATCATGCCGCTCATCAAACGATTTATGTTCCTTCCCCAGGTTAGTTTGTCTGTTTCTACATTCCGCAGTAGCGATATTACATTGGTGGTTTTGCCGTGCCCACGGACATGCTTGTCAATTGCTTACGACTGTTTCTGTGTGTGTAAATTGCTTGTCTGTGGAGACATTGAAGAAAACCCAGGACCCACAGTTGAACAAATGTTTGAAAGCCTTCAGTCAGGGCAAGCAAGCATATTAACTGAGCTAACTGGTATTCGGGAGCGTCTTACATCGAATGAACAAGCCGTCACCACTCTTAATACACGATTGAATGCAATCGATAAGCTACTGCTAGAAATTAGCAGAAAAACCTCCCAAATTCAAACACTAGAAGACAAAATTCGGTCTTTAGATCAAGTAGTTATGAAACAGAACGAAAAAATAGCTGACCTTGAAGACCGCAGTCGCCGATCAAACTTGATTGTTTTTGGCGTCAAAGAGCAAGACGATGAAGATGATAAAACGTTACGAAAATCGGTCATTGATGATATCTTTTCAAACAAACTGCAGCAATCATGCAAATCTATCGCGCGTATTCATCGTCTTGGAAGACAGCCAGGAAAAAGACCAGTTATCGTATATTTCCAAGACTTTTTGGAAAAAGAGGCCGTTTTTCGAAACGTGCGTAAGCTTAAGGGTAGTGGTATATCTATCCAGAATGATTACAGCAGGGAAACTCTGAGAAAACGAAAACTTCTTTGGGAAACTGTCAAACGGGATGTCGAAAATGGAAAACGTGCTTTTCTTATCAATGACAAACTGAAATCTGATGGCTGCGTTTATGCTTGGGATGACAGCACATCTCAACGAGTTGTCGTGAGCCGCGAAAACAAGACTTCTAGTAATGCGTGACAGAACACGTGCGCCATTTCTAAAATCTTGCGAGTGCTAAATTTCAATGCCAGAAGTATAATAAATAAGGTAGAACAACTTGAATGCCTTCTTTTCAGATACGACCCCCATATTGCAATTATCACAGAAACCTGGCTGCATGATGGCGTTAGCAACGAAATACTGGTATCACCATCACATAAGATTTACCGTCGGGACCGTGGATCGAGGGGAAGAGGTATTGCGGTTATTCTAAAAAGCACGTTTTCAGCAGAAATACTTCCTCAGATCGAAAACCATGAGAGTCTGTTTTTGAAAGTTAATTGTTGGGGACATGTAGTTCTGGTATGCGCGGTTTATAGGTCACCATCATCCCCTCCCGAGTTCTTGTCCTCGCTGCGTGACTATATGACTGTGCTGAAACCCCAGAAAATTATAATGGCGGGCGATTTCAACTTACCCGCAGTTAATTGGCTGCACAGGCCCGAGATGCAGCTGGCCGATAGCCCTCTTCTTGACATAATGTTTGCATGTGACATGAAACAAGTTGTGCTTGAAAACACGCGTGTCAATGCTGATACTGGTTCAATTTTGGATCTTGTATTTCTTAGCAAAAATATGACAGAGCTCGATGTCCGAGTGGAGGAGGGCATATCGGACCACAAGCTTGTGCTGGTCAGTAGTAGGCTTGATAGTTGCGAAAGGCAGCATGTTAAGCCCTGCAAAACTGTTAAAGACTTTATTAATGCCAATGAGCAATCTATCCTTGATGAACTTTGGAAGCTGGTTGACAACTTACCAAAAACTGATGTTACTTCACTATGGCATGCGTTTGTGACCTGCGTTAACTACTGTATTGATGCCTTCGTGCCGACAAAACGTATTAAACCACAACGAAGAAACCCATGAATTGACAGAAAAATTCTGCATATAAAACGCAGATTAAAACGCGCCAAAAAACGCCGGAACAAAAATTCTGAAGTTATTAGCCACCTACAAATCCAGCTTTCAGACGCATTGTCTTTTGCCCGTCAAAAATATTTTTCCACTACTTTGCCTAATTACATAAAAACCAGTCCCGATAAATTTTGGCGATATCTTAGCAGCACAAACACACATTTGCAAGAAATAAGGCAACGCGACATTGTGATCACCGATCCTCGGGAAATATCTAACATAATGAATGAATATTTCTATTCTGTGTTCACCCGCGCTGATAGAGCCATGGAGGCTCCTTCTTCTCTGTGCCAAGTGTCGGACTTCATATCTTTTGAAGGCGTGTTTTCCTTATTGCTTAATGTTAAAGAAAAATCTTCTGGGGGACCGGATGGCATACCAAATTCTTTTCTTCGCCGTTACGCCGAGCCTGTTGCACACATCTTAACAGCTGTCTTTTCTTTATCTATGACCACAGCGATTTTACCTGATGACTGGCGTGTGGCTCGTGTCATTGCAGTTCACAAGAAGGGTGATCGCCTAAGCATTGAAAACTATCGTCCCATTTCGTTGACATCCACGTGCTGTAAAACACTAGAACACATCATCGCTCATTATATAACTAATTTTCTTGAAAGTAATAACTTGCTCTCCCCATTTCAGCATGGCTTTCGAAAGAAACTGTCGACATCTACGCAACTTTTAACAACTATTCACGAAATCGCTCTAACGCTTGATTCTTCCGGACAAGTTGATCTTATCTTCCTTGATTTCAGTAAAGCGTTTGATCGCGTCCCTCATGGTAAACTTCTTGAAAAACTTACTAAGCTCGGCCTTCCTGCATTTATCATCAATTGGATAAGAGCCTACCTTTCAAACCGTAGCCAGTTCGTAGACGTTAACGGCCATGCTTCTACTTTATTACCAGTCCCGTCCGGAGTACCTCAAGGAAGCGTACTCGGCCCGATCCTTTTCCTAATCTATGTTAATGATATAACTAGCACAATTCATCCACACGTTAACATCAGATTGTTCGCAGATGATTGTCTTGTCTTTAAAGAGATTACTTGCCGTGATGATCAAGTTCACTTAAACACTAGCTTAGCCAGACTTCATGAATGGTGCAAGACCTGGTCTATGACCCTAAATGCTGACAAAACTGTCTTACTTCGTGTCACGAACAAAAAGCAACCTATCGCATTTCCATATTGCATCAATAATACACAAATAAAGGAAGTCTCTGAATATAAATATCTAGGCGTAACGATTACCAACACTCTATCGTGGTCGAAACACATTGCGAACGTTTGTGCATCTGCCTCTCGAAAGCTTGGCTTTCTGCGTCATAAACTGAAAACAGCACCTTCAAATTTAAAACTTCTAGCATACAGAACTTATATATTGCCAAAACTAGAATACGCCTCAATAGTATGGGACCCGTATTACATGAAGGATAAGCATAAGCTTGAAATGGTTCAGAGGCGAGCAGTACGGTTCATTTTTAACAAGTTTAGGTCTACTGATTCACCGTCAAAACTAATGACCGAAAACAATATCCCTACTTTAGAAGCACGAAGAACTGTGGCACGACTAAAATTTCTTTTCACGATGTACGACAAGTCGCTTGAATTTAATGGACGAACATACATTCAACCTTACCTGTCACGCGCGTCTCGACACCGTCACGCTCACAACTTGCTCCCTTTCCGTGCACGCACTAACCTCTTTAAAAATTCATTCTTTCCTCGTACAGTTGTTCAGTGGAATGATCTACCCTCAGAAATCTTCTCTGCTGATAATTTTGAGCAGGCACTACTCATGTATTTTGCGCAATGATATGGAATGTTATTTTCGCCCTTCTTTTATTCATGTTATCGCCTATGCAAGTGCATTTTGTTCTGAGAAGAACTTGTTATTTTGATGTGATATTGACTATCCCAGTGCATTTTTATTATAGTATGAATATCGTCCTTTGCAATACAAAAATGCCAACTTGTTACTTTTTTTCTTCGCTCTTTTCCTTTTCCTGTTCCATATGTCTAGCACAAGAGCATATATTATTCTTGTCCTACATGAGTGTTTGCGGAAATACGCCCACCTGCTTGGTCTGTATAGACTGCAGTATGCACAAATAAATAAAAATCAAAAAAGTGTGCGCTTTTCAGCAGTTCAGCAGTTTTATATCGCCAGCACTATCATTTTGCGAAGCTTTCGCCAGATAAGAAATAACGCATATCTATTGGTAAATAATAACTAGAAGCTGGCATTTCATGCTTCAGTCAATCCTAGGCTTTCGGTTCGGTTCGTGTGATGTTCTTATAAGCTGCTAAGCGCAATTGTTCGTAGGCATTAAGGAATAAATGTAAACCGTCAAAGAAATATCTTCCACGCAGTGAAAGACACGACACAGCGGGCCACTCACTACTGACTGCAAGGAGTTACTCAACCGTTTAATTTACGAAAATATAAATTATACGAAGCAGTATATACACTGGGTTCGGAGAAGCATTATACATTCATGGATAGGCAAGTGCAGGAAGCTGCCGCAAACATGGGCAGATTTGATAAGAATTATCGTCGAGGTAGTCGTGCTTCATCGAACGTCAATGACATACCTCCAAGCATCGTTGCATGCACATCGTTGTAGTTTATTAATTTTTGTATATAGGTAATTGAATTCGACCCCTCTGCATCCAAATACACAATTAAACAAAGGGAGGAGTGCTACTGCTGAGCGTATGTGTGACCCGTACCGAATAATACAGGGTCCCGAATGGACCTCGCGAATGTATGAGCAGCACTGAAAAGCACTTGACAGTAGTCTCCAAACATTCGTCCTAACCGCAGCAGTTTTACAATGACAAGCACAATCATTCTTCAAAACATTCTCTAGATAATAAGTGACGCACATATATTACCTTTCCCAAATATTACTTACAAGCTGGCAGTTCACGCTTCAGTCAATCCTAGGCTTTCGGTTCGGATCATGTGTTGTTCCTATCAGCTCCGAAGCGCAATCGTTCGTAGCCGTTACCTTTCACGAATAAATACAAACCGTCAAAAAATTAAAAATTCCACGCAGTGAAAGACGCGGCACAACGGGCCACCCGCTACTGACTGGAAACAGTTATTGAATACTTTACCATACGAAAATTAGAAATCAAACAATGCGGTGTATACACTCGGTTCCGACAAATAGTTTATATTTATGGATGTCAGGCAAGTGCAGGAAAATGCCAGAAATATGGCCAGCTTTAATAAAGATAATTTTCGAGCTGTGTTTGCTTTATCGAATGTCACTGACGTATCTCCAAACATCGTTGCATGCATTGCTTTATAGTCCATAAAGTTTATATAAATATGTATATATTTGATTGAAATCGACGCCTCTGCATCCAAATACACAATTAAACAAAGGGAGGAGTGCTACTTCTGAGCGTATGTGTTACCCGTACCGAATAATACAGGGTCCTGAATGGGCCTCGCGAATGTATGAGCAGCACTGCAAAGCACTTGACAGTAGTCTCCAAACATTCGTCCTAACCGCAGCAGTTTTACAATGACAAGCACAATCATTCTTCAAAACATTCTCTAGATAATAAGTGACGCACATATATTACCTTTCCCAAATATTACCTACAATGTGGCAGTTCACGCTTCAGTCAATCCTAGGCTTTCGGTTCGGATCATGTGTTGTTCCTATAAGCTCCGAAGCGCAATCGTTCGTAGCCGTTACCTTTCACGAATAAATACAAACCGTCAAAAAATTAAAAATTCCACGCAGTGAAAGACGCGGCACAACGGGCCACTCGCTACTGACTGGAAACAGTTATTGAATACTTTACCATACGAAAATTAGAAATCAAACAATGCGGTGTATACACTCGGTTCCGACAAATAGTTTATATTTATGGATGTCAGGCAAGTGCAGGAAAATGCCAGAAATATGGCCAGCTTTAATAAAGATAATTTTCGAGCTGTGTTTGCTTTATCGAATGTCACTGACGTATCTCCAAACATCGTTGCATGCATTGCTTTATAGTTCATAAATTTTATATAAATATGTATATATTTGATTGAAATCGACGCCTCTGCATCCAAATACACAATTAAACAAAGGGAGGAGTGCTACTGCTGAGCGTATGTGTTACCCGTACCGAATAATACAGGGTCCTGAATGGGCCTCGCGAATGTATGAGCAGCACTGCAAAGCACTTGACAGTAGTCTCCAAACATTCGTCCTAACCGCAGCAGTTTTACAATGACAAGCACAATCATTCTTCAAAACTTTCTCTAGATAATAAGTGACGCACATATATTACCTTTCCCAAATATTACCTACAAGGTGGCAGTTCACGCTTCAGTCAATCCTAGGCTTTCGGTTCGGATCATGTGTTGTTCCTATAAGCTCCGAAGCGCAATCGTTCGTAGCCGTTACCTTTCACGAATAAATACAAACCGTCAAAAAATTAAAAATTCCACGCAGTGAAAGACGCGGCACAACGGGCCACTCGCTACTGACTGGAAACAGTTATTGAATACTTTAACATACGAAAATTAGAAATCAAACAATGTGGTGTATACACTCGGTTCCGACAAATAGTTTATATTTATGGATGTAAGGCAAGTGCACGAAAATGCCAGAAATATGGCCAGCTTTAATAAAGATAATTTTCGAGCTGTGTTTGCTTTATCGAATGTCACTGACGTATCTCCAAACATCATTGCATGCATTGCTTTATAGTCCATAAAGTTTATATAAATATGTATATATTTGATTGAAATCGACGCCTCTGCATCCAAATACACAATTAAACAAAGGGAGGAGTGCTACTTCTGAGCGTATGTGTTACCCGTACCGAATAATACAGGGTCCTGAATGGGCCTCGCGAATGTATGAGCAGCACTGCAAAGCACTTGACAGTAGTCTCCAAACATTCGTCCTAACCGCAGCAGTTTTACAATGACAAGCACAATCATTCTTCAAAACATTCTCTAGATAATAAGTGACGCACATATATTACCTTTCCCAAATATTACCTACAATGTGGCAGTTCACGCTTCAGTCAATCCTAGGCTTTCGGTTCGGATCATGTGTTGTTCCTATAAGCTCCGAAGCGCAATCGTTCGTAACCATCACCTTTCACGACTAAATCCAAATCGTCAAGGAAAAAAAATCCACGCAATGAAAGACGCGGCACAACGGGCCACTCGCTACTGACAGGAAGCAATTATTGTATAGTTTAACTTATTAAATTAGAAATTATGCGAAGCAGTATATGCACTCTGTCCGTAGAAACATTTTGCATTCACGGATGATAGGCAAGTGTAAGAAGCTGCCAGAAATACGAGGAGTGCAATTAGAGATCATCGTTTGCATAAGCTTGCTTTATGAAACGCCACTGACGTATCTCCAATTATGTTTGCATGCATTGCTTCATAGTTCATAAATTTTATATGAATATGTATATATGTCAATGAAATCGACACATCTGCATCCAAATATACAAATAAACAAAAAGGAAGGAGTGCTTCTGCTGAGCGCATGTGTTACCCTTACCGAATAACAATACAGGGTCCCGTATGGACCTCATGAGTATATCAGCAGCACTGAAAAGCACTTTACAATAGCCTCCAAGCATTTGTCCTATTTGCAGCAGTTTTACATCACCAGCACCATCATTCTCGAAAGCGTTCTCCACGTAAGAAATATTGCATATCTATTATACCTTAGTAAGTATAAACTATAAGCTGCCCTTTCATGCTTCAGTCGGTCCAGGGCATTCCGTACGGTAGGCGTGGTTTTCCTATACGCGCCGAAGTGCGATTTTTCATAGCGATTACCTTTCACGAATAAATCCAAACCGTAAAAAATTAAATTCCGCGCTATGATAGACGCAGCACAACGTGCCACTCACTACTGAATGGAAACAGTTATTGAATAGTTTAACATACGAAAATTAGAAATCAAACTATGCAGTGTATACACTCGATTCCGATAAATAGTTTACATTTATGGATGTCAGGCAAATGCAGGAAAATGCCAGAAATATGGCCAGCTTTATATAACAATAATTTTCGAGCTGCGTTTGCTTTATCGAACGTCACTGACGTATCTCCAAACATCGTTGCATGCATTGCTTTATAGTTCATAACTTTTATATAAATATGTATATATTTGATTGAAATCGACGCCTCTGTATCCAAATACACAATTAAACAAGGGGAGGAGTGCTACTGCTGAGCGTATGTGTGACCCATACCGAATAATACAGGGTCCTGAATGGACCTCGCGAATGTATGAGCAGCACTGCAAAGCACTTGACAGTAGTCTCCAAACATTCGTCCTAACCGCAGCACTTTTACAATGACGAGCACAATCATTTTTCAAAACTTTCTCTAGATAATAAATGACGCACATATAACCGTTCTCAAATATTACCTAGAAGCTGGCAGTTCATGCTTCAGTCAATCCTAGGCTTTCGGCTTGGTTTGCGTGTTGTTCCTATAAGCTAGGAAGCGCTATAGTTCGTAGCCATTACCTTTCACGAATAAATCCAAAGCGTCAAAAAAAGAAATTCCGCTCAATGAAAGACGCCGCACAGTGGGCCAGTCGCTACTGACTGGAAACAGTTATTGAATAGTGTAACATACGAAAATTATAAATCATACCATGCTGTATATACACTCGGTTCGGAGAAATAATTTACATTCACGGATGTTAGGCAAATGCAGCAAAATGGCAAAAATATGCGCCGCTTTAATAAAAGTCATGTTTGAGGTGGGTTTGCTTTATTGAACGTCAATGACGTATCCACATATATCGTTCCATGCCTTGCTTTAGAGTTCATAACTTTTACCTATATATGTGTATATTTGATTGAAATCAATACCTCTGCCTCCTTATACAGAAAGAAAAAAACAACAACCAGGACTGCTTCGGCTTAGCGTATATGTGGCCCTTGACCCATGAAGTTCATTCGGGACCTTGTCCCAAATATACCTCATAAATTTATCAGCAGCACTGAAAAGCACTTGACAGTAGTCCCCAAACATCCGTCCTAATCGCTGATGCTTAATATCGCAAGCACAACCGATCAACCTGCACACACGTGGGAAAAAGCATACCAACGAAGAATTGCGCGAATAAACTAATTCTTCCCTCTGTCTGTAAATGCGCGTTGAAAAAAAGACTACGCTTAAAACTGGGCATTACGAATTTTCTTTTGCGCTTGTCCATTTCCGTTTATGCGTGTTAATCGCAATGAAAATGTTTTTTCGGCGACCCTGTGGTGTGTATACTTTCGCTCACGAGTATACGCATTGAAGGAAGTATCCGTGACGCATTTTTCTGCTCCGTATTTCTCAATATAGAGAACGCGTACGAAACCACGTCGCGCTACGTATTCTTGAAAGATTTGTCCGAAATGGGCATCCAAAGCAATTTGCTAAATGTAATGAAGTCTTTGCCCAATTGCACATACCGGGTGAGAATCGGCAATGTACTGTCACGTCCATTTATACATGGAACTGGCGTACCTCAGGGAGGCGTGCTCAGCTTCACGCTCTTCACGATCGTTACCCGCAGGGGCGTCTGCGTCAGCAGGCGTTTGGTGTGTTGCGACACAACGTACACAAGCACATGAGGGTTGGATCCTCCCGCGTGTAGCCGTGCGCGGCTTAGCCGTGTCCGGTGAAAAGGGGATCCTGGGGGTTAAGTAGATGCCGGGTGTTCGGACCTTTAAGGCCCCCCGGCAGAGGCAACACACCTCTTTAGCCTCTGCTTCACGTAGACGGTACCCCCGGACTGACCCACCCGGGGGAAATCGGTAGTCGCCTCTTCCTGTCTCTCTCTTCAAACCTTCGTCTTTATCTCTCACTTTATGATCTTTCCTGTCTTCTTCTCTCTTCCATTCACTTCCTTTGTCCACGGCGGCAAGGGTTAACCTTGTGTGGCTATCCTACTTTGGGTACACCATATTTGGTTATAGGGACGGCGTGCGGCTGGCGTCGTGCAGGCTTGAACACAAGCTCTGCCGCGTCCCCTCGTTGGGCTCTGTGGTGGGGGGTCTGCGCTGTTGCCCAACATATACATTTTCCTATGGCAGCCTAAGCCTCTATTGTTTATGATCGGCGTCTGAAGAGATGCCGCGTCCCGGCAGGGGCGTCTGCGTCAGCAGGCGTTGGTGTGTTGCGACACCACGTACCCGACCACACGAGGGTTGGACTCTCCCGCGTGTAGCCATGCATGGCTTAGCCGTGTCTGGGGAAAAGGGGAACCTGGGGGTTGAGCCGAAGCTGGGTGTTTGCTCCTTTAAGGCCCGTCGGCGGAGGCAACACACCTCTTCGGCCGCAGCTTCACATAGACGGCACCTCCAGACTGACCCACCTGGAGGAAATCGGCAGTCGCCTTTTCCTGTCCTCCTCTCCAATCTTCGTCTTTCTCTCCTACTTTTACATCTTTCCTGTCTTCTCTTCACTTCTTACTACTTCTGTATTTCCTGGCGGCAAGGGTTAACCGTGTGTAATATATCCTGCCTTGGGTATATATATATATCTTAGGTTATAGCGGCGATGCATGGCTGGCGTCTGCAGGTATTTTTCCAACCTTGTAGCGTACCCTTGTTGGACTCGGTGGTGGGTGGCCACCATCGCCGGCGAATGTTCCTTTTCTATATGGCAAATAACTTTCCTCCGCTACCTGATCGCTCCCTGAAGAGGGGGCGCACCGATGAAACATTCCGTTTCTTCATGCAGCCAAAACAATCTTTTCCAAAGTACCATGTTGTACATAGTGAGAACGATAAGAAAACAGTCAGAATGATCTCACCATTTATTGTAGCGAAATCTCTCACTGAAGCAATTGGCCCAGGCTCTAAAGTAACGAAGATGGGAAGTTGCGAAGTTGTCGCGGAGTTCTTGTCGCGGAGTTCTTGTCGAACTCCGTGACAAAGTGAAGTATGACAAACTGTCGAAAATTGTAGCATTTAGGGAAATTCCCGTCTCAGTGGACCCACACAGATCAATGAACACAGTGCGCGGGGTCTTCTCAGAAGATGACCTCCTTGTACTGAGTGAAAGTGAACTGCTTGAAGGATGGCAAGACCAGAACGTAGTCAAAGTTCAAAGAATAACATTGAGGCGAGATGACAAGCAAATACCTACCAAACACATAATCATTACTCTCGGAACCTGCAACCTACCTGAAACAATAGAAACTGGCTACTTTAAGCTGCGCGTCAGACCGTATATCCCAAATCCGCGTCGATACTTCAAGTGTCACCGCTTTGGGCATGGGTCGCAGAACTTCAGAGGACGTGCCACTTGTGCCAAGTGTAGTTCTTCTGAACACGCTTCTGACATCTGTACATCAATAAACCACTGTGCCAACTGTGAAGGAGACCACTCCACCTACTCGCGATCGTGCCCTACTTGGCAAAAAGAGAAACAAATCATAGAACTGAAAGTAAAACTCAACCTATCATTTCCAGAGGCACGTAAGTGTTTCTCACTCCAAAATCAGTCCAGTCCTTCCTACACCGATGTGGCGTGCCGGGGGGCAGTGCTACATCTTCAGGTGGCCGCGCAAGTCACACGGAGTGTGACGGCAGTTACGCCATCTGCCCACCTGACAGGAGCAGCCACGGCTCCTCCGCCCCCTACCACGAAGGGCCAGCAGACCTCTGAACCTGCCGGTCCCAGGGCCACTGCTCGTGCAGACAGGCCCGAAAAACCCCCGCGCGTGCCCGCTGAGCGGGCGTCATCCAGCGCCTCTGACGAGGCGATGGATGTAACAAAAACTACTCCGGCGTCTCAGACGCCGAAGGCACGGCGTTTCTCCCTGGAGCGCGCCAAGAAAAAGAAAATACCCCGCATCAAGGGGCCTGGAAAGGTCCCTTGAGCCAACCTAAGTGATATCTCTTGACACACAGCACATAAACACAAACAATATGGATACACAAATATTACACTGGAACGTGAGAGGTCTGATCCTGAACCTCGATGATATCAAAGAACTCTTACACAAATACAATCTAAAGGTGCTGTGTGTTCAGGAGACACATCTTAAATCTACGCAAACAAACTTTCTTAGGCAATACGCTATTTTCCGGAAGGACCGAGATGATGCTGTTGCATCGTCCGGCGGGGTAGCAGTAATAGTAGACAGAGGCGTTGCTTGTCGGCAACTGCAACTCCGAACTCCTCTTGAGGCAGTTGCTATCCAAGCAGTACTATTCAATAAACTAGTCACTATCGCATCCGTATAAATCCCCCCAAGTTATCAACTCTCTAGCACAACATTTCAAAGCTTTATTGATGAGCTACATCATCCTTACATAGTCGTCGGTGATCTAAACGCGCATAACCCACTGTGGGGCGACTCTCGCTGTGATGCGAGAGGATAGCTTGTAGAAAACATCCTGTTCTCTTCAAGTTCCTGCTTACTGAACAAGAAAAAGCCAACATTTTACAGCTCTACACACAAAACATTTTCTTCGATAGATCTAAGCATAGCGTCTTGTACAATTGTGCCATATCGGGAGTGGCATGTCATTATTAACCCTTATGGAAGTGATCACTTCCCCATCGTTCTAAACCATAAAAAACGAAGTGAGTGTCATGCACATCTTCCTCGATGAAAAGTTGACACAGCCGACTGGACAAAGTTTCGCGAACAAACACAGCTGCTCTGGAATGATATCTCTGAACATAGCTTAGACGACGCAGTAGCATACATAACAGCGTTCATAATTGAGGCTGCATCAGTATGCATTCCCCAAACAAATGGGTCGCCCTCGGAACGACGTATTCCATGGTAGAATGAGGAGTGTAGGGAAGCCAGGAAAAAGCGAAACAAGGCTTGTAGCCTCCTCCGTAACTCCGCCACCACAGAGAATCTGAATAATTTTAAGGCGATCGAGTCGCAAGGTAGAAGAACGCGCCGCCGCGCTAAACGAGAAAGTTGGAAAAACTACATAAGCAGCATCAATTCGTATACAGACGAACGAGAAGCCTGGAACAGGGTTAAAAAAATAAAAGGCCGCGAAACTCATCCCTTACCATAATAAATACACAAGGAGACACCCTGGAGGATCAGGCAGGTTGTCTAGGAGCACATTTCGAGCACATTTCTAGTGCATCTCATTACACAGATACATTCCTAAAATACCACCAACTGGCAGAACAGATGAAATTGGGTCGGAACAGCTCATCTAATGAAGCATACAATCGTCCATTTGGAATGGCTGAGTTCCAGGTCTCACTGAACTCTTGCAACACGTCCTTCCCAGGAAGTTACAGAATAATGTATGAGATGATCAGACACCTACTCTCTGAAACCCAAGAAACACTACTGTCACTCTTCCATTCTACGTTCACCGCAGTCTAAATTCCGTTTGCCTGGAAAGAAGCAATCGTAATCCCCATTCTCAAAGAGGGCAAGGACCCTTCCTCACCCGATAGTTATAGGCCTATAGCTCTGACATGTTGTATGTGCAAATTATTTGAGAAAGTGATAAACCGTCGCCTTATACATTTTCTTGAAAGCAACAAGATACTCGATCCCTTACAGTGGGGTTTTAGAGAGGGTAAATCCACAACAGATCACCTTGTCCGCATCCAGAAAAATATCCGTGATGCCTTTGTCCACAAACAGTTTTTCCTGTCCGTATTTTTAGATATGGAGAAGGCATACGATACAACCTGGCGCTTTGGAATCCTCCGGGATCTGTCTGAAATGGGAGTTCGAGGCAACTTGCTATGTGTCATTCAGAGTTACCTCTCCAATCGCAGGTTCCGTGTTAGAGTTGGTAACGTTCTGTCTCGTCCATTTACGCAAGAGGCTGGTGTTCCACAAGGAGGTGTGCTGAGCTGCACTCTCTTTATTGTCAAAATGAACTCCATCCAGACTACCATACCACGTAGTATGTTTTATGCTGTATATGTATGAAGCGGTCTGCGCTGGACGCATGAAAGAAGACGAAGGAAGGTGCTAGGGGAGAAGTGAGAAGGAAGAAGTTGGAATAAAATGGCGGACGACACCCGTCTCACATAGATTATGTCATTTCTGTTGCCGTTCTAGTTAGGAACGCTGCATTTTGGCGCAGCCGACAGTTTTCGAAGACCAGCGATGCGGGTGACGTTTTTCGTCGACCAGGCGTCATCAGAGTCTGTTGTGTTCACCCGATACCAAGTGCACGGTGAGCCAGCGACGGACCTTCCTCTTGAAGTTAGTTCTACCGCGCTAATCAACGTGGTGCTGCAACAAGCTGCAATCAGCCGCCAAGCCCTCGTGCAAACAGGATCGGTGACAGTGAATCTACAACTGCAGACACTGAGCGAACTCGTTCTGGAACCCATACGACGTGGCACCCTTAAAGAGGAAACGCCTGCCGGGAAGGTGAGCCTAGACTTGAGTGTTATGGAACTGCAAAGGAACATTATACAACAGATCGAAATAATGAGAACTTTCGTCCAAGCGCTTAGTCGAGAGCAGTCAGCACGAAGTATTGTTGAACCAGATGTTTTTGAAGGAAAATCGCAAAATGCACACTACTGGCTGTGTTTTTTCGAGTACGCCTGTGACAAGAATCTGTGGCACTCCGACAACACAAAGATTTTGCATATGCGCCGCTATTTGGGCGGTATAGCCAGAAAATGGTATGACGTTCAACTCATGGATTATGGAACAACATGTTGGGAACTGTGGAAAAGCAACTTTTTAGGGGCTTTCGAAGGCAACGCAGTAGAAAGATGGGATGCGGCACTGCGGTTCAGTTATACAGGTGGCTCTCTGCTTGAGTACTGTCTTGAGAAGCGTCGCCTGTTGTATTCTGCAGAACCGAAGCTGTCGTCTTCTGCTGTTGTAGCTTTGATAACGCAAGGGTTGTGTATCGAGATCCGTAGTCATGTCCAGCTCAAAGGTCCAAGAACGTTTGATGACCTTCTGAACTTTCTACAGACCTCAGTGCCAAGAATTACATCGAGAAGACAGCCAGATGGTAGAACTGAGCAACTTGAGTTCAATCTAGAGTCATTGCCGTCAACTGAATGTGAACACAGCTTCATAAACAAATCTCTGGGAAGCGTAAATCATGACTGTGAGGATGGTGAAGAACCAATTACCGCAGTTCACGGCAACCTACTTCCACATAATCTGTCTACCGTGCATCACAAGCCCCAGAAAAAGAGCTTCAGTGAGACAGTATATTTGGTGTCGTCAAGCTTATTGTACGCCCCCATTAAGGTAGATGGCATTGAAGTGAAGGCTCTCGTTGACAGTGGAGCTTCGGTATCTATTATCAACAAGACTCGAGTGGATGCCAGTCGTCTGCACACTGGTAGAACATTGCGTGTCCAAGCCTACGATGGGTCAGTGACCATGCATAGCGAATGGGTAACCCTGGCTATTGAATTTCAAGGAAATGCTATTACCAGTGACGTATTGGCCATTCCCAATGTCACCTACGATTTTCTTTTGTCCCGTCCAGACATGAAAAAACTTAAGATGAACCTCTATTGGGATGACAAGGTAATGGCCGAAGACACGATAAGAACAGAAGACCCTGGTGAAGAACCTAGTGTATCAAGGCTAATTTTTCACCACGAAGACATCAAGACTAAGTACCCAGAGCTTATATGCATAGGAAGCTACCCTCCAGCAATGAAATCCCATGTCGTTCCTTTCGAGCTCGCAGATAAAACAGTGGTTCGTAGAACCCCCTATAATATGTCCAGAGATAAAAAGGTGTGGCTGAAAAAGGAGTTGCAAGAAATGTTAGACGCAGGTATCATCCGGCCTTCTGTATCCCCATTTGCTTCTCCTATCACTATTGCACCTAAAGAAGACGGGACATTCCGCCTCTGCACAGACTACCGGGCTCTCAATCGTCAAACTGAATTGATACCTTATCCAATGCCGAGAATCGAAGAAATCATTGACGAAACCGGTGGTTGCCATTGGTTTTCACGAATAGATCTCTGCAAGGGCTTTTGGCAGATTCCACTAAATGAAGAAACGAAGAAGTACACCGCGTTCATAACCCCATTTGACTTGTTTGAGTACAACCGCCTACCATTTGGTTGGAAAAACTCCCCTGCCTGGTTTCAGAAGATTATGACGGACATTCTGAAACCTTACCTGGGCACATTTTGCAATGTGTACATCGACGACATCATCATCTACTCAAAGACAAAGGACGAACACCGTAGTCATCTTTCAAAAGTTCTTCATGCCCTCAGTCTTGCCCAACTCAAAGTCAACTTCAAGAAAAGTGCGTTCTTTCAAGATACCGTAGTATTTCTTGGCAGGGTGTTTGATGGACAGACTAAAAGCACCAAGCAAGAATCGGTAGAGAGAATCTCCAAGCTGGTAAAGCCTTATGATGTGCACTCCCTGCGCGTTTTTCTTGGCCTTGCAGGACACTTCCGGGCGTTTATCAAAGACTACGCACTGAGAACAAGGTGCCTCACACGTTTAACTCAGAAAGACGTGCCTTTTCATTGGGACGAGAAGTGCGAAGCTGTCTATCGTGAGCTTGTAAGACTAATATCGTCGGACCCCATCTTGCGAATACCGGATTTTTCCTTGCCTTTCGTGCTGAACACGGACGCATCACATTATGCTACCGGTGCAGTTCTATACCAGAAGCCATCCAAACAAGCTGATCAAACCAAACACTACGTCGTGGGGTACTACAGCTATACCCTGAAACCCGCCGAAATCAATTACTGTGCCACAGAAAAGGAAGCTCTGGCCGTCTTAAAAGCTGTGCAGTACTTTCGTACTTACCTGGAAGGTGCCAAATTCATACTTTTCACGGACCATCAAGTATTGACTCAACTTCTGAGCATGGCCCAGCCAAGAGGCCGCATTGCTAGATGGGTGAACTATCTGCAACAATTTGATTTCGTAATTTCGCACCGTCCTGGCCCACTCCTCACTGACGCTGACGCACTATCAAGATTACTTGTACAGGAATCAAGCAATAATCCAGATACAATCAATCATATTAAGCTATGGGAAGGTACAGAAGAGCTCCAGTTTATCAATGGAAGGTATCACGTACCACCAACTATGATTCCAAGGATTCTTCATCTATACCACGACACCCCTGAATCGGGTGGACATGATGGCTTCTGGCGCACTTATAAGAAATTGCTCATGAGATTCACATGGCCGGGCATGAAAAACGACATCAGCCATTACATCCGCACATGCCACCTCTGCCAGGTGAACAAAGTTAAATTCAAGCAATCGACAGACGTTATGACAAACCCTGAATATTCAAGCATCCCGTTCGAAGTAATTCATTTGGACTTCGCGGAGCTCAAAAAGAAGGGGGAAGGAGTCAAGCGAACGCAAGCTTTCTTGCTCTCCATAGATGAGTGCACACGGACGATTGCGGCTAAAGCTGGCAAAGAAGACGCAAACAGCGTAATAGACCTCCTCAAAGCTGAGTGTTTTAAACACACAAAGACGCTCGTCTGCGACAACGGGCCGGCTTTTCGGAGTGCCAAATTATCAAAGTGGGCCCAGGAGCACGGCATCATGATAAAGTATTCTTCTCCATACCACCCGGCAGCAAACGGCCTAGCGGAACGTGCCATACGAGACATCAAACAGTATCTGAAGATGTATCCAGACTTTGCCGGTGGCTGGAAGTGCTGTCTCGAGGCCGCTGTGAAGCATCACAACAGATCATACACCACGAGTTTAGGCTGCAGCCCTCATTTTGTAACTTCAGGTACAGCGCCCATACTTCCTGCAGATCGTGAGCTAGGTCTCCTAGAGAACCTCGAACTTGCGGAACTAAGAAAAACTGTCAAAGAACAGGAGATCTACAAGCGCCGCATGAAGCGAAACTTTGATAAAAGGCACAGTAGCGAGATACCGGACATACAGCCTGGAGACTATGTCCTTGTAAGGAAAGGAGCTGTGCCCTCAAATTCAAAATATTACGGCCCATTTCAAGTTATTAAGACTGCATGCCAGCATGGAATATTGAAGAATGTCTGGTACGCCGGAGCCTCGGGCCAAACGGAGTGCGCCGCTATTGGAAACGTATTCAAGTATTACCCCAGGAGGTGTAATTAAAAGAAATCCGGAAGAGTGAAGCGGTCTGCGCTGGACGCATGAAAGAAGACGAAGGAAGGTGCTAGGGGAGAAGTGAGAAGGAAGAAGTTGGAATAAAATGGCGGACGACACCCGTCTCACATAGATTATGTCATTTCTGTTGCCGTTCTAGTTAGGAACGCTACAATGTATATGATATCCAGATAGGTTTTAAACCATGTAATCTAAGTATCTGTGAGCGAAATAGACAATTTATTTATGCAAAGCTGTACAAGTGGGCGGACGAAAATGGTTTTAAGCTAAATCGCAGAAAAAGTACGTGCGTCGTGTTCTCTAATAAGAGACGTATACTGGCGGAACCCGTAATCAATCACAATGGAGAACGATTATCTGTGAGCTGTGAACACAAATTCTTAGGGATCCTTCTAGACAGTAAGCTAACTTTTGCGCCACACCTGAAGCATCTTAAGGCAAAGTGCCTCAAGACTATGAATCTTCTGAAGCTGTTGTCACGCGCAGCTTGGGGAAGCGAGAGGAGATGCCTAATAAAGTTGTAGAAAAGTCTGATATTAACACGCCTTGACTATGGCGTCATAGTCTATAATTCTGCAGGACCTAGTACTCAAAAAATGCTAGATCCTGTCCACCACTTAGGCATCCGCCTTGCTACAGGTGCCTTTAGGACTAGCCCTGTGCAAAGCCTTTACGTCGAATCTAATGAAAGGTCCTTATACTACCAAAGCACATATTTAAGTCTTTCGTATGCCTTGACGGTAAAATCAGCTGTGGATCATCCATGTCATTCAATTATTCACAACTCCTCCATGGCCAGGCTGTTCCGTAACCGCCCAGATGTGCGGCCTCCTCTGTCCCTCCGGTTGGAAGCACTCTCAGAAAAAACAGGGGTCTCTCTGTTAGAGAATGTCTTAATGGCGCCCTCTCGGCTTCCACCACCTGGGGAGTGGCAAACTATCCAATTGTGACCTCTCTTTCTTAGAATTATCGAAACAAGCACCTGAAGCTCACATACAATCACATTTTATTGAACCAAAAGAGAAGTATTCCTGTGACGAATATTACACAGATGCTTTGAAGTCTCCTGCTGGTGTTGCTTACGCAGCTCTCGGACCGTCATTTTCAACATCTGGGCCGCTAAACCCACACACCACTATCTTTACGGCAGAAGCACACGGTATACTTTCGGCTATTAAACACATAAGGTGCAGAAATGCCGCTTTTTTACAGACTCATTAAGTGTTGTGAGAACCCTGATTAGCTTACGAAAGCATAAGAGTCCCGTTTTGAATGAGCTGTATAGCTTGTTGTGCTCTGCATATTTGAGCAACCAAGCGATTATACTATGTTGGGTACCTGGCCATAAAGGTATAAAAGGCAACGTAGCTGCGACGAAAACGCAACGTCAGTGAGTTTTAGCGACACAGATGGAAATATCCCCATTCCTGCCATAAACCTAAAGCCCTTTCTGCGCCGTAAATTGAGGAATCATTGGCAAGCAGAGTAGGATACAGAAGCATTGAATAAGTTACACATCATAAAACCAAAACTGCGGAATTGGATAAGTGACAAAATAGCAGGGTACAAAGAAGTACTTCTTTGCCGATTAAGAATAGGACACACTTGGAAGCACTCAAAATGGTGCAACGGTGGAGTAGAGGTAGAACACCCGTCTCGCGTGCAAGAGGTCCGTGGTTCGAATCCCGGTGCCGGCAATTTTCCACCGGATTAAAAAAAACTCCGCGTGTTGATAAAATTGCACAAACAGGCCTGGAGTGTGGCCTGATCCCAGTGACCAGAACCGCTAACACACTCCCTCACCAGAGCAGGATTGGCCACCCTGGTGAAGTACTTGGCCACAACCTCCTATATGAACACAACAATCAAACCGCGGCCCTCAGTACCCAGCAGCTGCGAAGCAACTGACCACGGCGGCGGTCAGACCTGCAACGCAGCAGAGGGTGCTAAGAATCACTGGCTCCGGACAGGCCGCCATTGGAATACGAACCTGGCAACGTTTAACGCTAGAACGTTATCTAGTGAGGCGAGTCTAGCAGTGCTATTGGAGGAATTAGAGGGCAATAAATGGGATATAATAGGGCTCAGTGAAGTTAGGAGGCCAAAAGAAGCATATACAGTGCTAAAAAGCGGGCACGTCCTGAGCTACCGGGGCTTAGCGGAGAGAAGAGAACTAGGAGTCGGATTCTTCATTAATAAGAATATAGCTGGTAACATACAGGAATTCTATAGCATTAACGAGAGGGTGGCAGGTCTTGTTGTGAAACTCAATAAGAGGTACAAAATGAAGATTGTACAGGTCTACGCCCCTACATCCAGTCACGATGACCAGGAAGTGGAAAGCTTCTATGAAGACGTGGAATCGGCGATGGGTAGAGTGAAAACTGAATACATTATACTAATGGGCGACTTTAATGCCAAGGTGGGCAAGAAGCAGGCTGGAGACAAGGCAGTGGGGGAATATGGCATAGGCACTAGGAATAGCAGGGGGGAGTTAGCAGAATTTGCGGAACATAATAATATGAGGATAATGAATACCGTCTTCCGCAAGCGGGATAGCCGAAAGTGGACGTGGAGGAGCCCGAACGGCGAGACTAGAAATGAAATAGACCTCATACTCTCCTCTAACCCTGGCATCATACAACATGTAGACGTGCTCGGCAAGGTACGCTGCAGTGACCACAGGATGGTAAGAACTCGAATTAGCCTAGACCTGAGGAGGGAACGGAAGAAACTGGTACATAAGAAGCCGATTAATGAGTTAGCGGTAAGAGGGAAAATAGAGGAATTCCAGATCAAGCTACAGAACAGGTATTCGGCTTTAACTCAGGAAGGGGACCTTAGTGTCGTAGCAATGAATGACAATCTTGTGGGCATCATTAAGGAGTGTGCAATGGAAGTCGGTGGTAACTCCGTTAAGCAGGATACCAGCAAACTATCGCAGGAGACGAAAGATCTGATGAAGAAACGCCAATATATGAAAGCATCTAACCCTACAGCTAGAATAGAACTGGCAGAACTTTCGAAGTTAATCAACAAGCGCAAGACAACTGACATAAGGAAGTATAATATGGATAGAATTGAACATGCTCTCAGCAACGGAGGAAGCCTAAAAACAGTGAAGAAGAAACTAGGAATTGGTAAGAATCAGATGCATGCCTTAAGAGACAAAGCCGGAAATATCGTTACTAATATGGAAGAGATAGTTCAAGCGGCTGAGGAGTTCTATAGAAATTTATACAGTACCAGTGGCAACCACGACGATAATGGAAAAGAAAATAGCCTAGACGAATTGGAAATCCCAAAGGTAACGCCGGAAGAAGTAAAGAAAGTCTTGGGAGATATGCAAAGGGGGAAGGCAGCTGGGGAGGATCAGGTAACAGCATATTTGTTGAAGGGTGGTGGACAGATTGTTCTAGAGAAACTGGCCACCCTGTATACGCAATGCCTCATGACCTCGAGTGTACCGGAATCTTGGAAGAACGCTAACATAATCCTAATCCATAAGAAAGGGGACGCCAAAGACTTGAAAAATTATAGGCCGATCAGCTTACTGTCCGTTGCCTACAAACTATTTACTAAGGTAATCGCAAATAGAATCAGGAGCACCTTAGACTTCTGTCAAGCAAAGGACCAGGCAGGATTTCGTAAAGGCTACTCAACAATAGATCATATTGTCACGTGGTAGTGATGGTGAAGAAAGAAGCAATACGGTGGAATACAAAACTAGCTTTTATTGAGCGAACCTGTGCCCACAAAAACAGGCTACACTTATAGCACAACGATAGCGGCGAACACAGTCGGCGATCGTCGGAAAAACTCATCAGCGGGTCAAGCGCGTCGGCTTTTATAGATCAGTCGTCGAATGTTCCAGATTAACTGATGGGACCCGCGTGTCTTCCACAAAGTTCTACACCATTCGTGTCACGCGATGAAATCTGATAACACAAGGTTCGGCGACACCAGACACGCGCATAGAAGCGTCGATAACTTTCCAGAAACGTCGGATACATGCAGGCGCGCACCTCGCTTGGCGATTACAGTTGTTAAGCGGCGAAACGTGGTTGCCCGATAAAGATAAGTACACGTGTCATTACCCCCCTCTTAAAAAGCATCGACCCGATGCTGCAAACAAACGAAAGTAACAAAGAAAAGCACTTGTAGCAACGAAAACAACAAACTAAGGAAGTTCATCAGCGTTCGTAAAATGGTTTAAGGCGCACCACGTGGACAACTTCAGATCGTGTGCGGCGCCGCTGTGAGTGCGAAATGCCGTCTGGCACGACCTCATACTCTAGTGCGCCAATACGTCGGATGACCTTGTAGGGTCCGAAATAGCGTCGCAGCAGGTTCTCACTGAGTCCTCGCCGGTGTATCGGGGTCCATACCCAAACACGGTCGCCGGGCTCGTACTCGACGAAGCCTCGTCGGAGGTTGTGGTGTCGGCTGTCGGTACGCTGCTGGGTCTTGATCCCTAGGCGGGCGAGCTGTCGGGCTTCTTCGGCGCGCTGGAGATAGGTAGTGACGTCAAGATTCTCCTCGTCAGTGACGTGCGGCAGCATGGCGTCGAGCGTCGTCGTCGGGTTCCTGCCGGAAACCAACTTGAATGGCGTGATCTGCGTTGTTTCTTGCACCGCCGTGTTGTAGGCGAAGGTGACATACGGCAGGACCGCGTCCCACGTCTTGTGCTCGACGTCGACGTACATTGCTAGCATGTCGGCGAGGGTCTTGTTCAGGCGCTCCGTGAGACCATTCGTCTGCGGATGGTAGGCAGTTGTCCTCCTGTGGCTCGTCTGGCTGTACTGCAGAATTGCTTCGGTGAGCTCTGCTGTAAAAGCCGTTCCTCTGTCGGTGATGAGGACTTCTGAGGCACCATGTCGCAGCAGGATGTTCTCGACGAAAATTTCGCCACTTCGGCTGCGCTGCCTTTCGCTAGAGCTTTGGTTTCAGCAAAGCGGGTGAGATAGTCCGTCGCCACGATGATCTACTTATTCCTGGATGTTGAAATCGGAAACGGCCCCAACAAATCCAACCCAATCTGCTGGAATGGTCGACGAGGAGGTTCGATCGGCTGTAGTAATCCTGCTGGCCTTGTCGGTGGTGTCTTGCGTCGTTGACAGTCTCTGCATGTCTTGACGTAACGGGCGACGTCGGCGGTCAGACGCGGCCAGTAATACTTTTCCTGTATCCTCGACAGCGTCCGGGAGAATCCGAGGTGCCCAGCGGTTGGATCGTCGTGTAGGGCGTGCAGTATTTCTGGACGGAGCGCTGACGGCACCACAAGAAGGTAGCTGGCGTGGACTGGTGAGAAGTTCTTCTTCACGAGCAGGTTGTTTCGTAGCGTGAACGAAGACAACACGCGCTTAAATGCCCTAGGGACAACGTCGGTGTTCCCTTTCAAATACTCGACGAGGCCTTTTAGCTCCGGGTCTGCTCGTTGCTGTTTAGTGAAGTCTTCCGCGCTTATTATCCCAAGGAAGGCGTCGTCGTCCACGTCGTCTTGCGGCGGGGGATCGGTTGGGGCGCGTGATAAGCAGTCGGCGTCGGAGTGTTTTCTTGCGGACTTGTATATTACCGTTACGTCATATTCTTGCAGTCTGAGGCTCCATCGCGCCAGCCGTCCTGAAGGGTCCTTTAAGTTAGCTAGCCAACACAACCGTGGTGGTCGCTGACGACTTTGAATGGCCTGCCATAGAGGTAAGGGCGGAATTTAGCTGTAGCCCAAATGATGGCGAGGCATTCCTCTTCAGTCGTAGAATAATTGCTTTCCGCTTTTGACAGTGACCGGCTAGCATACGATATCACCCGTTCAAGTCCTTCTTTCCTCTGGACTAGGACGGCACCGAGGCCTAGGCTACTGGCGTCAGTGTGGATTTCAGCATCGACGTCCTCGTCGAAGTGTGCAAGTACCGGCGGCGACTGCATGCGTCGTTTGAGTTCTTGAAATGCGTCGGCCTGCGGCGTTTCACAATTGAACTCGATATCAGATTTCGTTAGATGTGTTAGCGGCTCCGCGATGCGCGAAAAGTCCTTGATAAAGCGCCTATAGTAGGCACACATGCCAAGGAATCTGCGCACTGCCTTCTTGTAGATTGGCTGCGGGAACTTTGCGATGGCAGCTGTCTTCTGCGGGTCGGGGCGTACTCCAGATTTGCTGATGACATGGCCTAGGAATAGAAGCTCATCGTAAGCGAAGCGACACTTTTCCGGCTTCAGGGTGAACCCTGATGACTTGATGGCCTCTAATACTGTCGCAAGCCGCATAAGGTGATCGTCGAAATTTCCGGCGAAGATGACGACGTCATCCAAGTAAACAAGACAGGTCTGCCACTTCAATCCTGCTAAAACCGCGTCCATCACACGCTGGAACATTGCAGGCGCCGAGCACAGTCCAAATGGCATAACCTTGAATTCATAGAGGCCATCTGGCGTGATGAAGGCGGTCTTTTCGCGATCCCTTTCGTCGACTTCTATTTGCCAGTAGCCAGACTTGAGGTCCATCGATGAGAAGTATTTAGCATTGCAGAGCCGATCTAATGCGTCGTCTATCCGTGGGAGGGGGTATACGTCTTTCTTCGTGATTTTGTTCAGTCGACGATAATCGACGCAGAAACGTAGGGTTCCGCCCTTTTTCTTCACTAAAACAACTGGAGACGCCCACGGGCTTTTCGACGGCTGGATGATGTCTTCGCGCAGCATTTCGTCGACTTGTTGTCTTATAGCTTCGCGTTCTCGCGTCGAAACTCGGTAAGGGCTCTGGCGTAGTGGTCGAGCGCTCTCTTCGGTGATTATGCGATGCTTTGCGACTGGTGTTTGTCGAATCCTTGATGACGTCGAAAAGCAGTCTTTGTATCGTCGAAGCAGACTTCTGAGCTGTTGCTGCTTAATCACGGGGAGACTTGGATTTATGTTGAAGTCTGGCTCGGGAACAGCGGTCGTCGGTGTAGATGCAACAGAATCCGAGAGGACAAAGGCATCGCTGGTTTCCTGTATTTGCTCGATGAATGCGATCGTCGTGCCCTTGTTGATGTGCTTGAACTCCTGGCTGATGTTTGTCAGCAACACTCTCGTGTTTCCTCCGTGCAGTCAAGCGATCCCTCTTGCGACGCAAATTTCACGGTCGAGTAGTAGACGTTGGTCGCCTTCGATGACGCCTTCTACGTCAGCGGGTGTTTCGGTGCAGAACGAAATAACGATGCTGGGGCGAGGCGGGATGCTCACTTGATCTTCTAGCACACTCAAGGCGTGGTGGCTACAAGGGCGCTCCCATGGTATCGCTTGATCTTCCGACAGCGTTATTGACTGCGACTTCAGGTCGATGATGGCGCCGTGTTGGTTCAGGAAGTCCATGCCGAGAATGGCGTCTCGTGAACACTGTTGCAGGATAACGAAGGTGGCAGGGTAAGTCCGGTCATGAATGGTAATTCTTGCCGTGCAGATTCCAGTCGGCGTAATGAGGTGCCTTCCAGCGGTCCGAATTTGGGGGCCCTCCCATGCAGTCTTAACCTTCTTCAACTGGGCGGCGATGTGTCCACTCATTACGGAGTAATCGGCCCCTGTGTCGACTAAGGCAGTGACTGCGTGGCCATCGAGAAGCACGTCAAGGTCGGTGGTTCTTTGTCTGGCGTTGCAGTTAGGTCGTGGCGTCGGATCACGGCTGCGTCGTGTTGAACTGAAGCTGGAACGTCGCTTCGTCAAGTCGTCTTTCGTCAGTGTAGTCTTGGCTTCCTGACTTCGTCGGGACGGCGGCGTGTCGTCATTAGGTCGTCCAGATGGTTTCTTCGTCGTCTTCGTCGGTGACGGAGGATCTTCGTCAGTTCGACGAACAGCAACCGCACCTCCATCGGTTGCTGCTTTTAGTTTTCTGTATGTGGGCTCGCAGAGCGGCCCCGGGCTGGGCTGGTGTATGGTCGGTGCTGCGGCGACAGGTAGCGGCCTGGTGACGGCGAACGGGATGGTCGTCGAGGGCTCCACTGAGTAGCGGCGAGGTAATCGGCGATGTCACGAGGGCGTTCACCTTCCCTCGGGCGCTGTGCGTTCACGGCGAAGCCTCGCAATCCCAGGTCGCGGTATAGGCATAGGCGGTACACGTGCCCGGCTTCGCCGCAGTGGTAGCAGAGCGGGCGGTGGTCAGGAGCGCACCAAATGTCGGTCTTCCTCGGGTAGCTCCGCTGGGCGACGGGTGGGCGCGCTGTCGGCGGTGGCGGTGGACGACGGAATTGCGTTGTTGCAGGGCCCTGGCGTGGTCGCGGAGGGGGACCTTGACGGCGTGCGACGGCGGCGTATGTCATCGCTTCTGGCTGGGGCTGCGGTAATTGTGGTTGCAGCTCGGGAACTCCAAGTGATCGGTGCACCTCTTATTTCACGATCTCGGTGATCCAAGCCACTTGGGGCTGCGACGAAGGCAGGACCTTGCGCAGTTCTTCGCGCACAATGGCCCTGATGGTCTCCTGAAGGTTGTCGGAATCGAGTCCTTGGATGGCGTACTGCGGCGTGAGCCCCTGGCGGTTATATTGCCGGGTGCGCATCCCCAGAGTTTTCTCGATCGTCGATGCCTCTGCAGAAAACTCAGCTACGGTCTTCGGCGGGTTACGGATAAGTCCTGCGAAAAGTTCTTGCTTGACACCCCGCATCAGGAAGCGGACTTTTTTCTCCTCTGGCATTTCTGGGTCGGAATGCCGGAAAAGACGGGCCATCTCCTCTGTGAAAATCGCGATCGTCTCGTTTGGCAGCTGCACTCTGGTTTCTAGTAGTGCTTGGGCTCGCTCTTTTCGTACTACGCTTGTAAACGTTTGCAAGAAGCCGCTTCGGAACAGGTCCCACGTCATTAAGGTGGCTTCCCGATTCTCGAACCAGGTCCTGGCGGCGTCTTCCAGTGCGAAATAGACATGCCGCAGCTTGTCGTCGCTTGCCCAGTTGTTAAATGTAGCGACCCTCTCATACGTTTCCAGCCAGGTTTCAGGATCCTCAAATGTGGAACCGCGGAACGTCGGTGGTTCCCTGGGCGGCTGCAGGACGATGGGGGACGCTGGGGCTGCCATTGCGGTTGACTTGGCCACAATCTTCTTGGTCTTCTCAGGTAGAAGTCCGTGCTCCGGGGGCAGCTGTTGAAGACGGCGGCTTGCTCGGTGGTCCGGGACTACGTTGGTGTTCTGTTTGCGGTCTAGGCTGGGATCACGGCTTGTCGGGGGCGTCCTGTATATGGACGAAACGCACCTCCACCAGATGTCACGTGGTAGTGACGGTGAAGAAAGAAGCAATACGGTGGAATACAAAACTAGCTTTTATTGGGCGAACCTGTGCCTACAAAAACAGGCTACACTTATAGCACAACGATAGCGGCGAACACGGTCGGCGATCGTCGGAAAAACTGATCAGCGGGTCAAGCGCGTCGGCTTTTATAGATCAGTCGTCGAATGTTCCAGACTAACTGATGGGACCCGTGCGTCTTCCACAAAGTTCTACACCATTCGTGTCACGCGATGAAATCTGATAACACAAGGTTCGGCGACACCAGACACGCGGATAGAAGCGTCGATAACTTTCCAGAAACGTCGGATAAATGCAGGCGCGTACCTCGCTCTGCGATTACAGTTGTTAAGCGGCGAAACGTGGTTGCCCGATAAAGATAAGTACACGTGTCAATATTCACACTATCAATCAGGTGATAGAAAAATGTGCGGAGTATAACCAACCCTTATATATAGCTTTCATTGATTACGAAAAAGCGTTTGATTCTGTCGAACCCTCAGCAGTCCTGGATGCATTACGGAATCAGGGTGTAGAGGAACCGTATGTAAAAATACTGAAAGATATCTATAGCGGCTCCACAGCCACCGTAGTCCTCCATAAAGCAAGCAACAAAATCCCAATAAAGAAAGGCGTCAGGCAGAGAGCTACGATATCTCAAATGCTGTTCACAGCGTGTTTACAAGAGGTATTCAGAGACCTGGATTGGGAAGAATTGGGGATAAAAGTTAATGGAGAATACCTTAGTAACTTGCGATTCGCTGATGATATTGACTTGCTTAGTAACTCAGGGGACCAATTGCAATGCATGCTCACTGACATGGAAAGGCAAAGCAGAAGAGTGGGTCTAAAAATTAATCTGCAGGAAACTAAAGTAATGCTTAACAGTCTCGGAAGAGAACAGCAATTTACAATAGGCAGCGAGGCACTGGAAGTCGTAAGAGAATACATCTACTTAGGGCAGGTAGTGACTGCGGATCCGGATCATAATACGGAAATAATCAGAAGAATAAGAATGGGTTGGGGTGCATTTGGCAGGCATTCTCAGATCATGAACAGCAGGTTGTCATTATCCCTCAAGAGAAAAGTATATAATACCTGTGTCTTACCAGTACTCACTTACGGGGCAGAAACCTGGAGGCTTACGAAAAGGGTTCTACTCAAATTGAGGACGACACAAGGAGCTATTGAAAGAAGAATGATAGGTGTAACGTTAAGGGATAAGAAAAGAGCAGATTGGGTGAGGGAACAAACGCGAGTTAATGATATCTTAGTTGAAATCAAGAAAAAGAAATGGGCATGGGCAGGACATGTAATGAGGAGGGAAGATAACCGATGGTCATTAAGGGTTACGGACTGGATTCCAAGGGAAGGGAATGCGTAGGAGGGGGCGGCAGAAAGTTAGGTGGGCGGATGAGATTAAGAAGTTTGCAGGCACGGCATGGCCACAATTAGTACATGACCGGGGTTGTTGGAGAAGTATGGGAGAGGCCTTTGCCCTGCAGTGGGCGTAATCAGGCTGATGATGATGATGATGGCACTTACAGTACTCACTCTTACCTCTTGACTGGCGGGGATCCTCCTACTTGTAGTAGGTGTGGCGATAGCCTCACTGTCTTCCGTGTTCTTATCCAGTGCCCTGCAATAGAAACAGAGAGGAAAAAGTATCTCCCTTCTGCACATCGGGAAAATATACCACTTCAACCTGCATTTTTTCTTAGTGATGAACCGCTTTTTAAACTGCAGGTAGTTTTAGATTTCTGAGCTGAAACCGACATTCTGAAAATAATTTGGCCAGGAAATTTTAACACGTGATTACCAGCCTTTGCATTCGAGGGCCGTCTTGATAATTTATTGTAACTGTTGTCTCGTTTTCAAATGTTTTTTATCAAAACACAACTGCCATCGTCCACGTCCATAACTAATCAGTGTCATTATTTTACTAGCTATATATTTACGTCATTTAGAGCGAAAGTTTTTAGGCCCTTATACAGCCATGTCACACCTACCATAATAAATTCACTGTCCACGCCATTCAGAATAAATCCTTTTAATTATCATTTGGCATGGCGCTCTTTGGCCGTAACTGGCCCTTGCGCCATTAAAAACCGCATATCATCATCATCAAGAGATGCCGCGCCGAAGTACCATTCCAATTTTCCTTCCGAAGCAACGCTCCATCTTTCCCGAAGTACTATGTAGTCGACAGCGAAACCAACATGTTAGTTAGAAAGCTATCTCCATTCCATGTAGCCAAATGCCTGAAAGATAAAATCGGACTGACATACAAAGCCTCCAAAATGTCTAGTGGGGACCTCCTCCTAGATCTTAATGATAACGATCAAGCATAGAAGCTCTCTGAACTTACTAGTGTTGGCGACGGGAAAGTGACAGTTTCAGCTCACAGAACACTTAATACAAGCAGGGGAGTAATATCTGAAGACTTTATTGGCTTAATCAATGAGGAACTGCTGGAAGGTTTCCAGGAACAAAAGGTTAGTAACGTTCAAAAAATAGTAATCCGTCAAAATGACCAAGAATTCCCCACCAAATAGGTTATACTCACTTTTGGAACAAGCGTAACGCCTACTTCACTCGATGCACGTTATGTTAAAGCGAATGTGAGACCATATATCCCGAGCCCCAGACGATGTTTGAAGTGCCAAAGGTTTGGACATGCTTCACATGCATGCCGAGGAAAAACAAATTGGGCTAATAGAGCTCCAACGATCACCAATCTCAGAATTGAACCTCTTCACCATTTTGTGTTCAGCCATGTTGTGTTCATCCAGCCTACTCGCGGTCTTGCCCATGCTGCAAAAAGGAAAAGGAAATCATTGTACTAACTGAAAAAAAATCGTTCTTTGAAGTCAGAAAGCGGCTACCGCATCTTCCGCGAAGAAGTTATGCCGATGTGACGCAGACGGGGGCAGCGTCACAGAGGCCTCCGTTGTCCTCCGAGCCCACGCGCGGTGGTGCCGCAGTGACTCCTCCCGCCCCCGTGGTGGAAGCAGTCAATACTGCTCCACCCTCTTCAGCGGCCCTGCAGACACCAGTCCGGCATGGCCCTAAAATCAAACCAACGCCAAGGCCCGAGACACGTGTCTCGGCGCCTGACTCCCGGTTCTCCAGCGCCTCAGAGAGAGCGATGGAGGTCGACACAAAAGCCTGGTGTCATTGACAGGGAAGGACAAGTGCTCTGTCGAGCGCGGTGCGAGGGACAAACCCCGCAGGGTCGTCTGCGTCAGCAGGCGTTCGGTGTGTTGCCACACGACGTACCCGAGCACACGAGGGTTGGACCCTCCCACGTGTAGCCGTGCGCGCCTTAGCCTTGTCTGGAGAAAGGGGATCCTGGGGGTTGAGTCGAGGCCGGGCGTGCGGACCCTTAAGGCACCCGGCAAAGGCAACACACCTTTTTGGCCTCTGCTTCACGTAGACGGCACCTCCAGACTGACCCGCCTGCAGGAAATCGGCAGTCGCCTTTTCCTGTCCCTCTATTCAATCTTTTGCTTTCCCTCTCGCTGCGTCTTCTTTCCTGTCTTCTCACTTCTTCTCACTTCCGAATTTCAAGGCGGCAAGGGTTAACTTGGTGTATGTATCCAACCTTGGGCATTTTATATTAGGTGATAATAGCTACGTACAGCTGGCCTCTGCGTTTCCTCCGGGACTCGTGTGGTCCCCTTGTTTGGATCGTTGGTGGGCAGCTGACGTAGCTACCAAAATAAAATATTCTGCATTACTAAAACGTCCTTCCGCCCCCTTTCCGATCGTCCTCTATCAAAAAGAGGGTGCACCAAAGAAACCTTTCAGCTATTCAGCTAGCGCAAAGAAACTTTCCCCCGCTTTCATGTAATACAGTCAAGGTTCCGAAAAGCCAGTCAGAACTATCTCACCTTTCATCGTAGCTAAATGCCTTACCGACACATTACGTGCTGGCTACAAAGTGACAAAATGAGCAGTGAAGACCTTATTATTGAGGTCCGCGACACTCAACAGCATGGCAAACTCTCAAATTTCCTAGCATTCCGTAATGTGGCAATCACCGTTACCCCCTACCGATCACTGAACACGTGCAAAGGAGTCATATTTAATGAAGATCTAATGAGCCTACGCGAGGAAGAGCTCCTGGAGGGCCGGAAAGAACACTATGTTATTCAAGTGCGAAGTATAAAGATCAAGCGAGACAACCAAAATATTCCTACTAAGCATCTTATCCTTACCTTTGCATCGAGCGTGCTACCAGAAACCCTAGAAACGGGATATAGCAAAATCAGAGTCAGGCCTTACTTCCCGAACCCCCGAAGGTGCTTCAAGTGTAAGAGATATGGCTATGGTTTGCAAAGCTGCCGTGGCCTACTTACCTGTGCAGTGTGGCGAACACGAACACGAATCCAACAACTGTAATGGCACACACCACTGTCCCAACTATGACGGTGGACACGCAGCATACTCTCGAACCTGCCCCAAATGGAAAAATAAAGACGTAATCACAGTGAAAATAAAAAAGAACATCTCATTTCTAGAAGCGCGGAAGCGTGTTTCATTTTTCCATACCTCAGGGTATGCTGGTGCGGCGCGCAAGGGGGCAACGTCGCAGCAGACTCTGGCTCCGGCCCAGCCCACAACGAGTGTGGTTGCGGCCTTGCCACCAGACCTCCCTGGCGTCAGCAGCCAGTGCTGCTGCGCCGTCCCTGAAGGAGAGCCCATCGACCTCTGGGTTGGTGGCCTCCAAGGCCCTGCTTTTTGAGGCAAGGCCTACGCTGAAAACACCCCGCTCGTGTGAGCGGAAGTCCAGCGGCTCCCAAGAATCGATGGACACAACCCAGGGCCAGAAGGCGCATCCAGCACCTCGGGAGCGGCGCGAGTCTCGCGACTGCTCGAAAAAAGACAAAACCCCTACCATCATCACGGGGCCTAAAAAGGCTCCGTAAGTCGTTTCTCTAACTTGATTTCTCTTGACACACAGCCTAAAAACACGAACAATATGGCTACACAAATAATACACTGGAACGTGAGAGATCTTATCCACAACCTCAATGACGTTAAATAACTCTTAAATTAAATCCAAAGGTGCTGTGTGTTCAGGAGACACATCTTAAATGTACACAAACAAACTTTCTTTGTAAGCGCGCCATCTACCGTAATGACCGCAACGAGGCGAATACCTCATCTGGCGGTGTAGCAATAGTTGTAGACAAGTCCGTAGCTTGTCACCATGTCGCCCTTCATACGTCCCTTGAGGCAGTGTCAATTCGAGCAATTCTTATTAATAAATTGATCACGGTATGTTGCTCATACACACCCAGAATTGTCACCTCGGAAAAAGCGATTTTTATAACCTAATTGATCAGCTGCCGCACCCCTACATACTCGTAGGCGATTTCAATGCCCACCACACCATGAGGGGAGACTCGCGATGTGACGCGAGAGGCCGTTTCATTGAAAATTTTCTTATGAACTCCGGTGCGTGCCTCTTGAACAAGGAGCCAACGTATTATAATATCCATCATAATTCATATGTTGATTACCTCTGCAGCAATTTTCCCGGACTTGCAATTGCATGTAATCAAAAATCCCTACGGAAGTGACCACTTCCCTGTAATGTTAAATTCAATAGGTCAACACGAATGCCGCCCACGTACCCCCCGGTGGAAACTAGCCTCTGCCATATGGAATAAATTTTAAAGAGTTTATCACGAGATTTTCTCACTGATTTTAACGCAGACACAGCAGTAGCATATTTTACTTGTTTTATACTCGACGCAGCTGAAAAGTTTATTCCGCAAACACAAGGTCTCTCTTGTAAAAGACCGGTTATCTGGTGGAATGAGCAGTGCAAACTGGCGCGAAAAAAACAAAACAAACGTGGGATTTGCTGCGTCGCTCCCCGACTGCAGAAAACCACATTGAAGTTAAACTGGCCAAATGGCAAGGAAGGCGCACGCGGAGGCCCGCAAGGAGGGCTAGCTAGGAGAGGTTTCTCTCGGGCATCACATCCTACGCTCAAGAGTCTAAAGTTTCGAATGTTGTACGAAAGCTAAATGGGCAGCACATCCACCCATTGCCCTTAGTTGACCACCAAGGAACTACCTTGGAAGACCAGGCCAACGCCTTGGGCGAACACTTCGAGTATGTATCAAGTTCCACACACAACACGACATGATTCCTCAAGTATAAACAAATAGGTGAACTTAAGACACTTGATCGTAAATGCCGTCCGGATGAACCATATAACCGTCATTTTAATATTGCGGAGCCCAAAGCTGCATTGAGCACATGTAGAAGCTCTGCACCGGGAGCAGATAGAATCATCTTTGACATGATTAAGAACTTACACGAAGACACTAAAATGACACGTCTGGCACTTTTCAACTCCATCTTGGCTGCCAGATACCTTCCACTCTCATGGAAGGAAGCTATTGTTATTCCCATCTTGAAGCGGGGTAAAGACCCTTCCTTGGCGGCAAGTTAGCGCCCGATAGCTCTTACAAGTTGTCTTTGTAAGCTGTTCGGAAAAAATGATTAATCGTAGACTAATACATTTCCTTGAACTGAACAATATGCTTGAACCCTATCAGTGTGGCTTCAGAGAAGGGCGGTCCACAACTGATCAACTTGTACGCATTGAAGCAAAGATCCACGATGCATTTGTACATAAACAGTTCTTCTTATCGATATTACTCGATATGGAAAAGGCGTACGACACTACGTGGCGATACGGGACCTTGCGAGACTTGTCGGGGATGGGCATTCACGGAAATATGCTAAACGTACAAGAAAGCTATCTGTCCAAACGTACCTTCGGGGTGAAAATCGGCAATGTATTGTCAGGATCTTTTATACAAGAAACTGGTGTACCACAAGGAGGTGTGCTTAGCTGCGCGCTCTTTATCGTGATGATGAGCACACTTCGGGCTTCATTACGCCCAGCCATGTTTTATTCTGTTTACGTGGATGACATACAAATAGGTTTCAAATCCTGCAACCTTGCAGTGTGTGAGAGGCAAGTACAACAGGGCTTGAACAAGGTATCTAAATGTGCAGACGAAAACGGATTTAAAGTGAAACCGAACAAGAAGCTCTTGTGTGCTTTTCACAAGATTGAGAGGGCTCATTGCAGATTTCAATATCGAAATGTATGGCCAACAAATCCATGTGAACAAAGAGCACAAGTTCTCAGGGATTATACTTGACTGTAAACAAAAATTTATTCCACACATGAAGTATCTCAATGTGAAATGCTTAAAAACAATTAACTTACTGAATATTTTATCTCATACAACATGGGGCAGCGACAGGAAATATTTGATGAATCTCCACAAGAGCCTAATTCCATCACGATTGGACTATGGTGCCGTGATCTATGATTTTGCCGCCCCGAGCGCGCTAAAGATGCTAGATCCGGTTCACCACCTAGGAATCCGACTGGTCACGGGCGCTTTCAGAACAAGTCCCATTGAAAGTCTATATGTAGAATTAAATAAGTGGCCACTTCATCTGCAGAGAACATACATCAGCCAAACATATTTTCTAAAAGTTCGCTCTAGTCCTCAACATCCGTGTTTCAATACCGTTACCGATATAACAGATGCTACACTTTTTCGCAATCGTCCCACTGTAAGACAGCCCTTTTCACTGCGTGTGAGGGAGCTTAGCGCTGAAATGGATGTCCCACTCCTAAGACATTGCCTAATGCCTGCGGCTAAGCTGCTACCTTCTTGGGAGCGGCAGATGATACAATGCAATATATCTTTCATGCAAGTTACAAAGCACGCTCCAGAGACTGAAATCAGAACGTATTTCCTGGAACTCCAGCATAAGCATTCCTGCACGGAATTCTACACAGACGCATCAAAGTCGCACGACAGGGTATCCTATGCAGCCGTCGGTCCATCCTTCTCAGAATCCGATTGACTGCATCCGGAAACTAGCATCATCATGGCTAAGGCCTACGCAATATTGTCGACCGTGAAGCATATAAGGAAATCAAAACTAAAAATTCAGTTATATATAAGGACTCCAGAAGCCTTGTGAAGTCTTTGATATTGTTCTGTAAGCACAAACATCCTGTAATAATTGAACTGTATTCCGTCTTATGTAAAACATATGTATCTAACCAGCATGTGATTATATGCTGGGTGCCTGGCCATAGGAGTATCCAGGGTAACGTTCCTGCGGACTAGATGGCCACATCAATTGCATCACACGCTGTTAGTCCCACCGCTGCAGTTCCTGTCACAGATCTGAAACCCTTCTTACGGAGGAAACTACGGAACCACTGGCAACGCCTATGGGACGCGGAAACAAATAATAAGCTCCACGTGATAAAGCCACAGTTAGGATTCTGGCCCTCTGCAACAAAATCACGCCGAAGAGATGTCCTATTCTGTCGTCTTAGAATAGGACACACATTTGGCACGCATAACTATTTACTCACTGAAAATGATCCTCCAACCTGCGGTAGATGCGGGGAGAGGCTGACCGTCCTCCACGTCCTCCTGGAGTGTCGGGCAGCCGAATCTGCAAGAAGGAAACATTTTCCCTTAGCATACCGGCAGCGCATCCCCCTTCATCCTGTTATGTTACTCGGCCCAGAACCTTGATTTGACACCAACGCAGTCCTAAGTTTTCTGAAAGATGTTGTCTTGCATGTTTTTAGCCCTACATGTTCGTAGCGGGTCCTCTCTGCAGAGGATGCCGCTGCGATAGCTCTTTAGTATAGCACATGCCTCAAGGCCCTTGTGTTTCAAGGGCTCTGGCGAGGCAGCAGTGCTCGAAGTAATTTTACCATCCTATATATTTTTATTTTGCATCATTCTCCTACGATGGATTTTAATGTTCATAGTATTCGTCATTAGGCATCGCCATAATTTTATAGTAGATAGATTTTACGCACTTTACAGCGACTATTTTTAGGCCACCTTACAGATAAGTCACATCTCCCATAATACATCGTTAACACTACCACTTGTCATGGCTCTCTTTGGCCAAACCTGGCCCTTGCGCCACAAAACACCGCACATCATCAATAGTATTCAGAGACTCGCTTAATCTTGTAAAAGCGTGAATTTCTTCACAAAAGCATACAAATCCTCTTTTTATTGACCTGTACTCACTCTTATGCAATATTTACCTATCACATAGGCATGTAGTAATATGCTGGGTACCTACCCATAGAGGTATCGAGGGTAGTGTACTAGCTGATAAAATTGCCATATCACTCACCTCACTAGCTATTATTCTTACGGCTGCTGTCCCTGTCACAGATCTGAAGCCTTCCTTACGAAAGAAACTGCGAAAACACTGGAAACTCATGTGAAACGCAGACATAAATAATAAAGAGCACGTTATAAAGCCACAGTTAGGTTTTTGGCCTTCCCCCAAAAAATCACGGTCAACAGATGTCCTATTCTGTCGTCTCAGAATAGGGCACACATGTCGTATCCACAAGTTTTTGCTTACTGTAAATGAACCTGCAACCTGTGGTCGATATGGTGAGAGGCTGACCGTCCTCCACGTCCTCGTTAAGTGTCGGAAAGCCGAGTCTGAGAGAAGGAAACATTTTCCTCTTGCATATCATTATTGCGTCCCTCTTCACCCGGCTATATTTCTTGATAAAGAACCGTTTTTTAACACCAAAGCAGTCCTCAGTTTCTTAAATGATGTTGTCCTATATGTTATAAGCCAATTAAATTCATACCGCATCCTATTTCCAGAGGATGCCGCTGTGATAGTTTTTTTGTATAGCACATGCCTCCGGGCACTCGTGTCTCAAGGGCTCTAACGAGGCAGTTGTGCTCTAATCAATTTTAGCATTTGACATATTTTATATATCCTCTCATTATTTCGCAATGCACCTAATGCTCATAGTACACCTCATTTCTCATCGCCATAACTTTATTACACATCAACTTTATGCCCTTTAGAGCAACCATATTTAAGGCCCCTTTAGGGCCACGTCACATCAATTTCATAGAAGTCAATACTCCGCTACAAACTCATCAACAGTGCTTTGGCGCTTTTTGGCCATACCTGACCCATGCGCCACTAAACGCTACACATTCATTCATTCAACGAGGTTCCTCACCACGGTAATCTGACGGCGCCCGATTTCACAATTCGTGGAGTTTACTTAAAGGCCGGCTTTTCGGAAGACCGCAAGAATTGCAGCGAGTCAGGTAAGGTGGCTGCCGATCGTGGCAGAAAAAACAATAACGTCGTCAAGGTAACAAAGACAGGTGGTCTGTTTGTAGCCTCGAAGATGAGAGTTCATTATGTGTTCATATGTCGCAGGGGCATTGTATAGGCCAACTGGCATGACTTTGAACTAATATGAGCCAGCCGGCGTGATGAAGGCCGTCTCTTCGCGGTCCATTTCATCAACTGAAATCCGCCAGTAGCCGGATCGAAGATCCATGGACGAGAAGCATTTAGCTCCGTGGAAGCAGTCCAAGGCGTCATCGATGCGTGGTAGTCGGTAGAATTCTTTTCACGTGAACTTGTTTGCGGCAATTATCGACGGAATAACGCCAGGTACCATCTTTCTTTTTCACAAGTACGACAGGCAAAGCCCAAGGGCCTACTGATGGCTCGATGACCCCTTTGCGGAGCATTTTGTCCACTTCTCATTGGAGGACTCGACGTTCAGGATGCGATACACGAGAGGGACATGACGAATAGGATTCGTGTCTCCAGTGTTTATACGGTGGTGAACAACATACGTTTGGCCTATAGGCATGTCGCCGAAATCAAAGATGTCACTGTACAATTCAAGCAGGAGACGCGTGTCCGTGGCCTGTCGAAGGATGAGGTGCGGTGCAATCATTTTCGAGAAGCCATTCGTTAAGGAACCAGAGCTGTGAACTTCAATTGGCGCTAATAAGCCATTCTCGGCATTCAGACTCTGAATGTAAATTCGGAACCAGTAGAACCGTTGGCCAAGAACATGGCGGCAGGAATCACTTGAGGGCACAGGCTGTAATTCAGGAGCGGTAGAACGACGTCCTTATTAGTAACCGCGACCAACGTATGCGGAAGAGCAACGTTCCGGTTCAAAAGCAAGTCGATGATGGGGCGAAGCACATATTCATCGTCTGGAGCCTGGGGCTGTGTGGTCAAAGTGACGTAAATAACTGCCTCGTGTGACAGACCACATTTTGAAGCGAGCACATGTGCGGTGGGGTGGTGCTCGGAGCATCGACGAGTTCACGTAGTTCTAACTGAAGAATGCCGATCCCGCAGTCGATGAGAGCAGAATGAGTGGATAAAAGGTCCACTCAAAGGATAACGTCGTGAGGGCAGCTGTCGATCCCAGCAAAAAGAACAGAAGTAGGGCGTCGCGCTATAGTTAAACGCGCAGTAGACATTCAAGGAACAACCAGCACGTCACCGTCGGCTACACAAAGAATTCGGGCAGCTGCTAAGGTGAGAATCTTTTTTAAACGTGTACGTAGGCTAGCATTCATAACAGACACGTGGGCTCTAGTGTCGACGAGTGCTTGGACAGGTGCGCCGTCTATTTCAACGTATATTACACTTCTTTTTGTGGACACAGACCAAGGATTCGCTGCTGTAGTAGGCAATGCAGCACCACCTCGATGGCTGCATTTCTTAGTTTTCTGAATATGTGTGGCCAAACGCCACAGGGGACGAAAGGCGACGTGGCTGTGGCGAACGGGAAGATGGACGACTCGTTTGCGCTGAACGAGACTGGTGTCCGCGCGGCGATGGTGAGCGACTATACCCTGGGTCCCCAGCAGAGTTGTCGGCGCTGTTAGACTAGGCGGTGAGCGAAACATTGCGGGCATTAGCTTCAAAACGGCTCAGGTTGGTCGGCTTATAAGTTGTTGAGGGCCACGAGTGGCGACAGTATTAGGCGACATGACCAATGCGGCAACAGGTGAACCAGATTGGCTGGTGGTCCACAGTTCTCCACTCGGCCGGGTTGCGATAACGGGGAGAGAAGCGTTCGGGTGGAGCGAAAGTAGTAGAAAGTGGTTCGTTAGCTCTGGTATTGGCGACAGCACATACAGAATGCAAACGAATGTTTGCATATGCCTTGGGAACGATGGCTTGTACGAGAGGAACGGAAAAAGTGGTTGGATCAGGGCTGCGCGAACAGAAAGCTGCGGGCGCCATCGCATCCACTTCGCATCGAACGATTCGCACCATGTCCTCTGATGGCGATGCATGCTGTTGTGCGGGTTGATCTTCACACTTCGACGTTGCAGCAGCAGTGGGAAGTCTGGCGAATGGGTGCAAGACGCGTCGGTTTTTCGCATGCTCGAATAGTCGGGTCTCCTTATTGATAGCATCAACTGTAGAGCAGCTTTTGCACATGAGCACATTAAATGCTTCGTCAGCAATGCCCTTGAGCACGTTCCCGACCTTCTCAGTTTCTGTCATGTCATGATCCGCTATACGACAAAGTACCAGCACGTCCTGGATGTACGAGAAAAAGGTCTCCATGGGGGTTGGGCACCAGAGGCCAGTTCCTGCTTTGCGGTAATTTTACGGCCGGCTGGTTCGCCAAACAACCCTGTCAGCTTCTGTTTGTATTGGCCGCAGCTGGATAACTACTCTTCGTGGTTTTGGTACCGCACCTTTGCCGTGCCTCTTAGGTAGAATTGTAGGTCAGCTAGCTTTAACGTAGGGTCTCATCTATTGATTCCACTCACGCGTTTGTACATAGCCACTCACTCCTCGAAGTCGGTGCCATCGGTTCCGCAGAATGTTCCAGGATCTTTGGGTTGCACAACAACAACCGAAGGTGACAGCGACGTAGCTGGCGACGTTGACGTTGGAGGTGGCAACGACGTTGATCCGGCATGCTCCCCGTCATTCATGGTGCGGATAGAGATGCGACGTCCACTGCGGAGCTCCGTTTCCAGCCGTGGTACCCCGCACCACCCACCAATATCTTACGGGGATGTTGCGAGTGTAGACAGACTATACTTACTATACGTATATATATACACAATGAGTCAGAGTAGTTAAGGCGGCTGACCACCAACAACATGCAGCAGCCTGCGTCTCCGACCTTCTTCCTCTAATTCCATCCTTCCGTAACAATATTATTCTCTCAGGTTGTGGTTGCAGTGAACAATATGACCGATAAAACGCAAGTAACTGAGCACTGGTCGAACACAGCCATTGAGCCTCTAAATATGATGAACAGGTCAAGCCAACACCTCCTATATACTTTACAAGACCAGCGCCCAAAATTCTGACGTCACAAGCCGCCTTCCCAAAACGCCTCTCCATCGGCAACATCACTCTTCTTGCTTTCAACGCGATCACTTCCCTTGGCTGTTAGAGTTCGTTGCTGCCGCTCAAAACGTGATGTAGCCATTTTCTGTTGTGCGGCGTTTGTGCCCCGTTTGTAGTGCCTACCGTGGATGTTTCTTCGCATTGCCATACCTGACGGCACGGAGGATGCCGAACAAGTGTTGCGTGCCGGTATGCACCTGCAATTTCGTTAATGGGAAAAATGTGCAAGTCTTTTCGTTCCACAAAGATAAGGACACGTGAAGAAAGTGAATGCGTACCAATCTTCCAAAAGATTTCGCATCAACTGCATATACTAAGGTATAACGTTTACATCATATGAATTTATGCTGCTATTTTGCTTAAGCACGCATTTTCATTTGTAGGTGAAGGTAATTTGTGTTCGTGCAGCTAGCAAACGATAGAAAACGTCCCAAACTCATCGCATTCGCTCATCGCAATTTTTTCTTCCTGTTTTCCTGCATGCAAGCGAAGGTTTATCAGAAACGAAGAATTCTATATTTCCAGCCATCGTGTAGGAGTTAGCCTGTGTAGGCTGTGTGTAGTTATCTTTGCAGCTATTTGTGTATAGCAGGTAACCAATTTGCCAGCAAATTGTCCTGCTAAAATTCCTTTGAGCCGTTTTGCAAGCGAAAGAAGAGCCTTGCTCATGTTTCAAAAGAAGAGAGCACAATAAAAAAGAAAGCTCGTATCTTTACTGAGGAACCAATATTGACAATCCGCTGTCTTTCAAGGCTAAACTGCATATTTGGTTGTTGAAAAAGAATACGTACTGCTTCTTTTCTTACTTGTTTGCTTCTGTTACTTATGTTGTCTGCACCTCACGGCAACTAAAAGCTGTGCTTACGTGCTTTACGTGCTTACGTGATGGAATGCCTTCATATTTTAAGTATACATAGGCTGTTTTTCTTCTCTGCTCTCGGAATTGATGCACTTTATGCGAACACTACTATGATTGCGCATGTTGCTTAAAAAGAGAACACATTTGAATGTTACTCTGAAAAATTGAAAACTGAACATCGTGCAATAAAGAATCACTATGTATCTAATTTATATAGCGTAGACTTGTGAATGGTTTGGATATTTAGTTAAAACTTCTTTCTGGGCGAGGTGGTGCATACTTTGGTGTATACAGCGCTTATGTCTCGTCCTTGTTCCTGTGTGGATGCATGTGTTAGCGCTGCTATAATTTTCAAATCAAATGATTTTGATATGTTCGGATACTCACTTCCTATCTGAAAAGCCTTCAATGTATGAATTGAACAATGAAGTATTTCGTATTTATTCTGATATAGAGGAACACTAAATTTCAGGGAACTCATTCTTTGGGAATTATCGTGAAAATCGTACGATTGTGAATATGCTTATAGCACTGCGTTGATGTTGTTGTCAATAAAGCATTGTGCATAATCGATATAGACGCTACGCATGCGGTTTTGATGTAGGTATATTTTAACGAATGAGCTGATTGTTCCGATACTTAACAATGGCATTCCTGAAAAATACCTCAGCGAATGCCACCCGACTTCAATCAAGTTGCGCACGACGTTTTTATGCTGCAAACAGCCTCTCCAGCTTTAAAATAGAATATCCCAGCCCCACTCAGCTGGCACCTGTGCAATTGTGAATTGTTTCTTATTGAAGGCTAGTGCAAAACACAACTGACCGTCTGAATTGCTTGTAAAGAGAAAAAAAAAGGAATCTTTATGACCGCGGGTGGTGCCGCGCATACAGCGTATGAGTCGCAGCCCACCGCCCTTGACCTGGGGCGAGCCAGCCGGCGCGGCGTGACATAGACTACGTCACCTCGCGTGACGCGCAGGTCTGAAAACCTGTCTAGGAGGAGTTGGTGAAGCGCGTAGGGATATTTGTACTTGATGCACGGTATTTGTACTACTCGCCTACTCTATTACTCGCCTCAGGCATGCTATCTGGTCTCACTAAGGTTCTTGCGCTCTTGAAACAACTTTTGAGAAAATGGCGATGCAGAAAGGTAAACGAGTACGAGTGTCAATAAATTTGTATTGTTGGTGTTTAATTACTGTGCTCTATCGATTCAAATGTTATACTGCTCCATCGATACAAAAGTGGTTAACGCTTATTACTTGCAATTATTGTTTTTTATAAGCTTTCGAATTTCATTTATCTTTGACATTTCTCGCACCTAACCCGCAGGATAGTCGCTGTTGCCTCGAAATGTAAAGATTCGCACTGATACGCTACTATGCATGAGTTCGTGGGATCAAACCTCGGCAGCGGCGGTGAACCTCTCTTTGGGCTAAATGCAAAAAAGCCTTGCACTGCGCAGTGGGTGGAAGGTAAAGGAACCCAGGTAGTTAAAATTATCCGGAGTCCCCCACTACGGCGTGCATCATAATCGTATCGTAGTTGTGGCACGTAATACCCCACGAGCTAGCTACTTTTTGTTAAACGGTTTGTATAATTCTTGTGAAAGTGCTTCGATGCGGTAGACAAAAAATTTTATAAGGAAGCTTCGTATAACGTCCACAGTTGAAATGTTTATCGTGCATTACACGGAGCATGTGCCACTTAAGAAGTCAACAAACAAGGGCATCAAGGACAACATAGAGGAAATTATTCGTGCCTACTTATTGAATTAATCATCATCATCATCATCATCATCATCATCAGCCTGGTTACGCCCACTGCAGGGCAAAGGCCTCTCCCACACTTCTCCAACAACCCCGGTCATGTACTAATTGTGGCCATGTCGTCCCTGCAAACTTTATTGAATTCAAGAAATGATATATTTCATTCGAGCATCGTCAATCAATTGATTAGGGTATCGTACGCGTAATGCGAAGACGTGGGATCGTTTCCTACTTGCGGCAAGTTGTTTTTTTCGTCCACTTTCATTTCCATCTATTTACCCTATGCTATCCTTGGTGTCCTTCTTTGTAGGCTTCTTATGTGATTAATAAAATTAGACGCCTCAGTTTAACCACCTTCTTCTCTTTCTAATGCTACAGTAAGTCTCGATGCCTCATGTCTATCTCCAAGGACAAGCGGCAAGCATAGTATGCTCTTCGTGTACAGCTCCTCAAGAGGAACAAAACAAGCATTTATTTTTTTATTATAGGGTATATACAACTAACACTACAGAGCAGAAACCGTCGGCGTACATTACTCTAACGATGGCCTTATTCTGCCTAATTGCAAGTTTTCTGGCATGCTTGCTTCTCCAAAGGAAACGTGTATCAGTTAAAACAAAAGGCAACACACAAGGCTTTTGCGATATCAATGATGAACACACGCGCTTGAGACTTTACTCTCGCATCACCCCTAGCTTACCCGAATTCACACCAAATGCAAACTCGGTGAATGAAGTAGCTGTGTCAGGACATTGGTTCTCTCATGTACATAACATGTCCGATTCTAGTCACACTGAGAAATCGGCTGTGAATGTGTCACCAAGGGCGTCTGAAAAATGCCGGTGGTGCGGACGAGCAAACGTGCAGGACGTGGTCGTTGCCGTCTGTTAGCTGGGAGGGTGGCCTGCCGCTTTCGTGTTACGGAAACGCAAGCCATAAGATAGTGGTTCAAATTTACATTATATCGGCGACAGGCATATATGATTATTGATAAATACACTTGCGAAGTTTGTTCACACAAATAACGCACGTATTTGTCGAGCTGAACGTTTGGAGTCTCTCAACTAGTAGTGCATAATCAGTAATGAACAATCGAGTCTTGTCTACAGACTTGAAAACTTGGTCACGGGTAAGGGAAGCACTGAAGTTGTCGAATAGATTTGAAATATGGTAGGGTCGGCCTTTTCGCATCCCTGTTTCCACAGACGCGCGTTGAAGCAAGATGAGAGGGATAGGAGTGAACGAGCAGGCGCAACAAAGACGAATGGCGCGGCTTTCCGGTGGGGCACGAGCCATCTTTTAGACAAAATGACCCCAGCTCTCGGCGCGCGGTACCCAACGTAAAGTCAGCTCCTGGCGGAAACGCTGCGCGGCGCTATTCCCATTCGTCTTGTGTTCTCCCGTTGCCACCGCGCAGGAGGCGAGGCGCGAAACACGGCTCAGCACGAGGGAAAGAGGGCGATCGTTCAAGTTGCTCGGCGGCTGTATGTTATAGAGACTAGCTCAGTTGGCCCCCTCTCACCCCAACTCGCACCTGTCATGTTTCTTGCTTGTGTGGCAGCCTCCGAGAAGCCGTGTCGCGAAAGAATGGGCGGTTGATTTATTGACCACCGGTCACGAGAAAGAGGCCGAGCTAACAAGAGGCCGAGGACGAGATTTCTTTTTTTTTTTGTAAGTGGAGAGCGCCGGAAGCTACACGAGAGTCTGCAGAGCCCCGAAACGGCCCTTCTTTCGTGTAAAAGAAATAACACATTTGCCGCTAAATTTTCGCAAGCGGACATAGCTTGTAAGCAGCTCCCTTGCAACTCAAGATCGATTCAGAATGGTGGGAAGATGTGTAACGGAGCGAACAAAAATAGTAATATTACTAACTACGAAGGTGTGATTGAAGGAAAAGGAGTGGCATAAGAATTTGCAGCCGGAAATCTAAAAGCAGAGGATAGCCACCATCGCTAAAGACGCGTAGTCTGTTTCACAGCTAGTAGAGAGAGACAAAGACAGAGAAGTGAAAAAAAGAAAGGCGGGGAGGTTAACCAGGCTGAGTCCGGTAGGCTGTCGTGTACTGTGGAAAGGGGAAGGGGATTGAAAAATCTTGCTGTTTTTGAAGCACACATGCTGATTTACACGTTCTTCGCGGAATGACTGGCGGGAATTCTGAAATGGTAAGAATGAAAGCGGGCTACTTCCTTCCGCCAAGGTGATCGAGATAAGTTCCTGAAGCAGAAGAAATCGGCTAGAGCAAAGGTGGTGTGACAACAAAAACAATGTCATACTTCCGTGCTTTTATTCCACTGAGTTTTCACGTTCCCAAATTAAACGACTATGAGAAGAACGAGTGGAGCGCATCACAATCATCAGGATGCACCCACAAGCCCTGTTCATGGCTGGGTTGAATGTTTTGTTTGTCAGTATTTCCTGTGCCGAATTTGTATAACCGCAAATTCTCCTTATTATTGATCTCTGAAGAGAAGTGCCTTCGGAAAAAGCTTTAAACAAAGCGTGTGCAATTTCCTATTTATTCAACCCCCACCCTTGTATTTGTTATGTGCATGACATTTTACGGTTTTGGAAGTTCGCAACATGGCAGGTGCGTTGGCTATGTGTGTGTTAGCCAGCGCTACTCAGGACCATTGCGAGTGCATTTGGAACTTTCTTAGACCAGGAACCTATTTTACCCCTGTCTAATACTCCCAGGGCCAAATCTAGCACGCATAAACATGCGACATGGTGACTTGATTGACGTCCGTTGCAATAGCACAATTGGTAGTGCTTCGTACGCGTAATGCGGACGTTGGAGGTGTGGCTCCCACCAACGATAAGCAATATATTTTAATTCGTTTTCTGTTTCCTTTTTCCTGATCGGTTTTCACGTTTAAACTTGAAATACCTCTAGTCACGCCTATGCTTTCCTGGCTGCATTGCCTGTTGGCTTTATATAAGCATGATTAACAAAACCGAGCTCCTCTGTTTCTCTTCTTCTTCAGAAGTGAATGAATCACATACCTTTTCGAAGGATGTAGAAACTAAACAAGTAATGTCAGATTTGTTTTCAGTGTCATGGCAGAAACCTATTTTACAACCTTCGATTTTCGCGTGCAGTTCTTGATTTATTCTTTCTGAAAGTGCCGTAATGTTCACTGTGTATGTTTTACGATGGAAATAGTGCTTTATTTCATGGAACGGGCCGTTTCAAATATGGCGCAGAAGTCCTTCTACGGCTTTCTTTAAAAGCTACTCATCTTTTTGAGGCAACAATTTATGTTGTTTCCGCGGCGCTACATTTTATTTAGGAGACTATAATTCTTGGAACGCTTTCTTGCGAACGGAGTCTGAAAATCTTGAGAGGCTTTTCGTATAGTTATTTAAATTTGATTGGTGGTGCTTTGTTTGAATATAATCGTTAATTTCAGATCGCTGTCGTTTTAAGACTTGCCCGCAGAGGTGTGGTGCCTAATAATACAGACAAATATTCCGGCTGTAAAGGAGTACTTAGGTCTGCATTTAACCATCTAATATTCGAAGCTTACTGCTCGTCTGGCACTGCAAAAGGTTCATTCGCCAACTATATTATCTGCGCTTTGAAGCGGTAAACGGGCAATTACGGCCCATACAGTGCAGGAAACGAAAGCTGAGGAACGGGTGCAGCATAGCCACTGCAGCGGCGCAGCACAGTAATGACGGTAGTCATGACCCCGGGATGAGCAAAAGCGCAAGCTGCAGGATCTGCTCATTGAATGGTAGGCAAAATTGTAAGAAAAGCTCGTGACGCGAGAATGCTGTTGCTTATGGCTGACGTGTTTGCAACAGGGGCCAGCTTCACAAAGATGTCGTGGTATGCTCCAGACTGCGGTTGACTGCGCACACGCACTTGAAAGATCAAACTCAATTTGCTTCAAGTTAGAACGTCTATAACATAGTTTAGATGTATTTTGTGTCTCGGCTGAAAAAGTCCTTGTCTGCTATTTTGACTTCCAAGCTTTGTCTTAGTATTTCTTTAGACAGACCGTAAAGAGAAAATTTATTTCTCCTGTTGTATTAAAAAGAATGACTCCTACAATAATATATGCTGCTCTCGCAGCGAGAAGAGGCTTGGTAAGTAGCAAAGAGGCGCAAATAAGAAAGACGTATGGCAGCACTACCTTGAATCTTCCGCAACAGCTGCCATGAAGGCAATAGATCCCCTCCGAAGCTTATAGGGGGGCACAGTCCTCTCCCCCCGGAGATGCCGCAGCCTACCCCCCCACCTTCTTAATGTGTTGTTTACAGATTTCTGTTACCCACACCCACATCATTCGAAGTTTTTCTTGAGCTGCCCAAAATTTTCACTTTGAATTAAAAGCTGTGCACGTCCGCACCGACAATGATGCTTTAGCCACAGTGAAATCCATACTTGGGCTTTATTTATGCAAAGCCTCACGATAAAAGGACAAGCCCATTGGAAGCACCAGCAGAGGCTACGTCATCTGCATTTTCGAACTTCAGCTTTTTATTAATTTGCATTGTAAAAATACAGTGTATCTAAATATGTAAAAATGACCAAATTTATTACATTTGTTCAAGAGGAGGAGGTACGTAACAATTACTTTTATTGATATAGATAGCCTATGCCTTGAAAATGAATATGTTGCTCTACGTTCACCTCGCTACAATTTTATCTGAGTGATTTGTGACCCAGAAAAAAAAAACCTGCCCACATTACCGACTCCTACGGCAGAGTATTTTATCAAGGTAGTGGAAATGCACATGAATGATACATGTCTCAGTATTTCTTCTCTTTGAAGTCCGCAATGCTAAGGAGCCACAAAAGAAAAACTGTTCTAAGAGACTGCGTGGTGAAGCGCGAAGCAGGACAGGGACACAAGAATAAACGAGGACAAGCGCTGTGTCCTGTGTCGCGTGTACCGTTTGGCGCTGCACAACACAGGCTGATGAAAACGAACTGGCCCAAACCACTACCGTTATAAGTTACTCTGCCAATAATATATAACACATATTATAGATGAAAACATCGCCACTTGTACGCCCGAGGTCATAAATGCATCTATGATACACTCAGTAAGAGCAATGAAGCCAAGGATTCACTCAATATCAGATTGAATCGCAGTAATGTGCAGCAGCGCTGATACTCAAACTCACAGAAAAAAAAGATTTGCTGGATAGGCGTAGCAGTATAAGTGATAGCGAAATTACTATACGCAAAAATATTCTTGCGATTAAATCCACCTAAGGGCCACACCCATGTAAGCGCTGTACCCTCAACTTAACAGCAAATATTTTAAAGACATGCAACCAAGAAGCAATCGCGTTCAGTGCGCTGATTTCTATCACGTTCTACAGTGAATTCTCGGGCACAGCGTACTGTCGCACGTCGCTGCTAGATGGCGAAAGGAGGCGATCGCGGCGGTTTACGGCAGATTTAGTACACGTAGTTGGAAAAATTTGGTCTAAGTGCCCGGTTCCGTGTAGGCATCGCCAAAATCGCGACCAAAAAACGTGGTCTTTACATGAGCCTCTACGTTAGATCAGCCATAGGAATTGTAGTAAATATTCACTTACTAATTAAAATAGGAAGCTTAGTGTAACGCGCCAAACCATGTAAACCTGTAACTACTTCCCAGGATGACCACGAGCACTCGCTGAGCCAAGGCTGCTATTATGAGGGACGCTGGCAGTAAGGGCAAACAGTTCATACAGCCGCGCCATTCGCCACGACTCCGCAAATTATATTCAGCATGATCACCTGCCTATTTTTATGTTCAGTACAAGATGGCCTCTGCCAGCGATATCTCTAATTACCACTTTCTGGGGCGCGGAAAAATCTGGGACGAGGAAAGACAGACCGGGAAGGAAGACAGCATGCATGAAGGTAGCAGCCATCACTGCCGCTCTTTATCACTGCACCCATCAATGATAACCAACAATGAGATACAGCCTGCGGGCTGCGTAAACGCCAGCCACGCACAGCCATTCTCAGGTACAGCAGGGATAGAGCAGATGTGTGCTCTCCTTTCTGAGGGCGCTCTTGAAAACATTACACCAAGTAACCCGAATGCTGAGCGCGTGGAATGATGATGGCCATCAAGCCGCCATCCTTTTGGACTCACCGTTACGTGCTTATTTCTAGCATAAACGATGTATGAGTCACTCAATCGTGTTGCTTTAAATGGAAGCTTTAGCTCGGGCCCAACTCCGACACGGCCTATTCAAATACATGTAAAAGGCAAAAACGTTTTTGTGAGATAAGCCCTAGACCAATTTTAATGAATTTCGCTGCATTTCACACAGAAGGTAAATTGTAGTGACTGTTGGAAGCGGAATTTCGATTTATGGTTTGGGTTTTGTTAAAGAGATACTAAATATTCGACAGATTGAAAAAAAAATAGAAGCATGAAGTTTACAAATTCATAGCTCTGCATCAAGAATACATATCGCGGTTCTGTGAACGGCATGCCTTAGATCATTCGAAGCGGACAAATTCGAAATATCACTTTACACCTTAAGTGAATTTGTTACGTTGTTTACCAGGGTTCTTCAACAGCTGTATTTCCATATTATTACTTTTTTCGATATTCATATGTAACAGATAAATTTTGTCCGCTTTAGACCTACTATTACGTGGAATTCAGAGAATTGTATTATCATTTTTCGTTGTGGAGTTAATGAGTTGTAAACTTGATAGTTTTATTTTCTGAAAACATTGATATTTTTAATAAAATATTGACAATGTAACTGAAAAATTCGAAACCAGCAGTCCTTAGATTTCAAGTTTGTCTTTTAAATTCAACAAACCGCGTGAAATTCGCTGCAGGTTTTACCTAGAAAAACGAATTATCATTTTACATGCATTTACATAGGAGCACCTGAGCTAAAGCTTCCTCTTAATGCTTTATACGGGATATCATGGCGAGGACGAGAAATAGAAAACACGCGTCGAGCTCGCTTCTAGCGTGGCTGCGGATGTCGCAATGTGCACAGTCTACAAACACCTCATGAGCACCAACGCCAAAGCCTATAGTGGGTGCGTGGCTTATAAGTACATCACCAGGACCTGCAAGGAAGGAAGTCTCGGTACATAAGCCCAGAAACATTGAAGGCTACCAGAAAAGGAAACCCTCCCGTTTTCCGCCGTATGATCACCAGTAGAAACATGATGCTAGGCGCATGGGGGGACAGCACACGCGGGGGGACCGGCCATTGACTCGTGAGTCGCCGCGTGGGCGCACGATTGCGAAACTGTCAATTCAGCTTGCTCTCGTTGCAGTGACAAATCGCCGTCTAGTAAATGAGCCACTAAGTGTCATTATCAGGGACGTCAGTCTATTTTGATGATATTTATTGCAGTGCTGTTGCCGCAACCAACATTCTAGCCACCTTTTTTTTAGCTTCCGCTTGCAGTGTGCGCCGCCGGGATGTGCGTCATGGGGCTTCACACATGGTTTCTCGCAGTGGATATGAGACAGCACGCTGGCTGGTACTCGTACTGCGCTACAAAATATCAAGGGATAAGCTTTCGATTCAATCAATCAATCAATCAATCAATCTTTATTTTCATTCTGTCAATGATACAGAAAGAAGGACTGTGACAAAAAGCTGTTTTTCAGAACACCTTGACTAGGCCACAGCCCCATGGAAAAATTTCGGAGCGGTAACAGCACTACCGTAAAATAAATCAAGCTAACACACACTAACAAACTAACGCACTAAGTAAAGGAAATGCAAAGGTAATACAGAAAGGCAGTTTTTACAGTCGCCAAAAAATAAATACAGAACACTTTCTTAGAAAAATATCTGAAATGCTATCAAATTACAAATGTCTAGAATAAATACACTGAAATGTACAGAAAAAACAAAATACAAATCAAGTTGTTACAAACAGCTACATACAACCAGATGAAACAATTCAATACGGTTATGGATTTGATGAACGAGACAGTTTGTAGTATAACCAGTGTTAAGTAGTAGAAATATCAGAGCTATACATCACTGTGTATAACTTGCGGATATCCTGATATGAACAATCAAATAAGTCAAAATTGTTAAGGTAATAGTGATTGAGGAGGGACGGAGGAGTGTAAGACAAGCGCTCTTTTCCGGAGTTTAATCGTACTGTGTCTACTTCCCAATTTTCTCCATGACGCGTGGGATAACTTAAATGCCTAATTCTTAAATTGGCCAGAACACGCAAATTTGTTATATTATTACAAGTTTCTAATTTGAATTTTCTGCTTAACGTATAATTATATATTTGGTGTATTTGAAGTATTCCTGAAGTGCAGACTAAAACATTAGTAGATGCTGTAAAAGGTGCATTGAAAATATGCCTAATACATTTTTCTGAACCAAGTATATTTGATTTAGATTTGTGACCGCCGTTGTACCCCATACTAGTTGGCAATAATTTAAACGAGAGCTAAAAAGCGAATGATAGAGTATGAGCTTGATTCCTCTTGGAAGTAAGTATCGAAGCCGACCAATTACACCTGTCACCTGATCTAATTTTTGCAGAACATGTCTTACGTGGTAATCCCAACTCATATTAGCGGAAAAAAATATGCCCAGACATTTAAAATGGTGAACTATTTCAATAGTGTGAGTACTCAGTACTATGTCTTCATGAGGTGGAATAATTTTCTTTTTTGGTCGGAATATAACAGCTTTTGTTTTATTTTCGTTAATACGCATAGCATTTGCCGCTGATCATCTCTCTAGCGTTTTCATTGTCTAATTACAAATTCTGATAAGCTCATGAATATCATGCCCTGAAAATAGTATGCTGGTATCATCAGCATATATTATGTATTTCGCCTCGCAATTAATATTTACAATGTCATTAGGATAGATATTAAATAATACTGGGCCTAGAATACTGCCCTGTGGCACTCCACACAGCAAAGGTTTCACTCCGGAAATAGAGTCGCTTATCTGAACGACCTGCTGTCTGTTCGATAAATAAGAGTCAATAAGCGTTAGGGCTTGTCGATGAATACCATAACAATGCAATTTCTTTAACAATATATTATGGTTTACTAAATCAAAGGCCTTTGAAAAATCAATATATATACCGAGAACGAGCGCCTTATATTCAAATTGCTTAAGAATATACTCTTTTTGCTCCAGGAGTACCAGTTCAACTGATTTATTTTTCCGAAAGCCAAATTGATTAGGGATAAATAAATTATATTTATCAATGAAACTTGAAAATCGAGTGTGCATAATTTTTCGAAGGCCTTTGAGAATACAGGCAACATAAACACAGGTCTATAATTGCCAAAGTTATTTCGGTCACCTTTTTTGTAAAGTACGGTCACTTTTGCTATTTGCATATTTAAAGGAAAAACAGAGTTAGTTAAACAAATGTTGAACATATCGGCTAAAATCGGCGCGATAACATCAGACACGTCTTTAACAGGACGTATTTGGATTCCGTCGATATCGCGACTGGCGCTATTTTTTATACTTTTTATTGTCGATAAGACTTCGTGGGCGGTGACAGGACACAAGTACAATGACTGAGCGTTGTGAGTACTTACGTATCCGCACGCATCAGCGGGGTTCCAGTCGTTATCATACCAGTGAAAAAATTATTAAATGCGTCAGCCAAAGCTGATCCATCCATATCAATACCGCCTACTTCTAGTTTGGAAACAGGGGCGGTACAATGGCCGCGATGGAGGAGTGTGTTTAATCTAGGCCACAGTAAGTCAGAACGATTGCCAGAAACTTCAAGCTATGTGGATTGATACTGAGTTCTCGCGGATCGCAAGCGTTTTGTAAGTTTGTTACGATAAGACTTGAAGGCCAGCCAGTCCTCCGGTAAATGAGTATGTAGGAATGTTTGGTAAAGTTTATCTCTTGTCTTGATTTGATGACGCATCTCCGGCGTTATCCATGGTTTTCGTGTTTTACAAGTTAATCTGCGCTCTTTTAACGGAAAATTCAAATGATTTAATCGCTTGAAAATTGCAATAAATTTATCGTAAGCATTGTTTGCGTCAAGAGATTTGCTTACATCGCTCCAATCTGCCTGCAATAGACTGTTACGAAATGCACTGAGTGCCACAGGTGTAATTAACTGAAACTTAATTATTCGCGGCTCTGCTGTACTTTATGTCAATAGCTACGCACATAAAAATATTGGAAGATGATCACTGGTACAACATGAAAAAACACCTGACCAAATATTATTCTCAGACGAATTTGTGATAAAAAGATCTAGGACTGACTAGCATTCAAGTGCCACTCTCGTGGGTATGTTAATTGTATTTATGAAACCATTAGACAGTATGATAGTATTAAAGGGAAGCTGAAAGGTTTCCCCGAAAAATGAGTGAACATCTGTACATAATAGTTTTCAACCCTCCGAATTCGAATATCGTATCGAAATTGAGGGAAAGAAAGCGCAAATATATTTTATTTCGATGAAAAGTGCAGCAGTGGACACGCCCAGCTCGCCCGTCTCGTTTCCGCCTGTGATTAGTCGGTGTGCCTCGTGACGTCAACTCTGCCGCTACCGACCGCTGCCGCTACACATGAAGCGCGGTGCCAGGTAATTTGGTGCGGTTTTTCTGAGACGGTAATGGAAAATTTAGAGAGACTGCGTTTTTCTGAGGAGTTCGGCCTTACTCCCTACATGTACGAGCCGATTGCGAATAGCCGGCCTCTCGAAGAAGCAAACGATGCTGGTGCGAGCAGTGCTTTCGACGCGAACGAAAGCAAAGTCTTGGGATCTCCTCATGTTGGAAATGCTCTTTGGTGAGTATGTTTTTTGCAAAGCGATCTAGTGATCTCGCCGATCTTTCGCCGATCTAGTGAGCTCGTTTCCGGTCAAACAACTGTAGTGTTGTGTTCCTGCATGCCTCCTCGTGGAACGTAAGCGGCGATGCGATCGTCGGCATTTGTGCGCTGTCCAAAGTTGTCGGCAATCTACAGAGATGGTTTAAACGCGTGAAAAGCTTTCCGGTTCATGCCGTACTTGTAGTGACCTTCATCTGTTGACTACCACTCACGTTGATTACCACTCACGTTGACTACCACGCACGTTGACTACCACTCTACATACACGCAGACGCACCAACAAAGGAATGCAGGGTCGATCGAAGCAGATTACGATGGCACGTACGCAGAAACAAGCGCGGTCAGGCACGGTCGCGGACGCTGCAAAGGAACGAAGCAGAGTTGACGTCACAACACCGCGGTTTCCGGTCTCCGCTCCGCTCGCTCACTCAAAGGGGGGCGGAGCTACTGCGCAATTTCAACCGACGATTACGTCGCTCCTAATTGAACAAAACCCCCAAATTTTACCTACATGGTTTATAAGGTTCCCGTATTCGTATATGAGCTTCTTATTGAATTCGACAGACTCTTCAGCTTCCCTTTAAAGTCACGGCTAACAGAGCCTGTAGAACTGACGTCAATATTAAAGTCTCCCCCAGCAATTATTGTATACTCATTTTCTGCCATATATTTATTTATTTATTTATTCATTTATTTATTTCAAGTACCCTCATGGCCCTGCGTGCATTATTGAGGGGAGTGGAACAAGACATACAATAATACAGATAACAAGATATGTAAATACATTCATACATTCATACATTCACATGTCATTGCATTATAGCATAGCATTGCATACATAACATTACAAAGCTCACTGCATTGAGTTTTACAGATTTCACAGATTTCAGCAATTGTGCACATTCATGGAAGGCTTAAAAAACGAGAAAAGAAAACAACTAACAACGCAAACTTGAAAATCAGCAACACAGAGTTCGTGAGGGACCACGAAACGAAAGGCACGCATGTCATGAAGAAGGAACGTAGACACTTAACTTATTCTTAAAGTGCTCGAGATCATCGGCGAGTGCCACATCTGCTGGCAAGTGATTCCACTCGGATGACGTAGTTGGAATGAAAGAAGTTAAGCGAGCGGTAGTGTGACAAAGTGGAACGCCCACTTTGCGTGGATGGTCAATGCGCGATGAAACATAGGCGGGTGAAAGGAGCAAAGCGTTTTTCAAAACAGGATTCAGATTGTAGATCTTAAAAAAAAGACAGAGTCGTGAAATTTTCCTGCGCAATGAAAGTAATGGTAGTGACAAAGTGTTTTTCATTAGTGTTACACTTGATGTGCGGTCATAGTTGTGGAGGATAAAACGAGCGGCACGGTTCTGAACAGCTTCCAACACAGATATAAGTGACTTAGCCTGAGGGTCCCATATCGACGCGGCGTATTCAAGCTTTGAACGAACCAGTGTTTTATAAAGTAGGAGTTTGACGGAAATGGGCGCATTAGAAAAGTTTCTTTTTATGTAACCGAGCATGCGGTTTGCGTTTCCAGTAGTGTAGGTGATATGCTGATTCCAGGATAAATTTGATGTCAGATGTACACCGAGGTATTTATACGAGGTAACCGGGGCTAACGAAGCATTGTTGATGCTGTAAGAGGCTGGTGGCGACACGCCTTGACGTGAAAAGCGCATGGATTTGCATTTTTATGTGTTTTAGACAATTTTCCATTTAGCACACCAGCCAGTAACGCAGTTAAGGCCTGCTTGCAATAAGTGGACATCATTAGTGTTTTTAATTTCACGGTATAGTATACAATCATCTGCAAAGAGTTTGATGGAAGATTTTATATTGGTAGGCAGATCATTAATGTACACAAGGAATAACAAGGGTCCGAGTACCGATCCTTGGGGTACCCCAGACCTAACCGGCATTGAAGATGATTGAAGACCATTATAGTGGACAAACTGTGAGCGCTTAGACAAAAAACAACGAATCCATGCTAGAACATTCGGGTCGATGTGAAGATGAGTAAGGAATTGATCATAAAATTCAAGAAACTTTGCAATATCGCCATTGGGTGGACGATAACAAACTGAAAACACGTTATTGTTTGCACGTACACAAAGCATTTCATAATCAGGGTTTGTCTGGGTAAAGTAATCCAATGGCTGACATTCAACGGTTTCGTAAACTAACAAAGCAACATCCCCACCACGACCGTGCATGCGATTTAAATAAAATGTCCTGCAATTGGACAGTCTAAAGACGTCGCATTCGTTAGTGCTCCAAGTTTCAGTCAGCATTATGGCGGAGTATTGGAATGAAAATTCAGTGAAATACTCTTCTAGGCACGAGACTTTATTTCTAATCGACCTCGCATTTAGGTGCACGCATCTGCATGAATTAGGAGGTAGCCGACATACAATGTCGTTTAGGTCATTTGGCAGAAAATAATGGTGATTTGTCATTTGAGTTACTTTCACAAAGGAACATAACGGCGATTAGACTGTCTAGAGTCGGTTAAGGTCACCATAGCTCCCAATGTGAACAGCACGTGCTCCTTTCGTCTTCCGCACCAGAACCTTCCCGTGGCTATACCAGACGTATTCGTAGCCTTTATCCTTAGCCATTTTCTTTGATTCTCGGAGCAGTTCCCGGCAGTGCCGAGTCACATTCTCTTGAATGAAAACCATCGGGTCAGACTGTTTCAGGTTACTTTTGTTCGTTAACCACGCATCCCTTGTTTGTTGCTGAACGAAGCGAACAATTATTCCTGGTATTGTCTTGCAGGTAGCCTATGAACAGATACCATGTCCGATTCAACCACATGGGGAACTTTAAGTTTGTCAGTGACTGTGTTTAGTGATGCAATCAGGTTCTCGTGCGGCACTACATGGACCCCATGAATTTCCAAGTTCAGCCTTCTGCTTCTGTATTCTAGCTCATTTGCCTGTCGCTCAAGACCACTTTGTGCGGTTGTGCGAGTAGCATATTTTGCCTCCAATTCTGCTACCTTCTTTCTTAGCTCTTTAATTTCATTGTCCTGGCGACTGATTGTTTTCTCAAGATCGTCAAATTTGTTTGACATGAACTGTAGACTGTGCTCCATCTTCTGAACCTTTTCTGACAAAATCGGAAGACTTTCAAGCTTCTTATTGATGGAAGAGAGAATTGCTTTCATATCTGAACCATCATGGTTGCTACTTTCTACGGAAGCTGACCCCGAACTACGGCAGGATGGACACCGCCAAGTTTCCTTCTGCGCAGCATTTTTGCATTTGAAAGATTTTTCTGTGATTCCCGCACACTTTCCTAAATGATACATGCGACGACAATCGCTACACTCTACAGCACAGTCGTCAGATGTAGACAGATGACATGTCGAACACAATGTTGACATTGCAAGAAGCAAAATGATTTCAAAAGGTTTGCGGCAGCGGAAGCAGCAACAACACTATGCAAAAAGTGTTTGACCTAATTACTGACCTGCGGCAACGTGAAGACAGTGCCGAAAGTTAGCTGTGATTGCAGGGTGCTGCCGCCGCTGCCGAAATGACCGCTGCCGCAGGAAGGAGCGCTATATATACTGATGTGGTCCGCTGCAAATGGCGCCTGCGCAGTAGTCCCGCTGTACAAGGCAGCGCGGTCAGGTTGGTCGAAGCTTCCGAAAATGTCGGCAGATGATCCCTTTTGCAGCTGACCACGATGGCGAAACTTTCGACGGGCCCAAGCGGCAGGCACTGCAATGTCCGAACCAGCGTCTATTCCTGCGACAACGTGAAGACTGCCGAAAGTTAGCGGTGACTGCAGGGTGCTGCCGCCGCTGCCGAATTCACACTGTGGCTCTTGATTCACGGCACGCGCTTATGGCCTATTGCTTGTAGCTGCTGCAGTGGCTGTGGGACAAAACATTGGCGCGTACTAAGTATGTCTCACAAAAAGCAGGTGACAATTTTCAGGTTTGACAGTATCCATTGATTGACGCTTACGTTTCTGGGTGCGGCACGAGTGCCTCATGTTAAGCGTCCAGGTCAAACGCACTGTAGCAGCACGAAGATCGCGTTTGTGCCTCACCTTCTGTACCGTGTGCACGTGCACGCATGTAGCCGTCGACTTGCGTTTTAGGTTGTGCTGGTCTTCTGGTGCACATAGCGCCTCGCGCGGCCTTTCGCCTGATGCACACATGACGTCGTGCATTTTACTTACGGAAAAGGTACACTTGATCTCTGCGTGCCGAATTTGTGCGTTTCACTTGGAAGCGCTAGTTGGCGATGCACGTCATGTTGGCGACACGAGCGAATGTTGCCGAAGAATTACTTGCATCATGTTTCTTCCTTACGCAAGTTTTTAACGTACGCTTATTTTCAGCGCCATGTGCTCAGGAAGCATCAACGAGACACGCAGGCATGGAAGCTTAGTCCGGGGTAAGGGACGGAATTTTTGTTTACTTGCTGCGTGCAAAGTTGTTTGCTAGTTTTTCATAGCAGGAGTGTACTAATGCAGCACCTGTATGGACATCTTTGCTGTGGAGTGCTTGTTCAGTGCTCTCTTAGAGATTGCACAGATTCAATACCGTTGAAGTCTTCCTTCCCGGGTCATTTATTGAGGAGATATAGCTGGAGAGCCTACCCTACTCAAGCAAGCCCATTCAGGACTGTTCGCGAAGCACGTCAACTGTCCGTTCCTCCTGCACCTGCTCCAGGTCAATCCGCAAGTCACGTAGCTCCGGTTCATGAAAATAGTGGCATGACAGGACCTGCAGGTCGAGTGACGGATTGAGCACATCAAGAATTGAAAGGATCAACTGAACGGGCTTCCCAGAGTTTTATCTCAAACTTGACGCAAAATTTATGGTCCCAGCATGCACTGTACAGACTCCAACTATGGACGTGCAGCACATTCTGGAGAAAAGCAGAAAATGAATGACAGCACTTGAATGCAAAATAGACAGGTGTAGGAAAAAACGTCCCCGGAAGAAATTCCCCCGGAAGGTACGCCCGCCTAACATACGTCCCCGGAAGATACGTCGCTGGAATATACGCCTCTTCCGAAATCGCTCTCTAGGAAAAAAGTCCCCAAGTGAAAATTAACTGACGAACGAATTGTGTGCGAACGTACTGACAAAGAGCTGCATTCTTTATTCGACACATGGCTTAGGCTTACGGGGGTTTAATGTCCCAAAGCGACGCAAGCCACGAGGGGAGCCGTAGAGGAGGGCTCCGGATAATTTTCTGCCACCTTGGATTCTTTAAAATGCACCTGAGATCGCACAGTTCATGGGCCTACTAGTGGAAATGTTGAGGACTTCGACAATGAATGCAAGCATGAAATATTTCTCGGTGCCATGGGATATCACAGGCATGTATTGCAAGTCATGCCGAGAAAGAGCCCACTATAAAGCATTCCTGTCGGTGACTTGGTTTAACGGCCGAACTATCCACTTATCTTGGACCACTCCTTTACTGCCGCCTTAATATTTTTTTCGGGAGGGGGGAGGGGGGCGACCCCATCTTTGCATCATTTGTATGCAATACATTTAGCACAATGCATTTTGCATTTTGCCTTGTGCACATATAACCGTGAAGGCACACTTTTGTGTCTCCTTTTTTCGATTTGTCTCCAATTCGCAAATAGGTACCGTATCCTTTAAGTCAACACCAGGTCAATTGTCCACTGTTGAGCGCACTGCGTACTGTTACGACACGTACACAAATCAGTACACTTACCTTACGAGTGCTGGTGCGACCACAAAACTGTTGCCTCCAGATGCAATGAATAGGCGCTGAACTGCCACTACGTCAATGTTGATTCAGGCCCGTGTGATAGCTGGATGACATTGTGTATTGAATTTGACATTGTATCTGACATTAAACATATAGATATGGTCGAAGCTCGGACAAGTTTGCCATTATTACGCCCCGTCTGTGTTCTCGTCTTTTTCGCAGTGAAAGTATATTGACATGAGTACTTGTTTATCTTTTTTCGGCTGACTGCTTTTAACCGTCTAGCAACAGTTACCGCTCAGCGCGGGACGCGCCCGCATGTATCGGAAGTTTTTAGAATGTTGTCGATGCTTCTACCCGTTGTCGGTTGTCACCGAAGCTAGTGCAATGTGATTGCTGGTGCGATGCGATTTGTGTAGAATTTTCGGGAAGACACCTGGGCACAAGCGATTACTCTGGGACCTACGATGACCCATGTATAGAAGCCGGCGTGCTTGGCCAGCACATCCGATTTCGACGATCGCCAACTGTTAACAAATTGTTGTGTATAGGGGGCGCTGTCAATTATATCAGTTGTATATAAGTGATTGCCATGAGAATGAAGTGCAATTCCGTGGTTCTCCGTCAATACATAGTCTTGTCTTATCATTCGGCGCTTCGCGTCACTACAATCTGGCGCAGTCGGCGAAGCTAGCGAGCTAGCGACGAACTGCTTTCCCTTATCTGGCTTGGTACTGTTCCAAGGGGCGTCACCTATGAGAGCGCAGCGTACGGACTACCGCCATTGCCGCCTTTCCTGGAGACTCCTGGAGATGCGACAATTCCATGAGAGCAGTGGCGCGATGATTTCACAAATTTCCTTGAAGTGACGGGGATGGACGCGCAACCGCCACTACGGAAAAAGGCCATTCTGCTGCAATGTCTTGGAGTCGAGGGACGCCGTGTTTTTCACACATTGGGCCCAGAGCCGGCATGAACGTCAGACACGACAAAAGCCGCGCCGGAGACAAGCAAACCAGCAGGAAAAGACAAGACGGAGGCTAGTGAAGGGGATAGTTACACGGAAGCTTCGTTGGGCCTATTGGAGCGGTAGTTCTCAAGTACTGTCAACGTACTGGTCGAGCGACGTCGATTCACGTTACGTAGGAAACTGCCGAATGAGCCGATACGAGAGTACGTCAGTGCCCTCCGGCAGTTAGCAAAGACGTGCGGCTTCGGGGAATTCTTGGAAGCGGCTCTGCGAGACAGGGTTGTTGACGGAGTACGGAGCACTGAGTTGCGACAGAAATTGCTCGTGAAGGGTTCACAACTTACGCTCGCAGAGGCAGTGGAAATGCTGCAGACGTACGAGCATGCAGCGCAGGGTGCTGCAGTCTATGACCAAGGGTCGTCACAAACGGACGTAGTTCAGCGCGTATCTCAAGGCCGAAGCCTAGACTGCGACGCGGGATTGACGCCGCTGCGCAAGTGTTACCGGTGCGGCTCTGCAAGGCACCTAGCTAATTCACAGGAATGCAAAGCACGGGGGAAACGTTGCTCCCAGTGCCACAGGATGGGACATTTCCGAGCGGTCTGTGGCAGGTCGGCGGGGCGGGACGTGCGGACGGTCCAAAACGACGGCGCTAGCGAGGAGGACGTGCTCACTGTGCTGGCGGTCAGACAAGTGGAACGAAGGACTTTGGTCGTTGACGTCATTATTGAGAACGAGCCACTTCAGTTGCTGGTAGATACTGGGTCGTCGGTGTCTTTTTTGCCAGACCACGTTTATCGAGCCAAGTTCGCCAACAGTTTTCCTTTGACTGCGGCTTCAGCGACGCTGCGGGATTTTTCGCAGAAAATTCCAGTCTTGGGATGGTTCAAAGCCAGAGTTGTACGCGGGAACAACTCCGCTTGCCTTCAATTTGAGTTCTTCCCCAAGGCATGGCATTACTACGACTGGATGGGTTCCACAAACTACAGTTGCACATCATCGGTTCTACACTGGAGTGTCTGCAAGTCATGGTCAGCAACCAGTCACTTCCTCCTGAATTATGTGAGTTTTCCTTTCTTTTCGCTGATGAGTTGGGATTAGCGAAAAACTTTGTACATTCTGTGAAGCGGCGCACAGGTGTAAAACCAATAGCAGCGAAGGTTCGACGTTTGCCCCTGACGCTGCGAGAGAAAGTAGCGGCTGAACTGGCAAGATTATTGGATGCAGGCGTTATAGAAAAGGTCAGTGCTGCGGAATGGGTGTCCCCTATAATGGTTGTGCAGGAGAAGGATGGAACAATTCGTCTATGCGTCGACTTGCGCGAGCCGAACAAAGCAGCAGGCATTGATGGATTCCCTTTGCCGCACACAGAGGAACTGTTGCATGCGCTGAGCGGAGCAGCATGGTTCTCGAAACTGGATCTTGCTGCAGCCTACCATCAAGTGGGATTAGCCGAAGAGAGTCGCGAATTACACGCACGAAGGCTTATTTATTTATTTATTTATTTATTTAAAAATACCTTACAGGCCTCAAAGTGAGGCATTCAGTAAGGGGGCCAGTACATAGAAAATACATTGAATACAAGACATCTATAAACCGTATCCGCTTACAACCTACAACCAAAGTACAACTGAGATGAAAAAAGAATTATTTAGATCACGATTCACTAGGGAAAAGAAGAAACATAAAAAAAACATAATATAATACGGAATAAATCACACAGATTGTTTTCAGTGAAGTCGTGTAATTAATAACAACAGTAATGATGAAAAACAATGACAGAAAAGTTACGGACGCGACATTCCAACGAAACGGTAAACATAGCGACATAACAGCAATAATGCGAAAATAAGCTGTAAATATAGTGCAAGTATAGAAAGCATTGTGCGACAAACGTAAAACTTCACTTTTCTTTAGTCATGTATTCAGTCAAGGCATCACGGAATGAATCGTAGTTAGATTGGCTTGCAATGCTGTCAGGGAGCGAATTCCATATTCTGATAGCACGAGGAAGAGCAGAGCAATGGAATGCCTTTGTAGACCCGTAAAGGCGGGCATAGCTGAAATGATTATGAAGCCTATGTGACGTGGAGTAGGGTCGTTTCAAGCATGCGGGTGTCCACAGAGTGTGTTTTGGCCTCGCATCGGCACCAGCCGCGTTTCAGCGAATGATGAAAGAAATCTTGACAGGCTGCAAGGGCGTGTTGTTTTATATCAACGACACCATAGTCTTTGGAAGACTAAAAACGAGCACTACCGTAACCTTCGCGAGGTATTGCATTGGATCGCTGAGGCGGGGCTACAGCTAAATCAGAAATGCTTGTTCGCTGTCAAGGAACTCTGCTTTTTGGGTCATCGTGTGAGTGTAAGTGGTCTTGCCCCACTCAAGTCAAAGGTGGATGCTGTGATTAAAGCACAAACGCCTGCCGATGTAGTCTCGCTGCGGTCTTTTCTTGGGCTCGTAGGCTATTACTCCCATTTTCTTCCCAATAATGCAGAGGTGGTAGAGTGGAGCCGCTGCGACGGCTTCTTCGTAAAGGACAGAAGTTCATGTGGGATCAGAGCACCGAGGAGAGTTTTTGCAGGATCAAGGAGATGCTGTCATCATGCGGGGTGGTGGCTATGTTCAACGAGTCTTTGGCCTCGGCATATGGACTGGGAGCTGTGCTACAGCAGGTAGTCGACGGAGAAGTACGTACAGCGGCATTCACTTCAGGGACACTAACTCCAACAGAACGCAAGTACTCTACCGGGGAACAAAAGGCGCTTGCTTGTTTATGGGCGTGCGAACATTGGCACGCTTATCTGTGGGGCCGCAAGTTTGTCTTACGAACTGATCAGCAGCCTTTGGTGACACTGCTAACCACAAATGGGGTTGGAAGACGCCCGCTGCGTATTGAACGCTGGTGTGCTAGATTTTTGAGGTACAACTTCACTATGCAGTACACAAAGAGGGACACCAATGTCCTTGCGGATGCGCTTTCTAGTTTACCTTTGATCTCTGCAGAGGACGAACCGGCGGAGGAAGTAGTTGCTGTGGTTTCTAGCATGATCACTAAGAGTGAGTTGCAAGCAGCGACAGCTGAGGCTTCATTACTAAATGAGGAGGCGCAGCATGTTACGTCCAGATGGCCGGAAAAGGTTTGTTTAGTGGGAGAATTAAGGCTGTTTTTTCGTATAAAAGAACAGCTGTCGGTGACAGACGGGCTACTGTTTCCCGCTGAACGGGTCGTTCCCCCATCGACACTCACTTCCCAGCTTGTCACGATGGCACATCAATCGCATCCAGGCATTGTAAGGACCAAACAACGGTTGAGGGCACTGTACTGGTGGGCCGGAATGGACAGTGATGTTGCATCGCTGGTTAGGAATTGTGCTATCTGCAAAGCATCAGATAAACCTGCAAAGACCCTAATGGCCCCATTCGAGCCAGTAAAGTGGCCCGAGAATCCCTGGGAAAAGCTTGAAATCGACATCGTTGGGGGCCAGTGGAGCGAGCCCCTCCGGAGTGCAGGTTTGCAATCACTATTATTGATTACGACAGCAAGTGGCCCGAAGTGGCCTTTGTGTCCACAATTACTGCACAGGCAGTAGTGAAAGTGCTTTTGTAACTTTTTGCGAGAGAAGGGTACCCGAAAAGCATTGTGACTGACAATGGGCGTCAGTTTATGTCTACATGTTTTGCGCAGTTTTTACGAGATCGGTGAATCCAGCATTGCGTTACAGCATTGTATTACCCGCAATGCAATGGTCAGATTGAGAGGTTCAACCGCTGTTTGAACCGCACCGACGGCACCGGCTGTTGGAATCTCAGCGCTGCCACCAGCTGTTGGATCCTCAGTGCTGACACCCGTTGTTGCAACCGGACCGTTGGCGCCCGTTGTTGCAAATGGGTCGCAAGCCCCAAGGGTAGCGTTGGCCTGGCGGCCTGGGGCACACTGGAAGCATCCGAAGGTCCCAGCAAAGCATGAGGCGACTGCTAACAGAACAACTTGTTTATTCTAGCATCGCAAAGAGCGGGCGGTCAGGTCGACCGAAGTAGAGAGACGGGAGAGCACGTTACTCAACAGAAGAAATCGGAGCCTCTCTCCTGGCGTCCGGGGGCAGCTGCTCTTATACTCTTGGCGTCGCGGGCAAGAAGGAAGGTCACGGGACGACACCACGTGACAGCGGCGACGGACGGACTGAGAGACACGTTGGGACAAGGAGGTGACGCATCAGCCGGGCCGGCGCCGGTCAGACCTCCTCGCTTCACACTGGGGGAGCTCCTCTCCCCGGCTGCCGCGCTTTGACAAGCGTGGGCACACACACACACACGCACACACAAAGAAACGTGGCACTGAACATGCCGGGACGCGCTCGGCGGGGATGCGTCGCGGCCGCTCCGAACGGGCCAAAATGTCCGCCGCTTTGAACGAAGCCCCGACGTCCGTTGCATGCGCGCCGGCCATATCGCGCGTCGTAGGCGAAACGTAACAGACCGCCCCGCCGGGGGAGGGAGATCCTGATGGTCAGGGGACTGCATCCGCTGTCCGGTGGGATGTCGCTCGATGATGCTCATAACCGAAGTCGGTCGTCCCTCGGCGTTTCTTGAGCGCAGCGCACCGAGAAGGCCTCGTTCTCACGTTCAGGTTCACACAGGACACTGCAAAGTGACTTCAGGAGAGTTGCCATTTTTGTTCTCTTTCCCAGCAAGCGTTAGAACTGCGAAACTCAGCCGCTCAGTCAGCAAGCACGGCACAACCCTCACTAAGCCATGCCAGGCTCTTTCCCCTTATATACGACTGCCTAGTTCCTTACAGTAGTCTATAGCAGCACTCAGAACGCGTCCACAAATCGGAAAATTGCACTAGAAAGCACATCATCACTTTGAAACACTACTCAAAAGCAATATGTTAAAAATCCTGCCTCAGGAAGAAAAACATCAATAACAAACAATTTTGAGGCTGATTCCCACGTTAGGGGCTTCGACTTAAGCCATCGGCGTTACCGTTGAGACTCCCCTTTTTGTAACGCGCCTCAAAAGAATACTGTTGCATAGCGAGGCTCCAGCGCAGGAGGCGGCCATTTTTGGGAGAGATGGTCTGCAGCCATTGGAGAGGGCAGTGATCTGTTTCGAAGCATGCGAAGCGGAGATCGCAGCGAGCGACCGTACACGAGCTCAGCTGGCGAACACCCCGTAGCGGCATGCGGCGCGGTCCTTGATGCAAACATCACTCCAGGCAGAAACAGCTCCCAGTCAGTTTGTTGTTCAAACCACAATGCTCTCAACACGCGCTTCATGACGGAGTGGAGCTTCTCAACGGAATTCGACTGGGGGTGGTGCACTGAGCTGTGTAACAGCTTTACCCCGCACCTTTCGAGAAAGGCTGTCGTCAAAGCGCTAGTAAACGCTGTGCCCTGATCTGATTGGATTTCCGCAGGAAAACCAACTCGCGCAAATATGGACAGTAGTGCATTGACTATCTCAACTGAGCTGAGTTCTTTAAGCGGCACTGCTTCAGGGAACTTTGTCGCTGGGCAGATCACAGTCAAAATGTGTCTGTACCCCGTGGCTGTTACCGGCAGAGGTCCCACTGTATCAATAACGAGCCGTCTAAAAGGCTCCGTAATGATAGGTACCAACTTCAACGGCGCCCTCGATTTGTCCCCTGGTTTGCCCACCCGCTGACAGGTGTCGCATGTCTTCACAAAGTGGTCTGCGTCCCGAAAACACCCTGGCCAATAGTACTCTTGCAAGAGACGGTCCTTAGTTTTCTTAACTCCTAGGTGTCCGGACCACGAACCCCCATGCGACAAGCGCAACAGATCCTGACGGTAGCACTGAGGCACGATCAGCTGATCGAACTCCACTCCCCTGCGGTCTATATACTTCCGGTACAGGACCCCACCTCTTTCCACAAAGCGAGCATTTTTCTTGGCGACACCTTCCTTGACAATGCAGCGTATGTTTTCTAGGCTGCCATCCTTCTTTTGCCCGGCTATCAAAGCCGACCGGCTGACATTTAGCAACCTATTAAGTCCGTCTGACGTAGGCGCGATGAGCAAATCTGCAGATAGCTCTTCTAACTTTCCCGCATCGGGAATTTCCTCTCCAGTATCTGGTGCCTTTAACGCTACAGGCTCAATTTTATTCAGTTCGGGCGTGCTCTGAATATCAGCTTGCTGCGCCTCTGACCCTTTCTCATTGTTCGACAACGTCGGCCCCGCAACTACCGCCTTTGCAGCGAGCTCCCGAACATTCGATCTGGTTAAGGCCTGAACGCTAGCCTCACCAAACAAAAGCCCCTTCTCGCGCAGGAGGTGATCGGACCTGTTCGAAAATAGGTCCGGGTACTGGGCGGGCAGCATAGATGACACTGCCGCCTCCGTCTCAAGTGCTCCGAATGGACCTTCAATGAGCACTTTTGCTACGGGCAGACACAGGCTATGAGCTTCCACGGCTTGCTTGATCCATGCGCACTCGCCCGTGAACATATCGGGTTCTACGTAAGAGGGGTGAACTACATCCATCGTAGCTGCGGAATCGCGAAGCACTCGGCACTCTTTCCCGTTTACGAGGAGGTCTCGCATGTAAGGCTCGAGAAGCTTCATGTTCTCGTCAGTGCTGCATAATGACAAAAACACGACTTTTGTTTTTGTTTCCGGACACTGCGCCGAAAAGTGACCCGGCTTCTGGCACGTATAACACACGCGCGCTTGCCTCGCCTCGAACCGCTTTCTGCGTTCGGCTTCGGCTGCCGCCGTCTCCTTACGTTCAGTCGGACTGCTTTCACTCGCGTCCGCACTACGTGTGTCCCCCTTTGCTCTCATGGGCGTGAACTTCGGCCTCTCAAACTTGGAGCCAAATTCACCCTTTTGACCGTCCTTAGCTCCGCGAGCCCGACGCGTCACAAACTCTTCGGCTAGCTCAGCGGCTCTAGCCACCGTACTAACGTCTGGCCTATCCAAGACGCAGTAGCGCACGTTCTCAGGTAACCGACTATAAAACTGTTCTAGCCCGAAACACTGCAGAACTTTCTCGTGGTCACCAAACGCTTTCTCTTCTTTGAGCCACTCCTGCATGTTTGACATTAGCCTGTAGGCAAACTCTGTATATGACTCACTTTTGCCTTTCTCATTTTCTCGAAACTTCCGACGGAACGCCTCCGCGGACAGCCTGTACTTTTTTAGCAGACTCGATTTCACTTTGTCGAAATCCTCTGCCTCCTCTCTATCCAAGCGAGCGACTACGTCGGCCGCCTTGCCGGGTAACAAAGTGAGCAAGCGCTGTGGCCACGTTTCCCGAGAGAACCCCTGCTTCTCGCACGTTCGCTCAAAGTTAACCAGGAACAAACCAATGTCCTCTCCCAGCTTAAACGGCCGCATTAGGTCAGTCATTTTGAACAATACTCGTTCTCCTGCACCGTGTGCCTGACTTCCATTACGAGCGCGTTCCATCTCTACCTCGAGACGCTTCATTTCTAAAGCGTGTTGACGGTCACGCTCTTCTTTTTTCTCTTGTTGCTCTCGCTCTTTTTCTTTCTCTTGTTGCTCTCGTTCTATCTGTTTCTCTCGTTGCTCTCGTTCTATCTGTTCTTTACGTTCACGCTCATCTTTCTCTTGTTTCTCTCGCTGTTGCTGTTGCTGTTCTTTAAGTTCGCGTTCCTGTCTTTTTGCCGTCTCCCTCTCCTCAATGGTCTCAAGGCATTCCGACAGCTCGTCATCCTCAGCTCCTAACTCAAGAATAGCCCTTAGCAGTTCTGGTTTTCTGAGTTTGTCTGAGACATCCAGACCCAACTCTCTTGCAAGCTCCAACAATTTCGGTTTGCGCAACGACTTCAAATCCATGGCTGCTCTGAATGCTGCTTTCTCTACTGCCTACTATTGTCTTGCCGCAACTAACCCGGCAGCAACGACAACCACAATTACCAGCTCCGTTTCTGACACTAACAAAAGCCTGGAAAAACTCAGAAGAAGAAAGTCCCGCACTCACCAAACCTCGCAGCCAAGAATTCAGCGCAGTCGTTCCGCTGCAGGCAACCAGTCATCACACAGGGCTCGTTGCACTGCTCCCGGATGGTCGTTGTGCTGCTCAGCATACAGTCAACCGCATATCTTCGCTGCTGGCCTCCGTTGTCGCGATCTCACCGCTGGCAACCAGCTATTTGAACCGCACCGATGGCACCGGCTGTTGGAATCTCAGCGCTGCCACCAGCTGTTGGATCCTCAGTGCTGACACCCGTTGTTGCAACCGGACCGTTGGCGCCCGTTGTTGCAAATGGGTCGCAAGCCCCAAGGGTAGCGTTGGCCTGGCGGCCTGGGGCACACTGGAAGCATCCGAAGGTCCCAGCAAAGCATGAGGCGACTGCTAACAGAACAACTTGTTTATTTTAGCATCGCAAAGAGCGGGCGGTCAGGTCGACCGAAGTAGAGAGACGGGAGAGCACGTTACTCAACAGAAGAAATCGGAGCCTCGCTCCTGGCGTCCGGGGGCAGCTGCTCTTATACTCTTGGCGTCGCGGGCAAGAAGGAAGGTCACGGGACGACTCCACGTAATAGCGGCGACGGACGGACTGAGAGACACGTTGGGACAAGGAGGTGACGCATCAGCCGGGCCGGCGCCGGTCAGACCTCCTCGCTTCACACTGGGGGAGCTCCTCTCCCCGGCTGCCGCGCTTTGACAAGCGTGGGCACACACACACACACGCACACACAAAGACACGTGGCACTGAACATGCCGGGACGCGCTCGGCGGGGATGCGTCGCGGCCGCTCCGAACGGGCCAAAATGTCCGCCGCTTTGAACGAAGCCCCGACGTCCGTTGCATGCGCGCCGGCCATATCGCGCGTCGTAGGCGAAACGTAACACCGCGTTCTCAAGGAATATATTCAGGTTGCAGCATTGGAACGAAGACCACTGAAGGAGGCAATCTGGGACTACCTGGGGGTTTACAGGGCCACCCCACATGCAACTGCAGGAGCGTCAGCGGCTTATCTACGGCATGGAAAAAGACGCGAAACAAGATTCGATGTTGTTGGCCTCCCAGAAAGGGAATTTTCCTAGGAGCCGCGTGTTGCCATGGAAAAGTTGAAACAGCGTGTTAAGGAGCAGCAACAACGAACAAAAAAGTACTGATGAAAAACTAGGTGCCAGAGCGTCTACCATTGAGCCAAGAGATTTCGTAAAAATAAAGCAAGGGGGACCAAAGACAAAAAACAAGTTTTCTTTGCCGATCCAGGTAAATAGACGAGTGGGCACGAATTCGTTTGTGCTGGCAAACGGTAAGAAATGGAACGCGTCAAAATGAACAGGAATTGGTAAAGTCACAGCACTAAATGCACAAACATTAGCACAAAAAGGCACAAGCACTAGCTGACACGGTTACAGCGCAACGCAGTGCCGCCTCGGGGTTTTCCTGCGACCTGGATCTTCACATAGGGAAGATGGCGCCGCAAAATACCCCTACTGCCGTCGATAATCAATCTGAAATGGTGCCATAAGAAGACATCCAGGGAAGCGCCAACCATTCTAATGGCGCACAGCCCACAGTAACGGAGTCTATACTAGAGATTTCCGATCAGCCGGACAATTCTCGGTCGCAGTTGGCCACAACCACAGCACCACCTCGCACCAGGCCGGAACGAACAAGAGTGCCAGCGCGATATCAACACTACGAGCTTACCTGACTGTAAGGAGGACGTCCGTGTCATGTGATGTGAAGTGAGTGTGCGAAAGTAGATTGATTTTATTTTTTTTTGTGAGGGGAAATGTGTTGTGTGTAAGGGGCGCTGTCATATATATCAGTTGTATAAAAGCGATTGCCATGAGAATAAAGTGCAGTTCCGTGGTTCCCCGTCAATGCATAGTCTTGTCTTATCATTCGGCGCTTCGCGTCACTACACAAATGAATACTGATGACCTGAATTCAAACGCGGGACAAACGATAGACAGAGATAGACAGAATATACACGTACACGGTGTGCACAAGACACACCTAAACTCCTCACAATCGAATTTTCTTCTACAATATTAATCTATGCATATTACGTGCAGTCTGCCTTCTTCGCGCACACGAAGAAGACGGACTGCTCCAGGTCTCCAGCTCTCTTGTCAACTGTCCAGCACTGCAGTTTTTTGTATATATGCATTGTGCTGCAGATAACCTTTTCGGAGCCAATGCGTCTCTCCGCGCATGCGTCGATGGTCCCTCTTCCTTTCTTTCTCTCTTTTTCTCTGCTATATATATTTCCGAGCTGGAAATAAAGCGTCGTCTTTTTGCTCTGCGAATCGGCCTGGATTTCATTGCGTAGCTGCCGGCCTTTGGCCGGTAGAACGTAACAGTGGCGACGAGGATTCTGCTGCAGCAAAGAAGCCAAGCAGAAGGAGCCCACCACCGACAATGGCACATAGGTTACCAGAATTTGAAGAAGAAAAAGATAAGTGGCAGGCGTACCTAGTCAAGGTTGAAGCCTATTTCGAAGTGAATGATGTCAAGGACGATGCTAAGCAAAGAGCCCTGCTGGTAGCTGCGCTTGGAACAAGGACAATAGAAATCTTGAACAGAAAGGTAGCCCCGCAAAAGCCTCACGCCCTTACCTACAAAGACGCTGTGCAGACGTGAAACCGCTACTACGACCCTGTACCGAATGAAATTTCTGAAAGTTTCAAGTTCCATCACTACGCGTAAGACGGGGAATCTGTACGTGCATTCATAGCGGCAATACGGCAGATGGCACACAACTGCAATTTTCGAACCATGCTCAATAAGGGACCGTATTGTGTGTGGCGTCAGATTCAAGAATCTGCAGAAGCAGCTGCTAGCGAAGAAAGATCTGAATCTTAAAGAAGCCGAGGCTCTTGCCCTTGCCGCAGAGAGCGCTGAACGCGATTCGCAAGGTATTGTTACGGACCAACAACAAGCAAGATTGCTAAAGCTCTCTGGTCAATACGATTCGCGCGCGAAGTCACTAGGCTTGCAACAATGCAAATGTTGCGGTAAGCGTGGTAACAAGACCAATGCTTGTCGACTAATCAAGCGCGAATGTTACAAGTGTGCATGGCCAGGGCATTTAGCGAGAATGTGTGCGGCAAATGAAACAAGCAAAATGCTAGCAGTAACTGCTCAGGCGACGGAAACCGAAGAGAGTGATAGCAGCACGTCACAAATCTGGTCCTTGACCACCACGCTCTCTCTCATACCGCCCATAAGGAAATTGTTTGCGTGGAATAGCATCGAAATAATGATGGACATCGATACTGGCCCCCCTGTTTGTGTCATTCCCAAGAGCATTTACAAATTGCACTCTCGCCGATGGCCGCAGCTACAAAAGGCGGCAGTACAGCTTTCGTGCTATCTCGGAAAGTTGCCGCTTCTGGGTGCACTGACAATGCCAGTTTCTTATGCAGGTGCAACAGTGCAGTGCAGTCTGACAGTTTTGGACTGCAATGGCCCCAGTCTATGCGGTCGGGACCTGCTGAATAAATTAACAGACGAACACATTCAGGTGCTGAGCGTGTATTCGATGGCTCCTGTGCCAACACAAGCCTTGGAGGACGTGCCGACGCTGCTCCAGCAACACTCGGACCTTTTTACTGAAGGCGCTGGTCTCATGAAAGGCCCGACTGCACATCAAGGCTGGAGCAAACGCCAAGTTCTGCAAGGCAAGGAAAATTCCTTTTGCACTTCGTGATAAAGTCTCTAAGGAGCTTGACAGATTAGTGTCAGGTGGTATAATATCTACAGGGCCTCATCCCGAATGGGCAACGCCCAACGTGCCACTTTTGAAGAAGGACGGAACAGTGCGCATCCGCGGGGACTTCAAGGTTACACTAAACTGTGTGTGTGATGTTGAGCAGTACCCGTTGCCTGTCATAGACGATATTTTTGCAAACCTGTATGGAGGAAAAAAAATTTTAGACCTTCTCGATGCTTACAATCAAGTCGATCTAGATGAAGACTCGCGAAAATTAGCAGTGATAAACACACAAAAGGGGCTCGTTTGCTGCAACAGGTTACCGTTTGGCATCGCATCAGCTCCAGCGATATTCCAACGGAAAATTTAATCTGTGCTACAAGGACTAAAAGGGACCCAGGCTCATCTACACGACGTCCTGATAGTCGAGAGCAGCAATGCTGAAAATGTGAACCTGCAAGGTGTGCTACAGCGTTTCCGCGAGAACGGTATCAAGCTTCGTTCCGACAAGTGCAAGTTTGGTGAACAATCAGTTACATATCTTGGCCATCGTATCGATGCTGAAGGGCTACACCCAATCGAGAAGCACGTGGATGCAATCGGGCTAGCCCCTTCACGGCGAAATGTTTCTGAGTTGCGATCCTTTGTGGGAATGGTTACATTTCACAATTAGTTTTTGCCAAATCTTTCCACTATACTTGCACCCTTGTACAGCCTTCTTGAAAAACGTGCAAAATGGGTTTGGCACGAAAAAGAAGATGCGACATTTCAGAAGGCCAAGGATGCTTTGTAGTCAGCCCCAGTGCTACCGTACTTTAATCCGCAGCTGGAGTTGATGTTAGAATGCGACACGTCGCCTTACGGTGTCGGTGCTGCCCTTTTCCATCGAATAAATGGTGAAGACAGGCCAACTGTTTTCCGATCACGAACGCTCACCTCAGCGGAGAGAAAACACTCCCAAACTGAGCGCGAAGCTTTAGCCGTGGTGTTTGGCGTGACACGGTTCCGGGATTACCGGTTGGCACGGGAGTTCACGCTTGCAATGGAGCACCGCCCCTTGTTGGGCCTTCTCAGACAGGATCGTCAAACTTCTGTCATGGCTGCCACCGGAATTCAGCACTGGGTGCTTTTGCTCGGGGCATACCAGTACAAGCTGATCTGTAAACATGGCAAACAGATGCTACATTCTGACGCTCTAAGCCGTTTGCCTCAATTGCTGCAGGAGCCGCTAGCGGAAACCGAAAATTTGTCGGAAATGGTGCTTATCATAGACGAATGGAACGAGCCAGCAGTTTCCCACCATGAGTTTCGAGCACTCGCAGCAGCCGACGGTTTTTTGCAAACGATATGCAGGTACGTGACTGAAGGGTGGCCCTCCGTCGTAGAAGATAACAGCAGTGAAATGGCGGAATTCTGGAAAAGGCGACACGAGTTGTCTGCAGAGAAGGAGCTGTTGTACTGGGACCATCGTGTGGTGATACCAAGCGAGGCGCGTGAGAAACTGTTGAAGATGCTGCCAGAGTCTTATCAAGGGGCATCTACCATAAAGACAAGGGCGAGGGCTAAATTTTGGTGGCCAGGTCTAGATCGAGACATTTGTAGAATGGTCTGACTATCGAAGCTGCCTGCAGGCTCTGCCCATGCCACCAGCACGACGGAACCCCGTTAGCTGGCCGATTTCGCGAGAGGTGGTCACAACTGCATGCCGGCTACGCAGGGCCCATTGCAACCAAAATGTTGTTGGTAATCCTCGACGCACACAGCCATTGCATAGAAGCCATTCCAGTATCTCGAGCAACCGCTAATGCAACTGCCGATTGCATGCGAACCTTGTTTAGCAGGTTTGGGTTGCCCCGCACCATAGTTACGGATAATGGTACGCCCTTTACCGGTTCAGAGTTTGCTCTGTTCGTGCAGAAAAATGGAATCGAGCATATTCGCACCCCGCCTTATCACCCTCAAAGCAATGGTCTCGCCGAACGGGCCGTGAGAACTATCAAGGAGGGCTTGAAGAAAATGCCTGGTGTGGAGTTAGAAACTGCTTTGGCCAGAATTCTTTGTAACTACAGAAATTCACAACAGGCTTCAGGGTTCTCACCGTCTGAAGTTCTTCTTGGGTACCTTTTGCGTACAAGACTAGATATGCGTCTTCCTCCCAAGAGCCATGAAAAGCCCAAGAATCCAGCGGCTGATTGCGCCAGTTGGTACTTCGCCCCTGGAAATGCCGTCTATGTGCGCAACTACGGCTTAGCAGAAAAGTGGACACCAGGCAAAGTAAAATCGACGAGTGGTGCCCGTTTAGTCACTGTGGCTACCGAGAATGGTGTCGTTCGACGCCATGTCGACCAGATCCTGAAATGTTAATGAGACACAGGCGGAAGCATAGAAATATCAAATCCTGAGGAATCGCCTCTGACGACCTTAGGGGCACCGAAATACGAGGCTCAAGACCTTCCCGAAGGGCCTGTTCCTGACCTACATTGGTCCACAAGAACCAGAAAGCCAGTGGAACACTGCGGCTACTAGGGGAAAGGAGTGTTGCAGATAACCTCTTCAGAGCCACGTGCGCTTCCCCGCGCATGAGTCGATGGTCCCTCTTTCCTTCTTTCTCTCTTTTTCTCTCTTAAATATATTTCAGAGCTGGAAATAAAGCGTCGTCTTTTTGCTCTGCGAATCGGCTTGGATTCCATTGCGTAGCTGCCGGCCTACGGCCGGTAGAACGTAACACATTGTAAACAATGTTCAGTGTTTATACGCCCTTCGCGTAATATTTCGGTCTAGGTTGGTGTTCCCCGTCCTCACCACAGGGCTCCCCGGCAGTGGCATCATGCAGCTTTCCGCCATGGTAGCCGGTTACGACACTCCGTCTGCTTCTGCACTTGCAACTCCAGCAGCAACGTAGGTCATTGTTATCAATCTGCGCGATCCTGGCATATTATCCCGCCAAGATAACGGTCATGTTGAGGACTGGCTCAACATGTATGAGCGTCTTAACCAGAACAATCCCTAGGACCCTGCCATAACGCTAGCAAATGCGATATTTTACTTCGGATGAATACCGCTTGTTTGTTCCAGGACATACGAGGACACACAGTCTAGCTGGGATGATGTTAAAGAGAAGCTCCGTGACCTCTTTGGAAAGGCGACCATTAGCCAACTGGCTGCAGGACAAGAGCATGCAATCAGAGTGCAGTCTCTCACTCAATCGTATGTTTCGTACATTGAAGACTGCTCGCTCTTTGTCGGAAAGTCGACAAAAAATGGCTGAGGTGGACAAAGTAGGCCACGTTATTACACTGATCGTGGTTCATGCGTTGAACTTAGATCCACAACAATCTTTCCACCATGGACGTCATTGTCAAGGGATGCGGCCGCATCGAGCTAGCCAAAAGCCGCTGTGTCATTCCACAGTTCTCACTTCTCCCTAACACGGCAGCAACGCCATCCGGCGTCGAGCTTACCACTGCACCCCTTTCAATGAGAACGTGACGCGCATCTTTCGTTGCGAGCTAGAGGCTACAGTCCAGCTCTGTACTATCCACGCCCACTCGACCACACCAGTGACCAATCAGCAGCAGCGATTTCTTCCTCATTCATGTAGTTGTGCAACAACATTTTGCCAACCTCGGTTTCCCTGCTGCCTGCTGTCTGCCGACCTGACACCACACCGGTGCCCACACCTTCGCCTCCCAGTATTCTCCTCCCAGGTTCTGCCACACGACTGAGAGACGAATTCCGGCTTAGAAGCCAATCTGCTTCCGTCGACACCAAATTGGCTATGTAACTCTCCACTGCCGCACCTTGTGGTCGTCCCCGCAGTTGAGCTACTTTTCCTCATCTCGTCGCCCATATGCCGGTCTTCGCCGCTACTCGCCTCGCCTTAAGTCGCCTACCTCGGACAGTACCCGCCGTGGTTGCTCAGTGGCTATGGTGTTGGGCTGCTGAGCACGAGGTCGCGGGATCGAATCCCGGCCATGGCGGCCGCATTTCGATGGGGGCGAAATGCGAAAACACCCGTGTGCTTAGATTTAGGTGCACGTTAAAGAACCCCAGGTGGTCAAAATTTCCGGAGTCCTACGCTACGGCGTGCCTCATAATCAGAAAGTGGTTTTGGCACGTAAAACCCCAAATATTATTATTATTACCTCGGACATTCGTATAGATGATACTCGCCCCACTCGCTCGCGTTCACCTCAGCGCCGTCGATCCCCGTCACCCCAGCCACGTCGCTATTCTTCGCCGGCCAATGGACCAATCCGGACAAAACACTAGACTGCACAGCTCCTGGGGATGGCGCTGTATTTTTTTATCGTGCGGAAGTGCTCCATTCAGGCTCACTTCGACCCACAACATAATTGCTGTTGACCTCGACGGTACCACCTTAGGAATCCTTTGAACTTCAGTAATGTTTGCGTGCAGTGGGATGCACTTCAGATATTGTCACGTGGTGGTGACGTTGAAAAGCACAGTAGAAATACTGTGAACGACAAAACTAACTTTTATTGGGCGAACCTGTGCCCACAAGACAGGCTACACTCATAGCACAATGATAGCGGCAAACACGGTCGGCGATTGTCGAAAACCTGATCAATGGGTCAAGCGCGTCAGCTTTTACACATCAATCGTCAAATGTTCCAGACTAATCGTTGGGACCCGCGTGCCTTCACAAAGTTCTGCCCCATTCGCGTCGCGCATACATGCAATCAGATTACACGAGTTGCGGGGAAAGACAGTGGATGGAACCATCGATAACACTACAGAAACTTCTTTTACATGCAAGTGCGTCCCGCGCTGTGCGATAACATTTGTTAGGTGGCGAAACGTGGTCGCCCGATAAAGATAAGTACACGTGTCTATATATTCAAAGTGTCCGTGCAAGCAATCAATCTTCCCAGTGTTCCAGGCTCTCAACTTGGGTATCTACTACGAGTAGGCGGCGTACCACCCGGCATTTTAATTTATTCACCCCATTTCTTAATTTTGCCTCATCCGGGTAATAGTTGACACCAGAAATTTACCCCTCATAACTCTCTTTCTCTCTCTCTCTCTCTCTTTGCACATCGATGAGCTCTTCTCCCTTATGATTTCACATGTTTCTAAATGAATAAGCTTTTCGGCAGTAGGAAAATCCCGAAGCAATCTCTAAGCGTTGTTTGGATGTTTGCGCACTTTCCGACATTCTTCTTTCTGCCATTGAATGCGACGCTTACTAGTCAGTCCGTTATTGTATAAAAGTTTCAAACAGGCATAAGGTGCCTCAAGAAAGCTGGCCAACGTTTCGATAGGGGGACCTAACTTCATCAAAGGCTGCCTTGACATCTTCAGCATGTTAGCTTTAACGGGTTACCACTGTGTGCTAGTCTATATGCCAGCCCCTTTCTCGATTTTGGATTGTTGCGCGTTAGTTTGTTTAATAGATTTCGTAGCTGCCTCAATAAAAAGCATGTTAGGTATGCCACAGCGCCATCTACGTTAAAAGCAGCAATGTCCGCGTGGCATAAATATCATAGTTCTCGGAAGAGTTCCCAGTTGGTTGAGTCGATGATCTATGGAGGTAAATTTGGCGAGCGTCCATATTGTTTTGTTAATCTTAACATAAACGGAATGTGATGGCTCCCAAATATATTCTCGAGAATGGAGCACTACACGCAAAGCATTAGTGTACTCGACAATCTGTTAAGGTCTATGCAGGAGTATGTGTCATGCGCAATGTTTTAGTACGTTGGCTTTATCATATTGACTATACATGCACCTGAGCGAAAGGGAAAATTTTCGATTAGGCGACCTCTCCATTCGCAATGAGAATATCCCCACAAAATGTTATGTGCGTTTCTATCTCCGACAGCTAGATATGGCATCTGAAGTTCATATGTGTAGCTTCGGATTTTGGTTTTATAATGTTGGCAATTGGGATGGATGTATACAGAGCTGATAGTGACTAGCTTGTTTAACAACAGTCTTTGAACAGCAACTGTATGAAGGGGCGTACGAAATCTTAGTTCCCCGCAGGCAACACCTCTGCCGGGTATCATAGCCACACCACCGGAACACACGACAGTGTTATCGTGGCATTTATAAAAATAACATATTGTCTCAGACAATCTGTTTGCGTATGTTTGAGGTGTGATTCCTAAACATACAGCACCCTTGGACAAAACTTGCGGAGTCATTCCTCAACGTCATCAAGATTTTTAAGCTGGCTTCTGACATTCCAATGCACCGTTGGATGGACATATTTAAAAAGAAGCTTTCTCACGTGCATTTGAGAACAGTCATTTACCTTAGAGTTCTTTAAAGGCCATGTAATGCGGAGTTTGCCTTTTTTCCAGAGGTCCAGAGATTTTCGCGACTCCTTAGACGCTGGCTGCGCCTATTCGCTGGAAGATCGCCGCAGGGGCGTCTGCGCAAGCAGGCGTTTGGTGTGTTGCGACACCACGGACCCGAGCACACGAGGGTTGGACCCTCCCGCGTGTAGCCTTGCGCGGCTTAGCCGTGTCCGGGGAAAGGGGGATCCTGTGGGTTGAGCCAATGCCGGGTGCTCGGACCTTTAAGGCCCCCCGGCGGAGGCAACACGCCTCTTTGGCCTCTGCTTCATGTAGACGGCACCCCCGGACTTACCCACCCGGGGGAAATCGGTAGTCGCCTTTTCCTGTCTCCCTCTTCTCAAACCTTCGTCTTTATCTCTCACTTTACATCTTTCCTGTCTTCTTCTCTCTTCTATTTACTTCCTTCTTCTTGGCGGCAAGGGTTAACCCTGTGTGGCTATCCAATCTTGGGTACACCATATTTGGTTATAGTGGCGGCGTACGGCTGGCGTCGTGCAGACTTGCATGCAAGCTCTGCCGCGTCCCCTCGTTGGGCTCCGTGGTGGGCGGTCGGCGCTGTTGCCGAATTTTTATACATTTTCAGGGAAACTTCTTTCCCCAAACTACCTGATCGCCCTCAGAAACGAGGGCGCACCGAAGACCCCTTTCAATTTTTCGGACGACAAGTCCACAACTTTCCTCGATTCCACGTGATTTACTCAGAAAAGCCAGACAAGCTAGTGCGATCCATTTCACCGTTCCTTGTTTCCAAGTCTTTGACCGAAGTTTTCGGTACAGGAGATAAGGTGTCGAGAATGTCAAGTGGCGATCTCCTTTTGGAGCTCCAAAATCAGAAGCAGTACGAGAAGCTGGCGAAACTTGTGTCGTTTGGGGAGACCCAAGTAACAGCAACCCCGCACCGTACCATGAACACAAGCCGCGGTGTTGTCTCGGACGATGACTTTCTGGAGCTCACTGAAGATGAACTCTTGGAGGGCTTCAGTGACCAGAACGTTATCAATGTTAAAAGAATTAAGATCAGGCGTGACAGCAAAGAAATCAAGACCAAACACCTTATATTGACTTTCGGCTCAAGTATTCTGCCCGAGTCTGTAGAGGCTGGGTACATCAAGCTCCGTGTTAGGCCATATGTGCCAAATCCGCTGAGATGTTTCAAATGCAAACGCTTCGGCCACAGTTCGCAGAGCTGTCGAGGCCGTCAAACCTGTGCGAAGTGCAGTGCACACGAACATACTTCTGAAGCTTGCGTAAACACTCTCCATTGTGTAAACTGTGAAGGCGAGCACGCCGCATACTCGCGGTAGTGCCCGTCCTGGAAAAAAGAGAAAGACATAGTCACAATCAAAGTAAAGGAAAACATTTCATTCAAAGAGGCACGCAGGCGGGTAGCCTACTTGCCAAAGAAAAGCTTTGCCGAAGTGGCGCGTCAGGGGGCAGCGTCACAACAGCCTCCGGCGGCTGTCCGGCCCACAGGCAGTGAGTCGGCAGCTACGCCATCTGCCCCCGCGGCGGTTGGAGCTAGCGCTGCTCTGTCAACCCTGAATGAGGGATCATCGACCCCGAAGGTTGGCGCAGCTGAGGCTGCCCCGGCCTCCCCGACCCCTTCCTGCGCTGGCAACAGCTGGCGCAGCCAAATCCCACAGGGAGCCCCATCGACCTCCCGGGCTGGTGGGCGCAGCGGTCTTGCCCCCCAAGGCGGGACCCTCTCTAGTTACTTCTCGCTCGCAAGAGCGCGTGTCCGGCGCCTCACATGAGGCAATGGACACAACACCTACCCCCACGGCGTTCCAAGCGCCTAAGGAGCGGCGAGGCTCCCTCGAACGCTCCAAAAAAGGCAGAACCCTGGTTACAGGGCCTCGCAAGAGCTCTGTAATCTAAGATATCACGTCCGTTTCCGTAAACACAGCACCAATTTACCTTAAACATGGACACACAAATCATTCAATGGAACATCAGAGGTCTCCTTAGAAACCTTGGTGATTTGCAAGAACTCATCCACAAACATAATCCAAAAGTGCTGTGTTTACAGGAAACACATTTAAAATCTAAACACACAAACTTTCTCCGTATGTATGTTACGTTTCGCAAAGTTCGCGATGATGCCGTCGCATCATCGGGTGGTGTTGCGATTCTTACTCATAGAAGTATTGCGTGTCAACCTTTAAAGCTACAAACGCCCCTTGAAGCAGTGGCGGTTCGAGTTGTCCTACTAAACAAACTCATCACCATTTGCTCCCTTTACATACCCCCGCATTACCAACTGAACATACATGAATTTCACTCCTTGATCGATCAATTGCCAGAACCTTATGCTCTTCTTGGCGATTTCAATGCGCACAGCTCCCTGTGGGGCGACTCTCGTATAGATGCGCGAGGTCGCCTTGTAGAACAGTTCCTTTTTTCTTCAGGAGCGTGCCTTCTGAATAAGAAAGAACCCACATATTACTCTCTTGCAAACGGATCCTTTCCGTCAATAGATCTTAGTATAGTCTCCCCGTCTGTACTGCCTGAACTTGAATGGGAAGTTACCGACAACCCTTACGGTAGCGACCACTTCCCTATACTGCTAAGATCATATTGTCACGTGGTCGTGACGTTGAATAACACAGTAGCAGTACTGTGAACGACAAAACTAACTTTTATTGGGCGAACCTGTGCGCACAAAACAGGCTACACTTATAGCGCAACGATAGCGGCGAACACGCTCGGCGATCGTCGAAAATCTGATCAGCGGGTCAAGCCCGTCGGCTTTTATAGAGCATTCGTAGAATGTTCCAGACTAATCGTTCGGACCCGCGTGCCTTCCACAAAGTTCTACACCATTCGCGTTACGCGATAAAATCAGATAACACAAGGTTCAGCGACAGCAGACAGCCGGGTAGAAGCATCGATAACTTTCCAGAAACGTCGGATGCATGCAGGCGCGTCCCGCGCTGTGCGATAACCGTTAAGCGGCGAAACGTGGTCGCCCGATAAAGATAAGTACACGTGTCAATACCCCCCTCTTAAAAAGCATCGTCCCGATGCTACAAATATAAGAGAGCGAAACACAAAAGGACACTTATTAAACATAAGTAACAAAACAACGAAAAGAAACAAAGTCCAAAGGTCAGTCACGGAAAGCCCCAAAGTTCATTAACGCTGGTAGTACGGCTTGAGTCGCACAACGTGGACTATTTCAGGTCGTGAGCGGCGCCGCTGTGATAGCGAAATGCCGTCTGGCACGACCTCATAGTCCAGTGCGCCAATACGTCGGATGACCTTGTAGGGTCCGAAATAGCGTCGGAGTAGTTTCTCACTAAGTCCTCGTCGGCGTATCGGGGTCCATACCCAAACACGGTCGCCTGGCTGGTACTCGACGAAGCGTCGTCGGAGGTTGTAGTGTCGGCTGTCGGTACGCTGCTGGTTTTTGATCCGTAGGCGGGCGAGTTGTCGGGCTTCTTTGGCGCGCTGTAGATAGGTAGCGACGTCAAGATTCTCTTCGTCAGTGACGTGCGGCAACATGGCGTCGAGCGTCGTCGTCGGGTTCCTGCCGTAAACCAACTTGAACGGCGTGATCTGTGTTGTTTCTTGCACCGCCGTGTTGTACGCAATGGTTACGTACGGCAGGATCGCGTCCCACGTCTTGTGTTCGACGTCGACGTACATCGCTAGCATGTCGGCAAGCGTCTTGTTCAGGCGCTCCGTGAGACCATTCGTCTGCGGATGGTAGACAGTTGTCCTCCTGTGGCTTGTCTGGCTGTACTGCAGAATGGCTTGGGTGAGCTCTGCTGTAAAAGCCGTTCCTCTGTCGGTGATGAGGACTTCTGGGGCACCATGTCGCAGCAGGATGTTCTCCACGAAAAATTTCGCCACTTCGGCTGCGCTGCCTTTTGGTAGAGCTTTAGTTTCAGCAAAACGGGTGAGATAGTCTGTCGCCACGACGATCCACTTATTTCCGGTTGTTGACGTCGGAAAGGGTCCCAGCAAGTCCATCCCGATCTGCTGGAATGGTCGGCAAGGAGGCTCGATTGGCTGTAGTAATCCGGCTGGCCTTGTTGGCGGTGTCTTGCGTCGCTGACAGTCTCGGCATGTTGTGACATAACGGGCGACGTCGGCGGTCAGGCGCGGCCAATAATACTTTTCTTGTATCCTCGATAGCGTCCGGGAAAAACCGAGGTGGCCAGCGGTCGGATCGTCATGTGGGGCGTGCAATACTTCTGGACGAAGTCCTGACGGGACAACAAGAAGGTAGTTGGCGCGGACTGGTGAAAAGTTCTTCTTCACGAGGAGATTGTTTTGAAGCGTGAAGGAAGATAATCCGCGCTTAAATGCCCTGGGGACAACGTCGGTGTGCCCTTCCAAATATTCCACCAGGCCTTTTAGCTCCGGGTCTGCCCGTTGCTGTTCAGCGAAGTCTTCCGCGCTTATCATGCCAAGGAAGGCGTCGTCATCTTCGTCATCTTGCGGCGGCGGGTCAATGGGGGCGCGTGATAGGCAATCGGCATCGGAGTGTTTTCGTCCGGACTTGTAGGTTACAGTCATGTCGTATTCTTGTAGTCTGAGGCCTCACCGCGCCAGTCGTCCTGAAGGATCCTTTATACTCGCTAGCTAACACAACGCGTGATGGTCACTGACGACCTTGAATGGCCTGCCATAAAGATAAGGGCGAAATTTAGCTGTAGCCCAAACGATGGCGAGGCATTCCTTTTCGGTCGTAGAACAGTTGCCTTCCGCTTTTGACAGCGACCGGCTAGCGTAAGCTATCACCTGTTCGACTCCGTTTCTCCTCTGGACTAGAACGGCACCGAGGCCTAGGCTACTGGCGTCAGTATGGATTTCTGTATCGGCGTACTCGTCGAAGTGCCCAAGTACAGGCGGCGACTGCATGCGTCGTTTGAGTTCTTCAAATGCGTCGGCCTGCGGCGTTTCCCACTTGAACTCAACATCACATTTAGCTAGACGTGTCAACGGCTCGGCGATGCGTGAAAAGTCATTGACAAAGCGCCTGTAGTAGGCACACATGCCAAGGAATCTACGCACTGCCTTCTTGTCGGTGGGCTGCGGGAACTTTGCGATGGCAGCTGTTTTATGGGGGTCGGGGCGTACTCCGGATTTACTGATGACGTGTCCTAGGAACAGAAGCTCGTCGTAAGCGAAGCGGCATTTTTCTGGCTTCAGAGTGAGCCCTGATGACTTGATGGCCTCTAGTACTGTCGTAAGCAGCCTAAGGTGATCGTCGAAATTTTCGGCGAAGACGACGACGTCATCCAAGTAAACAAGGCAGGTCTGCCACTTCAATCCTGCTAACACCGTGTCCATGACGCGCTGGAAAGTTGCAGGTGCCGAGCAGAGTCCGAATGGCATGACCTTGAACTCGTAGAGGCCGTCTGGCGTGATGAAGGCGGTCTTTTCGCGATCTCTCTCGTCGACTTCTATTTGCCAGTAGCCAGACTTGAGATCCATCGACGAGAAGTACTTAGCGTTGCAGAGCCGATCCAATGCGTCGTCTATCCGTGGAAGGGGGTATACGTCCTTCTTCGTGATCTTGTTCAGACGACGATAATCGACGCAGAAACGAAGGGTTCCGTCCTTTTTCTTCACCAGGACAACAGGGGATGCCCACGGGCTTTTCGACGGCTGGATGATGTCGTCGCGCAGCATTTCGTCGACTTGTTCTCTTATAGGTTCGCGTTCTCGCAGCGAAACTCGGTAAGGGCTTTGGCGGAGTGGTCGAGCGTACTCCTCGGTGATTATGCGATGCTTGGCGACTGGTGTTTGTCGAATCCTCGATGTCGTCGAAAAGCAGCCTTTGTATCGTCGGAGCAGTCTTCTGAGCTGCTGTTGCTTAATCACTGGGAGACTTGGATTAATGTCGTAGTCTGGTTCGGGAACCATGGTCGTCGGGGTAGATGCGGCGGAATCCGAGAGGACAAACGCATTACCGGTTTCCACAATTTCCTCGATGTACGCGATCGGCGTGCCCTTGTTGATGTGCTTGAACTCCTGGCTGAAGTTTGTCAGCAACACTTCAGTTTTCCCTCCATGCAGTCGAGCGATCCCTCTTGCGACGCAAATTTCACGGTCTAGCAGAAGACGTTGGTCGCCTTCGATGACACCTTCTACGTCAGCGGGTATTTCGGTGCCGACCGAAATAACAATGCTGGAGCGGGGCGGGATGCTCACTTGGTCTTCGAGCACACTCAAGGCGTGGTGACTACGAGGGCTCTCCGGCGGTATCGCTTTATCTTCCGACAGAGTTATTGACTTCGACTTCAGGTTGATGACTGCGCCGTGTTGGTTCAGGAAGTCCATACCGAGAATGACGTCTCGTGAACACTGTTGGAGGATAACGAAGGTGGCAGGGTAAGTCCGGTCATGAACGGTAATTCTTGCCATGCAGACTCCAGACGGCGTGATGAGGTGTCCTCCAGCGGTTCGAATTTGAGGGCCTTCCCACGTAGTCTTAACTTTCTTCAACTGGGTGGCGATGTGTCCACTCATGACGGAGTAATCAGCCCCTGTGTCGACTAAGGCAGTGTCTGCGTGGCCGTCGAGAAGCACGTCGAGGTCAGTGGTTCTTTGTCTGGCGTTGCAGTTAGGTCGTGGCGTCGGATCACGGCTGCGTCGTGTTGAACTGAAGTTGGAACGTCGCGTCGTCAAGTCGTCGTTCGTCGGTGTAGTCTTGCCTTCCTGACTTCGTCGGGACGGCGGCGTGTCGTTGTTATGTCGTCGAGATCGTTTCGTCGTCGTCTTCGTCGGCGGCGGAGGATCTTCGTCAGTTCGACGAACAGCAACCGCACCTCCATCGGTTGCTGCTTTTAGTTTTCCGGATATGGGCTCGCTGACCGGCCCCGGGCTGGGCCAGTGTATGGTCGGCGCTGCGGCGACAGGTAGCGTCCTGGTGACGGCGACCGGGATGGCCGTCGAGGGCTCCACTGAGTAGCGGCGAGGTAATCGGCGATGTCACGTGGGCGCTCTCCAAGCTGTGGACGCGGCGCGTTGACGGCGAAACCTCGCAATCCCATCTCCCGGTACGGACATCGTCGGTAGACGTGACCCGCTTCTCCGCAGTGGTAGCAGAGCGGGCGGTGGTCAGGAGCACGCCAAATGTCCGTCTTCCTCGCGTAGGTGCGCTGGGCGACGGGTGGTCGTGCTGGCGACGGCGGCGGCGGACGACGAAATTGCGGCGTTACAGGGCCCTGGCGCGGTCGCTGAGGAGGGCCTTGACGGCGTACGACGGCGGCGCAGGTCATCGCTTCGGGTTGGGGTTGCGGTAATTGAGGTTGCACCTCCGGGACTCCAAGCGACCGCTGAACCTCATCTTTGACGATGTCAACGATCGAGGCCACTTGAGGCTGCGACGACGGGAAGATCTTCTGAAGCTCCTCTCGTACGACTGCCCTGATAGCCTCGCGCAGGTCTTCGGAGGCCAGTGATTGAACTCCGGCATAGTTTGTAGCGTTGGTGCGGCGGTCGAATTGCCGGTTTCGCATCTCGAGTGTCTTCTCGATGCTAGTGGCCTCGCTAAGAAACTCGTCGACGGTCTTCGGTGGGTTTCGTACCATACTGGCGAAAAGCTCCTGCTTAACACCACGCATTAGTAGCCGGACTTTCTTTTCTCGGACATTTCCGGGTCGGCGTGGCGGAATAGGCGGCTCATTTCTTCTGTAAAAATCGCGGTGGTCTCGTTGGGCAGCTGCACTCGGGTTTCCAGTAGTGCTTGGGCTCGTTCTCGGCGTACGACGCTTGTGAATGTCTTCAGGAAGCCGCTTCGGAACAGCTCCCAGGTAGTCAAGGTGGCTTCTCGGTTCTCGAACCACGTCCTGGCAGCGTCTTCCAATGCGAAGAAGACATGTCGCAGTTTGTCTTCGCTGTTCCAGTTGTTAAAAGCAGCGACCCTCTCGTATGTCTCAAGCCAGCTTTCTGCGTCCTCGAACGTTGAACCGCGGAACGTCGGAGGCTCCCTGGGCTGCTGCAGCACGACGGGGGATGCTGGGGCTGCCATTGGGGTGGACTTGGTGGCGATCTTCCTGCACGTCTCAGGTAGGAGTCCGTGCTCTGGGGGCAGTCCTTGCAGGCGGCGGCTAGCTCGCTGGTCTTGGGCGACGTTGGTTTTGTCCTCGGGCTTCGTGCTTGGATCGCGGCTTTGCGGGGGCGTTCGGTACATGAACGCACAAGCACCTCCACCAGATGTCACGTGGTAGTGACGTTGAATAACACAGTAGCAGTACTGTGAACGACAAAACTAACTTTTATTGGGCGAACCTGTGCCCACAAAACAGGCTACACTTATAGCGCAACGATAGCGACGAACACGCTCGGCGATCGTCGAAAATCTGATCAGCGGGTAAGCCCGTCGGCTTTTATAGAGCATTCGTAGAATGTTCCAGACTAATCGCTCGGACCCGCGTGCCTTCCACAAAGTTCTACACCATTCGCGTTACGCGATAAAATCAGATAACACAAGGTTCAGCGACAGCAGACAGCCGGGTAGAAGCATCGATAACATCCCAGAAACGTCGGATGCATGCAGGCGCGTCCCGCGCTGTGCGATAACAGTTAAGCGGCGAAACGTGGTCGCCCGATAAAGATAAGTACACGTGTCAATATAAAGAAAACGAATGTCCACCATACGCACCTAGGTGGAAGATTGAGACAGCTGACTGGGAGAAATTTCGATCTCTAACTAGTATCACATGGGCTGACCTGTCGTCGTTAGGAATTGACGCTGCAGTCGAGCTTTTTACAGCATTCATAATAGATGTCGCATTTAAATGCATATCAGAAGTAAAAGGCTTGGCCTGCAAATGCCGTGTCCCATGGTGGAACGACGATTGTAGGATCGCCTCGTAAAAAACAGAACAGGGCGTGGGGGTTGCTACGGGCTTCTCCCACTGCGGAGAATCTAGTCAACTTTAAAAAAGCAAAATCCGAAGGCAGGCGAACCCGCCGACAGGCCAGACGAGAAAGTTGGCAGAAGTTTCTATCGAGTATTAACTCGTTCAGAGATGAGGCGAAAGCTTGGAACAGTGTCAATAGGATGAGAGGGCGACAAGCACATGGACTCCCTTTGGTAAACACAGAAGGCGATACCCTACAAGATCAGGCAGACTCACTTGGGGAATATTTTGAGAGCGTGTCAAGTCCAACAAATTATACACAATCCTTTCTCAAATACAAACAAACAGAAGAACGTAAGCCATTAACAACAAAAGGTCGAGAGAATGAGCCTTACAACCGTCCTTTTAGTATTGCTGAATTGAAAGCTGCCTTGAGCGCATGCAAGAGCTCCGCACCAGGACCGGATCGAATCATGTATGCAATGCTCAAAAATTTACACACAAATACGCGAGTTACACTACTCACACTTTTCAACACCATCTGGGATGCAGGATACCTTCCAATCGCGTGGAAGGAAGCCATTGTGGTCCCTGTTTTGAAACAAGGAAAAGACCCTTGCTCAGTGGGAAGTTACCGCCCAATAGCCCTCACAAGTTGCATTTGTAAGGTGTTTGAAAAAATGATAAATCGGCGACTCATCTTTTTGCTTGAACAGAGCAAAATGCTTGATCCTTATCAGTGCGGCTTCCGAGAAGGGCGCTCCACAACTGACCATCTTGTACGTGTAGAAGCAAATATCCGGGACGCATTTGTACACATGCAGTTTTAGAGCGCAGCTCTTTGGCGTCCGTTCCTGGGTTTCGCTTCGTCGTCGGCGTTGTCGGCCTCGTAACCAGCTCCGCCCCCCTTCGCTGGAGTGGGAGACGAAGGACGCGAGCCGCGAATGGCGGAGACCAATGAGAGCGGCCCCTTCAGTGACGTGCGCGCGCGATGCTGGTGTCATGCGGACCCTCCTTACGGCTCGATGCGCACTCGTGTCTGGTCTCAGCCGATCCGCTCGTTTCGTACTATCGTCTGCTCGCGCCAAAGCTCTCGCCCGTGCCTGTTTGGTTCTGTTGGGTCGGTCTCGTTCGCGCTTGTTTTGGTTGTTATTGTGTGAGATTGTTTCTTAATCTGATTGTATGCGCTATGCGAATTGTATAGTACTTTCTGGAAGCCATGCGGCACCAGCGATCACACTGGAACCTTTGACGAGTCATGTATAAACGCCGGCTCGCTTGATCCGCAGATCAGAGTTTCGACCATTACCGACTCTGCAACATGTCTCTCTCAAATTCTTTGTTTCAAAATATCGCGAAATGGAAACACGTATAGAGCTGCGCTCAAATTTCGCATTAGGGAGTATCGTAATCGTCGGATAATTTTTCTTATCCATATTCCTCGACATGGAGAAGGCCCATGATACAACGTGGCGCTACGGCATCTTAAGAGACTTGTCAGAAATGGGCGTTCATGGCAATATGCTAAACATAATAAAAAACTACTTGTCCAATCGTACATTCCGGGTAAAAGTCGGCAATGTACTGTCACGTCCTTTCATACAAGAAACTGGTGTACCCCACGGAGGCGTGCTTAGCTGCACGCTCTTTATCGTGAAGATGAACACGCTTCGTGCTTCATTACCGCCGACCATTTTCTATTCTGTCTATGTGGACGATATTCAAATAGCTTTGAAGTCCTGTAACCTCGCAGTGTGCGAGAGACAGGTACAGCATGGCTTGAACAAAGTATCAAAATGGGCAGAGAAAAATGGATTTAGAATCAATCCTAATAAAAGTTCTGTTGTTCTTTTTACACGAAAGAGAGGCCTGATCCCGGATCCTTGCTTAGAACTGTGTGGACACCAAATACCTGTAAACAAGGAGCACAAATTCCTAGGTATTATACTTGACGATAGACTCACTTTCATACCACACATTAAATATCTGAAAGAAAAATGTCTAAAAAAAATGAACCTAATGAAACTTCTATCTAAGACTACGTGAGGTAGTGACAGAAAATGTCTAATGAATATCTACAAGAGCCTAATTCGGTCACGATTGGATTATGGTGCCGTCCCGAGCGCCAATCCCGTCCCGAACTCTGCGGCCCCGAGCGCACTAAGGATGCTGGACCCTGTCCACCATCTGGGCATCCGCTTAGCAACTGGCGCTTTCAGAACAAGCCCGATCGAAAGCTTATATGCCGAATCGAATGAGTGGCCGCTCCACTTGCAAAGATCATACATCAGCTTTACGTATTTTCTAAAAGTGCACTCTAATCCTGAACATCCATGTTTTAATACTGTCACTGATATAACGTGTGCTACAATTTTGCGAAACCGTCCGTCTATAAGACAGCCTTTCACGCTGAGTGTGAAGGAGCTTAGCGATGATATGCATGTCCCACTCCTGGAGCACCGCTTAATGCGCCCAACCAAGCTATTACCTCCTTGGGACTGGCAGGTCACAGAATGTGACGTATCCTTCCTAAAAGTTTCAAAGCATGCTCCAGAGGTAGAAATTCGAATGCATTTCCTAGAACTTCAGTACAAGCATTCATGCACAGAGTTCTACACAGACGCTTCCAAGTCACGTGCCGGAGTATCCTATGCAGCCGTCGGTCCCTCTTTTTCGGAATCCGATGTAATACATCCAGAAACAAGTATCTTTACAGCTGAGGCCTACTCTGTATGGTCGGCTGTAAAGCATATAAAGAAATGAAAACTCCAAAAGGCCGTTATATATACTGATTCCCTAAGTGTGGTGAAGGCCTTGATGTCACCCTACAAACATAAAAATCCTGTGCTTACTGAGGTCTATTCCGACATGTGCAAAGCTTATCTATCTAACCAGCAAATCATCATATGCTGGGTACCCGGCCACAGGGGAATTGAAGGTAACGTTTTGGCAGACCAGATGGCTACGTCAATTGCACTCCCTGCTGTTAATAATACTGCTTTGGTGCCTCACAGATATGAAACCTTACATACGAAAGAAACTGCGAAACCACTGGAAACGCATGTGCGACGCAGAAATAAATAATAAGGTGCACGTTATAAAACCACAGTTAGGTTCTCGGCCCTCCCCAACAAAATCTCGGCGAACAGATGTCCTATTCTGTCGCCTCAAAATAGGACACACATTTGGCACCCATAATTATCTACTTACCGGAAGTGAACCCCCAATCTGTGGTAGATGCGGCAAGAGGCTTACCGTCCTCCACGTGCTCCTGGAGTGTCGGGAAGCCGAAACGGAGAGAAAGCAACATTTTCCGCTTGCTTACCAACACTACATCCCTCTACACCCGGCTATGTTTCTTGGTAAGGAACCGCTTTTTGACACCAAGGCAATCCTCAACTTTTTAAATGATGTTGTCCTACATGTATTAAGACCATTAAACTCGTAGCGCATCCTCTTTCCAGAGGATGCCGCTGTGATAAATTTTTTATGTAGCACATGCCTCTAGGCCCTTGTGTCTCAAGGACTCTAACGAGGCAGTGGTGCTCTAGTGAATTTTAGAATCTTATATATTTTCTATTTTGCATCATTCTTTTACGATGGATTTTAATGTACATAGTATCCGTCATTAGTCATCGCCATAATTTTATAGCACGCAGATTTTACGCACTTTACAGCGACTATTTTTAGGCCACTTTACAGCCAAGTCACATCTTCCATAATATATCGTTAACGCTACCACTTGTCATGGCGCTCCTTGGCCAAACCTGGCCCTTGCGCCATAAAACACTACACATCATCATCATCATCGCTGGAAGTTGTGTCGTTTGACTCCTGCGGGTCGCTGGACACCCGCTCTTGCGAGTGGTTTCTTCTTGGTCAAGGCCTCATCTGAAAACCTATAGGCCACCAGCCCGCCGGTTGACAGACATCTCTTGGATGGCGGATCAGTGTTTACTGCAACCGCCGTGGGGCCGGTAGGCGTTGCCGGCGGCTTGCTGCGAGTGGGCCAGAGAGCCGCCGCAAGCCGTTGTGATGCTGTCCCTTGACTCGTCACTTCGGCAAAGATGTTCTTCCGCAGGTAAAACACGCGACTGCGCATCGCTCTAAACAGTTTGATCCCTTTCACCTTCAGTGCAACCACTTCTTTTTCCCGGCAGGGAACGATGCGAGTATGCGGCGTGCTCCCCATCACAGTTCACACAGTGTAGATAATTCTCGTACGTTTCTGGTGGGTTTCCATGTCATTTGAAGCATATTAGGGGGTTTGACAAGTGTGGCCTGACATGCATCTTTAAATAGCTTGCTTCGATACTTTCGAGACACACTTGAGCCGAAGGTAAGAATAAGGTGCTTTCTGCGGGTTTATTTGCCTCCACGTCCCATTTTATTCACGTGACATTAATAACTTTCTGGTCACTCCAGCCCTCTACAATTTGAGGCTCGTTGAGTTCCACCAACTAATCGTCCAAGATGACACCGCGGGTGCTGTTAAATGTGCAGTGCGGCGCGAAAGTCAGTGGAATGTCCCCGAATGAATCTATATTCGCAAATTTTCATGCTGCTTCTTATCGCGGAGCTCAGACCAAAGGTCACCGCTGGCCAATTTTGCAGCGTTATAACACTGGCCTAAGCACCCGCTGACATTTTGCCACAAGAAACGGTCAGATGCTTGTCACTACTCTGTTTCGGTTTTTCACTCTAGATTAAATCATAGTGGGATGAAATCTCAATTTGGTTGCCAAAACGTTTTGATGCTTTCGTTCGCCGCCCTTTCTGGGGGCGACCACGGAACGGAGCAAAAGAATCTGGACGTTAGTGAGCGTGGGTTCTTCGGCAGTAACGTCATTCACGCACCGAGGATTCCTACAAGGGGACGCTGCAGAACCTTTAAAAACGGGCCCTGCACAAACCCTCTGCATGTTACCACTATTACCGAGTATGGCATAACCTAGGTTGGCTACTCGCACAGCGTTAACCCTCGCTCGCAAAATGATCGGAAGTAATGCAGAAGAGAGTAAAACATAAGAGGGATTGAAAGCGAGAGAGGACGAACATCGGAGAGCAGGGTAAGAAAAGGTAGCTACCAATTTTTGTGCTTCAAGGAGTGCCGTCTACGTGAAGTCGAGGCCAAAGGGGTCTGTTGCTTCGCCGAGGGGCCTTAAAGGTCCTAACACTCAGCATCGGCTCAACCCCCAGGATACCCTTTTCCCGGCCAGGCCTAAGCCATGCATAGTTCTTTGGATTTACACTGGCATTTGACTGGTCGCACGTAGGCCGCCGTATGAAGACCTTGGCCGGCGAGGCGACTGCCGCTCGCCAGTCAAGACCTACGACGAAGAACTTTGCCAGGAACGTGAAAGCTTCGGTGACGAGGGCAGCAAGGATGCCGGACGCTCTACCGAGGGAGCAGACCAAGGTGATAGTACGGCCTCGGGGAGGACTTAACATCGCGAGGACTGCGACCGCCACCGTGGCATCGGCAATCATGACGGCGGTGAACGCACCAAGGGAGGACGGGGCAGCGGACACCTACTGCCCCAACTTGCAACAAAACATCATGGTGGTGAGTACCCCCGACAATATACGTGCTTCCCGTTACGCCGAGATAAAATCGATCTTCATTGGTAGCAAGGAACACGTGGTTGGCGCATATCAAACCGCGTCATATGGCACCGTTAAAGGAGTTAATAGAGGCATATCAATAGAGGACTCCACGGCCGGAATCGACCGGAACATTGTTCACTCGAGAAATCCCTTGGCACTTGGCGCGAAGTGGATTGGTAGCTCGACCACAGTCATCGTGGCTTTCAAGGGTCTGAAGGTCCCGACTTACGTGTGCTATGGTCCCGTTCTCACCAAGAGCAGCCTATATCGAAAACAATTCGATGTATGTAAGCAGTGCGGAAAGGTGAGCCACCGCCTCGACGTTTGTCCAAACCCTCACGTGAGAGCTTCCTTTGCTTGCAGGGCCGTTGACCCCAAGGAAGACCATAGATGTACCCCTACATGCATAATGTGCGGAGGGCCACATCTCACTGGTGACATGGCTTGCACGAATAGGTACAAGGTCCCATACGTAGTTACAAAGAGGCAATGGGAGCGCAAGATCGCCGAACAAGCGCAGCAGCAACAACGAGCGTCTCTCAGAGCTGAGGAATTTCCATCGCTGATGTCAGCAACCGCAACACCTGCCGGCCCAGCTGGTCGCTGCGCGTCACGTTCCGTCTCGAAGCGCAGGGTCAGCGAGAGTAGACAGCGTAGCCTTAGCCGTAAACGATCACAGTCACGTGACCACGTGATCTGGGCCGATGCAGCAAGGCACGGTGCCAAAAAAGCACAGGGGGGTGCCACTACCACCACCTCCAATACGACCGCAACGACCAAGACCTTTAGCACCAACAAGACCGTCAATGGCAACAACAACAGCAAGACGATGGAAGACGAGGCGATGAGGACGTTGAAGGAAGCCAACGAGCACTTAGGCGCAATAACTACGAGCTCGAGACGAAAGTCAGTAAGCAAGAGGCCACTCTTAGCAAGATGGCAAATGAGATCGCGGAAATCAAGAAGCTTCTGGCGACCCATTCTACCAATAACGAAACGCTTTAAGCGGTATCATATGAACCCACACCCAGCATCAGGAGCGCTGTACCACCAACATCCGCTGAGAAGGAACTGGCACCCAAGCGACAAGCGATCGAGAACCTGAAGGAGCGCAAGCTCAACGACCGGGTGGATAATCTGCAAGACAAGGTCGACCTAATCGAGGAACACCTAGATGGACTCGAAGATTATATTAAGACAGCCTTCACCAAGATGATTAACGACAGGTTCGTTGCCATCGAGCAGACGTATCAGGAGTTAACGAACGCAATGCAGCAAATAACGCAGTAGTACAATCAGCAACAATCATGGCCGCTCCAGCAACAGCAAGAACTACAGCAGTTAAGGGACTCGTGACCTGGCACTGGAACTGTAATGGTTTCGCTAGCAAGAGGGCAGTCTTGCAGCAACACATAACACAAGTAGCACGCAAGCCAGATATAATTATGATACAAGAGACTCCGACTGATGCAGTGTCGCTACCCGGTTATCGGGTATACGCCAAGTCTCCGAAGGTCAGCGGTGGTAGAGATATGCACATTGGTTTACAAGGTACTCATCTTCATTGAGCACGAGTTGCACAACAGTAAAATTGAATACACTCTCATCGAGGTCGTTACGGGCAAGAAACAAAAGAACAGCACCTTTCTGCTTAACGTCTATAGTAGCCCTTCACACTGGAAGCAAAAATTCAAGGCGCTGCTTCACAGAGCCAGCACCGTGGCGGGGACTCACAGGGTCGTCGCCTGCGGGGACTTCAACACGGCGCACCCGGCATGGGGATATAACAAGCAATTGGCCAAGGGGCAAGACACGTTCCAAGACACATTAGACCTGGACTTCACCCTCATCACAGACCCGACTGATCCTACAAGGATTGGGAACTCTGTGTCCAGGGATACGACGCCGGACCTCACGTTCGTGAAGAACGACGAGAAGGGAAACATCTCCTGGCGCAACACAGGGCCAGTACTCGGCAGCGACCACTACATCGTAGAGGGCATCATACCAGAGGAGGTCTAGGCCTCGGAGGATACCAGACAACATTATTTTACGGATTGGGATGCCTTCCGTAGCCTGTTACCAACGGAGATCGAGAAAATCGAGAACATAGAAGAATGGTCAGCCCACATCGCGGGGAAGGTCAAGGAGGCGACCAAAATCATAGAAACGGATGAGCAGGTAGACAAGGTTGACAGCCACCTTACGCACTTATTCGAAGCAAAGCAATCTATCCTAAACGGGTGGAAGAAGCAACGGCTAAATCGGCGCCTAAGGAAGAAGGTGGCGGAGCTGAATTGCGCCATCGAAGTCCATTGTCGGCTGCTCTGCATGCAATAGTGGAACAAAACCTGTAACGCTGCGGACGGGCAGATGCATTGCGGCAATACCTGGAACTTGTTGCGGCATCTGCTCGACGAGACTAAAACAAAATCCCACCAACGCGACTGCCTCACAAAGATCATTCACAGAGCAGTCAAGGGAAACGGGGAAATCGAAGTAATCAGACGCATAGATAGCAAGGACCTTGCGGTTACACCCACGGAAAGGCATCCCGAGTACGGCGGTCAGGCCAACGAGAAGCTCGACCGCGACATCAGCGTCGAGGAGGTACGAGCGGCCCTGCACGAACTAAACAGCAAATCGGCGGCCGGCCCGGATCACATCTCGAACAGAGCGCTCAAGAACCTCAGGGATGTGGTCATCGAAAACCTCACCGGTTATTACAACAAGTGCTGAAGGGCGGGGGCACAGCCCCTTCAGTGGGAGGCTGCCAAGACCATCCTCATCCCCAAACCAGGCAAGCCGCATAACACGGACAACCTCCGGCCCATCTCGCTCACGTCCTGCGTGGGCAAGGTGCTGGAGCACGTCCTCATGTGTAGGTGGCAGGATTACCTAGAGGAGTCGGGACTATACCCCACCATGATCATCGGGTTTCGGCGTTCCGTCGGCACCCAAGACGCGATGATTCTGTTGAAGAAAGATATCATTGACGATGACACCCTAACGAAAGACAGCGAGGCCATTCTGGGGCTGGACCTGCAGAGCGCCTTCGACAAGGTGAAGCACTCTGCGATCCTAGCCCAGGTGTCCAGACTCAACATGTGCGCAAGAACGTACAATTACATCAAGGACTTTCTGACGGGACTGACTACCGAGCTCTGCGCCGGCGATCTGCGGCTCCAAGAGAAAAGACTCGGCAGTGCCGGGACCCCCTCGTGCTCGGTCATCTCGCCGTTCTTATTCAACCTCGTTATCATCGGGGTATCCAAGCGACTCTCTCGCGTCGAGGGCGTCCGGCACACCATCTACGCCGATGACATCACGCTGTGGGTTCCCGGAGGCAGCGATGGTCACATTGAGAGCACGCTGCACGAAGCCGTCGAAGCGATCGAAGACCCGTTGAACGGTTCCGGTTTGATCTGCTCACCGAGCAAGTAAGAACTGCTGTGTTACCACCGAAGTACGTCAAACGTAACAAGTGCGAAGCGAGGGATTACGAGGCCATCAAGATCGTGACGAGCCACGGCCAAGTGATCCAGGAGGTCGACAAATTCCGGGTGCTCGGCATGATTATAGACAAGCGACGGGGCAACGGCGAGACCATTTCCCTTCTTACAGCCAAGATTACCAACGCAATACGGCTCATCAGACGGTTCGCCAACCGCAAAGCCGGGATGAAGGACGAAAGCTTGATTCGGCTTGTGCACTCCTTCGTAATCAGCCGCGTCACCTACGTTGAAGCCTTCCGCAACTGGATACAGTGTGAAAAGAATAAAATCAACGCCCTGATACGCCGAGCATACAAGCTGGCGCTGGGACTATTCGAGTGTACGAACACCAACAAGCTCCTGAGCCTCAGGGTACACAATACCCTCGAGGAAATTGCGGAAGCGCAATGGACCACCCAGCTGCAGCGGCTCTCTATGACCGAAGCCGGTAGGCGCATACTTCAATACCTACCCCCGTATGCAGAGATGCAACTTAAGTCGAAGCACATGCTTGACTTGACCCAAGTGACGCCTATCGAGAACGCGCCGAAGGAAATGCAGTGAGCGTCTTTGGGCACGTTAACGCCAGGCGTCATCTAAATCAAGTCAACCATGTGCTTCAACCTAAGTTGCATTTCTGCATACGGGGGTGAGGCTTCACGCCTGGGGCGACCCCGCAGGGGCGTCGGCGTAAGCAGGCGTTTGGTGTGTTGCGAAATAATGGACCCGAGCACACGAGGGTTGGACCCTCCCGCGTGTAGCCGTGCGCGGCTTAGCCGTGTCCGGGGAAAGGGGGATCCTGGGGGTTGAGCCGATGCCGGGTGTTCGGACCTTTAAGGCCCCCCGGCGGAGGCAACACGCCTCTTTGGCCTCTACTTCACGTAGACGGCACCCCCGGACTGACCCACCCGGGGGAAATCGGTAGTCGCCTTTTCCTGTCTCTCTCCTCCCAAACCTTCGTCTTTATCTCTCACTTTACATCCTTCCAGTCTTCTTCTCTCTTCCATTTACTTCCTTTCTCCACGGCGGCAAGGGCTAACCTTGTGTGGATATCCTACCTTGGGTACACCATATTGGGTTATAGTGATGGCGTACGGCTGGCGTTGTGGAGGCTTGTACACAAGCTGTGCCGCGTCCCCTCGTTGGGCTCCGTGGTGGGCGGTCGGCGCTGTTGCCGAACATACACATTTTCCTATGGCAGCGCAAGCCTCTGTTGTTTATGATCGGCGTCTGAAGAGATGCCGCACCGAAGTACCATTTCAATTTTCCTTTCAAAGCAACGCCCCAACATTCCCAAAGTACTATGTAGTGCATAGTGAAAGCAACATTCCGGTAAGGAAACTCTCTCCTTTCCTGTAAGCGAAGTGTCTGAAAGACAAAATCAGACCAACATACAAAGCATCCAAAATGTCTAGCGGGGACCTCCTCCTAGAACTGAATAACAAAGATCAAGCAGATAAGCTCTCTGAACTTACCAGTACTGGCGAAGCGACAGTGACTGTTTCAGCCCACAGAACACTTAATACAAGCAGGGGAGTAATATCTGAAGAAGACTTCATTGGTTTAAGCGACGAGGAATTGCTGGAAGGTTTTCAGGAACAAAATTTCACCAAAGTACAAAGAATAGTAATCCGAAGAAACGATCAAGAAATCCCCACCAAACATGTTATACTTACCTTCGGAACAAGCGTAATGCCTACTTCACTCGATGCAGGTTATGTCAAAGTCAATGGGAGACCGTATATCCCGAGTCCCAGACGGTGTTTTAAGTGTCAAAGATTTGGACATGCTTCACATGCATGCCGAGGACAAACAACCTGTGCTAAATGCAGCTCCAACGACCACCAATCAGAGAATTGCACTTCTTCGCCACATTGTGTTAACTGCAAGGGAGATCACCCAGCTTATTCGCGGTCCTGCCCTTGCTGGAAAAAAGAAAAAGAAGTCATAGCACTAACTGTTAAAGAAAAAATCTCGTTTTTCGAAGCCAGAAAAAGACTGTCGTACCTTCCCCGAAGAACAAAAACAAGAAAGGGGCTGGCAGATGGAATGGCACACTGTGGTATAAACTTTTTTAAAACAGGGTTGAAGTGCCTCAGACAGGCTGGCCAACGTTTCGATAGGTGGACCTATCTTCGTCAAAGGCGGCCTCGTCATCCTCGGCGTGTTAGTTTTAAAGGGTTAGTGTAGTGACGTCACGTGCGGGTGTTGTCGCTGGCGGCTGGTTTTAAAGAGAGAGATTACAAGAGGGAACAGGCGTTCTCGTCCGACGTCTGTGAGCCTCATTCTCAAGACGAAGGGACAAGAGTGTGAGAGTGGGCACGCGGGGAGGAAAGAAAGGAAATAGAAGCGGACAAAAGGGGGGAAAAAGGAGAAAAAAAAAAGAAAGGAGGGGGAGCCAGGGCCGTGCCAAGACACAACAAAGGGGGGGGGTGAAAGAAAAAGAAAGAGAAAAATGAAATCTTTAAGAAATACGGGGGCTTGGGAGCGTGTTGGGGATGCGAAGGGTTAGGAGGTATTCTGGGGAGTCGTTGGCGGCATGTTTTTGAGGCATTAGAACGGCCGGTCAAGCAATAGGTCGAGTAATTTTGAAATAGTTAAGGTGGCGACGCGGAGTCTGCGGTGCAATGTGCGGGGTAACTGAAAGGCAGCGGCATGGTCTTTCAAGGGGCACTGCCCCACGCGCTTAACGTAGGTGTCGTTACGGCGGCATCCAGAAGGCGATACTCCGGGTTGAGGCGCCGAAAAAGGCGTATTGACTTCGGAATGTGTTGTCGAGGGGGTTTCAAAAAAAAAAGGACTAAAAAAAGGGGGGGGGCAGGGGGAAGGGGGGGGGGGGCGAAATCGGTATAGGAAACAGGAGGGTGGCGCGTGCAGAAGCGGGCGCGGGCAAGTGTACATGGAAGAAGGGGATCGTTCACTTGGTGTAGACGTAAAATCCTGAAAGAGTACATTTAAATTGAGTAGTAGACATTCCTCCGAAATGAAAGAGTAGGTGAGGTTAAGAATTAAAGTTGGCTGGTGGCCTAATGTGTTTTGTGTATTGGTTGATTATATGAGAGTTTAATTGCCTACACCCGACAGGAATTAATTTGGCACGCGGCAACTTAGAATCTTTAAAAGCTGTAACTTAAATCTGAAACTCTCATATAATCAACCAATACACAAAACACATTAGGCCACCAGCCAACTTTAATTCTTAACCTCACCTACTCTTTCATTTCGGAGGAATGCCTACTACTCAATTTAAATGTACTCTTTCAGGATTTTACGTCTACACCAAGTGAACGATCCCCTTCTTCCATGTACACTTGCCCGCGCCCGCTTCTGCACGCGCCACCCTCCTGTTTCCTATACCGATTTCGCCCCCCCCCCTTCCCCCTGCCCCCCCTTTTTTTTAGTCCTTTTTTTTTTGAAACCCACTCGACAACACATTCCGAAGTCAATACGCCTTTTTCGGCGCCTCAACCCGGAGTATCGCCTTCTGGATGCCGCCGTAATGACACCTACGTTAAGCGCGTGGGGCAGTGCCCCTTGAAAGACCATGCCGCTGCCTTTCAGTTACCCCGCACATTGCACCGCAGACTCCGCGTCGCCACCTTAACTATTTCAAAATTACTCGACCTATTGCTTGACCGGCCGTTCTAATGCCTCAAAAACATGCCGCCAACGACTCCCCAGAATACCTCCTAACCCTTCGCATCCACAACACGCTCCCAAGCCCCCGTATTTCTTAAAGATTTCATTTTTCTCTTTCTTTTTCTTTCACCCCCCCCCCTTTGTTGTGTCTTGGCACGGCCCTGGCTCCCCCTCCTTTCTTTTTTTTTCTCCTTTTTCCCCCCTTTTGTCCGCTTCTATTTCCTTTCTTTCCTCCCCGCGTGCCCACTCTCACACTCTTGTCCCTTCGTCTTGAGAATGAGGCTCACAGACGTCGGACGAGAACGCCTGTTCCCTCTTGTAATCTCTCTCTTTAAAACCAGCCGCCAGCGACAACACCCGCACGTGACGTCACTACACTAACCCTTTAAAACTAACACGCCGAGGATGACGAGGCCGCCTTTGACGAAGATAGGTCCACCTATCGAAACGTTGGCCAGACTTCCCCGAAGAAGTTATGCCGAAGTGACGCAGGCGGGGGCAGCGTCACAGAGGCCTCCGGAGTCCTGCGAGCCCACGCGCAGTGGTGCCGCAGTGACTCCTCTCGCCCCCGTGGTGGAAGCAGTCAGTACTGCTCCACCCTCTTCGACGGCCCTGCAGACACCAGCCCCGCAGGGCCCTAAATCAAACGAACCCCAAGGCCCGAGGCACGTGCCTCGGCGCCTAACTCTCGGTCCTCCAGCGCCTGAGAGAGCGATGGAGGTCGACACAAAAACTCCGGTGTCACCGAAGGATAAGCGCTCTCTCGAGCGCGGTAAGAGGGACAAAATCCCAATAACAACTCAAAATAAGAAAGCGTTAACCTAAAGGTTATCGCTCATTTGTATTGGCGTTTTAAATCCATGTCACCTATACCACACCTCTTAATTTTTCCGTAATGCCATCTCTTATCTTTCCATTTCAAAATGGCTTTTATTATCCACTGGAATTGTAGAGGGCTTTTACACAACTTAGGTGACATTAAAGACATTAATAAACTTCTCTCCTGTAGCCCTGTGTTTACAGGAAACAAACCTAGGCGAAAAACACAAAAACATTTTGAAAGGTTTCACTGTTGTACGGCGCGACGGTACTCAGGCGAACCGGCTGTCAGGTGGTGTAGCCATTGTCCTGCCAGGTGGTATAGCAGCCAGAGAAGTTCCCATTAACACTCACATAGAAGCCGTTGCTGTCACCGTTTTAGCTCACAAAACCATCACCATTTGTTCAGTATACATTCCGCCGCATTTACATTTTACCGTAAGAGACGTAGAGTTAATTTTAAACCAGCTACCCGAACCATTTTTATTAGCCGGTGATTTTAATTCACATAACACGTTGTGGGGTAGTCAAACAATTGACACCAGGGGTCAAACGCTTGAAGATTTTATCCTAACGAATAACATATGCCTTTTCAACACCGGTGCGGCAACTTACTACTCCCCAAGCACAGGCGCTATGAGTTGCTTAGATCTGGCACTATGCTCTCCATCTCTCTTTGACGATTTTCAATGGAGTGTTATTGACAACCCCTATGGTAGTGACCATATGCCTGCTATTATTAAAAGAAAATCTCCTTCTCCTACCATACCATAAAGACCACCCCGTTGGAAACTCCACCTAGCAGACTGGCCTCTCTTTACTGAAAAGGCCAGTCTGGATAACATATCAGATGAGCTAACCATAGATGAAATGAATGATAAGATCACCGCCTGTATACTTGCTGCAGCAGCAGAAACAATCCCGCAATCCTCTGGCTTATTAAGAAAAAACCTGAAACCCTGGTGGACGAAGGAATGTACACAAACAAAAAAACTACAAAACAAAGCGTGGGGTATCTTTCGGCGATACCCAACACAAGACAATCTACTCTCCTTCAAGAAAGCAATAGCGAAAGCCAGGTATACACGCAGACAAGCCGAAAGACAGTCCTGGAAAAATTATGTCTCGTCTATAAATAGTTCAATAACATCCAAACGAATGTGGGATCAGGTTCGTAAGTTCAGAGGCGACTACGCTTCTTACACTATCCCCATACTATCACCTCCAAGCACGCAAACAAATATAGACGAACAAGCAGACATATTAGGACAACACTTCCATACTATATCAAGCTCAGTAAACTATTCAGCTGCATTTCTAAAACATAAGCAATTAGCAGAAAAACTAAAGCTTCCGACCACAGGAAGTTCAGAAAGACCGTATAATGCCGCTTTAACACTACCGGAAATCAATAGAGTACTAACAACTGTCAAAAAAACAGCACCTGGTCCGGACAGAGTACATTACGCGATGCTCGCTCATCTATCTCATAATGCAGATGAAACCTTGCTTCGTTTTTTAAATAAAATCTGGGAAACGGGAAAAATGCCGAAAGAGTGGAAGAAAGTGATCATAATCCCGTTCTTGAAAGCTGGAAAACCTCCCACAACAGCAACCAGTTATAGACCCATAGCACTCACAAGTTGTCTTGCAAAATCCTATGAAGCCATCATCAACATAAGACTGACATACATCCTTGAAACAGAGAACATGCTAGATAACCATCAGTGTGGATACAAGAAAGGTTGCTCCACAACAGATCACCTAGTCCGGCTAGAAGACGAGATACGTGCGGCCTTTTTACACAAACAATATTGTCTCACTGTTTTCTTTGATTTAGAAAATGCCTACGACACAACATGGAGGTTTGGTATCTTAAGGGACTTAGCAGATTTAGGAATCCGAGGTAGAATGCTCAAATGTCTAGCCGATTTCATGTCGGACCGAACATTCCAGGTGCGTTTAGGAACGGCGCTGTCACGTATATTCATCCAGGAAAATGGAGTACCACAAGGATGCGTACTAAGTACAACACTCTTTATAGTAAAAATGAACTCTGTTAACAAAGTCATCCCCCCCTCTGTTATGCACTCCATATATGTGGATGATCTGCAAATAGCGTGCCGCGCTTCAAACTTGCAAACGTGTGAAAGACAGCTCCAGATAACAATTAATAAACTAACCGAGTGGGCTGAGAAAAATGGCTTCCGCTTCTCTACTCAAAAAACCGTTACAGTGCTATTCTCGCAAAAACGAGGATTGCATTCAGACCCGCTTCTAAAATTGAATGATGTCGCACTGCCGGTAAAACAGGAATGTAAATTCTTGGGAGTAATCTTTGATAAAAAACCAAATTTCCTAGCCCACATTAAAACACTAAAAATTAAGGCAAATAAAGCATTGAATATCCTAAGTGTTCTGTCTCATAAGCACTGGAGTTCCGACCGAACCTGTCTTTTACGTATTTACCGATCTCTTGTGCGTAGCCTTTTAGACTACGGTTCCGTGGTTTACGGTTCAGCCAGACAGTCCTACATCCAACGACTTGATCCGGTACATAACCTTGGACTGCGACTGGCAAGTGGTGCCTACCGAACTTCACCTATTCCAAGTTTATACGTCGAGTGTAATGAACCCTCCTTACAGCAGCGCAGAGCATTTCTCACATTTTCCTACGTACTCAAAATTCAGTCATCACCCCAACACATATGCTACAACATCCTCACACAATGCAACACACGCTTACACTACACAAATAAACCGAACATGATTAGGCCACTTGTCCTGCGGTATGAGCAATACTGTCGAGATTATGACATTCCCCACGAAGTCCTCCAGGTTGCCAAGAAACCACAACGGTTGGCCCCGTGGTACGATTTCACACACTTATGTGATTGGACGTTAACACACCTAAAGAAAAGAGACATCCCACACGAACACATTATACAAGAATTCCGTGCACTTCAGGACAAATATCAAAATAACATGCAATATTACACTGATGGCTCTAAAACAAAAGATCACGTGGGTGTGGGGGCCGTAGCGGAAAATTGGGAAACAAGTGTGCGATTACCACAACACGCTTCTGTTTTCACGGCTGAAGTTTACGCTATCTGGGTTGTTGTTAAAAAGATTATAACTGATAAACACAAACATGCAGTCTTATACACTGACTCTTTAAGCTCACTGAAGGCTCTACAGTTGAAATCTGAGTGTGAACCCCTAATAGGAGACATCTTAAACATGTTGGTGCTTAACGAATACGGGAGGTCAATTCGTTTCTGCTGGGTCCCAAGTCATGTTGGGATACCAGGTAACGAAGCAGCTGATAGATGTGCACTGACGGCAGCGCACAAAGATATTACAAACACGAAACTCCCATATAATGATAGCATCCGTGCAATTAGAAAAGCCTTCACGGTAAAATGGCAACGCGAATGGGACCGTTGTGCCGACAACAAGCTACATCTCACGAAACCCATAGTTGGCGAGTGGAAGTCATGCTATCATCAGGAGCGGTTCATCGAAGTAGTTTTATGCCGACTACGCATTGGGCACACACACCTCACGCACAATTCCTTACTTACGAAAGAAGACACACCAACATGCGAGAAATGTCAACAGCCACTAACAGTTATGCATATATTATTCACATGTACGCAGGCTGAAACATACAGACGAACACTTTTGCGCATATTATATCAACTACACATACCTTTACATCCTGCTCTAATTTTAGGTGATGATCCGCTAGTCCCATTGTGTGACCTCCGTAAATTTCTACACGACACTGGATTTTTACATAAAATATAGATTAACAAAGCCTTTTCCTGCATAAACTTGATTTTAAAACACCTCGTGTTTGGCGCAGCATAGCCTCAGCCGCTTTTGCGCCATTAAACCCCATTTAACTAAGTAACGTCTGGGGCGAAAAAATCGAGCAGCGACGTTTCTGTCCCGGACTGGACCCGGCGCCGGATTCGGGTAGACCTCATCCCGAGAAACATGAACCCGGAGTCTAACAAGGAGAGAAGAACGGCGAGGGCCAAGGCCCTCTTCGACTTTCACGCCAGGGACGAGCACGCAAGGTTCGCGGATGCGGTAGAATACCAGGGAGACTGCGCGGCGTTCGTAGCTACCGTCATCGAGGCGTCGTCCGGCGCGACGAGGGCAGCGGCGAGCTTACGGGTCCGCGGGGCGTGTCAGGCGGAGAAGGTGGCCATTGCCCTGGCCATTGCCGACCCCTGGTGCCAGACCGTGTTGTGCGATTCGCGAAATGCAGTGCGGAATTATGCAAAGGGCAAAGTGTGTGGTGAGGCTGTGCGCGTTCTGTGTTCGGCTGACCTGCAACGAGACTCAATATATTAGAATCAAATGGTTCCCCGTGCACGCGGGCAACGATGCGCCGGAGAAGCACGATAAGCACAACTAGACGGCACACGCAGTGGCGCGAGTGCTAACCAACCGCGTCGCTGCAACCGACCGTCCAACGTGGTGTAGTGCCAAGGACCGCAGTACGACGGTCAACGAGCTTAAATAGTTGCACCGCCTGGCTCGAAGGACTTTCCCACCACCGCACCCGAGACTGAGCCGAGCGGAGGCGGTGCTGTTCAGACAATTGCAAACTGGTTCCTTACCCACTTCCGTGGTAACGACTCATCTATACCCGAAATTTATAGTGAGTGATGTGTGCCGCGTGTGCCAGTGCGAGAGGGCTACCCTGACGCACATCCTATGGCATTGCACCAAGTTCCCCGACGAAGCTCCAAGAAGCACAACGATTCCGCCGCGACTCGCGGCTGCGGCGGAATGCTACGACCACGAAAGTGAAACCTAGGCCGTCCAGCGGGTCTCAGCGGCTCTTGAAAGACGAAGGCCGCGCGAAACCGACGGAACGTTACCCCTCAGGGCGACCGACCGAGGGAGTAACACGCGCTGGAGTTGAGTAGAGACCACCCGCTGAGAAGAAGTCAGGGCCCGCGTCACGGCGCCATTTAGTCATGGTGTCATTCAGCAGGCGACTACATGAAGTTGCTTCTCTCTCTCTCTGTCTCTCTCTTGCATTTACAAATGCAAATGCATTTTTTAAAACTTCTGTTGAAGTGTTCTTGCACTGAATTTTAACTGACACATCAATTTCCCGTGCTGGCCTATCTTCGGCATCTGTTTGTCTCTGTTACCCTGCGTCCGAAGTACTGCACTCCAAAACAAGTATATCTACTACAATAGTATGCAATATTGTTTGCGGCGTTCCGGAATGAATACATGACAGTCTAATACCCTAATCTGTCGACGTAAAATAGGACACAGGTATGGCGAAGACGATTACTTGCCCACTTTTAGTGATCTTCCAGTCTGTGATAGGGGCAGTCAAAGGCTGACCGTACTTTACGTCATCGTGGAGTATCTGGAAGCAGAATCTGTGAAACAAAACGATTTTGCGTTAACATATTCGTAGCGTATGCCGTAACACCACATATTCAAAGTCCCAGAATCTGGAAAATCGTCTACTGAGGTGAAACCGACCCTCGGGAGATGCTGTATAGCTTTATTGGAAGCGTTATCTAGAAATCTACTGCTGAGCAATATTTCGTTTTTCGCAAATTGTATTTTAGGCACTTACTCTTCACAACACTTGCATGCTATATGCGACGTCTAGCTTCTATTCCGCGCGTCGAATATATTTTCCTCAGACACTTTTGTTGACCCGTTTAAAATGCGTGAGGTAATTATTAAAATGCTGATCGCAGTGCAGTGACCAATAATCCGCAAATTGCACTCTGGGACTGCCTCCATATCCTTGCCCAGTTTAGTTTTAGTCCGCTGGCTGAAATATTTTTTTCCTGGTGCGGTTTTCTTCTGGTTTGCTGCGGCGAAGCAGCACTACTGAGGCATAGGATTCGTCCATCGTTTAATCAACGGTAAGGGCTAGTCGATTATTTTAAAACTCATCGACTCAAATGTGCTGCTATGAAGCACATTCCAGTTCTGGTGTTGAAGGACATATGACACTGTGAGATTCTGTTATAAACAGCGGACCGATTGATTTTGTTTTCATTAAGGCGTTTGACGCACCAAAACCAGCAGCATGTTATGAGGCCCACCGTAATGAGGGAATCCCATAACTTGAACCACGTGGGCTTCTTTCACGCACACCTAAATCTATGTGCACGGGTGTTTTCGCATTTTGCTTCCATCGTAATGCGACCATAGTGGCCGGTATTCGATCGCGTGACCTCGTGCTTCAGCAGCCCGACACCATAGCCCGTAAGCAACCATGGCGGGTGACCGAATGACTGAATAGAGTGGCATAGAATCATTAAGCCCACCTGCACGCGTTATTTTATATAAAGTGCTGGGGTATGCTAAAATGTCCCATTCTTTGTTTATATAAAGACAAACATTACGCCCCGCAGGGGCGTCTGCGTCAGCAGGCGTTTGATGTGTTGCGACGCCACGTACCCCTGTACATGAGGGTTGGACCCTCCTGCGTGTAGCCGTGCGCGGCTTAGCCGTGCCTGGGGAAAGGCGGACCCTGGGGGTTGAGCCGATGCCGGGGGGTTCGGACCTTTAATGCCGCGCGGCGCAGGCGACACACCTCTTTGGCGTCGGCTTCACGTAAACGGCACCCCCGGACTGACCCACCCGGGGGAAATCGATAGTTGCCTTTTCCTGTCTCTCTCTCCTCAAACCTTCGCCTTTATCTCTTACTTTTTTATCTTTCCTGTCTTCTTCTCTCTTCCATTTACTTCCTTTCTCCATGGCGGCAAGAGTTAACTTTGTGTGGATATCCTCCCCGCAGGGGCGTCTGCGTTAGCAGGTGTTTGGTGTGTTGCGACACCACGTACCCCAGCACACGAGGGTTGGACCCTCCCGCGTGTAGCCGTGCGCGGCTTAGCCGTGTCCGGGGAAAAGGGGATCCTGGGGGTTGAGCCAATGCCGGGTGTTTGGAGCTTTACGGCCCCTCGGCGGCGGCAACACACCCCTTTGGCCTCGGCTTCACGTAGACGGCACCCCCGGACTGACCCACCCGGGGGAAATCGGCAGTCGCCTTTTCCTGTCCTCCTCTCCAATCTTCGTCTTTCTCTCTCGCCTTTTTCATCTTTCCTGTCTTCTCATCACTTCTCCTCACTTCCTAGTTTCCCGGCGGCAAGGGTTAACCTTGTGTAGCTAGCCAGCCTTGGTTATGCTGTATTTGGTTATAGCAGCGATGTACGGCTGGCGTTGGCAGGGTTTCTCTAGCAGGAACTTCTGTAACGTCCCCCTGTTGGGCTCCATGGTGGGTGGTCGGCATCGCGGCCGATAACCCAACATTACTTATGGAACAAGCTTTTCTTAAACAACCTGGTCGCCCTCAGAAACGAGGGCGCACCGAAGAGGTCTTTCAGTTTTTCGGACGCCAAGTCCACAATTTTCCACGTTTTCCTGTCATCCACTCAGAAAAACCAGCTAAACAAGTACGAACAATCTCCCCTTTCCTTGTCTCTAAGTCTCTTACCGAAGTTTTTGGCTCAGGATATAAGATGTCGAGGATGGCTAGCGGTGACCTCCTCTTGGAGCTCCGCGACCAGAAGCAATTTGAGAAGCTGCCACAGCTAGTATCATTTGGGGAAACCCAAGTAGTAGTAACCCCGCACCGCACGATGAATACCTCCCGCGGCGTTGTCTCCGACGATAATTTGCTAGAGCTCAGTGAGGCTGAACTGTTGGAGGGCTTCAGTGAACGAAATGTCATAAACGTCAAAAGAATCAAGATGAGGCGAGATGGTAAAGATATTGCGACCAAACACATAATACTCCCCTTCAATTCAAGTGTCCTGCCCGAGTCAATCAAGGCCGGGTACATCAAGCTTCGTGTAAGACCGTACGTGCCAAATCCCTTGAGATGTTTCAAATGCCAGCGTTTCGGCCACAGCTCGCAGAGCTGCTGAGGCCGCCAAACATGTGCGAAATGTAGTGCCCTTGAACACGCCACTGAAGCATGTAATAACTCTCTCCACTGTGTAAACTGTGACGGGGATCACGCCGCGTACTCGCGGTCGTGCCCCTCCTGGAAGACCCCGCAGGGGCGCCTGCGTAAGCAGGCGTTTGGTGTGTTGCGACACCACGTACCCGAGCACACGAGGGTTGGACCCTCCCGCGTGTAGCCATGCGCGGCTTAGCCGTGTCCGGGGAAAAGAGGATCCTGGGGGTTGAGCCGATGCCGGGTGTTTGGACCTTTAAGGCCCCCCGGCGGAGGCAACACACCCCTTTGGCCTCGGCTTCACGCAGACGGCACCCCGGACTGACCCACCCGGGGGAAATCGGTAGTTGCCTTTTCCTGTCTCTCTCTCCCTCCAGCCTTCGTCTTTCTCTCACTTTCCACCTTTCCTGTCTTCTCCTAGCTTCCGTTTACTTCCAATTTTTCTAGGCAGCAAGGGTTAACCTTGTGTGAATAACCAACCTAGGTTATCTCATATTTGGTTATAGTGATAACGTACAGCTGGCGTTTGCAGGACCTGTTTTTACAGTCCCTGTAACGTCCCCTTGTAGGGCTCCACGGTGGGTGGTTGGCGTTATCGCCGAAAATTACATTTTCTATGGCAAGCTCCTTTCCTCCAATTCCTGATCGCCCTCAAAAAAGAGGGCGCACCGAAGATGTATTCCAGTTCCTTGGCCGTCAAAGACCGAACTTCCCACGGTATCATGTCATCCACTCTGAAAAATCCGATAAACAAGTACGAAATATCTCCCCTTTTCTAGTTTCCAAGTCCTTAACTGATGTCCTTGGTCCAGGCTACAAGGTATCAAGGCTGGCAAGTGGCGATCTTCTGTTAGAACTACATGACCAGAAACAATACGAAAAGTTGCCCAGTCTAGTGTCATTTGGGGATGTTCCATTGACAGTAACTCCTCACCGCACTCTGAACACCACCCGCGGCGCTGTGTCTGATGACGATTTGCTCCAGCTGACAGAAGCTGAGCTCTTGGAGGGCTTCAGTGAGCAGAACGTTGTCAATGTCAGAAGAATTAAGATCAGAAGGGATGGTAAAGAAATTCAAACGAAGCACCTAATACTCACATTCGGTTCAAGTATTCTGCCCGAGTCTGTAGAGGCCGGGTACATCAAGCTCCGTGTCAGACCATCTGTACCGAACCCCCTAAGGTGTTTCAAATGCCAGCGTTTCGGCCACAGCTCGCAGAGCTGCCGAGGCCGCCAAACATGTGCGAAATGTAGTGCCCTTGAACACGCCACTGAAGCATGTAATAACTCTCTCCACTGTGTAAACTGTGACGGGGATCACGCGGCGTACTCGCGGTCGTGCCCCTCATGGAAAAAGGAAAAAGAAATTGTAACTATAAAAGTAAAAGACAATATTTGGTTCAAAGAGGCACGAAGGCGGGTATCATACCTGCCCAAGAAAACCTTTGCCGATGTGGCGCGTCAGGGGGCAGCGTCACAACGGCCTCCGGCGGCTGTCCGACCCTCAAGCAGCGAGTCGGCAGTTACGCCATCTGCCCCCGCGGCGGTTGCAGCTAGCGCTGCTCCGTCAACCGAGGAGAAGGGATCATCGACCCCGAAGGTGGGCGCAGCCGAGGCTGCCTCAACCTCCCAGGTCCCTTCCAGCGCTTGCAACGGCCGGCGCAGCCAAATCCCCCAGGGAACCCCATCGACTTCCGGGCTGGTGGGCGCAGGGGTCTTGCCCTCCAAGGCGGGAGTCTCCCTGGTGACTTCTCGCTCGCAAGAGCAGGTGTCCGGCGCCTCACAAGAGGCAATGGACACTACACGTATCCTCCAGGGGCGCCAAGCGCCTAAGGAGCGGCGAGGTTCACTCGAACGCTCCAGAAAGGGCAAAACTCCCGTTACAGGGCCTCGAAAGGGCTCTGTAATTTAATCACTGTAATTTCCATAAACACTACTTCTGTTTCTGTACACGCAGCACATATTATCTCCCAATATGGATACACAAATAATTCAATGGAACGTCAGAGGTCTTCTCAGAAACCTTGATGACGTGCAAGAGCTCATTCAAAAACACAATCCAAAAGTGCTGTGTCTACAGGAAACACACTTAAAACCAAAACACACAAATTTTCTTCGACAGTACATTACTTTCCGCAAAGATCGCGATGATGCTATGGCATCATCTGGCGGTGTTGCCATTGTAATTCAAAAAAGCATAGCGTGTCAATGTTTACAGCTACGAACGGCCCTCGAAGTAGTAGCGGTTCGAGTTGTCCTGCTGAACAAACTCATCACTATTTGTTCGATTTACGTACCCCCGCATTACCAACTAAACAAACATGAATTTCAGTCCTTGATAGATCAATTGCCAGAACCTTATCTTGTTCTTGGCGATTTCAATGCACACAGCAGCTTGTGGGGAGACTCTCGTATTGATGCGCGAGGTCGTCTCGTTGAGCAGTTCCTTTTTTCTTCTGGAGCGTGCCTTCTCAATAATAAAGAACCCACATATTACTCTCTTGCAAACAGAACCTTTTCGTCAATAGATCTTAGTATAGTTTCCGCGTCTATACTGCCCGAACTCGAATGGGAAGTTACGAGCAATCCTTACGGGAGCGATCACTTCCCCGTACTGCTAAGAACATCTAAAGAAAATGAATTTCCTCCACAAGCTCCTAGGTGGAAGATACATACAGCCGACTGGGAGAAATTCCGAACACTTACTAACATCTCGCTGGCTGATATGTCTTCTTTAGAAATCGATGCAGCTGTGGAGTACTTTAAAGCCTTCATCATAGATGCCGCAACTAAATGTATATCACAAGTAAATGGATTGGCAGGCAAACGGCGTGTCCCCTGGTGGAACGATGTTTGTAGGATCGCTCGTAAGAAACAAAATAAAGCGTGGGGGTTGCTACGCGCCTCCCCCACTGCGGAGAATCTTATCAATTTTAAAAAAGTAAAATCCCAAGGCAGGTGAACCCGCCGACAGGCCAGAAGAGAGAGCTGGCAGAACTTTTTAACAGGTATCAACACGTATACAGATGAGGCCAAAGTCTGGAACAGGGTTAGTAGAATAAGAGGGCGCCAAACATGCTCCCTCCCTTTAGTAAACACACAAGGCGAAACCCTGCAAGACCAGGCAGATTCACTTGGGGAGCACTTTGAGCGTGTGTCAAGCTCAATCAATTATTCCCAGTCCTTTCTTAAACATAAAGAAATAATAGAACGTCAGCCAATCATACTGCAATCCAGGCAGAATGAACAGTATAACCGGCCTTTCGGTATTGCCGAGTTGAGAGCTGCCTTGAACACATGTAAAAGCACTGCACCGGGACCAGACAGAGTCATGTATGACATGATCAGGCACCTACATACTGACGCACAAGTTACACTTCTTACACTATACAATACTATTTGGGCTTCGGGATACCTCCCATCCACATGGAAAGAAGCGATTGTGGTTCCTGTCCTAAAGCAGGGAAAAGACCCTTCCTTGGCAGCTAGTTACCGTCCGATAGCTCTAACTAATTGTCTGTGTAAGCTTTTTGAAAAAATGATAAATCGCAGACTTATACATTTCCTTGAGCTCAACAATATACTCGATCCTTATCAGTGTGGATTCCGAGAAGGGCCGTCCACAACCGATCATCTTGTGCGCATGGAACGAATATCCGCGATGCCTATATACATAAACAGTTTTTTCTATCGATATTCCTCGATATGGAGAAGGCATATGACACGGCATGGCGTTACAGGATCTTACGAGACCTGTCGGAAATTGGCATCCGTGGAAATATGCTGAACACAATTGAAAGCTATTTGTCAAATCGTACCTTCCGAGTAAAAGTCGGCAATGAACTCTCACGTCCCTTTACGCAAGAAACTGGTGTACCCCAGGGAGGCGTGCTCAGCTGCACTCTCTTTATCGTAAAGATGAACACGCTACGTGCTTCACTACCACCTGCCATTTTTTATTCCGTATACGTAGATGATATACAAATAGGCTTCAAATCCTGCAACCTTACAGTATGCGAAAGACAGGTACAGCAGGGCTTGAACAAGGTTTCCAAGTGGGCAGACGAAAACGGATTTAAGGTCAACCCCCACAAAAGTGCTTGTGTTCTCTTCACAAGAAAGAGAGGCCTGGTCCTAGATCCTTGTGTAGAACTGGGCGGACACCAAATTCCTGTCAGCAAAGAACACAAATTCCTTGGTGTTATTCTTGACTCTAGGCTCACTTTCATTCCTCACATAAAACATGTTAAAGAAAAATGTCTAACAATGAACCTACTTCAAATCCTATCATACACAACATGGGGTAGCGACAGGAAGTGCCTGTTGAATCTTCACAGGAGCCTAGTTCGTCGCGAATAGACTATGGAGCCGCAGTGTATCACTCTGCCGCCCCGAGCGCGCTAAAGATGTTAGACCCCGTACACCATCTGGGAATCCGTCTGGCCACTGGGGCATTTAGAACAAGCCCTGTTGAAAGTTTGTATGTTGAGTCCGATGAGTGGTCACTCCATTTTTGGAGAACTTACATCAGCTTCAACTATTTTCTGAAAGTGCGCTCTAATAAGGAACATCCGTGTTTCACAACCGTTAACGACTTGACATGTGAAACACTTTTTCATAACAGACCCTCTGTGAGACTGTGAGACCCTGGGAGTGGCAGCTAATAGAATGTGACACATCCTTTGTACAGGTCACTAAACATGCGTCAGAGACACATATCAAAATGCACTTCTTGGAGCTCCAGTACAAGAACTCGTGCACAGAGTTTTATACAGACGCTTCTAAGTCGCATGCAGGGGTGTCCTACGCAGCCATTGGCCCATCCTTCTCGGAATCCGGTGTACTGCACCCTGAAACAAGCATATTTACGGCTGAGGCCCATGCACTACTGTCGGCTATGAAACATATCAGAAAATCAAATATTCAAAAAACAATTTTAATTATAGACTCCTTAAGCGTGGTAAAAGCCTTGAAGTCACGCTGTAAACACAGAAACCCCGTAATTATTGAGCTCTATTCCGTCCTCTGTAGAGCGTATATGTCTAACCAGCATGTCATTATATGCTGGGTGCCTGGACATAGGGGCATCGAGGGTAACGTTCTAGCAGACCAGATGGCCACATCAATTTCATTGCATACAGTCAGTCCTACTGCTTCGGTCCCTGTCACGGACCTGAAGCCTTTCTTAAGAAGGAAACTGCGAAACCACTGGCAACGTAAGTGGGACGCAGAAGTAAATAACAAACTGCACGTGATAAAGCCACAGTTAGGTTCTTGGCCCTCCGTAACAAAATCACGGCGAACAGATGTCCTATTCTGTCGCCTCAGAATAGGACACACATTTGGTGCACACAACTTCTTACTCACTGAAAATGATCCTCCAACCTGCGGTAGATGCGGGGAGAGGCTGACCGTCCTCCATGTCCTCCTGGAGTGTCGGAAAGCCGAATCTGACAGTAAGAAACATTTTCTGTTAGCATACCGGCAGCATATTCCCCTTCATCCTGTAATGTTACTCGGCCCAGAACCGCTCTTCGACACTAACGCAGTCCTAAGTTATCTGAAAGATGTTGTGTTCCATGTTCTTATCCCAACATGTTCGTAGCGTCTCCTCTCTTCAGAGGATGGCGCTGCGATAGTTCTTTCGTGTAGCACGTGCCTCTAGGCCCTTGTGTTTCAAGGGCTCTGGCGAGGCAACAGTGCTCCAAGCATTTTTACCATCTCATATATTTTCTATTCTGCATCATTCTTTCACGATGGATTTTAGTGTTCATAGTATTCGTCATCTGTCATCGCCATAATTTTATAACAAGTTAATTTTACGCACTTTACAGCGAATATTTTTAGGCCACTTTACAGCCAAGTCACATCTTCCATAGTACATCGTCAACATTACCACTTGTCATGGCGCTCTTTCGCCAAACCTGGCCCTTGCGCCACAAAAACCCACACATCATCATCATGGCGCTCTTTGGCCAAACCTGGCCCTTGCGCCACAAAAAACCACACATCATCATCATCATCCTCCTGGAAGAAGGAAAAAGAAATAGTAACTATAAAAGTAAAAGAGAATATATCATTCAAGGAGGCACGCAGGCGGGTTGCATACCTGCCAAAGAAAAGCTTTGCCGAAGTGGCGCGTCAGGGGGCAGCCTCACAACGGCCTCCGGCGACTGTCCGACCCACACGCAGTGAGTCGGCAGTTACGCCATCTGCCCCCACGGTGGCTGCAGCTAGCGCTGCTCCGCCAACCGAGGAAAAGGGGCCATCGTTCCCGAAGGTGGGTGCAGCCGAGGCTGCCTCATCCTCTCAGGACCCTTCCAGTGATGGCAATGGCCGGCGCTGCCAAATCCCCCAGGGAACCCCATCGAACTCCGGGCTGGTGGGCGCAGGGGTTTTGCCCTCCAAAGCGGGACCTTCCCTGGTAACTTCTCGCTCGCAAGAGCATGTGTCCGGCGCCTCACAAGAGGCAATGGACACTACACCTATCCCCAAGGCGCCCCAGGTGCCTAAGGAGCGGCGAGGTTCCCTCGAACGCTTCAAAAAGAGCAAAACCCCGGTTACAGGGCCTCGAAAGGGCTCTGTAATCTAAGACATCCCTTCCGTTTCCGTAAACACAACACCAATTAAATTTAAAATATGGATACACAAATCATTCAATGGAACGTCAGAGGTCTACTTAGGAATCTTGATGATGTTCAAGAACTCATCCATAAACACAATCCAAAAGTGCTGTGTTTACAGGAAACACACTTAAAATCCAAACACACAAACTTTCTCCGAACGCACGTTACGTATCGCAAAGACCGCGAGGATGCTGTCGCAGCATCTGGCGGTGTAGCTATTTTTGCTGACAAAAGTGTCGCGTGTCAGCATCTAAAGCTCCAAACGGCCCTTGAGGCCGTGGCCGTTCGAGCCGTACTTTTAAATAAACTCATTAGAATCTGTTCTCTGTATATACCACCACATCATCACCTTCACAGACGCGACTTAGAGTCATTAATAGATGAGCTCCCGGACCCCTATTTTATTCTTGGTGATTTTAATGCACACAGTACTTTGTGGGGTGATTCACGCTGTGATGCGCGAGGTCGCGTCATTGAACAGGTGCTTTTTTCCTCTGGAACATGTCTCTTGAACACGAAGGAGCCCGCATATTTTAACCTGTCCAACAAGTCATACTCTGCCATAGATCTTAGCATTTTATCGCCCACGCTTTTACCCTATTTTAAATGGAATGTGCTTAACAACCCGTATGGGAGTGACCACTTCCCAATAATCCTAAGTGCGCCGAAACAAGATAAACTTCCCCCGCTGGTCCCTCGGTGGAAGATTGACTCAGCCGATTGGGAACGGTACCGAACTCTTACTTACATGACGTGGACTGAGATGTCTGGTATAACCATAGATGATGCTGTTGCATATTTTACAGCTTTATTACTGGATGTCGCCTGTAAATGTATTACACAAACGAGCGGCATGGGTTCCAAACGGCGTGTTCCCTGGTGGAACGACGCCTGCAGGCAAGCACGGAAAAACCAGAACAAAGCGTGGGCGATATTTCGCGATTCTCCATCTGCTGAAAACCTCGAAAACTTTAAACATGTCTAATTCCAGGCAAGGAGAACGCGCCGACAAGCAAGACGAGAGAGTTGGACGAAGTTAATATCAAGCATCAACTCGTACACAGATGAGACAAAAGTATGGAATAGAGTGAAGAAAGTTAATGGGCAACAAACGTATTCCTTACCTCTAGTAAACAGCCACGGAGAAAGCCTTGAAGACCAAGCCAACTTTCTCGGTGCACATTTTGAATACATATCGAGCTCTTCACACTACTCCGTAACCTTCCTAAAATACAAAACACAAATTGAACAGCAAAAATTAGAAAGAAAATCTGCTAAAAGTGCTGCGTACAACGATCCATTTTGTATAGCAGAACTGCAGGCAGCACTAAACTGTTGTAATACATCCGCCCCAGGTTCAGACCGCGTAATATATGAGACGTTAAAACAACTACCATCCGAAACACAGAAAACCCTCCTTTACCTATACAACGTTATTTGGTCTTCCGGCGAGATCCCCTCTGTTTGGAAGGAGGCTATTGTAATTCCAATCCTAAAACACGGAAAGGATCCTTCCTCGGTATCGAGTTACAGGCCTATAGCATTAACAAGTTGCCTCTGCAAAGTATTCGAAAAAATGATTAACTGTCGCCTACTGCACTTCCTAGAATCAAACAAATTGCTGGACCCGTACCAGTGCGGGTTTCGGTAGGGTCGATCCACTACTGACCATCTCATACGTATCGAGGCACGTATCCGTGAAGCTTTTGTCCATAAGCAGTTTTTCTTATCAGTATTCTTAGATATGGAGAAAGCCTATGATACAACGTGGCGGTTTGGGATTTTGAGAGACCTCTCACAGTTAGGTGTACACGGAAATATGTTCAATGTTATCGAAAGTTATCTGTCGAATCGGACATTCCGTGTTCGAGTGGGCACTGTTCTGTCACAGAAATTTGTACAGGAAACTGGAGTGCCGCAGGGTGGGGTGCTCAGCTGCACGCTCTTTATAGTAAAAATGAATTCCCTTCGTCTACACATACCACATAACATTTTCTATTCAACGTATGTTGACGATGTGCAGAAAGGTTTTCAATCTAGTTCTCTTGCTATCTGTGAGCGACAGATCCAGCTTTGTCTTAACAGGGTCTCCAACTGGGCTGATGTGAACGGGTTCAGACTGAACCCACAAAAAAGCACCTGTGTCATTTTCTCTAGAAAAAGAGGCCTGCACCCTGATCCTGAAATTGTGTTGCATGGTGAGCGTCTGCCCGTAAACAGGGAACATAAATTTTAGGCATAATTTTAGACGCGAAACTAACCTCTGTACAGCACATAAAATATCTTAAATACAAGTGCATGAAAAAAATGAATATCTTAAAGGTGCTCTCACGCACAAGCTGGGGCAGTGATAGAAAATGCCTCTTGAACTTGTACAAAAGCCTCATACGCACACGACTAGACTATGGAGCCATAGTTTACCAGTCGGCTACTCCAACTGCTCTAAAGATGCTTGACACTGTTCACCACTTAGGAATTCGCCTGTCCACAGGCGCCTTTAGAACAAGCCCAGTGGAAAGCCTGTACGTTGAATCGGATGAGTGGTCACTGCATCTGCAGAGAACATATTCGTCTTTCATGTATTTTCTTAGAGTGAACGGAAACAGTCAGCATCCCGCGTATCACACCGTAAACGATTTGTCCAGTTGCCAACTTTTCCGCAACCGGCCCAGAGTGGCACAGTCTTTCTCCATGCGTGTTAGAGACATGGCTGAAGAAACAAGGGTTCCACTGCTTGAATACCACCTTATGTCCCCTGCTATACAGCCCCCACCGTGGCAGTGGCAAACAATAGACTGTGATACATCTTTCGTAGCTGTCACAAAGCACGCGCCTGTCGCGCATATACGAATGTACTTCCTCGAATTACAGCACAAATACTCCTCTCCTGAATTCTCTACAGACGCATCGAAGTGTAATTTTGGCGTATCTTACGCAGCGGTCGGTCCATCTTTTTCAGATGCCGGTGTTCTGCACCCTAACACAAGTATTTTCACAGCAGAGGCCTACGCGATATTGGCTGCCGTTAAACACATTAATGAATCTAATATCTCAAAGGCAGTTATATACACAGACTCTTTGAGTGTTGTAAATGCTCTGAAAACTGTCAGGAAATATAAAAACCCTGTAATTCTATCTCTTTACTCAGCCTTATGCACAACCTATCAGTCCAAACGGCATATCGTTGTATGCTGGGTGCCGGGGCACCGAGAGATAGAGGGAAACGTGTTGGCTGACGAGCTAGCCACATCCGTCAACGCGAACGCCTCCAACACTTCCACAACTGTCCCTGTAATGGACCTCAAGCCCTCAATAAGAAAAAAGCTAAGGGCTTTCTGGCAGTGCTTGTGGGACGAACAAACAGGAAATAAACTACATGTTATCAAGCCGTATCTTTGCAACTGGCCGCCGGTATCAAAGAACCGCCACACAGAAGTAACACTTTGCAGACTCAGGATAGGACAAACATACAGCACACACGCATACCTCTTGTCCGGTGGCGATCCACCCATGTGTGATAAATGTGGTGAGCCACTTACTGTGCTTCACATCCTTCTGCAATGCACTGAATTAGACGCTAATAGGAAAAAGCATTTTCCATTACCACACCGTCAACAAATTCCCCTTCATCCTCTTATGATCATAGGTATGGAACCGCTCTTTAAATATCAATACTTTTTCGCATTTTTAAAAGATGTACACAGTTTTCATGTCATATCACCAGGAAATCCGTAGCACGGCCTCTTAACTGAGGTTTCTGCTGCGATAACTGCACTAAAAGAAAGCACCTGCCTCCCAGCCTTTGGGCTCAAAGGCCTCCCAGAGGCTTAGGTGGTATTTCCACATTTGTGCATTTAGCTCCACGATCACTGATCACGCGTACTAGACCCATAGACAACTATATGTATCACTATCATAATTTTATATTGTATATCATTTTACGCTTTTATGATACGGATTGATTTTAGGCCACTTTACAGCCATGTCACATCCCACCATCGCAACTCACAAATCGGCACTTAACACAACATTATCAGTCATGGCGCTCTTTGGCCATACTTGGCCCTTGCGCCATTAAACAATACACATTCATTCATTCATTGTGTGGATATCCTACCTTCGGTACACCATATTTGGTTATGGTGACGGCGTATAGTTTGCGTCGTGCAGGCTTGTACACAAGCTCTGCTGCATCCCCTCGTTTGGCTCCGTGGTGGGCGGTTGGCACTGTTGCCGAATATACACATTTTCCTATGGCAGCGCAAGCGTCTGTTGTTTATGATCGGCGTCTCAAGAGACGCCGCACTGAAATACCGTTCCAATTTTCCTTTCGAAGCAATGCTCCATCTTTTCCCAACTACTATGTAGTTGACAGCGAAACCAACATGCCAGTAAGAAAGCTATCTCCATTCCTTGTAGACAAACGCCTGAAAGATAAAATCGGACCGGCACACAAAGCCTCCAAATGTCTAGCGGGGACTTCCTCCTAGAAATGAATGACAAAGATCAAGCAGAGAAGCTCTCTGAACTTACCAGTATTGATGAAGCGACAGTGACAGTTTCACCTCACAGAATACTTAATACAAGCAGGGGAGTAATATCTGAAGAAGACTTTATTGGCTTAACCGATGAAGAACCGTTGAAAGGTTTCCAGGAACAAAATGTTACTAAGGTACAAAGAATAGTAATCCGCAGAAACGACCAAGAAATCCCTACAAAACATGTTATACTCACTTTTGGACCAAGTGCAATGCCTAATTCATTCGATGCAGGTTATGTTAAAGTCAATGTGAGACCATATATCCCGAACCCCAGACGATGTTTCAAGTGCCAAAGGTTTGGACATGCTTCACATGCATGCTGAAGACAAACAACTTGTGATCAATGCAGCTCTAACGATCACCAATCTCAGAATTGCACCTCTCCACCATTTTGTGTTAAATGCAGAGACCATCCAGCCTACTCGCGGTCTTGTCCATGCTGGAAAAATGGAAGGAAAATCATTGCACTTTCTGTAAAATAAATACATTCATTCTTTGGAGCCAGAAAGCGGCTATCATAACTTTCGCGAAGAAGTTATGCCGATGTGATACAGGCGGGGGCCGAGTCACAGAGGCCTCCGGAGTCCTCTGAGCCCACGCGCAGTGGGGCTGCAGTGACACCTTCCGCCCCCGCGGTGGAGGCAGTGAGTACTGCTCCACCCTCTTCGAAGGCCCTGCAGGCACCAGTCCCGCAGGGCCCTAAAATCAAACGAAGCCGAAGGCCCGAGACTCGTGTCTCGGCGTCTAACTCTCGGTCCTCTAGCGCCTCAGAGAGAGCGATTGAGGTCGAGACAAAAACCCCGGTGTCATTGACCCCGAAGGCCAGGCGCAAGAGGGACAAAATCCCAATAACCACTCAAAATAAAAGGGATAACATAAAGGTTATCGCTCATTTGTATTAGCTTTTTTAGTTCCATGTCACCTAACATCCCACCTCTTACTTTTGCTTAGTGCCATTCCTGACCTTTCAATTTCAAGATGGCTTTTCTTATCCATTGGAATTGTAGAGAGCTTCTGCACAACTTAGGTGACTTCAACGACATGTTAAGTAACTTCTCTCCTGTGGCCTTGTGCTTACAAGAAAGAAACTTAGGCGAAAAGCACAAAAACATTTTAAAACGCTTTACTGTTGTACGGCGCGACCATACTCAGGCGAACCGGCTTTCGGGTGGTGTAGCTATTGTTCTACAGAGCGGCATTGTAGCTAGAGAAGTTGCCACTAGTCCCCGCAGGGGCGTCTGCGCAAGCAGGCGTTTGGTGTGTTGCGACACCATGGACCCGAGCACACGAGGGTTGGACCCTCCCGCGTGTAGCCGTGCGCAGCTTAGCCGTGCCCGGGGAAAAGGGGATCCTGGGGGTTGAGCCAATGCCGGGTGTTTGGACCTTTATGGCCCCTCGGCGGCGGCAACACACCCCTTTGGCCTCGGCTTCACGTAGACGGCACCCCCGGACTGACACACCCGGGGGAAATCGGCAGTCGCCTTTTCCTGTCCTCCTCTCCAATCTTCGTCTTTCTCTCTCGCCTTTTTCATCTTTCCTGTCTTCTCATCACTTCTCCTCACTTCCTAGTTTCCCGGCGGCAAGGGTTAACCTTGTGTAGCTAGCCATCCTTGGTTATGCTGTATTTGGTTATAGCAGCGATGTACGGCTGGCGTTGGCAGGGTTTCTCTAGCAGGAACTCCTGTCACGTCCCCCTGTTGGGCTCCATGGTGGGTGGTCGGCATCGCGGCCGAAAACCCTACTGTACTCATGGAAAACGCTTTTCCTAAACTCCCTGATCGCCCTCACAAACGAGGGCGCACCGAAGATCTCTTTCAGTTTTTCGGACAAGTCCAGAATTTTTCTAGATATCATGTGATCCACTCAGAATACCCAGACAAACTAGTGCGTAACATTTCACCGTTCCTTGTTTCGAAGTCTTTAACGGAAGTTTTTGGAACAGGATATAAGGCGTCGAGAATGACAAGTGGCGATATTCTCTTGGAGCTCCACGATAAGAAGCAGTACGAGAAGCTGCCGAAACTTGTCTCATTTGGCGAGACCCAAATAATAGTAACTCCGCACCGTACCATGAACTCCACCCACGGCGTTGTCTCGGACGATGACATGCTAGAGCTCACTGAAGCTGAACTCTTGGAGGGCTTCAGTGAACAGAACGTCATAAATGTTAAGCGAATTAAGATCAGGCGAGACGGTAAAGAGATCAATACGAAACACCTGATACTCACTTTCTGTTCAAGTGTCCTCCCCGAGTCCATCAAGGCCGGTTATATCAAACTTCGTGTTAGGCCATACGTGCCCAATCCTCTCAGATGCTTTAAGTGCCAAAGGTTCGGCCACAGTTCACAGAACTGTCGAGGCCGGCTGACATGTGCCAAGTGTAGTGACACTGAACATTCCTCCGAAACATGCCAGAAGACTCCACATTGTGTCAACTGTGATGGCGAGCACGCCGCATACTCGCGCGCCTGTTCGTCCTGGAAAAGAGAAAAAGAGATTGTGACAATCAAAGTCAAAGAAAATATATCTTTCAAGGAGGCACGTAGGTGGGTGTCATACCTGTCTAAGAGCAGCTTTGCCGATGTGGCGCGTAAGGGGGCAGCGTCACAACGGCCTCCGGCGGCTGTCCGACCCACAGGCAGTGAGTCGGCAGTTACGCAATCTGCCCCCGCGGCGGTTGCAGCTAGCGCTGCTCCGTCAACCGAGGAGAAGGGACCATCCACCTCAAAGGTGGGTGCAGCCGAGGCTGCCCCAACCTCCGAGGCCCCTTCCAGCACTGACAACGGCCAGCGCAGCCCAATCCTTCAGGGAGCCTCATCGACCTCCGGGCTGGTGGGCGCAGGGGTCTTGCCCTCCAAGGCGGGAATCCCTCTGAAAACCTCTCGCTCGCAAGAGCGCTTGTCCGGCGCCTCACATGAGGCAATGGACACTACACCTGTTCCCAAGGCGCAGCAAACGCCTAAGGAGCGTCGAGAATCGCTCGAACGCTTCAGAAAGAACAAAACACCTATTACAGGGCCTCGAAAGGGCTCTGTAATATAAGGCATCCACTCCGCCTCCGTAAACACAGCACCAATTCACCTTAAACATGGATACACAAATCATCCAATGGAACATCAGAGGTCTCCTTAGAAACCTTGATGATTTGCAAGAACTCATCCACAAACATAATCCAAAAGTGCTGTGTTTACAGGAAACACACTTAAAATCTAAACACATAAACTTTCTCCGTACGTATCTTACGTTTCGCAAAGATCGCGATGATGCCGTCGCATCATCGGGTGGTGGTGCGATTCTTACTCATAGAGGTATTGCATGTCAACCTTTACAGCTACAAACGCCCCTTGAAGCAGTGGCGGTTCGAGTTGTCCTACTAAACAAGCTCATCACCATTTGCTCCCTTTACATACCCCCGCATTACCAACTGAACAAACATGAATTTCACTCCTTGATCGATCAATTGTCAGAACCTTATGCTGTTCTTGGCGATTTCAATGCGCACAGCTCCCTGTGGGGCGACTCTCGTTTAGATGCGCGAGGTCGCCGTGTTGAACAGTTCCTTTTCTCTTCTGGAGCGTGCCTTCTCAGTAAGAAAGAGCCCACATATTACTCTCTTGCAAACCGATCCTTTTCGTCAATAGATCTTAGTATAGTCTCCCCGTCTGTACTGCCTGAACTTGAATGGGAAGTTACCGACAACCCTTACGGTAGCGACCACTTCCCTGTACTGCTAAGATCATATAAAGAAAACGAATATCCACCATACGCTCCTAGGTGGAGGATTGAGACAGCTGATTGGGAGAAATTTCGATCTCTAACTAGTATCTCATGGGCTGACCTGTCTTCGTTAGGAATTGACGCTGCAGTCGAGTTTTTTACAGCATTCATAATAGATGTCGCATATAAATGCATATCAGAAGTAAAAGGCTTGGCCTGCAAACGGCGTGTCCCATGGTGAAACGACGATTGTAGGATCGCTCGTAAAAAACAGAACAGGGCGTGGGGGTTGCTACGCGCTTCTCCCACTGCAGAAAATCTATTCAACTTTGAAAAAGTAAAATCCGAAGGCAGGCGAACCCGCCGACAGGCCAGACGAGAAAGTTGGCAGAAGTATCTATCAAGTATTAACTCGTTCAGAGATGAGGCGAAAGCCTGGAACAGGGTCAATAGGATAGGAGGGCGACAAGCACATGCACTCCCTTTGGTAAACACAGAAGGCGATACCCACAAGATCAGGCGGACTCACTTGGGGAGCACTTTGAGAGCGTGTCAAATGCCAACCATTACTCGCAATCCTTTCTGAAATATAAACAAATAGAAGAATGTAAGCCACTCATGAGAAAATGTCAACAGAATGAACCATACAATTGTCCTTTTAGCATTGCCGAGTTGAGAGCTGCCTTGAGCGCATGCAAGAGCTCTTCCCCGGCATCTGACAGAATCATGTATGAAATGATCAAAAACTTACATAAAGACACCCAAGTTACACTAGTCACAATTTTCAACATGATTTGGGCTGCGGGATACTTCCCGACTGCATGGAAAGAAGCCATTGTGATCCCGGTTTTGAAAAAGGGCAAAGATCCTTCCGCAGTGGCAAGTTGCCGCCCGATAGCCCTGACAAGTTGCCTTTGTAAGGTATTTGAAAAAATGATCAATCGCCGTCTCGTGCATCTCCTCGAGTCCAGTAAAATGCTTGACTCATTTCAATGTGGTTTTCGTGAAGGGCGATCTACGATCGACCATCTTGTGCGGATCGAAGCGAGCATTCGCGATGCGTTCGTGCACAAGCAATCTTTCTTATCTGTATTTCTGGATATGGAAAAAGCGTACGACACAGCCTGGCGGTACGGAATACTGCGCGATCTTTCCGCGCTAGGTATCCGCGGCAATATGTTAAATACTATAGAGAGCTACCTAGAGAACCATACATTTCGAGTGAAAATAGGTTCTGCACTGTCGCGGACATTTATACAGGAAACTGGGGTACCCCAGGGTGGCGTACTCAGCTGCATGCTCTTTGTCGTAAAGATGAACACGCTTCGTGCATCTTTACCACCAGCTATTTTCTATTCCGTGTACGTAGACGATATACAAATAGGTTTCAAATCCTGCAACCTCACAGTCTGCGAGAGACAGGTACAGCATGGTTTGAGCAAGGTGTCACAGTGGGCAGAGAAGAATACATTTAAAATCAATCCTCACAAGAGTTCTTGTGTTCTGTTTACAAGAAAGAGAGGCCTGGTTCTGGATCGTTGCTTAGAACTGTCTGGACAACAGATACCTGTAAACAAGGAACACAAATTTATAGGTGTCATACTTGACTATAGACTCACTTTCGTCCACCACATTAAACACCTTAAACAAAAATGTCTGAAAACAATGAATCTAATTAAACTTCTATCCCAGACTACGTGGGGTAGTGACAGGAAATGTCTAATGAATATCTATAAGAGCCTCATTCGATCCCGACTAGTCTATGGTGCCGTGATCTATCATTCTGCCGCCCCGAGCGCGCTAAAAATGCTAGATCCATTCCACCATCTAGGAATCCGACTAGCCACTGGAGCCTTCAGAACAAGTCCCATTGAAAGTTTATATGCAGAATCAAATGAGTGGTCACTTCATCTGCACAGAACATACATCAGCCAAACATATTTTCTGAAACTCCACTCTAATCCTCAACATCCGTGTTTTAATACCATTAACGACATGAGATATGCTACACTCTTTCATAATCGTCCCTCCATTAGACAGCCTTTCTCGCTGCGTGTGAGGGAGCTTAGTGATCAAATGCACCCCGCAGGGGCGTCTGCGTAAGCAGGCGTTTGGTGTGTTGCGACACCACGGACCCGAGCACACGAGGGTCGGACCCTCCCGCGTGTAGCCGTGCGCGGCTTAGCCGTGTCCGGGGAAAGGGGGATCCTGGGGGTTGAGCCGATGCCGGGTGCTCGGACCTTTAAGGCCCCCCGGCGGAGGCAACATACCTCTTTGGCCTCTGCTTCACGTAGACGGCACCCCCGGACTGACCCACCCGGGGGAAATCGGCAGTCGCCTTTTCCTGTCCTTCTCACCATCTTCGTCTTTCTCTCTCACCTTTTTTATCTTTTCTGTCTTCTCTTCACTTCTTATTACTTCCGTATTTCCTGGCGGCAAGGGTTAACCTGGTGTAGTTTATCCAACCTTGGGTCTATTATATTAGGTTATAGCGGCTATGTACAGCTGGCGTCTGCATTTCCTTCGGGTCTTCTAGCGTCCCCTTGTTGGGCTCGATGGTGGGTGGCTGGCATGGCTGCCGAAATTAAATAAACATGTATGGATTTATCATCCTTCCCCCGTCTGTCTGATCGGCCTCTTAACAAAAGAGGACGCACCGAAGAAAAGTTGCTATTTTCTTGTCAACCTAAGCAAACGTTCCCACGATTTCACGTTATTCATAGTGAAAATCCTGAAAAGACTGTTAGAATGATATCGCCGTTCACGGTTGCGAAATGGCCCACTGACTCAGTTGGCACAGGCTACAAAGTCACAAAAATGGCTAGCGGTGACCTCCTGCTTGAGGTCCGTGATAAACAACAGCATGACAAGCTCCAAAATCTGGTCTCCTTGGGTAATGTAAACGTAACAGTGACTCCACATCGATCCATGAATACAAGCAAAGGAGTAATTTCCGACGACGACCTGTTGTATCTCAGCGAGGAAGAACTTCTAGAAGGTTAGAAGGAACAGAACGTCACCACAGTAAAGAGAATTATAATCAAACGGGAAAACAAAGAAATTCCAACTAAACATCTGATCGTTACCTTTGCGTCCAGTGTGCTGCCAGAAACATTAGAAACAGGCTATACTAAAGTTCGAGTCCGACCATACGTCCCAAACCCTCGGAGATGTTTCAAGTGCCAGAGGTATGGCCACGGCTCACAAAGTTGCCGGGGACGACAAACTTGCGCAAAGTGCGGTGTCCAGGATCACCTTTCAGATAATTGTAATGGCGCACTCCACTGTCCCAACTGTGGCGGCGGACATGCAGCTTTCTCTAGGGCTTGCCCTACATGGCAGAAAGAAAAAGAAATAATTACCCTCAAAGTAAAAGAGAACATTTCCTCCAAGGAAACGCGAAAGCGCATTTCCTTTCTTCATACCGCAGGGTATGCTGCTGCGGTGCGTAAGGGGGTAACGCCGCAACAGACTCCGGCTTTGGCCCGGACCACAAAGAATGTGGCCGCGGCAGAGCCACCAGCCCCCAGGCGACAGCAGCTGGCTCTGCTGCGCCATCTCTGAAGGAGGGTCCATCGACCTCTGGGTTGGTGGCCTCCAAGGCCCTGCTTTTCGAGGCAAGGCCTAAGGTGAAAACACCCCGCTTGTGTGAGCGGAAGTCCCGCGGCTCCCAAGAGTCGATGGACAAAACCCCGAGCCAGAAGGCGCATCCAGCGCCTCGGGAGCGGCGCGAGTCTCGCGACCGCTCCAAGAAAGACAAAACCCGTACCATAATCACGGGGCCTGAAACGGCTCCGTGAGTCATTTCTCTAACTTGACACCTCTTGACACACAGCACATAAACACAAACAATATGGATAAACAAATATTACATTGGAACGTGAGAGGTCTGATGCACAACCTCGATGATATAAAAGAACTCTTACACAAATACAATCCAAAGGTGCTGTGTGTTCAGGAAACACATCTTAAACCTACTCAAACAAACTTTCTTAGGCAATACGCTATTTTCCGGAAGGACCGAGATGATGCTGTTGCATCGTCCGGCGGGGTAGCAATAATAGTAGACAGAGGCGTTGCCTGTCGGCAAGTGCAACTCCGAACTCCTCTAGAGGCAGTTGCTATCCAAGCAGTGCTATTCAATCAACTAGTTACTATCGCGTCCGTATACATCCCCCCAAGTTATCAACTCTCTAGCACAACACTTTAAAGCTTTATTGATGAGCTGCATCACCCTTACATAGTCGTTGGCGATCTAAACGCGCATAACCCAATGTGGGGCGACTCTCGCTGTGATGCGAGAGGAAGGCTTGTAGAAAACATTCTATTCTCTTCAACTTCCTGCTTGCTGAACAAGAAAAAGCCAACGTTTTACAGCCCTACACACAAAACATTTTCTTCGATAGATCTAAGCATAGCGTCTAGTACAATTGTACCATATCTGGAGTGGGATGTCATTAATAACCCTTATGGAAGTGATCACTTCCCCATCGTTCTAAACCTTAAAAAACAAAGTGAGTGTCATGCACATCTTCCTCGATGGAAAGTTGACTCAGCCGACTGGACAAAGTTTCGCGAAATAACACAGCTGCCATGGAATGATATCTCTGAACTTAGCTTAGACAACGCAGTAGCATACATAACCGCGTTCATTATTGAGGCTGCATCAGTATGCATTCCCCAAACAAATGGGTCGCCCTCGAAACGACGTATTCCATGGTGCAATGAGGAGTGTAGGGAAGCCAGGAAAAAGCAAAACAAGGCTTGGAACCTGCTCCGTAACTCCCCAACCACAGAGAATCTGATTAATTTCAAGGCGATCAAGTCGCAAGGTAGAAGAACGCGCCGCCGCGCTAAACGCGAAAGTTGGAAAAACTACATAAGCAGCATCAATTCATACACAGACGAACGAAAAGCCTGGAACAGGGTGAACAAAATAAAAGGCCGCGAAACTCATCCCTTACCTTTATTAAATACACAAGGAGACACTCTTGAGGATCAGGCAGATTGTCTAGGTTCACATTTTGAGCACATTTCCAGTACATATCATTACACAGATACATTTCTAAAATACCAGCGACTGGCAGAACAGAAGAATTTGGGTCGGAACAGCTCATGCAATGAAGTATACAATCGTCCATTTGGAATGGCTGAGTTCCAGGCCTCACTGAACTGTTGCAACAAGTCCGCCCCAGGAAGTGACAGAATAATGTATGAGATGATCAGACACCTACACCCTGAAACACAAGAAACACTACTGTCACTCTTCAATTCTATGTTCTCCGCAGGCTACATTCCGTTTGCCTGGAAAGAAGCAATCGTAATCCTCATTCTCAAAGAGGGCAAGGACCCTTCCTCACCCAACAGTTATAGACCTATAGCTCTCACTAGTTGTCTATGCAAATTATTTGAGAAGATGATTAACCGTCGCCTCATTCATTTTCTGGAAAGCCACAATATACTTGATCCCTTACAGTGCGGGTTTAGGGAGGGTAGATCCACAACAGATCACCTTGTTCGCATCGAGACAATTATCCGTGATGCCTTTGTCCATAAACTGTTTTTTCTGTCAGTATTTTTAGATATGGAAAAGGCATACGATACAACCTGGCGCTTTGGAATCCTCCGTGACCTGTCTGAAATGGGAGTTCGAGGCAACTTGTTGAACGTGATTCAGAGTTACCTCTCCAATCGCACGTTCCGTGTTAGATTGGGTAACGTTCTGTCTCGCCCATTTACACAAGCGGCCAGTGTTCCACAAGGTGGTGTGCTGAGCTGCACTCTTTTCATTGTCAAAATGAACTCGATCCAGACTGTCATACCACGTACTATGTTTTATTCTGTATATGTGGATGACATCCAGATAGGTTTCAAATCATGCAATCTAAGTATGTGCGAGCGACAAGTACAGCTTTGCATAAATAAACTGTCTAAGTGGGCTGACGAAAATGGTTTTAAGCTAAACCCTCAAAAAAGTACATGCGTTCTGTTCTCCAACAAGAGAGGCATACTGGCGGACCCCGCAATAGATCTGAATGGAGGACGGCTATGTGTGAGCCATGAACATAAGTTTCTAGGTATCCTTTTAGACAGCAAGCTAACTTTTGTACCACACCTAAAGTATCTTAAGGCAAAGTGCCTCAAGGCTATGAATCTGCTGAAGCTGTTGTCACGTACATCTTGGGGAAGCGACAGGAGATGCCTTTTAAAGATGTACAAAAGTCTAATATTAACACGGCTTGACTACGGAGCAATAGCCTATAATTCTGCTGGACCTAGCGCTCTGAAAATGCTAGATCCTATTCACCACTTAGGCATCCGCCTTGCAACAGGCGCCTTTAGGACAAGCCCTGTGCAAAGCCTCTACGTCGAATCGAACGAATGGTCATTGCACTACGAAAGGACATACTTAACTTTCTCCTACGCCCTGAAAGTTAACTCAGATGTTAAACATCCTTGTCATTCTGCTATATGCGACTTGTCCACTGCTAGGCTATTTCGTAACCGCCCAGCCACTAGGCCTCCTCTGTCCCTCCGGTTGGAAGCACTCTCAGACAAAATAAGGGTCCCTCTTTTAGAGAATGTCTTAATGGCCCCCACTCGGCTTTCACCGCCTTGGGAGTGGGAAACTATCAAATGCGACATCTCTTTCTTAGAAATATCTAAACAAGCACCTGAAGCTCACATACAATCATATTTTCTTGAACTTAAAGAAAAGTATTCCTGTGACGAATATTACACAGATGCTTCGAAGTCTCCTGCTCGTGTTGCTTACGCAGCTCTCGGACCCTCATTTTCCACTTCTGGGCCACTAAACCCCCAAACCAGTATCTTCACGGCAGAAGCATACGCTATACTTTCAGCTATTCAACACATAAAGCGTAGAAATGCCGCAAAGGCTGTCGTCTTTACAGACTCATTAAGTGTCGTGAGAGCGCTAATTACCTTACGAAAACATAAGAATCCCGTTCTCAATGAGCTGTATAGCTTACTGTGCTCCGCATATATGTGCAACCAAGTGATTATACTATGCTGGGTACCTGGCCATAAAGGTATAAAAGGGAACGTAGCTGCTGACGAAAACGCTACGTCAGTGAGTTTTAGCGACACAAATGGAAATATCCCCATTCCTGCCACAGACCTAAAGCCCTTTCTGCGCCGTAAACTAAGAAATCATTGGCAAGCAGAGTGGGATACACAAACATTGAATAAATTGCATGTTATAAAACCAAGATTGCAGAATTGGATAAGTGACAAAACAGCACGGTACAAAGAAGTACTTCTTTGCCGATTAAGAATAGGACACACTTACAGTACTCACTCCTACCTTTTGACTGGCGGGGATCGTCCTACTTGTAGTAGGTGCGGCGATAGCCTGACAGTCCTCCGTGTTCTTATCCAGTGCCCTGCAATAGAAACAGAGAGGAAAAAGTATTTCCCTTCTGCATATCGGGAAAATATACCACTTCATCCTGCATTTTTTCTTAGTGATGAACCGTTTTTTAAACTGCAAATAGTTTTAGATTTTTTAGCTGAAACCAACATTCTGAAAATAATTTGGCCAGGAAATTTTAACACGTGATTACCAGCCCTTGCATTCGAGGGCCGTCTTGATGATTTAATGTTACTGTTGTCTCGTTTCGTATGTCTTTTATCAAAACACAACTGCCATCGTTCACGTCCAATATTAATCAGTGTCATTATTTTACTAGCTATATATTTACGTCATCTACAGCGAAAGTTTTTAGGCCCTTATACAGCCATGTCACACCTACCATAATAAATTCACTGTCCACCCCATTCAGAATAAATCCTTTAAATTACCATTTGTCATGGCGCTCTTTGGCCACAACTGGCCCTTGCGCCATTAAAAACCACATATCATCATCATCATCAGTGATCAAATGCATGTCCCACTCCTCGAGCTCCCCCTAATGCATCCAGGCAAGCTGCTTCCTCCTTGGGAGTGGCAGCTCATACAATGCGATATATCCTTCATGCAAGTTACAAAACACGCTTCAGACATTGAAATCCAAATGCATTTCCGTGAACTCCAGCACAAACACTCCTGCATGGAGTTCTACACAGACGCATCGAAGTCACACGACGGGGTGTTGATGCAGCCGTCGGTCCATCCTTCTCGGAATCCGACGTACTGCATCCGGAAACTAGCATCTTTACGGCTGAGGCCTACGCAGTATTGTCGACCGTGAAGCATATTAGAAAATCAAAACTCAAAAAATCAGTCATATATACGGACTCCCTAAGTGTAGTGAGGGCTTTGATATCGTTCTGTAAGCACAAAAATCCTGTTATAACCGAGCTTTATTCCGTCTTATGTAAAGCATATGTATCTAACCAGCATGTGATTATATGCTGGGTGCCAGGTCATAGGGCCATCGAAGGTAATGTTCTGGCGGACTAGATGGCCACGTCAGTTGCATGGCATTCTGCTAATTCCACCGCTGCAGTTCCTGTCACAGATCTGAAGCCCTTCTTACGGAGGAAACTACGCAACCACTGGCAACGCCTATGGGACGCGGAAACAAATAATAAGCTCCACGTGATAAATCCACAATTAGGATTCTGGCCTTCCGTAACGAAATCACGCCGAACAGATGTCCTATTCTGTCGTCTGAGAATAGGACACACATTTGGCACGCACAATTATTTACTCACCGCAAACGAGCCTCCAACCTGTGGTAGATGTGGGGAGAGGCTGACCGTCCTCCACGTCCTTCTGGAGTGTCGGAAAGCCGAATCCGAAAGAAAGAAACATTTTCCCTTAGCATACCGCCAGCACATCCCCCTTCATCCAGTAATGTTACTAGGCCCAGAACCGCTGTTTGACTCCAGCGCAGTCCTGGGATTCCTGAAAGATGTTGTATTACATGTTATTAGCCCCACACACTCGTAGCGTCACCTCTTTCCAGAGGATGCCGCTGTGATAAATTTTTTTATGTAGCACATGCCTCTAGGCCCTTGTGTCTCAAGGGCTCTAACGAGGCAGTGGTGCTCTAGTGAATTTTAGAATCTTATATATTTTGTATTTTGCATCATTCTTTTACGATGGATTTTAATGTACATAGTACCCGTCATTAGTCATCGCCATAATTTTATAGCACGCAGATTTTACGCACTTTACAGCGACTATTTTTAGGCCACTTTACAGCCAAGTCACATCTCCCATATTACATCGTTAACACTACCACTTGTCATGGCGCTCTTTGGCCAAACCTGGCCCTTGCGCCATAAAACACTACACATCATCATCATCATTGCCATTGGTACTCACTTAGAAGCCGTTGCTGTCACGGTTTTAGCACATAAAACCATTACCATTTGTCAATGTACATTCCACGACATTCATATTTTACTGTAGGAGATCTGAAGGTAATTTTAAACAAGCTACCTAAACATATTTTAATAGCAGGCGATTTTAGAACTCGCAACATATTATAGAGCAGCAAAACAACTGACATCAGGGGACAAACACTTGAAGATTTTATCCCGACAAACGAAATATGCCTGTTAAACCCTGGTGCGGCAACCTACTGCTCCCCATGCACAGGAGCTTTGAGCTGTCTAGATCTGGCGCTCGGCACTCCATCTCTCTTGATCGATTTTATATGGAGTCTTATTAACAATCCTTATGGCAGTGATCATATGGCCAGCCCTATTAAAAGATCATCTTCTTTCCCTACAGTACCGTTAAGAACACCCGTTCGAAAACTCCATCTCGCCATCAGTCTGGATGACATACCAGATGATCAAACGATAGATGAACTGAATGAAAATATTTTTGTCTCCATACTTGCTGCAGCGAAACTGACGATCCCGCAATCCTCCGGCTTCTTAAGGAAAAAACCCTGGTGGACGACTGAATTTACTCAAACTAAAAAAGCACGAAACAAAGCGTGGGGTATCTTTCGGCAATACCCAACACAATATAACCTCCTGTATTTCAAACAAGCAAAGGCGAAAGCCAGGTACACGCGTAGGCAAGCCGAAAGACAGTCTTGGCAAACGTATGTATCCTCCGTCAAAAGCTCAATAACATCCGAAAGGATGTGGGATCAGATTCGTAAGTTTAAAAGCGAGTACGCTCTTTATACAATCCCCATACTCTCACCTCCAGGTACGCGAAGAAATTTAAAAGAACAAGCAGACATATTAGGGCAGCATTTCCATAACATATCAATCACAATAAATTATTCCACTGAATTTCAATAATATAAACAGTCACCAGAAAAACAAAAGCTTCCGACAACAGGAAGTTCTAAAAGATCATATAATGCCCCTTTAACACTTCCGGAAATCAACTGAGTAGTAACTACTGGCAAAATAAAGCACCAGGTCCGGACAGAGTAGATTACACAATGCTCGCACACCTAGGTCCAAAAGCAGTTAAGATATTGCTCCGCTTTTTCAACATAATCTGGGAAACAGGAAAAATGCCGAATGATTGGAAAAAAGCCCGTATAATCCTTTTCTTGAAAGCTGGAATGCATCCTGCAACAGCTACCAACTACCGAGCTATAGCACTCGCAAGCTGTCTTGCCAAGTCCTATGAATCCATTATAAACATCAGATAGGCATACGTCCTCGAAACTGAGAACCTGCTCGATAATCGTCAGTGTAGGTACAAGAAAGCTTGCTCTACAACAGATCATCTAGTTCAATCAGAACACGAAATACGTGCGGCCTTTTTACACAAGTAATATTGTCCCACAGTTTTCTTTGATCTAGAAAAGGCATACGACACAACATGGAGGTATGGTACTTCGAGGGACTTAGCGGACTCAGGAATCCGCGGCATAATGCTTAAATGTATAGCTGATTTCATGTCCGATCAAACATTCCAAGTGCGTTTAGGAACGGTGCTGTCCCGCGTATTGATTCAACAAAACGGGGTACCTCAGGTACGCCTATTAAGCACAACATTGTTTGTGGTGAAAATGAACTCGCTCAATAATGTAATTCCATCCTCTATATAGCATTCTCTATATGTGCATAATCTACAAAGTGCATGTCAGGTATCGAACACGGCAACCTGCCAATGACAAATTCAAATTACATTAAACAAGCTAACGCAGTGGGCATCTGAAAACGGCTTTCGCTTCTCAAGTGAAAGAACTATTAGTGTTGTCTTTACACAACAAAGAGGCCTACAACCAGACCCCATCCGTAAACTAAAGGATGCCACACTACCCGTAAAACAAGAACACAAGTTTCTGGGTGTTTCTACCGCACCTTGGTGCCTAGCCTAATTGACTACGGTAGCATCACATATGGCTCAGCCAGACTATCTTACGTCCAACGACTTGATCCAGTTCACAACCTAGGAATACGGCTGGCATGTAGTGCTTACAGAACATCACCTATCCAGAGCTTACATGTTGAATGTAATGAGCCTCCTTTACAGCATTGTAGAGCGCTACAAACGTTTAACGCTATAGCGTTAAGGAGCTCGTGTCGCAGAAAAGCCGGTGTCGACGTCCGCGGCGTTGACCGTGAGTGATAAATCATGGCAGGCACTTCATAAATAAAAAGCAACTTCCAAGATGGGTTGGGTGGGAATCGAACCAGGGTTTGCAGAGTGTGAGACGGAGACGTTACCACTCAGCCACGAGTTCGATGCTTGAAAGCGGTACAAACGCGCTTCTAGTGAACGTGGTTTTGCCTTAAAAACGTGCCGTAGAAAGTTACACTGCGGTGTATATCGGTAATTATGAGCATGTAACTTGCACAAGTCGCATTTACACGCGTAGCGAAGTGCGTTTCCGCTAAATTTCTTCTGCGCTTACCGCACACGCAGAGCCATCTTGCGGCAAACACAGAAGACCCCCTCCTCTCAATGTACGGCGCTGCCCCGACAGGTGGCGCACCATGCGCGCATTGGGGCTGTGCGCGGACCGGCCCCGACTCCCTCTCCCCTGACGACGCTTCGCCGTGCTCCCACGCGGGTTGCAGAATCAAGCGCCGTTCCCTTCTTTAGATTACTATCTATCTATCTCTCTGCCCGTGCCGATCACGACGTTTGGCAGCCGTAGATCGTTTCCCCCTCCGAGACACCGAGTTCTTTGGTTCGTTCCGTTTGCTCAGGCGCACGTTTCGTTGCCGCGCCGAACGCTGCGTTGCTCGACGCTCTCCGTGTGATAGGTGGCCGCAAAGTCCGATGCGGGGCGCCTCGTAAGTAATCCCTGCGCCGTAGCGCATTGTCTTACACCCCTTAGCGTGTCGATGGGAACGCTGTCGCGTTCCACTCTTGAAGGCGAAGCTCAAGCGTCCTCCAATTTTTTCCTACATGCTCGAAAACCGATCCTCACCACAACACATATGCTACATCATCTTCACACAGTGCAGCTCACGCTTATATTATACAAATAAACTAAACATGATTAGGACGGTTATTCTGCGATACGAGGAACAAGTATTCGACTACTTCAGCATGCCTCAGTCTACGCAGCCGAAGTGCACGCAATATGGACGGTAGTTCAAAAGATCATTGCTGAGAAACTTGAAAACATATACAAAGATTGTCATATACACAGATGAATTAGGCGTACTGAAGGCTCTACACATGAAATCCCAAGGTTAACCCTTGTTGGGCCAGATTTTGAACGCATTATCGTCTAACAAATATGGCAGATCAATTAGGTTTTGCTGGGTGCCAAGCCATGTTGGGACATTGGGGAACGAAGCAGCGGATAGATGCGCATCAATGGCAGCGTGCAAAAACATTCAAAATACAGCACTTGCATATAAAGACAGTGTCAATGCGATTCGGAAAGTCTTGACGTCAAAATGGCAACGCGATTGGGACGATTGTTTAAACAACAAGCTACGTCTAATTAAACCTGTTTTAGCGAATGGAAATCATGCAGTCACCAGCAACGGTTCTACGAGGTGATCCTGTGTCGACTTGGAATTGGACCCACAATCTGACGCACAATTTCCTTCTCCGAAAAGAAAACCCGCCAACTTGCGGAAAATGCAATGAAGCTCTCACAGTCATGCACATCCCAATAACATGTTCACACTATGCACACTGAGATGGAGGTTTTTACACAGCCTGTATAATTTGAACACTTCATTACACCCTGCCCTGTTACTAGACCCCCTAGTGCCATTTGCTAACCTGTTCGACATTTTCGAAAAAACTGGTTATTTGCACCAATTATAATATAATGGAGGTTTACCTGCTCTATCGTTCCATTTTATTTTGTCTTGTGACCGGCGCAGTATGGCCTTAGTTGCCTTTGTGCCCTTAAACCTAAGCTAACTAACTAACAAACATTACGTTGATTACGGGTTCTCCTATCTAAATTTGTGTAAAAAAAGAATTCATCAGAAATTTGTCGAGGTTTGTTGCTTTTAGAACAAAAACCTAAAATTTAGTGACTGTTGCTTCGAATTTTTTATTTAGGCCGTAAAATGTCTTAATAATTGCTAATTTTCAGGAAATGAAACTATCCGATTCACAACTCTACATCTCAGCAATGAAAAATTACATCTCAATAATCTGAATTTCACTTATTAGCACACCTAAAGCGGACAATATTGGCATGTTACACAAGAATCTAAAAACAATTGAGCAATGACAATGACAGTATGAAAACGGATGCATCAAGAAGAATGTATGACCACCACGCACGACGGGATTGGCACGACGACGGTATGAAGGCAATAAAACGACGACCATTTTAAGCCTGCAATTGCTAACGATGGCTGAATGACGAAGCTTGCCTGAATGCGCTGGCATGGCAACGGCGGCATGACCAGAGCCATTTAAAAAACACTGCATGCAAATTTAATGAAGGCATGCTTACACAACGCGATCCTTCTTACCGCATATAGCAGGGTTCAATCATGTGTAAGCATGCCTTCATTAAATTAGCATGACAGCGAATTTGCATATAAAAACCACCTCGTACTTTAGCATTAGAAAACAGGGCTTTGCTGTTTATCTGTGCTCTGATAATGACGCCATCACTGAGGGAGCCCATGGGTATAGGTTGCAGTATATATGTTTGCATATGCCTTCTAATTTAATTAGTTGTGAGTTCAGCGCTGCCCTGTGTACTTCCTGCATTTCTGTCTTTGTCGACTTGCGCTGCCTTCTCAAGATGCTCAACCAGTACCGAGTTGCACAAATGTTGATTTTTCTACGGTTACAAATCGACGTACAATATAAATTGACATATCCGATTTTTCTGCTTTGAATGGTCTAGTGGTTGCCCATACAGAACCGCGATATCTCTTCTGCATGCAAAGCTATTATTTTGTAATCTTCGTGTTTCTATTTTTTTTTCGAACGTATGAATTTTTGAAAATACCTTTAACAAAACTCAGCCACTAAATTGAAATTCCACTCCCAACAGTCACTACAAGTTATCTTTCTCATTTTAGTGCAATGCACTTCCTTTAAATCGGTCCCGAAGTGATCTCAGAAAGGCGTTTCTGATATTTTGCATGTAATTGAATAGGCCGCGTCGGAGTTGGGCCCGAGCTGAAGCTTCTTAAGTCATGAAAGCCCCAAAATAAACAAGTCAATTTACACGAAATTAGCTAGAATTTAAATCAATAATTACACAATACAGCTAACAAATATGACTACCGTCACGAGCGACCGCTATCTTACTAACATGCCTGCTAAGTTAACTGGGCTTCACACAGAATGTAATGAATATTGTATGGAGCGTGTCATGCGCGGTGGCATCTGCGCATGCGTATCAGCCATGGTATACTCCTTTATATCGGCGAGACATTGTCTGAATAAAAGTTCTTCGTTTAGTCGCAGTCGTTCATGACACATGGTGTCACGGCGGTGCCATGACCACAACTGGATAACAAAGCTATAATGGCGTAGATGGCACGACCACGACGGTATGACAATGACAGTATGATAACGAATGCATGATCAAGAATGTATGACGACCACGCATGACGGCATTGGCACGACAACGGTATGAATACAAGAAAACGACGACCATTGTAAGCCTACAATCGCTAACGACAACTCAATAACGAAGCTTGCCTGAATGCGATGGCATGGCAACGGCGCCATGGCCAGAGTCGGTAATGAAGCTACAGTGACGACGATGGCGCATCTATGACGGCTCTGTGACGACGGTATGACAACGGATGTACGAGAGTGATTCTCTGACGACCACGCAGTGACCAGGACGCTATGACAACAGCAGCATATTCAGATTGAATGGCGACAAAATGATCGTGATTTAACTATGGATTGATGTTGGTAGAACGATGAAGGATGTATGCCGGCTACAGCATGACGACAATAGAATGATGTTCCTGATGTGATGGCAGTGCTAAATGGACAGCGTGACGGCGACAGCAGCAAGCTCAGTCTATGAAGACGGCAGTACGACGAAGAGGGTGAGACGAGAGTTGCATGAAGAATTTAGAATGGCGACGATTTAACAACCGCGGCGGTACACGACGGCGCGATACCGAACGCGACTGTATGACAAGAACACAAGTGCAATGGAGTGTCGACGAGCTTATGATAACAATGACATAACGACGATCCCGTCCTTAACTCTATTTATGCACACCTGTGTACGCGACATACACGTCTAACGAGCATGTAACATTAAGGTTGGTGCCAGGGCACAGGTGAATAAGGGCAATGTACTGGCAGACAAAGCCGCCAAATACACAGCAACAAGAGCTTCTAATCCTTCCACAGCTGCACCCGCTGTAGACTGAAAGCGCTTCATTCGCTCAAAACTAAGGTGCTATTGGCAATGCCTTTGGTATTCCGAAACTTCTAACATACTCAATCTGATCAAGCCACGGGTAATGATTGCACCACCCGCAATAATATCAAGAGAAAGTGATTTCATATTCTGTCGACAGCGTGTAAGGCACACATTTGGCGCACACAGTTACCTACTAACAGGCAGCGAACGTCCACTGTGTGGAAGATGTGGTGAAAGGCTGATCATGCTCCACGTCCTTGTGGAGTGTAGGAAAACAGATTAAACAGAAGACCCCTTTCCGCAAGCCTTTCGTTACCTTAACCTTCTAAATACGGCATTGTGTCTGGGCTCATAAATATTTTCTGGTGTGAAAGCAGTTCTGAATTATCCAAATGACGCAGTGCTACATGTTATTATTCTAGGAATGTCGTAGCGCACCCTCTCACCAGAGGGTGCTCCTGCGATAGTAGTTTTTGCAAAGCACATGCCTCCACATCCTTGCGTCCAAGGGCCTTCGTGAGGTTGTAGTGCTAGTTGCATACTTTTAAATTTTGTTATATGATCCTTCTAAAACACGTATTTCACAGTCATAGCGTGTCTCAGTTTCACATTCTTCCTCTTAACACCTATCTATTTTACACACTTTACAGCGACTTATTTTTAAGCCCTTTTACAGCCAAGTAACATCGTGCACCATTGCAATACATGTCCACTTCACCGTTTGCTTGGCGCTCCTTGGCCATATCTGGCCCTTGCGCCACTAAACATAATACATCAATCAATGAGATAACGACGACTGTATCACCAAGCGTCTATAACTCGCATAACGTAAAGATGATGGCATGATGGCGACGCCATGATGATATCTGGATAAGGCTGGGGTGGCTACGATGCAGCGAACTCGATGGCAACGCCACATCAGTGTGACCATGAGTACATCGCGACTGCAGGACTACAAGCGTGAGACGACGCCCGCACGATGAGAATCGAATGAAAAGACGATGCAGTGGGTTCCATGGCACGCGACCACCACCACATGCCTAGCAGCCTAAACGATTAGACAGTTCTGTCACTGAATCGGCGTACAAGGAATGGCGACAATGGAACGACCACAACGTTAACACCACCGCGAGCCTAGTGGCAGAAGCTTTTGGGCAACTTGGGCCACTGTGTGAGAGGATAGATAGATAGATAGATAGATAGATAGATAGATAGATAGATAGATAGATAGATAGATAGATAGATAGATAGATAGATAGATAGATAGATAGATAGATAGATAGATAGATAGATAGATAGATAGATAGATAGATTCAAAGTACCTGAAATAGCCAAAGTATGCTAATCGCAACAAAATGAGGTGACTGTGCTCTTTATTGTCCAGATGCAAGCGCTTTCAATCGCATATGAAAGTACAGAGCCCCATTCCTCTTGCACAAAAAAGGAAAAAGTGCTTTTGCATCCTGGTTCAATGTTCACATATCTCTGATCACTTGGACAATGGCGGATTTGTATCTTCAAAGCTGGCGACAATGTAGGCTGGAAGCCAAGGCCGTACGCATTTCTTATTTTCGTCTTTTGTTATGTGTGTGTGGTATTTGTTCTTGCGGAACACATTAGAGAGGCAGTCATCTAGACACCCAGAAAACTGCCGTTACGTTTCTTTTAAAATATTTTGCACCTGTTTTCATTCCCCGAAAAAATGAACCACGTAACATTAGGATAAGATTAAGAAAACAACGTAATTTGTTCTTTTTAGGCATCGCCGTCAACTTTTCCAAGTATAATCTATGGCTTGATGATGATGATGATGTGTGGTGTTTTGTGGCGCAAGGGCCAAGTTTGGCCAAAGAGCGCCATGCCAAATGGTAGTGTTAACGATGTATTATGGAAGATGTGACTTGGCTGTAAAGTGGCCTAAAAATAGTCGCTGTAAATGCGTAAAATCTATGTACTATAAAATTATGGCGATGATTAATGACTAAGACTGTGGAAGATTAAAATCCATCGTATAAGAATGATGCATTGTTTAAAATATGCGAGACGTTAAATTTCTTACAGCACTACAGCCTCGCCAGAGCCCTTGAACCACAAGGGCCTAGAGGCATGTGCTTATTCAAAACAATTATCGCTGCGGCATCCTCTGAAGAGAGGAAGTGCTACGAAAGTGTGGGGCTAATAACATGCAACACAACATCTTTCAAAAAACCTAAGACGGCGTTGGTGTCAAAGAGTGGTTCTGGACCAAGTAACATAACAGGATGAACGGGGATGTGGTGCCTGTATGATAAGAGAAAATGTTTTTTTCTTTCGGGTTCGGCTTCCCGACACTCCAGTAGGACGTGGAGGACGGTCAGCCTCTCCCCGCATCTACCACAGGTTGGAGGCTCGTTTCCCGTGAGTAAGAAGTTGTGTGTGCCAAAAGTGTGTCCTATTCTTAGACGGCAGAATAGGACATCTGTCCTGCGGGATTTTGTTACAGGAGGCCAGAAACCTAATTGTGGCTTTATTACGTGCAGTTTATTATTTATTTCTTCGTCCCACATGCGTTGCCACTGGTTTCGTAGTTTCCTTCTTAAGAAAGGCTTCAGGTCTGTGACAGGGACCGAAGCAGTAGAGTTAACTGCATGCGATGAGATTGATGTGGCCATCTGGTCCGCTAGAACGTTTCTCTCGATGCCCCTATGTCCAGGCACCCAGCATATGATCACATGTTGGTTAGATATATATGCTTTGCACAGTGCGGAGTAGAGTTCAACAAATACTGGATTTTTGTGATTACAGAAAGACATCAAGGCCTTCACAACACTGAGGGAGTGCGTATATATAACTGATTTCGGGAGTTGTGATTTGTTTATATGCTTTATGGCCGACAGCAGTGCGTAGGCCTCAGCCGTAGAGATACTAGTTTCCGGGTGCAGTACGTCGGATTCCGAAAAGGATGGACCGACGGCTGCATAGGACACCCCGTCGTGTGACTTTGATGCGTCTGTGTAGAACTCCGTGCAGGAGTATTTGTGCTGGAGTTCCCGGAAATGCATCTTGATTTCAATCTCTGGAGCATGCTTTGTGATTTCCACGAAAGATATATCACACTGTATGAGCTGCCATTCCCAAGGAGGTAGCAGCTTGGCTGGATGCATTAGGCGAAGCTCAAGGAGTGGAACGTGCATTTCTTCACTAAGCTCCCTCACTCGAAGCGAGAAAGGCTTTCTTACAGAGGGGCGATTATGGAAAAGTGTAGTGCAGGTCATATCGTTAACAGTGTTAAAACATGGATGTTGTTGATTGGATTGTATTTTAAGGAAATATGTAAGGTTGATATAAGTTCTCTGTAGATGGAGGGACCATTCATTTGATACCGCGTATAAGCTTTGAATCGGGCTCATTCTGAAAGCGCCAGTGGCTAACCGGATACCCAGATGGTGAACAGGATCTAGCATCGTTAGCGCGCTCGGGGCGGCAGAGTAATAAATAACGGCGCCATAGTCTAGTCGCGATCGAATGAGGCTTTTATAGAGATTCATTAAGCACTTCCTGTCACTACCCCATGTAGTCTGGGATAGAAGTTTGATTATGTTGATTGTTTTTAGACATTATTCGTTAAGACGTTTAATGTGGGGGACGAAAGTGAGTCTGTAGTCAAGTATGACGCCTAGAAATTTGTGTTCCTTGTTTACAGGTATCTGTTGTCCATGCAGTTCTATGCAAGGATCTGGAACAAGTCCTCTATTTCTTGTAAAAAGAACACGAGAGCTTTTGTTAGGATTGATCTTAAATCCATTCCTGTCTGCCCACATTGACACTTTGATCAGGCCATGCTGTACCTGTCTCTCGCAGACTGCGAGGTTACAAGATTTGAAAGCTATTTGAATGTCGTCCACGTAGACAGAGTAAAAGATGGCGGGTGGTAGTGAAGCACGAAGCGTGTTCATCTTCACGATAAAGAGCGTGCAGCTGAGCACGCCTCCTTGGGGTACACCCGTTTCTTGCGTAAAAGGACGTGAGAGTGCATTGCCGACTTTTACCCGGAAGGTACGATTTGAGAGATAGCTTTTTATTATATTAAACATATTACCGCGGATGCCCATTACTGACAGGTCTCTTAAGATTTCGTAACGCCACGTTGTGTCATACGCCTTTCCCATATCGAGAAACATCGATAGGAAGAACTGTTTATGTATAAATGCGTCCCGGATATTCCCTTTAACACGCACGAGATGATCGGTTGTTTAGCGCCCTTCTCGGAAGCCGCACGGATAAGGATCAAGCATTTTGCTCTGTTCAAGGAAATGAATGAGTCGCCGATTTATCATTTTTTCGAACACCTTACAAATGCAGCTTGTGAGGGCTATCGGGCGGTAACTTGCCACCGAGGAAGGGTCTTTGCCTTGTTTCAAAACAGGGACTACAATGGCTTCCTTCCACGCGGTTGGAAGGTACCCTGCATCCCAGATGGTGTTGAAAAGTGCGAGTAGTGTAAGTTGCGTGTCATTGTGTAAGTTTTTGAGCATTTCATACAAGATTCTATCAGATCCGGGTACTGAACTTTTGCATGCACTCAAGGCAGCTTTCAACTCGGCAGCACTAAAAGGGCAATTGTGCGGTTCATTCTGTCGGCATTTATTGGTGAGTGGCTTGCATTCTTCTATTTATTTATATTTGAGGAAGGATTGCGAATAATGATTTGAGCTTGATACACTCTCAAAGTGCTCCCCGAGTGAGTTGGCCTGATCTTGCAGTGTATCTCCCTGTGTGTTTACTAGGGATAGTGAATGTGTTTGCCGCCCTCTAATCCTATTTACTCTGTTCCAGGCTTTGGCCTCATCCCTAAACGAGTTAATACTCGATAAAAACTTGTGCCAACTTTCTCGGCTGGCCTGTCGGCGGGTTCGCCTGCCTTCGGATTTTACTTTTTTAAAGTTGACTAGATTCTCTGCAGTGGGAGAAGCGCGTAGCGACCCCCACGCCCTGTTCTGTTTTTTACGAGCGATCCTACAATCGTCGTTCCACCATGGGACACGCCATTTGCGGGCCAAGCCTTTTACTTCTGATATGCATATAAATGCGACATCTATTATGAATGCTGTAAAAAACTCGACTGCAGCGTCAATTCCTAACGAAGACAGGTCAGCCCATGAGATACTAGTTAGAGATCGAAGTTTCTCTCAATCAGCTGTCTCAATCTTCCACCTAGGAGCGTATGGTGGATATTCGTTTTCTTTATATGATCTTAGCAGTATAGGGAAGTGGTCGCTACCGTCAGGGTTGTCGGTAACTTCCCATTCAAGTTCAGGCAGCACAGACGGGAGACTATACTATGATCTATTGACGAAAAGGATCGGTTTGCAAGAGAGTAATATGTGGGTTCTTTCTTGTTGAGAAGGCACGCTCCAGAAGAAAAAAGGAACTGTTCAACAAGGCGACCTCGCGCATCTATACGAGAGTGGCCCCACGGGTAGCTGTGCGCATTGAAATCGCCAAGAAGAGCATAAGGTTCTGGCAATTGATCGATCAAGGAGTGAAATTCAAGTTTGTTCAGCTGGTAATGCGGGGGTATGTAAAGGAAACAGATGGTGATGAGTTTGTTTAGTAGGACAACTCGAACCGCCACTGCTTCAAGGGGCGTTTGTAGCTGTAAAGGCTGACATGCAATACTTCTGTGAGTAAGAATCGCAACACCACCCGATGATGCAACGGCATCATCGCGATCTTTGCGAAGATCGTTTGTGTTTGTGTGTTGTCTGAAAGTTTGTGTGTTTGGATTTTAAGTGTGTTTCCTGTAAACACAGCACTTTTGGATTATGTTTGTGGATGAGTTCTTGCAAATCATCAAGGTTTCTAAGAAGACCTCGTACATTCCACTGAATTATTTGTGTATCCATTTTTAAGGTAAATAGGTGCTGTGTTTACGGAAACGGAAGTGATGCCTTAGATTACAGAGCTCTTTCGAGGCCCTGTAACCGGGGTTTTGCTTTTTCTGAAGCGTTCGAGGGAGCCTCGCCGCTCCTTAGGCGCTTGGTGCGCCTTGAGGGTTGGTGTAGTGTCCATTGCCTCTAGTGAGGCGCCGGACACGTGCTCTTGCGAGCGAGATGTCAGGGAGGGTGCCGCCTTGGAGGGCAAGACTCCTGCGCCCACCAGCCCGGAGGTCGATGGGGCATTTTCAGGAACTTGGGTGTGCCGGCTGTTGCAAGCGCTAGAAGGGGCGGGGGAGGGTGGGGCAGCCTCGGCTGCGCCCACCTTCGGGGTCGGTGGGCCCGTCTGCTGGGTAGACGGAGCAGCGCTAGCTGCAACCGCCGCGGGGGCAGATGGCGTAACTGCCGACTCACGGCTTGTGGGTCGGACAGCCGCCGGAGGCCGTTGTGACGCTGCCCCCTTACGCGCCACTTCGGCAAAGCTGGCCTTAGGAAGGTATGCAACCCGCCTACGTGCCTCTTTGAATGATATGTTTTCTTTTACTTTGATTGTTACTATTTCTTTTTCTTTTTTCCAAGACGGGCATGACCGCGAGTATGCGGCATGCTCGCCATCACAATTTACACAGTGGAAAGCATTCTCACAAGCATCAGAGGAGTGTTCGTGCGCGCTGCATTTCGCACAAGTTTGGCGGCCTCGGCAGCTCTGCGAACTGTGGCCAAAACGCTGGCACTTGAAACATCGGAGGGGATTTGGCACGTATGGTCTTGCACGGAGCTTGATGTACCCGGCCTCGATTGACTCGGGCAAGACACTTGAATTGAAGGTGAGTATTAAGTGTTTGGTCGCAAGTTCTTTACCATCTCGCCTCATCTTGATTCTTTTGACATTTATAACATTTTGTTCACTGAAGCCCTCCAAGAGCTCAGCCTCATTGAGCTCCAGCAAATCATCGTCCGAGACAACGCCCCGGGAGGTATTCATCGTGCGGTGCGGGTTTACTACTACTTGGGTCTCCCCAAATGATACTAGCTGTGGCAGCTTCTCAAATTTCTTCTGGTCGCGGAGCTCCAAGAGGAGGTCACCGCTAGCCATCCTCGACACCTAATATCCTGGGCCAAAAACTTCGGTAAGGGACTTCGATACTAGGAACGGGGAGATTGTTCGTACTTGTTTAGCTGGTTTCTCTGCGTGGATTACGTGAAAACGAGGAAAATTGTGGACTTGGCGTCCGAAAAACTGAAAGACCTCTTCGGTGCGCCCTCGTTTCTGAGGGCGATCAGGGAGTTTGGGAAAAGCGTTTTCCATAAGTACAGTTGGGTTTTCGGCCGCGCTGCCGACCACCCACCATGGAGCCCAACTGGGGGACGTGACAGGAGCTCATGCTATAGAAACCCTGCCAACGCCAGCCGTACATCGCTGCTATAACCAAATACAGCATAACCAAGGCTGGCTAGCTACACAAGGTTAACCCTTGCCGCCGAGAAACTAGGAAGTGAGGAGAAGTGATGAGAAGACAGGAAAGATGAAAAAGACGAGAGAGAAAGACGAAGATTGGAGAGGAGGACAGGAAAAGGCGACTGCCGATTTCCCCCGGGTGGGTCAGTCCGGTGGTGCCGTCTACGTGAAGCCGAGGCCAAAGGGGTGTGTTGCCGCCGCCGAGGGGCCGTAAAGGTCCAAACAACCGGCATTGGCTCAACCCCCATTATTCCCTTTTCCCCGGACACGGCTAAGCCACGCACGGCTACACGCGGGGGGTCCAACCCCCATGTGCTCGGGTACGTGGTGTCGCAACACACCAAACGCCTGCTGACGCAGACGCCCCTGCGAGGAATTTGTGGCTTAAAACGAACGCTTCATACACAGTATGTGTCCTGCGCAACACAAGTACACTTGAAAAAATCTTATTACCTCAATAAGTGTATTTAAAGAAATATCATTTGTTGCTTAACATGCCAATCAACAATACACAGCTAGACTCCTTAATTTAAGGCTTACTATATTATACAGTAGGTTTGATCCAAGATATAGTCTCCCGTTCAACTACATGCGGGACAATACCTAGTTTGTAGGAATGCATATTTGTTTAACGTGATTACGCGTTGCACTATGTACACCTTTACTGTGTATGTGAAATATTTTATCATGAATGTGTTTTTTGATGTAATGTCCCTTGTAGGAGTGCATACCATTCCATTTTTATATGGGTTGCTCACCTGTATTCGTTATGTTCATCGCATAAATTGTATGATTCGCTTGTTATCCACTATGCCAAGACATGGGCAGGCACCTCGTCAAGCTGTAGTTTTTGTTCCTTTCCAAACATTTTCCCCCCTATTTTCGTAACAGGAAAAAATCTTAAATAAAGGTGATTGATTGATTGAATGATTGACTGATTGTAGATGCCGCGCTTCTTGATTTTGCGTTAGCCCTGCTCTCGAATCCACAACGTCAAATGCTCCCCAGGTGCTAACATAGGTTTATATATTACTTGATCTTTTCATATTAGCAAAATATTAGTAATGCTAACCGCTCGTCGCTATAGCCCCGGTGCAACCATGTATTTGTTCCGGTTTCCTTAGACTCATCCTGTAGAAAAATTTTGCCGGATCTAAACTGGAATATGCCGCTTACATCTGGGGACGCAGTACTGATGCGTTAACATCTGCCCTCAAGCTAGTCCAATCCCCGCAGGGGCGTCTGCGCAAGCAGGCGTTTGGTGGGTTGCGCCACCACGTACCCGAGCACACGAGGGCTGGACCCTCCCGCGTGCAGCCGCGCGCGGCTTAGCCGTGTCTGGGGAAAAGGGGATCCTGGGGGTTGAGCCGAAGCTGGGTGTTTGAACCTTTAAGGCCCCCCGGCGGAGGCAACACACCTCTTCGGCCTCGGCTTCACATAGACGGCACCTTCAGGCTGGCCCACCTGGAGGAAATCGGCAGTCGCCTTTTCCTGTCTCTCTCTTCCTACAACCTTCGTCTTTCCCTTACTTTCCACCTTTCCTGTCTCCTGCTCTCTTCTTTTTACTTCTTTTTTCCTGGCGGCAATGGTTAACCCTGTGTGGCTATCCAACCTTGGGTACACCATATTCGGTTATAGTGACGGCGTACGACTGGCGTCGTGCAGACTTGTATGCAAGCTCTGCCGCGTCCCCTCGTTGGGCTCCGTGGTGGGCGGTAGGCGCTGTCGCCGAAAACATACATTTTTTCATGGAAACTTCTTTCTCCTCTCTTGCTGATCGCCCTCAGAAACGAGGGCGCACCGAAGATGTCTTCCAGTTTTTTGGCCGCCAAACCCAGAATTTTCCCCGTTTTCACGTTATCCATTCTGAAAAGCCAAACAAAGTAGTCCGAAACATCTCACCATTCCTTGTTTCAAAATCCCTGACAGATGTTTTCGGTCCAGGTTACAAGGTGTCGAGGATGGCAAGCGGCGACCTCCTCTTGGAACTCCGCGACGTAAGACAATATGAGAAACTAATGCAACTAGTGTCATTCGGGGAGACCCTTATAGCAGTAACCCCACACCGTACAATGAACACCACCCGTGGTGTTGTGTCAGATGATGATTTGCTTGAGCTGACTGAAGCAGAACTCCTGGAGGGTTTCAGCGAACAAAATGTGATCAATGTCAAAAGAATTAAGATGAGGCGGGATGGTAAAGAGATTCCCCGCAGGGGCGTCTGCATAAGCAGGCGTTTGGTGTGTTGCGACACCACGTACCCGAGCACACGAGGGTTGGACCCTCCCGCGTGTAGCCGTGCGCGGGTTAGCCGTGTCCGGGGAAAAGGGGATCCTGGGGGTTGAGCCAATGCCGGGTGTTTGGACCTTTACGGCCCCTCGGCGGCGGCAACACACCCCTTTGGCCTCGGCTTCACGTAGACGGCACCCCCGGACAGACCCACCCGGGGGAAATCGGCAGTCGCCTTTTCCTGTGCTCCTCTCCAATCTTCGTCTTTCTCTCTCGCCTTTTTCATCTTTCCTGTCTTCTCATCACTTCTCCTCACTTCCTAGTTTCCCGGCGGCAAGGGTTAACCTTGTGTAGCTAGCCAGCCTTGGTTATGCTGTATTTGGTTATAGCAGCGATGTACGGCTGGCGTTGGCAGGGTTTCTCTAGCAGGAACTCCTGTCACGTCCCCCTGTTGGGCTCCATGGTGGGTGGTCGGCATCGCGGCCGAAAACCCAACATTTCTTATGGAACCTGCTTTTCCTAAACTACCTGATTGCCCTCAGAAACGAGGGCGCACCGAAGAAGTTTTTCAGTTTTTCGGACGTCAAGTCCACAATTTTCCCCGTTTTCATGTGATCCACGCAGAAAAACCAGATAAGCAAGTGCGAACAATCTCCCCGTTCGTTGTATCTAAGTCTCTTACCGAAGTTTTTGGCCCAGGATATAAGGTGTCACGGATGGCTTGCGGTGACCTCCTCTTGGAGCTCCGCGACCTAAAACAATTTGAGAAACTTCCTAAACTAGTATCATTTGGGGAGACCCAAGTAGTAGTAAACCCGCACCACACGATGAATACCTCCCGCGGCGTTGTCTCCGACGATGATTTGCTAGAGCTCACTGAGGCTGAACTATTGGAGGGCTTCAGTGAACAAAATGTCATAAACGTCAAAAAAATCAAGATGAGGCGAGACGGTAAAGAAATTGCGACCAAACACATAATACTCGCCTTCAATTCAAGTGTCGTGCCCGAGTCAATCGAGGCCGGGTACATCAAGCATCGTGTAAGACCGTACGTGCCAAATCCCTTGAGATGTTTCAAATGCCAGCCCTTCGGCCACAGCTCGCAGAGCTGCCGAGGCCGCCAAACATGTGCGAAATGTAGTGCCCTTGAACACACCACTGAAGCATGTAATAACTCTCTCCACTGTGTAAACTGTGACGGGGATCACGCCGCGTACTCGCGGTCGTGCCCCTCCTGGAAGAAGGAAAAAGAAGTAGTAACTATAAAAGTAAAAGAGAATATATCATTCAAGGAGGCACGCAGGCGGGTTGCATACCTGCCAAAGAAAAGCTTTGCCGAAGCGGCGCGTCAAGGGGCAGCATCACAACGGCCTCCGGCGACTGTCCGACCCACACGCAGTGAGTCGGCAGTTATGCCATCTGCCCCCACGGTGGTTGCAGCTAGCGCTGCTCCGCCAACCGAGGAATAGGGAGCCATCGACCCCGAAGGTGGGCGCAGCCGAGGCTGCCTCAACCTCCCAGGTCCCTTCCAGTGCTGGCAATGGCCGGCGCAGCCAAATCCCCCAGGGAACCCCATCGACCTCCGGGCTGGTGGGCGCAGGGGTCTCTGCTTCCGAGGTGAGACTCTCTCGAAAAACTTCTCGCTCTCAAGAGCGCGTGTCCGGCGCCTCACAAGAGGCAATGGACACAACACCTATCCCCACGGCGCCCCAAGCGCCCAAGGAGCGGCGAGCTCCCTCGAACGCTCCAAAAAAGGCAGAACCCCGGTTACAGGGCCTCGCAAGAGCTCTGTTATCTAAGGCATCACATCCGTTTCCGTAAACTCAGCACAAATTCACTTTAAATATGGATACACAAATCATACAATGGAATGTCAGAGGTCTTCTGAAAAACCTTGATGATGTACAAGAACTCATCCACCAACACAATCCAAAAGTGCTGTGTTTACAGGAAACACACCTAAAATCAAAACATACAAAGTTTCTCCGACAGTACATAACTTTTCGCAATGACCGCGATGATGGTGTCGCATCATCGGGTGGCGTTGCCATCGTCATCCATAAAAGCATTGCGTGTCAAGGTTTACAGCTACAAACGCCTCTCGAAGCAGTGGCGGTTCGAGCTGTTCTTCTAAACAAACTTATCACTATTACCTCTCTTTACATCCCCCCACATCACAAATTAACGCAACATGAATTCCAATCCTTTATAGATCAATTGCCAGAACCTTATGTTGTTCTGGGTGATTTCAATGCACACAGCAGCTTGTGGGGAAACTCTCGCATCGATGCGCGAGGTCGTCTCGTTGAACAATTCCTTTTTTCATCCGGTGCGTGTCTGCTGAATAAGAAGGAACCCACTTATTACTGTCTCGCAAACAGAACTTTTTCTTCAATTGATCTTAGCCTAGTTTCCCCGTCAATTGTGTCTGAACTCGAATGGCAAGTTAACAACAATCCTTACGGAAGCGACCACTTCCCAATCCTGCTTAGAACACCTGAAGTGAAGGAATATCCACCACAGGCTCCTTGGTGGAAAATTGACACTGCCGACTCGGAAAAATTCCGAACTCTATCTTGTATTTCGTGGGATGACATGTCCTCGCTAGGAATTGACGCTGCTGTCGAATATTTTACAGCCTTCATAATAGATGCCGCATCTAAATGTATATCACAAGTAAATGGCCTGTCGTGCAAACCGCGTGTTTCGTGGTGGAACGACGACTGTAGGATCGCACGTAAAAATCAGAACAAAGCGTAGGGGTTTCTACGCGCCTCCCCCACTGCGGAGCATCTTATTAACTTTAAAAAGTAAAATCACAAGGCAGGCGAACCCGCCGTCAGGCTAGAAGAGAAAGCTGGCAAAAGATTGTATCTGGCATCAACTCTTATACAGAGGAATCAAAAGTCTGGAACAGGGTTAACAGGATAAAACGACGACAAACTTATTCGCTCCCCCTGGTAAACACACAAGGCGATACCCTGCTTGAACAAGCAGACTCACTTGGGGAGCACTTTGAGAGTGTATCAAGCTCAAATCATTATTCGCAATCATTCCTGAAATATAAACAAATAGAAGAATGCAAGCCACTCATCAATAACTGCCGACAGAATGAACCGTATAATTGCCCTTTTAGTGTTGCCGAGTTGAAAGCGGCCTTGAGCGCATGCAAGAGTTCCGCACCAGGATCGATAGAATCATGTATGAAATGCTCAAAAACTTACACAATGACACGCAACTTACACTACTTACACTTTTTAACACTATCTGGGACGCAGGGTACCTCCCGACCGCATGGAAAGAAGCCACCTTGGTCCCTGTTTTAAAACAAGGCAAAGATCCTTCCTCAGTGGCAAGCTACCGCCCGATAGCCCTCACAAGTTGCATGTGCAAGGTATTTGAAAAAATGATAAATCGGCGACTCATTCATTTCCTTGAACAAAACAAAATGCTTGATCTCTTTCAGTGTGGCTTCCGAGAAGGGCGCTGCACAACCGACCATCTTGTACGTACTGAAGGACATATTCGTGACGCGTTTGTACACAAACAGTTCTTATCGATATTCCTCGATATGGAGAAGGCGTACGATACGACCTGGCGCTACGGAATCTTGAGAGATTTGTCAGAAATGGGCATTCATGCTAATATGCTAAACGTAATAAAAAGCTACTTGTCCAATCTTACCTTCCGGGTGAAAGTAGGCAATGTGCTGTCACGTCCTTTTGCACAAGAAACCGGTGCACCCCAGGGTGGCGTGCTCAGTTGCACACCCTTTATTGTTAAGATGAAAACACTTCGTGCATCCTTACCACCGGCTATATTGTATTCCGTCTATGTGGACGACATTCAAATTGGTTTCAAATCCTGTAACCTCGCAGTGTGCGTGAGACAGGTACAGTATGGTTTGAACAAGGTGTCAGGGTGGGCAGAGAAAAATGGATTCAAAATTAATCCTCATAAGAGTTCTTCTGTTTTGCTTACAAGGAAGAGAGGCCAGGTTCCGGCTCCGTGCTTAGAAATGTGTGGACAACAGATACCAGTAAACAAAGAACACAAATTTCTAGGTGTCATACTCGACTACAGACTCACTTTCGTCCCCCACATTAAACATCTTAAAGAAAAGTGTCTAAAAACAATGAACATAATCAAACTTCTATCCCAGACTACGTGGGGTAGTGACAGGAAGTGCTTAATGAATCTCTATAAAAGCCTCATTCGATCGCGACTAGACTATGGCGCCGTGATTTATCACTCTGCCGCCCCGAGCGCACTAAGAATGGTAGACCCAGTCCACCATCTAGGAATCCGATTGGCCACTGGCGCTTTCAGAACGAGTCCCTTACAAAGTTTATATGTAGAATCAATAGAGTGGTCACTTCATCTGCAGAGAACATACATCAGCCATACATATTTTCTGAAAGTCCACTCAATCCCCCAACATCCCTGTTTTAATACCATTAATGACATGACATGTGCTACACTCTTTCGCAATCGTCCGTCCGTAAGACAGCCTTTCTCGCTGCGTGTGAGGGAGCTTAGCGAAGAAATGCACGTTCGACTCCTCGAGCTTCGCCTAATGCATCCAGCCAAGCTGCTACCTCCTTGGGAGTGGCAGCTCATACAATGTGATATATCTTTCGTGGAAGTCACAAAGCATGCTCCAGCGATTGAAATCAAGATGCAGTTCCGGAAACTCCAGCACAAATACTCCTGCACGGAGTTCTACACAGACGCATCAAAGTCACATGACGGGGTGTCCTATGCAGCCGTCGGTCCATCCTTCTCGGAATCCGACGTACTGCACCCGGAAACTAGTATCTTTACGGCTGCGGCCTATGCACTGCTGTCGGCCGTAAAGCATATAAATAAATCAAAACTCCAGAAATCAGTTATATATATGGACTCCCTCAGTGTTGTGAAGGCCTTGATGTCTTTCTGTAATCACAAAAATCCAGTATTTTATGAGCTCTACTCCGCACTGTGCAAATCATACATGTATAACCAACATGTGATCATATGCGTGGTGCCTGGACATAGGGGCATCGAGGGAAATGTTCTAGCTGACCAGATGGCCACATCAATCTCATTGCATGCAGTTAATCCTACTGCTTCGGTCCCTGTCACAGACCTGAAGCCTTTCTTAAGAAGGAAACTACGAAGCCACTGTCAACGCATGTGGGACGAAGAAATAAATAATAAACTGCATGTAATAAAGCCACAATTAGGTTTCTGGCCTCCTGTAACAAAATCCCGCCGGAGAGATGTCCTATTCTGTCGTCTAAGAATACGACACACTTTTGGCACACATCACTTTTTACTCACGGGAAACGAGCCTCCAACCTGCGGTAGATGCGGGGAGAGGCTGACCGTCCTCCACGTCCTCCTGGAGTGTCGGGAAGCCGAATATGAAAGAAAGAAACTTTTTCCCTTAGCATACCGACAGCACATCCCCCTTCATCCTGTTATGTTACTCGGCCTAGAACCTGTATTTGACATCAACGCAGTACTAAGCTTTCTGAAAGATGTTATCTTGCATGTTTTTAGCCCCACATGTTCGTAGCGGGTCCTCTCTTCAGAGGATGCCGCTGCGATAGCTTTTTCGTATCGCACATGCCCCTAGGCTCTTGCGTTTCAAGGGCTCTTGCGAGGCAGCAGTGCTCCAAGTAATTTTAACATCCTATATTTTTCTACATTGCATCATTCTTCTACGATGGATTTTAATGTTCATAGTATTCGCCATTTGTCATCGCCATAATTTTATAATAAGTTATTTTACGCACTTTACAGCGAATATTTTTAGGCCACTTTACAGCCAAGTCACATCTTCCATAATACATCGTCAACATTACCACTTGTCATGGCGCTCTTTGGCCAAACCTGGCCCTTGCGCCACAAAAAACTACACATCATCATGATAAAGAGATTCAGACGAAGCACCTAATAATCACTTTTGGATCAAGTATCTTGCCCGAGTCAATCGAGGCCGGGTATATCAAGCTTCGGGTAAGACCGTATGTACCAAATCCCTTGAGGTGTTTCAAATGCCAACGTTTCGGCCACAGCTCACAAAGCTGCCGAGGCCGCCAAACATGTGCGAAATGCAGTGCCCTTGAACACGCCACTGAAGCATGTAAGAACTCTCTACACTGTGTAAACTGTGATGGGGATCACGCCGCGTACTCGCGGTCCTGCCCCTCCTGGAAGAAGGAAAAAGAAATTGTAACCATAAAAGTAAAAGAGAATATATCGTCCAAAGAGGCACGAAGGCGGGTAGCATACCTGCCAAAGAAAAGCTTTGCCGAAGTGGCGCTTCAGGGGGCAGCGCCACAACGGCCTCCGACGGCTCTCCGACCCACAAGCAGTGAGTCGGCAGTCACGCCATCTGCCCCCGCGGCGGTTGCAGCTAGCGCTGCTCCGTCTACCCAGCAGACGGGGCCACCGACCCCGAAGGTGAGCACAGCCGAGGCTGCCCCACCCTCCCCGTCCCCTTCCATCGCTGGCAATAGCCGGCGCAGCCAAATTCCTCAGGGAGCCCCATCGACCTCCGGGCTGGTGGGCGCTGGGGTCTTGCCCTGCAAGGCGGGACTCTCTCTGAAAACTTCTCTCTCGCAAGAGCACGTGTCCGGTGCCTCACAAGAGGCAATGGACACAACTCCTATCCTCAAGGCGCACCACGCGCCTAAGGAGCGGCGAGACTCCCTCGAACGCTCCAGAAAGGGCAAAACTCCCGTTACAGGGCCTCGAAAGGGCTCTGTAATTTAATCATTTTAATTTCCATAATCACTACTTCTGTTTCTGTACACACAGCACCTATTAACTCCCAATATGGATACACAAATAATTCAATGGAACGTCAGAGGTCTTCTCAAAAACTTGATGATGTGCAGGAACTTATACAAAAACACAATCCAAAAGTGCTGTGTTTACAGGAAACACATTTAAAAAACAAACACGCAAACTTTCTTCGACAGTATCTAACTTTTCGCAAAGATCGCGATGATGCCGTCGCATCATCGGGCGGTGTTGCCATAGTCACTCATAGAAGTATAGCGTGCCAACCTTTACAGCTACAAACGCCCCTTGAAGCAGTGGCGGTTCGAGCTGTCCTACTAAACAAACTCATCACCATTTGCTCGCCTTACATACCCCCGTATTACCAACTAAACAAACAAGAATTTCAGTCCTTCATAGATCAATTGCCAGAGCCCTATGTTGTTCTTGGCGATCTCAATGCGCACAGCAGCCTGTGGGGAGACTCTCGTATCGATGCGCGAGGTCATCTCGTTGAACAGTTCCTTTTTTCGTCCGGTGCGTGCCTTCTAAATAAGAAAGAACCCACATATTACTCTCTTGCAAACAGAACCTTTTCGTCAATAGATCTTAGTATAGTTTCCGCGTCTATACTACTCGAACTCGAATGGGAAGTTACCAACAATCCTTACGGAAGCGACCACTTCCCCATACTGCTAAAAACACATAAAGAAAAAGAATGTCTACCACAGGCTCCTAGGTGGAAGATCGATACAGCCAATTGGCAGAAGTTCCGAAACTTAACTAGTTTCTCATGGAATGACATGTCTTGCTTAGGAATTGATGCTGCTGTGCAGTATCTCACAGCCTTCATTATAGATATTGCATCTAAATGCATATCAGAAATAAATGGCTTGGCATACAAACGGCGTGTCCCGTGGTGGAACGACGATTGTAGGATCGCTCGTAAAAAACAGAACAAAGCGTGGGGGTTGCTACGCGCGTCTCCCACTGCGGAGAATCTTGTTAACTTTAAGAAAATAAAGTCCCACGGCAGGAGAACCCGCCGACAGGCTAGAAGAGAAAGCTGGGAGAAGTTTTGATCCAGTATAAATTCCTATACAGATGAGGCCAAAGTCTGGAACAAGGTTATTAGGATAAGAGGGCGACAAACATATTCACTACCTCTGGTAAACACACAAGGCGATACACTAAAAGACCAGGCAGACACACTTGGGGAGCACTTTGAGCGAGTGTCGAGCTCAACGCACTATTCCCAATCCTTTCTTAAACATAAAGAAATAGTAGAGCGTAAGCCAATCACACGAAAGTCTAGGCAGAATGAACCGTATAATCGGCCTTTCGGTATTGCCGAGTTGAGAGCTGCGTTGAACACATGTAAAAGCACTGCACCGGGACCAGACAGAGTCATGTATGACATAATCAGACACCTACATACTGACGCACAAGTTACACTTCTTACACTATACAATACAATTTGTGCTTCGGGATACCTCCCATCCACATGGAAAGAAGCGATTGCGGTTCCTGTCCTAAAGCAGGGAAAAGACCCTTCCTTGGCGGCAAGTTACCGTCCGATAGCTCTAACTAATTGTCTGTGTAAGCTTTTTGAAAAAATGATAAATCGCACTTATACATTTCCTTGAGCTCAACAATATACTCGATCCTTATCAGTGTGGATTCCGAGAAGGGCGGTCCACAACCGATCATCTTGTGCGCATGGAAGGAAATATCCGTGATGCCTATATACATAAACAGTTTTTTCTATCGATATTCCTCGATATGGAGAAGGCATATGACACGGCATGGCGTTACGGGATCTTGCGAGACCTGTCGGAAATTGGCATCCGTGGAAATGTGCTGAACACAATTGAAAGCTATTTGTCAAATCGTACATTCCGGGTAAAAGTCGGCAATGAACTATCACGTCCCTTTACGCAGGAAACTGGTGTACCCCAGGGAGGCGTGCTCAGCTGCACTCTCTTTATCGTCAAGATGAACACGCTACGTGCTTCACTACCACCTGCAATTTTTTACTCCTTATACGTAGACGATATACAAATAGGCTTCAAATCCTGCAACCTCACAGTATGCGGAAGACAGGTACAGCAGGGCTTGAACAAGGTTTCCAAGTGGGCAGAAAGAGAGGCCTGGCAAGAAAGAGAGGCCTGGTCCCAGATCCTTGTGTAGAACTGGGCGGACACCAAATTCCTGTCAGCAAAGAACACAGATTCCTTGGTGTTATTCTTGACTCTAGGCTCACTTTCATTCCTCACATAAAACATCTTAAAGAAAAATGTCTAAAAACAATGAACCTACTTAAAAACCTATCCCACACAACATGGGGTAGCGACAGGAAGTGCCTGTTGAATCTTTACAGGAGCCTAGTTATAGACTATGAAGCCGCAGACTATGGAGCCGCAGTATATCCCTCTGCCGCCCCGAGCGCGCTAAAGATGTTAGACCCCGTACACCATCTGGGAATCCGTCTGGCCACTGGCGCATTTAGAACAAGCCCTGTTGAAAGTTTGTATGTTGAGTCCGATGAGTGGTCACTCCATTTTCGGAGAACTTACATCAGCTTCAACTATTTTCTGAAAGTGCGCTCTAATAAGGAACATCCGTGTTTCACAACCGTTAACGACTTGACATGTGAAACACTTTTTCATAACAGACCCTCTATGAGACTTCCTTTCTCACTGCACGCAAGGGAACTTAGCACGGAAATGGATGTCCCAGTTCTCGAACAACGCCTAATGCCTCCAGCTAAGCTAGTACAGCCCTGGGAGTGGCAGCTGATAGAGTGTGACACATCCTTAGTACAGGTCACTAAACATGCACCAGAGACACATATCAAAATGCACTTCTTGGAGCTCCAGTACAAGTACTCGTGCACAGTTTTATACAGACGCTTCTAAGTCGCATGCCGGGGTGTCCTACGCAGCCATTGGCCCATCCTTCTCGGAATCCGGTGTACTGCACCCTGAAACAGGCATATTTACGGCTGAGGCCCATGCACTATTGTCGGCTGTGAAACATATCAGAAAATCAAATATTCAAAAAACAATTTTATTTACAGACTCCTTAAGCGTCGTAAAAGCATTGAAGTCACACTGTAAACACAGAAACCCCGTAATTACTGAGCTCTATTCCGTCCTCTGTAGAGCGTATATGTCTAACCAGCATGTCATTATATGCTGGGTGCCTAGACATAGGGCCATCGAGGGTAACGTTCTAGCAGACCAGATGGCCACATCAATTTCATTGCATACAGTCAGTCCTATTGCTTCGGTCCCTGTCACGGACCTGAAGCCTTTTTTAAGAAGGAAACTGCGAAACCACTGGCAACGTAAGTGGGACGCAGAAGTGAATAACAAACTGGACGTGATAAAGCCACAATTAGGTTTCTGGCCTCCTGTAACAAAATCGCGCAGCACAGAGGTCCTATTCTGCCGTCTAAGAATAGGACACACTTTTGGAACACATAACTTCTTACTCACGGGAAACGAGCCTACAACTTGTGGTAGGTGCGGGGAGAGGCTGACCGTCTTCCACGTCCTACTGGAGTGTCGGGAAGCCGAACCCGAAAGAAAAAAAACATTTTCTCTTAGCGTACAGGCACCACATCCCCCTTCATCCTGTTATGTTACTTGGTCCAGAACCACTCTTTGACACCAACGCCGTCTTAGGTTTTTTGAAACATGTGTTGCATGTTATTAGCCCCATACGTTCGTAGCGCCTCCTCTCTCCAGAGCATGCCGCTGCGATAATTATTTTGAATAGCACATGCCTCTAGGCCCTTGTGGTTCAAGGGCTCTGGCGAGGCTGTAGTGCTGTAAGAAATTTAACGTCTCGCATATTTTAAACAATGCATCATTCTTTTACGATGGATTGTAATCTTCACAGCAGGCACGTACCCAGGATTTTTTTTCGGGGGGGGCCCACCACCTCCATCATCATCATCATCACCATCATCATCATCATCATCCTGTCCACTGCAGAACGAAGGCCTCTCCCTGCGGTCTCCATTTACCCCTGTCCTGCGCCAACCGATTCCAACTAGCGCCCGCGAATTTCCTAATTTCATCGCTCCACTTACTGTTTTGTCGTCCTCGATTGCGTTTTCCTTCTCTTGGTACCCATTCTGTAACCCTAATCGTCCAACGGTTATCTAACCGGCGCATTACATGACCTGCGCAGCTACATTTTTTCCTCTTGATGTCAATTAGAATATCGTCTATACCCGTTCGCTCTCTGATCCAAACGGCTCTCTTTCTCTCTCTTAACGTTATGCCTAGAAATCTTCGTTCGATCGCCTTTTGCGCGGTCCTTGACTCATTCTGAAGTCTCTGCCCCATATGTCAGCACTGGCAAAATTCACTGATTGCACACCTTACTTTTCAATAATAATGGTAAGCTTCCAGTCAGGAGCTGGCAAGGTCTGCCGTATTCGATCCAACCTATTTTCATTCTTCTGTGAATTTCCTTCTCATGATCAGGGTTCCCTGTGATTAATTGACTTAGGTAAACGTACTCCTCCACAGTCTCTAGTGGCCGACTGGCGATCCTGATCTCTTGTTCCTTTGCCCGGCAATTTATCATTATCGTCATCTTCTGCATATTAGTATTCAACCCCACTCTTACCCTCTCTCTGTTAAGGTCTCCAATCACTTGTTGTAACTCGTCTGCATTGTTGTTCAATAGAACAATGTCATCGGCAAACCGAAGGTTGCTGAGATATTTGCCGTCGATCTTTACTCCTAAGCCTTCCCAGTTTAATAGCTTGAATTCTTCTAAGCACGCAGTGAATAGCTTTGGAGAAATTGTGTCTCCCTGTCTGACCCATTTCTCTATAGGTATCTCCCTGCTTTTCTTGTGTAGAATTAAGGTAGCTGTAGAACCTCTGTATATATTCTTACGCGAAGGACGAGTCAGTAAGACGAGAAACTATTTACAGATTATATTTACAACAACGGTTGCAGCGCTGACCGTTTAGATTCACAGCGTGAGCCCAGTTCGTTCTCCCCCCTCTTTTCTGGAGTTATGGCGCCCACGCACCTCATTCAAACAAACAAATACCACACGCATGTAGCAATATTTTTCAAGCCTTTTACGTAAGCGTTCTGTAGTCCTTGATTACGTAGTGCCTCTAGGCTGCTGGTATCTCTACTGAATCAAATGCATTTTCGTAATCTATATAAGCCACATAGAGAGGCTTATTGTAATCTGCAAATTTCACGATAACCTGATTGATGACATGGATGTGATCCATTGTAAGGTATCTCTTCCTGAAGCCAGCCTGCTCTCTTGGTTGACAAAATCCAGCGTTGCCCTTATTCTATTGGCGATTATTTTGGCAAATATCTTATATAATACTGGGAGCAAGCTAATGGTCCTATAATTTTTCAATTTTTTAACGTCTCCTTTTTTGTGGATTAGTATAATGTCTGCATTCTTCCAGTTTTCTGGGACCATTGCAGTCAATATACACTTCGTATAAAGAGCCGCCAGTTTTCCAAGCATTATGTCTCCTCCATCTTGGATTAAATGGACTGTTATTCCACCTTCGCCTCCCGCTCTTCATCGTTTCATGTCTTGCAGGGCCCTTCTGACCTCATCGCTAGTTATAGGAGAGTTTCTGTATCCTGTTCATTACTGTTTCTAAGTGAGGCATCGTGATTCTTCTGGGTACTGTATGCAAGTCAGCTTAGAATTTTTCCGCTGCTTTTACTGTATCTTCGAGATTGCTTATGATATTATCCTTTTTATCTTTTAGTGCATACATCATGGTTTGTCCTATGCCAGGTTTCTTTTTTACTGATTTCAGGCTGCGTTCATTTTTTTTAAGGCTTCTTCAGTCTTTCTCATGTTATAGTTTCGAATATCAGTTATTTTCGCCTTGTGGATCAGTTTTGACAGTTCCGCGAATTGCGTAACGCTGTGCGGCCACCAGTCCCATACAACCGCGTAGAGCGCAGGATTCTGCGATTCTAGACGTACTGCGCTCACCGAGAAAGGTTAGAATAACACCCACATAAGCACAGCAGAGAAGTGGCTACGTGAGGCGGTTCGACCGATAACTGTAGAAGCGTCATTCAAAGCAAGTAATTATTCTCCACTTCCGGCGGCGTTTCCTCTACTTCCTTTTTAAATAAAAAGATGTTGATCCATAAGTATTCTCATAAACAACGGTTAACATATTTGGTTGTTGCGTTGGCTCTCTCCCTTAGTAGATCACTTAATTTCTCAACTCCTTGCGATTTTTGTTTCCCGTTGCCAATTTTGCACGAAAAGTGCTATACAATTAGGGAAAAACAGACGAGGTAACGGGCGACAGTCATCTTGCTTATGGGTATAAGGGTTATTGCAGGGTTTCATGATGGACGCTCTTTCACATTATTTTATTTCCCACCTTATCTAACCCATATCACGTGTATATGGTTGCGGGCATCTGCCAGCGTCGCGGCGAGCCGTAACTCAAGGAAATAATGAAGCAAAGGGAAAAGTTCTACGCAATTGGCGTTTTCTCCGGCCGCAACTCGTTCCATGAGAGTATACAGACCAGCTGAGAAACAGCCGCATCCCTCTCCTGTTCCCAGGATCAGCCTAAACAAAGAAGGTTGAACTAACAAAAGCAACAGCTATGCGCGTGACGGTTGAATAGATGATGACAACGCATCTCGAGTTAATCTCGCGGGTGCGGAATCTATGAGAAAACTGCCCTTCACATTACAAGAGATGCCGATAACTACCGCCATCTAAAAGGAGTGAAAAAGGCAGCATAAGCCTGACCGATGAACAGCTGCCAAGTCTCAACATAAATCTGGCGGCGCTTTAGGAATGTGTGAAGAGTGGTGGCGTGGGTGGGGAAGGGGTGGGGGTATGCCACATGATTCCGGGGGGGGCCCGGGCCCCCCCGGCCCCCCCCCCCTGGGTAAGTGCCTGCTTCACAGTCTTCGTCATTAATCATCGCCATAATTTTATAGCACGTAGATTTTACGCACTTTACAGCGACTATTTTTAGGCCACTTTACAGCCAAGTCACATCTTCCATAATACATCGTTATCACTACCATTTGTCATGGCGCTCTTTGGCCAAACCTGGCCCTTGCGCCACAAAACACCACACATCATCATCAAGCTAGTCCAAAAATCGGTAGCATGTTACACTGCTGTAACACGTGAAGGCGAAAGTATGCTACGCACGTGGTAATGTAATATGTCATACGTCCAAAGATCCGACTTCTTGCAAGACATAACGAGCTGCAGTGTAAAGTAAACGTATTGCGCTGTAGGTCGATATCCTCTAAGACACATGCGAGCACCCTTAATGCACTATCTAAATCATTTCGTTCTTTCTTTGTTTCCTACCTCCTTGTTCATGGTTTCGCTCGTTCCTTCTTCATTTCATTCTTTATTTCGTCCTTATTTGGCTCTTTCCTTTTTTCTTTTCTTCTTTCATATTAAGACGTTGCATCTTGCTCGCTTACGGGGTGTGAGCCATTGCTAATGTCGATATTTACTTTCTTTTTTTCTTTCGCTTTTTTCTTCTTTCGCGTTCTCATTCATATTCCCCACGCAGGGGCGTCTGCGTCAGCAGGCGTTTGGTGTGTGGCGACACCACGTACCCGAGCACACGAGGGTTGGATCCTCCCGCGTGTAGCCGTACGCGGCTTAGCCGTGTCAGGGGAAAAGGGGATCTTGAGGGTTGAGCCTATGCTGGGTGTTTGGACCTTTGAGGCCCCCCGGCGGAGGCAACACACCTCTTCGGCCTCGGCTTCACATAAACGGCAGCTCCAAAGTGACCCATCTGAAGGACATCGGCAGTCGCCTTTTCCTGTCTCTCCCTCCTCGAATATTCGGCTTTATCTCTCACCTTTTGACCTTTCCTGTCTCCTTCTCTCTTCTATTTACTTCCTTTCTCCTGGCAACAAGGGTTAACCCTGTGTGGCTATCCAACCTTGGGTACACCATATTCGGTTATAGCGAAGGCATACGACTGGCGCCGTGCAGTCTTGTATGCAAGCTCTGCCGCGTCCCCTCGTTGGGCTGCGTCGTGGGCGGTCGGCGCTGTCGCCGAATGTATATATATTTTCATGGAAATTTCTTTCCCCTCGCTTGTTGATCGCCCTCAGAAATGAGGGCGCACCGAAGATGTCTTCAAGATGTTGGACGCCAAACCCAGAATTTTCCCCGCTTCCACGTTATTCATTCTGAAAAGCCAAACAAAGCAGTGCGAAACATTTCACCATTCCTTGTTTCAAAGTCCCTGACTGATGTTTTTGGTCCAGGTTACAAGGAGCCGAGGATGGCAAGCGGCGACTTCCTCTTGGAGCTCCGCGACGTAACACAATATGAGAAACTACAGCAACTAGTGTCATTTGGGGAGGCCCCCATAACAGTAACCCCGCACCGTACAATGAACACCACCCCTGGTGTTGTGCCAGATGATGATTTGCTTGAGCAGACTGAAGCGGAACTCCTGGAGGGCTTATGCGAACAAAATGTGATCAACGTCAGAAGAATTAAGATGAGGCGGGATGGTAAAGAGATTATCACCTAATAATTACTTTTGGACCAAGTATCTTGCCCGAGTCAATCGAGGTCGGGTACATGAAGCTCCGTGTAGGGCCGTACGTGCCAAACCCACTCCGTTGTTTCAAATGCCAGCGCTTCGGCCACAGCTCGCAGAGCTGCCGACGCCGCCAAACTTGTGCTAAATGTAGTGCCCAAGAACGCACCTCTGAAGCTTGTGAGAACGCTCTCCACTGTGTAAACTGTGACGGGGATCACGCCGCGTACTCGCGGTCGTGCCCCTCTTGGAAGAACGAAAAAAAAATCTTAACGATTAAAGTAAAAGAGAATATATCGTTCAAAGAGGCCCGCAGGCGGGTAGCGTCCCTGCCAAAGAAAAGCTTTGCCGAAGTCGCGCGTCAGGGGGCAGCGCGGGACGGCCTCGGGCGGCTGTCCGACCAAAGGCAGTGAGTCGGCAGTTGCGCCATCTGCCCCCGTGGCGGTTGCAGCTAGCGGTGCTCCGTCAACACAGCAGAGGGGACCATCAACCCCGAAGGTCGGCACAGCCGAGGGCACCCCAATTTCCCCGGCCCCTTGCAGCACTGGCAACAGCCGTCGCAGCCAAATCCCGCAGGCTGCCCCATCGACCTCCGGGCTGGTGGGTGCAGGGTCTTGCCCTCCAAGGCAGGACTCTCTCTTGTAACTTCTCGCTCGCAAGAACACGTGTCCGGCGCCTCACAAGAAGCAATGGATACTACACCTGTCCTCAAGACGCACCAAACGCCTAAGGAGAGGCGAGGCTCACTCGAACGCTCCAGAAAGGGCAGAACCCCCATTACAAGGCCTAAGGCATCACCTCCGTTTCCATACACACAGCACTTATTTAATTTCAATATGGATGCATAAATTATTCAATGGAACGCTAGAGGTCTTCTTTGGGACCTTGATGACGTGCAAGAGCTTTTCCAAAAACACAATCTAAATGAGCTGTGTCTACAGGAAACACACTTAAAACCACAACACACAAACTTTCTCCGACCGTATGTCAAGTTCCGGAAAGTTCGCGATGATGCAGTCGTATAATCAGGCGGTGTTGCTATTTTTATTCATAAAGGTATTTTCTGTAAGCATTTACAGTTACAAACGCCCATTGAAGCAGCTGCGGTTCGAGCTGCTCTTCTCAATAAACTCGTCACCATTTGCTCGCTTTACGTACCCCCACACAATATATTAAACAAACATGAATTTCATTCATTTATAGACGAATTGCCAGAACCCTAGGTTGTTCTCGTCGATTTCAATGTGCACAGCTGCCTGTGGGGCGACTCTTCTTGTGTTCTCTTCACAAGAAAGGGAGGCCTGGTGTCAGATCCTTGTGTAGAGCTGGGCGGACAACAAATTCCTGTCAATAACGAACACAAATTCCTAGGTGTTATTCTTGACTCCAGGCTCACTTTCATTCCTCACATAAAACATCTAAAAGAAAAATGTCTTAGACCAATGAACTTACTTAAAATCCTATCCCACACAACGTGGGGTAGCGACAGACAGTGTTTATTGAATATTTACAAGAGCCTAGTTCGATCACGGTTAGTATATGGTGCCGTAGTATATCACGCTGCCGCACCGAGCGCGCTTAAGATGCTAGACCCCATTCACCATCTGGTTACCCGTCTGGCCACTGGCGCATTTAGGACAAGCCTTGTTGAAAGTCTATATGTAGAGTCAGATGAATGGCCACTCCATCTTCAGAGAACAAACATCAGCTTAACGCATTTTCTCAAGGTTCGCTCTAATAAGGAGCATCCGTGTTTCACAACTGCTAACGACTTGACGTGTGAAACACTTTTTTCATAACAGACCACTCTATGAGACTTCCTTTCTCACTGCGTGCAAGAGAACAGAGCACGAAAATGGATGTCCTAGTTGTCGAACAACGCCCAATGCCTCCAGCTAAGCTAGTACCACCCTGGGAGTAGCAACTGATAGAGTGTGACACATCCTTTCTAGAGGTCACTAAACATGTGCCAGAGACACATATCAAAATGCATTTCTTGGAGCTCTAGTACAAGTGCTGGAGTTTTAAACAGACGCTTCCAAATCGCATGCCGGGGTGTCTTACGCAGCCATTGCTCCATCCTTCTCGGAATCCGGTGTACTGCACCCTGAAACAAGTATATTTACGGCTGAGGCCCATGCACTATTGTCGGTTGTGAAACATATCAGAAAATCAAATATTCAAAAAACTATTTTATTTAAAGACTTCTTAGGCGTCGTAAAAGCCTTGAAGTCACATTGTAAACACAGAAACCCCGTAATTACTGAGGTCTATTCCATGCTCTGTAGAGCGTATAAGTCCAACCAGCATTTCATTAAATGCTGGGTGCCTGGATATAGGGGCATCGAGGGTAACGTTTTAGCAGACCAGATGGCCACATCAATTCCATTGCATACAGTTAATCCTACTGCTTCGGTCCCTGTCACAGACCTGAAGCCTTTTTAAGAAGGAAACTGCGAAATCACTGGCAACGTAAGTGGGACGCAGAAGTAAATAACAAACTGCACGTGATAAAGCCACAGTTAGGTTCTAGGCCCTCCGTAACAAAATGACGGCGAAGAGATGTCCTATTTTGTCACCTCAGAATAGGACACACATTTGGCACACATAACTTTCTACTCACTGAAAATGATCCTCCAACCTGCGGTAGATACGGGGAGAGGCTGACCGTCCTCCACGTCCTCCTGGAATGGCAGGCAGCCGAATCTGAGAGAAAGAAACATTTCCCCCTAGCATACCGGCAGCAGATCCCCCTTCATCCTGCAATGTTACTCGGCCCAGAACCGCTATTTTACACCAACGCAGTCCTATGTTTTCTTAAAGATGTTGTGTTGCATGTTCTCAGCCCTACATGTTCGTAGCGTCTCCTCTCTTCAGAGGATGCCGCTGTGATAGTTCTGTCGTATAGCACATGCCTCTCGGCCCTTGTATGTCAAGGGCTCTGGCGAGGCAGCCGTGCTGCAGGTAATTTTACCATCTCATATATTTTTCTATTTTGGATCAATATTTTACGATGGATTTTAATGCTCATAGAACACGTCATAACTCATCGCCCTAATCTTATTATACAGATTTTACGCACTGTAGCGCTGCCATTTTTAAGGCCCCTCTACAGCCACGTCACACCAACTTCATCGAACTCATGATTACACTGCGAAGTCACTACCACGGACATGGCGCTCTTTGGCCATCCTTGGCCCTTGCGCTATAAAACATCAAACATTCATTCATTCATTCATTCATTCATTCATTCATTCATTCATTCATTCATTCATTCATTCATTCATTCATTCATTCATTCATTCATTCATATTCAGCCACTGCATATTTGATTGCTTACGTGGTACTGGCCATTCCAGATTAGCATATTTTTTTTTCTTTCAAGGCCCAGTTTTGAAGTACAGAAAATCGGAGCACTCTTGCCACACTATCGCGCTCGTCGTCGTCGTCTTCCACACCGCTGACAAATCGATTGCACTAGTCATGCCAAGAAAAAAAGGTTCGCGCATTCGTTGTCGTGGCCTTCAACATCTCTTCCTCCACATCGCTGGCGCATTGAAGCCGCTAATCAAGCCTAAAAAGACACAATAATATAGGGTTAATTCAGGCACTTAACGCAAGACCTTTGATGGGAATCGAACCCTCGACGTTTGGTGGTAGTCGAACCCACAATCTTTGGTGGTAATTAAGGCGACGTTTAGTAAGCCACAGGTAATTAGGCTACATTCACCTTAGGCGCACGAAGCGGGAGAAAACAAGTAATAACAAGCAATAGCGTCATCCGATGAGAATGTCAAGTAATTTAATGTCTCTTCAGCACTCAGGCTTTGCTCTTCACCCTACTTCGGGTTAAGCTAAAGTCACTACCACTCTTTTTCGGGTATGAGCCAATGCTCATGATGATAGTTTTTTGAACCACTCAACTAGACATCACTTTTTTGCCTGTGAGCCATTGCAAAGAACCACGTAAGGCTTGGATCTCAATAATTATGTCGGCTTTATTATCTTAAACTTTAGTCGTAATGCCAGCATCACTTTAATAGACGAGTCGGTAAGCGTACGTCACTCGCCTGTCACTGCAAATTTTCGCGCCTATGTCTCTTTCAGAATATATGCTGCAGACCCTCGCAGACCTTATTCTTTCTCCAAAAAACATTTCACCTTTGAAACATGAAAAAAATTGTGGGAATACTGTCGTGCTTAACGCAAACTGATCACTCATTTATACCCTGCACCTCGTCGGACTGTAACAAGTTTCCGGGATCAGTCACGTCGACTGTTCATTATTCCATGTTAATTAATATAATAGAAACACGTGTAGTACTGTGTCACTAACCAAGTGTGTACTCGTGTCGTTTTCCGGTATGTGCTTAAGTTTTGGTTCTTACAGCTTCAAGTGATACTCTCATGGTATTCGCTAACGTTTTACTACCATAAGCAAGCTTGTAATTTTTGTTTTAGAAAGCTCCCAAGCTCCCTTTCCTGGGGCGAGCTCGACATCAACGAGTAAAGCGAAGGGGAAAGAGCGAACAGGGAGCATGAATGAAAGACGGAGATGGAGAAGAGAGCGCGCAGAGGAACGCGGAGGAGGAGGGCTTGGCGAAAGCGTGAGAAGAAAAGCGTAATGCCGCGTGCAACGGGCTTCGCGGCGACGAGACAACGCAAGAGAAGCGCTTGTCGTCTGCTCACCGATAAGGTCACCCACAACATATACGCGAAAACAAAGCCCTGCATGAGCGGAGGTCTGTCTGCTGCGCGTGCTGTGGACGGCACTAACGCATCACCTACGCGCTGCCTGTCGCGACCTCCCGATTATCAAGGCAGTGGCGCCGAACTTAGCTCCGTTTGCAACATGCCACGCGAGACATATTGTTCGCGCCCGCCAATTATCGTGAAATGAAAACACGTGTGCACCTGAACGTAAATATTGAATTAAGGAGTATCGTAATCATCAGTTAATATTTTTCAAATTGTTCCTGTTCTATCTATAATACCTCGCTGCCTGAACATAATACAATTAAATAAATATAAAGTTCCGTGTATAATGATCATTTCGGTCAAAACGCACGTACGTTTAAAAATTTTCCCCTAATATTGTCCGCCGTATGGTGATGCGCATAAAATGATTGATCACGTTTATGTCAGTTCAATCTGAGCAGCCGCTGCCACCTTTAAAGCTATATGAGGTTACCGAATTCTGCGAAATTGACACGACTCTACGCCGTGTGAATAAGAGCGCTTCGGTATTGATTGCGCGGCGCGACATACATCTGCATCTTATTGCCACCTAAGTGCCAGTCACATAAAGATTCTGGTTCACGCACGTGGCCATTGGCCTCCCAGACATGCGGGTCCTGCAGGGGATTGGCATTGTCTGCACAAATTCTTTGGCATTGCCTCTCGTAGCTGTTGAACGCTTTCAGAGCAAAGTGGTTGTCTATGCGAGTCTACAACACAAGTATCCATTCAGTACTGATATTGTACCTGGCATCATGGCCGGGGCAATGATAAAATGTCACTAAATGGACGTTTTTAACATACCTGGCTGCTATAAGTGTTTAAGACACCGGCACTAAATGTCATCGAAGACGTCGTTGGTGCATGGTAGAAAAGCGCCGTATAACAGCTTTTACGTACTCGAACTTCATAAATTATCTCACTGAAATGCTGCGCGCCAATACGTTGGATAATTAATCACGAGTCACGTTATTTTTAGCGACGAACGTTGCCTTCCCTTATTTTGAAAGCTCATCCAAGCTTACGCAAGTTCTTCGGGCAATAGATATTTTGTGAATCGGCCGTTACTGCAACAGATGCACCCGATCGTCATTTGCCGTGGATCTTGCGAAACAGTCAATGCCCTAACAACTAAGCGACGTCAGTTCCAGACACTCTCTGCTATAATCTTATTCCATCGGGGCACTCTGCCGCATTATCAGGAAACCTGCACTGCTGGCAGATCTATTAAAAACGCTTAACAGAGATCTGCCCACGCTCATATAGCGCCATGTACCATCTCTTGTGTCAACATTCGCAAGAGTTCTACACAAAATACATGAAGTAAAGACCTGGTGCATGATGCAATATCAATAGCATTCTGTGCTATATCATTCCATAACACTTCGGCACCATATTTCGCGTGAGGTGTCCTCTAAAACTTTTTCATTTCCCGCAGAGGTTATTGTCACGTGGTGGTGACGTTGAATAACACAGTAGCAATGCTGTGAACGACACAACTAACTTTTATTGGGCGAACCTGTGCCCACAAAACAGGCTACACTTGCAGAACAACGATAGCGGCGAACACGCTCGGCGATCGTCGAAAATCTGATCAGCGGGTCAAGCGCGTCAGCTTTTATACAGCTATCATCGAATGTTCCAGAGTAAGCGTTGCGACCCGCAAGCCTTCTAAAATGTTCTACACCATTCGTGTCAAGCGATGAAATCAGATAACACAACGTTCGGCGACAACAGACAGCGGATAGAAGCATCGATAACTTTCCAGAAATTTCGGATACATGCAGGCGCGTCCCGCGCTGTGCGATTACATTTGTTCGGCGGCAAAACTTGTCGCCCGATAAAGACAAGTACACGTGTCAATACCCCCCTCTTAAAAAGCATCGACCCGATGCTGCAAACAAACGAAAGTAATAAGTAAGCACTCACAGCAAAGAAAAAAAGCAAAATAAGGAAAGTTCGTTAGCGTCCGTAAAATGGTATAAGACGCACCACATGGACCACTTCTGGCACCGCGGCCGAATAATACATTTTCCCATGGCACCTCCTCTTTCCAAACAAGATCGCCCTCAGAAAAGAGGGCGGACCGATGTCACTGCTGATTTTTTCCAAACAACCAAAGAAGTCTTCCCTAAGTATCACGTGATACACAGTGAAAAGCCAGAAAAACCATCTAGAAAGATATCTCCGTTCACAGTAGCAAGATGTCTGAAAGAAGCCATAGGCACTAGCTATAAAGTAACAAAGCTTGCTAGCGGTGACCTACTGCTAGAAATCCGAAGCAAAGCTCAAGTGTGCAAACTTCCTAATATCTTGTCGTTTGAAGACATCCCCATCTCAATTTCAACTCATAGATCGCTGAACACAGTGCGCGGGGTGATTTCTGAAATTGACTTTTTGGATCTCTCCGAAGAAGAAATGCTCAATGGGCTTTCCGAACAAAATGTGAGCAATGTTCAGAGAATTAAGATAAGAAAAGATAACAAAGAGTTACCTACCAAGCACATAATTTTGACTTTCACCTGCTGCACTCTTCCAGAGACAATTGAAGTTGGGTATACGAAAGTTGCAGTTCGCCCATACATACCGAATCCTCGACGTTGCTTTAACTGTCAGAGATTTGGCCACGGCTCCCAGAGTTGCCGTGGTCGCAAAACCTGCGCGAAATGCGCATCCAAAGACCATACTTCAGAAGTATGCGAAGCAGCACCTCGTTGTGCGAACTGTGAAGGAGAGCATGCTGCATACTCCAGATCTTGTCCCTCATGGAAGAGAGAAGAAGAAATCATTACATTGAAAACAATTGAGAACATTTCATTCAAAGAGGCCAGAAACCGCATCCTAGCCCAACACAAGTTTTCACTTAAACCGAACATGAACTTCGCCGATGTGGTGCGACAGGGCGATCCACCACATCGGCCTCCGGCACCTGCCCAGACCACACATAGTGAGGCTGGGACGGAGCCATCCTCGCCCCCAGTGGTAGCAGCTCACGCTGCTCCACTAGCCGCAAAGCAGGCTGTGCAGTCCCTCGAGTTGGCAAGCCTCAAGGCCTGTGCCCACGAGGAGAGGTCTGAAAAAAGTGCCGACGTGCAGTCTGCACGACCCTCCAGCGCCTCTGATGAGGTAATGGAGACGAGCCAAGGTGGTTCCGTGCCGTCAACGTCACAGGGACGGCGGAACTCCTTGGATACTGCGTATAAGGAAAACCCCCGAATCACGGGGCGAAAACCAATTAAACGTATCCCGACCCCACACACATAAATCAATATGGCGTTCCTAATACACTGGAATTGCAGAGGACTCCTAAATAAGTTTAGTGATATAAAAGAGATAATAAATTTTTTCTCTCCTGTAGCAATGTGCCTACAGGAAACGAACTTAGGTCCTCAGCATACAAGTGTACTAAAAGAATACAAAGTCTTTCGCCGTGACCGAGAGCAAGCAAACAGGCTCTCAGGAGGGGTAGCCATCATTGTACAAAGTGGCATTGCAGCTCGTGAAGACAAAAAATAAAAACTAAATTTGAAGCTGTGGCAGCCACTTTGCGCTCATACAAAACGATTACGGTGTGCTCTGTGTATTTAGAACCACACCTAAAAATAACCCTTCATGAGTTAGAGGACCTGTTCCAACAATTACCAGAACCCTATCTGGTTGTCGGGGATTTTAATGCGCATTCCAGTTTTTGGGGAAGCGAGAAAACAGAAGTAAGAGGACAAATTATAGAAGATTTTATTTTAAGCAATAATGTTTGTTTGTTGAATTCTGGCAAATCAACATACTGCTCCCCAAGCTCAGGAAAGATGAGCTGTATCGATTTATCTTTTAGTTCACCTTGTATTTTTAACGATTTTAAATGGGACGTCATAGATAACCTATATGGAAGCGATCATCTATCAGTCATAATCACTCTTCCATCCTCACCTGCAATCATTCCAAACAAACCACGACGATGGAAGCTCCAAGCAGCTGACTGGGCACTGTTTAGAGAAAAAGCCAATCTAGATGAAGTCTTTTCTGAAGACCTTAGTGTCGATGATCTCAATGAACAACTCACAACCTGTATTTTAGCCGCTGCCCGTTTAGCTATCCCCCAGACTTCAGGAGTGGTGAGACAAAATCACAAGGTGGGGTGGACTCGGGAATGCAAAGAAGCAAAGCGAAAACAAAACAAAGCCTGGGGTGTCCTTCGCCGATATCCCACTCAGGACAACCTCCTAATCTTTAAAAAGGCACGAGCTAAAGCACGATACGTCCACCGTAATGCCGAAAAGACGTCATGGCAAGCATACGTTTCATCAATAAATAGCACAGTCACATAAAAAAAAAGTGGGAGCAGGTACGTAAGCTCCATGGTAGCTGCTCCCCATTTACAATTCCTCTCCTGACAAGCCCTGGCATCCAAACAAGTATAGAGGAACGGGCCAACATATTAGGAGAACATTTCGCTGCAGTCTCTAGTTCTTCACACTACACTGAGTCATTTTTAAAATATAAGAATGTGGCTGAAAAGCAAAGGCTTCCGATTAGTGGCAGCACAAATGAGCCGTATAATAGTTTAATCACCCATCAAGAAATCACTAGAGTACTGTCTGCCGGCAAACAAACTGCACCAGGGCCCGATGAAATTCATTATGAAATGCTGGCACATCTTTCCGAATCCGCTATAAATGCACTTCTGAATTTTTTTAACAAGATACTGTTACAAGGGAAAATACCGGAGGCCTGGAAACAAGCTATTATTGTACGCTTTTTGAAAACCGGAAAGCCACCGACATCTCCCGGTAGTTATAGGCCAATCGCCCTTACCAGCTGTCTGGCGAAATCTTTCGAGAGCATTCTGAATATTAGATTGATGTTTATTCTAGACTCCCGTGAACTACTCGACATCCATCAGTGTGGTTTTAAAAAAACATGCTCTACAACTGATCACCTCATTCGACTTGAAAACACAATTCGAGAGGCATTCATCCATAGACAACACTGCCTTGCCGTCTTCTTTGATCTAGACAAGGCTTATGATGCTACCTGAAGGTATGGCATTCTCCGCGACCTAGTAGATCTGGGCATTCGCGGCAGGATGTTAAACTGCCTGCGGGACTTTTTGTCCAACCGTTCCTTCCATGTGCGCCTCGGTTCAACTCTCTCAAGGAAGTTCAGTTAGGAAAATGGGGTACCACAAGGGTGTATCTTAAGCACTACACTCTTTATTGTAAAAATGAATTCCCTAGCACAAATAATTCCGAAATCCATTATGTATTAAGTTTACGTTGATGATCTCCAGATAGCTTGCACATCATCAAGCGTATCAACATGCGAGAGGCAAGTACAGTTAACAATAAACAAACTAGCAACATGGGCAGATAAAAATGGGTTCCAGTTTTCTCCACAGAAAACAGTGGCCGTTATGTTCTCGCTGAAACGAGGTTTACAGGCTGATCCCACCCTACACCTTAATAAAACCGAACTCCCAGTAAAAACGAGCACAAATTTCTTGGCATTACATTTGACAAAAAGCTAACATTCCTGCCACACATAAACACGGGGAAAAACAAGGCCTCTAGAGCACTCAATATACTTAAAGTCCTTTCACGGAAACGCTGGGGCTCTGATAGGGCATGCCTTCTACAAATATACCGCTCCCTCATACGCTCCTCCTTAGACTATGGGTGTATAGTGTATGGCTCTGCTAGATCATCATATTTGAAACGATTGGACCCAGTACAGAATTTAGGTTTACGCTTGTCAACTGGTGCCTACAGAACGTCACCCATAACCAGTTTGCATGTAGAAACTAACGAACCCCCACTTGCCGACAGAAGAAGCATGCTGACATGCTCGTATGTTCTAAAAATCCGTGCCTTGCCAAACCATATATGTTACCCAATAGTTAGCAAATGCCCATCTAGAATATTATTCGCAAACAAACCCCAGGCTATCAGACCACTCCTTCTCCGTTTTGAAGAGAAATTACAAGAATTGCATGTAACGGACACACTGCCTGGTATTGCCCAGAAACCCGATCTAGTGCCACCATGGTATTGCTTGCCTTCTCTTTGTGACTTCTCATTAACACGTTTTCAGAAAAAACTAACGCCGCAGGAACATATATTACAAGAATATTTAGCACTAAAAGAAAAATATGTGGAATATACAGCATTTTACACCGATGGTTCCAAAGCTGCACACTACGTGGGATGTGCTGTGATACAGAATAGCTGGGAAGAAATAGTACGGCTGCCGCAATGTGCATCAATTCTCACTGCAGAGAGTCATGCAATTTCCATGGCTGTGGAAAGAATATTACATGAAAACATTGAAAACAGCATCATTTATACAGACTCACTAAGCATACTTACAGCACTGCTGCCTAGGAATGCAGTTCTGCCAATAATCGGTGACATCCTACACAACATAACAGAAGCCGCGAGGCGGGGACAAAACATCAAATTTTGTTGGGTGCCGAGCCACGTAGGAATCTGTGGAAATGAGAAAGCAGACGAGAGTGCAACGAAAGCTCGAAATAAGCAAATCAAAAACATAAGAATTCCTTACAGAGATTGCTTGAAATTAGTGTGCCATAAACTGAAACAAAAGTGGCAGTCCGCATGGAACAATCAAACGAACAATAAGCTACGCCTTGGAAAACCCATCATCGAAGAGTGGAAGTCATGTTCACACGAAGAACGCTTTATTGAAGTTGTCTTATGTCGACTCCGCATTGGACACACGCACCTCACCCATAATCACTTGCTGACAAAAAAAGACAAACCTGTTTGTGACAAATGCGGAGACGAACTCACAGTAACCCACATTTTACTCTCCTGCAGGCAACTTGAGACATTGAGAAAAAAATATTTTACGCCATTTTACAGCGAATGCATTCCTTTTCATCCTTCATTGATTTTAAGCGAAGGTGCACTGGTTGGCACAATTCATATATTTAGCTTTTTAAAAGAAACCGGTTTTCTTGAAAAATTGTAAAGCCTGACTTTGTTCTCTTTCACATCCAGTGACCCACCTCATCCGCCTTCTCATGTCTGAGAAGAACGCTGAGGTGTTTATTTAATTTGTTGGAATCCTCGGGGTCCTCTATCAGAAAAGGACCTTTTGAGGTTACCCAGCTTTTCCCTACATTATACCTTGCTGTTGGCGCATGATGGCCTTCGTTGCTTATGCGCCATTAAACTCAACATCAACATCAACATGGACCACTTCAGGTCGTGCGCGACGTCGCTGTGAATGCGAGATGCCGTCTGGCACGACTACATAGTCCAGTGCGCCAATACGTCGGATGACCTTGTAGGGTCCGAAATAGCGGCGCAATAGTTTCTCACTCAGTCCTCGTCGGCGTATCGGGGTCCATACCCAAACACGGTTGCCGGGCTGGTACTCGACGAAGCGTCGTCGGAGGTTGTAGTGTCGGCTGTCGGTCCTCTGCTGGTTCTTGATTCGCAGGCGGGCGAGCTGTCGGGCTTCTTCGGCGCGCTGGAGATAGGTAGCGACGTCAAGACTCTCTTCGTCCGTTACGTGCCGCAGCATGGCGTCGAGCGTCATCGTCGGGTTCCTGCCGTAAACCAACTTGAACGGCGTGATCTGTGTTGTTTCTTGCACCGCCGTGTTGTAAGCGAATGTTACGTACGGCAGGACAGCATCCCAGGTCTTGTGTTCGACGTCGACGTACATTGCCAGCATGTCGGCGAGGGTCTTATTCAGCCGCTCCGTAAGACCATTCGTCTGTGGGTGGTAAGCAGTTGTCCTCCTGTGCCTTGTCTGACTGTATTGCAGAATGGCCTGGGTTAGCTCCACTGTAAAGGCCGTTCCTCTGTCGGTGATGAGGACTTCTGGGGCGCCATGTCGCAGCAGGATGTTTTCGACAAAGAATTTCGGTACTTCGGCGGCGCTACCTTTCGGCAGTGCTTTAGTTTCAGCGAAGCGGGTGAGGTAGTCCGTCGCCACGACGATCCACTTATTTCCGGTTGTTGACGTCGGAAAGGGTCCCAACAAGTCCATCCCGATCTGCTGGAAAGGTCGGCAAGGAGGCTCGATTGGCTGTAGTAATCCGGCTGGTCTTGTCGGTGGTGTCTTGCGTCGCTGACAGTCTCGGCATGTTCTGACAGAACGGGCGACCTCGGCGGTCAGGCGCGGCCAATAATACCGTTCCTGTATCCTCGACAGCGTCCGAGAGAATCCAAGGTGCCCAGCGGTTGGATCGTCGTGTAGGGCGTGCAATACTTCTGGACGCAGTCCTGACGGGATAACAAGATGGTAGTTGGCGCGCACTGGTGAGAAGTTCTTTTTTACGAGTAGGTTGTTTTGAAGCGAGAACTAAGATAATCCTCGCTTAAATGCCCTAGGGACAACGTCGGTGTGCCCTTCCAAATACTCGATCAGGTTTTTCAACTCCGGGTCTGCTCGCTTCTGTTCAGCGAAGTCTTCTGCGCTTAAAATGCCGAGGAAGGCGTCATCATCTTCGTCATCTTGCGGCGGCGAGTCAATGGGGGCGCGTGATAGGCAATCGGCGTCAGAGTGTTTTCTTCCGGACTTATAGGTTACAGTGACATCATATTCTTGCAGTCTTAGGCTCCACCGCGCCAGCCGTCCTGAAGGATCCTTTAAATTTGCTAGCCAACACAAAACGTGATGGTCCCTGACGACTTTGAATGGCCTGCCATATAGGTACGGGCGAAATTTCGCTGTAGCCCAAACGATGGCGAGGCATTCCTTTTCGGTTGTAGAATAATTGCCTTCCGTTTTTGACAACGACCGGCTAGCGTAAGCTATCACGTGTTCATGACCATCTTTTCTCTGGGCTAGCACGGCACCGAGGCCTAGGCTACTGGCGTCAGTATGGATTTCTGTATCGGCGTACTCGTCGAAGTGCGCAAGTACGGGCGGCGACTGCATGCGTCGTTTGAGTTCTTGAAATGCGTCGGCCTGCGGCGTTTGCCACTTGAACTCGACGTCAGATTTAGTAAGCTGTCAGAGGCTCAGCTATACGTGAAAAGTCCTTGACAAATCACCGGTAGTAGGCACACATCCCAAGAAATCTACGCACTGCCTTCTTGTCGATGGGCTGCGGGAACTATGCAATAGCAGCTGTCTTCTGTGGGTCGGGGCGAACTCCAGACTTGCTGATGACCTGGCTTAGGAATAGGAGCTCATCGTAAGCGAAGCGGCACTTTTCTGGCTTCAGAGTGAGCCCTGATGACTTGATGGCCTCTAGTACTGTCGCAAGCCGCCTAAGGTGATTGTCGAAATTTTCGGCGAAGACGACAACGTCATCCAAGTAAACAAGACAGGTCTGCCATTTCAATCCTGCTAACACCGTGTCCATGACGCGCGGGAAAGTTGCAGGTGACCCCCGCAGGGGCGTCTGCGCCAGCAGGCGTTTGGTGCGTTGCGACACCACGGAGCCGAGTACACGAGGGTTGGCCCCTCCCGCGTGTAGCCGTGCGCGGCTTAGCCGTGTCTGGGGAAAAGGGGATCCTGGGGGTTGAGCCGATGCTGGGTGTTTGGACCTTTAAGGCCCCCCGGCGGAGGCAACACACCTCTTCGGCCTCGGCTTCGCATAGACGGCACCTCCAGGCTGACCCACCTGGGGGAAGTCGGCAGTCGCGTTTTCCTGTCTCTCTCTTCGCACGTCTTCGTCTTTCCTTCTCCCTTTTAATCTTTCCTGTCTTCTTTTTCTTCTGATAACTTCCAACATTCCTGGCGGCGAGGGTTAACCTGGTGTGCTATGACCTACCTTGGTTATAACATATGCGGTTATAGCGACCACGTACAGTTGGCATCAGGGCTTGTTTCACCACATACCTTGCCTTGTCCCCTTGCTGGGCTCGGTGGTGGGTGACTGGCGTCGTCGCTGAATACTCAACATATCTCATGGGAACTTCCAACCCTTTTTCAACCGATCGTCCCTCTAAAAGGGGGCGCACCGATGCTACATTTCAATTTTCTCTCCAAGCCACTCAGACTTTCCCGAAATTTCACGTTGTTCACAGTGAAAAACCTGACAAGACGGCAAGAACGATTTCTCCATTCGTTGTGACAAAGTATCTCACAGAGACCATTGGAGGCGGTTATAAAATCACCAAGCTGGCCAGTGGCGACTTATTACTCGAATTGAAAGACAAAACACAACATGACAAGCTAACGAACCTTGTAGAACTTGGAGACATCCCCGTTAGTGTAACAGCACACCGAACCATGAATTCGTCCAAAGGCGTAATTTCTGACATTGACCTAATGGACTTGACCGAAGAAGAACTCCTGGAAGGATGGAAGGATGAAAACGACACAAACGTACAAAGAATAAAGATCAGACGGGACAACAAAGAGCTGCCAACTAAGCACCTGATAGTTACCTTTGGCTCTAGCACATTACCAGAGACATTAGAAACTGGATATATCAAAATCAGAGTACGACCGTACATCCCCAACCCGCGACGTTGTTTTAAATGCCAGAGGTTTGGCCACGCTTCCCAGAGCTGCCGAGGGCGGCTAACATGTGCGAAATGCGGCATCAACGATCATTCTGCAGATGACTGTAAGGCTAAGCCCCGTTGTAGCAATTGTAATGGTGGCCACCCTGCATACTCTCGATCATGCGAAGTCTGGAAAAAAGAAAAAGAAATAATTGCGATAAAGGTCAAACAAAACATAACTTTCAGAGAAGCAAGACAACGCATCTCATCAACATTTACACAGACCGCATCTTTCGCCGAAGTGGTACGTTGGGGGCAGCACCACAACGGCACTTGGCGGACGCCAGCACCACGCATAGCGAGCGTGCGGCAACGCCACCCGCCCCCACGGTGGGAGCAGCGAAGGCTGCCCTACCTCTCCCGAATTTGACCACAGTGGAGGCCTCTGCTAGTGCTGGCACCAGTCAGTCCAGCTCCGAGGTCAAGAAAAACCCACCAACCACCAGAATGGTGGGCTCCAAGGCCTTGTCTTCCGAGACAAGGCTTTCACCGAAAACACACCACTCGCAAGAGCGGCTGTCCAGTGCCTCTTAAGAGGCCATGGACACAACACCGAGTCAGAAGGCGCAGTTGACGCCTATGGAGCGGCGCGATTTTGCCGATCGCTCCAAAAAAGACAAAACTCCAATTACAGGGCCCCAAAAGGGCAACATAAGCTAAACAAAGTTCACTCTCTTTGACACATCCACAACATTTCTTTTAATATGGATACACTGATTATTCAGTGGAATATCAGAGGCCCCCTTTGCAGCCTCCATGATATCCAAGAACTCCTTAATCAACTAACTCCTAAAGTGCTGTGTGTCCAAGAGACTCATTTGAAATCTAAACACAAACACTTCCTACGTCAGTATGTTATTTTTCGGAAGGATCGCGATGATGCCCTCGCATCATCCGGTGGCGTAGCAATCATATCTGACAAATCTATAGCCTGTCAACACTTACAGCTACAAACACCCCTTGAGGCAGTGGCCATTCGAGCTGTACTGTTAAATAAACTGATCACCATCTGCTCCCTATATATACCGCCGCATTTTCAGCTCCACAAACAAGAATTGCAAACACTAATAGATCAGTTGCCTGAACCATATCTTGTGCTTGGAGATTTAAATGCGCACAGCAACCTATGGGGCGACTCGCGCTGCGACGCGAGAGGTCGCTTGATTGAACAGTTCCTTTTTTCTTCAGGTGCATGTCTTTTGAAGGGGAAGGAGCCCACATATTATAACATGGCAAACAAAACATACTCCTCAATAGATCTTAGCATAGCATCTCCTACTCTTCTACCTTGCTTTAAATGGAAAGTTATTAAAAACCCATACGGGAGTGATCATTTTCCTGTAGTTCTAAGCACACCAATGGCTAATGAATGCCTTCCACAATTACCTCGCTGGAGAACTGACTCGGCTGACGGGGAAACGTTCAAAAAGCTTGCTTGTTTATCCTGGGACGACATGCGTGCTTTAAGCATAGACGCTGCGGTTGAATATTTTACGGTTTTTCTCCTTGACACCTCCTCCAAATGTATCCCTGTAACAAGTGGATTGTCCACAAAACGCCGTCTTCCGTGGTGGAACGATGAGTGTCGAAAAGCGCGAAAGAAGCAAAACAAGGCATGGGGTTTACTTCGGGATTCTCCGACAGCAGAAAATCTAGTCAATTTCAAACAGGTCAAATCCCAGGGTCGAAGAACGCGGCGACAAGCTAGAAGAGAGAGTTGGAGAAAGTATATATCAGGCATTAACTCTTACACTGACGAAAAAAAGGTTTGGAATAGAGTTAATATATTAAAGGGCCGACAGTCTTACTCTCTGCCTTTAGTGAATACTCAAGGCGACAGCATCAAAGATCAGGCGAACTTTCTTGGCGCACATTTCGAACAGATATCCAGCTCGTCGCACTACTCTGAAACATTCCAAAGGTACAAAAGGCAAATAGAAGGACAACCATTAAAACGGAAAAGCACAAAATACGAGGCATACAATAGACCCTTTTCCATGGCAGAGCTTCAGGCAGCCCTAAACAGCTGCAACCAATCTGCCCCCGGATCTGACCGCATCCTGTATGAAATGCTTAAACACCTGCCGCCTGAAACACAAAAAACCCTTCTTTGTCTCTACAATTCTATATGGTCGTCCGGCCGCATTCCCTCTGCTTGGAAAGAGGCCATCATAATTCCTATTTTGGAACAGCGTAAGGACCCTTCTTTGGCAAATAGTTATAGGCCTATAGCATTGACGAGCTGCTTATGCAAAGTTTTTGAAAAGATGGTCAACAGTCGCCTGGTACATTATCTAGAAATTAACAAGAAGTTAGATCCATATCAATGTGGCTTTAGAGAAGGCAGATCGACGACAGATCAGCTTGTACGCATAGAAATGTACATCAGGGAAGCGTTTGTCCACAAACAGCTTGTGTTATCAGTGTTTCTTGACATGGAGAAGGCGTATGATACTACGTGGCGCTTTGGTATCCTTCGGGATCTTTCTGCAATGGGCATTCGCGGCAACCTGCTGAGAATAATTGAAAGCTATCTCTCTGACAGGACATTTCGTGTTAGAGTTGGCAACGTACAGTCTCGACCACTTTTACAGGAGACAGGTGTCCCGCAGGGTGGAGTACTGAGTTGTACGTTATGTATTGTTAAAATGAACTCCCTCCACACCGTATTGCCTCTCACACTCTTCTACTCCGTCTATGTGGACGATGTACAGATAGGGTTCAGGTCATGCAATGCTAGCATTTGCGAGAGGCAGCTACAACTTGGCTTGAATAGACTCTCAAGGTGGGCGGACGAGACTGGTTTTAAATTAAACCCCCAAAAAAGCACATGTGTCTTATTTTCAAACAGGAGAGGTGTACTGCCACAACCAGACATTAACATTAATGGAGAAAGACTAACTGTTAGTCCTGAACACAAATTCTTGGGTATTATCCTGGACACAAAGCTTAACTTCATTCCCCACTTAAAATATCTTAAAGAAAAATGCCTGAAGACCATGAACCTCCTCAAGCTGCTCTCTCGAACAACTTGGGGCAGTGACAGGAAGTGTCTGCTTAGCCTGTATAAGAGTCTCGTACAATCACGCCTCGACTACGGAGCCGTGGTGTACCACTCCGCAACAGAGACGGCGCTAAAGATTCTTGACCCAGTCCACAACCTCGGTATACGACTGGCAACAGGCGCCTTTAGAACGAGCCCTGCTGAAAGTCTCTACGTTGAGTCCAACGAATGGTCCTTACATCTACGCAGAACATTCCTAAGTTTATCATACTACACTAAGGTAAAATCAGACACCGAACATCCATGTCATTCCATAGTTAGCGACCTGTCCGCTTCCAGACTTTACACTAACCGCCCACGTACTAGAACTCCTTTGAGCCTGCGCTTGGAAGCAATGGCAGAAGAAACAGACATCCATATCCCAGAAAATATCCTTATGCCTCCCACTCACCTGCCACCTCCTTGGGAATGGCAGACCATGCAATGCGATATCTCTTTTGTCGAAATAACAAAACATGCACCAGAGGCCCACTTACGGTCACACTTCTTCGAACTGCAAGCGAAGTACTGCTGTGCCGAGTTTTATACAGATGCTTCCATGTCATCTGCAGGTGTCGCGTATGCAGCTCTTGGACCATTTTTTTCCACCTCCGGTACTCTAAATCCCAACACAAGTATTTTTACGGCTGAAGCGTACGCAATACTTTCAGCTGTAAAGCGCATCAGACATAAAAACCTGAATAAGGCGATCATCTTCACAGATTCATTAAGCGTAGTAAGGGCTTTAATGAGTTTTCGAATACATAAAAACCCTATTTTTAATAATCTATACACAGAACTATGCTTAGGCTTAACATACAACCAAAACATAGTCATATGTTGGGTGCCTGGCCATAGGGGTATAAAATGTAATGTAGCTGCTGACGAAAGTGCAACGTCAGTTGTCTTTAATGAAACGGATGTGAATAAACCCATAGCAGCTACAGAACTTAAGCCATTCTTACGCCACAAACTGAGGAAGCACTGGCAGGACCAATGGGATAATGCACTAGAGAATAAGCTACACGTTATCAAACCAAAATTAGGGAACTGGATATCTGAAAGAACAGCAAGACATAAGGAAGTGCTTCTTTGTAGGTTAAGAATAGGACATACTTACGCCACTCACTCCTACCTTTTGACGAGAAGCGAACCTCCGACATGTACCAAATGTGGCAAGACGCTTACAGTTATCCATGTTTTTATACAATGCACAGAAATAGAGGCATAAAGAAAAAAGAACTTTCCCTCTGCTTATCTCCAACACATACCGTTACACCCAGCATTCTTTCTCAGCAATGAACCCCTTTTTACTTTTCAATCAGTATTAAACTTTCTAACTGAAACGGACACCTTACACCCCGCAGGGGCGTCTGCGTGAGCAGGCGTTTGGTGTGTTGCGACACCACGGACCCGAGCACATGAGGGTTGGACCGTCCCGCGTGTAGCCGTGCGCGCTTAGCCGTGTCTGGGGAAAGGGGGATCCTGGGGGTTGAGCCGATGCGAGGTGTTTGGACCTTTAAGGCCCCCCGGCGGAGGCAACACACCCCTTTGGCCTCTGCTTCACATAGACGGCACCCCCGGACTGATCCACCCGGGGGAAATCGGCGGTCGCCTTTTCCTGTCCTCCTCTCCAATCTTCGTCTTTCGTCTTTTTCATCTTTCCTGTCTTCTCATCACTTCTCCTCACTTCCTAGTTTCCCGGCGGCAAGGGTCAACCTTGTGTAGCTAGCCAGCCTTGGTTATGCTGTATTTGGTTATAGCAGCGATGTACGGCTGGCGTTGGCAGGGTTTCTCTAGCAGGAACTCCTGTCACGTCCCCCTGTTGGGCTCCATGGTGGGTGGTCGGCATCGCGGCCGAAAACCCTACTGTACTCATGGAAAACGCTTTTCCTAAACTCCCTTATCGCCCTCACAAACGAGGGCGCACCGAAGATCTCTTTCAGTTTTTCGGACGACAAGTCCAGAACTTTCCTAGATACCACGTCATGCACTCAGAAAACCCAGATAAACTAGTGCGTAACATCTCACCGTTCCTTGTTTCGAAGTCTTTAACTGAAGTTTTTGGAACAGGACATAAGGCGTCGAGAATGACAAGTGGTGATCTTCTCCTGGAGCTCCACGATAAGAAGCAGTACGAGAAACTGCCGAAACTTGTCTCATTTGGCGAGACCCAAATAACAGTAACTCCGCACCGTACCATGAACACCACCCGCGGCGTTGTCTCGGACGATGACATGCTAGAGCTCACTGAAGCTGAACTCTTGGAGGGCTTCAGTGAACAGAATGTAATAAATGTTAAGCGAATTAAGATCAGGCGAGACGGTAAAGAGATCAACACGAAACACCTGATACTCACTTTCGGTTCAAGTGTCCTCCCCGAGTCCATCGAGGCCGGTTATATCAAACTTCGTGTTAGGCCATACGTGCCAAATTCTCTCAGATGCTTTAAGTGCCAAAGGTTCGGCCACAGTTCACAGAACTGTCGAGGCCGGCTGACATGTGCCAAGTGTAGTGACACTGAACATTCCTCCGAAACATGCCTGAAGACTCCACATTGTGTCAACTGTGAGGGCGAGCACGCCGCATACTCGCGCGCCTGCCCGTCCTGGAAAAGAGAAAAAGAGATTGTCGCAATCAAAGTCAAAGAAAATATATCTTTCAAGGAGGCACGTAGGCGGGTGTCATACCTGTCTAAGAGCAGCTTTGCCGATGTGGCGCGTAAGGGGGCAGCGTCGCAACGGCCTCCGGCGGCTGTCCGACCCACAGGCAGTGAGTCGGCAGTTACTCCATCTGCTCCCGCGGCGGTTGCAGCTAGCGCTGCTCCGTCAACCGAGGAGAAGGGACCATCCACCCCAAAGGTGGGTGCAGCCGAGGCTGCCCCAACCTCCGAGGCCCCTTCCAGCGCTGGCAACGTCCAGCGCAGCCAAATCCCTCAGGGAACCCCATCGACCTCCGGGCTGGTGGGCGCAGGGGTCTTGCCCTCCAAGGCGGGACTCCCTCTGAAAACCTCTCGCTCGCAAGAGCGCTTGTCCGGCGCCTCACACGAGGCAATGGACACTACACCTGACCCCAAGGCGCACCAAACGCCTAAGGAGCGTCGAGAATCGCTCGAACGCTTCAGAAAGAACAAAACACCTATTACAGGGCCTCGAAAGGGCTCTGTAATATAAGGCATCCACTCCGTCTCCGTAAACACAGCACCGATTTACCTTAAAGATGGATACACAAATCATTCAATGGAACATCAGAGGACTCCTCAGAAACCTTGATGATTTGCAAGAACTCATCCACAAACACAATCCAAAAGTGCTGTGTTTACAGGAGACACACTTAAAATCTACACACACAAACTTTCTCCGAAAGCACGTTACGTTTCGCAAAGACCGCGAAGATGCTGTCGCAGCATCTGGCGGTGTAGCTATTATTGCTGACAAAAGTGTAGCGTGTCAGCATCTAAAGCTCCAAACGGCCCTTGAGGCCGTGGCCGTTCGAGCCGTACTTTTAAATAAACTCATTACAATCTGTTCTCTGTATATACCACCACATCATCACCTTCACAGACGCGACTTAGAGTCATTAATAGATGAGCTTCCGGACCCCTATTTTATTCTTGGTGATTTTAATGCACACAGTACTTTGTGGGGCGATTCACGCTGTGATGCGCGAGGTCGCGTCATTGAACAGGTGCTTTTTTCCTCTGGAACATGTCTCTTGAACACGAAGGAGCCCACATATTTTAACCTGTCCAACAAGTCATACTCTCCCATAGATCTTAGCATTTTATCGCCGACGCTTTTACCCTATTTTAAATGGAATGTGCTTAACAACCCGTATGGGAGTGACCACTTCCCAATAATCCTAACTGCGCCGAAACAAGATAAACTTCCCCCGCTGGTCCCTCGGTGGAAGATTGACTCAGCCGATTGGGAACGGTACCGAACTCTTACTTACATGACGTGGACTGAGATGTCTGGTATAACCATAGATGATGCTGTTGCATATTTTACAGCTTTTATACTGGATGCCGCCTGTAAATGCATTACACAAACAAGCGGCATGGGTTCCAAACGGCGTGTTCCCTGGTGGAACGATGCATGCAGGCAAGCACGGAAAAACCATAACAAAGCGTGGGCGATATTTCGCGATTCTCCATCTGCTGAAAACCTGGAAAACTTTAAACATGTCAAATCCCAGGCAAGGAGACCGCGCCGGCAAGCAAGACGAGAGAGTTGGACGAAGTTCATATCAAGCATCAACTCGTACACAGATGAGACAAAAGTATGGAATAGAGCGAAGAAAGTTAATGGGCAACAAACGTATTCCTTACCTCTAGTAAATAGCCACGGAGAAAGCCTTGAAGACCAAGCCAACTTTCTCGGTGCACATTTTGAATACATATCGAGCTCTTCACACTACTCCGAAACCTTCCTAAAATACAAAACACAAATAGAACAGCAAAAATTTGAAAGGAAATCTGCTAAATGTGCTGCGTACAACGATCCATTCTGTATAGCAGAACTGCAGGCAGCACTAAACTGTTGTAATACATCCGCCCCAGGTTCAGACCGCGTAATATATGAGATGTTAAAACAACTACCATCCGAAACACAGAAAACCCTCCTTTACCTATACAACGTTATTTGGTCTTCCGGCGAGATCCCCTCTGTTTGGAAGGAGGCCATTGTAATTCCAATCCTAAAACACGGAAAGGATCCTTCCTCGTTATCGAGTTACAGGCCTATAGCATTAACAAGTTGCCTCTGCAAAGTATTCGAAAAAATGATTAACGGTCGCCTACTGCACTTCCTAGAGTCAAACAAATTGCTGGACCCATACCAGTGCGGGTTTCGGGAGGGTCGATCCACTACTGACCATCTCATACGTATCGAGGCACGTATCCGTGAAGCTTTTGTCCATAAGCAGTTTTTCTTATCAGTATTCCTAGATATGGAGAAAGCCTATGATACAACGTGGCGGTTTGGTATTTTGAGAGACCTCTCACAGTTAGGTGTACACGGAAATATGTTCAATGTTATCGAAAGTTATCTGTCGAATCGGACATTCCGCGTTCGAGTGGGCACTGTTCTGTCACAGAAATTTGTACAGGAAACTGGAGTGCCGCAGGACGGGGTGCTCAGCTGCACACTCTTTATAGTAAAAATGAATTCTCTTCGTCTACACATACCACATAACATCTTCTATTCGACGTATGTTGACGATGTGCAGATAGGTTTTCAATCAAGTTCTCTTGCAATCTGTGAGCGACAGATCCAGCTTTGTCTTAACAGGGTCTCCAAATGGGCTGATGTGAACGGCTTCAGACTGAACCCACAAAAAAGCACCTGTGTCATTTTCTCTAGAAAAAGAGGCCTGCACCCTGATCCTGAAATTGTGTTGCATGGTGAGCGTCTGCCCGTAAACAGGGAACATAAATTCTTAGGCATAATTTTAGACGCGAAACTAACCTTTGTACAGCACATAAAATATCTTAAAGACAAGTGCATGAAAACAATGAATATCTTAAAGTTGCTCTCACGCACAACCTGGGGCAGTGATAGAAAGTGCCTCTTGTACTTGTACAAAAGCCTCATACGCACACGACTAGACTATGGAGCCATAGTTTACCAGTCGGCTACTCCAACTGCTCTAAAGATGCTTGACCCCGTCCACCACTTAGGAATTCGCCTGTCCACAGGCGCCTTTAGAACAAGCCCAGTGGAAAGCCTGTACGTTGAATCGGATGAGTGGTCACTGCATCTGCAGAGAACATATTCGTCTTTCATGTATTTTCTTAGAGTGAACGGAAACAGTCAGCATCCCGCGTATTACACCGTAAACGATTTGTCCAGTTGCCAACTTTTCCGCAACCGGCCCAGAGTGGCAAAGCCTTTCTCCATGCGTGTTAGAGACATGGCTGAAGAAACAAGGGTTCCACTCCTTGAATACCACCTTATGTCCCCTGCTAGACGGCCCCCGCCGTGGCAGTGGCAACCAATAGACTGTGATACATCTTTCGTAGCTGTCACAAAGCACGCGCCTGTCGCGCATATACGAATGTACTTCCTCGAATTACAGCACAAATACTCCTCTCCTGAATTCTTTACAGACGCATCGAAGTGTAATTTTGGCGTATCTTACGCAGCGGTCGGTCCATCCTTTTCAGATGCCGGTGCTCTGCACCCTAACACAAGTATTTTCACAGCAGAGGCCTACGCGATATTGGCTGCCGTTAAACACATTAATGAATTTAATATCCCAAAGGCAGTTATATACACAGACTCTTTGAGTGTTGTAAATGCTTTGAAAACTGTCCGGAAATATAAAAACCCTGTAATTCTATCTCTTTACTCAGCATTATGCACAACCTACCAGTCCAAACAGCATATCGTCGTATGCTGGGTGCCGGGGCACCGAGAGATAGAGGGAAACGTGTTGGCTGACGAGCTAGCCACATCCGTCAACGCGAACGCTTCCAACACTTCCACAACTGTCCCTGTAATGGACCTCAAGCCCTCAATAAGAAAAAAGCTAAGGGCTTTCTGGCAGTGCTTGTGGGACAAACAAACAGAAAATAAACTACATGTTATCAAGCCGTATCTTGGCAACTGGCCGCCGGTATCAAAGAACCGCCACACAGAAGTAACACTTTGCAGACTCAGGATAGGACACACATACAGCACACACGCATACCTCTTGTCCGGTGGCGATCCACCCATGTGTGATAAATGTGGTGAGCCACTTACCGTGATTCACATCCTGCTGCAATGCAGTGAATTAGACGCTAATAGGAAAAAGCATTTTCCATTACCACACCGTCAACAAATTCCCCTTCATCCTCTTATGATCATAGGTATGGAACCGCTCTTTAAATATCAATCCGCGTTCGCACTTTTAAAAGATGCACATAGTTTTCATGTCATATCACCAGGAAATACGTAGCACGGCCTCTTAACTGAGGTTTCTGCTGCGATAACTGCACTAAAACAAAGCACCTGCCTCCCAGCCTTTGGGCTCAAAGGCCTCCCGGAGGCTTAGGTGATATTTCCACATTCTTGCATTTTAGCTCCACGATCACTTATCACGCGTACTAGATCCATAGACAACTATATGTATCACTATCATAATTTTATATTATATATCATTTTACGCTTTTATGATACGGAATGATTTTAGGCCACTTTACAGCCATGTCACATCCCACCATCGTAACTCACCAATCAGCCTTTAACACATCATTATCAGTCATGGCGCTCTTTGGCCACACCTGGCCCTTGCGCCACTAAACAATACACATCCATCCATCCATCCGGACACCTTACAAGTGATTTGGCCAGGCTACTTGTAGCACGGCCTCCACCTGGAGGTCGTAGCTGCAACGAAATCAATATTTAGAGCACGTGTCTCCCAGCCCTTGCTTTCAAGGCCTTGCTGATGCACTAGTGCTACAGATTCTACATACTTTACTGATCATCCCTATCTCGTGGAAAATCTATTGTCATCAGAGAAACGATCAATCACTGTCATTTTTAATATGTCGATATTCTTATTTTATGAATTTAAGAGCGAATAAATTTTAGGTCCTTTTACATCTTCATTGCACCACATGCATATTTTGCACATTTTAGTGAATATTTTAGGCCACTATACAGCCGTGTTTTATTACTCCTCGCAATTAACACTCACATATCATTGAGAAGCACTGATCATCGACTTGGCGCTCTTTGGCCACATCTGGCCCTTGCACCAATAAACTCTACTAATCAATCAAAGTTGCAGGTGCCGAGTAGAGTCCGAATGGCATGACCTTGAACTCGTAGAGGCCGTCTGGCGTGATGAAGGCGGTCTTTTCGCGATCTCTCTCGTCGACTTCTATTTGCCAGTAGCCAGAATTGAGATCCATCGAGGAGAAGTATTTTGCGTTGCAAAGCCGATCTAATGCGTCGTCTATCCATGGTAGGGGGTATACATCCTTCTTTGTGATTTTGTTCAGTCGACGATAATCGACGCAGAAACGTAAGGTGCCGTCCTTTTTCTTCACCAAGACAACAGGGGATGCCCACGGGCTTTACGATGGCCGGATGATGTCGTCGCGCCGCGTTTCGTCGACTTCTTGTCTTATAGCTTCACGTTCTCGCGGCGAAACTCGGTAAGGGCTTTGGCGGAGTGGTCGAGCGCTCCCCTCGGTTATTATGCGATGCTTGGCAACTGGTGTTTGTCGAATCCTCGATGACGTCGCAAAGCAGCCTTTGTATCGTTGGAGCAGACTTCTGAGCTGCTGTCGCTTAATCACGGGAAGACTTGGATTAATGTCGTAGTCTGGTTCGGGAACCATGGTCGTCGGGGTAGATGCGGCGGAATCTGAGAGGACAAACGCATTACTGGTTTCCAGAATTTCTTCGATGTACGCGATCGTCGTGCCCTTGTTGATGTGCTTGAACTCCTGGCTGAAATTTGTCAGCAACACTTCAGTTTTCCCTCCATGCAGTCGAGCGATCCCTCTTGCGACGCAAATTTCATGGTCTAGCAGTAGACGTTGGTCACCCTCGATGACGCCTTCTACGTCGGCAGGCGTTTTGGTGCCTACGGAAATGACAATGCTGGAGCGAGGCGGGACGCTGACTGGACTTTCGAGCACACTTAAGGCACGGTGACTACTAGAGCTCTCCGGTGGTATCGCTCGATCTTCCTACAGCGTTATGGACTTCGACTTCAGGTCAATGATTGCGCCGTCTTGGTTCAGGAAGTCCATGCCTAGAATGACGTCTCGCGAACACTGTTGCAGGATAACGAAGGTGGCAGGGTAAGTCCGGTCATGAACGGTAATTCTTGCCGTGCAGATTCCAGTTGGCGTAATGAGGTGTCCTCCAGCGGTCCGAATATGGGGACCCTCCCATGCAGTCTTAACCTTCTTTAGCTGGGCGGCGATGTGTCCACTCATTACAGAGTAATCGGCCCCTGTGTCGACTAAGGCAGTGACTGCGTGGCCGTCTAGAAGTACGTCGAGGTCGGTGGTTCTTTGTCTGGCGTTGCAGTTGGGTCTTGGCGTCGGATCACGGCTGCGTCGCGTTGAACTGAAGCTGGAACGTTGCGTCGTCAAGTCGTCTTTCGTCGGTGTAGTCTTGGCTTCGCGACTTCTTCGGGACGGCGGCGTGTCGTCATTAGGTCGTCGAGATGGTTTCTTCGTCGTGTTCGTCGACGGCGGAGGATCTTCGTCAGTTCGACGAACAGTAACCGCACCTCCATCGGTTGCTGCTTTTAGTTTTCCGGATATGGGCTCGCAGAGCGGCCCCGGGCTGGGCCGGTGTATGGTCGGCGCTGCGGCGACAGGTAGCGGCCTGGTGACGGCGAACGGGACGGTCGTCGAGGGCTCCATTGAGTAGCGGCGAGGTAGTCAGCGATGTCACGTGGGCGCTCTCCAAGCTTTGGACGCGGCGCGTTGACGGCGAACCCTCTCAGTCCCATGTCGCGGTATGGGCATCGGCGATACACATGCCCGGCTTCTCCGCAGTGATAGCAGAGCGGCCGGTGGTCGGGGCTCGCCAAATGTCTGTCTTTCTCGGGTGGCTGCGCTGGGCGACGGGTGGGCATGATGGCGGCGGCGGTGGTGTCGGCGGAATTGCGGCGTTGCAGTGCCCTGGCGCGGTCGTGGAGGGGGACCTTGACGGCGGGCGACGGCGGCGTAGGTCATCGCTTCTGGCTGGGGCTGCGATGATTGTGGTTGTAACTCGGGAACTCCGAGCGATCGCTGAACTTCTTCTTTCACGATGTCGGCGATCGAAGCCACTTGGGGCTGCGACGAAGGCAGGACCTTGCGCAGTTACTCGCGCACAATGGCCCTGATGGTCTCCTGAAGGTCGCCGGAATCCAGTCCTTGGATGGCGTACTGAGGCGTGAGCCCCTGGCGGTTATATTGCCGGGTGCATCTCCAGAGTTTTCTCGATCGTCGATGCCTCTGCAGAAAACTCAGCTACGGTCTTCGGCGGGTGACGAATCAGTCCTGCGAAAAGTTCTTGCTTGACGCCCTGCATCAGGAAACGGACTTTTTTCTCCTCTGACATTTCCGAGTCGGCGTGCCGGAAATGACGGGCCATCTCCTCCGTGAAGATCGCGATCGTCTCGTTTGGCAGCTGCACTCTGGTTTCTAGTAGTGCTTGGGCTCGCTCTTTTCGTACGACGCTTGTAAACGTTTGTAAGAAGCCGCTTCGGAACAGGTCCCATGTCGTTAAAGTGGCTTCTCGATTCTCGAAACAGGTCCTGGCGGCGTCTTCCATTGCGAAATAGACATGCCGCAGCTTGTCGTCGCTGTCCGAACTGTTAAACGTAGCGACCCTCTCATACGTCTCGAGCCAGGTTTCCGGGTCCTCGAATGTTGATCCGCGGAACGTCGGAGGGTCCCTGGGCTGCTGCAGCACAATGGGGGACGCTGGGGCTGCCATTGGGGTTGCCTTGTCCACAATATTTTTGGTCTTCTCAGGTAGGAGTCCGTGCTCCGGGGGCAGTCCTTGCAGACGGCGGCTAGCACGCTGGTCTTGGGCGACGTTTGTTTTGTCGTCCGATTTCGGGCTTGGATCGCGGCTTACACGTGTTTGCATACGAGACCCCTCTTACACGTGTTTGTATTGCCCCCCCCCCCCACTTGAGTAATGCCTTCGGGCCTTCAAGGTGATAAGAAATGAAATGAAATCAGTTTCTATAATCTATGGTGAGTTTTACGGTACAAATATAAAATAAAGTATGATATTTCAACCCTACGTAACACACCACAGTTGGCCGACTTTGCTTCAACATATTGACACGTGTACTTGTATGTATCGGGCGACAAGTTTTGCCGCCAAACAAATGTTATCGCACAGCGCGGGACGCGCCTGCATATATCCGAAGTTTCTGGAAAGTTATCGATGCTTCTATCCGCTGTCTGTTGTCGCCGAACGCTGTGTTATCTGATTTCATCGCTTGACACGAATGGTGTAGAACATTTTGGAAGGCATGCGGGTCCCAACGTTTAATCTGCAACATTCGATGATTGCTGTATAAAAGCCGACGCGCTTGACCCGCTGATCAGATTTTCGACGATCGCCGAGCGTGTTCGCCGCTATCGTTGCGCTATAACGCGAAGCTATAAGAGAACAAGTCGACGAAATGCTGCGCGACGACATCATCCAGCCGTCGAAAAGCCCGTGGGCATCCCCTGTTGTCCTGGTGAAGAAAAAGGACGGAACCCTACGTTTCTGCGTCGATTATCGTCGTCTGAACAAGATCACGAAGAAGGACGTATACCCCCTTCCACGGATAGACGACGCATTGGATCGGCTCTGCAACGCTAAGTACTTCTCGTCGATGGATCTCAAGTCTGGCTACTGGCAAATAGAAGTCGACGAGAGAGATCGCGAAAAGACCGCCTTCATCACGCCAGGCGGCCTCTACGAGTTCAAGGTCATGCCATTCGGACTCTGCTCGGCACCTGCAACTTTCCAGCGCGTCATGGACACGGTGTTAGCAGGATTGAAGTGGCAGACCTGCCTTGTTTACTTGGATGACGTCGTCGTCTTCGCCGAAAATTTCGACGATCACCTTAGGCGCCTTACGACAGGTCTAGAGGCCATCAAGTCATCAGGGCTCACTCTGAAGCCAGAAAAATGCCGCTTCGCTTACGACGAGCTTCTGTTCCTAGGCCACGTGATCAGCAAATCACGAGTACGCCCCGACCCACAGAAGACAGCTGCCATCGCAAAGTTCCCGCAGCCCACCGACAAGAAGGCAGTGCGTAGATTCCTTGGCATGTGTGCCTACTACAGGCGCTTTGTCAAGGACTTTTCACGCATCGCAGAGCCGTTGACACGTCTAACTAAATGTGATGTTGAGTTCAAGTGGGAAACGCCGCAGGCCGACGCATTTGAAGAACTCAAACGACGCATGCAGTCGCCGCCTGTACTTGCGCACTTCGACGAGTACGCCGATACAGAAATCCATACTGACGCCAGTAGCCTAGGCATCGGTGCCGTTCTAGTCCAGAGGAAAAACGGAGTCGAACAGGTGATATCTTACGCTAGCCGGTCGCTGTCAAAAGCGGAAGGCAACTATTCTACGACCGAAAAGGAATGCCTCGCCATCGTTTGGGCTACAGCTAAATTTCGCCCTTATCTTTATGGCAGGCCATTCAAAGTCGTCAGTGACCATCACGCGTTGTGTGGGCTAGCGAGTATAAAGGATCCTTCAGGACGACTGGCGCGGTGGAGCCTCAGACTACAAGAATACGACATCACTGTAACCTGCAAGTCCGGACGAAAACACTCCGATGGCGATTGCCTATCGCGCGCCCCCATTGACCCGCCGCCGCAAGATGACGAAGATGACGACGCCTTCCTTGGCATGATAAGCGCGGAAGACTTCGCTGAACAGCAACGGGCAGACCCGGAGCTAAAACGCCTGGTGGAATATTTGGAAGGGCACACCGACGTTGTCCCCAGCGCATTTAAGCGCGGATTATCTTCCTTCACGCTTCAAAACAATCTCCTCATGAAGAACTTTTCACCAGTCCGCGCCAACTACCTTCTTGTTGTCCCGTCAGGACTTCGTCCAGAAGTATTGCACGCCCTACATGACGATCCGACCGCTGGACACCTCGGTTTTTCCGGGACACTATCGAGGATACAAGAAAAGTATTATTGGCCGCGCCTGACCGCCGACGTCGCCCGTTATGTAAGAACATGCCGAGACTGTCAGCGACGCAAGACACCGCCAAGAAGGCCAGCCGGATTACTACAGCCAATCGAGCCTCCTTGCCGACCATTCCAGCAGATCGGGATGGACTTGCTGGGACCCTTTCCGACGTCAACAACCGGAAATAAGTGGATCGTCGTGGCGACAGACTACCTTACCCGCTTCGCTGAAACTAAAGCACTGCGGAAAGGTAGCGCAGCCGAAGTGGCAAAATTCTTTGTCGAAAACATCCTGCTTCGACACGGCGCCCCGGAAGTCCTCATCACCGACAGAGGAACGGCCTTTACAGCAGAGCTCACCCAAGCCATTCTGAAATACAGTCAGACAAGGCACAGGAGGACCACGGCCTACCACCCGCAGACGAATGGTCTTACGGAGTGGCTGAATAAGACCCTCGCCGACATGCTAGCGATGTACGTCGACGTCGAACACAGGACCTGGGATGCCGTCCTGCCGTACGTAACATTCGCTTACAACACGGCGGTGCAAGAAACAACACAGATCACGCCATTTAAGCTGGTTTACGGCAGGAACCCGACGACGACGCTCGACGCCATGCTGCCCCACGTCACTGACGAAGAGTATGTTGACGTCGCTAGCTATCCCCAGCGCGCCGAAGAAGCCCGACAGCTCGCCCGCCTACGGATCAAGAACCAACAGAGGACCGACAGCGGACACTACAACCTCCGACGACGCTTTGTTGAGTACCAGCCCGGCGACCGTGTTTGAGTTTGGACACCGATACGCCGACGAGGACTCAGTGAGAAACTACTCCGACGCTATTTCGGACCCTACAAGGTCATCCGACATATTGGCGCTCTGGACTATGAGGTCGTGCCAGACGGCATTTCGCATTCACAGCGACGTCGCGCACGACCTGAAGTGGTCCACGTGGTGCGTCTTAAACCATTTTACGGACGCTAACGAACTTCCCTTATTTTGTTTTTTTTTTCCTTTGCTACGAGTGCTTACTTATTACTTTCGTTTGTTTGCAGCATCGGGTCGATCCTTTTTAAGAGGGGGGTATTGACACGTGTACTTGTCTTTATCGGGCGACAAGTATTGTCGCCTAACAAATGTTATCGCACAGCGCGGGACGCGCCTGCCTGTATCCGAAGTTTCTGGAAAGTTATCGATGCTTCTATCCGCTGTCTGTTGTCGCCGAACGTTGTGTTATCTGATTTCATTGCTTGACACGAATGGTGTAGAACATTTTAGAAGGCATGCGGGTCCCAACGTTTAATCTGGAACATTCGATGATTGCTATATAAAAGCCGACGCGCTTGACCCGCTGATCAGATTTTCGACGATCGCCGAGCGTGTTCGCCGCTATCGTTGCGCTATAAGTGTAGCCTGTTTTGTTAGTTAGTTTTGTCGTTCACAGTACTGCTACTGTGTTATTCAACGTCACGACCACGTGACAGTATCAATTTAATTTTGCTATGACAATAGTGCTGTCATTAAAATGTTGCAGTTCTGTGAGGCACTTTTCTTTTTGAAGTGATGATAATGTCCGAGCAACTGTGTGAAAGGAAAATGTACTTTTCTTGTGAACTAAACGTAACAGCGCAAACATATAAGATGAGCCACAAGATGAGATGGCTGAGCCAAGATAAGATGGCTGACGTTAGAAATACATTCTATGCACCTGCGCGATTATGTGGCCTAGGTATATAAATGCATCGACGATGAAGGGAAAAAAGAAGTTGTTAGTCAGCGCCAGTGTGTGTCGTGTCTTTCTTTTTGTGGCTCGTCTTATATGTTTGCGCTGTTACGTTTAGTTCAGAAGTATGTACCAACTAGGCCCAAATGAAGTGTTGCTGAAAGTACTTTTCTTGTACCTAAGGTAAGCTTTCTTTCTTTCAATTCCAAGTCTAAGTACCTTTTTCCAAGACGCTTCAAGTTTTGATACTCCTTTAGATGAAAACCTTAACATATACCGACTTTTTGGCACAAGCATCCTCCTTCCTCCTCGAGCATCGGCTTAACATTCACGCGTTAAAAAGCACGGCTCCCAGACATGTAGACAACACCAAAAGTTTAATGAAAATTTCGATTCTTGGCAATTGGAAAATAAATATGTGTTTCAAAATGCCCTTTCCTAAAAGCTAGGCACGACCGCTACGACAGCTAGGTTGTCCAAACGTGATCGTTATATGATCTTGCATTCTCCTACATCACGTTCCATTTTTTTTTCTTCTGTTTTCCGACTCGTGGGTGCTCTTGTTGGTTTTGTGGTGTAAGGAACGCACACCTTTGAGTGTATTTCGCAGCCAACAAGAAACAGTCTTCTGTTGACACAAAAGCTACAACATCATAACAGGAAAACACATGGTTTCTTAAATGCAGCTTCGAGAAACCGGTTCAAGAAAGTGAAATCACAACGGTGCAATTCTAGCAAATGCCGTCATCGCGAAAGCATCCAAAGAAAATTGGTGGCGCCTGGATTGTGAAGATTCGTGTCTGGTTCGGACGCACAATGTGAATCGTCAAGCAAATAGAAAGAAGTACAAGAGCGAAGGGGATGACTGCAGCGGCGACGCCACACGCACATATTGACGACGGAGACAAAGAAAAACCACTTGAACGCTGGATCGGTGCCACTTGTTAGAAAGCTTTCTCAGGAACGAGAGAGCGCTGCCGCAGTCACTGAGTGCAATAAAGCCCAGAATAAAAACAAAGCGGGAGACTTGTCTCTTCTGAAACAGAACTTTCGCAACGCACAAATTATTTCACTAAGGGGCGCCCGCCGGGCTTGCTCTTACTTTCGGTATTTATGTGTCACCATGCAGCATTCGTTCTTGCTGGATTTCTTTGTATGTGCGTGTTTTATGTTTACAGCTGCTGAGGTGCTTTTACTGTGGCAGGGAAGCCTGAGCTAGAAACTATGACCATGAATTGTGAGAGTAGAGTTTATTTTGAATATTAGTATTCCGTTTCGAGCGAATCATGGTTGGCGAGACTCGTTACATTAATTGCGCTGAAATGTCGCTGTGTGGTGTGTTTACAAGACAATTAGATGCGCTGCTTCTTTTGTTTTATATTCAAGTAATAAAAGTGTGGCAAGAATCATCTGAGGTTGTTGTCTGAGTTAGCTCTAGCTGTCTGCTGCGTAACCCCAGGCCATTTGTGCGTCATGAAACCATATGGTTACATCAACAGGCACGCCAAATGGCAATCTTGCCGCCAACCACATTGTGAAATGGCACTGCTACACAGTATATCTTGCCGTGACCTACACAAATGAGGTGTTCAATTCTGGACTGTTGGGCGAAAAATAAGCACTTAGTAATATCGCATACTCAGTGCTGAATTTGTCTGTTTAGGCACATATCCACTGACGCCATACCCAGTGCGAAAGATTCTCTACAGGGTCACAGAGCAGCCAGCAGCTAGTTCTCTAATTGCAGGTTCATGTTTTCTGCTCTGCCAGACCAGGGCCCCTACACATACTAAGCAGCCGAGTCTCCTCCCAATTAGGATTGATACGTTGAATCTCCTCCCAATTAGGATTGTGCGAGGTTGGCCGAGCTTAATTTGAAGTTGCCGAAGTATATAAATAAAGCTTACGCTTCATAGGTGCAATAAGCATTCTTATCTTCAAGCCTTTTCGTCGTCTGTTTATCTGTCTAACCGTTTTTCCGTCAATTTGGCTCACTTGGGAGTCCATGGTTAAGTAGGCACACCATTGAGCTGCTTTACTGAGGGAAACGAATTCTAAATCAACAGTGCGACCAATCTAATCACTAAACATGTGAAAGTAGGTGTGCGTCAATATTCGATGAACTTCCTTCACGCGTACTTACATCATTAGCTAAGATCCATTGGCATCTGCCGCGCTTCAATGGAGGCCTTTGATGCCAAATTTGTGCACCCTGTAAGTGGAACCGGCTTTGTGCCACTTATAAAAAAAATCCTTTAAGATTTCCTTGATGCAGGGTGGTGTGGAACACGCGGAATATATGTTTACAGCATTTAGGCATTTTGCCAGTTTGCAATTTTTTTTCACGCAACTTGCATTTCGCAATTCGACTTCAGTTGCTCTTTCCGACATTCCTTCTTCAGTAATTTTATGAATTAAACCTGTTTTAACAGACTCGGAGGGCATTATTGAGCTTCATATCGAAGGTAAGCAGTCTGCATTGTGCGCAATTGATAAAAATCGATTACACGTTTCTAGATTACTAAAACCTTTCCTGGTATTGTCGCATATTTCCTCGTAGTCCCTACGTAACGACAGCAAAGCTGGTAAGGTAATGCCAGTGCGCAAGTCCGGTGTTGTTCACAGTCCTAGTAACCAAATACCCATATTGATCTCCCCTATTCCATGCAAAACAGCTGGTGCACTTTATTTATTCATGTCTTGCTGGTTTTTTTAGAATTGTCTTTTTACAACCAAGCAACGTGGTTTACGTAAACACCTCTTTTGTGAAACTCGGCTCTGAGCATTTACTAGTGATTTACTTTCCCTCTGGGATTGCTCATCGCTTGTAGACTGCATATTTACTGATTTAGCTAAGCTAGAAGTTTTGGCACTTTCTGTCACCATGTACTGCTCATCAACGTTAACAAACTAAACCTAAATGTTATCGTAAATAAATGAATGGAGTGTTCCCTAATCAACCGGACACCGTGCAAAACAACTAATTCGCACGAGTCCTGCCGTTGGCGTCTAATGTATCTGTGGTAGGCTCTCCGCTATGACGTATACGAACGACCTTCCAAACTCGCTTAACTGACCCATGAGGCTATTTATGGGCGGTTGTATTATAAAAAGAGACAATTCTAACAGGACCGATGCATATCTACCCTGCAGTCTGACATTCATGACATTTCCAGCTGGTGCAATGCTTGGTTAATGAAGGTAAACATTAACAACTGCAGTGCCATGCGAATTACACGCACCAGTAGACCACGTCAAACCTAAATCTATTATTCTATTAGCAGCTCTCTCGAATTCTTCAGCACGTACAGGCTCGTCCACTCTTAGGGTGAACACGGCTCACCGTGGCCGCGCTCCGCGGGGCGCCAGTGCGTCAGGTGCGGCGGCGCATCGAAGCGAAGGGCGCAGGCGCACACGGACCTGGGGGAGGTGCTTCGCGTCGTCCGCTACAGCGCTGGAGCGCGCCCCTCATGCTTTGCAGGGAAGCAAGAGCGGCGCGCCAGCAACCGACGGCCCGAGACGCGCCGCGGGAAAGCGAATTTCACTCACTGTAGCCTATTGCGGTTGCCTTTGCCTGCAGCCGAGCGAACAGCGTGTTTATTCACCGTCACTACCTGAATGAAACTCATAATCTGAATCAAGGTTTTCAGCATATAAACGACTTAGCCTTTGCTCGGGAAAACATGAGGGTGTAAGAATAAAACGTTATTTTTTGCGCTGTATGTATTAGGCTGGTACAATTTTCTTTTTTCCTGCCGCAGCTATTGGTGCCGTATCGGGAGATCTCATCAGGCGCACTTTTCTTGATTGAGCTGATAATGAGATGAGCGTAGAGCTCAATTTCGTGAATCGCTTGATGTCGTATCAAATTTTATTAAAGGACTTCGGAAAATGGCCAGTACCCCTCATACATTTCACAGGAAATTAGGGAGCGATGGTTCAATCGCGCATATCTTTTCTTAATTTGTATTTAATTGATTTCCCCATTAAGCAGGGCAAAAAAAAAATACAGTACTTCGCCAGAAATGATCTCAGCTTCTCCGCGGCGCTCTGTTATTTCTATGTTATAGTCGCTCGCAAATTTTCGTGGATCACTTTACGCGATGTAGGACACTGCTCTCTCCGGCATAGGAACTGATTTCTGCGATTAGAGGGCAGTAATATTACTCCTCATATTCATCTTTCTGGATGCGACAAGAGCAATACATCTCATTTTCGTTGTCATCACTCGATATCAGTCTCTCGCCGAAGCAATGCAGGTCTGTTGTCGCACGGCTGATGCGGAAAGTCGCATTCTCAGTTAGCGGAATCTATGATGCTTTCTTTGATTACATTAATAAGCCGGTGTAAAACAGGTGACACTACGCTTTCTTTTCTGAGTCCCGAAGTGTTTCCTTTCTAGCGTATATTAAGTTGTATTCTCTGCGTAAGAAGTAACAAAGAGAATTCAAGTGAAGGAGGGTAGAAACGAGTGACATATACTTACAAAAACATTTCTGCGAAGTCACACACGGAAGAATACGTTGACGAAAAGACGTGGAGTAGTTGCATGTAGAAGGGAGAAATATTTTCGGCCTAAAAAGGAACGCATTTAAGTCTCCATCTCTATTGAAGAGGATGCTTGTGAGGGTGTCTTTCACCGCGTAAAAAAGTGCTGGGGTGGGAAAAAATGTACAAACCAAAGTTGAAATAAGGAGAAAAGCGATGGGGTTCTTGCGCGTCGTTGGTATGATTCCTGCACCCAGATCTTTGTTCCAGACATTGTCGCGTCTTTGCGGAGCAGCTTTCCTTCAATCCGTAGTGCTTTCAGTAGCGGGTAGCTTCAGCACGCGTGGCGATGATAGCTCGCATTCGGTTTGGCAGCGAGCTGTATAAGCTACGACAAATGCAAGCGTTCGACCTGAGCCGCTCCCACTCCTCTTCCACAGCTGTCCAAAGCGCGTCCGCTCATATGGCGCGGAGCTGTCGGCGTGCCATGGCAAGCTTTATTCTGCCCCAAACATTCTCTATAATGTTGATGTCGGGCGATTGTGGTGGCCAGTCGAGAACGGCCACCTCACGGTCGTCCAAGTAGGCACCGACCTTTCTCGCTTTATGAACTGGTGAGTTGTCGTGCTGGAGGAAAAAATCATTGTCCGGGAATGGTCCACCGACTAGGAATGGCAGCAGCACATCGTCCAGGATGGAGCAGTATGAGTCTGCATTGAAGCGGCCCTGGATTCGTACAAGAGGTCCGAGGCCTTCGTCTGGTACAATGCCCCAGCAGCTCACAGCAGAGCGGCCGCTGGCTGCGACCCGCTGGATGAACTCCGGCGTATACCTACAAAAAATGAAATTTTTTATTGTCTTCTTTGACCAAGCAGATGCCAAGTCTAGTCTATGAGGAACAGGCACAAAGAATATTTAACATCCTAGGGTTCTTTTTTAGGGCACTAACAGGCTCAACGCTTTTGAGCTCTTCATCAAATGTAATGCCACCGGTGCCTTTCCTTTGTCATCCCATTTGTTATTACGAAATAGATATGAAAGCAATAAAATAAGACCCCCATAGCATCACATCTCATTTCATTTTTCATCAAAAATTACAATATGGCGCTCGACTACTGATCCGAAGCTTGCGGGATCGAATCATTGCCGCGGTGGTCGCGTTAAAATAGAGATGAAATGTAAAGACGCCCTTCATCTGCACGATGTCAGAACACGTTAAAGATGCGGAGAATGTCTATGCTTTTCCAGAGGCCTATACTACGGCGTCCCTCATGGCCTATGTCGCATCAAGACGTAGGGTGGAATGCTTGGACAATGAGTCTTCGACTGCACATTGTGCTGAATAAAACCATCATGTGCTATGGCGCGCCTTGGCTGCGCAGCCTTGCCTCGCCCCCTCCCGCCGCGCGCCTCCAAACAAAAAATTCCTCGTAATACCAAATTAAACCGCAGTTGTCCATATGGCGTAACGCAGAGCCCATGTGTCGATCCGGCGCGTAATCCCTAACATTTACAAACTATTCTATTTTATGAGAATGATTATAAGACATTTTCCGACGGTGATGTCAAATGAACTGCAACCGAATAACAACTGTATTATCCTGCCAAACTCCAACCACCTATTCAAAACGGACAGAAACCACGTTTTCATGCTGCGTGGAATGACCCAAGTACTGTAAAACAAATGGCAGGGCCACCTATGTTACTCCATCTTATATATCTTCGCGCGCTGAGAAAAGCTTCAAAGCAGCGATTCCGCACTGTCAAACCATCCTTTGTTTTAATTCATGTATTCCTCTTACTACAAACGACTGGAACAACCTCCCTGCCTCCATCTCTACAATCACCGACGTAGGCAGGTTCAAGAAAGTTATCGCTGATTTTGTATGCGCCTCCTTTCTGTAATGCCTGGGTGCCTTGAGAATATTGAAAATAAATAAATAAATATTCAAATAATTGTTTGGCGATTCCGCTAACTGAGAATGCGACTTTCCGCATCAGCCGTGCGACAACAGACCTGCACTGCTTCGGCGAGAGACTGATATCGAGTGATGATAACGAAAATGAGATGTATTGCTCTTGTCGCATCCAGAAAGATGAATATGGGGAGTAATATTACTGCCCTCTAATCGCAAAAATCAGTTCCTATGCCGGAGAGAGCAGTGTCCTACATCGCGTAAAGTGATCCACGAAAATTTTCGATCGACTATAACATAGCATTAACAGAGCGCCGCGGAGAAGCTGAGATCACTTCTGGCGAAGTACTGTATTCTTTTTGCCCTGCTTAATGGGGAAATAAATTAAATACAAATTAAGAAAATATATGCGCGATTGAACCATCGCTCCCTAATTTCCTGTGAAATATATGAGGGGTACTGGCCATTTTCTGAAGTCCTTTAATAAAATTTGATAAGACATCAAGCGATTCACGAAACTGAGCTCTACGCTCATCACGTTATCAGCTCAATCAAGAAAAGCGCGCCTGATGAGATCTCCCGATACGGCACCAACAGCTGCTGCAGGAAAAAAGAAAATTGTTCCAGCCTAATACATACAGCGCAAAAAATAACGTCTCATTCTTTAACCCTCGTGTTTTCCCGAGTAAAGGCTAAGTCGTTTATATGCTGAAAACCTTGATTCAGTTAATGAGTTTCATTCAGGTAGTGACGGTGAATAAACACGCTGTTCGCTCGGCTGCAGGCAGAGGCAACCGCAATAGGCTACAGTGAGTGAAATTCGCTTTCCCGCGGCGCGTCTCGGGCCGTCGGTCGCTGGCGCGCCGCTCTTGCTTCCCTGCAAAGCATGAGGGGCGCTCTCCAGCGCTGTAGCGGACGACGCGAAGCACCTCCCCCAGGTACGTGCGCCTGCGCGCCTTCGCTTCGGTGCGCCGCCGCACCGGACGCACTGGCGCCACGCGGCCATAGAATTGCTGTATGTGCTACCGCAGGTAGCAGAGTTGCGCGTCTGTTTTATCACGCCGCTAGCGCCTCTATTGGCGGAACGTCATCACGTGGTAACCAAGCAAGCGTGCATTGCGGAGAAGCAGATGTTCGGGCCAATTTTTGTATTTCCCGACGCCGCCGCTGCAGCGAACTGGATTGACACAAGTTATCGCCAGTCAAATTCAAATCCAATCCGGCCGATCTTGCCGTTCGCTGTCCATGTGCGTGCTAGCTGCGTAGCAACAACGCAACGTGCGCAGCGCATCTCACGTTTGTTTCGTCGTCCTGCCTCGTCACACCTTACTGCAGTAATTGTTTTTCTTCCTTTGTAAAACTAGTCAAGGGTGTTCAGGTAAAGACACCTGAAGAAACAAATTTTCAGTCAACTGCCTATTGCGTCAAGTGTGTATGAGATGAAATTGGTTGACTAACAGCTACGTGCTTTTCGGGCTGTGCTAAAAAATTCACAGCTGGAATATTAAAAGCTACTGCAAGTCTGGATTGTTCTTTAAATAATGGAAGCACGTACAGTTATATAGAATATTTAGCTGGAATTACCAGTTGTCTGCATGTGATGCACCACACTGCTTTCACAGAAGTGTCGTAAAAAAGCCAGCTCACATTTTCATGATTATGCACTGTTTGGGTTGTTTCTGAAAATGAAAGAGGTTACTACTAAGCAAAGATAATTAATCTACTACAGCTTATGTGAACCAGGATGCAAGAGGAATGAATGTCGTCATTTAACATACGGTAAGGGCCTAACTGTGTTTTGAATTATTCCCTATAATGTAGCTATGTCAATCCTGTGAGAAAAACTTTCGCTACACTCCCACAGAAGGCTACTTTTGGAATCCCTGCAGTGAAAAGGCACATAATGTAATCACACTTGCAGGTGTAGCTGATATCCATTGCTTGTGGTAGATGGATATGTTCCTACACAAGATCTAATGGGGTACCAGAGTCGAAATAGCAATGGTTGGTCATTGATTCACCAGTAATATTTTAGACTCGCTACATGTTGAGAGCTATGGCACATAAACAAGTATGAGCCTCATTATATTTAGTACAGTTATTTTTGTAAAAGAGCACCACTTGATAAAGCTCGCTATATCAAAATATTTGCACGCGCATATACTAGTGTTTGCTTGTTTTCTCTGGAATTCGCATTGTGATTTCATTGCCAAAAAAAGAGGTAGTTGCGGTTCGGTGTGTTTTGTTACTGTTTACATGCTAAAAGAGCACTGCACTGCTCTTAGTAGCGTATTTATCTCTGTTGAAACAAAACCTGAGTGCGAAGCAGTATTCAAGCGAAGGAAAGTTATTAAAGTATCTGATTGTTTATCTCAATTACTAAAGTTTGTCCAGTTTTTAATACGCTATGTTATTTCGAACCTTATACTACGTTGTGAAGTAGCTTTTTCGCACGAAACTTTTTGTAGGATTTCCGGAATCTATAAAATAACATCACCATATTCCCTAAGTTTATTCGGTGTTATCTAATCGTTACCGTCGCGGTTCACGAATGCTGCATCTGATCGGCGTATATAGAATACGCAATCTATTCTAGATACGCCAGTGCCGATACGTTATTAGGGCGGAGAAAGTGCACAGGTGAATGCAACTCCAAAAAAAAACAAACTTATATACGTGCTGCATCTTACGCCATGCGCTAAAAAAGGGCAGCGCCTTTTTCCTCACAATCTAATCAAGTCAGCTGTTTCGATGCGCTTTGTTTGCGACTAGGCGGAAAAGCGGTGCACAAGCGATGCAAAAGCGCCCACGGTCGATCGACGATGCGCTAGGCATGTCGCCTGCAAAAACGGAGTGAGGCTTCGCCGCATAGACTTGGTTGCTTCTCAGGCAAGATGGCGGACCTACGCGCAACTCTGCTACCTACGGTAGCATATACAGTAACTCTACGCGGCCACGGTGAGCCGTGTTCACCCTAAGAGTGGACGAGCCTGTACATAAACGAGAAAGGGGCTGACAGATGGAATAGCACACTGTGGTATAAAGTTCGTAAACAGGGATAAAGTACATGTATCTCGGTAATTAATTACTGACAATCTGTCCGTGCAAGCACACACTGGTTACATTAGAAACAATGACAAAGTTGGTTTTTATTGTAGTAGCTTTCATCTTGCTCCCATCTCACTTAAAGTGTACTCTACCTGTGCCTTAAAATAAAGTACGCGTAATGTTCCTGGGGCTCGTGCCATAATACCCCTGTTACACTGACGACCTTAATCACTGTTAACCTAACCTGAATTGTCCCTAAACACGGGTAACGTATTTACACGACTGGGGAAACTGGCCTTGGGCCGCTTACTGCGGTTGACCGCCAACCGAGCTTGGCGCACTTCGCTTCGTGTAACCGACGTTTCGGAAACAAGCCAAATGGCGGACGATACCTCTCCCGAGTGCAGCGCTGGCACTTTGCAGATATCTGTTCAAAAGCCTCAATTTGGCCTGACGTGACAGCGGAACCGTATTTGCGAAGACGATCTGACCGAGCGCCACTCTTCCCGCTGGCCATGGGCAATACACTACGAAGCAAGTGCGTCTGAAGCCTGACAATACGAACATGCGTTATCGGTCAGTGAATATTGGGAGAGACGCCGTACAGGGGGACTTCATACCGGTCAGAGGAGGCAGCGTCTGCTTACCAGTTATGTTGAGATGTCAGCCGCTTAGGCCTGGATAACAAAAAAAAAATTTAAACAAGAAAGGATGCACCGGCAGGAAAAGCCTCTAGCGAACAGAAACGCGTGAACACCGAGAGAACGCATCCCTGCCTTGCGTACGGTTGTGTCCTCGCCGCTTGTTGGATAAAGCCGTTTCTATATATAAGGCAGAATTTATCGCACTGCCCTGAGAGAACTAGGGACGCCACTAAGGTGTAATTTTGGGTAAATTGGGGAGAGAAATGTCCAAAGTTTCTAGCTTAGTAGAATGTATGTGGATCAACGACAGCTTTTGTAAAAGAAATCCTTAACAAGAGCTGAAACAAGTTATATGCATGCAAGTTTACAAACCGGCTACTTATACGAGGGCAAAGTTTTAAAGTAGGCATGTGGTTTATACACAGGCAAGTTGAGTTCTTGTTAAAAAATGCTCGAAAGAAACAGCTTCGTTGGAAATGGAGATATGTTCCTGCAACGCAACATCAAAACTTTGTGCTTTCTGTACTTCCCATGTTCGACGGCCGTCGTATGCTTCAGTGGCGCCGGCTCTTCCGCTTCGCTAGGTTGTGGTGACGCTGAAGTTTGCTGACTGCTACTGCACTGTGCCTCTGAGTGTTCTAGTGTGTCTTTCTCATTTTGTGTAGAATGTTTCATGTTAGACTCCCTTGAACAAAGATGACGCTAAGCACGACCGCGGTGTATGTCGTACTAGTAGTTGCTGAATTTGTGTAAGCTCTGTGAAACTGAAGTGACAAGCCCTTTTCAAGCCATTTCTTCAAAATGAACGGAAAACTTCGACGACGCTGTGCAATTTCTGGCTGAAAATGTGGCGACAGCCTCCCACTGCGCCTGTTACCGCAAGATGGTGCAGCTTGGGTAAAAGTTGCATGTCTGCATAGCTTTGCGCAGTGGGTGCTCGGTGCACGGCGTATTGTCAGCCGCGAAGCCACGGTGTCAAAGTGGAATTAATCGTCTCTTAAAAACACCTGAATGCTAATGCCGAGGAACACTAGGCGTCAGCCAAGGGGAAATCCTTTGAACTTTAAATGACTTCGAAGACGTCACTGTCCCCGCAGGGGCGTCTGCGTCAGCAGGCGTTTGGTGTGTTGCGACACCACGTTCCCGAGCACATTGGGGTTGGACCCTCCCGCGTGTAGCCGTGCGTGGCTTAGCCGTGTCCGGGGAAAGGGGGATCCTGGGGGTTGAGCCGATGCCGGGTGTTCGGACCTTTAAGGCCCCCCGGCGGAGGCAACACACCTCTTTGGCCTCTGCTTCACGTAGACGGCACCCCCGGACTGACCCACCCGGGGGAAATCGGCAGTCGCCTTTTCCTGTCTCTCTCTTCCTACAACCTTCGTCTTTCCCTTACTTTCCACCTTTCCTGTCTCCTTCTCTCTTCTATTTACTTCCTTCTTCTTGGCGGCAAGGGTTAACCCTGTGTGGCTATCCAACCTTGGGTACACCATATTTGGTTATAGTGGCGGCGTACGACTGGCGTCGTGCAGACTTGCATGCAAGCTCTGCCGCGTCCCCTCGTTGGGCTCCGTGGTGGGCGGTCGGCGCTGTTGCCGAATTTTTATATATTTTCATGGAAACTTCTTTCCTCAAACTTCCCGATCGCCCTCAGAAGCGAGGGCGCACCTAAGATGTATTTCAGTTTTTTGGACACCAAATCCAGAATTTTCCCCGGTTCCATGTTATTCACTCCGAAAAGCCAAACAAAGCAGTGCGAAACATTTCACCATTCCTTGTGTCAAAGTCCTTGACTGATGTTTTTGGTCCAGGTTAGAAGGTGTCCAGGATGGGAAGCGGTGAGCTCGTCTTGGAGCTCCGCGATTTGAAACAATATCAAAAACTAGCGAAACTAGTGTCATTTGTGGAGACCCACATAACAGTAACCCCGCAACGTACAATGAACACCACCCGCGGTGTTGTGTCGGATGACGATCTGCTTGAACTGACTGAAGCGGAACTCCTGGAGGGCTTCAGTGAGTAAAATGTTATCAATGTCAGAAGAATTAAGATAAGGCGAGATGGCAAAGAGATCCAGACCAAGCACCTAATAATCACATTTGGTTCAAGTGTCCTGCCCGAGTCAATCGAGGCCGGGTACATCAAGCTCCGTGTTAGGCCGTACGTGCCCAACCCACTCCGTTGTTTCAAATGCCAGCGCTTTGGCCACAGCTCGCAGAGCTGCCGAGGCCGCCAAACTTGTGCCAAATGTAGTAATCAAGAACACACCTCTGAAGCATGTGAGAACGCTCTCCACTGTGTAAATTGTGATGGGGATCACGCCGCGTACTCGCGATCGTGCCCCTCTTGGAAAAAAGAAAAGCAAATTGTAACAGTTAAAGTTAAGGAAAATATAAAGTTCAAAGAGGCACGCAGGCGGGTAGCATACCTGCCAAAGAAAAGCTCTGCCGAAGAGGCGCGTCAGGGGGCAGCGTCACAATGGCCTCCGGCGACTGTCCGACCCACACGCAGTGAGTCGGCAGTTATGCCATCTGCCCCCACGGTGGTTGCAGCTAGCGCTGCTCCGCCAACCGAGGAAAAGGGGCCATCGACCCCGAAGGTGGGCGCAGCCGAGGCTGCTTCAACCTCCCAGGTCCCTTCGAGTGCTGGCAATGGCCGGCGCAGCCAAATCCCCCAGGGAACCCCATCGACCTCCGGGCTGGTGGGCGCAGGGGTCTTGCCCTCCAAGGCGGGACCTTCCCTGGTAACATCTCGCTCACAAGAGCACGTGTCCGGCGCCTCACAAGAGGCCATGGACACCACACCTATCCCCAAGGCGCCCCAGGCGCCTAAGGAGCGGTGAGGTTCCCTCGAACGCTTAAAAAAGAGCAAAACCCCGGTTACAGGGCCTCGAAAGGGCTCTGTAATCTAAGACATCCCTTCCGTTTCCGTAAACACAGCACCAATTAAATTTAAAATATGGATACACAAATCATTCAATGGAATGTCAGAGGTCTACTTAGGAATCTTGATGATGTTCAAGAACTTATCCATAAGCACAACCCAAAAGTGCTGTGTTTACAGGAAACACACTTAAAATCCAAACACACAAACTTTCTCCGTACGTATGTTACGTTTCGCAAAGATCGCGATGATGCCATCACATCATCGGGTGGTGTGGCGATTCTCACTCATAAAAGTATAGCATGTCAATCTTTACAGCTACGTATGCCCCTTGAGGCAGTGGCGGTGCGGGCTGTTCTGCCAAACAAACTCACCACTATTTGCTCGCTTTATATACCCCCACATTACAAATTAACTAAACATGAATTTCAGTCCTTTACAGATGAATTGCCAGAACCTTATCTGGTTCTTGGCGACTTCAATGCACACAACTACTTGTGGGGCGACCCTCGTATAGATGCGCGAGGACGTCTTGTTGAACACTTCCTTTTCTCTTCTGGTGCTTGTCTACTGAATAAGAAGGAAGCGACATACTATTCTCTTGCAAACAGAGCATTTTCTTCAATAGATCTTAGCCTAGTCTCCCCGTCACTACTGTCTGAACTCGAATGGCAAGTTAACAACAATCCTTACGGAAGCGACCACTTCCCAATACTGCTTAGAACACCCGAAGAAAAGGAATATCCACCACAGGCTCCTAGGTGGAAAATTGACACTGCCGACTGGGAAAAATTTCGAACTCTATCTTGTATTTCGTGGGATGACATGTCCTCGCTAGAAATTGACGCTGCTGTCGAATATTTTACAGCCTTCATAATAGATGCCGCATCTAAATGTATATCACAAGTAAATGGTCTGTCCTGCAAACGGCGTGTCCCGTGGTGGAACGATGATTGTAGGATCGCACGTAAAAATCACAACAACGCGTGGGGGTTGCTACGCGCCTTCCCCACTGCGGAGAATCTTATTAACTTTAAAAAAGTAAAATCACAAGGCAGGCGAACCCGCCAGCAGGCCAGAAAAGAAAGCTGGCAAAAGTTTTTATCGGGCATCAACTCTTATACAGAGGAATCGAAAGTCTGGAACAGGGTTAACAGGATAAGAGGACGACAAACTTATTCACTCCCCCTGGTAAACCCACAAGGCGATACCCTGTTTGAACAAGCAGACTCACTTGGGGAGCACTTTGAAAGTGTATCAAGCTCCAACCATTATTCGCAATCATTCCTGAAATATAAAGAAATAGAAGAATGCAAGCCACTCATTAATAAATGCCGACAGAATGAACCCTATAATTGCCCATTTAGTGCTGCCGAGTTGAAAGCGGCCTTGAGCGCATGCAAGAGTTCCGCACCAGGATGTGATAGAATCTTATATGGAATGCTCAAAAGCTTACACAATGACACGCAACTTAGACTAATTACACTTTTCAACACCATCTGGGATGCAGGGTACCTTCCAACCGCGTGGAAGGAAGCCATTGTAGTCCCTGTTTTGAAACAAGGCAAAGACCCTTCCTCGGTGGCAAGTTACCGCCCGATAGCCCTCACAAGCTGCATTTGTAAGGTGCTCGAAAAAATGATAAATCGGCGACTCATTCATTTCCTTGAACAGAGCAAAATTCTTGATCCTTATCAGTGCGGCTTCCGAGAAGGACGCTCCACAACTGACCACCTTGTACGTGTAGAAGCAAATATCCGGGACGCATTTGTACACAAACAATTCTTCTTATCGATATTCCTCGATATGGAGAAGGCGTACGATACGACGTGGCGTTACGGAATCTTAAGAGACTTGTCAGAAATGGGCATCCACGGTAATATGTTTAATATAATAAAAAGCTATCTGTCAAATCGTACCTTCCGGGTAAAAGTCGGCTATGCACTCTCACGTCCTTTTACACAAGAAACGGGTGTACCCCAAGGAGGCGTGCTCAGCTGCACGCTATTTATCGTGAAGATGAACACGCTTCGTGCTTCACTACCACCCGCCATCTTTTACTCTGTCTACGTGGACGACATTCAAATAACTTTCAAATCTTGTAACCTCGCAGTCTGCGAGAGACAGGTACAGCATGGCCTGAACAAAGTGTCAATGTGGTCAGACAGGAATAGATTTAAGATCAATCCTAACAAAAGCTCTTGTGTTCTTTTTACAAGAAAGAGAGGACTTATTCCAGATCCTTGCATAGAACTGCGTGGACAATAGATACCTGTAAACAAAGAACCCAAATTTCTAGGTGTCATACTTGACTACAGACTCACTTTCGCCCCCCACATTAAACATCTTAAAGAAAAATGTCTAAAAACAATGAACATAATCAAACTTCTATCCCAGACTACATGGGGTAGTGACAGGCAGTGTTTAATGAATATCTATAAGAGCCTCATTCGATCACGACTAGACTATGGTGCCGTGATCTATCATTCTGCAGCCCCGAGCGCGCTAAAGATGCTAGGTCCGGTCCACCATCTAGGAATCCGACTGGCCACAGGCGCTTTCAGAACGAGTCCCATACAAAGTTTATATGTAGAATCACATGAGTGGTCACTTCATCTGCAGAGAACATACATTAGCCAAACATATTTTCTGAAAGTCCACTCAAATCCACAGCATCCCTGTTTTAATATCATTCATGACATGACATATGCTACACTCTTTCGCAATCGTCCCTCCGTAAGACAGCCTTTCTCGCTGCGTGTGAGGGAGCTTAGTGATCAAATGCATGTCCCACTCCTCGAGCTCCCCCTAATGCATCCAGCCAAGCTGCTACCTCCTTGGGAGTGGCAGCTCATACAATGCGATATATCTTTCATGCAAGTCACAAAACACGCTTCAGACATTCAAATCGAAATGCATTTCCGTGAACTCCAGCACAAACACTCCTGCACGGAGTTCTACACAGACGCATCAAAGTCACACGACGGGGTGTCCTATGCAGCCGTCGGTCCATCCTTCTCGGAATCCGACGTACTGCATCCGGAAACTAGTATCCTTACGGCTGAGGCCTACGCAGTATTGTCGACCGTGAAGCATATTAGCAAATCAAAACTCAAAAAATCAGTCATATATACGGACTCCCTAAGTGTTGTGAAGGCTTTGATATCGTTCTGTAAGCACAAAAATCCTGTTATAATCGAACTCTATTCCGTCTTATGTAAAGCATATGTATCTAACCAGCATGTGATTATATGCTGGGTGCCAGGTCATAGGGCCATCGTAGGTAATGTTCTGGCGGACCAGATGTCCACGTCAGTTGCATAGCATTCTGCTTATCCCACCGCTGCAGTTCCTGTCACAGATCTGAAGCCCTTCTTACGGAGGAAACTACGCAACCACTGGCAACGCCTATGGAACACGGAAACAAATAATAATCTCCACGTGATAAAGGCACAGTAAGGATTCTCGCCTTCCGTAACAAAATCACGCCGAACAGATGTCCTATTCTGTCGTCTCAGAATAGGACATACATTTGGCACGCACAACTATTTACTCACTGGAAATGATCCTCCAACCTGCGGTAGATGCGGGGAGAGGCTGACCGTCCTCCACGTCCTCCTGGAGTGTTGGGAAGCCGAATATGAAAGAAAGAAATATTTTCCCTTAGCATACCGACAGCACATCCCCCTTCATCCTGTTATGTTGCTCGGCCCAGAACCTTTATTTGACACCAACGCAGTGCTAAGTTTTCTGAAATATGTTGTTTTGCATGTTTTTAGCCCCACATGTTCGTAGCGGGTCCTCTCTTCAGAGGATGGCGCTGCGTTAGCTTTTTCGTATCGCACATGCCTCTGGGCCCTTGTGTCTCAAGGGCTCTGGCGAGGCAGCAGTGCTCCAAGTAATTTTAACAACCTATATTTTTCTACTTTGCATCATTCTTATACGATTGATTTTAATGTTCGTAGTATTCGCCATCTGTCATCGCCATAATTTTATAACACGCTAATTTTACGCACTTTACAGCGAATATTTTTAGGCCACTTTACAGCCAAGTCACATCTTCATAATACACCGTCAACATTACCACTTGTCATATCGCTCTTTTGCCAAACCTGGCCCTTGCGCCACAAAAAACCACACATCATCATCAAGACGTCACTGTGACCGATACAGGGACACAACTCGACGTTGCGGCCAGATGAAACTCCGTCGTAACTCAACCGCAATTAGTTGAGGGACGTTCCCTTTGTGCTTATCCAGAGTTCGACATGCCGTAAGTGCGAATCCAGCAATGGTAGCGCTTGCGTGAGCGTCGAAACCCAAAATAGACGATTTCTGGCCTGCGAACGTGACCAACGGTGGTGGTAATCCCAATGTTGGAAGTTCGTGTATGTCGCTTAAATGGTCCTTGCACTTTTGCTTTACTCCTGCCCACTGCGGCCATCTCTCAGCATTAAAAAATGCGGCAGACTTCTTAAGGCGGCGCACATGACTGCCTAGTTCAAACAAAAAACGTGGTGTTCATTGCTTAGCAGCTACACCCACTCGCCTACCGCCGGTGGTGTTCCCGCGGCCCGATATTTTTTTGTGTTTGTTTTCACAGCTGAGGTGGAAATATCTTTCTTATATTTAGGGCGCATAACCTTTCGCTAATAACACAATAATCTGCGCTGTTTGAATCAGACCGGCCAAACTTAGAAGCTGAAAACTACTAAGGTCGAAGCTAAAGAAATACAAATATTTTGTAAAAATACCGAAAGTTGTTTTAGTACTGAAAATATGGAATGTTTTATTTATTTACGAAATTCTGACATCGTGCTTCGTAGAAACGCTGTGAAGAGGAATTCTGCTATATATAGTTGCGGCGAGAATTATCTCCACCGCATAGAAACGAAAATGTTCGCATGTTTATTCATGAGGCATTTACGTAACAGAGAGTGATATTTTGGTTCCCATTCTAACAAGTGCAAGCGTACGTAGGTCGGACAAATCAGGGTAAGACATCGGTCGGGGGCTGTTACGCTTTTATAAAAGCTCGTTTAACCTAAACTGTAGAAAATTTGAAAACTGTAAAATTATTATTGCCATCATGACAGTCTCAAGGAGCACTAAAATGGCAAATCTTGCGATAAAGTCGTAAAGTTGTCGGGTATGTTGAATCTGAACACAACAGCAAGTACCACAGCTGCTGAGGCCACTGACAAGTAGGCCTGGTTTTCTGTCTTTCTTGTTTATTATTTCGATTTTTTGCTTTTTTTGCAAGCAGCTATTATTTCACTTTTTGATGGGAGGCGGAGAGAGGGGAGTTCGTTTCACAGTTCTCAGCACAATTTTTTATAACCTAATGTGTTTGCTGCGCGGAAGTTTAATGCGGTAATGTGCTGTAGTGTAAATCTTCGGTGGTAATGAAAAAACATTTTCATCTGCTCCGCCATGTAGGACGAGTCTCTTGAAGAAGGATATTGCTTAGTTCCGATTATTGGTTAAATGTCTGACGATGCTGTGTTGAGAAAATGCCGAAAAACGTATAGAAAATATACTCAATTTTTACGAGTAGTGCAACTGATCAGAATATATTTCGAAGAGAGTGATACCGCGAAGCAGCAGCCTACTACACTTGTGACCAACGCCCACAAATGATAAATGTATTGCGAGCTATAACTTATATTCAGTGGAGCGTGGCACACGAATGCAATATTGGGAGGACCTCAGCCGTATATTTCGTTGTAGCACAATGCTTACTCATAAGAAAGACAGCAGTGTAGGTGAAATCTCTCCTTCCTCTCTTTCTTTCTTCTTTAGAAATAAGAATATATGAGCGTCCGACCAACACGCAACCGACCGGCGACTGGTTGTTTCTAAAACGACACAACGTATATGTGCTTCTCTTATCAGATCACTGTTCATGCAAACTAGGCAGAAAATTTTTTCTTTCTTTCAGGAAGTCGATATCTCGTTGCTTACGCGCCGTTCGACAACGCTACATTATGTAAACGTAGTTTTAAATAATGGAGGCGACATGTTTACTGCGGAGCTTAGCTCAAAACGAAAGGGCAGCAGCCCTGTTATTACAGCACAGGCTGTGTTACTTCTTTCTCATTTCTTGCATACAGATATAAATGCACACTATCGTGCACATATCTACTTATGTACTGGGGCGCGTCATGAAAGAAACGGCGCCCTGTTCTTACCCTTTATGTGGGTCTGCGTCTGTGTGCGTGTGCTCTCACTGTGCCAACGTGACAAACGAACGGCGGGCCCCTGGACGAGCCTGCTCGGTCGACGGGGTCTTTCCCAACAGTGCACCATGCAACCGCGAGGCACTGCGGGATTGCCTGACGAAGTTGCAGTCAAACTGCAGTGAAGCGATCGCCCTACTTCTGGCTGCAAAATGTATTTGAAATTGTGCCCTTTGTTGTCAAATGCATTTCACCAATAAGATAAAAAGTGCTCTAGGGCACCCCAAAAAAGATTTCTTCTCATCATCGCGGGTTGATAGCTGGCATGAACACAAGGCTACAGTATGCGCACAGTTTCTTCTGACGTAATAGTTTTGCGTGAACCCGCAAAGTGGCGAGAAGTAATTAATGAAGGCATAATCTGACATCGACCGGTTCGTAGCTATCACTAACAAGGAAACCCATACGGATTCCTCGAAAGAAAAGCCTCGTAGTTGAAGAAAAATTCCTCCTGGTCCAGATAACCCTCGCTTCTTCAATAGGTCGGCTGTTTTCATGGCCATGAATCTCTTCTGTCTCTTCCTACTCGCTCTGCTGATGGCTCAGGAACACTACTTGATCATGCGCTGTCCAACTTCATCTCGCCTCCTGCCAAATGCTTTCTTCAAAGTCATGTTGCGGTTAATTTCACCATAGCTGGCTGCTTTGACAACAATCTTCCCCGCAGGGGCGTCTGCGTCAGCAGGCGTTTGGTGCGTTGGGACACCACGGACCCGAGCACATGGGGTTGGACCCTCCCGCGTGTAGCCGTGCGTGGCTTAGCCGTGTCTGGGGAAAGGGGCATCCTGGGGGTTGAGCTGATGCTGGGTGTTTGGACCTTTAAGGCCCCCCGGCGAAGGCAACACACCCCTTTGGCCTCTGCTTCACATAGTCGGCACCCCGCAGGGGCGTCTGCGTCAGCAGGCGTTTGGTGCGTTGCGACACCACGGACCCGAGCACATGAGGGTTGGACCCTCCCGCGTGTAGCCGTGCGCGGCTTAGCCGTGTCCGGGGAACGGGGGATCCTGGAGGTTGAGCCGATGCCGGGTGCTCGGACCTTTAAGGCCCCCCGGCGGAGGCAACACACCTCTTTGGCCTCTGCTTCACGTAGACGGCACCCCCGGACTGACCCACCCGGGGGAAATCGGTAGTTGCCTTTTCCTGTCTCTCTCTTCCTCTAGTCTTCGTCTTTCCCTCACTTTTCATCTTTCCTGTCTTCTCCTAGCTTCCGCTTACTTCCGATTTTTCCAGGCAGCAAGGGTTAACCTTGTGTGAATAGCCAGCCTAGGTTATATCATATTTGGTTATAGTGGTAATGTACAGCTGGCGTTTGCAGGCCGTGTTTCACAGGTCCTGCAACGTCCCCTTGTAGGACTCCATGGTGGGTGGCTGGCGTTACTGCCGAAATTACAATCTCTTATGGCTTCTTCTTTTCCCCCCTTACCTGATCGCTCCCTCAAGAGGGGGCGCACCAAGGATGTCTTCGAATTTTTCGCCCGTCAAAAAGAAACTTTTCTTCGTTTCCATGTAGTGCACTCCGAAACACCAGACAAACCCGTGCGAGCAATGTCACCATTCCTAGTGTCCAAGTCTCTTACCCAAGTTTTTGGTACAGGTTATAAAGCATCCAGGATGGCAAGCGGTGATCTCCTCTTGGAACTCCGCAACCAGAAACAATATGAAAAGCTACCCAATCTAGTTTCATTTGGTGACGCCAAAGTAACCGTAACTCCTCATCGTACCATGAATACCACCCGTGGCGTAGTCTCTGATGATGATCTCTTGGAGCTGACTGAGGCTGAGCTCTTGGAGGGCTTCAGTGAGCAGAATGTCATAAATGTTAAGCGAATTAAGATGAGGCGTGATAACAAGGAAACACAGACCAAACATCTGATACTTACTTTTGGCACAAGTGTTCTGCCCGAGTCCATCGAGGCCGGGTATATCAAGCTCCGAGTTCGCCCGTATGTTCCCAATCCCCTGCGTTGTTTTAAATGTCAGCGTTTCGGTCACAGCTCACAGAGATGCCGAGGCCGCCAAACCTGCGCGAAATGCAGTGCTCATGAGCACACCTCTGAATCTTGTGAAAACTCTCCCCATGAAAGAAAAGGAAATAGTTACGATTAACGTAAAAGAAAACATAAGTTTCAAAGAAGCACGCAGGCGGGTATCATTCGTGCCAAAGCACACCTTTGCCGAAGTGGCGCGTCAGGGGGCAGCGCCACAACGGCCTCCGGCGGCTGTCCGTCCCACACCCAATGAGGCGGCAGTGACGCCATCCGCCCCCTCGGCGACTGCAGCTAACGCTGCTACGCCACCACAGCAGGCGGGGCCATCGACCACGAAGGTGGGCGCAGCCGAGGCTACCCCAATCTCCCCGGCCCCGTCCAGCGCTGGCAACAACCGGCGCAGCCAGATCCCTCAGGGAGCCCCACCGACCTCCGGGCTGGTGGGTGCAGGGGTCTTGCCTTCCGAGGCAGGACCCTCACAGAAAACTTCTCGCTCGCAAGAGCATGTGTCCGGCGCCTCGCAAGAGGCAATGGACACTTCACATGTCCTCACGGCGCGCCACGCGCCTAAGGAGCGGCGAGGCTCCCTCGAACGCTCCAGAAAGGGCAAAACCCCGACTACAGGGCCTCGAAAGAGCTCTGTAATCTAAGGCATAACATCTGTTTCCTTACACACAGCACCTATTCACTTCCAATCAGGATACACAAATAATTCAATGGAACATCAGAGGTCTTCTTAGAAACCTAGATGACATGCAGGAACTCATCCAAAAACACAATCCAAAAGTGCTGTGTTTACAGGAAACACACCTAAAATCCAAACATACAAACTTTCTCCGACAGTACATAACTTACCGCAAAGATCGCGATGATGCTGTCGCATCATCGGGCGGTGTCGCCATTGTTATCCATAAGAGCATTGCATGTCAACGTTTACAGCTACAAACGCCTCTCGAAGCAGTGGCGTTTCGAGCTGTTCTCCTAAACAAACTCATCACCATTAGCTCTCTTTACATACCCCCACATTACAAATTAACGAAACGTGAATTTCAATCCTATGTAGATCAATTGCCAGAACCTTATGTTGTTCTTGGCGATTTCAATGCGCATAGCACCTTGTGGGGAGACTCTCGCATCGATGCGCGAGGTCGTCTCGTTGAAGATTTCCTTTTTTCTTCTGGAGCGTGCCTTCTAAATAAGAAAGAACCCACATATTACTCTCTTGCGAACAGATCCTTTTCGTCAATAGATCTTAGTATTGTTTCCGCATCTATACTGCCTGAACTCAGATGGGAAGTTACGAGCAATCCTTACGGGAGCGATCACTTCCCCGTACTGCTAAGAACATCTAAAGAAAATGAATTTCCCCCACAAGTTCCTAGGTGGAAGATAGATACAGCCGACTGGGAGAAATTTCGAAATCTATCTAGAATCTCATGGACTGATATGCCTTCTCTAGAAATCGATGCCGCTGTGGTGTATCTCACAGCGTTCATAATAGATGCCGCATCTAAATGCATATCTGAAGGAAGTGGTTTGGCATGCAGACGGCGCGTCCCGTGGTGGAACGACGAATGTAGGATTGCTCGTAAGAAACAGAACAAAGCGTGGGGGTTGCTACGCACTTCCCCCACTGCAGAGAATCTTATCAACTTTAAGAAAGTAAAATCTCAAGGCAGGAGAACCCGCAGGCAGGCCAGAAGAGAAAGATGGCAGAACTTTTTATCAAGTATTAACTCGTTTACAGATGAGGCGAAAGTCTGGAACCGCGTAAATAGAATTAAAGGGCGGCAAACATATTCACTCCCTCTAGTAAATACACAGGGAGATACACTGAAAGATCAGGCCGACTCACTGGGGGAACACTTTCAGAGTGTATCAAGCTCAAATCATTATTCACAATCCTTCCTAAAATATAAACAAATAGAAGAATGCAAGCCACTCATCAATAAATGCCGACAGAATGAACCGTAAAATTGCCCTTTTAGTGCTGCAGAGTTGAAAGCTGCGTTGAGCGCATGCAAGACCTCTGCACCGGGATCCGATAGAATCATGTATGAAATGCTCAAAAACTTACACAATGACACGCAAGTAACACTACTTACACTGTTCAACACAATCTGGGACGCAGGGTACCTTCCAACGGCATGGAAAGAAGCCATTGTGATCCCTGTTTTGAAACAAGGGAAAGACCCTTCTTCAGTGGCAAGTTACCGCCCGATAGCCCTCACAAGCTGCATGTGTAAGGTATTTGAAAAAATGATAAATCGGCGACTCATCCATTTCCTTGAACAAAACGAAAAGCTTGATCCCTTTCAGTGTGGCTTCCGAGAAGGGCGCTGCACAACCGACCATCTTGTACGTATTGAAGGACACATTCGTGACGCGTTTCTACACAAACAGTTCTTCTTATCCATATTCCTCGATATGGAGAAGGCGTACGATACGACCTGGCGCTACGGAATCTTGCGAGACATATCGGAATTGGGCATTCATGGTAATATCTTCAATGTAATAAAAAGCTACTTGTCCGATCGTACCTTCCGGGTGAAAGTCGGCAATGTGCTGTCACGTCCTTTTACACAAGAAACTGGTGTACCCCAGGGAGGCGTGCTCAGCTGCACACTTTTTATTGTTAAGATGACAACGCTTCGTGCTTCCTTACCCCCGGCCATTTTGTATTCCGTCTATGTGGACGACATTCAAATAGGCTTCAAATCCTGTAACCTCGCAGTATGCGAGAGACAGGTACAGCATGGATTGAACAAGGTGTCAGGGTGGGCAGAGAAAAATGGTTTTAAAAGCAATCCTCAAAAGAGTTCTTGCGTGCTGTTTACAAGGAAGAGAGGCCTGGTTCCGGATCCTTGCTTGGAAATGTGTGGACATCAGATACCTGTAAACAAAGAGCACAAATTTCTAGGTGTTATACTCGACAATAAACTTACCTTCGTCCCACACATTAAACATCTTAAAGAAAAGTGTCTGAAAACAATGAATTTAATGAAACTTCTATCCCAGACTACATGGGGTAGTGACAGGAAGTGTTTAATGAACCTATACAAGAGCCTAATTCGGTCTCGATTGGATTATGGTGCCGTGGTATATAACTCTGCCGCCCCGAGCGCACTAAAGATGCTTGACCCTGTTCACCATCTAGGTATCCGCTTAGCCACGGGCGCTTTCAGAACAAGCCCGATTGAAAGTTTATATGCCGAATTGAATGAATGGTCTCTCCACCTACAGAGATCATATGTTAGCTTTACATATCTCCTTAAAGTACGCTCCAATCCTGAACATCCATGCTTTCATAACGTTACCGATATGACGTGCGCTACACTTTTCTGCAATCGTCCCTCCTTAAGACAGCCTTTCTCGCTGCGTGTGAAGCAGCTTAGCGATGAAATGCATGTCCCGCTCCTCGAGCATCGCTTAATGCACCTAACGAAGCTCTTACCTCCTTGGGAGTGGCAGGTGATACAATGTGACATATCCTTTATAAAAGTTACAAAGCACGCTCCTGAGGCCGAAATCCGAATGCACTTCCTAGAACTCCAGTACAAGCACTCCTGCGCAGAGTTCTACACAGACGCTTCGAAGTGAAATGCCAGGGTATCCTATGCAGCCGTCGGCCCATCGTTTTCGGAATCCGATGTACTTAATCCGGAAACAAGTATCTTTACGGCCGAGGCCTACGCACTACTCTCTGCTGTAAAGCACATAAGAAAATCGAAATTTCCGAAAGCAGCGATCTATGCAGACTCTCTCAGCGTCGTGAAGGCCTTAATGTCACTCAGCAAACATAAAAATCCCGTATTTAATGAACTCTACACCGTCTTGTGTAAAGCGTACGTATCTAACCAGCATATCATTATATGGTGGGTGCCTGGACATAGGAGCATCGAGGGCAACGTTCTGGCGGACGAGATGGCCACGTCTATCGCATCGCAAGCCGTTAACCCTACCGCTGAGGTGCCTGTGACAGATCTCAGGCCTTTCTTGCGAAGCAGGATGCGCGGCCACTGACAACGCATGTGGGACGCGGAAACAGATAATAAGCTCCACCTAATTAAGCCACAGTTAGGACTCTGGCCCTCTGCTACAAAATCACGCCGAACAGATGTCCTATTCTGTCGTCTAATAATAGGACACACATTTGGCACCCACAATTTTTTACTCACTGGAAATGAGCCCCCAACCTGTGGGAGATGCGGAGAGAGGCTGACCGTCCTCCATGTCCTCCTGGAGTGTCGGAAAGCCGAATCTGACAGAAAAAAAACATTTTCCGTTAGCATACCGGCAGCATATACCGCTTCATCCTGTAATGTTACTCGGCCCAGAACCCCTCTTCGACACTAATGCAGTCCTAAGTTATCTGAAAGATGTTGTGTTGCATATTGTTAGCCCCACATGTTCGTAGCGTCTCCTCTATTCAGAGGATGGCGCTGTGATAGTTCTTTCGTGTAGCACGTGCCTCTAGGCCCTTGTATTTCAAGGGCTCTGGCGAGGCAACAGTGCTCCAGGCATTTTAACCATCTCATATATTTTCTATTCTGCACACATTCTTTTACGATGGATTTTAATGTTCATAGTATTCGTCATCTGTCATCGCCATAATTTTATAGCAAGTAGATTTTACGCACTCTACAGCGACTATTTTTAGGCCACTTTACAGCCAAGTCACATCTTCCACAATACATCGTCAACATCACCACTTGTCATGGCGCTCTTTGGCCAAGCCTGGCCCTTGCGCCACAAAACACTACACATCATCATCATCATCACATAGTCGGCACCCCCGGACTGACCCACCCGGGGGAAATCGGTAGTTGCCTTTTCCTGTCTCTCTCTCCCTCCAGCCTTCGTCTTTCTCTCACTTTTCATCTTTCCTGTCTTCTCCTTCCTTCCGCTTACTTCCAAATTTTCGAGGCAGCAAGGGTTAACCTTGTGTGATTAGCCAATCTAGGTTATTTCATATTTGGTTATAGTGATGACGTACAGCTGGCGTTTGCAGGACCTGTTCTTACAGTCCCTGTAGCGTCCCCTTGTAGGACTCCATGGTGGGTGGCTGGCGTTATTGCCGAAAACTAAGTTCTCCTATGGCAAATTCCTTCCCACCCCTCTTTGATCGCCCTCAGAAAAGAGGGCGCACCGAAGATGTTTTCAAGTTCTTTGGTCGTGAAAAACCCAACTTCCCACGATTTCATGTTATTCACTCGGAAAAGTCAGACACACAAGTACGCACAATCTCCCCATTTCAAGTTTCAAAGTCCTTAACTGAGGCTCTTGGTCAAGGTTACAAGGCAACAAGGATGGCAAGTGGAGATCTCCTCTTGGAGCTCCAGAATCTGAAACAATTTGAGAAGTTATCCATTCTCGTGTCATTTGGGGACGTTCAAGTGACAGTGACTCCGCACCGCACTATGAACACTTCACGCGGCGTTGTCTCAGATGATGACCTCCTTCAGCTGACGGAGGCAGAGCTCCTAGAGGGCTTCAATGAGCAAAATGTGGTTAATGTGAAAAGAATAAAGATGAGGCGCGACGGTAAAGAAATTGCAACCAAACACCTAATTCTCACTTTCAATTCAAGTGTCCTGCCCGAATCGATCGAGGCCGGGTACATAAAGCTCCGTGTCAGGCCTTACGTGCCTAATCCGCTCCGATGTTTCAAATGCCAGCGCTTCGGCCACAGCTCGCAGAGCTGCCGAGGCCGCCAAACTTGTGCTAAATGCAGTGCCAAAGAACACACCACGAAACCTGTGAGAACGCTCTCCGCTGTGTAAACTGCGATGGGGAGCACGCCGCGTACTCGCGGTCGTGCCCATCCTGGAAGAAGGAAAAGGAAATTGTTACAATCAAAGTCAAGGAAAATATCACTTTCAAAGAGGCACGCAGGCGGGTTTCATACCTGCCCAAGAAAAGCTTTGCCGAAGTGGCGCGTCAGGGGGCAGCGTCACAACGGCCTCCGGCGGCTGTCCGACCCACACTCAGTGAGTCGGCAGTTACGCCGTCTGCCCCTGCGGCGGTTGCAGCTAGCGCTGCTCCGTCAACCGTGGAGAAGGGACCATCGATCCCGAAGGTGGGCGCAGCCGAGGCTGCCTCAGCCTCCCAGGTCCCTTCCAGCGCTGGCAACGGCCGGCGCAGCCAAATCCCCCAGGGAGCCCCAACGACCTCCGGGCTGGTGGGCGCAGCGGTCTTGCCCTCCAAGGCGGGACTCTCCCTGATAACCTCTCGCTCGCAAGAGCACGTGTCCGGCGCCTCACAAGAGGCAATGGACACTACAACTATCCCCACGGCGCGCCAAGCGCCTAAGGAGCGGCGAGGCTCCCTCGAACGCTCCAGAAAGAGCAAAACTCCCGTTACAGGGCCTCGAAAGGGCTCTGTAATTTAATCACTGTAATTTCCATAATCACCACTTCTGTTTCTGTACACACAGCACCTATTAACTCCCAATATGGATACACAAATAATTCAATGGAACGTCAGAGGTCTTCTCAGAAACCTTGATGATGTGCATGAACTTATACAAAAACACAATCCAAAAGTGCTGTGTTTACAGGAAACACATTTAAAAAACAAACGCACAAACTTTCTTCGACAGTATCTAATCTTTCGCAAAGATCGAGATGATGCCGTCGCATCATAGGGCGGTGTTGCCATAGTCACTCATAGAAGTATAGCGTGCCAACATTTACAGCTACAAACGCCCCTTGAAGCAGTGGCGGTTCGAGCTGTCCTACTAAACAAACTCATCACCATTTGCTCGCTTTACATACCCCCGCATTACCAACTAAACAAACATGAATTTCAGTCCTTGATAGATCAATTGCCAGAACCCTATGTTGTTCTTGGCGATCTCAATGCACACAGCAGCCTGTGGGGAGACTCTCGCATCGATGCGCGAGGTCGCCCCGTAGAACAGTTCCTTTTTTCATCCGGTGCGTGTCTGCTGAATAAGAAGACACCCACATATTATTCTCTCGCAAACAGAACATTTTCTTCAATTGACCTCAGCCTAGTTTCCCCTTGTATACTGTCTGAACTTGAATGGGAAGTCACCAAGGATCCTTACGGAAGCGAGCACTTCCCCATACTGCTAAAAACACATAAAGAAAAAGAATCTCTACCACAGGCTCCTAGGTGGAAGATCGATACAGCCGACTGGGAGAAGTTCCTAAACTTAACTAATACCTCATGGAATGACATGTCTTGTTTAGGAATTGATGCTGCTGTGCAGTATCTCACAGCCTTCATTATAGACATGGCATCTAAATGCATATCAGAAGCACATGGCTTGGCATGTAAACGGCGGGTCCCGTGGTGGAACGAAGACTGCAGGATCGCTCGTAAGAAACAAAACAAAGCGTGGGGGTTGCTACGCGCTTCTCCCACTGCAGAGAATCTAGTCAACTTTAAGCAAGTAAAATCCAAAGGCAGGAGAACCCGCCGACTGGCCAGAAGAGAGAGCTGGCAGAAGTATTTATCGAGCATTAACTCGTTTACAGACGAGGCCAAAGTCTGGAACAGGGTAAATAGAATTAGAGGGCGACAAACGTATTCACTCCCTCTGGTAAATACACAAGGCGATACATTGCAAGATCAAGCAGACTCACTTGCGGAACACTTTCAGTGCGTGTCAAGTTCAAACAATTATTCGCAATTTTTTCTCATATATAAAGAAATAGAAGAACGTAAGCCTTTAACAAGAAAAAGTCGAAAGAATGAGCCTTACAACCGTCCTTTCAGTATTGCCGAATTGAGAGCTGCCTTGAGCGCATGCAAGAGCTCCGCACCATGATCTGATAGGATCATGTACGAAATGCTGAAAAACCTACACAATGACACGCAAGTGACACTACTTACACTTTTCAACACTATCTGGGACGCAGGGTACCTTCCGAACGCATGGAAAGAAGCCATTGTTATCCCTGTTCTAAAACAAGGCAAAGATCCTTCATCAGTGGCAAGCTACCGCCCGATAGCCCTCACAAGTTGCATGTGTAAGGTATTTGAAAAAATGATAAATCGGCGTCTGATCCATTTCCTTGAAGAGAACAAAATGCTTGATCCCTATCAGTGTGGCTTCCGAGAAGGGCGCTCCACAACCGACCATCTTGTACGTATAGAAAGAAATATCCGGGACGCATTCATACATAAACAGTTCTTCCTCTCGATATTTCTCGATATGGAAAAGGCGTATGACACAACGTGGCGATACGGCATCTTGCGAGACTTATCCGAAATGGGCATTCATGATAATATGCTCAGCGTAATAAAAAGCTACTTGTCCAATCGTACCTTCCGAGTGAAAGTCGGCAATGTGCTGTCACGTCCTTATACACAAGCAACTGGTGTACCCCAGGGAGGCGTGCTCAGTTGCACGCTTTTTATTGTTAAGATGACAACGCTTCGTGCTTCCTTACCCCCGGCCATTTTGTATTCCGTCTATGTGGATGACATTCAATTAGGCTTCAAATCCTGTAACCTCGCAGCATGCGAGAGATAGGTACAGCATGGTTTGAACAAGGTGTCAGGGTGGGCAGAGAAAAATGGTTTTAAAATCAATCCTCAAAAGAGTTCTTGTGTGCTGTTTACACGAAAGAGAGGCCTGGTCACGGATCCTTGCTTGGAAATGTGTGGACATCAGATACCTGTAAACAAAGAGCACAAATTTCTAGGTGTTATACTCGACAATAAACTTACCTTCGTCCCACACATTAAACATCTTAAAGAAAAGTGTCTGAAAACAATGAATTTAATGAAACTTCTATCCCAGACTACATGGGGTAGTGATAGGAAGTGTTTAATGAACCTATACAAGAGCCTAATTCGGTCTCGATTGGATTATGGTGCCGTTGTGTATAACTCTGCCGCCCCGAGCGCGCTAAAGATGCTAGACCCAGTTCACCATCTAGGAATCCGACTGGCCACTGGCGTATTCAGAACGAGTCCCATACAAAGTCTATATGTAGAATCAAATGAATGGTCTCTCCACCTACAGAGATCATACATCAGCTTTACTTATTTCCTTAAAATACGCTCTAATCCTGAACATCCATGTTTTGATACCGTTACCGATATGACGTGCGCTACACTTTTCAGCAATGGTCCCTCCATAAGACAGCCTTTCTCGCTGCGTGTGAAGCAGCTTAGCGATCAAATGCACGTCCCACTCCTCGAGCTCCCCCTAATGCATCCAGCCAAGCTGCTACCTCCTTGGGAGTGGCAGCTCATACAATGCGACATATCTTTCATGGAAGTTACAAAACACGCTTCAGACATTGAAATCCAAATGCATTTCCGGGAACTCCAGCACAAACACTCCTGCACGGAGTTCTACACAGACGCTTCGAAGTCACACGACGGGGTGTCCTATGCAGCCGTCGTTCCATCCTTCTCGGAATCCGACGTACTGCATCCGGAAACTAGTATCTTCACGGCTGAGGCCTACGCACTATTGTCGGCTGTGAAGCATATCAGGAAATCAAAACTCCAGAAAGCAATCATATATACGGATTCCCTTAGTGTTGTGAAGACCTTGATGGCATTCTCTAACCACAAAAATCCGGTAATTAACGAACTTTATTCTGCTCTGTGTAAAGCGTATATAGGTAATCAGCATGTCATCATATGCTGGGTGCCAGGTCACAGGGGCATCGAAGGTAACGTTCTAGCGGACCAGATGGCCACGTCAGTTGCATCGCATTCTGCTAATCCCACCGCTGCAGTTCCTGTCACAGACCTGAAGCCCTTCTTACAGAGGAAACTACGGAACCAGTGGCAACGGCTGTGGGACGCGGAAACAAATAATAAGCTCCGCGTGATAAAGCCACAGTTAGGATTCCGGCCTTCCGTAACAAAATCACGCCGGACAGATGTCCTATTATGTCGTCTGAGAATAGGACACACATTTGGCACACATAACTTTTTACTCACCGGAAGGGAGCCTCCAACCTGTGGTAGATGCGGGGAGAGGCTGACCGTCCTCCACGTCCTTCTGGAGTGTCGGAAAGCCGAATCTGAAAGAAAGAAACATTTTGCCTTAGCATTCCGCCAGCACATCCCCCTTCATCCAGCAATGTTACTAGGCCCAGAACCGCTGTTTCACTCCAGCGCAGTCCTGGGCTTCCTGAAAGATGTTGTATTACATGTTATTAGCCGCACACACTCGTAGCGTCTCCTCTTTCCAGAGGATGCCGCTGTGATAAATTTTTTTATGTAGCACATGCCTCTAGGCCTTTGTGTCTCAAGGGCTCTAACGAGGCAGTGGTGCTCTAGTGAATTTTAGAATCTTACATATTTTCAATTTTGCATAATTCTTTTACGATGGATTTTAATGTACATAGTATCCGTCATTAGTCATCGCCATAATTTTATAGCACGCAGATTTTACGCACTTTACAGCGACTATTTTTAGGCCACTTTACAGCCAAGTCACATCTTCCATATTACATCGTTAACACTACCACTTGTCATGGCACTCTTTGGCCAAACCTGGCCCTTGCGCCATAAAACACTACACATCATCATTTGACAACAATCTTCGCATCATTAACATAAGTTTTGCTAAACACATGTTGCATGGTGCTAATTTTGGGCAGGTAATATCTACCTCTGCTTGGTCTTGCGTTATGGTCATCGTCTTCATCATCAGCCTGGCTACTCCCACTGCAGGGCAAAGGCCTCTCCCATACTTCAACTAAACCGGTCATGTGATAATTGCGGTCATGCTGTCCCTGTAAACTTCTTAATCTTATATGCGCACCTAACTTTCTGCCTCCCCCTGCTACGCTTACCTTCCATTATAGTCGCTTACCCACCATCCGCAGGTGCCCCGCAGGGGCGTCTGCGTCATCAGGCGTTTGGTGTGTTGCGACACCACGTACCCGAGCACATGGGGGTTGGACCCTCCCGGGTGTAGCCGTGCGTGGCTTAGCCGTTTCCGGGGAAAAGGGGATCCTGGGCGTTGAGCCAATGCCGGGTGTTTGGACCTTTATGGCCCCTCAGCGGCGGCAACACACCCCTTTGGCCTCGGCTTCACGCCGATGGCACCCCCGGACTGACCCACCCGGGGGAAATCAGTAGTTGCCTTTTCCTGTCTCTCTCTCCCTCCAGCCTTCGTCTTTCTCTCACTTTCCACCTTTCCTGTCTTCTCCTAGCTTCCGTTTACTTCCAATTTTTCCAGGCAGCAAGGGTTAACCTTGTGTGAATAACCAACCTAGGTTATGCCATATTTGGTTATAGTGATAACGTACAGCTGGCGTTTGCAGGACCTGTTCTTACAGTCCCTGTAGCGTCCCCTTGTAGGGCTCCACGGTGGGTGGTTGGCGTTATCGCCGAAAATTACATTTTTCTATGGCAAGTTCCTTTCCTCCAATTCCCCCCGCAGGGGCGTCTGCGTAAGCAGGCGTTTGGTGTGTTGCGCCACCACGTACCCGAGCACACGAGGGTTGGACCCTCCCGCGTGTAGCCGTGCGCGGCTTAGCCGTGTCTGGGGAAAGGGGGATCCTGGGGGTTGAGCCGATGCTGGGTGTTTGGACCTTTAAGGCCCCCCGGCGGAGGCAACACACCTCTTGGGCCTCGGCTTCACATAGACGGCACCTCCAGGCTGACCCACCTGGGGGAAATCGGCAGTCGCCTTTTCCTGTCTCTCTCTTCGCACACCTTCGTCTTTCCCTTTCCCTTTTAGTCTTTCCTGTCTTCTTTTTCTTCTGATAACTTCCAACATTCCTGGCGGCGAGGGTTAACCTGGTGTGCTATGACTTACCTTGGTTATAACATATGTGGTTATAGCGACGACGTACAGTTGGCATGGCAGGGCTTGTTTCACCACATACCTTGCCTAGTCCCCTTGTTGGACTCGGTGGTGGGTGACTGGCGTCGTCGCTGAATACTCAACATATCTCATGGGAACTTCCAACCCTTTGTCAACCGATCGTTCCTCTAAAAGGGCGCGCACCGATGCTACATTTCAATTTTCTCTCAAAGCCACTCAGACATTCCCGAAATTTCACGTTGTTCACAGTGAAAAACCTGACAAGAAGGCAAGAACAATTTCACCATTCGTTGTGACGAAGTATCTCACAGAGACCATTGGAGGCGGTTATAAAATCACCAAGCTGGCCAGTGGCGACTTATTACTCGAATTGAAAGACAAAACACAACATGACAAGCTAACGAACCTTGTAGAACTTGGAGACATCCCCGTCAGTGTAACAGCACACCGAACCATGAATTCGTACAAAGGCGTAATTTCTGACATTGACTTAATAGACTTGACCGAAGAAGAACTCCTGGAAGGTTGGGAGGACGAAAACGTCATAAACGTACAAAGAATAAAGATTAGACGGGACAACAAAGAGCTGCCAACTAAGCACCTGATAGTTACCTTTGGCTCTAGCACATTACCAGAGACATTAGAAACTGGATATATCAAAATCAGAGTACGACCGTACATCCCCAACCCGCGACGTTGTTTTAAATGCCAGAGGTTTGGCCACGTTTCCCAGAGCTGCCGAGGGCGGCTAACATGTGCGAAATGCGGCATCAACGATCATTCTGCAGATGACTGTAAGGCTGAGCCCCGTTGTAGCAATTGTAATGGTGGCCACCCTGCATACTCTCGAACATGCGAAGTCTGGAAAAAAGGAAAAGAAATAATTGCGATAAAGGTAAAAGAAAACATAACTTTCAGAGAAGCAAGACAACGCATCTCATCAACATTTACACAGACCGCATCTTTCGCCGAAGTGGTACGTCGGGGGGCAGCACCACAACGGCACTTGGCGGACGCCAGCACCACGCATAGCGAGCGTGCGGCAACGCCACCCGCCCCCACGGTGGGAGCAGCGAAGGCAGCCCTACCTCTCCCGAATTTGACCACAGTGGAGGCCTCTGCTAGTGCTGGCACCAGTCAGCGCAGCTCCGAGGCCAAGAAAAACCCACCAACCACCAGGATGGTGGGCTCCAAGGCCTTGTCTTCCGAGACAAGGCTTTAACGTAAAACACACCGCTCGCAAGAGCGGCTGTCCAGTGCCTCTCAAGAGGCCATGGACACAACACCGAGTCAGAAGGCGCAGTTGACGCCTAAGGAGCGGCGCGACTTTGTCGACCGCTCCAGGAAAGACAAAACTCCAATTACAGGGCCTCAAAAGGGCGCTGTAAGCTAAATCAAGTTCTCTTTGACACATAGCACAACATTTATTTTAATATGGATACACTAATTATTCAATTGAATATCAGAGGCCTGCTTTGCAACCTCGATGATATCCAAGAACTCCTCAAAGAACTAACTCCAAAAGTGCTGTGTGTCCAAGAGACTCATTTGAAATCTAATCATAAACACTTCCTACGTCAGTATGTTATTTTTCGGAAAGATCGCGATGATGCCCTCGCGTCATCCGGTGGTGTAGCTATCATAGCTGACAAATCTATAGCCTGTCAACACTTACGGCTACAAACACCCCTTGAGGCAGTGGCCGTTCGTGCTGTACTTTTAAATAAACTGATAACGATTTGCTCTTTATACATACCGCCGCATTTTCAGCTTCACAAGAATTCCACACATTAATAGACCAGTTACCCGAACCATATCTTGTGCTCGGAGACTTAAATGCACACAGCAACCTATGGGGCGACTCGCGCTGCGACGCGAGAGGTCGCTTGATTGAACAGTTCCTTTTTTCTTCAGGTGCATGTCTTTTGAATGAGAAGGAGCCCACGTATTATAATGTGGCAAACAAAACATACTCTTCAATAGACCTTAGCATTGCATCTGCTACTCTTCTACGATACTTTAAATGGAAAGTTATTAAAAACCCTTACGGGAGTGACCATTTCCCTGTAGCTCTATGCACACCAATGTCTAATGAATGTCCCCCACAATTACCTCGCTGGAAAACTTACTCAGCTGACTGGGAAACGTTCAAAAAACTTGCTTCTTTATCCTGGGACGACATGAGTGCTTTAAGCATAGATGCTGCGATTGAATATTTTACGGGATTTCTCCTTGACACCTCCACCAAATGTATCGCTGTAACAAGTGGATTGTCCACAAAACGCCGTCTTCCGTGGTGGAATGATGAGTGTCGAATAGCGCGTAAGAAGCAGAACAAGGCATGGCGTTTACTTCTGGATTCTCCGACGGCAGAAAATCTAGTCAATTTCAAGCAGGTCAAATCCCAGGGTCGAAGAACGCGGCGACAAGCTAGAAGAGAGAGTTGGAGAAAGTATATATCAGGCATTAACTCTTACACGGACGAAACAAAGGTTTGGAACAGAGTTAATAGAATAAAGGGTCGACAGTCTTACTCTCTGCCTTTAGTGAATACTCAAGGCGACAGCATGGAAGATCAGGCGAACTTTCTTGGCGCACATTTCGAACAAATATCCAGCTCGTCGCACTACTCTGAAACATTCCAAAGGTACAAAAGGCAAATAGAAGGACAACCATTAGAACGGAAAAGCACAAAATACGAGGCATACAATAGACCCTTTTGCATGGCAGAGCTTCAGGCAGCCCTAAACAGCTGCAACCAATCTGCCCCCGGATTTGACCGCATTCTATACGAAATGCTTAAACACCTGCCGCCTGAAACACAAAAAACTCTTCTTTGTCTCTACAATTCTACATGGTCGTCCGGCCGCATTCCCTCTGCTTGGAAGGAGGCCACCATAATCCCTATTTTGAAACAGGGTAAGGACCCTTCCTTGGCAAATAATTATAGGCCTATAGCACTGACGAGCTGCTTATGCAAACTTTTTGAGAAGATGGTAAACAGCCGCCTGGTCCACTATCTAGAAATAAACAAGAAATTAGACCCATATCAATGTGGTTTCAGAGAAGGCAGATCGACGACAGATCAGCTTGTGCGCATGGAAATGTACATCAGGGATGCCTTTGTCCACAAACAGCTTGTATTATCAGTGTTTCTTGACATGCAGAAGGCGTATGATACTACGTGGCACTTCGGGATCCTTCGGGATCTTTCTGCAATGGGTATTCGCGGCAACCTGCTGAGAATAATTGAAAGCTATCTCTCTGACAGGACATTTCGTGTTAGAGTTGGCAACGTGCAGTCTCGACCATTCACACAAGAGACAGGTGTACCGCAGGGTGGAGTACTGAGCTGTACGCTATTTATTGTTAAAATGAACTCTCTCCACACCGTATTACCTCGCACACTCTTCTACTCCGTCTATGTAGACGATGTACAGATAGGGTTCAGGTCATGCAATCTTAGCATTTGTGAGAGGCAGCTTCAGCTCGGCTTGAATAGACTCTCAAAGTGGGTGGACGAGAATGGTTTTAAATTGAACCCCCAAAAAAGCACATGTGTCCTATTTTCAAATCGGAGAGGTGTATTACCACAACCAGACATTAACCTTAATGGAGAAAGACTAACTGTTAGCCCTGAACACAAATTCTTAGGTGTCATCCTGGACACAAAGCTTAACTTCGTTCCCCACCTAAAATATCTTAAAGAAAAATGCCTCAAGACCATGAACCTCCTCAAGTTGCTCTCTCGAACAACCTGGGGCAGTGACAGGAAGTGTCTGCTGAGCCTGTATAAAAGTCTCGTACAATCACGCCTCGACTACGGAGCCGTGGTGTACCACTCCGCAACAGAGACTGCGCTAAAGATTCTCGACCCAGTCCACAACCTCGGTATACGACTGGCAGCAGGCACCTTTAGAACGAGCCCTGTTGAAAGTCTCTACGTTGAGTCCAACGAATTGTCCTTACATCTACGCAGAACATTCCTAAGTTTATCATACTACACTAAGGTAAAATCAGACAGCGAGCATCCATGCCATTCCATAGTTAGCGACCTGTCCACTTCCAGACTTTACACTTACCGCCCACGTATTAGAACTCCTTTGAGCTTGCGCTTGGAAGCAATGGCAGAAGAAACAGACATCCATATCCCAGAAAATATCCTTATGCCTCCCACTCGCCTGCCACCTCCTTGGGAATGGCAGACCATGCAATGCGATATCTCTTTTGTCGAAATAACAAAACATGCACCAGAGGCACACTTACGGTCACACTTCTTCGAACTGCAAGCGAAGTACTGCTGTGCCGAGTTTTATACAGATGCTTCCAAGTCATCTGCAGGTGTCGCGTATGCAGCTCTTGGACCATTTTTTTCCACCTCCGGTACTCTAAATCCCAACACAAGTATTTTTACGGCTGAAGCATACGCAATACTTTCAGCTGTAATGCACATCAGACATAAAAACCTGAATAAGGCGATCATCTTCACAGATTCATTAAGCGTAGTAAGGGCCTTAATGAGTTTTCGAAAACATAAAAACCCTATTTTTAATAATCTATACACAGAACTATGCTTAGGCTCAACATACAACCAAAACATAGTCATACGTTGGGTGCCTGGCCATAGGGGCATAAAAGGTAATGTAGCTGCTGACGAAAGTGCAACGTCAGTCGTCTTTAATGAAACGGATGTGAATAAACCCATAGCAGCTACAGAACTTAAGCCATTCTTACGCCACAAACTGAGGAAGCACTGGCAGGACCAATGGGATAATGCAGTAGAGAATAAGTTACACCTTATCAAACCAAAATTAGGGAACTGGATATCTGAAAGAACAGCAAGACATAAGGAAGTGCTTCTTTGTAGGTTAAGAATAGGACATACTTACGCCACTCACTCCTACCTTTTGACGGGATACGAACCTCCGATATGTACCAAATGTGGCAAGAGGCTTACAGTTATCCATGTTCTTATACAATGCACAGAAATAGAGGCAGAAAGAAAAAAGCACTTTCCCTCTGCTTATCTCCAACACACACCGTTACACCCAGCATTCTTTCTCAGCAATGAACCCCTTTTTACTTTTCAATCAGTATTAAACTTCCTAACTGAAACGGACACCTTACAAGTGATTTGGCCAGGCTACCTGTAGCACGGCCTCCACCAGGAGGTCGTAGCTGCAACGAAACCATTATTTAGAGCACGTGTCTCCCAGCCCTTGCTTTCAAGGCCTTGCTGAGGCACTAGTGCTACAGATTCTACATATTTTACTGATCATCCCTATCTCGTGGAACATCTATTGTCATCGGAGAAACGATCAATCACTGTCATTTTTAATATGTAGATATTCTTATTTTACGCACTTTAGAGCCAATAAATTTTAGGTCCTTTTACATCTTCATTGCACCACATGCATGTTTTGCACATTTTAGTGAATATTTTAGGCCACTATACAGCCGTGTTTTATTACTCCTCGTATTTAACAGTCACATATCATTGAGAAGCACTGATCATCGACTTGGCGCTCTTTGGCCACATCTGGCCCTTGCGCCAAAAAACTCTACTAATCAATCAATCATTTCCTCCAATTCCTGATCGCTCCCTGAAGAGGGGGCGCACCGATGATGTTTTAGAATTTTTCGCCCGTCAAAAAGAAACTTTTACACGCTTCCACGTAGTCCACTCCGAAACACCAAACAAACCTGTACGAACAATCTCACCATTTCTTGTGTCCAAGTCTCTGACCCAAGTTCTTGGTACAGGTTACAAAGCATCCAGAATGGCAAGTGGTGATCTCCTCTTGGAGCTCCGCAACCTGAAGCAATATGAAAACCTACCCAAGCTAGTATCATTTGGCGACGCCAAAGTGACAGTAACTCCGCATCGAACTATGAATACCACCCGTGGCGTAGTCTCGGATGATGATCTCTTGGAGCTGACTGAGGCTGAGCTCTTGGAGGGCTTTAGTGAGCAGAACGCCATCAACGTTAAGCGAATTAAGATGAGGCGTGACAACAAGGAAATACAGACCAAACATCTGATACTTACTTTTGGCACAAGTGTCCTGCCCGAGTCCATCGAGGCCGGGTATATGAAGCTCCGTGTTCATCCATACATCCCTAATCCCCAGCGTTGCTTCAAATGCCAGCGTTTCGGTCACAGCTCACAGAACTGCCGGGGCCGCCAAACCTGCGCTAAATGCAGTGCTAATGAGCACACTTCTGAATCGTGTGAAAACTCTCTCCACTGCGTAAACTGTGAAGGCGAGCACGCTGCATACTCGCGGTCATGACCATCTTGGAAGAAAGAAAAGAAAATAGTTACGATTAAAGTAAAAGAAAATATAAGTTTCGAAGAAGCACGCAGGCGGGTATCTTTCCTGCCAAAGCACACCTTTGCCGAAGTGGCGCGTCGGGGGGCAGCGCCACAACGGCCTCCGGCGGCTGTCCGACCCACACCCAGTGAGGCGGTAGTGACGCCATCCTCCCCCTCGGCGACTGCAGCTAACGCTGCTACGCCAACACAGCAGGCGGTGCCTACGACCCCGAAGGTGGGCGCAGCCGAGGCTGCGCCAACCTCCCCGGCCCCTTCCAGCGCTGGCAACAGCCGGCGCAGCCAGATCCCTCAGGGAGCCCCACCGACCTCCGGGCTGGTGGGCGCAGGGGTCTTGCCTTCCGAGGCAGGACCCTCACAGAAAACTTCTCGCTCTCAAGAGCATGTGTCCGGCGCCTCGCAAGAGGCAATGGACACTTCACCTGTCCTCACGGCGCGCCATGCGCCTAAGGAGCGGCGAGGCTCCCTCGAACGCTCCAGAAAGGGCAAAACCCCGATTACAGGGCCTCGATAGAGCTCTGTAATCTAAGGCATAATTTCCATTTCCGTACACACAGCACCTATTCACTTCCAATATGGATACACAAATAATTCAATGGAACATCAGAGGTCTTCTTAGAAACCTAGATGATGTACAAGAACTCATCCACAAACACAATCCAAAAGTGCTGTGTTTACAGGAAACACATTTAAAACCTATACACACACACTTTCTCCGAAAGTATGTTACATTTCGCAAAGACCGCGAGGATGCTGTCGCATCATCTGGTGGTGTAGCCATTATTGCTGAGAGAAGTGTAGCGTGTCAGCTTTTAAAGCTCCAAACGGCCCTTGAGGCCGTGGCCGTTCGAGCCATACTTTTAAATAAACTCATTACCATCTGCTCTTTGTACATACCACCACATTATCAGCTTCACAGACGCGATTTAGAATCATTAATAGATGAGCTCCCAGAGCCCTATGTGATTCTCGGTGATTTTAATGGACACAGTAGTTTGTGGGGCGATCCACACTGTGATGCGCGAGGTCGCGTCATTGAACAGATGCTTTTCTCTTCTGGAGCATGCCTATTGAATACAAAGGAGCCTACTTATTTTAACCTGGCTAACAAGTCATTTTCTGCCATCGATCTTACCGTTTTATCGCCGACACTTTTACCCTATTTTAAATGCCATGTGCTTAACAACCCGTATGGGAGTGACCACTTCCCAATAATCCTAACTACGCCGAAACAAGCTCAACTTCCCCCCCCGCAGGTACCACGGTGGAAGGTTGACTCAGCCGATTGGGAGCAGTACCGCACTCTTCCACATATGACCTGGTCTGAGATGTCCGGTATAACCTTATATGACGCGGTTGCATATTTTACAGCTTTTATACTGGATGCCGCCTGTAAATGTATTACACAAACGAGCGGCATGGGTTCCAAGCGGCGTGTTCCCTGGTGGAATGATGCATGCAGGCAAGCACGGAGGAACCAGAACAAAGCCTGGGCCATATTTCACGATTCTCCAACAGCAGAAAACCTGGAAAACTTTAAACTTATCAAATCACAGGCAAGGAGAACGCGCCGACAAGCAAGACGAGAGAGTTGGGCGAAGTGTATAGCAAGCATCAACTCGTACACAGATGAGAGCAAAGCATGGAATAGAGTCAATGGGCAACAAACATATTCCCTGCCTTTAGTAAATAGCCACGGAGAAAGCCTGGAAGATCAAGCCAACTCTCTTGGTGCACATTTTGAATACATATCAAGCTCCTCGCACTACTCCGAAACCTTCCTAAAATACAAAACGCGAATAGAACAGCAAAAGTTACAAAGAAAATGTGATAAAAGTGTGGCGTATAACGAACCATTCTCCATAGCAGAACTGCAGGCAGCACTGAATGATTGTAATACATCCGCCCCAGGCTCAGACCGCGTAATATATGAGATGTCGAAACAACTACCCTCCGAAACACAAAAAAGCCTCCTTTACCTTTACAATGTTATATGGTTTTCGGGCGAGATCCCCTCTGTTTGGAAGGAGGCTACTGTAATTCCAATTATAAAACACGGAAAAGATCCTTCCTCTGTATCAAGTTACAGACCAATAGCATTAACAAGTTGCCTCTGCAAAGTTTTCGAAAAAATGATTAACTGTCGCCTACTACACTTCCTCGAATCAAACAAATTACTCGACCCATACCAGTGTGGGTTTCGGGAGGGTCGATCCACCAACGACAATCTCATACGTATCGAGGCACGTATCCGTGAAGCTTTTGTTCATAAGCAGTTTTTCGTATCAGTATTCCTAGATATGGAGAAAGCATATGACACTACGTGGCGCTTTGGGATACTGAGAGACCTCTCACAGTTAGGCATACACGGTAATATGTTCAATCTTATCGAAAGTTATCTGTCTAATCGCACATTCCGTGTTCGAGTGGGCAACGTTCTGTCACGGAAATTTGTACAGGAAACAGGAGTGCCGCAGGGCGGGGTGCTCAGCTGCGCGCTCTTTGTAGTAAAAATGAATTCTCTTCGTCTACACATACCACGTAACATCTTCTATTCAACATATGTTGATGATGTGCAGATAGGTTTTCAATCAAGTTCTCTCGCAATCTGTGAGCGACAGGTACAGCTTGGCCTTAACAAAGTCTCCAAATGGGCTGATGAGAAGGGGTTCAGACTGAACCCACAAAAAAACACATGTGTCGTTTTCTCTAGAAAAAGAGGCCTGCACCCTGATCCTGAAATTGTGTTGCATGGTGAGCGTCTGCCCGTAAACAGGGAACATAAATTCTTAGGCATAATCTTAGACGCGAAATTAACCATTATACAGCACATAAAGTATCTTAAAAACAAATGCATGAAAACAATGAATATCCTAAAGGTGCTGTCACGCACAACCTGGGGCAGTGATAGAAAATGTCTCATGAACCTATATAAAAGCCTCATACGCACACGACTAGACTATGGAGCCATAGTTTACCAGTCGGCTACTCCAACTGCTCTGAAGATGCTAGATCCTGTACACCACCTAGGAATTCGCCTATGAATAGGGGCCTTTAGAACAAGCCCAGTGGAAAGCCTTTACGTTGAATCGGATGAATGGTCACTTCATCTGCAGAGAACATATTCGTCGTTCATGTATTTTTTGAGAGTGAACGTAAACATTGACCACCCCACGTATCCCACTATAAATGATTTGTTCAGTTCTCAGCTTTTGCGCAACCGGCCCACAGTGGCAAAGCCTTTCTCACTGCGTGTTAGAGACATAGCTGAAGAATCAAGGGTTCCACTGCTTGAATACCACCTTATGCCCCCTGTTATACGGCCGCCGCCCTGGCAGTGGCAACCTATACACTGTGATACATCTTTCGTAGCTGTTACAAAGCGCGCGCCTGTCGCGCATATCTGTATGCACTTCCTAGAATTACAGCACAAATATTCCTCTCCTGAATTTTTTACTGACGCATCGAAGTGTTATTCTGGCGTGCCCTACGCAGCCGTCGGCCCATCCTTTTCGGATTCCTGTGTTCTGCATCCCAGCACAAGTATTTTCACAGCAGAGGCCTACGCGATATTGGCCGCCGTTAAACACATTAAAGAAAATAATATCCCAAAGGCAGTTATATACACAGATTCATTGAGCGTCGTAAACGCTTTGAAAACTGTCAAAAAATATCAAAACCCTATCATTGTATCTCTTTATTCAGCATTACTAACCACCTATGCGTCCAAGCAGCAAATCGTTGTATGCTGGGTGCCGGGGCACCGAGAGATAGAGGGAAACGTGTTGGCTGATCAGCTAGCCACATCCGTCCACGCGAACGCTTGCAACACTTTCACGACTGTCCCTGTAATGGACCTCAAGCCCTCAATAAGAAAAAAGTTAAGGGCTTTCTGGCAGCGCTTGTGGGACAAACAAACAAAAAATAAACGACATGTTATCAAGCCGTATCTTGGTAAGTGGCCGCCGGTATCAAAGAATCGCCATACAGAAGTGACACTTTGCAGACTCAGGATAGGACACACATACAGCACACACACATACCTCTTGTCCGGTGGCGATCCACCCATGTGTGATAAATGTGGTGAGCGACTTACCGTGCTTCACATCCTGCTGCAATGTACTGAATTAGACGCAAACCGAAAAAAGTATTTTCCATTACCACACCAGCAACAAATTACACTTCATCCTCTTATGATCATAGGCATAGAACCGTTCTTTAAATATCAATTCTTGTTAGAATTTTTAAAAGATGTGCAAAATTTTCATGTTATATCACCAGGAAGTCCGTAGCACGGCCTCTTACGTGAGGTCTCGGCTGCGGTAACTGCATTAAGAGAAAGCACCTGCCTCCCAGCCTTTGGGCTCAATGGCCTCCCGGAGGCACAGGTGCTATTTCCACGTTCTTGCATTTTAGCACAATGCTCATTTATCATGCATACTATCTCCATAGACAACTACATGTATCACTATAATAATTTTATTCCATACATCATTTTACGCTTCTATGATACGGATTGATTTTAGGCCACTTTACAGCCATGCTACATCCCACCATCGCCACTCACAAATCAGCGCTTAACCCAACATTATAAGTCATGGCGCTCTTTGTCCACACCTGGCCCTTGCGCCACTAAACAACACACATTCATTCATTTTTCTCTTCCTTTCAATCTTTCCTGTCTTCTCGTCTCTTCTGATTACTTCCGAATTTCCTGGCAGCGAGGGTTAACCTTGTGTGGGTGGCCAAACTTGGGTAGTCCAGATTGGGTTATAGCAGCACCGTACAACTGGCGAGGGCTTGTCTTACACATAGGATCTGCTCCGTCCCCATGTTGGGCTCCGTGGTGGGCGGTTGGCGCTGCTGCCGAACTCAAGACCCCTATATGGCTTCAAGCAAACCACTATCCCTTGATCGCCCTCTGAAAAGAGGGCGCACCGATGCAAGCTTCCAATTTTTTTTGAAGAGCAATGAGGAACATTTTCCTAAGTACCATGTTGTACACAATGAAAGCAACACAAGCGTGCGCAAATTCTCCCCCTTCTTGGTGGCGAAATGCCTTGCAAGCACGATAGGACCTGGCTATAAAGCCACAAAGATGTATAATGGAGACCTACTCCTTGAATTGAAAGATAAAATCCAATATGAGAAAATGAATGACCTGAAATGCATAGGCGATGTAGCGGTCACTGTGTCCGCACATCGGACCATGAACACGAGCCGTGGAGTAATCTCTGAAGACGACTTCATGGACCTTAGTAATGAAGAGCTGCTTGAAGGTTTTCAGGATCAAAATGTCATCAAGGTAGAACGAATTTTAATCCGCAGGAATAACGAATAACTTCGAACAAAGCACATTGTACTAACCTTTGGCACCAGTGTGTTGCCTAATACAGTGGATGCAGGCTATATCAAACTTCGTCTTAGGCCGTACATTCCAAATCCTTGACGGTGCTTTAAGTGCCAGAGGTATGGACATGGATCCCAGACATGCCGAGGAAGGCCGACTTGCGCGAAATGCAGCTCGAACGATCATCCAACAGACACTTGCGACTCATCTCCACATTGCGTGAACTGCGATGGAAGCCATCCAGCCTACTCTAGAACGTGCCCTAAATGGAAGAAAGAAAAAGAAATCATTGCATTAAAGGTCAAAGAAAACACCACATTTCACGAAGCAAGGAAACGTCTTTCGTACTTAGATCACACAAGCTATTCCGAGGTGGCGCGACGGGGGGCAGCGTCACAAATACCTCGGGAGTCTACCGCGGTCACTAATAGTGGTCCGGTAATCACTCCGCCTGCCCCTCTGGTGGCAGCAGCAGATGCTGCTCCATCAACATCGAAGGTGGGCCTGCAGACTTCGGTCCCGCAGGCTCGAAAGCTAAACCGAACTCCACGGCCTGCGACGCGAGTTCCAGCGCCTAGTTCACGATCCTCCAGCGCCTCCGAGAAGGTTATGGAGGTCGATCAGAAATCCTTGGCGTCATCGACGCCGAAAGATCAGCGCTCCCAAGAGCGCGCTAAAAGAGATAAAATACCTGTAACTGTACAAAGAAAGGGACCGGTAACCTAAACGGTTAACGCTCTTGTATACATATCCATCTATCTTTACCACGTGCTCTTGAACACAGTCAACAAAAATCTTCCTCAAAATGGCTACACAAATAATTCAGTGGAATGCCAGGGGCCTCTTTCGCAATCTAGATGATGTCAAAGATCTACTAGACGAATATCAGCCACGACTGTTCTGTGTTCAAGAAACACATTTAAAGTCTACACACCAGAACTTTTTAAAACAGTACATAATTTTCCGTAAAGATAGAAATAATGGCAATTCTTCTTCAGGTGGTGTGGCAATCATAGCCAAAAGTCAGTTGCATGCCAGCATGTATCCCTCCAAAGTTCATTTGAAGCAGTGGCTGTTCGGTCTATATTGTTCAACCAACTTATAACTATCTGCTCTATATATTTACCGCCTGACGAACGGTTTGACATTGCAGAATTTGAAAAGCTCATTGACCAGCTTCCCCCCCGCAGGGGCGTCTACGTCAGCAGGCGTTTGGTGTGTTGCGACACCACGGACCCGAGCACACGAGGGTTGGACCCTCCCGCGTGTAGTCGTGCGCGGCTTAGCCGTGTCCGGGGAAAGGGGGATCCTGGGAGTTGAGTCAATGCCGGGTGCTTGGACCTTTACGGCCCCCCAGCGGCGGCAACACACTCCTTTGGCCTCTGCTTCACGTAGACGGCACCTCCGGCCTGACCCGACCGGGGGAAATCGGCAGTCGCCTTTTCCTGTCCTCCCCTATATCTTTCACTTTCCTATCTCCTTTCTCACAACTCTCCTGTCTCCTCATCTCTTCTTGCGTTTTCCCTTTTTTCCTCGGTGGCTAGGGATAACCTTGTTTGGCGAGCTGTCCTGAGTTCAGCCATATTTGGTTATAGTTGCGTTGTACAGCTGGCGTGGGGAGGACTTGCCTACAAGTTCCCCTCCCGTCCCCTTGTAGGGCTCCATGGTGGGTGGCTGGCACCGCGGCCGAATAATACATTTTCCCATGGCACCTCCTCTTTCCAAACCAGATCGCCCTCAGAAAAGAGGGCGGACCGATGTCACTGCTGATTTTTTCCAAACAGCCAAAGAAGTCTTCCCTAGGTATCACGTGATACACAGTGAAAAGCCAGAGAAACCGGCTAGAAAAATATCCCCATTCACAGTAGCAAGATGTCTGAAAGAAGCCTTAGGCACCAACTATAAAGTAACAAAGCTCGCTAGCGGTGACTTACTGCTAGAAATCCAATGCAAAGCTCAAGTATGCAAACTTGCTAATATCGTGTCGTTTGAAGACATCCCCGTCTTAATTTCAACCCACAGATCGCTGAACACAGTGCGTGGGGTGATTTCTGAAATTGACTTTTTGGATCTCTCCGAAGAAGAAATGCTAAATGGGCTTTCCGAACAAAATGTCAGCAACGTTCAGAGAATTAAAATAAGAAAAGACAACAAAGAGTTACCTACCAAGCATCTAATTTTGACTTTCACTTGCTGCACACTTCCAGAGACAATTGAAGTTGGGTATACGAAAGTTGCAGTTCGCCCATACATACCGAACCCTCGACGTTGCTTCAACTGTCAGAGATTTGGCCATGGCTCCCAGAGTTGCCGTGGTCGCAAAACCTGCGCGAAATGCGTATCCAAAGACAATGCTTCTGAAATATGCGAAGCAGCACCTCGCCGCGCGAACTGTGAAGGATAGCATGCTGCATACTCCAGATCTTGTCCCTCATGGAAGAGAGAGAAAGAAATCATTACATTGAAAATAATTGAGAACATTTCATTCAAAGAGGCTAGAAACCGCATCCTAGTTAAACACAAGTTTTCACTGAAGCCGAACATGAACTTCGCCGATGTGGTGCGATAGGGCGATCCACCGCACCGGCCTCTGGCACCTGCCCAGACCACACATAGTGAGGCTGGGACGGAGCCATCCTCGCCCCCGGTGGTAGCAGCTCACGCTGCTCCACCAGCCGCAAAACAGGCTATGCCGTCCCTCGAGTTGGCAAGCCTCAAGGCCTCTGCCCACGAGGAGAGGTCTGAAAAAAGTGCCGACGTGCAGTCTGCACGACCCTCCAGCGCCTCTCATGAGGCAATGGAGACGAGCCAAGGTGGTTCCGTGCCGTCAACGTCACAGGGACGGCGGAACTCCTTGGATATTGCGTATAAGTAAAACCCCCTAATCACGGGGCGAAAACCAATTAAACGTATCCCGACCCCACACACATAAATCAATATGGCGTTCCTAATACACTGCAATTGCAGAGGACTCCTAAATAATTTTAGTGATATAAAAGAGATAATAAATTCTTTCTCTCCTGTAGCAATGTGCCTACAGGAAACGAACTTAGGTCCTAAGCATACAAGTGTACTAAAAAAATACAAAGTCTTTCGCCATGACCGAGAGCAAGCAAACAGGCTCTCAAGAGGGGTAGCCATCATTGTACAATGTGGCATTGCAGCCCGTGAAGTCAAAATAAAAACTAAATTTGAAGCTGTGGCAGCCACTTTGCTCTCATACAAAACGATTACGGTGTGCTCTGTGTATTTAGAACCACACCTAAAAATAACCCTTCATGAGTTAGAGGACCTGTTCCAACAATTACCAGAACCCTATCTGGTAGTTGGGGATTTTAATGCGCATTCCAGTTATTGGGGAAGCGAGAAAACAGACGTAAGAGGACAAATTATAGAAGATTTTATTTTAAGCAATAATGTTTGTTTGTTGAATTCTGGCAAATCAACATACTGCTCCCCAAGCTCAGGAAAGATGAGCTGTATTGATTTATCTTTTAGTTCACCTTGTATTTTTAACGATTTTAAATGGGACATCATAGATAATCTATATGGAAGCGATCATCTACCAGTCCGAATCACTCTTCCATCCTCACCTGCAATCATTCCAAACAAACCACGACGATGGAAGCCCCGCAGGGGCGTCTGCGCGAGCAGGCGTTTGGTGTGTTGCAACACCACGGACCCGAGCACACGAGGGTTGGACCCTCCCGCGCGTAGCCGTGCGCGGCTTAGCCGTGTCCGGGGAAAGGGGGATCCTGGAGGTTGAGCCGATGCCGGGTGCTCGGACCTTTAAGGCCCCCCGGCGGAGGCAACACACCTCTTTGGCCTCTGCTTCACGTAGACGGCACCCCCGGACTGACCCACCCGGGGGAAATCGGTAGTTGCCTTTTCCTGTCTCTCTCTTCCTCTAGTCTTCGTCTTTCCCTCACTTTTCATCTTTCCTGTCTTCTCCTAGCTTCCGTTTACTTCCGATTTTTCCAGGCAGCAAGGGTTAACCTTGTGTGAATAGCCAGCCTAGGTTATATCATATTTGGTTATAGTGGTAATGTACAGCTGGCGTTTGCAGGCCGTGTTTCACAGGTCCTGCAACGTCCCCTTGTAGGACTCCACGGTGGGTGGCTGGCGTTACTGCCGAAATTACAATCTCTTATGGCTTCTTCTTTTCCCCCCTTACCTGATCGCTCCCTCAAGAGGGGGCGCACCGATGATGTCTTCGAATTTTTCGCCTGTCAAAAAGAAATTTTTCCTCGTTTCCATGTAGTGCACTCCAAAACACCAGACAAACCCGTGCCAGCAATGTCACCATTCCTAGTGTCCAAGTCTCTTACCCAAGTTTTTGGTACAGGTTATAAAGCATCCAGGATGGCAAGCGGCGATCTCCTCTTGGAACTCCGCAACCAGAAACAATATAAAAAGCTACCCAATCTAGTTTCATTTGGTGACGCCAAAGTAACCGTAACTCCTCATCGTACCATGAATACCACCCGTGGCGTAGTCTCTGATGATGATCTCTTGGAGCTGACTGAGGCTGAGCTCTTGGAGGGCTTCAGTGAGCAGAATGTCATAAATGTTAAGCGAATTAAGATGAGGCGTGATAACAAGGAAACACAGACCAAACATCTGATACTTACTTTTGGCACAAGTGTTCTGCCCGAGTCCATCGAGGCCGGGTATATCAAGCTCCGAGTTCGCCCGTATGTTCCTAATCCCCTGCGTTGTTTTAAATGTCAGCGTTTCGGTCACAGCTCACAGAGATGCCGAGGCCGCCAAACCTGCGCTAAATGCAGTGCTCATGAGCACACTTCCGAATCTTGTGAAAACTCTCTCCACTGCGTAAATTGTGAAGGCGAGCACGCTGCATACTCGCGGTCGTGCCCATCTTGGAAGAAAGAAAAGGAAATAATTACGATTAAAGTAAAAGAAAACATAAGTTTCAAAGAAGCACGCAGGCGGGTATCTTTCCTGCCAAAGCACACCTTTGCCGAAGTGGCGCGTCAGGGGGCAGCGCCACAACGGCCTCCGGCGGCTGTCCGTCCCACACCCAGTGAGGCGCCAGTGACGCCATCCGCCCCCTCGGCGACTGCAGCTAACGCTGCTACGCCACCACAGCAGGCGGGGCCAACGACCACGAAGGTGGGCGCAGCCGAGGCTACCCCAACCTCCCCGGTCCCGTCCAGCGCTGGCAACAACCGGCGACCTCCGGGCGACCTCCGGGCTGGTGGGCGCAGGGGTCTTGCCTTCCGAGGCAGGACCCTCACAGAAAACTTCTCGCTCGCAAGAGCATGTGTCCGGCTCCTCGCAAGAGGCAATGGACACTTCACATGTCCTCACGGCGCGCCACGCGCCTAAGGAGCGGCGAGGCTCCCTCGAACGCTCCAGAAAGGGCAAAACCCCAATTACAGGGCCTCGAAAGAGCTTTGTAATTTAAGGCATAATTTTCATTTCCGTACACACAGCACCTATTCACCTCCAATATGGATACACAAATAATTCAATGGAACATTAAAGGTCTTCTTAGAAACCTAGATGATGTACAAGAACTCATCCACAAACATAATCCAAAAGTGCTGTGTTTACAGGAAACACATTTAAAATCTATACACACACACTTTCTCCAAAAGTATGTTACATTTCGCAAAGACCGCGAGGATGCTGTCGCATCATCTGGCGGTGTATCCATTATTGCTGACAGAAGTGTAGCGTGTCAGCTTTTAAAGCTCCAAACGGCCCTTGAGGCCGTGGCCGTTCGAACCATACTTTTAAATAAACTCATTACCATCTGCTCTTTGTACATACCACCACATTATCAGCTTCACAGACGCGATTGAGAATCATTAATAGATGAGCTCCCAGAACCCTATATGATTCTCGGTGATTTTAATGCACACAGTAGTTTGTGGGGCGATCCACGCTGTGATGCGTGAGGTCGCGTCATTGAACAGATGCTTTTCTCCTCTGGAGCATGCCTCTTGAATACAAAGGAGCCTACGTATTTTAACCTGGCTAACAAGTCATTTTCTGCCATCGATCTTAGCATTTTATCGCCGACACTTTTACCCTATTTTAAATGGCATGTGCTTAACAACCCGTATGGGAGTGACCACTTCCCAATAATCCTAACTACGCCGAAACAAGCCCAACTTCCTCCGCAGGTAGCGCGGTGGAAGGTTGACTCAGCCGATTGAGAGCAGTACCGCACTCTTACACATATGACCTGGTCTGAGATGTCCGGTATAACCTTAGATGACGCTGTTGCATATTTTACAGCTTTTATACTTGATGTCGCATGTAAATGTATTACTCAAGCGAGCGGCATGGGTTCCAAACGGCGTGTTCCCTGGTGGAACGATGCATGTAGGCAAGCACGGAGGGACCAGAACAAAGCGTGGGCGATGCTTCGCGATTCTCCAACAGCAGAAAACCTGGAAAACTTTAAACATATCAAATCTCAGGCAAGGACAACGCGCCGACAAGCAAGACGAGAGAATTGGGCGAAGTATATAGCAAGCATCAACTCGTACACAGATGAGAGCAAAGTATGGAATAGAGTGAAAAAAGTCAATGGGCAACAAACATATTCCCTGCCTTTAGTAAATAGCCACGGAGAAAGCCTGGAAGATCAAGCCAACTTTCTTGGTGCACATTTTGAATACATATCAAGCTCCTCGCTCTACTCCGAAACCTTCCTAAAGTACAAAACGCGAATAGAACAGCAAAAGTTACAAAGAAAATGTGATAAAAGTGTGGCGTATAACGAACCGTTCTCCATAGCAGAACTGCAGGCAGCACTGAATGATTGTAATACATCCGCCCCAGGCTCAAACCGCGTAATATATGAGATGTTGAAACAACTACCCTCCGAAACACAAAAAAGCCTCCTTTACCTTTACAATGTTATATGGTTTTCGGGCGAGATCCCCTCTGTTTGGAAGGAGGCTACTGTAATTCCAATTATAAAACACGGAAAAGATCCTTCCTCTGTATCAAGTTACAGACCAACAGCATTAACAAGTTGCCTCTGCAAAGTTTTCGAAAAAATGATTAACTGTCGCCTACTACACTTCCTCGAATCAAACAAATTACTCGACCCATACCAGTGTGGGTTTCGGGAGGGTCGATCCACCAACGACAATCTCATACGTATCGAGGCACGTATCCGTGAAGCTTTTGTGCATAAGCAGTTTTTCGTATCAGTATTCCTAGATATGGAGAAAGCATATGACACTACGTGGCGCTTTGGGATACTGAGAGACCTCTCACAGTTAGGTATACACGGTAATATGTTCAATATTATCGAAAGTTATCTGTCTAATCGCACATTCCGTGTTCGAGTGGGCAACGTTCTGTCACGGAAATTTGTACAGGAAACTGGAGTGCCGCAGGGCGGGGTGCTCAGCTGCACGCTCTTTATAGTAAAAATGAATTCTCTTTGTCTTCACATACCACGAAACATCTTCTATTCAACATATGTTGATGATGTGCAGATAGGTTTTCAGTCAAGTTCTCTCGCAATCTGTGAGCGACAGGTCCAGCTTTGTCTTAACAATGTCTCCAAATGGGCTGATGAGAACGGGTTCAGGCTGAACCCACAAAAAAAGCACATGTGTCGTTTTTTCTAGAAAAAGAGGCCTGCACCCTGATCCTGAAATTGTGTTGCATGGTGAGCGTCTGCCCGTAAACAGGGAACATAAATTCTTAGGCATAATCTTAGACGCGAAATTAACCTTTATACAGCACATAAAGTATCTTAAAAACAAATGTATGAAAACAATGAATATCTTAAAGGTGCTGTCACGCACAACCTGGGGCAGTGATAGAAAATGTCTCATGAACCTATATAAAAGCCTCATACGCACACGACTAGACTATGGAGCCATAGTTTACCAGTCGGCTACTCCAACTGCTCTGAAGATGCTAGACCCTGTACACCACTTAGGAATTCGCCTATCAACAGGGGCCTTTAGAACAAGCCCAGTGGAAAGCCTTTACGTTGAATCGGATGAGTGGTCACTTCATCTGCAGAGAACATATTCGTCGTTCATGTATTTTCTGAGAGTGAACGCAAACAGTGACCACCCCGCGTATTCCACTATAAATGATTTGTTCAGTTCTCAACTTTTCCGCAACCGGCCCACAGTGGCAAAGCCTTTCTCACTGCGTGTTAGAGACATAGCTGAAGAAACAAGGGTTCCACTGCTTGAATACCACCTTATGCCCCCTGTTATACGGCCGCCGCCCTGGCAGTGGCAACCTATACACTGTGATACATCTTTCGTAGCTGTTACAAAGCGCGCGCCTGTCGCGCATATCCGTATGCACTTCCTAGAATTACAGCACAAATATTCCTCTCCTGAATTTTTTACTGACGCATCGAAGTGTTATTCTAGCGTGTCCTACGCAGCCGTCGGCCAATCCCTTTCGGTTTACGGTGTTCTGCATCCTAGCACAAGCATTTTCACTGCAGAGGCCTATGCGATATTGGCCGCCGTTGAACACATTAAAGAAAATAATATCCCAAAGGCAGTTATATACACAGATTCATTGAGCGTCGTAAACTCTTTGAAAACTGTCAAAAAATATCAAAACCCTATCATTGTATCTCTGTACTCAGCATTAATAACCACCTATGCATCCAAGCAGCAAATCGTGGTTTGCTGGGTTCCGGGGCACCGAGAGATAGAGGGAAACGTGTTGGCTGATCAGCTAGCCACATCCGTCCACGCGAACGCTTCCAACACTTCCACGACTGTCCCTGTAATGGACCTCAAGCCCTCAATAAGAAAAAAGTTAAGGGCCTTCTGGCAGCGCTTGTGGGACACACAAACAGAAAATAAACTACAAGTTATCAAGCCGTATCTTGGTAACTGGCCGCCGGTATCAAAGAATCGCCATACAGAAGTGACACTCTGCAGACTCAGGATAGGACACACATACAGCACACACACATACCTCTTGTCCGGTGGCGATCCACCCATGTATGATAAATGTGGTGAGCCACTTACCGTGCTTCACATCCTGCTGCAATGTACTGAATTAGACGCAAATAGAAAAAAGCATTTTCCATTACCACACCGGCAACAAATTCCACTTCATCCTCAAATGTTCCTAGGTATAGAACCTCTTTTTAAATATCAGTCGTTGTTCGAATTTTTAAAAGATATACGTTGTTTTCATGTTATATCACCAGGAAATCCGTAGCACAGCCTCTTAACTGAGGTTTCTGCTGCGGTAACTGCATTAATAGAAAGCGCCTGCCTCCCAGCCTTTGGGCTCAAAGGCCTTCCGGAGGCATAGGAGCTATTTCCATGTTCTTGCATTTTTAGCGTCATGATTACTTATCAAGCGTACTAGACCCATAGACAACTACACATGTCACTATCATAATTTTATACTATGTATCATTTTACGCTTTTATAATACGCATTGATTTTAGGCCACTTTACAGCCATGTTACATCCCACCATCGAAACTCGCAAATCAGCGCTTAACAACACATAATTAGTCATGGCGCTCTTTGGCCATCCCTGGCCCTTGCGCCACTAAACAATACACATTCAACAAACGACGATGGAAGCTCCAAGCAGCTGACTGGACACTGTTTAGAGAAAAAGCCAATCTAGATGAAGTCTTTCCTGAAGACCTTAGTGTCGATGATCTCAATGAACACCTCACAACCTGTATTTTAGCCGCTGCCCGTTTAGCTATCACCCAGACTTCAGGAGTGGTGAGACAAAATCACAAGGCGTGGTGGACTCGGGAATGCAAAGAAGCAAAGCGAAAACAAAATAAAGCCTGGGGTGTCCTTCGCCGATATCCCACTCAGAACAACCTCCTAATCTTTAAAAAGGCACGAGCTAAAGCACGATACGTCCGCCGTAATACCGAAAAGACGTCATGGCATGCATACGTTTCATCCATAAATAGCACAGTCACATAAAACAAATGTGGGAGCAGGTACGTAAGCTCCATGGTAGCTACTCCCCATTTACAATTCCTCTCCTGACAACCCCTGGCATCCAAACAAGTATAGAGGAACAGGCCAACATATTAGGAGAACATTTCGCTGCAGTCTCTAGTTCTTCACACTACACTGAGTCATTTTTAAAATATAAGAACGTGGCTGAAAAGCAAAGGCTTCCGATTAGTGGCAGCACAAATGAGCCGTATAATAGTTTAATCACTCATCAAGAAATCTCTAGAGTAGTGTCTGCCGGGAAACAAACTGCACCAGGGCCCGATGAAATTCATTATGAAATGCTAGCACATCTTTCCGAATCCGCTATAAATGCACTTCTGAATTTTTTAAATAATATACTGTTACAAGGGAAAATACCGGAGGCCTGGAAAAAAGCTATTATTGTACCCTTTTTGAAAACCCGAAAGCCACCGACATCTCCCAGTAGTTATAGGCCAATAGCCCTTACCAGCTGTCTGGCGAAATCTTTCGAGAGCATTCTGAATATTAGATTGATGTTTATTCTAGACTCCCGTGAACTACTCGACATCCATCAGTGTGGTTTTAAAAAAACGTGCTCCACAACTGATCACCTCATTCGACTTGAAAACACAATTCGAGAGGCATTCATCCATAGACAACACTGCCTTGCCGTCTTTTTTGATCTAGACAAGGCTTATGATACTACCTGGAGGTATGGCATTCTCAGCAACCTAGTGGATCTGGGCATTCGTGGCAGGATGTTAAACTGCCTGCGTGACTTTTTCTCCAACCGTTCCTTCCATGTGCGCCTCGGTTCAACTCTCTCAAGGAAGTTCAGTCAGGAAAATGGGGTACCACAACGGTGTATCTTAAGCACTACACTCTTTATTGTAAAGATGAATTCCCTAGCACAAATAATTCCAAAATCCATTATGTATTCAGTTTACGTTGATGATCTCCAGATAGCTTGCACATCATCAAGCGTATCAACATGCGAGAGGCAAGTACAGTTAACAATAAACAAACTAGCAACATGGGCAGATAAAAATGGGTTCCAGTTTTCTCCACAGAAAACAGTGGCCGTTATGTTCTCGCTGAAACGAGGTTTACAGGCTGATCCCACCCTACACCTTAATGAAACCGAACTCCCAGTAAAAAACGAGCACAAATTTCTTGGCATTACATTTGACAAAAAGCTTAGATTCCTACCTCACATAAACACGGTGAAAAACAAGGCTTCTAGAGCACTCAACATACTTAATGTCCTTTCACGGAAACGCTGGGCTCTGATAGGGCATGCCTTCTACAAATATACCGCTCCGTCATACGCTCCTCCTTAGACTATGGGTGTATAGTGTATCGCTCTGCCAGATCATATTTGAAACGATTGGACCCAGTACACAATTTAGGTTTACGCTTGTCAACTGGTGCCTACAGGACGTCGCCCATAACCAGTTTGTATGTAGAAACTAACGAACCCCCACTTGCCGACAGAAGAAGCGTGCTGACATGCTCGTATGTTCTAAAAATCCGTTCCTTGCCCAAACATATATGTTACCCAATAGTTAACAAATGCCCATCTAGAATATTATTCACAAACAAACCCCAGGCTATCGGACCACTCCTTCTCCGTTTTGAAGAGAAATTAAAAGAGTTGCATGTAACGGACACACTGCCTGGTATTGCCCAGAAACCCGATCCACTGCCACCATGGTATTGCTTGCCTTCTGTTTGTGACTTCTCGTTAACACGTTTTCAGAAAAAACCAACGCCGCAGGAACATATGTTACGAGAATATTTAGCACTAAAAGAAAAATATGTGGAATATACAGCATTTTAGAGCGATGGTTCCAAAGCTGCACACTACGGGGATGTGCTGTGATACAGAATAGCTGGGAAGAAATAGTACGGCTGCCGCAGTGTGCATCAATTCTCACTGCAGAGAGTCATGCAATTTCCATGGCTGTGGAAAGAATATTACATGAAAACATTGAAAACAGCATCATTTATACAGACTCACTAAGCATACTTACAGCACTTCAGCCTAGGAATGCAGTTCTGCCAATAATCGGTGACATCCTACACAACATAACAGAAGCCGCGAGGCGGGGACAAAACATCAAATTTTGTTGGGTGCCGAGCCACGTAGGAATCTGTGGAAATGAGAAAGCAGACGAGAGTGCAGCGAAAGCTCGAAATAAGCAAATCAAAAACATAAGAATTCCTTACAAAGATTGCATGAAATTAGTGTGCCATAAACTGAAAGAAAAATGGCAGTCCGCATGGAACAATCAAACGAACAAAAAGCTACGCCTTGTAAAACCCATCATCGAAGAGTGGAAGTCATGTTCCCACCAAGAACGTTTTATTGAAGTTGTCTTATGTCGACTCCGCATTGGACACACGCACCTCACCCGTAATTACTTGCTGACCAAAAAAGACAAGCCTGTTTGTGACAAATGCGGAAACGAACCTACAGTAACCCACATTTTACTCTCCTGCAGGCAACTTGAGACATTGAGAAAAAAATATTTTACGCCATTTTACAGCGAACGCATTCCTTTTCATCCTTCATTGATTTTAAGCTAAGATGCACTGGTTGACATAATTCATGTATTTAGCTTTTTAAAAGAAACCGGTTTTCTTGAAAAATTGTAAAGCCTGACCTTGTTCTCTTTCACATCCAGTGACACACCTCGTCCACCTTATCATGTCTGAGAAGAATGCTGAGGTGTTTATTTAATTTGTTGAAATCCTCGGGGTCCTCTAGCAGAAAAGGACCTTTTGAGGTTACCCAGCTTTTCCCTACATTATACCTTGCTGTTGGCGCATGATGGCCTTAGTTGCTTATGCGCCATTAAACTCAACATCAACAACATCAACAACAACCAGCTTCCCGAACCCTATATAATAATTGGAGACTTCAATGCTCACAGCACATTCTGGGGTGACTCAAGATGTGATGCGAGAGGACGGGCAATAGAGAACTTCCTTCGTTCTTCTGGAGCCTGCCTATTTAACAAGGCTGAGCCAACCTATTACAGTTCCACACACCACACGTATTCATGTATAGATTTAGCAATAGGGTCAGCGTCACTTCTTCCATACCTGGAATGGAGAGTTATCAGTAATCCATACGGGAGCGATCATTTCCCTACACTTCTAGAAACAATAAAGTGGCACGATGGACCAGCTTACCCCAAAAAGTGCAAAATTCATAGTGCAGACTGGTCGAAATTCAGAAACACATGTAAACTGTGCCTGGAAGATCTGGACCACCTAGGTGTAGAGGAACTGGCCAGCTACATTACTGAACATAATCTCTGTTCTGCTAAACACTGCATCCCTCAGTCCTGTACATATAAAGTCAATCTAAAGCCATGGTGGAACAAAGACTGCGAAACTGCAAAGAAACGCCAGAACAAAGCATGGAGTACATTTTCACGCTACCGAACCACAGAAAATCTAGTAGAATTTAAGCGCTGCAAAGCAAATTGACGCCGTATCCGCCGAATATCCAAAAAAGAAAGCTGGACACGCTACATATCCTCAATAAACTCATGCACGGACGTTAGCAAAATATAACAGGGTACGTAAACTAAAAGGACAACGTCCAAATCCTTTTCCTCTCGTCAATAGCTCTGGTGAGTCAATAGAAGATCAAGCAAACACTCTTGGCGAGCACTTTGAGAGAATATCAAGCTCAGAAAACTATTCCGAAACTTCCTTAAAGCATAAACGAATAGCTGAAAATATTCCTTTGCGTCCAAACAAGTCATCAGAAGGGTACAATAGACCGTTAACACTCCATGAACTCAAGCTTGCCCTAGGCTCTTGTGGTAGCTCGGCTCCAGGTTCAGGCGCAATGACTTATGAAATAATCAACAATCTGCCTCATGAGACCCTAACCTGCCTGTTAGGTCTTTACAATAAGATATTTGCTACTGGTCATATACCTTCATCTTGGAAAGAAGCAATAGTCCTACCAATAGTCAAGCACGGCAAAGACCCTTCCTTAGTTAACAGTTACAGACCTATTGCACTCACTAGCTGCTTACATAAAGTATTTGAAAAGATGATTAACCGACGCCTTGTCTTCTTTTTGGAATATAATGGTATATTGGACCCTCGCCAATCTGGCTTCCGAAGAGCGAGGTCTACTACCGATAATCTAATTCTCCTTGAATCATACATACGTGATGCATTTGTACATAGCCAATACTGTCTATCTATATTCTTTGATCTGGAGAAGGCATACGATACTGCCTGGTGATACGGTATTCTGCAAGACCTGTCTTCTTATGGAATTTGTGGTAGTATGCTGAATATTTTGCAAAATTACTTATCTGAAAGGAAGTTCCGCGTAAGAATTGGCAATGTACTATCGCGCACTTTTATTCAAGAAAACGGTGTACCACAGGGAGGAGTGCTAAGTTGCACACTTTTTATAATCAAAATGAACTCTCTCCGCTCTGTTATACCATCAATGGTATCCTATTCTGTCTATGTGGACGACATCCAAATCAGCTTTAAATCTTGCAACCTGTCCATATGTGAACGCCAGATACAGTTGAGTGTTAATCGGCTCACGAAATGGGCAGACGAAAACGGGTTTCGATTCAATGCAGAAAAAACTTACCGTGTTCTGTTTTCCAGACGAAGATGTGGATGTCCTGACCCTTGCATTACCATGCATGGGAGAAACCTGGTAAATAGAAAAGAACAAAAATTTCTTGGTATAACATTCGATAGTAAGCTAACCTTCACGCAGCATATAAAACAGTTGAAGCTGAAATGTCTTAAAACCATGAACCTTTTAAAGATTTTATCCCATCAGTCGTGGGGAACAGATAGGTATTGCCTCCTATCTCTTTTTAAAAGCCTTGTGTTGTCACGCATAGACTACGGATGTATTGTTTACCAGTCTGCTTCAAAGACAACACTTAAGCAACTCGATCCTGTCTATCACTTAGGTATCCGCCTAGCTCTTGGTGCCTTTAGGACGAGCCCCGTCCAAAGTCTATACGCAGAATCGGATCAGTGGCCGCTGCATTATCAACGTACATATCTGGGGGTCACCTATGCAATAAGAATCATGTCACTAAAGCACCACCCATGCAAAGCACTCATAGGTGATCAGTCCACAAACCAGTTGTACTTAAACAGGCCTTCACACGCCCCACCATTCCCTTTGGCAGTAATATCTGTTGCGGAAGAACTCGGAGTACTTTTCACAGATCTACAGGAAAGTGACAATGCTGAACCTATTCCAGCCTGGGAACAATGTACAGTTACCTGTGACTTGTGCTTTAGAGAACTGAACAAAAAGAGTTGTCCAAGTGCCCTCATCCAGCAACATTTCTTGGCCCTTGAAGACAAGTATAGATCAACGGCATTTTTCCCTGATGCTTCGAAGTCGGCAACTTCGGTATCATGTGCAGCCCATGGCCCAAACTTCTCCAACGCTAAAACCTTACATAATCATAGCAGCATTTTTACAGCCGAAGCGTACGGTATCCTGATCACTGTTGAATACACAGTGCAGTACAAGATACAAAAGTCCATAATATACACAGATTCCTTAAGTGTTGTCAGAGCCCTGTCCTGTGGCAATACAAGCCGAAACCTTGTATTAAACATGCTCCTTAAACACATTCCCCTAGCATATAAACAAAACCTAGCTCTTGTTGTATGCTGGGTGCCAGGACACTCTGGGATTGCAGGCAATGAAATGGCAGACAAGAATGCTGGACAAGTGGCTCATCGGGATATTATTGATGTAAGCTGCGTACCTGGTGTAGATATGAAACCTGCTGTACGAAAGGTGCTTCATAACCATTGGCAAGCTGAGTGGGACAAGCAAGTGGAAAATAAGCTGCACCTGCTTAAACCGCGATTAAGGAAACCTTTCCCACTGAAGCTTGATAGGCACACCGAAGTCGTCCTAGCACGACTCAGAATAGGACACACTTATGGCCACACAAACACCTATTGACTGCAACTGACCCCCCCGACGTGCACACGCTGCGGTGAGAACTTAACCGTCCTACATATCCTCATTCAATGTCCCGAACTTCACCGAGAGCGATTAGCTCATTTTAAGGAACTCTACACACGCCATATACCACCCCATCCCTCGATGTTCTTATCAGAAGATGCACTTTTTAACTTTAAAAAAGTGCTTAATTATCTTGTTCAAGCTAACTTTCTAGATATCATCTCATTCCATGCTAACCATCAGACTGTGCCTCACAGGTGAAGTACAGTCTGATGCACATAAGTATGTCTGAGCTCTTGCACTTCTTGCGTAGGCAAGAATTCTACAGCAAGGGACTCGGGCAATCCGCAACAATTTACCATGTGTCCCTATAACCTATAATTTTAGAATTCATCCACCAGTATTTATAGATTTCTTTTACGTGTAGGCCTCTATACAGCCTCTATTTTAAGTCAGAGCACCAAACCCACAATTTTACTAAACAAAAACATATGTCCTGGCGCTCTTTGGCCTTAGATGCCCTTGCGCCATTAAACTCCAATCATCATCATCATCAAGCTGCTACCTCCTTGGGAGTGGCAGTTGATACAATGCGATACATCTTTCATGGAAGTTACATAAAACGCTCCAGAGATTGAAATCCAGATGCATCTCCGGGAACTCCAGCACAAACACTCCTGCACGGAGTTCTACACAGACGCATCGAAGTCACTCGACAGGGTGTCCTACGCAGCCGTCGGGCCATCCTTCTCGGAAACCGATGTACTGCATGCGGAAACTAGTATCTTTACGGCTGAGGCCTACGCTTTACTGTCGGCTGTGAAGCATATCAGGAAATCAAAACTCCAGAAAGCAGTCATATATACGGATTCCCTTAGTGTTGTGAGGGCCTTGATGGCATTCTCTAACCACAAAAATCCGGTAATTAACGAACTTTATTCTGCTCTGTGTAAAGCGTATATAGGTAATCAGCATGTCATCATATGCTGGGTGCCAGGTCATAGGGGCATCGAAGGTAACGTTCTTGCGGACCAGATGGCCACGTCAGTTGCATCGCATTCTGCTAATTCCACCGCTGCAGTTCCTGTCACAGACCTGAAGCACTTCTTACGGAGGAAACCACGGAACCAGTGGCAACGGCTATGGGACGCGGAAACAAATAATAAGCTCCACGTGATAAAGCCACAGTTAGGATTCTGGCCTTCCGTAACAAAATCACGCCGGACAGATGTCCTATTCTGTCGTCTGAGAATAGGACACACATTTGGCACACAACTTTTTTACTCACCGGAAACGAGCCTCCAACCTGTGGTACATGCGGGGAGAGGCTGACCGTCCTCCACGTCCTTCTGGAGTGTCGGAAAGCCGAATCTGAAATAAAGAAACATTTTCCCTTAGCATACCGCCAGCACATCCCCCTTCATCCAGTAATGTTACTAGGCCCAGAACCGCTGTTTGACTCCAGCGCCGTCCTGGGCTTCCTGAAAGATATTGTATTACATGTTATTTGTCCAACACACTCGTAGCGTCTTCTCTGTTTAGAGGATGCCGCTGTGATATCTGTTTCATATAGCACATGCCTCTAGGCCCTTGTGTTTCAAGGGCTCTGGCGAGGCCGTGGTGCTCCAGGTAATTTCACCATCTAATATATTTTCTGTATTGCATCACTCTTTCACGATGGATTTTGTTACACATAGAACACCTCATTTGTCATCGACATAATCTTATTAGATATAGATTTTACGCACTCTAGAGCGACTATTTTTAACGCCCGTATACAGCCACTTTACATTAACCCCATAGAACTCATAATTACATTGCGAACCTATCAACACTGCCTTGGCGCTCTTTGGCCACACTTGGCCCTTGCGCCAATAAACACTACATATCATCATCATCACCCGCAGGTGGAAACCCACCTTGCGGGTTTCCGCAGAGCTATTACGTCAAACACTTGCCGTCGGTTCGTGTTGTCGACAAATTCGACTTAGCCCTGCCATCTGCTAGCCGCCTGGTTGGCTCAGATGATAGAGCGGCTACCCCAGAAAGGCGGTGGTCCCGGGTTCAAGTCCCAGACCAGGACGAATTTTCCTTCAACTATGAGGCTTTTTTTTTTCAAAGAACCCGTATGGGCTTCCTTTGTAGCAATTGCTACGAACGGGTCAATGTGTGACTTTCCCTTTATTCATTACTGCTCTCCACCTTGCGGGTTTCGGCAGAACTACTACGCCAAACAGCTGCGGACCTATACAAAAGACCGCTTTCACACGGCAGCCACAGCGAAAGCCACGGTAGCCTTCGCCACACGCTCGCTCATATGACCGACATGACGACGGTATGGTATCACAGAACACGTATATGATCGTATCGCCGCCTGGCGTAAGGTTGGAGTGTGCTGATGGGCTGCTAAAGTGCCGCGGTGTGAGCGCTTTGTGTGAGCGTCGGCGTGTCGTGCGCGTTTCTATGTATCGAATGTGAATTATGTCGCGCAGAGCCAGACGCCGCCCTCTCGAACATGAATAACGCGTTGCTTTCTACCGATGACGTACGCTTCGAGCCATTTCAACAAGGTTGGTGGAAGTTTGAGGGTAGACAGTTTCAGTAATAATAAATTATGTGCAACAGAATCAAAAGCCTTTGGAAAATCCAAAAATATGCAGTCAACTTAGTTACCATTGTTAATTGAAAAAGTGATATCGTGAGCAAACTCTATCAGTTGCGTATCGCAAGAAAATCTGTTTGTGAAGCCATGTTGCATTGCACAAAAAATTTTTTCCTGGAGCTGTTTAAATAGGTTAGTGTAAACGATGCGCTCTAACGATTTGCATATGACACTTGTAAGGGAGATAGGTCTATAGTTTACAGTTTTGTTTTGTCGCCACTTTTATACAGAGGAACTACGTTGGCGCTTTTCCAGTCGTCGGACAAGGCACCGACATCCGTTAATTTTTGAAACAGTTTTACTCAAAAGGGAGTGACAGAAACTGCACAGTTCTTCAAGATGCCGTTCGGAACACGGTAAGGAGCGGTTGCTGCGTTTACCTTGAGCTTCTCCGAAAGTAACACTATTCCATGTACTGAGAAATCTATGCCGCTCATCTCCATAAACTCATTCACAATATGTAAACCGTCGGTAGGGCATGCCGATAAAGCTAAAGCTGACTGAAAATAACGATTCAACTGTTTAGCCTTACCTTCCAGATCGGAGCTATAGTTAAAATGCTCTATAATATTGGTATTCTTGTCTCTTACGCGCTGCTTATTTTTTACGTACTTCAAGACTTGCTTTGGATTATTTTTTTATTTTTCCGCCAAGAACACCCAGATACGCACGTTTGGCCCTGCGCACCTCCCGCGTTATAATCTTGTTCAGCTCTTTCAATTTACAATGCAAGAAAGGCTCTGGTGACTGACAGTACCTACGATATAAGCGGTGCCTTTTGTTTATCAAGGTTCGAATGGCAGCGTTCATCCAAAGCTTATCTGTTCGACACTTCGACGAAATGGTGCGTGATGGTACATACGTCTGCACTAAGGCCAGGAGTGTTATCTTCAGTAGGTGCCACGTGGAATGTATATCAGGTATACTTGCTGCAGGGCAGTGAAAGAAATCGTCAGAAAGAATAGAATGGTGATAAAGTTTATAAAAAAGCCAAAGGTATTGAAGAAGAGGATGCGCTGTCAGAATCAGCACTAATACCCGCGTGGTCTAATACCCGCAGCGCTCCTCGGAAGCCGATGTGGAGCCGTTATCCACTTCCCAAAGAGCGGCTTCAATGTTACTACACTCGCGCACCATTTTTTCGTGGCCTGTTGCGGTGTCAACTTCGTTTGCAATCGTTCATCTCTTCTGACGTGAAATCAACACCAGAAAAGGGTTCTTTCTCCTAGCAGAACTCATGTTAATGCAGGGCGAATACAGCAGCAATTGGCACGAGTGCCGCTTGATAAGTGCAGAATTCTCCCGCCAAGAACGGCGCCGTCGAAAATCCAGCACGCTGACTGAAAAGATATGGCCAGACTTATTCATTTATTTCCAGTATGAAAACGTTTTCGATACGTATCACCGCTCGTTTTTAAGCTGTCCTGCTTGCGACATTTTTAATGCGTCGAGTTTGGTCAAAAATCTGTTTGAGAAGTTGAATCCATTAATACGACGCTTTGAAGACATTGTGTGTCACCTGGGAAGTCTTCGCATGAAAACAAATTTTTGAAGTTCATGGTCTTTAATTGATCGATAAGCAATTATGCAAACACTGAATAGCACAACATAAGTAATGCAGGGTATGCAAAGATGGCGGTACAGTTCTGTAACATGTGATCGGTGATTACCCTTAGTAGTAACACGGATGGCCTAATTTCGGACATTAAGGACGAAATATTAGAGTGATAGGCTTCACCCCAGGAACTTGCGCAGCAGTTTAGATGGCTATCAATGAATGCGCAATATAGAGTAACCAGGTTATATAAATCAAAATAACATTGTCAGGAGCGACAAGCGCAAACAATGAAAGAAGACGAGAAAGTGATACCGGTACCGTAAGCGCCCCAGCGATAGCGTATAAACAATCGCTGCACAGACGTTGGTTAACGCGGTAGTGCGAGCGACAAATATAGCAAGGGAGGACGCAGCCCGTGTGCAATAAGCGGTGAATGTTACCGTGTCCTACTGCTGTTAAAATTCCATATCGAATGAATGTTGTGTGTGCTACACCCTGCGTTCATGTGTTCATTGTGCCTGCTCAAGCGAGCGTACCAGACGTCAACGTATGCGTGACAAACACGTAGGTTTGAGTGGAATTCTAATGCCGTATGAAGTTTTTCTTTGCAGTTCATGGATACGCAAGTTAAATTTGAAGCGTGAGCCAAGTTCGACAACAAGGAAAGAACAACGGTTGGAGAGATAAATAGCGTGCAAATCAATAAAATTTGGTAGTATTTGAAGGTTGACGGTTGAAGTTTATTTTCCTTCAACGATGAAAGAGGCAACTAGGACAAAAGGCGGTAAGCCTGACGAGGTCACAGTTCCCCAAAACAGTCGATACAGCGGTGAGCAACACAGAAATGGATATTAATATGGTATGATAGTGAACAAAATACATTGCATCAAACGACAGTATTACAGTCAGAAATATTGCTTTCGATACAAAGACCGTGTTCCATAAATCAACGGTGCTGTATAAACATGGCATGATGTCGCTAAAGAAAACACACACACAAACAACTTGACACAAAAACAAGAGATGTTTCGCTAAGTAAAAAACAAATTATATTGAGTCAGTGCTGATTAGTAACTTTTTGATGTCTTTCTTAAATTTGTTCTTAGGGAGATGAAACAAGACACTTAAAGATGGCTTATTGGGACCGACTGGAATCTGGTAATCGAGTTTTTATTTGCCGTAATTTGTCCTGGTTTTAGGGGCCAAGTTTGTGTGTTGCCGAAGGGGGTATTTAGTAGGAGGGCGGTTTGGAGCAATGGAATACACACGATTACGATGGACGTACTGTAACAGGCGAAATATGTAAACATGGTTTGCTTTAGGTAAATTATGCTTATGATAGAATGGTAATGTTGGTAGGTTTTTAGGCCTACCAAGGTAACCCTCTATAGCCGGCAATGCCTTCTTTCGCAAAAGCAATAACTACAGTAAATCACTTATTGTTGTAGTAACCCAAACCAGTGCACTATAGGACAATTTGGAAAAAAATAGTGCGTAGTATATGGACACATTTAGGGAAACGGGCAAGAGATCGCTGATCCGGTAAAGGCAACCAACAGTTTTACTAAGGTTCGTGAGAAGTTTTGAAATGGGCGTGTTCCATGATAAATGTTAATTAAACCAGACACCAAGAAACTTCTGAGTTGTTACCTGTTGCAGTTTTGTGTTGGCGTATATTAGGTTAAGTGTGTAATAAAGAAAGGCGTTAATTGGTCTGAAAATTATGTACTTGGTTCTTGACAAGCTTAAACTGCACTTATTCGCCTGCATGCAAGCGTGTAATTTTATTAAATAAGCGTCCACGATAGTTTCTAATTCCGGCAGAGTACGTGATGTGAAACAAAAAAAAACATTTGTATCTTCAGCATACATAACCAAATCTGGAGAATCAGGTATGTTACAGATGTCATTTATATACAATAAAAACAAAAGTGGACCTAATACAGATCCCTGCGGAAACCCTTGGGTAATGCGCAATCGGTGCGAAACAAAATTATTCCATTTAACGCATGGTATTCTGTTTTTAGGTAACTTAATATTCAGCAGGTTCAGAGCTATTCCGCGTATCCCGTAACTGTTCAGTTTACTCAAGAGAATTTCGTACTGTACGCAGTCAAAAGGCTTTCCGGAGGTCTAAGAACAGACCGAGAGTGTATGCTCTGGATTCAATGTTGTCAATGATCTTTTCTTTAACGCCGAGAAAAGCTTGCTTAGACGATTTATTTTTCAAAAAGCCATACTCAGAGGGGCTAATTATATTACGAGCGCTAAAGAACTTTTCTAATCTACTATTAATGGCTCCTTCGAATACCTTCGATAACACTGATAACACGGAGATGGGACGATAGTTCGTGATTTCATTTCTATTTCCTCCTTCAAATATAGGACAAACACGAGCAATCTTCAGTTCATCTGTGAACGTACCACTTGAGAACATCAGATTCATATTATACGCTAGAACCTCGCATATTAATGCAGACACATATTTCAATGGTATCGCTTTGATGTTGTCATGGTCTGCTAAAACATTGTTTTTTTTTTTATTTTCCCAATGTAGGTAGCTACTTCTTGTGGGACCATGGGCAGCAACGAAATAGAGTTAGGTAAAGTGATAATGAGGTTGCATACGGGAGCATTAGAGAGAGCTTGATCTAATGTAGGCTTGCCAGCTTCAATGAACAAGTGGTTTATGGTGTTAGCTAATTTAGTTCCGCTAGCTTGGGAATTGGATGCAGCGATTTCTGGGTGGTTCCTGCACTCTTGTTTGCTTAACAGTTCGTTTATTTCACTCCAAACTTTCTTGCGGTCATTATAAATTCTGGAGAACCGTTTTGTATAATAAGATGATTTTGCAGACTTGAGGTCTTTAGTTTGCTCCTAAATTTTTTGAACTCTCTAAATAGGGCTGCATCGCGAGTACGTACGAAGTCATGATAAATGTTATCTTTAATACGTATTCTGTTTATAAAACTTTATCAACCCACGGCTTTCTAGATTTTCGGAAGTTGTGTTTTACCTTGATTGCAGAAAACGCAGCATTATAAAATTCCATGAACTTGGCAAGAAAAGCAGTATACGCCGAGTTGACTTCAGATATGCTGTATACATTCTCCCAACACATATTCTGAATAAGAGTAATAAATTTGGTGACATTTTCATCGGAAATGATCCTAGTTACCCTGGGGGCATTTTTGGATACGGACTTGATGCGTTTGAGAGGAAGAAAGCAAAAAAATCGGGATGTGGTTACTCATTTCAGAAGATAACAGGCCAGACTCCGCTTTTGGAGACACCATATTTGCGACACAAGCATTCAGCAGGGAAGCTGTGGCAACGCTAATTCTAGTAGGCATGTTTATAGTATTTAAACAACCATAAGATGCTATAAGGCTATTAAATTCGCGCGTACTGCGATCATCGTGCATGAGGTCAATGTTAATATCACGCTATATTACAAATGGTAACCGGGAATTGGCGAGGTTCAAGAGTGAGTTTTCGAAAAATTTGAAAAAAAAGGTAGTCTGTTCCCTGCGGGAGGTCTCTATGCAACAGCTACAATAACATTGGACAGTGATACAGCTAAACACTCAACATTCGAATTTATTACGGAAATTTCGTCTAACACACATTGTAGATAACAACTCTTTACATACACGGCAAGACCACAACCTCTCATATTCGAGCGAAGGAGGCCATGATACTGGTAATTTTTGAATGGAAGATGATCATCATGTGTTGTGGGCCATGTTTTGGTAAACAAAGAACATCAAACGGTCGGTTTATTGACCCCAGAAACATATTAGACCGTCGCGTTTTTTTCTTTATACTGTGGACATTAATATGCATAGCATAGAACTTTTCTGTGAGAGGAATAAACTTATTGGTAAAGCAAGAAGCATCATAATGAATACAGTGGGGCGGGTAATCCATGACAACGACTGGCTAGTCACCAGCTGACAAAGATGTGGATGCCTACTCGGTCATTTTACTCAAGTCGGATCGTGCACAAATTTTTATTGTTTGAGATGTTTCATCCCTGAGTGCAAAAATTTGCCTCCGTTCGTCCGAACAAATTTCCAACCTACTTCTTTCTTACGGGAAATGGTTGCTCCCAGCAATTGTTTGTGGCCGTAAGTCAAGTGTTCGTTTACATAGATGCGTCCACTATCAGTGAGACCAAGGTCCTTATTAGATAGCGCGTGCTTTCTAGCCTTAGAAAGAAATGAATGTCGCTCATCTCGGTGGACAATGCGGACCAAATTGTTGGTTTCGCCTTCACTACTGGTGGAAATTCTGTGACACGTGTCTAAGTCGGCGATAGAAACTTGTTCATTGATGGCCTCGCCAAGTTTCTCAATTACTTCTCTGGGTTCAATGTCTGACTTCACACCTTCGATTTCTAGGTTGTTTAGGCGGCTGTATTGTTCAAGTTCTTCCACTTTTTGAGCCAAGCGTTTGTGTTCAGATCGTAGATTTTCATTACATATTACAAGATCACTAATCTCCATTCTTAGCACCTTGATATCACAGCTGATAGCTTTCGTCTCGTCACAAGTGTCGCTACAGAACTTCAGGCTATCCTTGGCGGAACGCAGCTGAGCCCTCATCTCGCGTTTGAAATATTTTAAAGCCTTCATAACTTTTTTTCTTTCGACATGGCACAAGAACAGCAGAAAAGCAAATACGCAAATGTTCAAGTTTGGCAGCAGTGTGCAACAAACTATGCACTGAATAAAGGGCGATTCAAAGCGCTTACCTGCAAAGACCAGAGGGAATTAGCGACGTGCTTTCCGTTCGCGCACCGCTGCCAAGCTTGCAGATCCAGGAGTGTCGCTGTTTTTAAGCTCGCAGAAGACAGCGGTCGGGCGCCGATTGGACGCAGATTGCGGCCCAGGTACTGCGGCAAATCCGCTGTGTCCAGGCAGAAGTGATTGCGCAACGTAGTCCGAGGGAGCTCAGGCACGTGTGAAGAAATGTAGACGTTTGATGCTGCAAAGAGCAGACGGAATTACCGACGTGCTTTCCGTTTGCGCACGGCTGCCAAACTGATAGGTCTATAACCGAATCATCATTGGGTATAGAACTGAATATTATGAACTCAGTTCTAGAAGGATTAATTAGAAGGTTTTGTAGGCACACTGTAACTAGAGATATATATACGGTCACCAATAGGAGCGTTATAAGATTGTTTAGACAGTTGTCCGAAGATAAAGGAGCAGTGTCTTCGGTATATTGAATGCATTCTGCTGGCGAAATTAAATATTCAGGTAGATCGTTAATAAATACCAAAAATAAAAGTGGACCAAGGAGTTAGTCTCATCAAGCCCCGATGCTAAAATTTGTTAGATGAAACGCCGTACATGTATATTTTTGACTCACGATCAGAGAAGTAACTTTGAAAGAGGTTTAGACGGGTTCCTCTAATGCCATAAGAAGCAACTTTAGAGAATAAAATAGCATGGATTATTCTATCAAAAGCTTTAGTGAAGCTTAAAAAACAGAACCAACGACGTTATCTTTGTCAAATTTGATTTTGCATTTATCAGTGAAGTAGTTAAGAGCAAGGCTAGTTGAATAGCCCTGACAGAATCCAAACTGTTTAGAGTTAAGCAATTGAAATTTTTCGAGATAGCTAGACAGACTGATGTGGATTAGTTTTTCAATAACTTTACTAAAAAATTGAAGAACATAAATTGGTCTGTAATTGCAAATTAGTTATTTTTCATCCGTTTGAATTACCCTGATCACCTTAGCTATTTTTAACGCACTGGGAACTATAGCTGTTGAAAAAATAGATGAATTTTAAAGGCGAGCAAATTCGCAATGATATTGGCAACCAATTTTATGGGATTAGCATGAATATTTTCTACACCAGCAGTAGAGCATTTAAGGTTGACTAATATACAGTTTACCTCTTCCAGAATTTCGGGGAAATGAAAAAAAATGAGTGACCGTAATGACGAAATTTGTCTGGGGGAACAGATGGAACAGGAAGGGTGGAGAAGCAGTATTCACCGAATGTGTTAGCGATGTCGAGTGGGATAGCTATAATGGATCATCGTAAGTAATATTAGTTATAGAAGGACTTATACGCATACTAGGAAAAGGATCCTAATCATAATCCTAATCCATAAGAAAGGGGACGCCAAAGACTTGAAAAATTATAGGCCGATCAGGTTACTGTCCGTTGCCTACAAAGTATTTACTAAGGTAATTGCAAATAGAATAAGGAACACCTTAGACTTCCGTCAACCAAGGGGCCAGGCAGGATTCAGTAAAGCCTACTCAACAAAAGACCATATTCACAATATCAATCAGGTGATAGAAAAATGTGCAGAATATAACCAACCCTTATATATAGCTTTCATTCATTACGAGAAAGCGTTTTATTCGGTCGAAACCTCAGCTGCCTTGGAGGCATTACGGAATTAGGGTGTAGACGAGCCTTATGTAAAAATACTGAAACATATCTTATAGCGGCTCCACAGCCAATGTAGTCCTCCACAAAGACAGCAACATAATCCCAATAAAGAAATGCGTCAGGCAGGGGGATACGATCTCTCCAATGCTATTTACAGCATGCTTACAGGAAGTATACAGAGACCTGGATTGGGAAGAATTGCGGATAAGAGGTAATGGAGAATACCTTAGTAAATTGCGATTCGCTGGTGATATAGCCTTGCTTAGTAACTCAGGGGACGAACTGCAATGCATGCTCAGTGACCTGGAGAGGCACAGCAGAAGGGTGGATCTAAAAGGTAATCTGCAGAAAACTAATGTTTAACAGTCTCGGACGAGAACAGCAGTTTACGACAGGTAGCGAGGCACTGGAAGTGGTAAGGGAATGCATCCGCTTAGGGCAGGTAGTGACCGCGGATCCGGATCGTGAGATTGAAATAATCAGAAGAATAAGAATGGGCTGGGCTGCGTTTGGCAGGCATTCTCAGATAATGAACAGCAGGTTGCGATTATCTCTCAAGAGAAAAGTGTATATCAGCAGTGTCTTGCCAGTACTCACGTACGGGGCAGAAACCTGGAGGCTTACGAAAAGGGTTTTACTTAAATTGAGGACGACGCAACTTGCTATGGAAAGAAGAATGATAGATGTAACGTGAAATAATAAGAAAAGAGCGGATTGGGTGAGGGAACCAACGCGAGGTAATGACATCTTAGTTGACATCAAGAAAAAGAAATGGGCATGGGCATGCCATTAATGAGGAGGGAAGATAACCGATGGTCGTTCAGCGTTACGGAGTGGATTCCAAGGGAAGGGAAGCGTTGAAGGGGGGCGGTTAAGAAGTTTGCAGGGACAACATGGCCGAAATTAGTACAAGACCAGTGCAGTTGGAGAAGTATGGGAGAGGCCTTTGCCCTGCAGTGGGCGTAACCAGGCTGATGTAACCAGGCTGATGTGACGAAGAAATGCACTGATTCAACGCCATTGTTTTTAGGTCAAGAACCAGAATGAATAATTTCATTATGGTAATAGCTTTCTTTTGCGCATCAGTATGTTCAAGATGTTACAGTATTGTTGGTAGCGATCTTTTAAGTGCAGAATAAATGGTTGCCTTTTAGTGTTTTTATATAACTTATCCTTTCTACGTACCATATTAGGTTATCGGGGTGTTAACTAGGCATTCCAAGGAGAAGAATAGCTTTAATGGCACTGCACAGACGTTATGGAATGAATGACACAGTTGGTTATTATTGAGACAGATTCTATTAGCTGACTCAACATTGTCCGTTGAAATTACGCAGAACCAATCAGAGCTAAATATTATTATTACAAATTTAGCACGATCAAAGATGAGTTTAAGAAATCTTCTGTTATTGATTTGAAGATTATTGTCAAAGCAGAGAGCTAGGGGGAAATTACCTGTAATATGATTTTGAAGAATAAATGTGGCAGGAGGCGACAGGAGGTTAGACAGTGCATGACCAATTAGGATTCATAAGCCATCAGCAGAGCAACGACTAGAAAGAGAAAGAAGAGTTTGAAGGCCGTAACCGTGAAAACAGCCGATGTATTAGAGAAAGCACGAGGAAGAAGGATCAGGTAGGTTAATCTTTATGTCAGCTATGAGGACGGCGGGCTTATTTTATTTCGAGATAGCGCCAAGAAAGATATCGAGTGCATCACAAAATGCCAGAATTGGAGACTGAGATGATCGATAAGTGAACCTAAAAGAACATTTTTATGATATTTGCCAAGGACAGAGTAATCAACTTCGAACCAAACTGACTTGCAGTCACATATGTATAGATGAAGATCTAGGATTTGTCTATATCGGATCCTAGAAGGAATAAACATGGGTGCACCACCAGGATGTGATCAAGCACGGTTGCAATTTCCGGCTATATGGGATGGAATGCAGTAGAGATTTCTATTACTATCACTACGCCACGTCTCTGAAACACATATTATCGAGGATTAGTGGAACCATGCGGACAGCAGCTCTTGAAGTTACTGAATATGCTTACGTAGACTACGTGCATTAGGTTTAATCACTGAATGATAGCTGCTGAAAAAAAAAGTGGATTGAATTCATTACCAGAAATGTATGACATAATGACCAAGTGAAGCACTGACGGCATTATCTGATTAGGCAAACACTCTTAGGTCAGACTCATTCTTGATTCGAAAGACCCTGGTGTTTGTTGACTGCATCGCCATTATGACGTAATCATCAGTCTACAGAAAGAGCCAGTTCTTTCAGAAGTTGCCAGCCCTTGCTGAACAGTTCTTTATTCTGAGGAGTGAGGTGGTCTTTGACGAAGACAGGCATGCCACGTGAAGTACTGAAACCGATGTCGTTTGCAGGTAGGTGGGTTTTATGAGCTTTCCTAAAAACACGTTCCTAAACGTTCGTGACTAAAATCGGACTAGTAAATTATTTTGGCTGCGAACCAGATGGAGCGCAGTGAATAATGTGTATATCGCCAGCCGAAACAGGGAAGTCAATTTTAGAGGCAATAATATGGAGAATAGCAGTGCAATTTTCCCCCTGAGTGTACGGAAGGCCTTTAATTTCGACGTTGCTTTTTCTATACTATCCCTCCATGTAATTTATACGCTTTTCCAGGGCATCGTTACGCAAAATCCGGGATTTGTTACTTGCCGTTAATTGGTTCTTTTCAGATCTGAGGGACTCAAATGTCTCATTCAAGTAATCAAGACTGTGTTTCAACCCCCCGATCTCAATCCTCAGGCCATTAGTAATCAGGGAAGGCATAGAGTAGAGCTTGGAAACGACAGTTGTCGTTACTATCTCAAGCATGCTATCCAATCTTTCCTAATAAGCATTTTCTAAATGTTCTACATGTTTAGACAATTGGGCAAGAGTTCGCATGATAAAACAAAATGACAAAACTGAAAGCTGCAGCAGTGGCAGCAGAAACAATAATCTATGCCGGGGTATATTTAACCAAAGCAACTGATCAAAAACCTGCGAAGCCAACGACGGCACGGTCAAAGATGTGACCGCTGCCGCAGTGCTACTGCTGCTGAATGACGTCAGTTGTTTTATGTAATACCGGTGCTTCTCATGCAATAGGAGTAAGGTAAGCTGTTTAAGAACCGGCGGTGACATATCTTCTTTTTTTCTGGACGCCAGGTAATGCCACGTTGATCTTTGGTTCATTGAGTCACCAAGGTGGAGTTGAAGGTCACGCAACAGGTGTGAAGCAAGATGGTATAGCTGCTCGATGTGCGAACATTGTTCGGCAGAACGAGGTGCGTGGTCTCTCTGCGGGTAGGAAGGCTAGATAATGGAATGGCCTGGGGCCCTATAACGCAAAAATATTCCAATTTGCTTTTATTCTAATAGCGTGAGGTGAAAATCGCGTAACCACAGACGCAAGCAACGGGCGGTGATCCGCGCGGTTGTCTGAACACACCAAAAAAAACGCTGTCCTCTTTTATAGGAGGTCACTTTAGTTTGCTCTCAAAACGACTAACATTGCCTACAGTGAGCGGCTTCCCATACAAAAATGTCTGTTAACATTATTTAGAACTACTATCGACCTTCTATTTACTTTATGAAGAGTCTATTTAAATTTACATTCTATTAACATGAACAAAGGGAAAATAAGACATCCACCCATTCGTAATCTGTGCTTTCTGTCATTCAGAAGGTATGCTTTTTAATATGCGACATTACATAAAAATAAATTACATGCTTCATTATTTTGCGCGGCATACTTGTTAACGACACCGGTCTGTAGTTCTGAACGTTGTTGTGTGACCCATTCTTATGAACAGGCACTACATGTGCCACCTTCCACTGAAGCGGTAAAGCAGCTTGGTTTAAAGAATATTGAAATAACCGAGAAAGATGCAAACATAACAGCCGTGAGCAGTGCTTGAGGATTGCAGCCGGCATATGATCAGGACCACTGACATCGCTCTCTTTTATAACATTTAGCAATCGATGAGCACCTGTTATCAAGAAGGACACCGCGGTCATGCGATCTATTTGAATCGGATGCGAAACTTTAATATCTTGTGTATTTGGATAGGGCAAACACAGACGAAAAGTGAAGAGGAAAACAGCCTACTTTGGATTCATCTTTGTCAATCATGGTTTCATTGCACTGTAAGGCAGGGATGATGCTACGATCTGTACCATTTAGGCGGACGTACTTCCAGAACTCCTTCGGGTCTGGTACTAACTTTTGCCCGAGGTTGGAAAAGTAGGCCTTCTTTGCCAAATCCTTCATGTGTTTAAAATTACGTTTTATTTCATCGAGCAGAGCAAAATAATTCAGCAATTTATTTCTCTTGTACTTAGCATATACAAGTTTCTGATGGCGAACCAGGGAATGTAACACAGCGTTCAACCACGGTTTGTCCCGGGCGTGCTTACTTGACAGGACCCGGCATGGCACAAACAGTTCGCGTAGGTGGTAAAGCTTCTTTTTTAGTAAGTTTAAAGATTCTTCAATGCCCATTTCTTCAGCAAGCGTATCAAATTTTGGGAAGTAAGCTTCTAATGCCGAAATTATTGCCTCGTAGTTCGCTTTACTATTAATATAAATTGTTCTTGGCGGTTTCCTTAGAAAAACCACATTTTCAAGGAGAACATCGGCTACCGCAATTTTATTACTAATTCCTGGCAAAGCATGCACAGGCATGCACAACAATCAGTGTATTGCATAGCAACAAGTCCAGAATGTGACCTGTACCATCCCCGCGTGAAGCATCAAGTTCAAGCGTGAAGTGGTCTAAAATATCAACGAATCTTCATCATCATCATTTATTGTCCCTTAAGGACCCTTTTCAGGGTATTACATAAGGGGGGGGGCAAAAACATCCAAAAACACTACGGTCAATATTATACAATGGTTAACTCATTTGTACAACGGTAAACAAAAACTTAGTATACATGCTAATAGACACTGGGCCAGAAAAATTAAAAACAAAACAAAGTAAGGTACGAACAGGCAGTAGAAATGGCAATACAACCGGCAATATAACAGAAAAGTGGTAAAAAAAATGTCAGACGTTAGAGTAACAGCATAGTAGTGGTAGGATAAGGGTTTAAAAAGCATGGCAGGAGGTGCGTAAATTTATGAGGATTACTTTCATTTACCATGCAGTTGGGTAGCACGTTCCACAATTCAATAGCACTAGGTAAGAAAGAGTTGTTGAAGGCATTAGAGGAACCATGGAGACGTTGTAGACTCAGGTTGTTAAAGAGACGCTTAGAAAAGCGGTTGGGTGGAAGTAAGAGAGTGTTCCTGAGATGTGGGAAATTGTAATAGAGTTTGTGGAAAAGGGAAAGTTGTGAAATCTTCCTACGAAGTTTTAGGCTAGGGATGCTGAGGGATGATTTAATGCCGCTTATACTTGTATGCCAGTCACAGTTCGAAGCGATAAAGCGTGCGGCGCGATTCTGCATTGCTTCGAGCGAGTTAGTAAGATAATATTGGTGAGGGTTCCAAATTGCTGAGGCCTACTCAAGTTTAGTCCGAATGAATGTTTCATAGGCGAGCTTGCGTACGGGAACAGGAGACAGAAAAATCGATCTTTTGAGTAGGCCAAGTGATTTAGAACAGTCGTTTATAAGTTGAGTTATGTGTGCAGACCACGTAAGCTGATTAGTGATAGTAACGTCTAGATAACGGTAAGAGTCAACTTTAGTCAGGGGTGTGGAATTAAGAAAGTACTGGTGGGTAATGATGTCCCGCTTGCGAGTTACACATGTACTTGCACTTGGAAACGTTGAGGGACATGAGCCAAATAGAGCACCAATTTGTTATTTTGCCTATGTCTTCCTGGAAGATTAGTTGGTCATAATGGGAGGATACGCGCCGATACAAGACGCAGTCATCAGCGAATAACCGAATTGATGAAAGAATGTTATGAGGGAAGTCATTAATAAAAATTAGAAACAAAAGAGGTCCGAGGAGAGAGCCCTGTGGTACACCTGACAAAACTGGCCTGCTTGTCGATTGAGGTTATCGATGACAGTGTGTTGTGAGCGGTTTGGGAGAAAACATTGAATCCAGGACAATAGAAGTGGGTCGAGATTAAGACAAGCAAGTTGCGCGTTAGAGGGCCCCTGAAACGGTTCGGACAAATTTTGTAGGCGCGTAGGGTACAGCTTAAGTAGAACATTCGCACCACAATTTAAGTGAAGCGTTACGTATTAATGGAGCTGCAAGCGATTAGAAGTTACCCTCCTCCCTAGCTATGCTTTTCCTCCTCAACTCGCTCGCCGAACGAGCGGCGCTAAGCTCCGCCTTCACTGGTTCAGCGTCGCGATGCGACGTCACATCGCTCACTTCCGGTTGTTTAGGGGCACGCCTCCTCCCGCGCGAGACCTCTCCGCTAGCCGCTTGGCCGTCGACCGAGAGCTATCGAAGCAGCGTGCGTTGCGAGCATTCTGTCGTAGCGCCGAACGTGTCCGGTACTCCGCTAAAAACAGGCAAGCTGGTCATTTCGGCAAATGACTGGATGCATAAACTCAAGCTGATGAAGGAACTTTAGCGTAGACGTACGTGAGCAGCCTGATCGGTCTGCACGGTCCAGACACTTGCTGGCGCAGCGCTTAACCAGTCAAAGAAAGCGCTAATATTGCTATAACCAAGTGTAAAGCATTTTAAACATTTATAAATCAACGTGTTGATGGTTACACTCCTGCGTAAAATACACACCAGCAGCAAAGAATACACTTCGTTGCTGCTACTGTGTATGGTTGAGCTCTGTGCCACCAGGTGGCTGCACCGTGCAGACCGTTCACATTTGCCCTTCTGCTCATCTCGTGGCTCATCCCGGCACAGTCAAGCGGCCAGACCCTGTCCCCTTGCGCTTGTGCTTGCCCTAATACTGGACTCGCGGTTTGCAGGTCGCTAGGTTTGCAGTCCACAAGGCAACAAAGTCGAATCATAGTGCTCGCGAAAAGACTGAGACCGACTCTGACCGCGGAGCTCTCGTCAAAATGGAGTACGTTGTAACCCAAGCAGACGACACTTGCTGTGTGCCGGAAGTGCTGAAGTGTACTAAAAAACTATTCTTGTGTATTTTCTTTAAGTTATTTTCTTTTTACAAAAACAAAGTAACTAACATTCCAACTATTACGAGCATCATTTGTTCACCATAAAGTTGGAAAAATCATCGACCACGCGCCCTGGTCAGCCAATCAGATAGCTCGCCCATGTGACGTAATATGGGTTATTTGCATCATATGGGTAGGGGCGGCTTAAAATTCCGCCGAGCAGTGCGCTGCGATCGGCAGCGATGTGTATATTTAAAACCTTATAATAAATTACACGCTTTACGCAGAGCACCTAGATGCATCAATTAATGATCAGAAGAACCTACTCTAACGACTCAGTACGTTTGTAGAAAATCGCCAAAATCGTTTCAGGGTCCCTTTAAGACGTAGATGGGCTACACGATCAAACGCCTTTGCAAAGTCAAGATAGATAGCGTCGGTTTGGAAACGAGAGTCATGGTGGAGGTGAAGGTCTGTGGTGAATTCGAACAGCTGCGTTTCACATGAGTGGCCTCGTCTAAATCCATGTTGATTGGGAAAGAAAAAAGAGTGCTTCTCTAAATGGGATGCAATGCTGGAGTACAATATATGCTCTAGAATTTTACAAGGTATGCAAGTTAGGGAAGGGAATAGGGCGGCAATTGCATGGACTGGAACGACAACCAGATGTGTACACAGGTACAATACTGCTAATTTTCCAGTCATTCGGAATAGTGGAAGAGGCAAAAGATTGAGTGAAAATCAATTTCAAGAAGCGAATAGATTGAGATTCGGTGCCCTTTAAAGCTTTGGCCGTTATGCCGTCTGGGCCTGGTGCACTGAAAAGGTTAAGGTTATCGATCAAATTGGAGATTCCTGGAGTATTTATAATAACAGCCGGCATTTCCGAAAAGTGAGTAGATGGCAACGTAGGAATATCAGTCGGAGGGTCATTATTGAAAACGGAGCAAAAATAAGAGTTCATGACATCGGGACGCTGATTCACTGAAACAGGAGACCGGTCCGAGTTGATTAATGCAATACTATGACATGAAGTACGCTTAATAAGTGATAATGAGTCCAGAATTTGCGAGGGTTGACACGCAGAATGCTCAGCAGGCCCTGGTGGAAATATTTGCGCTTAGATTGTCTCAGCAGACCTGTGTATTCCCGCAATACCGTCAACTATCTTTCCCATTTTTGCGGATTGTTGCGTCGTTTGAGTTCACGAAAAATGCGCTTTTTTTTCCTAGATAGTTTTTTAAGGTTTTTCGAATGCCAGGGTCTGCCGGCATCCCCGCAAATACGTACAAGAAGAACACGTGCATCAAGAAGAGACAAAAGTTTATGTTTATAGAGTAACCAGTCTTGCTCAACTGTTCTGGAAGGGGCTGAGTGATGGAAGTCTACAAAAATGATTCTAGCTCATTGTTAAGTTCTTCAAAGTTTGCTTTATTGTAATCTCGGATGTATTTAGTAGACGGCTGGCGGGTAGGAAGTTCTATAGCTATGTTAAAAAATAAAATGTCGTGATCGCTAACACCTTCAACATACTGTAATGAATTTATTACTTCATTATCGGTAGTATGTACTAAATCAGGAATGCTATTACTGTGAGTAGTTCTGGTGACTACTTGGCTAAGACGATACATAAGAACTGCTTCTAGGAAATCTTTGGACGCGCGGGTTGAAGCCATGCAGTTTTCCCAGTCAATATCCGGAAAGTTGAAGTCGCCGCATAGCACGAGATTAGCACGAGGAAAATGGGAGATTAGATTGGGTATGATGGAATTAAGTTCGTTTGTAAATGTAATGTCACAATCAGGGGGATGGTAACAAGAAATCAGTATGGTCGTCTTGTCGGCAGTACTATATTGAGAAAATTGAGGGTACCATGCTCCCACTGGCTCAATCTCTATGGCCGTTTCATTACCAGTCCATCACAGGCAGAGTAAGATCACCCCCAAGAATGACGTGATCACTCGTAAGGGTTCCAAGGTTATTGTACAAATGCCCAAGGGGCTGAGAGGCCACACCAGGCAGGCGATAGAACTAGCCGATTACAAGCCCCTTTTCATTCTCCAAAGGAAATCCACAAAAAAACGGATTCACACTCGGTATCAGAAAATTACAATGGCACACATCTTGGAATGAATAAGTATAAGCAGACGACCTCCGTGACTATTTCAATCATGTTGAAAGCACTGATATCCTTCAGGAATTGCCTCGGCGTTCAAAATTCCTAGGTCAAGCCATGATTCCGTGCCCAACCAACACCACCTAGATAGCACAAGGCCTGTTAACTCCGATCCATGACGTCACGCTACCTGACCCGAAATTTCTATTGACAAAGCTGGCGTGATGAAAGCGGTGACGTCAAAATCACTGTTGCCTACTCGGAACCATCCCCATGAGATTCTATGGCAGTCGGGCCAGGTAACATGACGTCATGGATCGGAGCGAACAGGCCTTGTGCTATCCAGGTGGTGTCCGAAGGCGATACTTGGCTCAAGCGATGAAAGGAGAAAATGGAAGTTATCAATTTTATTTGTTATGCTCCGCAAGTTTATCAGCAAAACACTAATCGGCCGTTCGACATCAGGTGTATCGCGTTTTTAGTTGTGGTGTTCCACGGCAGCCTCCTCCGCCCCAAATGCAGAGTTTCATACTTCAGTTTAGCATTTGTGCCCTGTTGGGCATTTCGCTTAGCGTATGCCCACAACATTTTGTGCATTCCTCGAACGGTGCGTGTGAAATGTTCGGATATGCCGAATCCTGTCCCTTTCGGCATGTGCGCCCTTGTAAGAACTGATTGGCCTTCCCTGAATGAAGAGCACTGAAGAAGCACAAGGCGTTTTTTTTTCGGCACGGAACGTGCCTATACGATGGGTGCGTGCTATGCCCACAGGAGACAAACTAAGAAATTTAGTGCCCCTATTGGCAATCAATTTCTCTGATTTCACTGCCGTCTCGCTACTATTCGGCTTAGTGAAGCCGTAAAAACGAGATTGTTTTGTCTGTCTTTTTTTTTCTACATCATCAATCTCCTTTACAATACTTGACAGCGTGCTATGGTCCTGACGTTTCTGAACTTCAACGTTATTCAGAGAAGTGCGCATTGTATCAATATTTTCAAAGTAGCTTTCAAGTGACGAAAGCCGGGCTTTCAAATCAGCTACCTCGAAAGTGAGCTGAGTTCATTTTCCTTCGAATGATGTCAACTTCGCCAATATCGCAGCTGGAGCACTGAGGAGTTCTTTGAAATTGTCAGAACCAGGGCCTAATTTCAATTCAATGTCCACGCCACACAGCAACAGCAACATAAAATAAAATTCAGGATTTTGCAAAAGCCAAAAGTTACGCCTCACACAAACATTATTAACAATATAGAATTCAGTCGCCGGTGAGAGCACATAGCTAAAAATGCTTGAGTGGAAGTGGCAAAACAAGACAATAGCTCTTAAGCGAATGACGAAGGCGACCAACCTGCATGATCAGAACAAGGTTGATAAGCGCCACCGTCATGCTGTTGGTTCCACTCCCCACTGTCGAAGTGTCGCCGCTGGGAATTTGTAGTCGAGAAACAGCCGGTCCGAGGGCACAGTGTGCAAAGCTGAATACACAGAAGAATCCTAATACGGCATTCGCCAAACATGTTTCAGGATCCGCGGTAGGCAGAGGCTCCATTTTTCTGTTATAGTCCAGCGCCGCGCACACTTGATAGACTAACGAAGCCGATGAGAGTACTGACGCCGAATAATGCACCTTCATTTGAATCGTATCTATGCTTTCTTTATGTACTCCGATTTTAGTCTAAATATATGATGGACCATGATGACCAGGAAGTCGAAAGCTTCTATGAAGACGTGGAATTGGCGATGGGTAGAGTGAAAACAAAATACACTATACTGATGGGCGATTTCAATGCCAAGGTAGGCAAGAAGCAGGCTGGAGACGAGGCAGTGGGGGAATACGACACATCGACTAGGAATAGCAGGGGAGAGATATTAGTAGAGTTTGCGGAACAGAATAATATGCGGATAATGAATACCTTCTTCCGCAAGCATGATAGCCGAAAGTGGACGTGGAGGAGCCCGAACAGCGAGACTAGAAATGAAATAGACTTCATACTCTGTGCTACCCATGGCATCATACAAGACGTGGACGTGCTCGGTAAGGTGCGCTGCAGTAACCATAGAATGGTAAGAACTCAAATTAGCCTTGACCTGAGGAGGGAACGGAAGAAACTGGTACATAAGAAGCCGACCAATGAGTTAGCGGTAAGAGGGAAAATAGACGAATTCCAGACCATGCTACAGAACAGGTATTCGGCTTTAACTCTGCAGGAGGACCTTAGTGTTGAAGCAATGAACGACAATCCTATGGGCATCATTAAGGAGTGTACTATAGAAGTCGGCGGTAACTCCGTTAGACAGGATACCAGTAAGCTATCGCAGGAGGCGAATGTTCTGAACAAGAAACGCCAATGTATGAAAGCCTCTAACCCTACAGCTAGAATAGAACCGGCAGAACTTTCGAAGTTAATCAACAAGCGTAAGACAGCTGACATAAGGAAGTATAATATGGATATAATTGAACAAGCTCTCAGGAATGGAGGAAGCCGAAAAGCAGTGAATAAACTAGGAATTGGCAAAAATCAGATGTATGCGTTGAGACAAAGCCGGCAATATCATTACTAATATGAATGAGATAGTTCAAGTGGCTGAGGAGTTCTATAGAGATTTATACAGTACGAGTGGCACCCGCGATGATAATGGAAGAGAGAATGGTCTAGAGGAATTCTAAATCCCACAAGTAATGCCGGAAGAAGTAAGGAAAGCCTTGGGAGCTATGCAAAGGGGGAAGGCAGCTGGGTAGGATCAGGTAACAGCAGATTTGTTGAAGGACGGTGGGCAGATTGTTATAGAAAAAGTGGCCACTATGAATACACAATGCCTCATGACCGCGAGCGTACCGGAATCTTGGAAGAACGGTAACATCATCCTAATCCATAAGAAAGGGGACGCCAAAGACTTGAAAAATTACAGACTGATCAGCTTAATGTCCGTTGTCTACAAAGTATTTACTAAGGTAATTGCAAATAGAATCAGGAACACTTTAGACTTCCATCAATCAAAGGACCAGGCAGGATTCCGTAAACGCTACTCAACAATAGATCATATTCACACTATCAATCAGGTGATAGAGAAATGTGCGGAATATAACGAACCATTATATATAGCTCTCATTGATTGCGAGAAAGCGTTTCGTTCAGTCGAAACCTCAGCAGTCATGGAGGCATTGCGGAATCAGGGTGTAGACGAGCCGTATGTAAAAATACTAAAAGAGATCTATAGCGGCTTCACAGCCACTGTAGTACTCCATAAAAAAAGCAACAAAATCTCAATAAAGAAAGGCGTCAGGCCGGGAGATACGATCTCTCCAATGCTATTCACAGCGCCTTTACAGGACGTATTCAGAAACCTCGATTGGGAAGAATTGGGGATAAGAGTAAATGGAGAACACCTTAATACCTTGCGCTTCGCTGATGATATAGTCTTGTTTAGCAACTCAGGGACCAACTGCAATGCATGCTCACTAACCTGGGGAGGCAAAGCAGAAGGGTGGGACTAAAAATCAAGCTGCAGAAAACTAAAGTAATGTTTAACAGTATCGGAAGGGAACAGCAGTTTACGATAGGTGGTGAGGCACTGCAAGTGGTAAGAGAATACATCTACTTAGGACAGGTGGTGACTGCTGATCCGGATCATGAGAGTGAAATAATCAGAAAAATAAGAATGGCCTGGGGTGCGTTTGGCAGGCATTCTCAGATCATGAACAGCAGGTTGCCATTATTCCTCAAGAGAAAAGTGTATAACAGCCGTGTCTTGCCTGTACTCACGTACGGGGCAGAAACCTGGAGGCTTACGAAAAGGGTTATACTTAAATTGAGGACGACGCAACGAGCTATGGAAAGAAGAATGATAGGTGTAACGTTGAGGGATAAGAACCTAAATTCAGGACAACACAACGAGCTATCGAAACAAGAATGATAGGTGTAACGTTGAGGGATAAGAAAAGAGTAGATTGGGTGAGGGAACAAACGCGGGTTAATGACATCTTAGTTGAAATCAAGAAAAAGAAATGGGCATGGGCAGGAAATGTAATGAGGGGGGAAGATAACCGATGGTCATTAAGGGTTACGTACCGGATACCAACGGAAGGGAATCGTAGCAGGGGCGACAGTAAATTAGGTGGGCAGATGAGATTAGGAAGTTTTGAGGGACAACATGGCCACAATTAGTACATGACCGGGGTAGTTGGAGAGGAGGAGAAGTAGATTTTAATGGAGAGAAAGGAGGAGATGTCGGCCTGGAGAGCGCATCTCTAGCCTGCTACTCCTCACTGGGGAAAGGGGTAGTGGGAAATACAGGGAAAGGTAGGTGGCGGGTGATTATGTTATGGTGCAATGAGATACTGTATACACGTTGTCCAATATGCGCATGCTCACTGTAGACGCAATACACTTAAGAGTAATCTTGTCCATACAAAAATTAATCTTCTCACAAAAAAGGGCAGTTGGAGAAGTATGGGAGAGGCCTTTGCCCTGCAGTGGGCGTAACCAGGCTGATGATGATGATGGTGATGATGATGATAATGATGATATGACGGACATTGTGTTTAATTTAGCAAAAATATGTGGCTGGACTCACTTTTAGTGTGGTATCAGTGTACTTATGTGACTCGGCTTTCTGTGTTTATGATTTGGAGTTGACTTTTTGTTACACTGTGGAATTAGTGTCGTTTTGCGACTGGAGTGTATGTTATTAAGATATAAATATTTTTATTATGAATTATATTTTTCTAATCCCTATGTTAAAAGGAGTAGCCGGGGGCAATTAAAGGGAACAACATCTCCAAAATACCATATATAAACAAAAAAAAAGGGGGGGGGGCATTGTGCGGCACCATCGCTAGCAGCTCCGCTGTTTCTTAATGTTTGAGTCGTTAGCGCTCTTTTTCCGGGCCCAGGCGCGCAGAAGTGAAGTGGACTGGGTCCAGGGCGGATGAAAGGGAAAGCACGATTTCGCCCACTGTACAATGAGTCTCACCATTGCTGATGTTGCACGTGTTCTTCACACATAATCGACTGACACGCTGATGCCGCAATCCCGACGAAGAGGAGCGCATGCCCCTACCTGTGCCACGTGCCTACTCTTAGTGCCGGCTTATATACCTTATGGGACGTCCAACGAGCCAGTGATTATCGTAAACTATTTCCACCTTTAGTCTCCCATGCTTTTTTTTTTGCATGTTCCATCAGTCTTGGTCAAATGCAGTGGTCTTTATTTCAAGGGCCTTAATGGTCGGTTCTTGCAGGTGTTGGTATATCCAGGCGTTTTGCTGCTAACCACTAACCACTGGCAACGCTGATCGGAAGGCACTAGGACTTTAGGCCACGTCAGTGGATATGGGAGTTTTAAGCCGTTCATCGATTTCTGACCCATTGGCTCTGCAAGAGTCGTGGTCGGTGTGTCAGAGGTTTCGTGACTTGAAGGCGCGCATCATACCATGGAGCGACAAGAAAGGTTGGACTCTGTTTGAAAATAGCCAGCTCCGTTGAGGGGCCTAGCTCTACCTTACCTAACGTGAAAGTGAGTGCACCCCAGGCAGCGCTGAACCCGTAATACGGCACCGGTGTGTCCAGCCACGACACTTGAGCTCACATCGCAGTCATCTCTACGCGTGTGTGCCTACTCTTCTCCGTAACAACCTTTCAGCAAAAATGGGGTTCGGGAATTCGCGGACATTTAGAGTATCATAATTCCGTTTTGACTGATATTTTCCGCAGTGTAATAACATGGGGGCAGCTGCCGTAATTAACATGGGGAGAGGGGTAATTTATCAAGGATGATGTGTAGTTGAAACTGATTCAGTTCGAAATATAAGTGGTGTAAAATATTTTGTATCGAATGACATTGGTTGCGGCAGAAGAGGTGGATCTTACAAAACTTCACTGAAACCTGCAACTTCACTGTAAAGCCGCTGAAGACGCCAATTCTTTTTCTTGTTTTCAACTGCATTGTAGCTCTACGACGGCAATTTAGTATATTCGCTAGGTCATTGCACGGTCGACAATGCTTGAGAGCCCCTATAATCGATGTATTATTAGAAGCGCCCAACGCCACTGCCGAACCATTGAGACTTTATAGGAAAGTGACAAGGTATTGCGGGCACCTCTTTAGAGCTAGTTTGTAAGCTAGGTGAGGGTACCAATACGACATTATTGCTCAAAATGCCCGAGGCGTAGTTATACCTTTTCGGTTTCGCCATTGTTTTTAAAGTGAACGCTGTGTACAGCTGCTAAAAGGACTACGGGTTTCTCGTCATGGCTGAATGGATAGGTGGATCTACATTTTATTTATTTACATAACAGTTTGAGCAGTTATGTATGGTACATTTTCCACACGAAAGTTGTCGATATAGAAAAAATCTTGATCTTTATTGCAGGCGTGCTTCATGCTGTAGATGTAAGCGTTTATATAGGAATAACAAGGAAGCATTTTTAATGGGCTATTTGTAGTGCACCAGATTTTTTGATAGATATGCGTATACCAGGTGATGATTCTTAAGCTTTAGACAATATTTCAATTCATCTGCTGCACATGACATAATTCTAGCCCTTGAGCTGGGATAGCAAAAGGGGCGACATAACTTGCACAAAGAAAATCAAAACACATGTTTAACTACTTGACGAAAATATACTAATTACCTTCTTAAATATTAACTTCATGCCACATAGTGCAATGTACAAATTTTAGCCGGTGAGTTAGCAAGGCCCATCAACCTGAAAATAATTTTCAGGAAGGCAGCAGTTTCGAGATACCCATTGCCAAACTATGTGACAAATACATGGGCGCTCTAGTTGCATTTGTGCTTCAATCGATAAAAGAGCGCTTTGATAAAAAAATTTCAGTGGTACAACAGTGCATTTCTGAGTTTGATGTCACGTATCTCAAAACGTTCTCCATCCTCAAAATTTCGTTCTAGGGAAAATACCTTGAAAATAAATTGGATACAATCCATAAATTGCAATGAGCGTGCTAAGTAAATTGCTTATGAAGCTACTTAGTGAATTTTTCTGAATTCTTAGGTTACGAGGTCAATCGCTCGTGCAAGTAATGTCGGCCTTTTTGAATATTGCAGCTCCAGGGCTTGAATAATCCTATCTCCTACAGTGACACTTGACTGCATTGTAGCGAATTGCTTTTCCTTTTCCAAAAAAACGAATTGTTTTTCCTTTGGAGGTAAATTGTTCCCCTAGTCAAAACCGGAGTTCGCAAACAGAACACCTGGCAGGCACCTGTGAGCATAGGAAAGAGCTAGTTTAAATAATTGACACATCTGTGATTATATTTATGAAGCGCGAGCTTTAGCGAAGAGCTATCGCTCACTAAGGCCGTGAAAGGAAGAAGGAAAACTTGATCTAGTGCATACGCCATACTTCAAACTTGGGAACCATACAATCAGCACTCATAAACAAAAAAAAATTATAAATATGGCGTCCATCGCAGGGTGGCGTGAGGCAAGACGGAAACGTAGAAGCGTAAATTTAATATCGGCTGAGCTCTCGTCGAAAAAGGCAAGCCTGCCTCCTCTTCCTCCTCGAAGTGTCGCGTTGGCTGCGTTCTAGAGCTCACCGCCATGCGAGGGGCCTTCCACAGCTAGAATGTAAACTCGCCTGATACTTTGATGCTCCCTCGAACAAGTTTGCGCGTGGCCCTGGCTGATGCTCCAAAGATCACGTAGAGAAACCACAGCGCGAATGATTGGCCCGGTGACGAAAACAGATCGCTTACGATGACGACCAGTGAAAGAAAAACGAGTAGCTGTAAAAGAAACCACAAAACACAAGTATCTGGGTGTACACCTTCTCCAAACAACAGCACTGGGGGGATTTTTGACGCTTTCCAGCGCTGTGACATGTCGTTTTTCATGGCCGGTGCAATTTACCTGTGAAAAATTTTGCGCTGGTAATACAAAAAATAGAAGCTGCCTACACACTGGGTCACGCCTTCTCCCCCCCCCCAAAAAAAAATAACAAGGAGAAAAATGCTGGTTCTTAGCCTGATGCACATGCCTGCCAAGCATAATACGCAGAATTGAAGCAGGAAAGTGTGCACTGGAAGAATGGCAGCCAAGCAGACTGGTTGAGGAGTGTGTCGGGAGACTACTTGTACATGCACTTGTACAAAGTAAAGCTGCTCACAGAAATGACAACAGTAAAGTGCATGTCACTTCAAATAATCAATATTGTTAAATGTGACCTGTGTGACCCCCCCCCCCCCCCCTGCAGAGACAGAAAAGAGGCAGTGGCGCTTGCCTTCAGGTATACATTGATTTCTGTTTGTTTAGGGTACATCAGCTGGAAACTGAACGTTGGCTTCGATCACTGCGCGTGATCACTGGTTCGTCTAGAACGCCGATATAAGACCCTAATGTGCGTATTTTGTATAACGGGCGCTAATTACTTCGAAGCTTTTAATATATTGTAACTTCTAGTTCTTCTGATAGGCTCTTGCCCACTCTCACCTACGTAACACACGATATAGAGATAAAAGGCTAGCGGTGCGGACCCTTCCACAATAATCAGCTAGATGCGTTGGCACTGTTTTTGCGCGTTGGCTCTGTCACCATGTCGCTTCGCCACCTTTTCGTTTGACTGAAATAGCGTCGGCCGCTCTAAACTCATGTACACTATTTCAGTTCTACATGGAACAAAGGGCGTGGCGCGCTCCCTTCCAGAGCAAGGTTGTATAGTCGCGCTATTTGCGACCGCAAAAAGACACAAAGAAATAAGGAAAGCGTCGGTCATGAAGTTGCCTTTTAAAAAAAAAACTCTTCCGCGATAAACTTGCACGAAGGGACCAGACTATCCCGACAAACCAGTGCTAACGATGCATTAAAATCAAGTTATTCATGGACGTCACTATGGCTCTCAAAGCATTACGCATGGCTAAGGGTGCTGCTTCCTTACCAAGGATTTTTCCCTAATGTAAGGTGCATCATTGCTGCGAGCAGGGGCGTAAGGATGCGCAAAACAATACCTTGGTGAAATGTGTCGGTTTTAGGTACAATACTACTGCAATAGGACTATCAGAAGAACGGATAGAACTAATAAACATACAAGAAACTGGAGAACTAAAAGAACTGAAGCACTCTCAGTACTAATAAAAATCAAGCCCCTCGGTTAACCCTTTTCTTCGCGTTTACTGCAATAGGAGTTATATCTCCACGCCCAGTGAAGTTTCTCTATCGGCATAGTCGTTATGTGTGACACACACACTCACACACCACACACACACACACACACGCACACACACACACACACACACACACACACACACACATATATATATATATATATATATATATATATATATATATATATATATATATATATATATATATATATATATATATATATATATAGTATACGGACGGCAGGATGTGAGCAAAGGAGCTCTACGCTAAAGCCTGATAATTGCACCATTAGGCCGCGAATGCTTGACGCGGAATCGAACACCCCAGAGAATTTCCCGCGTAATAGCGAGTTTTGTAACGGCAAGGGTGCTGTTCTTGTTGCCAATGAGGAGGTACCTTGCGTGCCGCGTAGTGTTCATATGTCTCCACCTCGTCTAGAAATGCTTCTTTATGTGACTGCACTGACGCACTGTCATTTTACCAAGTTTACCAGATGGTGTGACTGCTATCTTTTTCGAGATAAAGTAAGTCACTGCAGGCATTTCACCTATTTTCATAAAAATTTTCATGAACGTTGTGGCTGGGCTTAATCGTCAACTAAACTAAGCTCGCTTTTTGTGCACTTTATCGCACGGCCTGGTGCCTGGCTACAAACTACGGACCCAGTGATTACCGGCTCTCCATCACCAGAGTCGCTGACGGCGCCGATCTTCAATAATGCGTCCTCATGTCATCAGTGCTGCTTTAAAGGGGACATCCCTTCCATCGTCAGCAGGTTAACAACACTGCGAAGCAGTAGGATATAAGAGTACTGGAAATCTTACGCCTCTTCAGTGGGCACGGTGGAGCGGCAGCCATGTAGTCGCTCAAAAACCCGATCTTGCTTTTGTGCAGGTTAGTAAACCCCTTCTCTCTATTGTCTGCAATGTCTGCACTAGCAATGTATGCCTGCTGATCCTACCGTGCTCAAGTGTGCTCTTTCCGTGCTTGTGCGAGTGCGTATTGGTTAAAAAGTCTTAATGTGTTTGGGTGGCGTCGGAATAAACCCTGGTCCTACTAACAAAGAAATACCTGATGCTATTGCTAAATTGTTAGAAAATGTTGACCACCATTACGTTTAACTCAAAGAAGCTCTCGACGACCTAAAGACAGAGCAGTAGGCCTTAGCACAGACCGTCGCTAACCTAACAGTGAAATTATCCGCGGCTGAATTATTCGTAGAATCATTCGAAGTTTCTGCAGCTCTTAATGATGCACTGCGTCTAATCACAGAAGCTGTCAGAATGGAAGGCCAGACACTTAATTCTCTACTGGACGATCTTGCAGACAGGTCTAGAATAGATAACCTATTGTTCTTTTGTATACCGGACTGCACGACTGAGACATTGGCTCAGTCAGAATGCCTTGTTGAAGATGTTTTATTGCGTCACGTTAAAATACAAATTTCCGACTCAGACGTTTCTCAAGCGCCCAGGTTAGGATCCTACACCGATAAAAAGACTCAACCAATTATCAAGTTTTCGTCTTCTAAAGTCAAGGATGCAGTCTGGGCGCAGAAAGATAAGCTGAAAGGGACTGGCGTATCAGGTAGCGAATACTATTAAAAGCTACGCGAAACCCAAGGAGGAACCTAAGAATTTGCAAAGGTAGCCGGGAAGCCGTACTCTCTTCGCATGAATAAACTGATCATGGATAAAAAAGCGTGCATATCCTCGCTTGAGCATGTGTGTGCGCGCGTGCTCATTGATTCTTGCGAAATAACTTTCTGTGTCTGTTATTGGCTAACAACTGCATCGTTGTCCTTCTGTAATGAACCGCACGACGTTGTCAATCAGCTGTCCATTAGATACCCAAAATCGCCCCTCTTCTTACTTGGCGACTTCAACTTTCCTGACAACAGATGGGAACGAGACTCGGTTTCCTTAAAACACAAGACAGCCAAAATCGAAGAATTTTTAACTTTTTGTCATGACTTCAACCAAAGTCAGCTCGTTCACCTTCCAACTCACATAACTCCCACTTCCGCTAATATTCTAGACCTAATACTTACCACTACCCCAGACCTAGCTTCCGTTTAACTCATTCAGCGGGAATTAGCGATCACTCTATAATTCACTTCACTCTACAGGCAAAGTTTAAAAAAAAAAACTAGGGTCATCCAAGACTATGGTAAGGCCGACGAACCTGGAATGAATAGGAAATTTCAGGTCATGGCTGATCGGTTTTTCCCTCATTTTGAGCAGCGATCGGTTCAGGACGACTGGTTGCTTTTACAAACAAATTCTTGTCTCTTATTGATCGGTTTCTACCTAAAAGGAAAGTTTCATCAAGTACTTGCTCTCCAAGGTTTAATAAATCGTTATAGCGCATGCGCAACAAAGAGAACAGGATATTTTTACGCACAAAATTCACAGCAACAATAGACCACTAGTCTTGCTATCAAAACTTTAGCAGAGAATTCTGCACAGCACTTTCAAAAGATAAGAATTAATTCTTTGATAAAACTCTTCCTTTGCTACTTCGTTTTAATCCCCGTAAATTTTGGAGCATTATTACCGGTACTAAAAGGACACACATTCAGCTAATCCAATCTAACATTTCAGTAGTTCAAAGCGAATGCTGAAATGTTCTGAACAATGTGTTTGTTACTCATTTTCATAAGAGCACCACCACAGTTTTTCCGCATACAGGAAAAAGCAACTTCTTACCAATGGATTCTATCGCTATTGATGCAGTTGGTGTCGAAAGGCTGATTGTCATCTTAAAGTGTCTTCGTCGGCCGGTCCAGATTGCAACTCACAAAAAATGCTGAAGTGTAGACAAGTTTATTCTTCATTGATATTGTCAAAGTTTTTTCAACTGTCAATACAGATGTCTACAGTGCCCTCTGATTGGAAGATAGGAAAGGTGGTGGCTGTGCATAAATCTGGTGATGCGCGTTCCCTGAATAATTACCGCCGCATATCTTAACATCCGTTCCTATAAAAATCCTAAAACATACAATATACTCGCACCTCATTCAATTCCTTGAGTCCCATTCCTTCTTCAGCATTTATGAGCATGTATTCCGTAAAGCAGTTTCGTGCGAAACGCAATTGCTGCGTTTTACTAAAGACGTTTTTATTAACGCTGATCATGGCTTTGATACTGATCGCACATATTTACATTTTGCTAAAGCATTTGTCTCCGTGTCACACGATCTACATATCTTCAAGCCTAATCAACTTAACATAGACCCCTATATACTTGGATTAAGGAATTTCTCTCTAACCGTAGTGAGTATGTGGTGGCTAACGACTTCTCTTAACTTAATTCTGCTGTAACATCTGGTGTCCCGCAAGGGTCCGTTTTGGGGCCCCTGCTCTTCTTGACTTATATTAATGATCTTCCTACGTGCCTTTCTTCCTCAACTGTCCGAGTGTTTGCAGATGACTGCGTGGTTTACCAGAAAATTACTAACCATGCCGATTATCTCAGCCTGCAACGTGATCTAGATAGGGTTTTTGAATGGTGCAGTAAATGTCTACTGACACTTAATACAACTAAACGTAAATGTGTGCAAGTTTCTCGCCACAGCACTAATCATTGTCCGCATACTTACTACCTTAACAATGTTCCATTGTCATCTCTTAACAGCTATAAATACCTTGGTGTTCACATTTCTTCTAATCTATCGTGCAATGCGCATGTCAGATATGTAACGAACAACGCCAATCGCATGCATGGTTATCTACGTCGAAAATGTTGATGCCCCAGCGTCCCTGAAGTTAACACTTTACAAAACCTTAGTACCTTCTAAATTAGAGTACGCATGAGCCATATGGGATCCTACTCAGACTAAACTCACTCAAACTGTTGAAGCCATTCAGAATCGTGGAGCACGTTTCATCTTATCGAATTATTCACGTCATTCCAGTGCCACATTAATGGAGAAAACCCTAAACTTGCAAGACCTTTCGTTGCTTCGAAAGTCATTTCACCTTAACCACTTTCATAAGATACATTATTGTAACAACGAGCTAAAGGACATTCTGTTTGACCTACCTCATTATATATCTTCAAGGACCGATCACCGGTTCAAGCTGGGTCTACCTTCTTGTTGCACAAAACTGTGTAATGACTCTGTGGTTCCCAGAACAAGTGTCGCATGGAACCACTTTCCCTCCACGATTGCCAGCATAACTGATGGCCACAAGTTTAAGATCGCTTTACAAGGCGCCTTGTAATATTTGTTGTTTGTTTGCAGCACGCCTTGACATTCCCCCCCCCCCCCATTTCATTCTGTCTGTAGTGCCTTTGGGCCTTGAAAGTATTTTAAATAAACATATAAAGTAACCGCGTAGTCCGTGACACCAAAAAACAAAGCCAAATAATAACCCATTAAACGAGAAACTGTAACTGCATAAGTTGAAGACAATAACTTATTTTTTAGGGTTGCGCTGAAATTACGGAAAAAATAAGGGAACTTGAGACTAGGCGAAGTTTACTGGGACGATTTCATAGGATCACATATAAATCCCAAGTTTGGGAACAAGTTTTGCAGGTTTTCCTTTCTGTTAAGCACTGACTCATCTGCTGGATCTAGCGCAGCTGTGGAGAGGAATTAACGACAAGTGTATGAAGAAACACAACAGTACAACTGAAACAAATAACATTTGTATTCGCTGCCTCATATTATTGTGGTAGCTACGGAGGCGCGGTGGAGAACCTTTCGTGGCTAATATCCCCAACTACTTCCGCTAGAAATCATATAAGTAAGCATGCTTGGCTTATGGCACTAAACATCTACCATTATGATGTACATGGACATTGTGTTGTCATCGTGGATATTTATTCAGGTATTTGAATGCGCTTCTCGTATGACAGACAACGACGAGGTTTCGCTCACACTTTGCAGACGACGCGTCTGCTTGCGCTGCGTTACTGGTATCTGCCTCGATAGTTCACCAATTTAGAGTGAACTTAGAGTGAATATTCTCGAATGTCACTCGGCTGAAAAGTCATTACCAGGCAGTATTCGGCGCGAAGTGGGCAAATCTGATTAATTTTGTGCTTGCGCCATTGATTATTCCAAAGAATAAATTGCAACGTACTTCGCTTTTATATAACCTGCAATGCTTTTAGTTTTCACTTTCAGTTCACTTAACACTTTGGTGCATCCTTCCCTGCCCTAATGTTTTTTGCGTTTTTCCGCAAAGCGTTAAATGGCTCATCCGCCGAGGTCCTGAAAAACACGCCGTGTGCTACAGAAAGCCATGGAAGTTGGCCTTGCGCAGGCACGCGCTCATGCCACGGCTCGCGCGTTCGTGGTCGTCTTCCACCACAGTTGGCGTCGATGCCACTCATCATGCGAAAAAGGCAAAGTTAATTAAGATAGAGGTAATTAGGCATTACAACCCACTACCTTCCCAGGGAGTCGATACCTCGAGCTCATGTGGAAGTCGAATTCACCACGTTTGTTGTTGAGGCGAAGTTGACTAAGGCACTGTTAATTATTCTAGAGTTAATTGAAGCACTCGAAAGCACGACCTTTGGTGAGTCGCATCCTCAGCCTTTGGTGGTAGTCGAAACCACTACCATTGTTGTTAATTAGGGATAACTTAACCCGCCCTGGTTGCTCAGTGGCTATGGTGTTGGGCTGCTGAGCACGAGGTCGCGGGATCGACTCCCGGCCACGGCGGCCGCATTTCGATGGCGGCGAAATGCGAAAAGACCCGTGTACATAGATTTAGGCGCACGTTAAAAACCCCAGGTGGTCGAGATTTCCGGAGTCCCCCACTACGGCGTGCCTCATAATCAGAAAGTGGTTTTGGCATGTTAAACCCCATAATTTAATTTTAATTTTTTTAAACTTATTTAATATACAGTTAATTAAGGCAGGGGCAATCAAGAAACTAGAACGCAGGACCTTTGGTGTGAGAAAACAATTAATAAAAAGTAACAACGCATTTGAATGAGAATCCCCGCAGGGGCGTCTGCGTAAGCAGGCGTTTGGTGTGTTGCGACACCACGTACCCGAGCACACGAGGATTGGATCCTCCCGCGTGTAGCCGTGCGCGGCTTAGCCGTGTCCGGGGTAAAGGGGATCCTGGGGGTTTAGCCAATGCCGGGTGTTTGGACCTTTACGGCCCCTCGGCGGCGGCAACACACCCCTTTGGCCTCGGCTTCACGTAGACGGCACCCCCGGACTGACCCACCCGGTGGAAATCGGCAGTCGCCTTTTCCTGTCCTCCTCTCCAATCTTCGTCTTTCTCTCTCGCCTTTTTCATCTTTCCTGTCTTCTCATCACTTCTCCTCACTTCCTAGTTTCCCGGCGGCAAGGGTTAACCTTGTGTAGCTAGCCAGCCTTGGTTATGCTGTATTTGGTTATAGCAGCGATGTACGGCTGGCGTTGGCAGGGTTTCTCTAGCAGGAACTTCTGTCACGTCCCCCTGTTGGGCATCATGGTGGGTGGTCGGCATCGCGGCCGAAAACCCAACATTACTTATGGGAGGGAGGAGGAGTCGAGTTTAATGAAGAGAAAGGAGGAGAGGTCGGCCTGGAGAGCGTGTCTCTAGCCTGCTACTCCTCACTGGGGAATGGGGAAGTGGGAAATACAGGGAAAGGTAGGTGGCGGATGATTATGATATGGTACAATGAGATACTATATACACGTTGTCCAATATGCGGATGCGCACTGGAGACGCCGTACACTAAGACTAATCTTGTCCATACAAAAAGTAATCTTGCCACAGAAAGTTTTTGCGCAAACACATTTCGCACTGACTACACGTCTCACAGCATCTAGAGGCGATCGTCTAAACCAGTCTCACTTAAAAAGTTCACAAGTGCTTTTATGGCACGTTGGGCACAGTCAACACTTCTCCACGCGCCCAAAAGCTTTTCTTCTGAAAAAGGGCGGGAGTCCAAGCTGTCCACAGTAGATTTGAGTTTTCTTCGTGCGGTCGCATAATGAGGGCACACGCAAAGTACGTGAGCTATTGTCTCGAGAGTGCGACAGACGCTACATTCAGGGTCCCGTGCTTGTCCAATCTTGTGAAGGTATCGGTGGGTGTATGCCACACCCAGCCGTAATCGATGAATGAGTGTTTCCTGGCTTCTCCGCAACCGAAGTGGAAGCCGGAATTGTAATCCAGCGTCAAGTTTATATAGGCGCTCTTGTCGATGTTCGGGGTTGTCCCAATGTCGTGCTGTAGAAGTTTTAATGGTGGTATGGAGCAAGGTGTTAATGTCATACCGGGAAAAATGAATTTTTACAATGGTTCCGTCAGTGTGCGCCTTTTTTGCTTCCGCGTCAGCCTGTTCATTTCCAGCTATTCCACAATGGCCAGGAATCCACTGCAGCACGATGGTGTGCCCGGAATGAGACGCCTCAGCAAGCAGAGACATGATGTCATAAACGAGAGGACTATATGCGGTTCTGTCATTCATATAATTGCTGATGAGTTGCAGTGCTGGTTTTGAATCACAGAACACTGTCCACTTCTCGAGACTCTGTTGCAGTATGCAGCGAACTGCTTCTCGAATTCCGGTCAACTCAGCTGCTGTAGACGACGTCCTGTGTCCTGTCTTGAACCGTTGTGCGATCCCCATTCCTGGCACCGTGTAGGCAGCCGCGGAAGAGGTCTGTGTCACGGAACCATCTGTAAAAACATGTTCATAATGTTCATACATGTAAGCAATGTATGATAGCGCGAAATGCTTGAGACCAGCAAGCGGCATTTTCGACTTCTTCGTTATTCCAGGGATTGAGAGTCTCACCGTTGGCTTTGCCATCGTCCAGGGTGGAACTTTGGGTATGTCATACGGTTCGAAGTCCGACGGCAATAAGTCTTGCTGCGACAACACGGCTTCTGAGTAAGCGGACACAGGCCGTACCCTTGTGATGTTCGCGAGTGGATGATTCCTGCGTCTAGTCAGTAGCCTTAGATGCACTCGCAATTACTTATGGAACATGCTTTGACTAAACTACCTGATCGCCCTCAGAAACGAGGGCGCACCGAAGAAGTTTTTCAGTTTTTCGGACGTCAAGTCCACAATTTTCCCCGTTTTCATGTGATCCACGCAGAAAAACCAGCTAAGCAAGTGCGAACAATCTCCCCGTTCCTTGTATCTAAGTCTCTTACCCAAGTTTTTGGCCCAGGATATAAGGTGTCAAGGATGGCTAGCGGTGACCTCCTCTTGGAGCTCCGCGACCTAAAACAATTTGAGAAACTTCCTAAACTAGTATCATTTGGGGAGACCCAAGTAGTAGTAACCCCGCACCGCACGATGAATACCTCCCGCGGCGTTGTCTCCGACGATGATTTCCTAGAGCTCACTGAGGCTGAACTATTGGAGGGCTTCAGTGAACAAAATATCATAAACGTCAAAAGAATCAAGATGAGGCGAGACGGTAAAGAAATTGCGACCAAACACATAATACTCACCTTCAATTCAAGTGTCCTGCCCGAGTCAATCGAGGCCGGGTACATCAAGCTTCGTGTAAGACCGTACGTGCCAAATCCCTTGAGATGTTACAAATGCCAGCATTTCGGCCACAGCTCGCAGAGCTGCCGAGGCCGCCAAACATCTGCGAAATGTAGTGCCCTTGAACACGCCACTGAAGCATGTAATAACTCTCTCCACTGTGTAAACTGTGACGGGGATCACGCCGCGTACTCGCGGTGGTGCCCCTCCTGGAAGAAGGAAAAAGAAATAGCAACTATAAAAGTAAAAGAGAATATATCATTCAAAGAGGCACGCAGGTGGGTTGCATACCTGCCAAAGAAAAGCTTTGCCGAAGTGGCGCGTCAGGGGGCAGCGTCACAACGGCCTCCGGCGACTGTCCGGCCCACACGCAGTGAGTCGGCAGCAGGCACGTACCCAGGATTTTTTTTTCGGGGGGGCCCACCACCTCCATCATCATCATCATCATCATCATCATCATCATGTTTTATGTCCACTGCAGGACGAAGGCCTCTCCCTGCGATCTCCATTTACCCCTGTCCTGCGCCAACCGATTGCAACTAGCGCCCGCGAATTTCCTAATTTCATCGCTCCACCTAGTGTTTTGTCGTCCTCGATTGCGTTTCCCTTCTCTTGGTACCCATTCTGTAAGCCTAACGGTCCAACGGTTATCTAACCGGCACATTACATGACCTGCCCAGCTACATGTTTTCCTCTTGATGTCAATTAGAATATCGTCTATACCCGTTCGCTCTCTGATCCAAACCACTCTCTTTCTCTCTTAACGTTATGCCTAGCAATCTTCGTTCGATCGCTCTTTGCGTGGTCCTTAACTTGCTCTCAAGTCTCTGCCCCATATGCACTGGCAAAATGCACTGGGAAATGTACTGGCAAATGCATTGGCACTGGACATATTGCACTGGCAAAATGCAGACTGCACACCTTACTTTTCAATAATAATGGTAAGCTTCCAGTCAGGAGCTGGCAATGTCTGCCGTATGCGATCCAACCTATTTTTATTCTTCTGTGAATTTCCTTCTCATGATCAGGGTTCCCTCTGATTAATTGACCTAGGTAAACGTACTCCTTCACAGTCTCTAGTGGCCGACTGGCCATCCTGATCTCTTGTTCCTTTGCCCGGCTATTTATCATTATCTTCATCTTCTGCATAATAATATTCAACCCGACTCTTACACTCTCTCTGTTAAGGTCTCCAATCATTTGTTGAAACTCGTCTGCATTGTTGTTGAATAGAACAATGTCATCGGCAAACCGAAGGTTGCTGAGATATTTGCCGTCGATCTTTACTCCTAAGCCTTCCCAGTTTAATAGCTTGAATTCTTCTAAGCACGCAGAAAATAGCTTTGGAGAAATTGTCTCCCTGTCTGACCCCTTTCTCTATAGGTATCTCCCTGCTTTTCTTCTGTAGAATTAAGGTAGCTGTAGAACCTCTGTAGATATTCTAACGCAAAAGACGAGTCAGTAAGACGAGAAATTATTTACAGATTACATTTACAACAACGGTTGCAGCGCTGACCGGTTAGATTCACACCGCGAGCCCAGTTCGTTCTTCCTCCTCTTTCCTGGAGTGATGGCGCCTACGCGCCTCGTTCAAACAAACAAATACCTCACGCATGTAGCAATATTTTCCTAGCTTTTTACGTAAGCGTTCTGTACTCCTTGATTACGTAGTGCCTCTACGATTGCTGGTATCTCTACTGAATCAAATGCCTTTGCGTAATCTATATAAGCCACATAGAGAGGCTTATTGTACTCTGCAGATTTCGCGATAACCTGATTGATGACATGCATGGGAAAGTATCTCTTCCTGAAGCCAGCCTGCTCCCTTAGTTGACAAAATCCAGTGTTAGCCTTATTCTATTGGAGATTATTTTGGTTAATATTTTATATAATACTGGGAGCAAGCTAATGGTCCCATAATTGTTCAATTCTTTAACGTCTCCTTTTTTTGTGGATTAGTATAATGCCTGCATTCTTCCAGTTTTCTGGGACCTTTGCAGTCGATAGACACTTCGTATAAAGAGCCGCCAGTTTTCCAAGCAATATGTCTCCTCCATCTTTGATTAAATCGACTGTTATTCCACCTTATCCTGCTGCTCTTCATCGTTTCATGTCTTACAGGGCCCTTCTGACCTCATCGCTAGTTATAGCAGAGTTTCTGTATCCTGTTCATTACTGTTTCTAAGTGAACTATCGTGACTCCTCTGGGTACTGTATACAGGTCAGCTTAGAATTTTTCCGCTGCTTTTACTATATCTTTGAGATTGCTGATGATATTATCCTTCTTATATTTTAGTGCATGCATCATGGTTTGTCCTATGCCAGGTTTCGTTTTTTACTTTTACTTTACTTCAGGCTGCGTTCATTTTTTACGGCTTCTTCAGTCTTTCTCAAGCTATAGTTTCAAATATCAGTTATTTTCGCCTTGTTGATCAGTTTTGACAGTTCCACGAATTGCGTGACGCTGTGCGGCCGCCAGTCCCATACAACCGCGTAGAGCGCAGGACTCTGCGATTCAAGACGTACTGCGCTCACTGCGAAATGTTAGAAAAACACCCACATAGGCAAAGCAGAGAAGTGGCTACGTGAGGCGGTTCGACCGATAACTGTAGAAGCGTCATTCAAAACAAGTAATTGTTCTCCACTTCCGGCGGCGTTTTCTCTACTTCCTTTTTAAATAAAAAGATGTTGATCCATAAATATTCTCATAAAGAGAGGTTAACTTTTTTATTTTTCGCTTTTGCTTGCAGTTTGGTTGTTGCCTTAGCTCTCTCAGTTAATAGATCGCTTAATTTCTCAACTCCTTGCGATTTTTGTTTCCAGTTGCCAATTTTGCACGAAAAGCGCTATACAGTTAGGGAAAAAACAGACGAGGTAACGGGCGACAGTCAGTGGCGTAGCAACAGGGTGGGCCGGGGGGCCGTGGGCCCCGGGTGCAAGGGGCCAATGGGGCGGCGGGGGGGGGGGGTGTCATACACGTCTGAAGACGTGTATGACACCCCCCCTGTCACTCCCCCCCCGGGGGGGGGAGTGACAGAAGACCTATGGGCCCCGGGTGCCAGACGACCTAGCTACGCCACTGGCGACAGTAATCTTGCTTATGGGTTTAAGGGTTATTGCAGGGTTTCATGATGGACGCTTTTTCACATTATTTAATTTCCCACCTTATGTAACCCATATCACGTGTATATGGTTCCGGGCATCTGCCAGCGTCGCGGCGAGCCTTAACTCAAGGAAAGAATGAAGCAAAGGGATAAGTTAAACGCAATTGGCGTTTTCTCCGGCCGCAACTCGTTCCATGAGAGTACAGACCAGCTGAGTAACAGCCGCATCCCTCTCCTGGTCCCAGGATCAGCCTAAAAAAAGAAGGTTGAACAAAAGCAACAGCTATGCGCGTGACGGTTGAATAGATGGTGACAACTCAACGCATCTTGAGTTAATCGCGCGGGTGCGGAATCTACAAGAAAACTGTCCTTCACATTACAAGATATGCCGATAACTACCGCGATCTAAAAGGAGTGAAAAAGGCAGCATAATGCTGACCGATGAACAGCTGCGAAATCTCAACATTGATCTGGCGACGCTTTAGGAATGTGTGAGGAGTGGTGGCCTGGGTGGGGAGGGGGGGGGGGTATGCCACTTGATTTCGGGGGGGGGCCCGGGCCCCCCCGGGCCCCCCCCTGGGTACGTGCCTGGTCGGCAGTTACACCATCTGCCCCCACGGTGGTTGCAGCTAGCGCTGCTCCGCCAACCGAGGAAAAGGGGCCATCGTCCCCGAAGGTGGGGGCAGCCGAGGCTGCCTCAACCTCCCAGGTCCCTTCCAGTGCTGGCAATGGCCAGCGCAGCCAAATCCCCCAGGGAACCCCATCGACCTCCTGGCTGGTGGGCGCAGGGGTTTTGCCCTCCAAGGCGGGACCTTCCCTGGTAACTTCTCGCTCACAAGAGCATGTGTCCGGCGCTTCACAAGAGGCAATGGACACTACCCCTATCCCCAAGGCGCCCCAGGCGCCTAAGGAGCGGCGAGGTTCCCTCGAACGCTTCAAAAAGAGCAAAACCCCGTTTACAGGGCCTCGAAAGGGCTCTGTAATCTAAGACATCCCTTCCGTTTCCGTAAACACAGCACCAATTAAATTTAAAATATGGATACACAAATCATTCAATGGAATGTCAGAGGTCTGCTTAGGAATCTTGATGATGTTCAAGAACTTAGCCATAAACACAATCCAAAAGTGCTGTGTTTATAGGAGACACACTTAAAATCTACACACACAAACTTTCTCCGAAAGCACGTTACGTTTCGCAAAGACCGCGAGGATGCTGTCGAAAAATCTGGCGGTGTAGCTATTATTGCTGACAAAAGTGTAGCGTGTCAGCATCTAAAGCTCCAAACGTCCCTTGACGCCGTGGCCGTTCGAGCCGTACTTTTAAATAAAGTTATCACAATCTGTTCTCTGTATATACCACCACATCATCACCTTCACAGACGCGACTTAGAATCATTAATAGATGAGCTCGCGGACCCCTATTTTATTGTTGGTGATTTTAATGCACACAGTACTTTGTGGGGAGATTCACGCTGTGATGTGCGAGGTCGCGTCATTGAAGAGGTGCTTTTTTCCTCTGGAACATGTCTCTTGAACACGAAGGAGCCCACATATTTTAACCTATCCAACAAGTCATACTCTGCCATAGATCTTAGCATTTTATCGCCGACGCTTTTACCCTATTTTAAATGGAATGTGCTTAACAACTCGTATGGGAGTGACCACTTCCCAATAATCCTATCTACGCCGAAACAAGATCAACTTCCCCCGCTGGTCCCTCGGTGGAAGATTGACTCAGCCGATTGGGAACGGTACCGAACTCTTACATACATGACGTGGACTGAGATGTCTGGCATAACCATAGATGATGCTGTTGCATATTTTACAGCTTTTATACTGGATGCCACCTGTAAATGTATTCCACAAACGAGCGGCATGGGTTCCAAGCAGCGTGTTCCCTGGTGGAACGATGCATGCAGGCAAGCACGGAGGAACCAGAACAAAGCGTGGGCGATATTTCGTGATTCTCCTACAGCTGAAAACCTGGAAAACTTTAAACATGTCAAATCCCAGGCAAGGAGAACGCGCCGGCAAGCAAGACGAGAGAGTTGGGTGAAGTTTATATCAAGCATCAACTCGTACACAGATGAGACAAAAGTATGGAATAGAGTGAAGAAGGTTAATGGACAACAAACGTATTCCCTGCCTTTAGTAAATAGTCACGGAGAAAGCCTGGAAGATCAAGCCAACTTTCTTGGCACACACTTTGAACACGTATCCAGCTCCTCACACTACACCGAAACATTCCTAAAGTACAAAGCACAAATAGAACAGCAAAAATTAGAAAGAAAAGCTGCTAAAAGTGCTGCGTACAACGATCCATTCTGTATAGCAGAACTGCAGGCAGCACTAAACTGTTGTAATACATCCGCCCCAGGTTCAGACCGCGCAATATATGAGATGTTAAAACAACTACCATCCGAAACACAGAAAACCCTCCTTTACCTATACAACGTTATTTGGTCTTCCGGCGAGATCCCCTCTGTTTGGAAGGAGGCTATTGTAATTCCAATCCTAAAACACGGAAAGGATCCTTCGTCGGTATCGAGTTACAGGCCTATAGCATTAACAAGTTGTCTCTGCAAAGTATTCGAAAAAATGATTAACTGTCGCCTACTACACTTCCTAGAATCAAACAAATTGCTAGACCCATACCAGTGCGGGTTTCGAGAGGGTCGATCCACCACTGACAATCTCATACGTATCGAGGCACGTATCCGTGAAGCTTTTGTCCATAAGCAGTTTTTCTTATCAGTATTCTTAGATATGGAGAAAGCCTATGATACAACGTGGCGGTTTGGGATATTGAAAGACCTCTCACAGTTAGGTATACACGGAAATATGTTCAATGTTATAGAAGGTATCTGTCCAATCGGACATTCCGTGTTCGAGTTGGCAGTGTTCTGTCACAGAAGTTTGTACAGGAAACTGGAGTGCCGCAGGGCGGGGTGCTCAGCTGCACACTCTTTATAGTTAAAATGAATTCTCTTCGTCTACACATACCACATAACATCTTCTATTCAACGTATGTTGACGACAACATTTCAGTCAAGTTCTCTTGCAATCTGTGAGCGACAGGTCCAGCTTGGTCTTAACAGGGTCTCCAAATGGGCTGATGAGAACGGGTTCAGATTGAACCCACAAAAAAGCACCTGTGTCATTTTCTCCAGAAAAAGAGGCCTGCACCCTGATCCTGAAATTGTGTTGCATGGTGAGCGTCTGCCCGTAAGCAGGGAACATAAATTCTTAGGCATAATTTTAGACGCGAAGCTAACCTTTGTGCAGCACATAAAATATCTTAAAGACAAGTGCATGAAAACAATGAATATCTTAAAGGTGCTCTCACGCACAACCTGGGGCAGTGATAGAAAATGTCTCATGAACTCGCATAAAAGCCTCATACGCACACGACTGCACTATGGAGCCATAGTTTACCAGTCGGCTACTCCAACTGCTCTGAAGATGCTAGACCCTGTCCACCACTTAGGCATTCGCTTGTCCACAGGCGCCTTTAGAACAAGCCCAGTGGAAAGCCTTTACGTTGAATCGTATGAGTGGTCACTTAATCTGCAGAGAACATACTCCTCTTTCATGTATTTTCTGAGAGTGAACGCAAACAGTGAGCAGCCCGCGTTCTCCACCATAAACGATTTGTCCAGTTGTCAACTTCTTCGCAACCGGCCCACAGTGGCAAAGCCTTTCTCACTGCGTGTCAGAGACATGGCTGAAGAAACAAGGGTTCCACTGCTTGAATACCACCCTATGTCCCCTGCTATACGGCCCCGCCGTGGCAGTGGTAACCAATAGACTGTGATATATCTTTCGTAACTGTTACAAAGCACGCGCCTGTCGCGCATATACGAACGCATTTCCTCGAATTACAGCACAAATACTCTTCTCCTGAATTCTTTACAGACGCATCGAAGTGTAATTCTGGCGTATCTTACGCAGCGGTCGGTCCATCCTTTTCGGATGCTGGTGTTCTGCACCCTAACACAAGTATTTTCACAGCAGAGGCCTACGCGATATTGGCCGCTGTTAAACACGTTAAAGAATTTAATATCCCAAAGGCAGTTATATACACAGACTCCTTGAGCGTCGTAAATGCTTTGAAAACTGTCAAGAAATATAAAAACCCTGTAAATTTTTCTCTCTACTCAGCATTGCTAAAAAACTATGCGTCTAAGCAGCATATCGTTGTATGCTGGGTGCCGGGGCACCGAGAGATAGAGGGAAACGTGTTAGCGGACCAGCTAGCCACATCCGTGAACGCGAACGCTGCAGACACTTCCACGACTATCCCTGTAATGGACCTCAAGCCCTCAATAAGAAAAAACCTAAGAGATTTCTGGCAGCGCTTGTGGGATAAAGAAACAGCAAATAAATTACATGTTTTCAAGCCTTATCTTGGCAACTGGCCGCCGGTATCAAAGAACCGTCACACAGAAGTAACACTTTGCAGACTCAGGATAGGACACACATACAGCACACACGCATACCTCTTGTCCGGTGGCGATCCGCCCATGTGTGATAAATGTGGTGAGCCACTTACCGTGCTTCACATCCTGCTGCAATGCACTCAATTAGACGCTAATAGGAAAAAGCATTTTCCATTACCACATAGGCAGCTAATACCACTCCATCCTCAAATGATTATAGGTATAGAACCTTTCTTCAAACATGAATCCCTGTTTAGATTTTTAAAAGATGTAGATAGTTTTCATATTATAGCCCCAGGAAATCCGTAGCACAGCCTCTAACAGAGGTTTCTGCTGCGGTAGGTGCAAAAAAAGAAAGCACCTGCCTCTCAGCGTTTGGGCTCAAAGGTCCACCGGAGGCATTAGTGCTATTTACATATTCTCGCATTTTAGCTCCATGATCACTTATCACGCGTACTATATCCACAGACCACTACATGTATCACTGTCATAATTTTATGCTATATACTATTTTATGTTTCCATGACACTGATTGATTTTAGGCCACTTTACAGCCATGTTACACCTCATCATCGTAACTCACCAATCAGCGCTTAACACAACATTATCAGTCATGGCGCTCTTTGGCCATACCTGGCCCTTGCGCCACTAAACAACACACATCCATCCACATCTTCCATATTACATCGTCAACATTACCACTTGTCATGGCGCTCTTTGGCCAAACCTGGCCCTTGCGCCACAAAAAACCACATATCATCATCATTTGAATGAGAACGTCAAGTTGGAGGGGAATCAGAAAATATTTGCCACTATTTTTGATTAGCCAAAATAAGGTACATGCAGGTAATCACAAAAATACGTGCTCTTCTACACACCTTACCCTATTTTTTCACAGAGTCTCCACACCAGTTCAGACATTTTTCCTATCGCAGCACTAAATTTGAGATGCCCCTTCGGTAGAAACCATCCGACTGAGTGTGGAACCACCGTCGAACTGCTGTCCCGGATCTTTGCACGTCAACCGCTGGGCTGCCAGGAACTTCTTCAGCGAACATAAAACCTGCAACTTACTAGAGGCGAGATCCACAATGTATGGTGGTTGCTCCACAAACTCCCATTGCAATCACCCCTCGTTGCTCATACGCCGTGACGTGTGAAGCAGAACCGCCATTTTCAACATGTTACACCAGCGTCTTGCCGCGGAGCTTCCAGCAGATAAGGACGGGCTGGTTCAAGAAAGATCCACCGCTGGGAATGGAATATTGACATCACATTTACATTCGTAATTTGGCTAAAGAAATATGGACAAAGACTTTTTGGTTCGCACTCGTAGTGTAAATAATGTCTCTAGAGCAGACAGGTTTTCGCCTTCACCCTCTTTGGAGTATGCTAAATTGACCGTTAGTATTTTGCTTAGGTGCGCCTTATCAAAATAATATGGACTTAGAAGTACTCGTAGAAACATAATTTCATCCCATTCGTCCTCTGATTAGAAATTTAAAGAAATCCCCGTTCCGCATTTATCGTTATTATATATTGAAGCGCGTGTTATTCAATAATCATTACACTGCGGGTCTTTACACTCCAAGAGCGGGTCCTTAAATGCATTATGTATTTGGTGAAGTAGGCCGCTTGGTCCTGGCATTGAGTGTGCACATTTTAGGATGCGTGAGCTAACGGCCTTCGAAAAGAACTATCCTTACAAGTTCTCCATAGTGTTATACGCACCTCTTAGGTTCTCATGTAGAAGGTTATCCCATGGTTTTGAAACAAGTGCATGAAACATGCAATTAGAGCTTGGCAGAAAGCGGTGGCAATGTTATCACTCGTGCTGATTGAGTGTGCCTTTGTTTTGTTATGGCATTTGAAGGATACAAATGATAGTAATGCTTGGAAATGGTATGAATCATTATGTACCTGGGCTGTATAGGTTTCCTAGGGAAATAAATTGTGGTGCAAAGCTTGCAGGTGAGAAAAATGCAGGCCATGGTATGGGTCACGTGCAAGGAACGCTAGGCGCTTTGAAAATATTTACATAAGTATGTGTTCGCATGCTATACATTCGTTGTAATTGCACTGTGAGTCCGCAAGGACACATCAGTCTCTTTTGCATTTTATTGAGAAATAGTTGACCTATATTCTAGTGCTGTAGGTATGAAAAATGCGGCTGCGCTGTTGCTCATGGTTCGTCATTCTTTTAGAGCAATTTACCCTGTTTTATTCCAACGAGCAGCCCCGATTTGCGGGCGAAAACTCCTCAAGCGCCTCGGTAAAATGCAAAAGAGTGAAAACAATAAAAGGAGAGCACGCGAAGCAGAAGCCGATTGCGGAGAAGTTCGGAACGCCGCCACAGAAACGTTGGGAGAAGAAAAAAAAAATGAGTCAACAGACTCCCGGGGCTGAACGGCGCGCTTTTTTGTACCGATCCCTCGAGATGACGTCAGAGGTCCGAGCATGCGCTCTACGCTCTAATAGGGAAAGGAAAAAGGAGGAGGAGACCGTGCAGCGAAGGTGCACGCCGAAGTCGTCCGCGGTGGAAGTGTGTGCCGGCACCACAGGAGCTTGGGACTCGGTCGGTCGCCGAGGTTCAGAGCCTGCGTACGCGAAACTCGGGTTTCCACGACGCCGCATGAGGAACGACGCTTCCCGCTGGTCCCGGGGGCAGCCGACGACGCTGGCCAGGCGCTTCTATCATCGTGCGCTTTCTGTCAGCGAGTTTTGTGCTCCGGCACTTTTGCCGGCTGCAAGCGTCAGAGCACCGCTCCTCTCTTGCGTGAGGGCGTCGCCGTCGAGTTGGGGTTGAGTGGGTTGAGTGACAAATCTCTTTTGGCGCGTGGTTTGCTAAATTTAAATTTTCGGCATTGCGCGCGTCGCCTTGGATGTCGGATGGTTGGTGTTACCGTGAATGTTCCCGCCAAAAAGCCGGATACCTGTTTTGAGAAGCCTGTCATCGCCTCATAGCCTCGGCTTCGAACTCCCTGAATAGAGCAACACCTATTATTACGAATCTCTGCGCTACCGGCCAACTTTGCAAATATTGTGAAGCTTCGTTGAAGTGGACGTGTCGCTTGGACCAATATATATTGCATGGCAAGAATGAAGCGTGCCGAGCCTCAAGTGGGATATTATCCCTGTTTCTGCAAACTGATACAACACTGTCAGTGCTGAAGAAACTGGTGCAAGGGAAAGTGGAGCCACGACGTGATGTTACGGCAGTAATGCTTTAGGATAAGCTGCGGAGGACAAACTGGGTGAGTTGACTCATTATGCAACCGAAAAAAATAACTTTACCCTCTTCACCCCCACAGTAATGCTCAACTTCCTTTTGAATTGCTTATTGTGCAAGACTGCATGCTAGTGAGCGATGCGCAAAGGGTTTATTTCTGTTGTAGTTGTTGTGGAATGTTTTGTAGCTTTGTAGAAACGTTGGATACTCCTCTGCAAGAATGCGCAGTAGAAAAAATATGAGTTCTCTTGGTAGAATAAATCCATTGCATTACAAGCACTAAAATCAAGTTTTCGGGTGTAGTTCACAAGTCGTTACAGAAAAATTCACTTACAATACAAGTTCAGAAGCTAGAACCCGAGTCTAAAGCAGCCTGCGCAAAAAAAGAAAACATTATAGGAGAAAGAATAAAAATAAAACTCCTTTGCAATATCCCATACTCAATAGGTCACATCTCTGGGATCTGTGCTACTACAATTGTCGCAATCGTCGATGCACATGTCTGAATGAATGAATACAAGATTCATGAAAAGTGCAACATCTTTCAAGCAGTTTTAAACTGTCCAATACATTTCCGACATTCTCGTTTTACCATAAAGTTGTGTCAATGCACGCAGTTTTCGGATTTTAGATGTTTCTGTTACACACCCACCCAATAGCTCCAACAATGGCACCGGTCATCCGTCAAAAATCTGTTGCCTTCACCACAACTTTTGGCGGCAGCCTGAGTGTTTGCTACAATGCAGGTGAAGGCGCTCTATATCTTCATTGGATTCTGTAAAGGAACGAATTGACATATTTACCTATCCGATTCGGTATAGGCTGGACCTCGTGTAGGCTGTCTCCAGTCGTAATGTACATATTACTGTTTCTATAATGCGACTGCGCTTGATCGACATGGTGAACATTATAATATCGTGAATAGCGTTGAATGCTGTGCCCCATTGTGATATCTTGCCTCTCCTAATTTGGGCGGAGATGTTATTAATGGAGCAGTGCGCATGCCTTATTGACACATTACGCGAATTTTCATCATGTTGCCCCCCTGCTAAAACACCGACAGCATCATTCTAGGCAATTACGATATGACTAGTTACCTACTGGAGCCCCATAACATGCTCGTCTTCTTTTGGAGTGGTGTAGGTCATTTGTATTCCATATACTTAAGCATAATTCGCTGAATAAAAGGGAATAATTCTTACTTATTTCTTTGTTATACTATATTGTCACGCGGTAGTGACGTATAAAGAACACAGTAGCAGTGCTGTTAAAGACTTATGTTTTAAGACGTACTTTCAAGACGTATGTTTGATGATATACTGATGCTCTTACATAGTCTGTTGTTTCATTGTGTAATTTTGCAGAGAACATAGCCGTTAAAAAGCACCTGTCTAGCATTAGTTAAGACCGACTCCTCTACGACAGCATGCATAAGACCGCACCTCCACCAGATGTCACGTGGTAGTGGCTTATAAAAAACCCAGTAGCATACTGTGTAAGTCGGAACTAACATTTATTGGGTGAACCTGTGCCCGCAGCAACAGGCTGCAGTTAAAGAACAGCGACAACGGCGAACACAATCGGCGATCGTCAAAATCTGATGAGCCGGTCAAGCACGCCGGCTTTTATACATCAGTCGTCGAGTGTTCCAGAGTAATCACTGGGACCCGCGTGCCTTCCACAAATTTGTACCATAGAGTAACATATTAAACGGCAAGAGTGGAGACTCGCGCCGTTTCGCGCCCGAGCTATGGAGCTTCGCCGATTCCGCTAGGTGGCAGAGCACATCAAGAAAAATGTGGCTGTGGCTGCGGCTGCGGCTAGCAACTTGACAGGCGGTACGACCCAACATACGCGAAGCCTAGTCAGGCTCTTTCTGTAAAATGAACCTGAGAATCGTTGTTGGGTTTTTCTGCAAGCGTCTGCTTCGTCACCGGTTCATCGTAAGGCCACAGCAAGTCCTTTTGCGCGTTGTTAACGACTTATTGTCTTCGCATTTCGTTATGTCTCTGTTAGCCGCATGAACGAGTGATGGCGGCCTTGCAGCCATGAACAGCTGCTGCCCATTTTCCCCGCTGACTTTTATTTCGTATTCTTTTTTTTTATGCACAGCAATGAGCGGTGATGCTAGCGATAACAGCGATGCGGCAGCCTCCGAGCTTCGGGGCACGTTCGATACAATGACGAAGTTAGAAAAGTAAATCAAATGGCTCATTAAGAAATGCGGCCTATGAACACATGCCGTTGTAGGCAGAGAGCTTTATGTTATGCGCAGCGACTGCTGAAAAAGTATGGCGCTATACTTTTTCTATACTATTTCTAAAGCAGTAAACGTGCAATATTGGCAGTATTGCAATAATGCGCGCTCTATCAACCTCTGTTCTGCATTGGGCTGAAGATACGTGTTCTCATGTTTTAATTGTGTATGGAGTCGTTACGGTAGACAGTTCCTTTTTTCTTAGCATTTATAACAGTGCTTCCTTAACCAAGAAATACGCATTACATGAAGGAACGCAGCATCTCCATTATAATGCTTTGCAAGCTCCAGTGTTGCTTTAACGTAGGAACGTAGCCTCTATATACAATAGCTTTGAAGCCTCCAGTATTGCTTACCTTCTGTCTGTTATTCTATGCATTGCAAGCATCTCCACCATTTCCTCAAATACACTGTACACCCAAGGGAAATCATGCATACTCAAGGGCGAAATTCCAAGTATCAGAAGACGATTGCAAGGCTTCGATGACAGGAGGTGTAGACCCCCAACACAAAGTGCTAAATTGCAGCTGTTTAATGACGGACACACTGGCTTACAGATTCTAGATGAGGATGTTGGTGTGCGGTCCAATATTTCTGCAGCCATTTTTTTCAGCTCGCTACATTTCACATAGTGTTGCTGCCCTAATTCACCATCCTTCGCAGCAGTACAGGAAAAAAACATATTTTTTCCCTTGTAGAGCAATACCATTTCGAGCGAATTAATTGCTGTCGTGTATGTGCACTTTTTTTTCATTATCTGGATAGTTGCAATACGTCATCTATGTCTTTTTTCTTGTGCAAAGTTATTGCCATCACGCCATTAATTGCCGGCTATTCTCCGTTATACCGGTGTCACACGACCACTTTCGATCGCGGTCAAAAACAATCCGGATTCAACTTCTTGACTGCTATTGGCTCCATCGCGCAGCTTGCGCAAAGGAACCAATCGCGACCGAGAAACTGAAATCGTATTGGGCTTGCTCGCGTTTAAAAGGGCGCCGTGTGACACCCGTATTACTTGCATTTCGCAGATTCTTCGCATTTTCATGTATCTGCCTCTTAAAATCTTGCTGCAATAAATTGTTGTCTGCTATTTTCGTGTTCTTGACTGTACAGCAAGTTGATTTATATTTAGGGACCACGGCACATTTATTTACGATACACCTTTTGTCGTGGGGTACTAGACGCACAATATCATAAGCGATAAAGTTCTACTTCCTCAACAGTTGGCATGATTGTTGCGCTGAGTTACAGCTTGAAACAGCAAACATGAATTTGAATGAAACTAGCATAAGTGAAACATCTTTGCGCCCTCGTGGTCACAACATATAAACAGCGCCACACGCGCCTGTATGAAATCACTCGATTTACGCAACAGTATGGGTCACAAAATAAAATACAAGAAACGAAACTGAAATGAGGGCCTCCGAGATTCGGCAGCATGCGCGACCATCTTGGAGGCTAGTGCATTTCGCCGATTCCGCTAGGTGCGCTGAGAGCTAAAGTCGGCCACAAGCACCTATGAGAGTGTCCCCTCTTTACGTTTACTAGGCTACTCTATGGTTCTACATTATTCGCGTCGCGCACGCATGCAATCAGTTTACACAAGGTTCGTTCACAGACAGCGGATGGAACGATCGATAACATTTCACAAACTTCCGATACATGCAGGTGCATCTTTAGCTGTGCGATAACATTTGTTAGGCGTTGAAACGTGTCGCCCGATAAAGACAAACGAGTACACATGTCAATATGGAACATTTAATTATATATATTTAAATCGACAGTAGAGAGGCTTTACAATAGCTTAAAACCAAACTTCGTCTAGGTTGCTTTGTAAACATATAAATTTAAAAAAAAAATAGGGTGTTTTACGTGCAAAAACCACTTTCTGATTATGAGGCCCGCCGTAGTGGAGGACTTCGAAAATTTCGACCACCTGGAGTTCTTTAACGTGCACCTAAATCTAAGTACACGGGTGTTTTCGCATTTCGCCCCAATCGAAATGCGGCCGCCGTGGCAAAACATAAATTTCCTCGCGAAGAGAAATGTGTAAACGTCTGAAGGGATTGGTGGAATGCTGTGAGAGAATTCGTATGTTCCTTGTTCCCCGTCAACGAAAACCAAGGACGCGGCTGTGGAATTTGGACCGGTGCATGATCCGTCGGTATATACTTGAAAGCAGCCTTGGTGCACTGTGTAAATGTGTGACTGTGTTGGATATCTCGCTCTGGGTAAGCAGCAACCTGGGTTTACACGCAATCCTAGTACTGAAGGGTAAATATTTGGGAGGTAGGCACGCAAAGGGGCATGCGAGGCGTCTATTTGTTAGAATTGCTGTACTGTAAGTAAGTTCATCCTTGCATCGTTTTATAATTCCATGCTCCTTCGCCCCATCTCAGCTGTTAACCGTGTTGTAAAGGGGATGGTTGGTTGAGCAGCCCTCTTTTCTGGCGCCAACGCTTACATCGCCTATGCATAGAAGGGCGAACTTGAGTTTGGTTGTGGGGAGGGGTATCTTGGGTTAGCCGACTGATATGTCGATTTGAAAGACGATACCTTGTTGTCCTGATTACTGAATGTGCAAGTAATTCAACACAACACCCCAATAAAGAATGTGCAGAAACAATCGACGATGACTGTCAGTGTCAGTGAATAGCCGATGGATTTTCTCTGATAGAAAGTTATTTGATTAATACATAGATCACCCTCTTCAACACGGATGTTTGGTAAAATGCTGACGCTCTTGCATAGTCTTTGTTGTTTCACTGCGTAATTGTGCAGAGAACACAGCCGTTGAAAAGCACCTCTCTAGCGTTAGTTACGACCATCTCTTCTACCACAGCATGCATAAAGCGCGGGAAAAAGAAAGATTAGCCGTTTTGAGACTTTTGCTTCTTTTAAACAGCTAGTAGTGGCGATTCTGTCCGTGGCGTCATCTTTGTAGCCTCGTGTCGTCGTGGCATATCATAAAACATTTCTTGTACACCTCGCCAAATCGCCCAGCAACAAGTCGCCTTTAAGTCCATAATATAGCCTGCGTGATGTAGCAGTGACCTGACCTAGTTTGTTTGATGCTCGACCAGCAAATATGTATCTATAGTGCTTGAACAGACATCTCCTAAAAGGTACGGCAAATACAAAGACCGGTGTCCATTTTGTGTTGCCTTATTGGGTATCGTTAGAAGTCACCAAGCACTAGTTCTTTACAGGTCCTCTGCTCCCATTTCTTCTCTTTGCCGTTGCGATCACCGCTCGTTTATCATGTAATGAAAGGGCGGCCACACGATGCTGATACTACCACAAGCACTTGTAATGCAAGAGCTGCTCACGACGTGCGAGTGGTCAGCAGGACGTGACAGGGTTGTTTCGCTTCCGTGGCGCAAGTTGCCGCTGGAAGGTGCGGCTGCGTTTGTAGTAGGGATACTGCGGAACAACCGCGCAAAGACACAACGGGCCATAATAACGACAGCCCACTGTCAAGAATGGTGCGCTCTCAAGAGAGTAAATGGTCAGTGCTTTTGCGGCTATAGATGCTCGCCGGCTCGCAAAGATAGACGGAAGCACAATAACAGCCTGAATCAGGCTGCCACGATGCTTACGTGATTGTGCATTCAGCCCGCGACGATTGAAATAAAATCGGGAGGGAGGCACACGAATGAAATTAACAGTACGAATACAACGACTTAAACAGAAAGAAGGTGCGTTTTGTGTAGGCTCGTGCGCTTTTGTTTTATTTTTTTCGCTCTCGCACAAGTGCTCAATGCAAACAGTCGCATTTATGCGCTTCGTGCCAGTGAAAGCGCATGCTGACAGACTCCGCCATACATCGGTTTTTGTTTTCTTTGCTTACAACAGAACAAAAAACTTTATTCTAAAGCACAAATATTTTTTAGCCTATAAGTGGCCAATAAATACGCGCACATGCGTGCAAAATTACAACCGAACTCAAAGCGGCACGCGCAAAGAAAGCACAGTTTTCATTTCATCATTCCTGTGAACATGCTACAAAGTAGCACAATAATTTATCGTCTTTGGAGTTGTTTGTGTGACCTCATGATAAATCGAAGCCAAAAGACATATGTGGTTTTTGTGGTCCCATATGAGGGACCACAAAAATACAGACGACAGACTAACGCTAGTTGCCGTGGAACGATTCTTTAGCTCATAGGTGTTATCTTCACGATTATAAAGATTGTTCAGTTCGTTATGGATGAATACTATAATTAGAACGATAATCAGCTAGAGATTAGGACATGAAATACTGCTAAAGAACTATAAGTTAAACAAAGGTCAGCCATAACATTTGGTATTGAAAGTGGTAATTAGCAGGCTTCAATTATTCGCGTAATTATTTGTGCTGGACATATCTTTTGCCCTTGCTTCAGAGAGAAAATTATTCTCCCTCACCGTTTTCTTTTAAACTACAGAAAGCAATAGCTCTGGTATTCATAGGAAATATGGTATTCCTGCTCTTGCATGCTGTGCTTCTCTTGCGTACATAAAATGAGCACATGAATGAAGAAGTGACTATTGTAATAAATTTTATTTAAAGCAGCTTTTTTTAGAAAATGTGGAAAATCGAGCTGACCAATCATCTGTAAACAAAAGTAAAAACAAAGCTGACCAGCCTTCTTTCAGCTTAAAAATAATCACGGCCTTTTACGTGTAAAAACCATGACTTCATTATGAGGCACAGCGTAGAGGGCGACTGCCGAATAATTTTGACTAGCGGGGCTTCTTGAAAGCGCACCTAAATAGAAGTACATGGGTGTTTTTACATTTCCGCCTCATTGAAATGTGGCCCCCGTGGCCGGGATTTCATGACGCGACCTCGTGCTGAGCAGCGCCACACCAAAGCCACTAAGGAACTACGACCAGTCATCTTAACTTCCTTCTGGCAAACGTTATTTAAGTAAATGTAAGCACAGAGCTAACCAATTTTCCTTAAGAAATTGTAAAAACAGACCTCACCCACTTTAAATTGTTTAGGCTACCTTTAAATAAGGTTTCATTAAACGAACGTATTAACAAAGGCAACTAACTTTATTCTAACGTTTATTACCAAGCAAAAGTGAATATAGAAGAGTAAAGCTCAAAGAAACTTGGAAAGTCATTTAAAGGAAGTTACGATGAGTTTTCGTGATGGTGCGTTTAAAGGAATTTGGTATTTGACATGCGCCATTTGCTTTCTTGGGAAGTGAACACCTTACATGAGAGGTGAACACATGGGCTACTCGAAAACTAAACCTAAACCGCGATATTGCTCCGTGTAACTTTTATGTGCGCTATCAATAGTTTCTTTTTTCTTCAGCTTTCATTGGCCCTGTCAACAGTTTCGGTATTGTACGGAAACTCCTGCCCATGGTGCGGAGAAATACCAACTCTTTACCACATAACATGGGAATGTAAGCATAACTACACTTTCCATAAACATAAAAACCCGAGTGCGGAGCAATGGGACGGCCTGCTCACCAGCAGCGAGCTCACCGCCCAAAGGGCAATGGTGCAGCACGCGTGTGAAGTGGCCAGGCTCAGTGGAGCCCTGGAATAGGGGCACACCGGTGCTGAAGAGCCAGGGAGCAAGCGCAAGACGGCTCTCCGCTAAACCCCTTGATAGAATCAATAAAGTTTCTCTCTCTCTCTCTCTCTTCTGTAGAGTCTCTATAGTTTCCCTCGTAAGTTTTCACCTGTAAACTTAGAAATTGGAAACTTAAACGGACATTTCCAATCGCAACTTCCATGCTGTGAACTCGCGTAGTGCTTATTTTTGTAGTACCTGCTACATAAATGGGAAAATTCCTTAAGTATGTCTCTATAAATTGGTCAGAAACTTCAGGATGCGTTATTTTAAAATAAATGTAGCAGTGCACATTAAAACGTCCTACAATAAAGAAAATGTTGCCACTTTGTCATGGCAGTGATGAATTCGAACCTGGCACAACGGCCACTCATTTATTGAGTGAAACTCAGCCTGTTGCTACAAAAACAAGCTACATTCAGGCAGAACGATTGTGAGGCGTACATGCGTCAATCATCGTAATATGATCTTCAGGCCAAGCGCGTCGGCTATCCCTGCACGGTTCCAAACTAATCGCCGTTGCACGCGTGCCTTCCGTGTGTTCATCACCATTTACGTCGCGCGTGCAAGCTGACTGTGGCTGGTTGGGCTACAACGTAGAAAACATAAGATAGTCGAAAACTATCGAGAAAGTTCTGATACATGCAGGCAGGTCATGCGCTGATTGATAACATTTAACGCTTGTTATGGGCTCTGAAATGGGGTCACTGCATAAAGTTACTCGTTGCTAGAAAGCAACGCGTAACATTATGTACTGTTCAAAATTTTTTTACGGACGGTTATACAAATTCAGTGAAGGCAGTTTCTTTTCCGGTTTTGATAACTATTTCTTTTAAGAAAAGAATCAAGCGCTCGCTGTGAGCCAGGATCACTTCGAATGAATCGCGTGCGCTACAATAAGGTGAGCAAGATTTGTCAAGTGCGTGTCGGAAGACTTTGTTGCGAATAGCTGTAAATAACACATTTACAATGGAATACCAACATCCTGACCTCCAACAAGCCCTTACTAGCCTAAATAATCAGCACCCACCGTGGTTGCTCAGTGGCTATGGTGTTGGGCTGCTGAGCACGAAGTCGCGGGATCGAATCCCGGCCACGGCGGCCGCGTTTCGATGGAGCCAAAAACACCGGTGTACTTAGATTTAGGTGCACGTTAAAGAATCCCAGGTGGTCGAAATTTGCGGAGTCCTCCACTACTGCGTGCCTCATAATTGGAAGAAATTGGTTTTGGCACGTAAAAGCCCATAATTTCATTTTAAATAATCCACGCCGCCCTTGTGTGAATCCGCGGCACGTATAAGCTATGAAGTACAAACCACAATAGAGGGCACGAACGATGGCTGCTCTCAAGGTTCGAAAGAGTATTACAAGCTACATTGCCGACGACCTGCGTGCTTGCCTATCTTCTAAGCACGCGCGAAGGCTCAGAGGTGGGCGCTGTTGCTATTGGGTTTTTCGTGCCTCAAACTCGACAGGAACGCCCATGGCCGATCATGGAGTAGAGATTCTGCGTATATGGAAAATGAAATCAATCTATAGTACTCGTTCGCGAGCAGGAATGTGGTGACAGCGCTTCATTTAGGCTCAAACAAGTGCATTATTTTATCAGGTTAGTGAATCATGGCGAATAACATTTAATGATGCGTGACCTCGTCCGTTCATGAAGTGACGTACTTGTCGCCATCCGAGTTGCACTAAGGTGCATGCATTGAGGACGGTTGGACTCGCTTCAAAATAATATGTGCGATGTATGACTGTAGTGAAGTGATGACTGCGCAAGGAGTCTCCGCGGCATGACGCGGCCGAAATTGTTGTGAGTGAAATGATGCAGTTGTTCATATTGAAGCGCCGTTTGTTGTGTCATTACGCGTGCCTCAGAGACATAGTGCTCGAACGAACTAATGGTCGAAGAAACGAGTAAGCGAATGACTAAAAGAACGAGTCAACGACGAATAAACTAGCGAGTGAACGAGCGGGCAACCGCACGTTTTCTTTGCAAGTGCTCCACCGCGGCATCTTAACCTACACACACTATAAAGCTGACACACAGTAACATGTACGTCTCGATGACTTATGATGCTGCCGTTCGGCAACGAACGTGGTTTCGGGAGACCACAACCACTGTTCCTTTGAATTGCAAGTCCACTGGGCGATCGCCAACGACGAACACCAATACAAGAGGCAAACAAAGATAGTCACCCTAAACAACACAAGCTAACTAGTGCTAACCGCAAAATGCAGTGGCTTGCTTTCCTCAGAATAGTCTTGACGCTCGAGCCTCAATTTTTGTCAAAAGCAATGCGCTGAATCCTAAAGGTTTCGTAGTCACGTTCTCGCACGCAGCCTCGCGTGGCCGCGAATTCAAGCCTGTTGGCGTGCAATACGATTAAGCGCCGCAAATACGACCACGTACCGCTCATATAAAAAAGTACACGTCGCGTAGGACTTTACTATGAGAGACTCGCAACTACCTCGTACGGGGGTGTGGAGAAGGTTGGTGTGAAGTTCTCCCTCCCAATTAGATGAAATCATGTCTTTCTTAACCTGTAGCACTTACCGTATAGTATCCAGAAGAGTTTCTTGTCTTTTCTAAAACGATTTTGGCATACGAAAGCGTAGCCGGCTATGATGATCGAAAATGCCGTGAAGCGACGTCACACTTTCCAGAAAACTTAGTTAAAGGCGTTCGGAAACCAAACAACACCGAATAGCAACGGCGCCAACATGCGCTCCTCGCGACTGCGTAGACACTTCTCAAGCGAAAATGTCGCTGAAGCACGACATTAAACAAACGAAGCCGGCGCGAGGGCCCAGGTGGTGCTATTAGGCCAATAGCGACGCGGCATAGGTCTCGGCCAGAGCGCGCGAAGAGGAGGCGGCATTCTTCAAAGCGTCGCGCTACTTTACGAAGTTAGGGATTTTACTCCGGGCGGCTACGCCTGCCCACCCGGGCCACTATTCACTATTGGGGGCGAGCTCCACCACTGCAAAAGCTGGCGCCACCGTCGGCGTGACGTGCTTGAGGGATCACGTGGACACAGCGGCTGAGTCGGCTGCTTCAGAAGTGCCGAAGTGAGCTGAAAACGAATGTTTAAAGTCCCAACTGCGCTGCGGTACTGATTAAGTGGTGAGGCTTTACCGCCTTAGGTGTCTGCTTGACAACATTTGAAAGTAATATAATAGGCAGTGGTTGCCTTTGGAGGCATGCAGTATGGTAGGCTACTGCTTGTGCCGCAGTGCCGAACATACACAACGGAGCCCGGTATCAGCCTTCTTCACACGTAGTTGCAGGACATGGAGCTGCGTGAAGCTTGGCTCGCGAAACTTAGAACCAGCAGACAGCCATCGGCTACAACTCGGGTATGCAGTATGCGCATACGCCAGGAAAATTTTTCCTACGGCGCCAGGACTGCGATGTTCAGCGAGTAGGAGAAAACGCGCACTGAGATACTAACCCGTGCCCGCTGCCCGGCTAGTGTCATGACGGTTTGGTCTGTGAATGGTTGATGCTAGAAACTGGTAAGTTCATTGGAACGGAAATGGAGCGATAAGACGCACATTAAAAAGCCATGGCATATGCTGATGCTTGAGTTATGAGTTATTGCACGTAGATTACGAAAAATAGGTAAAGAGAATTCGCAAGCTGAGAAGACCGATATACATACAGTGCGACGCAGCATGAGAAATAATGTTGAAATGTCCAAGAATTTAGATGATAAAAAAAGATTGAATCGTCGCGACAGCACATCACAGTCGCCGTAGGCGTCGAAGTCTATAACGAAATTAGTTTTTAACAGTTCTGCTAGCGTCCAGGCAACAATGGTTGCAAGTGTACTGTTGAAAGTCGCAAACGAGCAGCTAACATTGTTGCACCCGTGGTTGGGAGACCGACGACACAAGAGAAAGAGGGAGCCGGCGAACGGACGAGAGGGGCCCCACTGCAGCACGTGCCACCCGGCGCAGCTACCAACAACCTGATCCGTTCCACCGTCTTTTCGGCGAACCGCCCACTCAGTGCGAGGCGCGGGCGCCCCCGACTAAAGCCCCTGCAGGTGCTTTACCCCCGACAAGGACGAAGGCCTCGGCGCGGCCAAAAAGAGAACGTGAACTTTGTGTTTCTTCTCCCTTTCCCTTCTCCTTTCTTCAATATCTTTTGTAAATATACCAGTCTCGAAACGGATCCCAACGAGTGAAGTTCCTTCCTTCGAGGCTCCTGCGTGCACGGCCGACGCCGTCCACCTTAGTTAACACGCAGCAGAAGTTAGCGGAGTCGTCCAAGAGCGACAGCAATTAGAGTTAGCCCAAAGGCGCGAGCATTCATTTACATTTTTTGGTGCCGAAACCCGGGAATACTTCGCCTGCTGACATCGAAAGCGCTATGGAACGACTACAGAAGAAGCAAGCTGCCCTGCGACAAGCAATAGAGAAAATCATCGCAGCGGCCAGCGACCTACTGCAATCGCCAACCGTCAAAGTCGGTGAGCTGGAGGAACGCCTCGACCTTCTCCTTGAACAAGCAGATGAATTGAAATCTGTTAACGAGAGCATCGAAAAGAAGATCGATCTTCAAGAATTAGATGCAGAATTAGAAGCTTGCGCTGCATACACGGAGAAGATCTGCTCCATAAAAACAAAGATCAAGAGAGCTCTCAGGAGTCAGACAGCCAACGAGAGCCGGTCAACAACTCCGTCAGTGACAGGTGACGCATCAGAGCAGGAAGTATACCACATTGGTTCCGTCCCACCTGCGACATCCCAGCCACGATCAGCAACCACCAAGTTACCCAAGTTGGAAATCGCAAAATTCAGCGGGGACCTGCGCTCGTGGCAGAAATTTTGGAACCAATTTGAATCGACTATACACAAGAACAGCACCCTGCCTGCAATAGCCAAGTTCCAGTACCTAACAAGTTACTTAACTGGAAAAGCCGCCGCTGCCATAGAGGGGTTGCCGATCAGCGATAGAAATTATGACATCGCAGTGAAGACCCTCATTGAAAGATTTGGGAAGGAGGACGTAATAATTGAGGACCACATGTCGCGCTTGCTTGACGTCCGCCCAGTGCACGATCTGCGGGACATCGAAAGGCTGAGGACCCTCTACGACGAAATCCGCTCCGGAGTCCGAAGTCTAGAGGCGCTGGGAGTGTCGTCGAGCACCTACGGCGCGCTGCTTCTCACCGTCCTTCGCAAAAGCATCCCAAGTGAGCTTTGCTTGGCGTACTTCCGACGGAAGGCCGCCTCACCTGAAACGCCCCAAGACGAGCTTCTCGGTTTCCTCGATTTCATAAGAGAGGAAGTCGAGAGCAGAGAGAGAGCCCAGAGTGCACTACGCCATGGACACCAGGACGCCGCTATCAGACAGAAAGCACCTATCAAAGGGGACGCTCGTCCTCAAAACCCATCGGCGTCTGTCCTCAGCGTAACCGATGGCGAGGCGCAATGTGCATTTTGTGGTGCAGAAGGGCATCAACCAGCGAACTGTGTCGCCCCCATGCCCATGGCCAAGAAAAAGGAGGTGATGTCAAGAGAGAGGCGCTGTTACAAGTGTGCGAAAAAGAAGCACCGTGCCGCTGAGTGTAGAACTGCAAGGTGGCTGAAGTGTGCCAAATGCTCTGGACGACACGCAACTGGCGTCTGCGAGCTTAATCAAAGACCGACACGCCCTCCTTCGATCGGAGATGCTGCACCAGCAGAGACAGCAGTACAATCATCGCTTCAGGTGGGACCAGTACTGGGAAAGACCCGCGTGCTTCTACAGACTGCACGAGCGTATGCGGAAGGCCAGCACAAGAGTGCTCTGGTGAGAATGCTGCTTGATGGTGGCAGCCAGAGAACATTTATACGACAGGAGGTTTCCCGGCGCCTCAATCTTCGCGTCATAGGAGGGGAGAAGCTGGCTATTTACACCTTCGGAAGCGAGAGACCATCTGAAGAAAGAAGGTGTCATCGCGTGGAATGCTGGCTGCGAAACTGGCGCAACAACACCAGAGTCCGGATCGAAGCATTAGAGGTGCCCGAGACCTGTGGAGACCTCCTCCCACCACCTGACGACTCCACGGCTAGCATCGCTCGTGAGCAAGGCCTCCAGCTTGCTGACACCTTACCTGACGGCTACCGCCCTGGTGTTGGAGTTGAGCTGCTTATCGGGGCCGATCACTTCTGGGATATAGCAACGGGAAATGTCAAGCGCCTCGGTAAGAAGCTCGTGGCCATGGAGACTGCGTTTGGGTGGACATTGCAGGGCACAGATTCTACATCGCCCGCCGCAACCTTCCTAAAGAACACCGGAGTGATGCGGGTAGGTGTGACCACAGCACCCGACGAAATTTCTCGTCAACTAGAATCATGCTGGGAGATGGAGCACCTTGGTATCGTCGACGATACACAGCTGACCGCCAAAGACGACAGCGTTCTGCGGGCCTTTGAAGAAACCATTGCCCACAAGAACGGTAGATACCAAGTAGCTCTCCCATGTAAAGAGAACGCATCAGACTTGACGGACAATCAGAACGCAGCATCGCACAGACTTCACTCACTAACGGCGAAGCCTCTGCGACATGAAGAAGCCATTCTAGACTACGATCAGGCAATCAGGAACTACCTGCAAGCTGGACACACCGAGGAAGCGAACGAACTGGGAACTGATCTAAATTCAAGCACTAACCCAAGCCGAGACCGCCGTAAATTTTCGCCCGTTGACTTTCGTTTCTTCGGACGCGGGGGAGCTTATGCCCTTGATTCCAGCCCATCTCCTCGTCGGTCGCCAGCTAACGAGATTGCCTCCCTTCCGAGAAACCACCGAAGTCGAATCGGCAGCAGAGACACGCCAATGGAGGTGAAGCGCCGGGCTTCTTCACACATTCTGGCAACGCTGGAGACGCGAATACCTACTGCAGCTTCATTTAGCACTTATCACAAAGCCAGGCAGAGGGAGAGGCATCGGCGAGGGAGACATAGTTCTCGGGGATGATCGGGCTCCACGCCAGATGTGGAAAATGTGTCATGTTTTGAGACCTTTCCTGGAAGAGATGGCCGAGTACGCGCTTGCAAGATCCTTCTCCCGAACCAAAGCGAACTGCGACGACCCGTACAAGCCTTGTACCCACTCGAGCTCAGTAAGGCGCCAGCCTGTGCTAACAATGGTGGCCGGGAATGAGCTGGCGCTCATTGCGGGGGAGGATGTTGAAAGTCGCAAACGAGCAGCTAACCTTGTTGCACCCGTGGTTGGGAGACCGACGACACAAGAGAAAGAGGGAGCCGGCGAACGGACGAGAGGGGCCCCACTGCAGCACGTGCCACCCGGCGCAGCTACCAACAACCTGATCCGTTCCACCGTCTTTTCGGCGAACCGCCCACTCAGTGCGAGGCGCGGGCGCCCCCGACTAAAGCCCCTGCAGGTGCTTTACCCCCGACAAGGACGAAGGCCTCGGCGCGGCCAAAAAGAGAACGTGAACTTTGTGTTTCTTCTCCCTTTCCCTTCTCCTTTCTTCAATATCTTTTGTAAATAAACCAGTCTCGAAACGGATCCCAACGAGTGAAGTTCCTTCCTTCGAGGCTCCTGCGTGCACGGCCGACGCCGTCCACCTTAGTTAACACGCAGCAGAAGTTAGCGGAGTCGTCCAAGAGCGACAGCAATTAGAGTTAGCCCAAAGGCGCGAGCATTCATTTACATGTACTGTCAAATGCTCATATGCTGCATCTTCAAGCTCACGGCATGGTGCTCACAGCGAAAGCAAAGCACTGTGCACGCAGAAATGCATGCGGACGCGTGGTCTGTCGCTGCGAACTCATGCGATCGCTGCAATGAGGCTTCATTCTGTTGCGCTCCATATGGTTACACAGACAACCCCCTATAAGAGCATATTTCACAACGTTTACTCTCAGTGTTTGCCTACCTTTGACGCAAGAAGCTGGTTCTAATCCTTCTAAAATGGCTGTACTAATCCCGCTGGTATTCTTTGTTGCGTGTTTCCTCGCTCGCTCTCTCTGCAGGTTTTCACGTAGTTAGCCACGTCGGCAGTTTGGTGCGTCGAGTAATAATTTTGTATTCTTGCGAGAGTCGAATGCAATCTGATCTGACTACGTACTCCGAAAATATATAAATATTTTAGCGTTTACTGAGACGCGTGCATAGGGAAGTATGTCTCAGCATTCCGACTGAAGCTAACGAGGATACCTCAACGCATAGCTTACTCAAACTTATAATTGTAAAAGAAATTTATTTATTTATTTATTTACAGTACACCCTGCAGCGCCGAAGCATTATAGCAGGGGAGTGGGTACAACATGAAGTGACTAGCACGAGAATATAATCACACAAAAGGGAGGGATGACAACGGAGTAATGCATCAAGATAAAAATAAGTACATCAAAAAAGTACATGAAAAAGGTACATCAAAAAGTACATGAAAAAGGTACATCAAAAAGTACATGAAAAAGTACATCAAAAAAGATACATAAAAAAAGATACATAAAAAAGATACATAAAAAATATACATAAAAACAGTACAAAAAACAGTGCAAGAAAAAAGTTCATTCATCCTGCAGTCATTAGTTTGGAAGACGATTGCAATTACAAATCATTGATTAGTCTTAAAAATGCATCCCGAGGAGCACTCGCAACTTCAACTGGCAACTTATTCCATTCAGAAATACTGCAGGGAAAAAAAGAAAACTTCATATAGTTAGTTTTGCAGGAAATTTCACGTATTTTGAAACTGTGGTCTCTTCTGTTTGATATATAGTGGGGTGCTTTAAGGTATTTTTGCTTGTCAATGCCTGTCGCGTCAGTGTATATTGCGTGCAGAAGTTTCAGTCGGTGCTTCTGGCGTCTTATCTGTAACGGCTCTAGTCCAATGTGTTTCTTTATTGTTGTTATGCTTGCGTGTCTGGAATACTGCTTTGATATAAACCTGGCAGCGCGGTTTTGTATGCCTTCTAACTTATCAATCAGGTACCGCTGGTGGGGATCCCACAAGGCGGTGGCATATTCTAATTGCGGCCTTACCAGCGACTTATATGCTGTGGTTTTAAGAATCTGAGGGGCAGTTCTAAGGGTTCGTATAAGTAGGCTAAGCATTTTGCCGGCTTTCCTGACGGTCATATGAATATGGCTGGAAAAGGACAGATCAGCAGTTAGATGAACCCCTAAGTATTTAATTTCGTTAACCTTCCTGAGCATGGAATCTCCCAGTTTGTAAGTAGGTTCATTAGTGATTTTAGATTTATTGAATGTTACCTGGTAACATTTATCAGTATTCAGGCTAAGTTCCCAGTTTTGACACCAGGAGGCTATGCTGTTGAGGTCCTGCTGGAGTACGTCTATATCATGTTGATTGCGAATGGATCTGTAAACAACGCAGTCATCTGCGAAAAGTCTAATTTGTGAGGAAATGTATGAAGCGATGTCATTGATGTAAATTAAGAACAGCGGCGGCCCCAGCACCGAGCCTTGCGGCACTCCAGAAGTGACTTGGGCAAAACTAGAATTCTTGCCTCCTATAACTACGCATTGTATTCTGTCGTTCAGGTAATCTTCAATAACCTTCATGACTTTCGCATCCAAATTTAGAGTGCTCATTTTATGTATTAACAGATCATGTGATACGGAGTCAAAGGCTTTGCGAAAATCGAGAAAGACTGCATCTGTACGTATTCTTCTTTCAGCGCTTTCTGCAAGCTCATGAAATAGTTCTATCAGCTGAGTGGTACAGCTCACGCCTTTGCGAAAACCGTGCTGATTTGGGAAGAAAAAATTGTTTGCTTCTAAGTGCCTTATTATATTGCTGTAAAGAATGTGCTCAAAGATTTTACAACATATGGAACAAAGTGAAATTGGCCTGTAGTTAGATACGGATGACTTGGAACCGCTTTTAAACACTGGAACTATATGGGCTTTTTTCCAATCTTTAGGGAGCACGCCACTTTCGAGGGTTTTGCAGAATATTATTTTTAGGTATTGAGATATAATGAATGAACAGGCTTTGAGTATCCTCGGAGAGATTCCGTCTGGTCCAATTGCTTTGGCTTCATTAATGGAGTTGAGACAGTTCCTGATACCCTCCAATGTGACAGTAATTGGAGGCATTACGTTTGGCATACTGTATGTAGTGTTGGGAAAAGTATTTCTATGTTTAGTTTTTAGAAATACTGATTTAAAGTAGTTGTTAAAACAGTCCGCTTTAGCGTTGCTTTCAGATATCTGGATTCCATTGTGAAGAATACTTGGAATACCTGTACTCTCCTTCCGCGTCTTTCTTAGATAGCTCCAAAATGCTTTTGGATTTGTCTTGATAGAATCAGCTAGTCCGGAGAAGTACATATCCTTGGCGGTATCGATAGCCTCGATGTATTCTATGTGGAACTCTTGTAGACGGCGCTCATGTTCCCTTGATGGGTTCTTCTTATATTTTTGATAAGCATGAGTCCTTCGTTTTATCTTCCTTTTAACCTCATAAGTCATCCAGGGTTTGCCTACTTTTACTTTGTCTGAGACGTACTTGAAAGGTACATGTTTTTCAATCAATGATGACAGCACGCTTTTAAAAGAATTCCACAGAACGTTCACACCTTCGGATGAGTGTTGTGAAAAAGTCTGGAATGCTGCTTCCAAACCAAGACTAATTTCATTAAAGTTTGCCCTAGAGTAATAATAATAATAATATTTGGGGTTTTACGTGCCAAAACCACTTTCTGATTATGAGGCACGCCGTAGTGGAGGACTCCGGAAATTTTGACCACCTGGGGTTCTTTAACGTGCACCTAAATCTAAGCACACGGGTGTTTTCGCATTTCGCCCCCATCGAAATGCGGCCGCCGTGGCCGGGATTCGATCCCGCGACCTCGTGCTCAGCAGCCCAACACCATAGCCACTGAGCAACCACGGCGGGTTTGCCCTAGAGTAGTCATACACTTTGCGAGTTTCGTGGGTAGCAGGAATTATTTGTGGCAGAGTAAGCATTGCAGTTACAATTTTGTGATCGCTAATACCAGGTGAAACACAAACTTCATGAACAACGCTCGGATCATTGCAGAATAGTAGGCCCAGGATGTTATTTCCACGTGTACCGTTCATCACGTATTGATCAAACCCATATTTGCAAACCATATCAAAAAAATGCTGAACAGGTTTCGCCTGTACGCATGCTCATATCCCAGTTTAAGTTTGGAAAATTGAAGTCACCTGCTAGCACAATTCGATTATCGGGAAGCGAGGCCAGTGTATCATCCAGTGATGTGATAACTTGTGGTCATGCACTGGGTGGACGATAAACTACGCCCAACGCTATCGTTCCTTTATCAGGAGTGCGGAGCCTACACCAAACTGATTCATGATCGCTGGTTTGCACGTCTATTGCGGTACACTGCAAGAATTCCTTAGCTAAGATAAATACTCCGCCGCCCCTAGCGTTCCTGTCTTTTCTAAAGACTTGATATGTTGAAGGAAACACTTCACTGTCTCTTATTGAGTCATCTAGCCACGATTCGGTAGCAAAAACGATATCTGAATTCGTCATCTGGAGTAGGGCATAAAACTCATCAACTTTGTTTTTAATGCTTTGACAGTTTATTAAGAGAACAGAGCATGAAGTCAGGCATGCCCCAAATGAGACAATTCTAGGCTTACGCTCTCTCTGACATTTCTGATCCAACAAACTCACCCTAGAAGATCCTTACAACCTTTATTCACATGCGCAGGCAATATATTTCCATGACTGAAAATTACCAGCTCAGAGTAAATGTTTTCAGTAAGGGCCAGATCTATACATAGCTGTCCAATTTTTTCTGTCATATCGAAAGTGGAGTCCGGCTTTCCAAAATGCAGATATTGGGCACAAAATCGGTATGCCATGTTTCGGTTAGTATCACAATCGGTTAAGTATGAATCAATGGTGGAACCCGCCGTGGTTGCTCAGTGGCTATGGTGTTGGGCTGCTGAGCACGAGGTCGCGGGATCGAATCCCGGTCACGGCGGCCGCATTTCGATGGGGGCGAAGTGCGAAAACACCCGTGTGCTTAGATTTAGGTGCACGTTAAAGAACCCCAGGTTGTCAAAATTTCCGGAGTCCTCCACTACGGCGTGCCTCATAATCAGGAAGTGGTTTTGGCACGTAAAACCCCAAATATTATTATTAATCCATGGTGGATGATAAGCAGCACTGTCTTATTACAAAAAAAAAATTACCGACGATTACGTTACTTCCTAATGCGAAATTTGAGCGCAGCAAATAAGCTGTTTCACCTTTTCGATAGATTGAGGCAAAGAAATCGAGCAACACATGTATGCGCTATCACGGAATTTTTTTTTATTTTTCACACGTATTCCTTTAACAAAGACTCCACTAACAGTTCTTGACAGTCTTGAAGGAAGCTTTGTGGTCGGAGAAACAGACTGATATATGTTCGACTTGGTACACCAATGCTTGATTCTCAAAGACGTTCTCGGCGGCGGCGATGAGCTTCTGCTTCAGCCTCGCTTACTGCTGGTTGCTCTCGACGGCGGCGATGAGCCTCCGCTTCGGCGGCGCGAACGGCAGGGTCTTCTCGGCGGCGGCGCTTAGCCTCTGCTTCGGCGACGCGTACTCCTGGATCATCTCGACGGCGGCGACGGTAAGCTTCTGCTTCGGCGGCACGCACCTCTGGATTCTGACGGCGACGGCGCTGGGCCTCTGCTCTGGCAGCTCGTTTAGCAGCAGCAGCAGCAGCAGCAGACGGAGGACTTCCATCGGTCGTCTCGCTCATGGCTCAGAAAGAAGTGGCAGATAATTTCGCAGTGGCGAACGGCAGCGGCAATTTCGGCTCGGGCGGTGCACATATACAGATCCGCCGCCACCGATCTGGCTCTCTGATTGCCACCTCACAGGGCGAACGGCAGCGGCAATTTCGGCTCGGGCGGTGCACATATACAGATCCGCCGCCACCGATCTGGCTCTCTGATTGCCACCGCACAGGGGTTGCATTGGAGGAGGAGCGAAGAAAGGAATTAAGTTCGAGCCGGCGCTTTGACAACCGGAGACTCGCAGGAAGAGGGGGGAGGGGGGCGGCGTGTACACCCAGCGGCAAACGATGGGGGCAGAAGCGCGCGCAGCAAGCGGACAACACGATAAAGGGAGGAGGGAAGAGATAGCAGCGACTGACTGATGCCGCTGACGCTGATAGTGAGTCAACCCCAGCTGCGGAGTTGGTTTCAGGGACAACGCCGCCGATGCCGACACAAACAATATGATACCCTCGCTTCCGCAGCGCTAAGAACCAGGTCTAGCCGTGGGAAGGTGGTCACGTATTCGTCGACGTGCCGGGGCCTACGTGAAATAACCGGCGCGTCGGCAACTGAAGAGCACCCTATCCGCCACACAAGAACAGGGGGGGGGACCCTTTCCTTCTCTTTCTGCATGGCGGCGACGGTGTTCTATGCAGTCACGTTATCTTGACTCTCTAGCGGCGTCAGCGGCCTCCAGCGGTATCAGTCGGTCGCTGCTAGCGCTGGGGGGATGAAAGGGGGGCGGAGCTGGTTGCGAGGCCGACGACAACGCCGACGACGACGCGAAACCCAGGAACGGACGCCAAAGAGCTGCGCTCTAAAATCAAATTGTGAGCTTATAATCATAACAAAGGATATGATTATGAGGCACGCCGTAGTGAGGGACTCCACGAAAAGTTGGACCACCGGGGGTTTCTTAACGTGCCCTAAATCTAAGTGCATGGGTGTTTTCGCATTTTGCTCCCATCGAAATGCAGCCACCGTAGCCATGATTCAATCCTGCGACCTCGTGCTTAGCAGTCCGACACCATGGCGAGTACTATCCTAGAAAGGACGCTTCGTGCGTTCGTGTACAGAAATGGAACGTGGTCTTCGGCGTCATTCTTTCCCGATATCGGTCTAGTGAGTTGATGGTTAGTGTGATTACATGACACTCGTCATTCCTCAGCTTCATTAGACACTGGCGTCAAACATTTCTTATCGGTCCACCACATATAAGCCTCATTACTTAAATAAAGAACTTGGATGCTAACCGCTTACGAAAACCTTTCTTTTTGATTGTTTTGGAAAATGCGTCCGCGAGAGTTCCCCGCAAAGATTCATTCCAGCGCAACGCTCGTGCAGTGCAGAAGGTTGCTCGTTTATTTCGCACAGTTTCAGAATAGTAACGGCATATGCTAAACGATTCATCGTTGAGTTTGCAACTATGACTAAGAATTGCCTTTTTTTGGCGTAGAAAACTTGTCAATACTCTGTCGCTTTTGAACGTTAGAAAACCGACCTAACGTGTGTGCTTTTGCTATTGAGGACACTTTCCTGCCAAGATGGTTATCAAAATATATCTGCACCAGACGCTCAGAACTTTCCCTTTTTTCATTCTGTTCGGACTCTAAAATGCCGTAAAACAATAAAATACACCTGCGGTAGTGGTTCTCTAAATCGTCGACCTTATCTTTTATTTTGGAGATGGTTACTTCATGGTATGCAGGGGACTGCGCATTAGCCTCACCATTCAAAAGCCCTGAAGCTGCCTTACAATCAAAATCACTAAATTGATTCTGTATTTTTAAAACCGTTCTTCGCAGTTAAGTGGTACTTTCTCAGAAACAATGGACTGAATTTAGTTTCAAGTTCCGAAAAATGTTGACTTTCTTGTTTTAGGCCACTGTTCTGCCGATATGAATTTGTAGCACCTTATTACCGGATTCCAGAATACCTACACTATTAGAACCTAGTCTCTGGAAAGTACTGAATAGAAGATCAAGTTTTTCCTCTTGTAGTTTAGTCATGGGACTCTGGTTTGCCCCCATGTCAAACCCAAGTAGCGAAAGGCGCCATAGAAGCTTTTCCGGTGGGTGAATAAATACGTATAGGCATTCGCACACACACGCAAAAATATACGATTGCGCAAAGAAATTCTGAGGCACTGGGTCATACTATTTCCAGGTGCTTCACACATTCCTGCAGCATGGTAGGTAGCTGGGCGATTTGGTACATTTTCGTTTTATTGCTTACAGCGCGCCTTAAAACACGGACGAAGAAGATAGATGAAACAGGAGTGCTGACTCACGACTGAAATTTTTTGCATTCCAAAAGCCATATAGAGCGGAAGAGAAAACTCACATATGTGTAGACCCGCACACCACATGTTCCCTCAAGCAAAAGGGAAGAAAGACAGGCGAGCCGTAAAGCGAGAAGTGCGATAATTTTGACGATTACATGCTTCTAAAACCATTTTTCCTTGTTGTGTATACTCGTGGACAACTTTCTGAGTTTATGAAGGGAAAGCTGCGGATGCGTGGCTGCTGCGCATATGTTACCGCGCCAAGTAGTCCGGCAGCATTGTCAGTGCTTTTAGTGGCTTGGAACAGACGTTGAATCGATGAAGTTCCTATGTGCGACGGTTTCGTGTTTGTCCAGATGCGGAATGAAAAAGCCGCGAAATAAGTAAACTTTTACCCTCAGTGGTGTGCTTTTTTTTCATTAACTATTGCTAACGAGGTACTTGTGTTTTCTCTTCCCCTGGCTAGCGCAACGCGGATTCAAACACGGGGCCCTTTTCAGAAGCACTCTCACCTGTGTGTGCTTTGGATCTGTAGCTTTCCCTTCATAACCAAAGAAAGTTGTCCATGAGCATAATGTAAGTGAAGCCTGGCTTACGCACCTGTCACCACATTTATTGATTAGGTAGTCGTCTGAAATGAGGCGAGCCTTCTCATTTTTAATTTTCCATATTACGCGTGTGCGATCAGAAATTTGCTCGCAACTACAAGCTGCGGAACGGGTGGCCAAATGTGATAGACAAGCGTTGTTTAACCTGGGGGAATGTCCTTGCAACCTTCTGTTTATGCACCTGCCTGTTTGGCGGATGTAACAAGATCCACATGATAGGAGAATCTCGTACGCAACATTGCGGCGACACGCCACAAATTTAGGTCTGTGCTTTATCTTGCACGAATTGTGCGCAAGCGAATCTGACATTTGAGCACCTGATTGTATAGCCTGGCACAAACTGGATAATTTATTGGCCAAAAAAGGCAACTGTAACATCATAATTGTTCGGGGCGTTTTTTAGGCCATGTGCCAGCCTATGCAAAAACGGAATAACTGCTGACCTTTGCGATCAATCTGCGATCAATTTTCGCGAGTTCTTCTGGCACCGAAAAGACCACTTTTGGCTCCACATGGCTGGCCATTCTCTTAACACTATACGGCAATCCGTTCTATGCAGATAGGGCACTACGGCTACCTACCCTCTGCGTTCCATCCGTTGATTAGCCGCGTCCCGAACTGTACTATCTGAACCACATATTTTTAGCAGCCCCTCTATTAACGAAACCTGCACTGACTTCAATTAGGACTAGACAGTCATCAACGTACCCGACAACTTTGACCACCCTCTCCTCCCACAAGGTACGCTACATGTTTTTGTTATGGTGGGCGAGAAAAATGTCACTTAGTATAGACGTAAAACATGAACCGAAGCAGACATCCTGCTTTCGAATGAATATTTCCTCATTCCATGCTGCATACGCCGAGTGAAGGTAGCAACGAAGCGTATCTAAAAAGCCTGAACGGATAAACTGGCTGAATTTCAAAATGCGACCACGCCATCCTCGTCGATGCACTCTTCTATGCATGCTATTGCTTTCTTTTGAGGCAATGAGTAGTTGAAGTCGTTTATGTCAAAGGAGCAAGCTGACAAGCTTTTGCCAAAATTTCCTTTCAGCAAATCTACGATTTTTTCGGAGCTTTACAGCAAAAATGGGTCACATATATTAAGAATTCTCAGTTTACTTTGCAAGTAAAAGCAAACTTTTTTGCCATGACCCGTTTTCAGAAACTTTTACCCTTAATGGGCACTCAGGTTTGGGCGTCTACACACTAAACATAATTGTGAGGCAACCGTAGTTCGCGCTGTCAATTTCAAGAAGCAACTGAATAAGGTCTGCCCTCTTTGTTCCTAGCTTGAACTTTCTAAGAGATACACCACGACACTAGACGATCACAGAGGCAATCGCAGACCAGGCTTTCTTATTAAAATCGCCCTTTTCGAGGACTACAGGCCACCCTGTTCACTGACGCTAAATAGGCTTTCCAAGCGATCTATCACATATGGCCACCTATTTGCGCAGGTTGCAGTTGCAAGCCATTTTTTGGTCTCACGCGCGTAATATGGACAAATAGAATTGAAAAAGCCCTCCTCATTTGAGAGGCCTACCTAACATATAGTCCCCGCAGGGGCGTCTGCGCAAGCAGGCGTTTGGTGTGTTGCGACACCACGGACCCGAGCACACGAGGGTTGGACCCTCCCGCGTGTAGCCGTGCGCGGCTTAGCCGTGTCCGGGGAAAGGGGGATCCTGGAGGTTGAGCCGATGCTGGGTGATCGGACCTTTAAGGCCCCCCGGCGGAGGCAACACACCTCTTTGGCCTCTGCTTCACGTAGACGGCACCCCCGGACTGACCCACCCGGGGGAAATCGGTAGTCGCCTCTTCCTATCTCTCTCTCCTCAAACCTTCGTCTTTATCTCTCACTTTTTTACCTTTCCTGTCTTCTTCTCTTTTCCATTTACTTCCGTTCTCTACGGCGGCAAGGGTTAACCTTGTGTGGATATCCTACCTTGGGTACACCATATTTGGTTATAGCGACGGCGTACGGCTGGCGTCGTGCAGGCTTGTAGACAAGCTCTGCCGCGTCCCCTCGTTGGGCTCCGTGGTGGGCGGTCGGCGATGTTGCCGAACATACTCATTTTCTATGGCAGCACAAACCTCTGTCGTCTATGATCGGCGTCTGAAAAGATGCCGCACCGAAGTACCATTTCATTTCTCCTTTCGGAGCAATGCACCATCCTTCCCCAAGTTCTATGTAGTACACAGCGAAAGCAACATGCCAGTAAGAAAACTCTCACCATTCCTTGTAGCCAAATGCCTGAAAGAAAAAATTGGACCGACGTACAAAGCCTCCAAAATGTCTAGCGGGGACCTCCTCCTAGAACAGAATGATAAAGACCAAGCAGAGAAGCTCACTGACCTTACCAGTATTGGCGACGCCACAGTGACAATTTCACCACATAGAACACTGAACACAAGCCGGGGAGTGATTTCTGAAGAAGACTTTATTGGATTGAGCGATGAGGAACTCCTTGAGGGTTTCCAAGAACAAAATGTGACAAAAGTACAAAGAATAGTAATCCGCAGAAACAACCAAGAAATCCCCACCAAACATGTCATACTCACCTTTGGAACAAGCGAAATGCCTACTTCACTCGATGCAGGTTATGTTAAAGTCAATGTCAGAGCATATATTCCTAACCCTAGACGATGCTTTAAGTGCCAAAGGTTCGGACATGCTTCACATGCATGCCGAGGCCAAGCAACCTGTGCTAAATGCAGCTCCAATGATCACCAATCAGATAACTGCACCTCTCCACCACATTGTGTTAATTGTAAAGATCATCCAGCTTACTCGCGGTCTTGCCCTTGCTGGAAAAAAGAAAAAGAAGTGATTGCACTAACTGTCAAAGAAAAAATTTCGTTCTTTGAAGCCAGAAAGCGGCTATCGTACCTTCCGCGTAGAAGTTACGCCGATGTGACGCAGTCGGGGGCAGCGTCACAGAGGCCCCCGGAGTCCTCCGAGCCCACGCGCAGTGGTGCCGCAGTGACTCCTCCCGCCCCCGTGATGGAAGCAGCCGACGCTGCTCCATCCTCCTCCAAGGCCCTGCAAACACCAGTCCCGCAGGGCCCTAAGATAAAACGAACCCCAAGGCCCGAGGCACGTGTCTCGGCGCCCAACTCTCGGTCTTCCAGCGCTTCAGAAAGAGCGATGGAGATCGACACAAGAACACCGGTGTCATTGACACCGAAGGACAAGCGCTCTCTTGAGCGCGGTAAGAGGGACAAGATCCCAATAACCACTCAAATTAAGAATGCGATAACCTGAAGGTTATCGCTCATTTGTATAAGCCTTTTTAAATCTATGTCACCTAACATCTCACCTCTTATCCTTCCGTAGTGCCAATTCTTACCTTTTCATTTTAAGATGGCTTTTATTATTCATTGGAATTGTAGAAATCTCATGCACAATCTAGGTGACATCAAAGATATCATCAACATTTTTTCACCAGTTGCTGTATGTCTCCAAGAAACAAATCTCGGTCCAAAAAATAGTCAAATTCTCAAAGGTTTCACTGTCGTCCGAAAGGACCGCGAATGTTCCACCCGTCTGTCAGGCGGAGTGGCTATAGTTGTGCAGGGCGGCACTCCTACCCGAAACGTCCAAATAAATACACCTTTAGAAGCCGTAGCTGTCACCATTCTATCTTACAAAACCATCACCATTTGCTCACTGTATATTCCACCCCATACCCACTTCACTACTAAACAATCTGAAAATTTAACAGATCAGTTACCAGAACCATTTGTTTTAGTAGGGGATTTTAATGCTCATTGTACACTATGGGGGAGGGTCAAAACTGACCAAAGAGGACAGTTGGTTGAAGATTTCATTTTATCCAATGACATCTGTCTCTTAAATTCAGGCGCCCCGACCTACTTTTCACCAACTTCCCGCACTTTTAGTTGTTTAGACTTAGCTATTTGCTCACCTTCACTTTTTACTGATCTTAAATGGGAAGCTCTCGACACGTCATATGGCAGCGACCACTTACCCGCAGTCATCAAACTCCTATCATCACCAAAAACCCTAGTAACTAGACCACGTAGATGGAAATTACAGCTCGCGGACTGGCCGGTCTTTATGGAGAACGCGATACTAGAAGATGTCTTTTCCCCAGAGCTAAGTATTGACAAACTTAATAAAAAAATCACTGAGGTTATAATCTGTGCGGCAGAAAAGGCCATACCCCAGTCATCGGGTATTGTGCACAAAAAGCTAAACCCCTGGTGGACGAAGGAGTGCACCGACGCTAAAAAAGCACAAAATAAGGCCTGGGGAATCCTGCGAAGGTACCCCACCTATAGCAACCTGTTAACCTTCAAACAAGCGAAAGCCAAAGCACGGTTCATTCGCAGACATGCTGAAAAATCATCATGGCAGAAATACATCTCTTCAATTAATAGTACGGTAACATCAAAACGAATGTGGGACCAGGTGAGGAAATTTAGAGGAGAGTACTCATCTTACACAATACCACTACTTACATGCCCAGGCACACATACAACACTACAGGACCAGGCCAACTCATTAGGTGAACACTTTTACAACATTTCCAGCTCGGCAAACTATTCAAATTCATTCTTAAAATATAAAGAGTCGGCGGAAAAACAGAGACTGCCCACCATTGGGGCTTCAGCTGAAATGTATAATAACCCCCTCACAATACATGAATTGAACAGAGTTCTCTCTGCCGGTAAAAAAACGGCAACAGGTCCTGATCGTGTCCACTACACAATGCTGGTACACTTACCTCAGAAATCGGTAGGGACACTTCTTAAATTTTTCAATATGATATGGGAGTCTGGGGTAATGCCCACAGATTTGAAAAATGCGATAGTAGTGCCCTTTCTAAAATCTGGTAAACCCGCAACATCCCCTAGTAGCTATAGACCCATTGCGTTAACAAGCTGTCTAGCTAAATCCTATGAGAGCATCATAAACACAAGACTCACATTTATTCTTGAAACAAGACGCCTAATAGATATGCACCAGTGCGGATACAAAAAGGGTTGCTCCACCATTGACCATCTCGTACGACTAGAACAGGAAATACGTGACACCTTCCTACACAAGCAATATTGTCTGACGGTTTTCTTCGATTTAGAAAAGGCCTATGATACGACGTGGCGATATGGAATCCTAAGAGACCTGGCTGACCTGGGAATTCGCGGCAGAATGCTAAATTGTCTATGTAATTTCATGTCAAATAGAACATTTCAAGTACGTCTCGGCACAACACTTTCACGCACATTTACACAAGAAAATGGCGTACCACAAGGGTGCATTCTGAGCACGACACTTTTCATAGTCAAAATGAACTCTAATAATAAAATTATCCCATCATCTGTTATGCACTCATTATATGTCGACGATTTGCAAGTTTCTTGCCGCGCTTCAAATCTACCCGCCTGCGAAAGACAACTACAAATAACGATAAATAATCTGACACAATGGGCCGACAAAAATGGTTTTCGGTTTTCAACATACAAAACTGTTACAGTTCTCTTTTCCCAGAAGCGAGGTCTGCACTGCACTCCAGTTCTCACATTGTATGGTACAACGCTGCCGGTCAAAGAAGACTACAAATTTTTAGGTGTAACTTTTGACACAAAACTTAATTTCCTTGCCCACATTAACTCAACTAAGGTAAAAGCAAATAAAGCACTAAATATCATTAAGGTTTTATCGCACAAGCACTGGGGATCTGACCGAACATGTCTATTACGTATATACCGGTCTCTTGTACGTAGCATTCTCGACTACGGTAGTGTAGTTTATGGTGCAGCTAGGCAGTCCTACATTAAGCGACTTGATCCAGTTCACAATCTTGGCCTACGACTGGCGAGCGGTGCGTACAGAACATCGCCTGTCCAAAGTTTATATGTTGACTGCAATGAGCCGTCCTTACAGCAACGCAGAGCACTACTTACACTTTCCTATGTATTACGAATTCGATCATCACCACAACATATATGCTACAGCATCGTAACACAGTGCAAATCACGGATACACTACACAAACAAACCAAACATGATTCGGCCACTAATCTTACGACACGAAGAATACTGTCAAAATTACGACGTTCCTCATGAGGCCCTGCAGGTTGCTGAAAGGCCACCAAGGTTGCCACCATGGTACAACTTTTCACAGCTATGTGACTGGACACTAACGCATCTAAAGAAAAAAGACATTCCACAAGAACACATAATACAAGAGTTCCGAGCCATTCAAGAAAAATATAAAAATTACACGGAGTTTTACACTGACGGCTCCAAAACACAAGAATACGTAGGTGTTGGGATCGTAACAAAAAATTGGCAAAATAGCACTCGAATAAATAATTTCTCTTCAGTGTTTACCGCCGAAGTTTTTGCAATATGGACGGCAGTAGAAAAAATAACCAGCGACAAGCAGATAAATGCTATCATATATACCGATTCGTTAAGCGCACTCAGATCTCTAAACCTTAACTCCGCGTCTGAACCCCTAATTGGTAATATCCTAAACATGTTGGCCTATAATGAATACGGAAGAACCATACGATTCTGCTGGGTCCCAAGCCATGTCGGGATACCAGGGAATGAAGCAGCAGATAGATGCGCGTTCATAGCTGCGCACAAAGGTATAACACAAACAACACTTCCATACAAAGACAGTATCCGAGCGATCCATAAGGCCCTGACATCAAAGTGGCAACTAGAATGGGACTCATACACAAATAACAAGTTACACACAATAAAACCCCTGCTTGGAGAATGGAAGTCGTGCAGTCACCAGCAACGCTTCTATGAGGTGATACTATGTAGACTTCGAATCGGGCATACACACCTGACACACAATTTTCTACTTCAAAACGAGAACCCGCCAACTTGCGAGAAGTGTCATGAACCTCTCACCATAATGCACATTATTATGACATGTCGAAACATCGAAACACAGAGACAAAGGCTTTTACAAAATCTCTACAACTTACACATACCTTTGCACCCCGCATCAATACTCGGAGTTGAACCGCTAGTGCCCTTCACTGACTTGTTCAGCTTTTTAGAAGAAACTGATTTTTTACACAAACTCTAAAGTATCGCAGCTTGTGCTGCTTTAAGACTTGAATTCCTAATATCTTGTGGCTGGCGCAGCATGGCCTCAGTCGCTTTTGCGCCATTAAACCCAAATTAACTAACTAACTAACATATAGTTTTGGTGGCAGGGGCGTAAGCTAGGCCTCACTCGCACTACACAACAAGGAAAAATGTTTTTGAGAAGCATCTAATCATTAAAATTATCGCATTTCTTGGTTTACCGCTCGCCTGTCTTGTTTCGCTTTAGGTTGAGGGAATATATGGTGAGCGGGTGTACGCATGCGTGAGTTTGTTCTATTTACATGGCTGTTTGATTGCAATAGACTTTCATTCATGAGTCAGCGCTCGTGTTTCGTCTATCTATTTTGTCCGTGTTTTTAGTGCGTGATGTAAATAAAAATAATCACACATTCCTATTTAGTTGCCGTCTCCGTCCAGTGCAGCAGAGCCGTAGAGCCTCCAACATACCTGAGAAGATCCGAAATATCTTGAACTTTGTTTGTCAGGGTAGGAATTCAACGTGCACTATTTGAATTTCTTTAAACACGCGGCGTATGCACATATCATAAACCAGTTGACACTTTATAAATCAACGTAATTCTAGGCATTATGGAAAAGTTTCTTTATGTTTTTTAGGCTGAGGTACCACTTGCTCTAAAGCGAGGGGTAGACATGAGAGTACGCATTTGGGCTGGTTGGTTCATGATTACGAGCAATAAAAACAGCGCTAAACGACGGGACGAGTGAAGGGACAGACAACGGCGCTGACTAACAACCAAAGTGTGTTTATTCCGCCAGTCAGCATATATATGCTCCGCCGCTATTTGAAACCACAGAATCTACAGAATAGGGCATGCGCAGGGGGAATTGCAATTAATGTGATAAGAAGGCAATCTCCTTCGGAAGGAGAGAAATGGACGGAAGGCTTACACATGCTTCGCCACCAACGTGAATGTGGAAGGCTTCGGATATAAGGCGTGCGCGGTCATCACGATATTTTGACAGATAGGTTACACCTTCGCAAGATGGCTTGCAGCCGCATTCATTGCAATGCAGTGACAACTCCAAGATCCCCCTTTCATGCATTTCATTTCAAAAGGGGATCCACAAGATCCCCCTTTCATGCAAGCGTTTTCATATCGGCCAAACGGGGCGTTGCATCAACGACCGCATGCGCGAGCACTTCAAGAAATTTCAAAAACGGGCAAAAGATAGTCAGTTCGGCTATCGGCTATCCCTGTTTGCTCCCTGATCAACACCGCTCTCTTCCTGTCTCTAACGTTATCCCTAACATTCTTCGTTCCATCGCTTTTTTCGCAGTCCTTAACTTGTTTCTTGGCGTCTTTGTCAGTCTCCAAGTTTCTGCCCCATATGTCAGCACGGGTAGAGTGCATTGATGGTAAATCTTTCTTGTTAATGATAATGGGAACCTTTCAGTTAGGATCTGCCAATGTTTGCCGAATGTGCTCCTCCCCATTTTTATTCTTCTGTAAATTTTCTTATCAAGATCAGGGTCCCCTGTGAGTAATTGGCCTACGTAAGCGTACTCCTTCACAGACTTTAGAGTCTGACTGGTGATCCTGAACTCTTTTTCTCTTGCCCGGCTATTGATAATTATCTTTGTCTGCTGCATGTTAATCTTCAAATCCACTCCTATATTCTCTCTAATAAGGAATTGAAGGATCTGTTGTACCTCGTCGCCAGTGTTGCTGAACAGGACAATGTCATCCGCAATCAAAGGCTGCTGAGATATTTGCCGTTGATCCTTACTTCTAAGCCTTCTTAGTATAATAGCTCGAATAATTCTTCTAACCACGTAGTGACTGGCATTCAAGAGGCTGTCTCCTTGTCGGAACCCTTACTTTATATGTATCTATATTTTTTCTGTAGCAAATTAAGGTAGCTGTGGAATCCCTGCAGGTACTTCCCAAGATATTTACGTAAGTGCCCAGTACTCTTTGCTTACGTAATGCCTCTATAATTGCTCGTATCTCGACTAAATCAAATGCCGTTTCGTAATTTATGAAAGCCATGTAGAGAGGCTGATTGTACTCTGCGGATTGGTCAGTTACCTGATTGATGAAGTGTATGTGATTAATTGTAGATTATCGCTTCCTGAAACCTAACTGTTCCCTTGGTTGAATAAAGTCCACTGTTGCCTTTATTCTTTTGGAGAAAATCTCGTTGAATATTTTACATTACGTTTGCAGTAAGCTAAAGGTCCTATAATTTTTCAATTCTTTAACATTTCCCTTTCTGAGAATTAGTATAATGTTCGCATTCTTCCAGTTCTCCGCGAACCTTAAGTCGATAGACAGTTCGTATAAACAGCCGCTTGTTTTTCAGATATTATGTCTCCTACATCTTTCATTACATATATTGGCACTCCATCTTCTCCTGCCAATTTTCCGCATTTTCTGTCTGGCAAGGCCCTTCTAACTCCATCGCTTGTAATAGAAGGAGCCTGTGTAACCTGTTCATTGATACTTTGAATGGAGGTATCGGGGTGCTTTGGGTACTGTACAGGTCAGTATAGAACTCTTCCACTGCCTTTACTCTAACAAGTCATATTCTGCCATAGATCTTAGCATTTTATCGCCGACACTTTTACTTTATTTTAAATGGAGTGTGCTTTATAACCCGTATGGCAGTGACCACTTTCCCATAATCTTAAGTACGAAGGAGCAAGATCAACTTATCCCGCAGGTCCCCCGGTGGAAGGTTGAATCAGCCGATTGGGAACGATACCGAGATCTTACTCATATGACGTGGACTGGGATGTCCAGTATAGCCATAGATGATGCCGTCACATATTTTACAGCTTTTATACTAGATGCCGCCTCTAAGTGTATTACCCAAGCGAGCGGCACTGGTTGTAAGCGGCGTGTTCCCTGGTGGAACGATGCATGTAGGCAAGCGCGGAGGAACCAGAACAAAGCATGGGCGCTGCTTCGCGATTCGCCAACAGCAGAAAACCTGGAAAACATTAAGCATGTTAAATCACAGGCGAGGAGAACGCGCCGACAAGCAAGACGAGAGAGTTGGGCGAATTATATAGCAAGCATCAACTCGTACACAGATGAGAGCAAAGTATGGAATAGAGTGAAAAAAGTCAATGGGCAACAAACATATTCCCTGCCTTTAGTAAATAGCCACGGAGAAAGCCTGGAAGATCAAGCCAACTCTCTTGGTGCACATTTTGAATACATATCAAGCTCCTGGCACTACTCCGAAACCTTCCTAAAATACAAAACGCGAATAGAACAGCAAAAGTTACAAAGAAAAGCTGCTAAAAGTGCTGCGTACAACGATCCATTCTGTATAGCAGAACTGCAGGCAGCACTAAACTGTTGTAATACATCCGCCCCAGGTTCAGACCGCGCAATATATGAGATGTTAAAACAACTACCATCCGAAACACAGAAAACCCTCGTTTACCTATACAACGTTATTTGGTCTTCCGGCGAGATCCCCTCTGTTTGGAAGGACGCTACTGTAATTCCAATTATAAAACACGGAAAAGATCCTTCCTCTGTATCAAGTTACAGATAAATAGCATTAACAAGTTGCCTCTGCAAAGTTTTCGAAAAAATGATTAACTGTCGCCTACTACACTTCCTCGAATCAAACAAATTACTCGACCCATACCAGTGTGGGTTTCGGGAGGGTCGATCCACCAACGACCATCTCATACGTATCGAGGCACGTATCTGTGAAGCTTTTGTTCATAAGCAGTTTTTCGTATCAGTATTCCTAGATATGGAGAAAGCATATGACACTACGTGGCGCTTTGGGATACTGAGAGACCTCTCACAGTTAGGTATACACGGTAATATGTTCAATATTATCGAAAGTTATCTGTCTAATCGCACATTCCGTGTTCGAGTGGGCAACGTTATGTCACGGAAATTTGTACAGGACACTGGAGTGCCACAGGGCGGGGTGCTCAGCTGCACGCTCTTTATAGTAAAAATGAATCCTCTCCGTCTACACATACCGCATAACATCTTTTATTCAACATATGTTGACGATGTCCAGATAGGATTTCAATCAAGTTCTCTCGCAATCTGTGAGCGCCAGCTCCAGCTTGGTCTTAACAAGGTCTCCAAATGGGCTGATGAGAACGGGTTCAGACAGAACCCACAAAAAAGCACCTGTGTTGTTTTCTCTAGAAAAAGAGGCCTGCATCCTGATCCTGAAATTGTGTTGCATGATGAGCGTCTGCCTGTAAACAGGGAACATAAATTTCTAGGGATAATTTTAGACGCGAAATTAACTTTTATACAGCACATAAAGTATCTTAAAAACAAATGTATGAAAACAATGAATATCTTAAAGGTTCTCTCACGCAGAACCTGGGGCAGTGATAGAAAATGTCTCATGAACTTATTCAAAAGCCTTATACGCACAAGAGTAGACTACGGAGCCATAGTTTACCAGTCGGCTACTCCAACTGCTCTAAAGATGCTAGACCCTGTCCACCAATTAGGAATTCGCCTGTCCACAGGCGCCTTTAGAACAAGCCCAGTGGAAAGCCTGTACGTTGAATCGGATGAGTGGTCACTGCATCTGCAGAGAACATATTCGTCTTTCATGTATTTTCTTAGAGTGAACGGAAACAGCCAGCATCCCGCGTATTACACCATAAACATTTTGTCCAGTTGTGAACTTTTCCGCAACCGGCCCACAGTGGCAGAGCCTCTCTCCATGCGTGTTAGAGACATGGCTGAAGAAACAAGGGTTCCACTGCTTGAATACCACCTTATGTCCCCTGCTATACAGCCCCCGCCGCGGCAGTGGCAACCAATAGACTGTGATACATCTTTCGTAGCTGTTACAAAGCACGCGCCTGTAGCGCATATACGAATGTACTTCCTCGAGTTACAGCACAAATACTCCTCTCCTGAATTCTTTACAGACGCATCGAAGTGTGATTCTGGCGTATCCTACGCAGTGGTCGGTCCATCCGTTTCAGATGCCGGTGTTCTGCACCCTAACACGAGTATTTTCACAGCAGAGGCCTACGCGATATTGGCTGCCGTTAAACACATAAGTGAATTTAATATCCCAACGGCAGTTATATACACAGACTCTTTGAGTGTCGTAAATACTTTGAAAACTGTCAGGAAATATAAAAACCCTGTAATTCTATCTCTTTACACAGCATTATGCACAACCTATGAGTCCAAGCAGCATATCGTCGTATGCTGGGTGCCGGGGCACCGAGAGATAGAGGGAAACGTGTTGGCTGACCAGCTAGCCACATCCATCCACGCAAACGCTTCCAACACTTGCACGACTGTCCCTGTAATGGACCTCAAGCCCTCAATAAGAAAAAAGCTAAGGGCTTTCTGGCAGCGCTTGTGGGATAAAGAGACAGAAAATAAATTACATGTGATCAAGCCGTATCTAGGCAACTGGCCGCCGGTATCAAAGAATCGCCACACAGAAGTAACACTTTGCAGACTCAGGATAGGACACACATACAGCACACACGCATACCTCTTGTCCGGTGGCGATCCACCCACTTGTGATAAATGTGGTGAGCCACTAACCGTGCTTCACATCCTGCTGCAATGCACTCAATTAGACGCTAATAGGAAAAAGCATTTTGCATTACCACATCGGCAGCTAATTCCATTCCATCCTCAAATGATTATACGTATAGAACCTCTCTTTAAACATGAATGCCTGTTTCGATTTTTAAAAGATGTACATAGTTTTCATATTATAGCCCCAGGAAATCCGTAGCACAGCCTCTAACAGAGGTTTCTGCTGCGGTAGGTGCAATAAAGAAAGCACCTGCCTCCCAGCCTTTAGGCTCAAAGGCCCCCCGGAGGCATAAGTGCTAGTTACATATCCTTGCATTTTAGCTGCATGTCCACTTATCACGCGTACTATATCCACAGACCACTACATGTATCACTATCATAATTTGATGCTTTATACTATTTTACGCTTTCATGACACTGATTGATTTTAGGCCACTTTACAGCCATGTTACATCCCACGATCGCCACTCACAAATCAGCGCTTAACACAACATTATCAGTCATGGCGCTCTTTGGCCATACCTGGCCCTTGCGCCACTAAACAACACACATCCATCCATCCATCGTCGGCCGGTATGGGTAGCGTCTAAACTCTGCGCCCGCAAAGATCACGTATTTGGGTATGACGGAGGCGTCAAAGGTGATGACCGCCGTTTCCGATTTTCCTAGCATTCTTGCGGTAGCACCACAACCCCTTGGGTGCGGACTCCTATCTTCGCTTTGAGCATTTCCGTCGGCGTTGCCACGGGGACTCCGTGTATTACGGCTCGCTTGACGTACTCCGGCATTGCCACGTATCTGTTGAGCTCGTAGGCTTGGCCTCTGACTCGTAGGTTGGTTATTCTGAGCATCATCTTCGCTACTTCCTCGTTCGAAGTACTTGCTATGATGATGTTCGAGCCTGTCCTTAGTCCGACTATGAAGTCTTCATCCTTGAATTGGTTGTTGCATGCCTCGATGATGGCTTGCACGATTCCTATCGCCTTCAGTGCTTTGATTGGTAGGCCATTCTTTGGTCTGATAATAATTTTGGCGTCGCCCTTTGGCAGCGGTGGCAGCCTTTGTCGCGGCTGTCGTGTTTCTTTGTGCGCAGCTGGCGCGCCAGCTCTCGTTCCGCTCACACCACTTGCTGCCGAGGCGGCCGGCGCCATCTTGCTATTGTTCTCCCCGCTTCGGGTCTCGTTCGAGTTCAAAATGGCAGCGTTCCGCGATCCGCTCCTCTGCTGCTTTTTCTGGCGTTTTGAAGTATAAATCTGCCATTGCTCGGCGGTATCGTATGTGCTTGACGTACCTGGTTGGTCATGCTGCATGGCGGCACCCTCGAGCTCTCCGTCTCCGGTGGCTTCGGTGTCGGAGTAGCCGCGGTAGCGATCGTCGTCCACGTCTTGCGTTTCGGGCGGATTGTTGGTTCATGAGGGGCTTGAAGTTCGGTGGGTTCGAGCAGCGGAGGTCCATCTCAGGCCGCGTCGAAGTCGTCGACGCTGCCCGTCGCCCTCGAGCGCCGTGCTCGTGCTCAGCCTCGTGTGCTTACAGGGGAAGGTGGTTCGCAGTGATGAGCGGGTACTGGCTTGACACCTTCTTCCTCAGAGTGTGGAGCCGGGCCACCAGAGTCATGTGGTTCTGAGCCGCGCTTAAAATAGGAAACTTTGAAAGCGGCCTTGCTATATGCATGCACAGCTCCTATACGATGCCTCGTTTAACCTACCGCGAATGTGTCTGCGATCAGTTGGACATTGTTTATGCAATTCTTGCGGGAAAGCTAATGACGTCCCTTTTGAGGCCGCGCTTGCAATACTTGCAATTTAGTAGTTGCGATTACACGCTCGTGACCTACGGCAGTACAAAATCAAACATGCGAACATTATTATAAGTGCAAATGTAGAAGATATAAATGGACGCGGAGGACGACCTTTTTTACTTGATGAAAATCTGTATATGAATTATGCAACTGCTGTCGCTATGTTACATTTTTCCTCATTATCTGCGTGATACTGCAAACCTTCTCATCACTTTTCTCTCTTCCGTTTGCGCGACATTTTTGTCTTGCGGGGGTGAGGGTGAGGGTTCTCACTAGAAAGTCAGCGACAGGCATGTCAGTACAGTCAGTCTAAGCCGATTTCATATATCTCAAATGCATAAATACGTGCTTGAATTATCCACGATATACGGTTTTTGTTGATCGATGTGTTGGCACGACATAGTATTTTTCAATAGTTCTAACATCTTGGTTTCGGAGTGTCCGGTACGCATGCGGCCATGAACGTGGCTAGATACACGATACATTTTCGGTGAATTTTACCAGCACTTAAATGTAGCATGAAAAAAAAAACAGTGAGAAAAGGAGAACTTTCAGCGCTTACACTAATCGCGTATGAACGCAGGTACACCAAACAGCTCGCGGTCTCGTCTCAGGTTGTAAAGCAAACCTGTAATATTTTAGACGCGTATTATAAACTTCAAGGAAAGAAGTAGTGCCTACTTTTCAATAAAAATTGCTGAAAAAATTCGGAAAGAAAGTCGAAAAAATTTATTTTGTTTTGTGTGACATTTTGCAGACATGTCAGCAGCAAAGTTCTTAACCTGAATTACTTTCGCTTAGCGTTTTTTTTTCAGACAGATTGAAAACTATTGTGTGCATTCATGTTATAAAACTATTGCGCTCTTAGTTATGAATCGCGTCGAGTGAGCAAGTAATAGTGAGCAGTTTTCATATTCCCTTGCGCTTGCTAGATGTTGATTACTGAGTCTCTACTCTCTATACACTTAAAGTAGTTGGCCTGATTGGAGGACGCCTAAGGTCTTTTAGCTACTTTTGCGGAGAGTACAATACCGATCTGCTGACCATACAATGATAAAAACAAGTAGCTCGTGCAAACGAAAAATAAATCCTCCGGGGAGCTCCTCAACAAGATACTAAGGAAGACTTACTATTACCTTACAGCTACGCTTTCTTCAGTAAGGTGTGAATGCGATGTCCGGAGGCCCACCTCGCAGGCGTCAGAATGTGGTGCCGGTAAAACTCCATCCTGAATTGGTGCAGAAAAAAACACGTTGATCCCACACACTGTGGGAATTCACTTAAGTGAAGCTTGCTGTGCTCTTAGCTTTGAATGGCAATAAGTCACCGTGATGTTGAAAGCGAACGTTTATTACATGGTAGTATGCTATGAGCTCATTCCAATAGCCGTTTCCGTTGGCAATGGTGTCCCCGATGCCTCCATCGTTGGTGTCCGTAGCACTTAGCGTCTGGAATAATAAAAAAAAAAATTCACAATTCCCGCCGACATCAAACCGGCGCCCGCTGCGTCGGGGTCAGTTACTCTACCACTGAACCACGCCAGCACTTGCTAGCATGCAGCGCGAAACTGACATATAAACGAGTCCTAGTGCGCAAGGAGACACTCGATGTGACATGCGCGCCGCGTAGCGTGGATGTGCGCACATTTCGCATGAGAGTTGCCTATTACTACACGAAGTAGAACGCCACGTAGCAGATGCACCGCAAGCGGTACACTTACCCAGCTTTTCTGCACATCAGGGTTTCGCTCGCGTAACTGCCACCACGTAGTGAATTGACCTTAATCTTTTCAAAATGCCCGCGGTGATGTAGCGATGACGTCAATGAACCAAAAATAAGAGAGTTCAAAGCCGTTCCTGCATACTGAGCTTCACCACAAAGCATGTCCCGCTGGTTTTATCAGCGTTCTTGATGAAGAGTAGCCGCTCGTGGACTGGAAATGACTTATCATGCTGAAGACTTTATATCGCTACGAGGCAAACCCAGCGAAATTTGAATCGGAACCGTGGTAAAAGATATATATCTCAATGCATTCTTAGTGTGCGAACCTCGCAGGACGTCTACGAGAGACGCCGTCGTGAGTGGCTTTTAATTTTGATCTACTGATTTCACTCACGTGACCTCAATAATTTCGCAAGCAGATGTGCTAGCCGCATTTATGGCCTACCGGAGCAGCTGCAAATCGCAAAAATATGTGCTTAAGTATTGAGGTTGACACATGAACAACTTGCTTTTGCTCCTTGAGGCAAACGCCTCGACACAAAAATCCTGCAAACTGCCTTTGTGTCATTGACCATTCGGGTCCTTTGGCCGAAGCTGCTCACAATATTATGTTACATTTACTGACCACCAGGCCAGGTACATTTTTGGGCATGACATATTCAGTACTTCCATTTAGCTGTCGAATTACCCTGCTGGCATGGCTATTCACATTCGTGAAAGAAGATCGCTATTTAATATTGTTCTGCCGTCATACATGCGCGAGTAACTTTCGAAGTTAGTCAACAAGCGTAAGACAGCTGACATAAGGAAGTATAGTATGGATAGAATTGAACATGCTCTCAAGAACGGGGGAAGCTGGAAAGCAGTGAAGAAGAAAGTAGGAATAGGAAAGAATCAGATGTATACTATTAGGGACAAAACCGGCAACATCATTGCTAATATAGATGAGATAGCTCAAGTGGCTGAGGAGTTCGATAGAGATTCATACAGTACCAGTGACATCCACGACGATAATCGAACAGAGAATAGTGTAGAGGTAATTAAAATCCCACAAGAAACACCGGAAGAAATAAAGAAAGCCCTAGGAGCTATGCAAAGGGGGAAGGCAGCTGGGGACGATCAGGTAGCGGAAGATATGTTGAAGGATGGTGGTCAGATTATTCTAGAAAAACTGGCCCCCCGTATACGCAATGCCTCATGACCTATAGCGTACCAGAATATTGGAAGAACGGTAACATAATCTTAATCCATAAGAAAGGGTACGCCAAAGACTTGAAAAATTATAGACCGATCAGCTTACTGTGCGTTGCCTACAAAGTATTTACTAATGTAATCGCAAATAGAATCAGGAGCACCTTAGAATTCTGTCACCCGCCGTGGTTGCTCAGTGGCTATGGTGTTGGGCTGCTGAGCACGAGGTCGCGGGATCGAATCCCGGCCACGGCGGCCGCATTTCGATGGGGGCGAAATGCGAAAACACCCGTGTGCTTAGATTTAGGTGCACGTTAAAGAACCCCAGGTGGTCAAAATTTCCGGAGACCTCCACTACAGCGTGCCTCATAATCAGAAAGTGGTTTTGGCACGTAAAACCCCAAATATTATTATTATTATAATTCTGTCAACCAAAGCACCAGGCAAGATTCCGTAAAGGCTACTCAACAATAGACCATATTCACAATATCAATCAAATGATACAGAAATTTGAGGAATGTAACCAATCCTTTTATATAACTTTCATTAATAACGAGAAAGCGTTTGACTCTGTAGAAACCCCTGCAGTCATGGAGGCATTACGGAATCAGGGTGTAGACGAGCCGTTTGTAAAAATAGTGAAAGATATCTATAGCGGCTCCACAACCACTGTAGTCCTCCATAAGGAAAGGAACAAAATCCCAATAGTGAAATGCATCAGGCAGGGAGATACGATCTCTCCAATGCTATTCGCAGCGTGCTTACCAAAGGTATTCAGAGACCTCGATTGGGAAGAATTGGAGGTAAGAGTTAATGGAGAATACCTTAGTAACTTGCGATTCGCTAATGATTTTGCCTTACTTAGTAACTCAGGGGACCAACTGCAATGCATGCTCACTGACCTGGAGAGGTAATGCAGAAGGGTGGGTCTAAAAATTATTCTGCAGAAAACTCAAGTAATGTTTAACAGTCTCGGAAGAGAACAGCAGTTTACGATAGGTAGCGAGGCACTGGAAGTGGCAAGCTAATACATCGACTTAGGGCAGATAGTGACCGAGGATCCGGATCATGAGACTGAAATAATAAAAAGAATAAGAATGGGCTTGGATGCGTTTGGTAGGCATTCTCAGATCATGAACAGCACGTTACCATTATCCCTCAAGAAACAAGTGCACAACAGCTGTGTGTTACCACTACTCACGTACGGGGCAGAAACCTGGAGGCTTACGAAAAGGGTTCTACCTTAATTGAGGACGACACAACGAGCTATGGAAAGGGGAATGGTGGGTGTAACTTTGAGGGATAAGAAAAGAGCAGATTAGTTGAGGGAACAAGCACGAGTTAATGACATCTTAGTTGAAATCAAGAAAAAGAAGTTGGCATGGAGAGGTTATGTAATGACGAGGGAAGATAACCGATGGTCATTAAGGGTTACGGACTGGATTCCAAGGGAAGGGAAGCATAGAAGGGGGCGGCAGAAGTTAGGTGGGCGGATGAGATTAAGAAGTTTGCTGGGACAACATGGGCCACAATTAGTACATGACCGGGGTAGTTGGAGAAGTACGGGAGAGGCCTTTGCCCTGCAGTGGGCATAACCAGGCTCGTTACGATGATCATGCTGATGATGTATAAGCATAGATGTAATGAAAAACGAATGATATTCCTGATTATTTCAAGCAGGCTAGGTGACTGTTTGGTACCGTCCTGTTTCAAAAAAAAAGTCATTAATTCATCTTCATTACCATCATTATTACCGTATTGCGGCATCTGGTACGCGATGTGACATGCGCGCCGCGTAGAGTCGATGCGCACAAATTATGCACAGCAGTCCCGTTGTATTTAACCAGGTGTCCTAACATGTAGCAGTTGGATGCTGCATTTAACTGGACCTGGCTAACTGAAGTAGGCTAGGCAACTCTTTGTCACGCCCTTTCCCGTTTAGAAAAGAATACCAATAAAACATAATTATCCTCATCAAAAAGCCACGAGTCAAGGTATGTGACATGTGCGCCACGTAGTCTGGATACCTGTATTTACTCCTCGGTACATGTTATGGCGCTTCCGCGGAAGGTACGAATCGCTGCTGAAGAAGCGAATTGCAGAGCTCCGCGCGCGGCAGCAAAGGAGAAATACCGGGCTCAGCAGACCGCTGTGCAGAGAGCAGGACAAGCCTCAGCACAATCCGCAACTCGCCGTCGTCGCCGGGTGGACAGTTCGGATCGTTCTCGTGAAAACGCCTGCACCCTGTGGTGCTTTTTTGTGGCTTTGTGTCTGCACGCCCTGCGTCAATCGTCCGCTTGGCAAATATGCATGGTGTTTAGTTTTCAGAAATAGCATAAAGGTACCCATATCCTCCCATGGGTGTGCCGGTAACAACTGTCGTGTCTATAATAGTAGCGTTTCCTAGCCTTCTCACGCCATCCCTTGCCTCTCTCGGCTTGCCCCCGTATTGAAACTGCTAGAGAAGACAGGACAAGGTTGTTATTCACTCGTTTCGCGATTGCTTTGGTTCTACTCATTGTATGCCTCCTCTCCCTCTTCCCCGTACAGTTATATCCACCTTCCCTCCGGACTCGCACGTTAGTTGCAAGTAACGTACAAGTAAGCGCTGCAGTTTTTCCAATGTGTTTTTTTTGCAGGGGTAACGAATAAAGCTGTCTCATACAGCTGTCAAGATGTTAGTGTTCCTTCTCGAATTCCCTCTAGAATGACCCGAGTGTCGGCACCCTCGGGTCATTCTAGAGGGAATTGTGCACGTGTGAAGCTATGGAGAGAGCAAAAGGAGTTTCTCGCGTCCCCTTTCTTCTCTGTCAGGCTCGTTCCGTGTACATACACGCTGTGGCCTGATGCGGCGCGCAAGACAGCAGCAGGAGTAGCTGTAAAAAAGTTCACGGAGTAAATAAACAAAGCTTCGCTTTAGAACAGTCAAAACCACGTAGCGACCACACAGCTGATAGCCTGAATGTCCATAGAATACCGATAGTTATTGCATCTTCCTGTTTGGTGTTTTGCTTTTTCATTAGAAAGAAGTTTACTAATTGAAAAGTGGAGAGTTCTGCTAATGATCTATTCTACATGAACTCGAAGCTCTAAAGCGTTGTTTTTTTAGGTGGGGGGCGGGAGGGAGGCTGTAGCGACTTCCTGAGAAGAAATTGCAGTCTTGGGCATTAAAGCAAGACGAATTGTTTCTCTCGTACCAACTCCAACGAGTTCCTTGAGATGGCTGTCGCTTACGTCATGTCACATACAAAGATCGCGATAACGTGCCCGTGCGCAAGTTTCCATCTTTACCGTCCGGCAGGAGCGCAACCGTGGCGGCTGCGTCCCCGCCTTCGGTATCGGCCCTCGTTCTCCAATCCTGTTATCGCTACAGATAAAGCTACAAAGACGCTCTGCGACATTACACCACCTTAAATATCCGCCCACGTCGTAAAGGAACAGCCTGTAATATCTATTTGCCGGTGTTAAAAATAATTGTCGTGGAGTCGCCTTCACAATACCACCTTGCTTGCTTGACAGAAACGCGTTAGTCTTTCTGGTAACTCCTGAAGAACCCCAAACGATGATAAATCGCCAGGTACTGCATGGGTATTTACATAATATCGATTTGCACTGTGCGTGCAACTTGCATATTTTTATATACATAAATAGCATAACCTTCCCAATGCAGTCAATTTGTTGACTAAAACGCCAGGGTCCATTGTACTACAGGCCCTGCAGTGAATGTGCAGACCTGCAGACCGTCAGGTGAATGGGTGTAGTTCTTGATAAATTTATGGCTCATAGCGCAAGAAAATACATTATTCCGCTCTCACATTATAAATAGTTGTTCAATTAGGCAACTAATGTGCGCTACGTGTGCATATATAGACGAAGAGCATACATGCAAGGATACCAGAAGAAGGTATCAGGGAGGCTACATGCTTGCGAAATAAAAGATGAGCATGGATACTTGCAGCACGACCATACCGATGTTGCATGTATTACATATTGATATAACAACCCGGCAGACTGAGCCCGACGCTCTCGCGAGCATTTGTCTCTGGACGAATAGTGATAAATGATGCGTCTCATATTTTGTGGCACGAAGGACGGTAAACCCTGCCACTTGTTCATGGCTGATTACACATGCAAATTTGGCCTGTGTCTCAGCACTGCGGGGCAATGCGGTGGTTGTTATAGCTTTGCAGCTAAATTATACGCAATGATGTGGAATACTCAGAAATGACTTGCTATAGGATGGGCATTCTCGATGTTTTGTCGGTTTGACTTATTCTTAAGGTACCGAAACAAAACGGCTTCCAGAACAAACTCGACACGCTCATCAGGTAAATACCGGTATTCCACAATCCGCTAGCACCGTAAAACTTCTTTGACACTGAATTCACAATACCACAGACGAATTAATTGAAGCGTAGTTTATTGCACAGATCTCCAGGCTTTCGTCAACTAAGCTGGGAATCAAAATTCTTTATGAAGCTGGTCAACTCCCTATACACGCACCGCTCGACAGACACCGCCTGTCTAAATTAGCCCCTGAAGGTATCACGGTTGAGCCCGTACCGAGGAACATCCACCCAATATATAATGAAGGTCGCCGAAGAGCGCGGGCTAGAACCATCCTTCGACGAATCGATCCTTATGGGGCAGATGCATTCTTCGTCGACGCTGCGGCCACCAAATATGGCAGCGAAGACAAGTTTGCAATCAAAGTCGTTGGCGCGCGCGGAATACCTTTCAGCGCGGCATCAATCTACGCTAAGCACGCGAACGAGGCGGAGGAAACAGCGATAGTCTTGGCTCTCCAAGGCGCAAAAGGCCCGGCGACCATTTTCTCCGACTCGTGCATGGCGGTCAGGGCTTTCTCGTCCGCTCTAGTTTGTAAACACGCAGCCAACATCGTCAACAGATCCTTTCGTAAGACACTGAAGGTCATACCATAGCGTGTTTCCCGGCGCACGTGAACGATGTAAGTAACCAAGCGGGTTGCAACCCTAACGAGTGGGCCAACTGCCTGGCGCGCGACTTCACGAACCGCGCCTGAGCTAACGGTCCGGCTCTCCCGCAGGATTGCCCCTTCAAAGATAATCTTACGACCTCTCACGAAATTACGTCACATTACAGACAAAGCAGGAGGAAATCGCCTCCCCCCAGCCCGAAACTGAACAGGGCTCAGGCTGTTACTTTCAGGCTTTTACAGGCGAGATCCTGCCTCACCCCGAGAGCGCTTGGTTGGATAGGCCCGAACTTCCCGCAATCGTGCTCCAAATGCGGTCACGTGTGCTGCTCCTTCGACCACGTGCTCTGGCTGTGCCCGTACAACGCGGGCTCCAACTTTCATAACAAGTCCAAGTGGGACGCGTTGCTGAAGAGCTCGGATTTCACAAACCAACTACACAGGCCGTCCAGAGGGCCCGTGACGTCGCGGAGAGTCACCACCTCCCTGTCCCGTCATGGGCGGAGCCACCAACTTGATCGGGAAGCATTCGGTTCCTCCCAGTCGAGTTCCTCAGGACACTCTAATAAAGTTCTTGTCACTGTCACTGTCCCGTACATATACTGCAAGCTTAGAGATGCGTGAGCACCCCTGCACTGTAGGGCGCAGACGAAATAAAAGTGAGATTATGTTTTCGCATTTGTTTTGTTGCCTCTTTCTTTTCTTCTAGTTACTAAATTATTCATATAATCTCTGTAATGTAGATGACGCGAAATACCAGCTGGGAAAGACGATATACAAGCTGAGAGCCGGCAAGCAGAATAAACACATATGGAAACATTTGACTTTTTAAATATTGGCATCTTGTTACAAATTTTACCTTCAGCCTCTTCAGATTTTTGCAGACAGCTTTCTTGCACCTCGCTGAAACCAGCCAGCGCATCACGACAGGACCTTGGTGTAGTTGCTTCCACCGCGGACACTCAGCAGTTTCGAATGAGCGTTGACCATTTTAGTAAGTTTATGAAGACCACAATTAGCTAGCAATGGCCCAGCACGAGCGCAGAGTGATCAATACTGGACCGTCATGTGTCACGGAAATACAGTGTTCCTAAGCGTGGACAATCTTCTTCATGAAGTATTGGAACTGATGAGAAACACAAAAAAAGAAAGAAAGACACTATCAACGCAATTGATGCAATATTCTGGAAGGTAATCTTTGAAAATTGGAATATACAATTACGAAAATGGCAGAAGCAGATGAACGTCTCTTGTTGATACCGAGATTTTTGTGCTTTAGAGATAGGTATGAGCCTATAATATATCTAGTGATTTTTGTCGCACATGTATCGTTTTATTACGCCGAGCAAAAGTGCTTTCACTGGCGTTGCATTATCGATTGAATTTCCCTGCTATATTGGGAGCGAGCTCCTGCACTGGAAAATCTGGCGTCGCCGTCGCCGTGGCGTTGTATGAGGGACCATGTGGACACAGCGGCCACGTCGCCTGCTTCGTAAGTGCCAAAGCAAGCTGAAAACAGAAGTTTCATGTACCCCCTGCACTGCGGTTCTTATATGGTGGGGAGATTTTCCCGCATCAGGTGTCTTCATGACAACACTTGAAAGCACTATAATACGTAGTGGCGACCTTTAATGGCGTCCAACGTGGTAGGATACTGCTCGGTGCCACAGTGCTAGACGTACGCAATGGAGCCCGGTGTCAGCCTTTATACGTACCCGCAGGACAAGAAGCTACGTGAAGCTTGGATTGCGAAACTTAGAACCGCCAAGCAACCATCATCTACAACTCGGGTGTGCAGAAAGCACTTCTGCGAGTAAAATTTATGCTATGGCGTCGGAGCTGCGATGTTCAGTGAGTAGGAGAAATCGCGCATTGAGACCATCGCCCGAGCGTGCAGCCCGGGTACTACCATGAAGCATTGTTCTATGAACTTGTCGATGCTCGATACTGGGAGGTTCGCTGGGATGGAAAGAGAATGACAAGGAGCACATTAAAGAAGGCATGGCATGTGCTCACGTATCTGTCAGAAACAGACAATGATTGCACTGAATCAAGAAAATGAAGCATCGGAAAATTACTCGCTGAAAAAAAGCCGATAAACATAAAGTGCGAAATTATCATCTGAGAAATAATGATATTGAAACGCCCAACAGTTTAGAAGAAAAAAAAAACTATAGAATCGTCGAGACGGCACATCACAAGTCGCCGTAGGCGTCGAAGTCTGTAGTTGTAAGGAAATAATTGTTGAACAGCTCTGATAGCGTCCACGTATCTGTGGTTGCTTGTGTACTGTCAAATGCTCATATGTTGCAACCTAAAGCTTACCATGGCACGGTGCGAAAACGCGCTCGCAGCGAATGCAAAACATTATGCTTAGACATGCATGCAGATGTGCAGTCGCTCGCTGCGAACCCATGCGATCGCTACATTGAGGCTTCATTCTGTTATCCTCCATTTGGTTATACAGAGAGTCCACTATAAGAACAGATTTCACATAATTTGCTCTGAGCGATAACCTACAGTCCACGAAAGAAACCGGATCCGGGGACTGCATTGCGGCGACCGCGCGCAGTAGGCGGTTGCATTACGTATTCGGTATACAGATAGAACCTGTAAACCATTCTGTGCTTTCTGTTTGCCCAAGGTAATCCTCTTAAAAGCAAACACTTCTGTCGTTTCAAGAGAACTTAAAGAAGACGTGGAGGAGGGATTCCGCGTGGTGTTTTTATTGAGCACCGAGAGCCAAACCTATGAGGAGGCCAACGCTTTTTCCCTCATACTGCGCATGCGAGGGTCTTCCGACAGATGGTGACTCCGTAATTCCTCGTAACCAATAGGTCAGATCGTACGGTAGTACCTAATTGCCTATGACACGTGTCGTTCATGGGAAATAATAAAAAGTCAAGGAAGCCATTGAATACCATGCGCTGTTCAACTAGGTCGTCTTTGTGTCATTAAATAACGATGATCTGACCTATGTACAGATTGTATGTCGTGATTTACTGTTTCATTACGCAGAATATAGCTGCAACTACCACGTTGGCCGGTCAGCGTGACTTCTGTTCCTAACGGTTGAGAAACCATAAATTTATTGGCTGGGCCGACGGGTTCCTGAAAACATAAGGAATAGCCACAAGAAATATGGTCCAGTAGAATTTATCCGGCGTGTAAGGTATAAAAAATTGGTGTGCAAAAATACATAACAGCAGTGCCGCAATCGTAGGTCACGTGGCAATAATAGAATCCAGCGCATCGTAAAGTGAAAGTTATTTACATACAAAAGACGTTTACCTGCCGAAGACTATCAGCAACAACGGGATGACAGACTACAGAGCATGCGCCAATAAGCCGATCAGACAAATTTCACTGTGGTGCGCTTTAAATTCTACTCTGCAGGTAAACCACTGTGCTCCGCTGTCGTGCGTAAACGTGCTCGACCACTGCCAACTGACAGTGTGGCAGGTGATTGACGCCTTACGGTCCGAAGAGATGACGGCGACCAAGAAAATGGCCCACGACGAAGACGGTGCTTCCCCTAAGGAAAAGCGCAAGTAGGCGCTCGTCGCCATGCGAGGCCGTCTGCCGAATTTATGTGCGCTCTATATTCCCCCGCTGTTTCCACGGGCTGTTCCACAATCAAACCGGTAATATATGCCGTTTCAGAAAAGATATATGTATTCGCGCAACATTTTCTGAATGAATAGTCGAGCCGCACACTGTCCTCACGAATACTAGCGGTATTTCTCTTCATGGTTACGCCACTTGGGGTTTATAGGATATTATTCCGTGGCTGGATGTTGGCTGTGCACAGTGCCAACATTACACTGATTCATAAGATGGGAGACATTAAAGAACTGAAGATTTATAGGCCAGTTAGCATGCTTATAGTATTGTATAAAAATATTCATCAATATAATTTTCACTGCAATTAGGGCACACTTGACTTTAATCAAAAAGAGAACAGTCTGGTTTCAGAAAGTAATTGTTTACAATTGATCACCTTCATGGCTCCAATCAGGCAATGAAGAAATCTTCCGTGGGCAATCAGCCCCTGTGTATGAATTTCATAGATTATGTAAAGGCATGTGACTCAGTAGGCATCCCAGCAGTCATAAAGGCCCTGCGTAATCGAAGAGCGCAGGAGGCACGCGTGGACATCTTGAAAAATATCTATAAAGACTCCATAGCTGCCTTGGTTCTGCATAAGAAAAGTAGGATGTTACCCATCAAGACAGGGGTCAGACATGAGACACAATCTTTCCAATGCTATTCACTTCATGCTTAGCAGTAGTACTTAGGCTACTATATTGGGATGGCTTAGGAATGAGAATCAATTTTGAAAATCAGTCTTCGGTTATCCGATGGCAGTGTCCGGTTCACCAACACTGGAGATGAACTGTAATAAATGATTGAGGACCTTACCCGGGATTGTGCCAGAGTGGAGTTGAAGATTAGTATTCAGAAGACAATGATCAATAGCCGGGCAAGCAAACAACCGTTCAGGATTGCCCGTAAGAAATGGGGCATTAGGTACATAAAAGTAGTACGTTCAGCTCAGTCTGGCTGTTTAGAGAGAGAGAGAGAGAAAAGATGCAAAGAAAAGCAGGGAGGTTAGCCAGAAGTGGGTCTGGCTAACCCTGGTACCCTGTGGGGGGGGGGGAGGTGCTGTAGGGTGATAAAAAGAGAAAAGAGCGGAAGGCGTAGAGAGAGAAATGATCACAAACAAACCGCGTACTCTATAATGCGCCAAAGAATGGCCTTTTTAAAGTCTTTTGGGAGTTCGGTTTAGCGCATGGCTGAGTGCAATAGGAGCTGTTGGAGCCTACTTTCTTACGACAGCTCGAGGCGCTTTAGGACCATGCGTTGCAAGTCGTCGTATGCTGTGACCGAAGGGGTACCGGCAAGCAAGTCGTTTATGGCATCGGCGATGTCGGAGGGTAGCGCGGCGAAGACGTGCAGGTATTTTGCTGTCTGTGAATTGATGCGCTAGAGTTGAAAACGGTCCTCTGCTTGCATAAATCCAACTGGGGCGTTCTTCAGCCAAAGTCTGGGAATATGAAGCTCTACGGCGATGAGTCGGCGCGTAATCATGGCGTCCTTTATGTCAGCAGGAGTAGTAGCAGCGTCGTTCATCGCTAGTGTTAACAAAAACGTAAATGTCCTGGGTCACTACTTCTTGGGAGCTCGCATTAGCGGACGCAAGGAATACACGTTTCGACAGCTTGAGAACGGGTGGTTAACTGGCTTTTATTCCAAAGTAAAAGCAGGTTTGGCGAGTGGCTCTGATGGCGTCTTAGTCCCGGTAGCTGCCTCGGTTCCAAAGAAGAGCAGTGGGTAACGGCACTCAAGGCGAGGCACACGGCTTCCAGAGAAGCGTGGGGAAGGAAGGAAAGGACGGTCGCTGCAAGCCTATCATGAAGCCCCGCAGACCGCAGGAATCTTAGTAGCGCAAATAGGGCCTTTGCACGGGTGCTCTTTGGCAGAACTGGCTTAGAACTATCAGTTCTTACAGCGGGCAATTGTCCAACTGGTCCATGACTCTGCACATAACTTGCTTCTATGCGCTATAGCGCGGGCACACACCGATGATGTGTGGGAGCGTTCCTTTGCAATGCGTCGCAACTGGGGCTTTTGGCCATTCTAATGAGCGCGGTAAAGGAGTTGAACACTACGCCTCGGCACATACGGTACCGAGCATGGTTTGCTCACGTTGATGTAACAGAGGCGTTAGATGCATCTGTGTATCCGGAGACAATGAACACAAACGATACACGGTGGAAACGTTCGAGACCCACACGGGTAAAGTACAGTCACGGGCTATGAATCGCGAATGAGCCACGGCGTCTGTTAACGAAGGCGCAATCAAGACACATTGACAACTTTCATGTGCATATCGGGCGGCTTCGTTGCTGTGGCAATTCCCGCTGATGTTTTAATGTGCTGGAAGCAATTGAAAGATTATGTTGTGTCACTTGTCCTGGCTGCGATGATATATTGACACAATGATGTAGGGCTGCCGCATCGCGGTACGGCATGAGCGAAGGTCGGCGCCATGAAAGACGATGAAGCGCATGAGCTGCTGGATCTTCTCCGGGCCTGCCATTAAACAGAAGCGTCTATATTGTAAGACTCCGTCTTCAATCTACGTTACATTTTTCTGGTGAAGGTCCTGGGTACATGCTACCACTCCCAGATCAAGCACCGCCTACGATCCCAGTACGAAGTCCGGTTGAGCTGACTCCGGTTCACGTACGGACAAGCCGTCGACTTCAAGGACTGCCGCCTGAGCACGAGCCTCTACCAGCCGAGTCATAAGGATGAGTACCTCAGTTCCGTCTTCTTCCTCAAGAGCACCGACCGAAGTATTCCATAACCAGCCGTGAATCCCCACATCCTTCCATGGGGACACCTTCGAAGATGTTGAGGACTGGCTTGATCACATTGAGCTTGTCGCAGGATTCAACGGTTGGACTCCAGAGCGTAAGCTACGCAACGCCTACTCTGCCCTCGAACTAGGTGCGGACATGGTTTGAGAACCGTGAGGCGTCCCTGTCGACATGGGACGAATTCCGACGGCAGCTAATCAACACATACGCCAGCCTCGATCGCAAGGAACGAGCTGAATCTGCAATTCAGGTGAGAGTGCAGCGGCCGAACGAAAGCGCCTGAGTACGAGCCTCTACCCAACCGCGTCATAAGGATGAGTACCTCAGTTCCGTCTTCTTCCTCAAAAGCACCGACCGAGATCGTCCTTAACCAGCCGTGAATCCCCACATCCTTCCATGGGGACACCTTCGAAGATGTTGAGGACTGGCTCGAGCACATTGAGCTTGTCGCAGAATTCAATGGTTGGACACCAGAGCGTAAGCTACGCAACGCCTACTTTGCCCACGAACTATGCGCGGACATGGTTAGAGAACCGTGAGGCGTCCCTATCGACATGGGACGAATTCCGACGGCAGCTAATCAACACATACGCCAGCCTCCATCGCAAGGAACGAGCTGAATCTGCAATTCAGGCGAGAGTGCAGCGGCCGAACGAAAGTGTCGCAATATTTGTGGAAGATATGTGCCCACTTTTCCGACGCGTGGATCCATCCATGCCGGAAGAACAGAAGCTCAGGTATTTGATGCGCGTCGTCAAGCAAGAGTTATTCGGTAATCTAATACGCAACCCACCAAAGACCGTTGCAGAGTTTCTAGTGGAAGCCACATCCATGGAAAAGGCACTGCAGCAGCGGACAAGGCATTACAACCGCGACATGTCGACCCTATCGCGTAACCCTCTCGCTATACCCTTGGATAACACCGACGCCTTGCGAGAGCTCATTAGGCTTGTTGTCCGAGAAGAGCTTCAAAATTTTCAGGTGGCTCCAGTGTCCGTACCGCGACTCGCCCTGGCTGAGGTCGTCCGGGTGGAAATCAGGCAGGCAGTACAAGTCCCGGAGCGAAGCGAGGCATCACAGCACGAGGTAAGGCAGCCACAGCCTCACATGTCGTATGCGGAAGCTGCGAGAAGTTCGTTTACCCCGACTTTTAACGATGTGCGCGACGTCCCGGACTTTCATGGTGTGTGCGCCGTTGAACAAGCAACCGGCGACTTCAGGACTCGCCGCACGCCATTCATGTCTGTAACACGACCACCCCGCAGCAGCGACGTATGGCGCACTGCAGACCGGAGGCCTTTGTGTTTTCACTGCGGTGAAGCCGATCACCTCTACAGGGCGTGTCCTTACCGCTGAATGCGCCATTTTCACTGAATGCGCCGTGCCCGCGCAATGGTGAACGCCCCCTGGAGATTGAAGCCTACCTCGCGAACGCCAGAATCTCACTTGCTCCACGATTCCGTGTCCTCCGGTCACCGCAACGCGCCCGAAACAGGTCTTGCAGCCCCATCTTCACGCCGAGCGCAACAAGGCGTCGCTCACCCAGCCCTGCCACCCCGGAAAACTAAGTCCACCGACCTGCGGAGGTGAGGGCGCTGACGTTGCGAACGCTGAAGATCCTCAACTAAGACAACCGCGAGACAACGTAACTGAGACGCAGAGAAAGCAGTGTAGTTCGTTGTCAGTATCTTGCGACGTACCAGCTACCATAGATGACCACCTAGTCACGGCTTTAATCGACACGGGTGCGGACAGATCTGTTATGAGCCAGAATCTCGCGCGTATCCAGAACAAAGTTTCGACGCAATGGACCAGTACTCAGATTCGTACTGCAGGAGGTCACCTCATAGCTCCAAAGGGCCGGTGCAGGGCACGAGTCAACATTCGGGGCTCCACGTACATCGGCGGCTTCGTCATTCTTCCTGAATCTTTGAAGGACCTTATACTCGGCATCGATTTTCTTCAGGCGAACGGTGCCATCATCAACTTGAAAGGGTCTAGAGTCAGCTTCGCTACCACGCAGGCCACAGCGAACAACAGTGGCAACGACCGTGACATCGCGCTTCGCGTAGCTGACGATCACGTCACGTTACCACCCAAGAACAGCGTGCTTACCCTTATCGGATGCGAGATGGAGGACGACGCCGAAGGAACGGTGGAGGCAAACATCCCTCTACTTCTTCAGCGCCACCTTTGCATAGCCACAGGGCTTCTTCAAATCCGCAACAAATGTTCAGTCGTCGTGCTAAGAAACTTTAGCAACGAATATCGGCATGTACGCGGAGGAACGACAATCGCATTCCTTCGTGAAATCATTGATCTTACTGACATTGCCACATTGGAAATCGCATCATCTCAGCAATCTGAATTACCCAGCCTAAAATAACAGATTCACGTTAACGCTGCTCTGCCAGGCCATCAGAAAGACCGTCTACTGAGACTCGTGAATGAATTTGCGGACTGTTTTTCAACGTCGTCCAAAGTACGGCACACGTCCTGTTCTTTAGCATTCTTAGAGTGTCTCCAGTGGAAAGGGAAGCGATCAAGCATAAGGTGAAAGAGGTGCTGCAAGACGACGTGATCCAGCCGCTCACAGGCCCATGGGCCTCTCCTGTAGTGTTACTCAGAAAGAAAGACAACACACTACGCTTCTGTGTAGATTATAGAAAGTTGAACCGTGTCACCAAGCGCGATATTTATTCATTGCCATGCATCGACGACTTATTGAAAGGTCTACAAAGTGCCAATTTCTTTTCTTTGTTGGATCTTCAATCAGGGTATTGGCAAATCGAAGTCGATGAACAGGATCATGAAAAAACTGCATTTGTTACACCTGACGTGCTTTATGAGTTCAAAGTTCTCCGCCTTTGGTCTCTGTTCAGCACCCGCCACCTTTCAGCGGATGATGGATACTGTGCTTGCTGAACTCAAATGGCAAACCTGCCTCGTATACTTGTTTTCATTAATATTTCATCTCTCGAATTACCCCACCTGCTTTTGTAACAATAAATGAAGCGAATCCCGCCATTTCATTTTAGTGGAGACAGATAATTATTTAAATAAAATAATATCGTATTGTGGAACGCGTATTAGTATACATTGTAATGTGAACAGCACTCTTTGCTCACTTGTGCCGTTTTCTATCTATCTATCTATCTATCTATCTATCTATCTATCTATCTATCTATCTATCTATCTATCTATCTATCTATCTATCTATCTATCTATCTATCTATCTATCTATCTATCTATCTATCTATCTATCTATCTATCTATCTATCTATCTATCTATCTATCTATCTATCTATCTATCTATCTATCTATCTATCTATCTATCTATCTATCTATCTATCTATCTATCTATGCAGATATGTGTGCTCCTGCTCGAGGTTCCGTCGTGGTACTTCCGTTGTCGTTATTCCAGCCTCAAGATCTCACTCACTCCATCAACCTCGACCTGGTCACACAAGTTTTGTGATAGCTCAGACCACGTGTATGCGCTCGGGGTCATGATGCCATCGTGCTCGTTGTATCGCTTGATTTGAGCTTTGTCGCTCCATATTTGTGATGCTGTCGTCGTCCCGCCATCTTTTTCATAATGTCGTCGTTGTCCTTCAGCAGTCGCCATTAGGCTTTGTGTTGTGACCCTTGTCCTGCAGTCGTCATCGTGCCTTCTACTCCGACCTAGTAGTCCAAATAGCGTGGGTCACTAGGTATGTGTTCGGCGTCATGATGCGGTCGTGGTCATTGCATCGTCGTCATACCCGCTTTGTCATCCGACTCTCTTCGTACCATCGGCATCACTTATTCGTCGTCATACCATCACCATGACTGTCGTTGTATTGCGACGGCAATCATATAGACACTCCAAGCGTGTTTCGGCCGTCGGCGTCGTTGTGCGGTTCAGTATAAACTGCATGGGCGATAAAATCGTCGCCGCGCACCGTATTCTGTATATGCGGGTGAGAGTGTTCGAGGGTGAGCCGGCGATTGCGGCTCAATATCGCGTATGAAACGAGGAAGCGCCCTGTCTTTCGTCACGCGGAAGTCTCCGGGAGGAGGTGAGGTAGGTGGGGGGGTGTTCTCTTTTGGGTGCCCCGTACAGCCGAGCCCGCCCGCCCGGGTCAGTGTATATTGAAAACAATCTGCGACGTGGAGAAGGTCCACCGTGGGGGTAGGTAGAGGGGAGGCGAATCCTACTCGGGGCTGTGCCATCGGCTGCGCACGGTGGTCCCGGCCACTGTGTCTTGCGAGCTATCTGCGAGGTGCACAGAGTCCGCCGCGCCTGTATTTTCGCTTAGTTTGCGTTGATGCGACAGGCAACACGAAGGTCAATTCGCTGGCTGCTACGGCTGCGCTTACTCACTGCAGCGTTTTGACTGTGAGTTTACGTGGTTATCGAGTAGGAAGTGTTCATGTTTGTTTCCTAGAGAAATAGGGGAGAATATCGTGGTCACCCCTTTGCCCCGCAACGTTCGTCCCATTCACAACGCAGGTGATGGCATTGAAGGTAATGGCAATGGCATTGAATATACTGAAAAAAATAAACAAGGACAAGATCGAAGCAAGCTTCGTGGACGCAGCTGCATACCGATACGGCAAGGCTTTTGCGGTTTCCGTCGTGGACACGATGGACAAATTCATCAACTGTACTGCCATCGGGACGATGAACCCCGAAGTGGCCGAGTAACAGGCCATAGCACTCGCTATGCAAGACGGTCGGAGACAATGGATGTATAGCGATTCGAAATTGGCCATCAGGGCATTCCAGAAATGCCGGGTAGCCCAGCAGGTAATTTAAATGCTGAAAGGCGCCAAACATAGCGACACCTCCATACACTCCATCCTTTGGTTCCCTGCCCACGTCGGGGCGATTGAAGGGGTTCCTCTGAACATCAACGAGTCTGCCCACCAAGCTGCGCGTGGCTTTACCGACCGCGCTCCCCTCAGATCGGGTGACTCTCTCCCCGGACACAGAGACGCTCCTATCACGCACAATGAACTTACTAAATTCTTTTCCTTAGAGGGAAGAGTTTTCCCGCCGCCTCACTCCAAACTAAGGAGGCCGCAGGTGGTCGCGCTCAGACTTTTTCAAATGAACTCCTACCCGAATCCGGCGTTCCTTAACAGCATATATCCCGAGACTTATCCGAATTGGTCTTGCGTGGTCTGTGGTGAGCCTCATATGCTCTGGGAGTGCGGGTCGCTGGACCCGAAGTTCACCAAGGAAAAGCGGGATGCTTTCCTCTGAAGTCCCGTCTTTGAGGACCAAATCCTGGCCGTCCAGCGCGCCCGCGATCGGGTCGGCAGACTAGATCTGTCAGTCCCGTCGTGGAATCAGCCGGGTGCGCGTTTTATAGCGCTTTGCTGGACACAATAAAAAATTATTCACTCCCTCAGTCACTCACTCACTGTGCACACGTGACACGTGTGCCTGTTAATTTAGTTGGTAATGCTATGTTGACAACTTTATACGGCGGATAAAACTACTATCCTTACTTAATATTGGTTTCCACTAATTTGCTCTCACAATCGATTGTTCGCCTTTTGGTCGAAGCTTCTACTTTTTTGTCATTGTCATCACTTCAGTAACGTCATCTCATCGTCGTCGTGCCATAGATGTCATACGGCTTTCGTCGTCCTCTTGACGTTCACTTTACAGCGAAGCTGCAAGCTTCTCGTTGGTCGCGCTATCTTGTGAGCGCGTGCTCACCCAGAAGGAGTACCACCACCTAGGGGCCGCGGCCACTCTGACAGGGCTCAAACAGCAGCTGGAAAAGGGGTTTGTCTGTGAGTGTCCATGTAACAGAGTTATGGTTCCCCGCGTATTCGTATTACAATCCGGTGCTATCATGTCTGCCATAAATCATGTCGTAAATCGCATTTTGCGAATTTTCTGGTGCAATGTACTCTCGAAAATTCAATTAGTTCAATAAGGCATTCGCAGTTGGCCGAGGGCCTAAAAGCATGAGGATGTATTGTGCGCTTCGGCACAAGTGCGTGCGCGCAGGACGTACGGCGTTTGTTGTCGTGGTGCTTGTCTAATGTCGATTGTGCTTGTCTAACGTCGGCAATAGCTTCACTTTCCATTCGCTTTGACAGAGTGAATTTGAAGCGGAATTTTTTCTTCGTCATTGTATTGTAATCACACTGTTGGCATTGATTTGAGATTACGGTGCCCTTTTGATGTCGTCGTAGGGCCGCCATCATCATCCCTCCAGCTACGTGATTTTCAAGCCATTGTCGCAATAAAGATTTTGTGATGTAGTTGTGACGCCTTTTGATCACGAGGTTACCGTCATGCTATTGCCCTCGTGCAGTTGTGCAGTTGTCCAGTCGTCGCTGCATAGTCGTCATTCAGTCGTGCTCAGATATACGTCGTTACGCCGTAGTCGTCATGGCATTGTGGCCACGTTGTCATTTCAACATCGTCATCACGTCAGTATCATCATTCTCTTGTAATCACGCTGTCTTCATTTTATCTTGATTATGCCGTCATTGTGATGCATCATCGTCATTGCGTTATCGTCCTACAGACGCATTAATAGGGCCCTATAACGTAAACTATTCCAATATATTTTATCCAATCTCCTGACGTCAAATTTGCGTAACCGCCGACGTAAACATCGGGCGGTCACCCGCAGCGTTGTCTGAACAGACCAATCAAACCCACTACTCATTCATTGGAGGTCACTTTTGTTTGCTTGATAAAGGAATAACATTGCCTACACTAAGCGTCTTGTCTTATCTAATTGGCTCACAAGAGACAAGGTGCGCGCTCAAGTGGAGAGGGATTCGATAGGGCCGAGCCACTGCACTGAAAATCAATAACCGGATGAAGAGGGTGGTGCCGGCGCCTGCGATTGGTCCACTTTCCCTTTGCTTATGGTGACTCGTCGACAATCGCGGCGGCATGCAACGGAAGCTTAAGAATGACGCTAAAACGGATGCTCAGCAAAGAGTAGTTGGCAAAACGAGGTCGTAAACGTGCCGGAAGTTCTAGAAAACGTTACACGGCTACGCAAAATATTTTATTACACGCAAATGAACCCATGCTCTCCGACAGGTGCGAGTAGCCAGTGCCTAAGCGATCGGCGGCAGCCATCTTTCATTCCTTTCGGAACGCGACAGCCATAGAGTTTCACACTACATTACCTAGAGGGAAATCTGGCGCTGCTGCGCTGTGGTATGCATGGGAATGCCGGTATATTGTGGATTCGGATTGGCATCGTTCTCGTAGAGACAGGACACCTTCAAGACGTGCTTGGCAAGTACCGTTCCGTCTTTCATAATGATTCATTTTCTACTAGAACAAGACGTGGAAAGCTGTTTTAGCTTTATTATTACGCGAAAACATGTTTTGTTTAACTATGAGAACTTGTTATTGTGTGTACGACTACATGTTACGTAAAAAGTATCAGTGGGCCGCTAAAGTTAGAAGACAGACGACAAGGTTCGCGCTCGCTTTGAAACAGTTGGTCGTCTGTTCTTGCTTTTCTTCGCTTGGTCATGCATAGTGGGTGAGTAAAAATGTAATATGCGTGAATGGAAACATTTTATGAAGGTTTTACTTTGAGAACGCGTTATTTGCGTGGCCATATCCACGTTTTAGACGAAGCCTCTTACAACACCAGCCAACACGAGCATCGCAGACACATATACCGTCATTCTCATGATGGCACGGTGCCCCCTTAAGAAACTCCCATAGACGGTGGCGCCAGATTACCCTCTAGGTGTTATAGTGAGAAACTCTATGGCGACAGCCTGCGCCTATTCAGAAGAAAATTCAGTTTTGTTCGGCATAATAATGCATCTTTATCGCGTACACCTGACTTTGACGCGGTGAGTTTTTGCGGTTTTGTGACGTCGGGTGAAGGGCAGGTGAAGTGGTCACAGCCCGAAAGCTTTTGACCAATAGCCGAGTGCTAATGGCGAAGAGGCGTCGAATAAGAAATAACTACTTTTCTATTGTTCGGTCAAATCATGCATAATCCGTGTGTACACGTTATATCAGATGGGGAGCTATCGCGGTTTTCGTGACGTCGCGTGACAGACAGGTGAAATGGGGGTGGTCCAAAAAAATTTTTGAGCAATCATAGAGGTCTGATTGCAGAATTGAAATAGAGAAGGTTGGAATAGCTTTATGTTATAGCGCCCATGCATCCGTTGTCACACCGTCGTCGCCATGCGATCATCGTCATTCTCGCTTCTGCATCCGGTTGCGATCATATATTAATCTCATGCTATAGTTATCATCTCATTCTCCTCGCGTCCAGCCCTCCCTAACCTATGATCGCTGCACTTTATCCTACCTATCATGTGTGCATCGTGCACTATGCGGGGATCAGCAGAAAGTATGAAGTCAAGTCCATTTCTTGATAATAATTGGGGCTTTTCCTGGTCCACTTGCTGTTGCTACGCTTCTTGAAAAAAGGTGTTCATTATTCGAAGCTTTTTCCTTTCTGCGAATTCTACCAGCATCTCTCCTCTAGCGTTCCTATAATCGACGCCGAAGTTGCCAATTGCTGGTTCACCAGCCTGCTTTTTCACAACTTTTGCATTGAATTCGTGCATTACTACAGTATATTGAGTTTTCACTTTTCCCATCGCCAAATCAACATGTTCAAAAAACTGATCTACTTCCTCGTCATCGCGACTGGATGTTGGAGCGTAGGCGTGTACTGCCTTTGATTTACCTGTTATTACGTTTGATTACGACTACAGCTACCCTCTCACTAATGCTGGAGAATCCGTCAATGTTGCAGCAATTTTCTTTTCTGCTTCTCGAGTTTATTGCTTTGCAGTGCCTTCTGTTTCTGTCGGATGACGTTATACAAACTATAAATTTATGCCTGACGCGAGTGTACAAAAAAGCACTTGCAAAGAAATTTTGGGCAGGTTTGTTTGTTTTTCTGTAGCTACACATCGCAGAAAATGTACAGCAGCTCTCGCAGGTGTTCAGTAACGACATTTATGCGAATATGCTTTCGCACATACGTATTGATTTATTCACTATTGTCTGTTGGGACTTTCCTTGCAATAAAAGAAACTCGGTTAATTGGGCTAGTAATAGGTTGATGGTGTTTTAGATCAGAGCGCAATGAACACATTCATCGCTGATTGCAGGGGTGAAATACTTGAGCTTTAGACATTTACAATGACGATGTCTTTTGAGGAACTAAAATTGCAGATGATACTGCCCTCTGAGACAAATATGTTATTATGGCACTTAGCTGTCTTCGATTGGCTTATTGTTTTTTTAGTAACAGTTTCAATACATCAGTGCAGTTGAGTCGCTCGTTCTGTTTCAAGACTCTAAGTGGATCGTGTTCTAAGTCTTGTGGTCCCAGTGTCTATTGCGTTGTTATCGGAAAAAAAAAAACCTAATGCGCACTCGTTGCGAAAATTCCGTAAACTATTTGTGAAGCTCAAATTTATTTACTGTGTTCTAGGGACGAAAATTTAGGCCCTTGCTTTGCACGCATGTTCCTCTCCCTTAATGTTTCTAAAATGTCTACAGCAATACCCTGGTTTATTTTTGTGAGGAATTCCGCCGCTTCTGGTGTTTCGATGACCGAATTCTTCCTTTTTTTGATTCCCTCCTTGACTACTTCCTTGTTTAGGTCCTTTTTCATCAAAATTGTATTTTTACCCCAGCTTCTGAAACAATTTGCTTTTGCTGGTTTTTGACATAATGTTCTAAATATTTATGTTCTGAAGATATATTAGCACTCATGTGGTGTTAAGGATATGGTCTGAAGTTTGTCGCTAAAGCTTTCCAGCTGTTCTTCACAGTGTTCATTGAACATATTCAGATGTGAGAGTGAGACATTCTTCAATGTTGTTTGCCAATTTCCATGATAGTGTGGCGGTAGTTTGCCTAGTGCTCGTATATCCTTCAGTGTTAGTGATTTAGGAATTACATTGTTTTGTGTACAGTACGAATGTACTTGGAGACGGAAGGTTCAGATAGTATGTTTACGGTAACTTTGATAGCCTGCGGAAGTCTGGTGTTTCCTAGCTAAGAATTAAAGGTTGAATATATTCAGTGGATGTAAATTATTTGCCTTTTCGTGGATACGTCTGCATGGGTTGTGTTTATGTTTGGCACGTTTCTTCTGGTATGCCTCCCTTTTTCATGCTATATGTTTTTGTTTGCGTCAGTGCGTTTGCAAATGGCTGTGTGACTCTCTATGTGAACATGTCGGTACAGGACTTTCTGTAATCAGTGGGGGTTTCTATTCGGAATTGCGTCGATATTGCTTCTGGAGTGGTGTGCGCCCAGTGGCTCGTTTCGCTTTCCGCTGCCTGTGTTCCGAGTCTTCCTGAGGCGCCTGTCGCAGTTGTGCTGTTCGGGGTGGCACGGTCGGCAGAAGCAGTGGGGGTGGTCTCAGAGGTAGATTTAAAAAGTGTTTTTCTGTACTTGTACTTAATAAATGATCTGATGTGTTGAGAAACTAGCTGTATTCCTGTGTGGTTTAAGCGGAATCAATCACAGTGCTGCGTGTTTTTTTCTTAGTGGTGCATTTTGTCAACGTTCTTGTGAAAGCGTTCCAAGTTAAAGACTGACGAGTTCAGTTTGTTGGCATCTTAGGAGTGCTTCATGACCGCGTTGACTTAGTAAATTAGTTGGTGGTGTTTTTTCCGAAGCGGGAAGCAATCGTTGTGACTGTTGTGTGTGCGCTTGGGCGAGAGGCTTGTAAGGTGTGCCGTTCACAAATTCGATCATGTCTGTGGCGTTCTGTGCGTTGAGTTTGCGCTTGCCTACACCGATAATGAAGTGTGTGGCGTTAACAGTCAGAGACTAGTGGGAAAATATCTGTTGTTTGTTCACCACTAAGGCGTCGTGTGTACGGCGTGTGTAGTGCCGCACTTCCATAAGTAGAGACCACCTTACGACAACAGTCAAACCATTATAATGCTTATTAAGGAACGCGGGATGCTCGGCCCCTGGATATATTCCGTCGTCCAATAATTTTCTTTCGCTCCAACTTGCGTCACTAGTTATTTGCCACCAATAATATCTTGCGATTATATAAACCTGTTTGTCGCGAAGTAGTGTCAGGGGGTGTGTGCCACTCTTCGATGACATAAAAAATATACGCTTAAATTTATCCGGTGCCTAGGCAGTGCCAGTCGAACCCGCGTCATGGCTCTTCAGAAGGCCTTGTATGACGACATGTTCAAGCAGTAGCAAAGAGCGGAAATCGAAGCTGCATAACTAGATAGCGCTTCGTGTCCGCAAGGAAGGGAGATACAGGATCCCCGTTGCAAAATGCCTCCCGCGGGGCGCATTTCGGCGGACGCACACATTGCTTCAGTGCGTATCGTATTACGTTCAAATTCATTGTACGATGCATTTCTGGTCTTAACATGTTTTGTCAAAGGCATTAAGAGGGCAGAAGACATTCAACTGCGCGGTTTCTAAGATTCGTTCGTTGTCTCATTGATTGCTTCCGATCTTTCGCATGATTGAAACGTAAAACACGTTTAAGTACAATTAAGCAGTAGCACTCGATCGAAAATATATGGCCGTCTCAATCTGTTCTGTGCTCCCCGCTGCAGATGTTTACATTGTAGGAAGCTTTTCTTTGACCTACGCACCTCATGGTGCAGAGATGTGCGAATCTCGCAATATCACCGATAGCGTGAAGTGCAGTGCGCCGTGCCATTCAAGGTAAGACCTTTATTTTTGGAGCACTGAGTATGTAAATATTCGCTAAATTGCGCTACTAGGCTCACAAGATCATGTGAAGGGGAGCATTCCAGTGGAAGTGCAGTGGACGTAATTATTGACGCGAGGCTGCTCTTTTTGTGCGTTGTTTGACACCAACGGCGCTGATATATATTTTTCTACACTGAAGCAGCTGCATCAGGAGAAAGCACAGCTGACAGAGCTGTTATCGCAGTTTCCTTGTAGTAATATTACCCTTCGGTCCTTAATTAGTCGTAGGAATGGACAAAGGAAATTTCACTTTTCTCTTAATGGAAAAAGGTGCAGAGAAGAAAAAATGACTGAAAAGGTAGAGCGCTGGCCTTCAACTGAGTTGACGACTACCGGTCTATACTTTTTTGTCGTCCTTCTTCCTATACACCTCTTTTCTTTCTTGCTATGCACTGGAAGATGCCTTTTTCTGAATTATAACTAGCCCAACTCCTTGCCTTATGTGCTTGACTTTTGTCTACATTTGAGTGTCGAAATTGTGCATTTATACTTATAAGCCTGTACAGAAAAACACGCGCATTTTTTGCCAATTAGATTGTCGGAAGCTCGGTATAGCGGAGTCAAGTAAAACACGTTTTGGGAGATTGAGAACGGAGAGTCGAGTGACTTTATTCCCTACTCAGCGCAGGTTTGCCGAGTTGTAGTAGCGCCCCAGTCGGGCAGCCACCTCACTTCCAACAAAGAGCAGGGGGGCAATGACCGCCACGTGGAGGCCAGCGATGGTAACTGAATTCCACAGAAGTGGGGACAACGTATAATAACGGAGGGTCGCAAGAAGATCATCGCCACCAATTAGAATCCATATTTTACCTACCATTGAGTGTACAGAATATTCCACAAGAGTTGGCAGTAAAAGAGACAGCTAAGGTACTCCGGACCGGCCGCCATTGGAATATGAACCTGGCAACGTTTAACGCTACAACGCTATCTAGTAAGGCGAATCTAGCAGTGCTGTTGGAGGGATTAGAGGGCAGTAAATGGGATATAAAAGGGCTCAGTGAAGTTAGGAGGCCAAAAGAAGCATATACAGTGTTAAAACGCGGGCACGTCCTGTGCTACCGGGGCTTAGCGGAGAGAAGAGAACTAGGAGTCGGATTCCTGATTAATAAGAATATAGCTGGTAACATACAGGAATTCTGTAGCATTACCGAGAGGGTGGCAGGTCTTGTTGTGAAACTTAATAAGAGGTACAAAATGAAGATTGTACAGGTCTACGCCCGTACATCCAGTCATGATGACCAGGAAGTCGAAAGCTTCTATGAAGACGTGGAATCGGCGATGGGTAGTGTGAAAACTAATTACACTATACTAATGGGGGACTTTAATGCCAAGGTAGGCAAGAAGCAGGCTGGACAGAAGGCAGTGGGGGAATATGGCATAGGCACTAGAAATAGCAGGGGAGAGTTATTAGTAGAGTTTGCGGAACAGAATAATATGAGGATAATGAATACCTTCTACCGCAAGCGGGATAGCCGAAAGTGGACGTGGAGGAGCCCGAACAGCGAGACTAGAAATGAAATAGACGTCATACTCTGCGCTAACCCTGGCATCATACAAGATGTGGACGTGCTCGGCAAGGTGCGCTGCAGTGACCACAGAATGGCAAGAGCTCGAATTAGCCTAGGCATGAGGAGGGAACGGAAGAAACGGGTACATAAGAAGCCGAGTAGTGAGTTAGCGCTAAGAGGGAAAATAGAGGAATTCCAGATCAAGCTACAGAACAGGTATTCGGCTTTAACTCAGGAAGAGGACCTTAGTGTTGAAGCAATGAACGACAATCTTTTGGGCATCATTAAGGAGTGTGCAATAGAAGTCGGTGGTAACTCCGTTAGGCAGGATACCAGCAAACTATCGCAGGAGACGAAAGATCCGATCAAGAAACGCCAATGAATGAAAGCATCTAACCCTACAGCTAGAATAGAACTGGCAGAACTTTCGAAGTTTATCAACAAGCGTAAGACAGCTGACATAAGGAAGTATAATATGGATAGAATTGAACATGCTCTCAGGAACGGAGGAAGCCTAAAAACAGTGAAGAAGAAACTGGGAATTGGCAAGAATCAGATGTATGCGTTAAGAGACAAAGCCGGCAATATCATTACTAATATGGATGAGATAGTTCAAGTGGCTGAGGAGTTCTATAGAGATTTATACAGTACCAGTGGCACCCACGACGATAATGGAAGAGAAAATAGTCTAGAGGAATTCGAAATCCCGAAGGTACGCCGGAAGAAGTAAAGAAAGCCTTGGGAGGTATGCAAAGGGGGAAGGCAGCTGGGGAGGATCAGGTAACAGCAGATTTGTTGAAGGATGGTGGACAGATTGTTCTAGAGAAACTGGCCACCCTGTATACGCAATGCCTCATGACCTCGAGCGTACCGGAATCTTGGAATAACGCTAACATAATCCTAATCCATAAGAAAGGGGATGCCAAAGACTTGAAAAATTATAGACCGATCAGCTTACTGTCCGTTGCCTACAAAGTATTTACTAAGGTAATCGCAAATAGAATCAGGAACACCTTAGACTTCTGTCAACCAAAGGACCAGGCAGGATTCAGTAAAGGCTACTCAACAATAGACCATATTCACACTATCAATCAAGTGATAGAGAAATGTGCAGAATATAACCAACCCTTATATATAGCTTTCATTGATTACGAGAAAGCGTTTGATTCAGTCGAAACCTCAGCAGTCACGGAGGCATTACGGAATCAGGGTGTAGACGAGCCGTATGTAAAAATACTGGAAGATATCTATAGCGGCTCCACAGCCACCGTAGTCCTCCATAAAGCAAGCAACAAAATCCCAATAAAGAAAGGCGTCAGGCAGGGAGATACGATCTCTCCAATGCTATTCACAGCGTGTTTACAGGAGGTATTCAGAGGCCTGGATTGGGAAGAATCGGGGATAAAAGTTAATGGAGAATACCTTAGTAACTTGCGATTCGCTGATGATATTGCCTTGCTTAGTAACTCAGGGGACCAAGTGCAATGCATGCTCACTGACCTGGAGAGGCAAAGCAGAAGAGTGGGTATAAAAATTAATCTGCAGAAAACTAATGTTTAACAGTCTCGGAAGAGAACAGCAATTTACAATAGGCAGTGAGGCACTGGAAGTCGTAAGAGAATACATCTACTTAGGGCAGGTAGTGAGGGCGGATCCGGATCATGAGACGGAAATAATCAGAAGAATAAGAATGGCCTGGGGTGCGTTTGGCAGGCATTCTAAGACCATGAACAGCAGGTTGCCATTATCCCTCAAGAGAAAAGTAAATATTAGCTGTGTCTTACCAGTACTCATCTACAGGGCAGAAACCTGGAGGCTTACGAAAAGGGTTCTACTCAAATTGAAGACGACGCAACGAGCTATGGAAAGAAGAATGATAGGTGTAACGTTAGGGGATAAGAAAAGAGCAGATTGGGTGAGGGAACAAACGCGAGTTAATGAGATCTTAGTTGAAATCAAGAAAAAGAAATGGGCATGGGCAGGACATGTAATGAGGAGGGAAGATAACCGATGGTCATTAAGGGTTACGGACTGGATACCAAGGGAAAAGAAGCGTAGCAGGGGGCGGCTGAAAGTTAGGTGGGCGGATGAGATTAAGAAGTTTGCAGGGACGGCATGGCCTCAATTAGTACATGACCGGGGTTGTTGGAGAAGTATAGGAAAGGCCTTTGCCCTGCAGTGGGCGTAACCAGGCTGATGATGATGAAGTTACTCGCATAATACAACATTCCCCGCAGGGGCTTCTGCGTCAGCAGGCGTTTGGTGTGTTGCGACCCCACGTACCCGAGCACACGAGGGTTGGACCCACCCGCGTGTAGCCGTGCGCGGCTTAGCCGTGTCCGGGGAAAGGGGGATCCTGGCGATTGAGTTGATGCCGGGTGTTCGCACCTTTAAGGCCCCCCGGCGGAGGCAACATGCCTCTTTGGCCTCTGCTTCACGTAGACGGCACCCCCGGACTGACCCACCCGAGGGAAATCGGCAGTCGCCTTTCGTGTCCTCCTCTGCAATCTTCCTCTTTGTCTCCAACTTTTGAATCTTTCCTGTCTTTTCAGCACTTCTCTTCACCTCCTAGTTTCCCGGCGACAATGGAATCTGCATAGGAACCTTGTGTAGCTAGCCGGCCTTGGTTAGCCTGTATTTGGTTATAGCAGCGATGTGCGGCTGGCGTTGGCAGTGTTTCTATAGCAGGAACTCCTGTTCACGTCCCCCTGTAGGGCTCCATGGTGGGTGGTTGGTATCGAGGCCGAAAAAACAATTATACTTATGGAAAATGGTTTTCCTAAACTTCCTGATCGCCCTCAGAAACGAGGGTGCACCGTAGATCTCTTTCAGTTTTTCGAACGACAAGTCCAGAACTTTCCTCGATTCCATGTGATTCCTTCAGAAAAGCTGGACAAACAAGTGCGTAACATTTCAACCTTCCTTGTTTCGAAGTCATTAACTGAAGTTTTTGGAGCAGGATATAAGGCGTCGAGAACGACAAGTGGTGATCTTCTGTTGGAGCTCCACGATCAGAAGCAGTAAGAGAAGCTGCTGAAACTTGTATCATTTGGGGAGACCTACGTAACAGTAACCCCGCACCGTACCATGAACACTACCCGCGGTGTTGTCTCCGACGATGACATGCTAGAGCTCACTGAAGCTGAACACTTGGAGGGCTTCAGTGAACAGAATGTAATAAATGTTAAGCGAATTAAGATGAGGCGAGATGGTATAGAGATCAAGACGAAACACCTGATACTCCCTTTCGGTTCTAGTGTCCTCCCCGTGTCCATCGAGGCCGGTTATATCAAAGTTCCTGTTAGGCCATACATGCCCAATCCTCTTAGATGCTTTAAGTGCCAGAGGTTCGGCCACAGTTCACAGAACTGTCGAGGCAGCTGACATCTGCCGAGTGCAGTGACAACGAACATTCCTCCGAAACGTGCCAGAACACTCCACATTGTGTCACTTGTGATGGCGAGCATGCCGCATACTCGCGGTCCTGCCCGTCCTGGAATAGAGAAAAAGGAGATGACACAATCCAAGTCAAAGAAAACATATATTTCAAAGAGGCACGTAGGCGGGTGTCATACCTGTCTAAGAGCAGCTTTGTCGATGGGGCGTGTAAGGGGGCAGCGTCACAATGGCCTCGGGTGGCTGTACGACGCACAGGCAGTGATTCGGCAGTTACGCCATCTTCCCCCGCGGCGGTTGCAGCTAGCGCTGCTCCGTCAACACAGCAGAGGGGACCATCGACCCCGAAGGTGCGCGCAGCCGAGGCTGCCGCAACATCCCCGGCCCCTTGGAGCGCTGGCAACAGCCGACGCAGCCAAACCCCGCAGGGTGCCCCATCGACCTCCGGGCTGGGGGGTGGAGGGGTCTTGGCCTCCAAGGCTGGACTCTCTCTTGTAACTTCTCGCTCGCAAAAGCACGTGTCCGGCGCCTCACAAGAGGCAATGAACACTACACCTGTCCTCAAGGCGCACCAAATGCCTAAGAAGCGGCGAGGCTCGCTCGAACGCTCCAGAAAGGGCAGAAATCCCATTACAGGGCCTCGAAATAGCTCTGAAACGTAAGGCATCACCTCCGTTTCCATACACACAGCACTTATTTACTTTAAATATGGATACACAAATTATTCAATGGAACATGAGAGGTCTACTTAGAAACCTTGATGATTTGCAAGAACTCATCCACAAACATAAACCAAAAGAGCTGTGTTTACAGGAAACACACTTAAAATCGAAACACACAAATTTTCTCCGAACGTACGCTACGTTTCGCAAGGATCGCGATGATGCCGCTGCATCATCGGGTGGTTTTGCGATTGTCACTCATAAAAGTATAGCCTGTCAACCTTTACATCTAGGGACGCGCCTTGAAGCAGTGGCGGTGCGAGTTGTTCTGCTAAACAAACTCATCACTATTTGCTCGCTTTATATACCCCCACATTACAAATTAACTAAACATGAATTTCAGTCCTTCACAGATGAATTGCCAGAACCTTATGTAGTTCTTGGCGACTTCAATGCACACAACTACCTCTGGGGCGACCCTCGTATAGATGCGCGAGGACGTCTCGTTGAACAATCCTTTTTTTCTTCTGGTGCGTGCCTGTTGATCAAGAAGGAAGCCACATATTACTCTATCGCAAACAGAACCTTTTCTTGAATAGATCTTAGCCTAGCCTCCCCGTCACTACTGTCTGAACTTGATTGGGAAGTTAACGACAATCCTTACGGGAGTCACTACTTCCCCATACTACTAAGAACATATAAAGAAAACGAACGTCTACCATAGGCTCCTAGGTGGAAAATCGATACAGCCGACTGGGAGAAATTCTGAACTCTCACCAGGATCTCATGGAAGGACATGTCCTCTTTAGGAATTGATGCTGCTGTGCAGTATTTTACAGCCTTCATTATGGATGCCGCATCTAAATGCATATCTGAAGTAAGTGGTTTTGCATGGAAACGGCGCGTCCCGTGGTGGAACGACGGATGTAGGACCGCCCGTAAGAAATAAAACAAAGCGTGGGGGTTGCTATGCGCCTCTCCCACTGCAGAGATTCTTATTAACTATAATAAAGCTTCATCCGAAGGCAGGAGAACGCGTCGACCAGCCAGAAGAGGGAGTAGGCAGAAGTTTTTATCCAGTATCAACTCCTATACAGAGGAGGGGAAAGTCTGGAACAGGGTTAACAGGATAAAAGGACGGCAAGCTCATTCACTTCCCCTGGTAAACACTCAAGGTAATACCCAGCTTGAACAAGCAGACTCACTTGGGGTGCACTTTCAGAGCATGTCAAGTTCCAACAATTATTCAAAACCTTTTCTCAAATATAAACAAATAGAAGAATGCAAGCCACTCATAAGAAATTGTCAGCAGAATGAACCGTTCAACCGACCCTTTAGTATTGCAGAGTTGAGAGCTGCCTTCAGCGCATATGCAAGAGCTCTGCACCAGGATGTGACAGAATCATGTATGAAATGCTGAAAAACTTACACAATGACACGAAAGTTACACTACTTACACTTTTCAACGCTATCTGTGACGCAGGGTACCTTCCGACCACATGGAAAGAAGCCATTGCAAGACAAGGCAAAGATCCTTCCTCAGTGGCAAGCTACCGCCCGATAGCCCTTACAAGTTGCATGTGTAAGGTATTTGAAAAAATGATAAATCGCCGACTCATCCGTTTCCTTGAACAGAACAAAATGCTTGATCTCTATCAGTGTGGTTTCCGAGAAGGGTGCTCCACAACCGACCATCTTGTACGTATTGAAGGAAATATCCGGGACGCATTTATACATAAACAGTTCTTATCGATATTTCTCGATATGTAAAAGGCGTATGACACAGTGTGGCGAAACGGGATCTTGCGAGACTTATCGGAAATGGGCATTAATGGTAATATGCTAAACGTAATGAAAAGGTACTTGTCAAATCGCACCTTCCGGGTAAAAGTTGGCAATGTGCTGTCACGTCCTTTTACACAAGAAACTGGTGTACACCAGGGTGGAGGGCTCAGTTGCACACTCTTTATTGTTAAGGTTACAACACTTCGTGCTTCCGTACCACCGGCCATTTTGTATTCCGTCTATATGGACGACATTCAAAGAGGTTTCAAATCCTGTAACCTCGCCGTGTGCGAGAGACAGGTACAGCGTGGTTTGAGCAAGGTGTCAGGGTGGGCAGAGAAAAATGGATTTAAAATCAATCCTCATAAGAGTTCTAGTGTTTTGTTTACAAGAAAGAGAAGCCTGGTTCCGGATCCTTGCTTAGAACTGTGTGGACAACAGATACCTGTAAACAAAGAGCACAAATTTCTAGGTGTTATACTTGACAATAGACTCACATTCGTCGCACATATTAAACGTCTTAAAGAAAAGTGTTTGAAAACAATGAACCTAATGAAACTTATATCCCAGACTACGTGGGGTAGTGACAGGAAGTGCATAATGAATCTCTATAAGAGCCTCATCCGGTCACGATTAGATTATGGTGCCATGGTATTTAACCCTGCCACCCCGTGCGCGCTAAAGATGCTAGACGCTGTTCACAATCTAGGTATCCGCTTAGCCACGGGTGCTTTCAGAACAAGCCCGATTGAAAGCTTATATGCGAATCCAATGAATGGTCTCTCCACCTACAGAGATCATACATAAGCGTTACATATTTCCTTAAAGTACGCTCTTATCCTGAACATTCATGTTTTGATACCGTTACCGATATGACGTGCGCTATACTTTTCAGCAATCGTCCCTCCATAAGACAGCCTTTTTCGCTGCGTGTGAAGGAGCTTAGCAATGAAATGCATGTCCCACTCCACGAGCATCGCTTAATGCACATAATCAAGCTCTTACCTCCTTGGGAGTGGCAGGTGATACAATGCGACATATCCTTTATAAAAGTTACAAAGCATGCTCCTGAGGCCGAAATCAGAATGCATTTCCTAGAACTTCAGTACAAACACTCCTGCGCAGAGTTCTACACAGACGCTTCGAAGTCAAATGCCGGGGTGTCTTATGCAGCCGTCGGCCCATCGTTCTCACAATCCGATGTACTGCATCCGGAAACAAGCATCTTTACGGCCGAGGCCTGCGCATTACTCTCTGCTGTGAAGCATATAAGAAGATCAAAACTTTCAAAAGCAGTGATCTATACAGACTCTGTAAGCGTCGTGAAGGCCTTAATGTCACTGTACAAACATAAAAATCCCGTATTCAATGAACTTTATTCGGTATTATGTAAAGCGTACTCATCTAATCGGAATATAATAATATGCTGGGTCCGGGCCAAAGGGGAATCGAAGGTAACGTTCTCGCGGACGAGATGGCCACGTCAATCGCATCGGAAGCTGTTAACCCTACCGCTGATGTGCCTGTCACAAATCTGAGGCCTTTCTTACGAAATAAACTGCGAAATCACTGGCAGTGCACGTGGGACGCGCAAGCAAATAACAAACTGCACGTTATAAAGCCCCACTTAGGTTTTTGGCCCTCCCCAAGAAAATCTCGGCGAACAGATGTCCTATTCTGTCGCCTCAGAATAGGACACACATTTGGGACCCATCATTTTCTACTTACTGGAAGTGAACCTCCAACCTGTGGTATATGCGGTGAGAGGCTGACCGTCCTCCATGTCTTCTTAAAGTGTCGGAAAGCCGAACCTGAGAGAAAGAAACATTTTCCCCTTGCATACCGTAAATACATCCCTCTACACCCGGCTATGTTTCTTGGTAAGGAACCGCTTTTTAACACCAAGGCAGTCCTCGACTTCTTAAAAGATGTAGTTCTACATGCTATAAGCCAATCAAATTCGTAGAGCATCGTCGCTCCAGAGGATGCCGCTGCGATAATTCTTTTGAATAGCACATGCCTCCAGGCCCTTGTGCTTCAAGGGCTCTAAGAAGGTTGTAGTTCTCTACCATTTCTTATAATCTGGTATATTTTACCTATAGTATCATCCTTTTTAAATGCATCTAAATGTTCATAGTACTAGTCATACGCCATCGCCATAATTTTATTACACAGATTTTACGCACTTTAGAGCGTATATTTTCAAGCCCCTTTACTGCCACGTCACACCAGCTTCACAGTAGTCATAATTACACAGCAAACTCATTACCACAGACATGGCGCTCTTTGGCCTTACCTGGCCCTTGCGCCATAAAACCCCATACATCATCATCGTTAATACAACACTATATGGGTCGTCGAAATGTGCACTGCCACCATCATTTGCAGTGTAGCGTAACCACTGCTGTAACTAGGATGGTAATCGCGTAGATCAGTGTTTCAACTACAAAATAACCCCCAGCTACTGCAGTGAAAACAGGCAGCCTACGTTGAATTTTTCCCGAACCCTTAACCTGCAGTGCTAAATACTGCTCCTGTACAGGCTGCCGTTTCGCTCTATTTCCGGATCGTATTCGTTCACGTCTACAATTGCGATGAATTTTGTCCAGATCATTGAGTAGGTGTGATTTTATAGCTGCGCCTTTGCAATCTGAAGAAAGAAAGTTTGGCCTACTATAGACTTTTAGAAGACTGAACTCAGTTTAGGCTACCTTCTTCTGAAATTAAACTTGATGTTTCATCCCATAGGTGTTACTTTACAAGCACTGAGACAAAACAAAAAGTCTCATACGAAGCACTGCTGCCGTATATGTGATGTGCGACTGCTAAGCAGATATAAACAAAATTTTTATCGCTAATCTGCTCTTTACAAATGCAGAATCAAGAAAACAGATGTTCTAACGGCTGTTTGTACCTGGTCATTACTGTAGGTGTTCAGTTTTGATTTCTAAAACTAACATAACAGTGAAATAATGAGAGCGCTTTTTGCTTTCGCACTTGAAATAGACTTCATTGCCTTCCCCAAGGAGGTTGGCGCAACAGCTACAATAAAATGTTCCCCTATTTCAGTGAAGGACTTAAGAGCTAAGTAGCGCCGTTCTGGAACAAAAGCAAAACTGTCCACTGCGCGTATCTACTTGACTGTAGTTGATGCTACACTCACTCACCTCCCTCCCCCCCCCCCCCTGCAATTCGGTTCTGCTGCGCATTTATCTCAACCACGCCGAATGGCCCTGTACGCTGATACTCAAGAGTTTCCCTTAACGTATGTCAAAAAAATATGCCAAACAAAACGAGATTTCGCAAACGCCCATCACTCCCAAAGTCCAGCTTCATCAGTCTGCGTTAGACAGGACATTTGACCCGAAGTAGCAGGCGCTTGTTCCTAGCAGTTAAAGATTTTAAAGACACAATGGAAAATGGTGCTACTTAAGTTTTCCAGAGATTGGGCCATGAATCCACAAATCTCTTTCCTAAGCCTGCTATGATTTTGGCCCTGCCACGTTATTTTTCATGAATGTTTTCCCTTAGGTGTTCCGTTAAGGTAATTGAGATTGAACAAAAAAAACGAGCAAACACCGCGTCTTGAAAGCAAAAGTAGAAAAGACAAGTGTCTAGGAAGTGCGCGCATTCTTGCTCTTGTCTTCTACATTGTCGAAGAATAAACTAAGGCCGACGAGTGCACAGAATCAAAGCCTGGTGTCCGTCTTCCTCTTCGGCTTAATTAAGAGCGATCGGAGGAAGTGCGGTGCGAAGGTGAACGAGAACGCATGGACAAAGTGGACGAGGTTTCCTGTGGGATCACTGGAGATCTACTACAGCAGGCGAGTTCCACGTCAGCGCGAAGCTCTTCTCCATGGTATCGAGGACTGCAGGAGGGCTGTAGGATGTGTTTAGCTGTAAATACTAAAAATAACACGTTTCCTCGCAACCTAGCCATACTCCGTTTCATGCAACACGTGCAATGCTGCAGAGGCTACATGGACTTTTTGCAGTGGCTGCGTGCGCACCAACAAATGCTTCGGTGTTCTTGTCCACAGTTAGATTAAATTGTTTATTTAGAGTCAATGTTGAGTTAAAAAAATAATCTCTTAAAAAGGAACAAATCGGGTATTTCTACTGCTGTGAATACGTTGTTTTATATGAATTTCATTTTTGTTTTCCTTTTTTTTATGCCTTCCGTCGTGGCAGCTTCAAGTGCATGCTCACGCGAGGAAACGCCGTTTGCGCAAAGCTAAGCATAGACGGAACGCGCGTAATGATAATTTTCGCTGACCTAGCGTCATGCGTAGCTTGCACAGTTTTTTAGGCTATATAATAAATGTAGTAAGCTAAACGTCGTGAGCCCAAAATGATTATGTAGTTTTGGGAATCTTTAGCGACAGGAATGCGCGGAACATACCTTGAATTACTTCAAGCAGCTCCTTTTTTGTTACGTTAGTTATGATTACTTCAGTGTAGAAGAAAGCGCTCTACAGTAGAACTGGAAAAAGCATGCCTCTGCACCATGCGTGCCCATTATTTTTTCCTGCACTGGCTTAACTGCTTTTCAGAAAAAAGTATCGGCTTTTAAGTGCGAAAACCACGATGTGCTTGTGAGGCACGTCGTAGTCGGGGACTCCAGATTAATTTTGACCACCTGCGGTCCCCTAACGCCCACTTAAATCTAAGTACACGGTTTTTTTTTCATGCGGCCGCTGTGGCAGGGATTGGATCCCACGACATCATTCACCGCAACGGAAAACCAAAGCCAAACACAGCGGGTATACCGATTCTCAATACTTGCGAATACCGCAGGTTATTTTATCGCATGTCACTCATGTCTTGAAAATGCTCTGAAGCGGAGATATGTCATAGTTCTGTGATAATTATGGGCAGTCACAGGAGCCTTTATATATCAGTAATTGAAATAAGCGGAAATTAGCTGCTGTTTCCTGCGCCTCATCGCTGACTACATCATAGTGGTGTAGTCAGCGATGAGACTGAGAGCGGGGGCGCTCTCTTTGGTGAGCGGCCTTTATCTGTTGCACACGAGGCCGTTCCCTTTTGCATGGACTGCTAGGGTGTAGACTGCTTGTAGAGTTGCTCCGGAAAATACGGAAAAGGATTGTGGGTACAGCATCAGACCGAAGCGCAGACTTTCCACACTGTGTGCATACTTACTGGCATTCGATGATATGCGCAAAATGCCTCAGTATGTACTTTGCATCAAAGTGCCGCTCACAATAGGAGTCGGTGACTTCCAAAGGGCCGATCGGTGCGGTGAAGGTTGAGCTCCTGCAACAGTCGCCTTTCTTCAACTTTAGGGACTCCGAAGAGTGAGAGCTTGGCTTTACCTTTTAATCTACTGTATACGGTTTTACAACACATTACGCAACAGTAGTTGTTTCGCCGAGGTTTGCCCATCCTCTCATTCTTCGAACACTCTGCCAAGTCACCGAGTTACGAGACAAACTATACACTTATGCGAGGGCAGTCTGCGCGCGCAAAGATCGGGCAGACGGCATCGTTTGACGGAACCACGGAACCTCAATTCATGGCAAAGCAGTAATTTTATTGTATTATTTTTTGCACTTGCTAGGAACAAAAATGGACGAAACAAACACAAGCACGACGGTGTGGGAGCAGACGACGGTGCGTCGAGCAGGCGACAGCTCGGCGCCGCCGTAACCATCGTCGCTAGGCGTGGTTCCGCCGGGTCACCGAGGCACCCGATTGGCCGGAACGTCAGAACAAGGAGGAGATTTAAGAAGGCGACTGCAGCGCTGGCGCAAACTTAAACGTTTTTTGCTTCACTCTCGCCGCTTGCTGCGGCCTCCGTTGCACCCATTCCCCCCTTCTAGTACACTTTAGCGCTACCATATACGGAAACAAAGCGCTGCACGAGCGGAGACCGGTTGTGGCGGCTACTGTGAATGGCGCCCACTTGTCGCCTACGTGTTGCGTCTCGCGATCTCCCGATTAGCGAGCCAGTCGCGCCCTATTTCGCTTCGTTTCCAACGTGCCGCAAGAGGCAGATTGTCTGCGCCAGCCAATATATCATGAAATGAAAACGCATATAGAGCTGCGGTCAAATTTGGTATTAGGGAGTATCGTAATCGTTGGATATTTTTATTGGGCGTTCTTTAGACGCCATCAAAAATTAACGGGCAAGAAGCACCGGGCGGAACAAATGCCAGTTTTCCATTTATTTCAATTTTCTGGATTTTGTTCTTTGGCAGCAAGCCTTTCAGAACAGCAACAAAAATAGCTGATTGGAATTAATTATAAATTGAATCGATCAACAAAAAGTTACTGGCGACTGGTTTACTCGACTTCGAACAATGTGCGCTTGGTTATCCTTGCGTGGAATGCCCCGTATTTTTTTTTAAAAATGCCATATACGATAGCTGGGACGGTTTGTATGTTGACACAGTCAGATCTGCGCATATAATCAGACACAAGACATGCGTGGACTTCACTGCGGTGCCGCCAGATGTCGCAGCATTTGTGGATGGGGTTCAGCGAGAGCAGTGGAAAAGTAAACATGTCCGCACCGAGATTAGTAAGAGGCGATTCGAGGATTGCTGGAAGAAAAGTAGGAAATGGACAAAAGCGGGGACGTACAAAAGCAAAGTTCGCAATAGGGGATCAGAAAATTTGATTGTGGGAATTTATAGTGTTTCTTTTTTTTAACCTAGGTAGGACATTAGGCAGTATAATAGCAAGCGCTTGGTGGCGCACCACACCATCCCATTCCAAAGGGGACGCTCATAACATCCATCCATCCATCCATACGCGAGAGAGGAGTCCGGCTGCATAAATGCGTCATATATTACACCTTTCGATGGCGGCAATAGAGTGTCTCGTTACATTCCTCGACTGCTAGTCGCATTACCGTCTACAGTCATCGTGAGATGAGTTCTACCGAAATTTTATTCCCGTCCTTGCTTTCCCGTAGTTTCCAGAACTTGTCCGTTATTTCACATTGATAGTGCCTAATTTTGTGCTGCTGTAACCCGGTACCACTGCCCTGTCCCTCATCGTAAAATAATTTTTTGCTGGTTTGGAAAGAGCCATGTATCACCTCGCGTTAAGATATCCTGGAAGATGCTGCAAGCAGAATTCTCGCCAGGAGACGCTTGATCTCTGTGCCGTAAAAATGTGTGTTCACTTGAATACAGCGTAATCGATTAGCAATGTTCTAGTTGTTGGAGGAGGCGATATAACATGATCATTCTTGTTTACTTTCTACTATTCGCACCTGTTTTTTTTTTCCAGGAGAACTACGAACAGGAGATGGTAGAATAATAAAAGTGAAAGTGAAAGTGCACAAAAAGTTTGGAAGCAGGAGCACACGGTCCAAAAAAGGCACACCAAAGTGTGGAAGTCTGGTACGGTCCCTTGATGCGGACGCTTGAATTGTCAAGAAAGAAAACACATACACAGAAGGTAAACGGCTACCTGAAAAGGAACATGGAACACAAACCTAATATGTCCACTTGAACACAGCACTCAATGAATACCCTATTAATCAATGATATGTAAGCCTTTGGTCGTTCAAAGCGTTGCTGGTTTGTAAACGAATCTGTTCTTTTACGAATCAAAAATTTGACAAGTGAGGAGTTACTGTCAGCCTATATTGTCCTTTCATTCAATGATGTATTTCCATTGCTCTACACGAAATTTTCAACAATGGACTGTGCTTTATGAAAAAGCCTTTTGGGTTTGAAAGGATAAAGCGATGACAGGTTCCACGCTCAATCGCACTACTTATGTATTTCTCTTAGTGTATACCACCGTGCTGTACTGTTTCGGAAGAAAACCGGGACAGCACCACAATACTTATTGTCATGATGCTGTTATGACAGAGAACGCCCCCAGTATTCTTCTACATCATGCCACATGAGTTTAGAAATGTTTTATAGGTTCGCAACTTTACTACCCTGCCAGTAGGTTCCGACTAGTATATAAGATAAAAGAGTACGGCTGAACAAGGCGAAAAATCATCCATTTAATTTGGTTCCATTGCAATACCATACGAGGTTTCGTCACCATCACTGCCGAATGTGGCCCCGTCCGAAAAAGTGCACACAACTTCAAATCTAGCGTGTACGTTCATGTCCAGGCTCTCTGCTATGAGAAACCCCTAGGTCCACTGAATATTCCACCTGTGAAAACGTTTTTGAAATTCGTTCCTGCTGATTTTATTCTCACATTCATCTGGCAGAGCTGGTTTATGCCGTGTTTTCTTAGAACCAAAGATCATGGCGTGAAGATTTTCGCATCCCACTTCTACTGATCGCCGAAATACTGGAAAGGCGTGCAACCAATGCCGATTGTGCCTAGTAAATGCCAGTTTTGTTGTTGTCACAGAGATATACGCGCACAGCCCCACTCTGATATATAGCCCCGCTCACGTGATGCCCCAGAACTTAAGTCACATTGCTTGGATTTGAGGTGTCACTCATTAATTGCGTGCCGCGGAAGAAATTTCATAGCCGTGCTTCATCTATGTTTGATATCCTGCTCTACCGTTGTGTGAAATATTTATTTCATTGTATTGTACTGAAGGAGTAATTTGCTCGAATTTTCGGTGGATTTCAATATTCGCTTTGGATCGCTCCTAGCACTCCTTCGAAGACTAATCCAATTCTTTCATTTTTCCGCCTTGGGCATACACTTCATCATTCCCTGTCCTATGAGCAGTTCCTCTCAAATCGGTCTTTTAATTTTAAATGAATACTGTTCTCCCGATTTTTTTTTTGTTTTCGCCCGCTTTCTGTGGTCGGTAGGGGCTGCTCTTTCACCAGATACACAGGCGACAATGCAAAGCGCGCGTGCTCCCGTGACACCGAGTTAGGGACGCGCTATTCGCCTAATGCCAACTATTTTAGGTCTTTATGAAACCACGGGCTGCTCCACGAGAACTTCGCTCTGTCTTAAGGTATACATGCTGTAATGCAAGAAGCACTGTGGAAAGATAGTTCTTCACCCATGATGACAATAAGAGTGAGCTCTGGAAGCGGAAGAAAAGAATGGCAGCTCCCTTGCGCGCCGTTCTGTATATTATTGCGATGCGAAAGACAAATATGTTCCTATGTGTGGGCAGTGCAACCCGGACGAAAGACGAGGAAGTACACGATACGAGCTTCATCTTGTCTTTCGTCCGGTTGCGCTGCCCACCCATAGGTACAAATTCAAAGAGCAACTCACCCAGCTTGTCGCGTTAATGCGAAAGACAAGCTTATTTTTTAAAGAAAATTACCGTTAATATTGCCATGGGGATGTTGGGCGTGTAGAAAGAGTGTATTTACAATATATACACAAGCAGAGTTATTGTAGTTAATGATGCCTGACCAGCAACAACACGTAGCAGTCAGCGTCTCGCGATCTTCCTTCTTCCTTCCTCCTTTTTTATCTTTGCCTAACAGGACCCCCGGGTGCTGAAGCGCCATCTCGGTGCATGGCAGGCGAAGAATTGCGAGCGAAGTATGGCTTAAGCCGCGAAACGTGCACGATGTCAACAGGCGTCGGACTTGAGGATGGATCGAACTGTAACGGCGAAATCTCATAATTGACGTTGTTAACTTGACGTAGGGCTTCATAAGGGTATGTGTAGCAAGAGAGAATCTTCTGAGTGAGACCAACCCGACGACGTGGTTACCAAAGGAGCAGCCAAGAACCTGGGGCGAGCTTAATATCGCGATGACACCGGTCATACCGCTATTTCTATATATGCTGCGAGGCTAAGAAACGACATCGGACAACTTGACACGCCTTTTGAGCGCGATCGACAACTTCTAGAGCCTACTCAGTTGCAACACGTGGCGCAGAAGGGAGGATGGTGTCAAACAGTAGGAGTTGCGTCCATGTAGGGTTGCGACCGTACAACAGGTAAAAGGGCTGGTATTCTGCTGTTTTAGGTCGGCACGAATAATACGCGAATGTCACGTAGGCCAGCGTGACGTCCCAGTCGAGGTAATCGTTCGAGACGGACATCGACAGCATATCTGTGAATGTTGAGACGTTTCGTAAGACCATTCATTTGTGGTTGGTAGGCAGTGGACAACTTGTGCTGAGTGGCACAAGAGCGGAGGAGGTTGTCGACAACTGGAGACAAGAACTAACGGCCGTGGTCTGTAAGTAACTGTCGAGGTGCACCGTGGTTGAGAATGACGTTGTGGTAGAGAAAATCGGTGACGTCTCTTGCGCAACACGTGAGCAATGCCTTTGTTATCGCGTAGCATGTCATGTAATGTGTAGCGACGGCGATCCACTTATTGCCTCTATTCGGCGTCGAAAAAGGGCGAAGCAGATCAAGGCCTACGCGAAATAAATGTTCAGATGGAACGCCAATTAGATGGAGTCGTCCGAAAGGTGCCAGGGGAGGTTTCTTCCTGCGCAGACACCATTCGCAAGTTGCGACATAACGACGCACAGAGTGGTAGAGACATGACCACAAGAACCGACGTCATACGTGGTCGTATGTACGCAAACCTCCAAGGTGTCTCACCGTCGGTGTATCGTGAGGTTGTTCGAGAGCGATGGATCGCAGATGACGAGGAAGGAGAAGGAGCAACTCAGGGCCGTCAGGGTTGATATTGCGGTAGTAGAAGATGCCGTCATGCAGCACCAACATGCGACAAGTACCATAGGTGCTGCCAAATCAGACCACTGCGATAATGGACTGTAAGTATTCGTCGCGTTGTTTTTCAGTGCGCATGTCTGTATATATCAGTAAAAGCCATCATGCAGGCCACAGGATCGTGCACAGCAGGATCAGTAGCATCCAAGAGGAGATGAGAGAGGCAGTCAGCATCCTTGTGGAGGCGTCCAGATTTGCAATTGACAATAAATGAAAATTCCTGGAGCCGCAATGCCCAGTGACCAAGCCTTGTCGGGTCCCAGAGGGAAGACCGCCAGCAGAATACGGGGTGATCTGTAACGACCGAAAACGCGCGGCCGTACAAATATGACCGGAACCTAGCGACAGCCCAAACTAAGGCCAAGCACTCTCGCTATGTGATTTAGGAATTTCTTTACGCAGGTGACCGAACGCGGCTGGCGTAAGCTATAACGCTCTCGGTATCATGCTGTTGTTGGAAGAGAACAGCGCTGATGCCACGTCCGCTTGCACTGGTGTGGACTCCCGTAGGAGCAGATGGATAAAAGTGGGCAAGTATAGGAGAGGTCGTCAGAAACCTGATGAGAGCGGCGAACGCCTGAGCCTGCTCCGGGCCCCTTGTGAATGACCTGTTCTTCTTTAGAAGATCTGGGAAAGGTCGAGTAACGTCGGCGAAGTGTTTGACGAAACGGCAAAAGTACGAACACAGGGCGATAAAGCAGCGCACGTCAGAAGCAGTACGTAGCACAGGCAAACTGCGAACAGCGCGAACTTTTTCCGGATATCGTTGCACACCGGATGCGTCAACGAGGTGTCCTAACAACGTAATCTGAAGCCCCCGAATTGACGTTTCATGGAATTCAGTTGTGGGCCGGCTTTCAGAAGACCGCAAGAATGGCAGCTACTCGGGTAGCTGCCGATCGTCGGAAAAAGAAGAATGACGTCGCCAAGGTAACACTGACAGGTGGTCCATTTGTAGTCTCGCGAAGGAGGATCGGTCGTACGTTCAAGTGTCCCAGGAGCACTTCATAGGCCAAAGGGCATGACTTCGAACTGATATAAACCACCCGCGTGATGAAGGCCATCCTCTCGCAGCACATTACATCCAACGAAATCTGCCACTAGCCGGATCGAACATCGATGGACGAAAAGTAATTGGCTCCGTACAAGCAGTACCGTGCAAGCACTACCGATGCATGGTAGTGGGTTGATGTATTTTCGTGTGATCTTGTTTAGTAGCGATAATCACCGTAAAAACGCTAGGTACCACCTTTCTTTCCACAAGGACGACGACGTTGAATGACCCTTTGCGGAGAATTTTGTCCACTTCGGACTGGATGACTCGCCGTTCAGCATGCGATACACGATAGAGACGCTGACGAATAGGATTCCTGTCCCAGTGTTTGCACTTTCACATGTTACCAGTGTTTGCATGGTGGTGAACAACAGATGTTCGGAGGAAATATTTGTCACCGAAATCAAAGATGTCACTGTACAATTCTAGCAGGAGAAGTGTGTCCGTGGCCTGTGCAGGGGTGAGGTCAGGTGCAAACATTTTCGCTAAGTCTTCCGTTAAGGAACCAGAGCGGTGAGCTGCTATTGGCGCTAATAAACCACTCTCTGCATTCAGCCTCTCTATGTCAAATTCGAAACTTCTAGAAACACTTGCCAAGAACATGCCGGCCGGAAGCACGTGAGGGCACAGGCGGAAATTCAGAAGCGGTAGAACGACGTCATTATTAGACTCCGTGACCAGTGTGTGCGGAACAGCAACTTTCGGGTTCAGAAGCACGACGACGATGGGGCGACGCACATATCCGCCGTCAGGAACCTGCGGCTGCGCCATCAAAGTAACATAAGGAAGTGCTTTGGGTGAGAGACACACATCGTGAAGCAAGCCCAAATACGGTGGGGCGGTGCTTGGAGCATCGGTGAGCTGTGACGGTTCTTGCTGAAGAACGCCGTTTGCGCAGTCGACGAAAGCGCAATGATTGGTATACATTGTGCATATATTGTAAATACAGTCTTTTACGTAGGGTGACGCAGACGAAACGCTATGTACAAATATATTTACAAGGAGAATACGCTGCGCTAGGCCAAGAGGCAACAGCCCGCGCTAGCATCTAATCGTTGTCGTCGTCTTCTTCCTGCTCAGCTCTTCGTCAGTGGGAACATACCCCGTAGCACTACCCCCGGCGGCAAAAGCGCCGTGCCGGAGCGACTAAAGGCTGGACTCTGAAGCAGTGTAGTAGCTCTTGAGCCTACTGACGTGCACGACATCACTAGACGCCAGAGTAGATGACGAGGTTGAGCTCACAGGAGCAATTTCATAAGTCACAGGCGTCACCTGGCGCAGCACGCGGTAGGGTCCTGTGTATCGCGAAAGGAGCTTTTGTGAAAGTCCGACGTGACGAGAGGGCGACCACAAGAGCACGAGCGCACCAGGCGAAAACTGTACGTCACGGTGGCGGGCGTTGTACTGACGCTGCTGAGTGGTTTGCGAGTCCGTCAGTCGAGCACGGGCAAGCTGGCGTGCATGGTCGGCGAGAGCGATGGCGTCGCGCGCATACTCGCTTGTTGAGATCGAAGTAGGAGGAAGTGCCGTGTCAAGGGGCAAGGTCGGTTCGCGACCGTAGAGCAGATAAAAGGGAGAAAATCCGGCGGTGTCGTGCCGGGAAGAATTATAAGCGAATGTGACGTAAGGAAGGGCAATGTCCCAGTCGCGGTGGTCCTTGGAAACGTACTTAGACAGCATATCGGTGAGAGTATGGTTTAACCGCTCTGTCAGGCCATTGGTTTGAGGATGGTATGAGGTAGTCAGCTTGTGTTGAGTGGAGCAGGAACGTACAATGTCGGCGATAACTTTCGAGAGGAAGTTACGACCACGGTCAGTGAGCAGCTGTCGCGGGGCGCCATGGAGTAAGATAATGTCCCGCAAGAGAAAGTCCGCGACGTCAGTGGCGCAACTGGTAGGGAGAGCCCGCGTGATAGCGTATCGGGTGGCGTAGTCAGTTGCGACGGCTACCCATTTGTTCCCAGAGGATGACGTGGGAAAGGGACCGAGGAGGTCTAATCCAACACGAAAGAACGGTTCCACAGGGACAGTGATCGGCTGGAGATGACCGGCAGGTAGCACCTGAGGTGTTTTCCGACGCTGGCAGGTATCACAGGCAGCAACATAGTGTCGGACAGAGCGAGCGAGACAAGGCCAATAGAAGCGGCGGCGGACGCGGTCGTACGTGCGGGTTACGCCAAGATGTCCTGCAGTAGGTGCGTCATGCATCTCAAAGAGCACAGTCTGTCGTAGATGTTTTGGCACGACAAGAAGAAGATCAGATCCGTCAGGGAGGAAGTTCCTTCGGTACAGAATGCCGCCCTGGAGGACATATCGGTGAACGGATGCGTCGGTAGGTGTAGAGCGCAGACGCTCGATGAGTACTCGCAGCGATAGGTCTCGGTACTGCTCATCGGCGATGTTAACGAAGGCAGACACAGAAAAAATGCCGTCGGCAGTACTACTGTCGGCGTCGTCAGGCTCGTCTACCGGGTAGCGAGACAGGCAGTCAGCGTCCTTGTGTAGTCGGCCAGATTTGTAGGTGACAGAGAACGAATATTCTTGGAGGCGTAGGGCCCAGCGACCAAGTCTGCCTGAAGGGTCTTTCAATGAGCATAACCAACAAAGCGCGTGATGGTCTGTGATAACGGAAAAGGGTCGGCCATATAAGTATGGGCGGAACTTCGCAACCGCCCAAACTAGGGCCAGACACTCACGCTCAGTGATGGAATAGTTGCGCTCCGCGGGGGAGAGGAGCCTGCTGGCGTAAGCGATAACACGGTCGTTGTCGCGCTGGCGTTGTGCCAGTACTGCGCCAATTCCGTGACCGCTGGCATCAGTACGAACTTCGGTAGGCGCAGACGGATCGAAATGGGCCAGAACGGGAGGGGTTGTGAGAACGTCGATTAGATGCGAGAATGCAGAGGCCTCGTTAACGCCCCACTGGAAAGGGGCGTCTTTTTTCAAAAGCTCGGTTAGTGGTCGTGCTACGGCGGCGAAATTCCTCACGAAACGGCGGAAGTACGAACAAAGGCCGATGAAGCTGCGCACATCCTTGACACACTTCGGAACAGGAAAGTACGTAACAGCATGGATCTTGCCTGGGTCCGGTTGCACTCCGTTCGCGTCAACGAGATGCCCAAGGACGGTAATCTGGCGACGGCCGAATTGGCACTTCGATGCGTTCAGTTGCAGACCGGCGCGACGAAAAACGTCCAGGACTGCCGAGAGGCGCTCGAGGTGCGTAGCGAACGTTGGGGAGAATACTATGACGTCGTCCAAGTAGCACAGGCATGTGTACCATTTGAAACCGTGAAGAAGGGAGTCCATCATGCGTTCAAAAGTGGCAGGAGCGTTACATAGACCAAACTGCATTACTTTGAATTGATAAAGACCGTCCGGTGTTACAAAAGCAGTCTTCTCGCGGTCGAGATCGTCCACAGCAATCTGCCAGTAGCCGGAGCGGAGGTCAATAGAAGAGAAGTAGCGAGCACCATGGAGGCAGTCAAGGGCGTCATCGATCCGAGGTAGGGGATACACGTCCTTTTTGGTAACCCTGTTAAGGTGCCGATAATCCACGCAAAAGCGCCATGAACCATCCTTCTTTTTTTACCAGTACAACCGGTGACGCCCATGGACTACATGAAGGTTCGATGATGTTATTGTCAAGCATTTTGCGAACTTCAGCGTGAATAACTTGACGCTCAACCGGTGACACTCGATACGGGCGGCGATGAATAGGAGGGGCATCGCCGGTATTAATGCGATGTTTAACAGTTGTAGTTTGGGCCAAAGGACGATCGTTAAAGTCAAAAATATCGTTGTAGGAAAGCAGAACGCGGTAGAGCTCACGAGCGTGCTCGGACGGCATGTCGGGCGCAATCATTTTCTGTAAGTCGGCGATGGTGCAAGTTGTCGACTGAGATGGTAGAGGAGGATCGGCTGAATTGCTGTCTACCGCAATAGATGCTATTGAGTGATCTTCGAATGAGCAAAGCTGGGCCAGAGACATCCCGCGTGGCAGCACTTGTGTCGTCAAGCCAAAATTGACCACTGGCAGGCAGACGCAATTAGCCGTAATAGATAAAACGGTATGAGGTACCGTGATCCCGTGTGTAAGGAGGACGTCTTGTAGAGGAGCCGCGATATAGTGACCGTCGGGCACTGGTGGGGATGACACTAGGTCAACGTAAGTCAGTGCCGTAGGTGGCAAGCGAACAAAGTCGACGGAACTGAGGCGACTGGGGTGTGGTTCAGCGGGATCCAGAACAGGGAGGTCAAGGCGGAGAGTACTGGCGGAACAATCAATGAGAGCAGAATGTGCGGAGAGGAAGTCTAAGCCGAGGATGATGTCGTGGGGACAGTGGGCGATGACTGTGAATAGCACGACTGTTGAGCGATCGGCGAAGGAGACGCGGGCGGCACACATACCAATTACGGGGGCTGTTCCGCCATCGGCGACACGGACAACAAGCGTCGTGGCGGGCGTGATTATTTTTTTCAGGCGGGTACGAAAGTCCGCGCTCATTACCGACAAATGCGCCCGAGTGTCTATAAGAGCAGATACAGGAACACCGTCGACTTGCACGTCGAGAAGGTTCAGATGAGTGGGCAACGTCAGTGGAGGATTTGGCGGCGTAGGGAGCAATGCAGCGTCACCTCGAGGCGCTGCATCATTCAGTTTTCCGGCTGGTAGCGGCGTCCGAAGTGAGTCGGCGAAAAGGAGCGACGGGGCTGGGGAGAGCGAGATTGTCGTCCTTGGGGCGAAGGTGAACGAGAATAGGGGCGGTTCGGCGCAGGAGAGTCAGTGGCGGCATTATCGGAGCGTGCGGCATAAGGACGAGAAGGGCCACCCGAGGGGCTAGAATAGGCAGTATAAGCAGACCGGGTCGGGGAAGTCCAGCGACTTCGACAGTGCCGAGAAATGTGCCCGATGCGACGGCAGTGAAAACAAATGGGCTTGTCGTCAGCAGTGCGCCATTCAGCTGGGTTGCGGAAACGTGGTGGGTAAGACGATGCGGGACGGGGCGGAATCGAAGAAGCCGGATGGGTATCAGGGTGATGGGCCGAGCAGATGGTGTGAAGGCCCATGTTTTGGAACTCCTGGCGGACAACTGCCTGGATCAGGGAAACCGTGACTGCCGGTGCGTTGGTGGGGCTGGAGTCGAAGGCAGCCGGATAGGCGGCCTCAAGCTCACGCCGAACGATCTTGGTAATATCGCCGGCGTTGTTGGGACGAGGAGCGTCGGCACAGGAAGAAGTCGCTGGGGTGTTGGGCAGACGGGCAAACTGCTGATCGATACGTCTGCTTTTAGCGAGTTCCAGGCGGCGACACTCTTTGATAACAGCATCCACCGTCGGGACGTTGTTCAATACGAGCAAGTTGAAGGCGTCATCGGCAATGCCTTTGAGGATGTGGGATACCTTGTCTGACTCAGGCATGTGTGCATCAACTTTGCGGCACAGAGCCAGGACGTCCTGAATGTACGTGGCATAGGGCTCTGTTGACGTCTGCACACGGCCGGAAAGCGCCTTCTGCGCGGCAAGTTTGTGACCGTAGGGGTTGCCGAACAAGTCGCGGAGCGTTTGCTTGAACGAATCCCAACTGGTGAGCTCCTCTTCGTGCGTCCGAAACCAAACTCGAGGTGTGCCACCGAGGTAAAAGACTACGTTGGCGAGCATGATAGTAGGGTCCCACCGGTTATTGCGGCTGACGTGTTCATAGAGGCTGATCCAGTCATCGACGTCTTCCCCATCGTGGCCCGAGAAGACGCCAGGATCACGGGTAGCGGGGAGAGTGATGTAGGTCGTCGAAGGGGCAGCAGGTGTCGGAGCCGGCGGAGTCGGGTTGTCGTCGCCGGGAGCCATGACGGAAGGCTCGACGTACCGTCCACTGCGAAGCTCCGTGACGAGGTACAGGGAACGTCCACCTCCACCAGATATGTTACGTAGGGTGACGCAGACGAAAAGCTATGTACAAATATATTTACAAGGAGAATACGCTGCGCTAGGCCAAGAGGCAACAGCCCGCGCTAGCATCTAATCGTTGTCGTCGTCTTCTTCCTGCTCAGCTCTTCGTCAGTGGGAACATACCCCGTAGCACTCCCAACATTCCCGTAAGATATAGGCGCCACGGCTGGACACGGAGCTCTGCAGAGGACGTCGCATCACCATGAAGGGTACCTTCATGAATGACGATGAGCATGCGGGATCAACGTCATTGCCGCCTCCAACGATACCGTCACCAGCTACGTCACTATGCCATTCGGTTATGATTGTGCAACCCAAGGACCCTGGAACTTTCTGCGGGACAGATGGCGCCTACGTCGAGGAGTGGGTGGTGATGTACGAAGGCGTGAGTGGGATCAGCAGATGGGACCTTACGCTTATGCTAGCTAACCTCTTGTTCTACCTAAGAGGCACGACAAAGGCGTGATATGAAAATCACAAAGAGGAGTTAACCGGCTGCGACCAATGCAAAGAAATGTTGACAAAGTTCTTTGGCAAACCAGCCGGCCGTAAGATTGCCGCAAAGCAACAACTGGCTTCCCGTGCCCACTCCCCACGGAGTCCAATGTCTCGTACAACCAGGCCGGGCTGGCGCTTTGTCGTAAAGCCGGTAACGACATGACAAAGCCTGAGAAGGCCGGGCACGTGCTGAAGGGAATAGTTGGCGACGCCTTTAATCTGCTCAGGCGCAAAATCTGCTCGACCGTTGATGGTATCATCAAATAGTGCCGACAATTCGAACAGGCCAAAAGCCCACGACTCTCACGACCGTTCGCCAGACTTCCCAATACTGCAACAACGTCGACGTGTGAAGATCAATCAACCGCCAGCGCAGCATACGTCGCCATCAGAGGACGTGGTGGGAATAGTTCGACGTGAGCTGGATGCGATGGTGCCCGCAGCTTTCTGCTCGCGTAGCTCTGATGCAACCACATTTTCAGTTCGTCTCGTACAAGCCATCGTTCGCCAGGAACTTTAAAACACTGTTTTGAAATCTGTGTGTGCTCTCGCCAATAGCAGAGCTAACCAACGCCCTTCTACTATTTTCGTTCCTCCCTGACGCTTCTCTTCGCGTTATCGCAACTCGACTGAGTGGAGAACTGCGGACGACCAGCCTATATGTTTCGCCCGTCACCGCATTGGTCACGTCGCCCGATACTGTCGCGACTCGTGGCCCTCAATACCGCGCACCTCCACCAATATGTTACGGGGATGCTGAGAATATTGACAGACTGTATTTACAATATATACACAAGCAGAGTCAGTGTTGCTAAAGATGGCTGACCAGCAACAACACGCACCAGCCAGCTTCTCGCGATCTCGTTCTTCCTTCCTCTTTTTCATCTTTCCGTTACAATATTCTCACCGTTGATGCATGAAAACTACAACGATATGGGTACGACTGAACACTCGAGCTAGCCGGAAGCCTATGCTTTGCTGCTGTACAGCTTACAAGATCCAAGCAGTTCTTGTCGATCAAATACTTGTGACATGTTTTGGTGGAGGTGCGACGTACGCCTCACTACGACGTGGTCCTCGATCTCGGTAGCGGACTGTCACGATGACGGAAGACAGTGCGCAGTCAACGCAGTCCACACCAGCTCCGTCAACGGTCATCCTTTCACATTCTGGCGACCCCAGCACATTCTGCGGCACGGATACCAGCAACGCTGTACTTCTCGTCACATCATCTGCGCAGGAACATCCCCGCATTACTTCATGGTGCTCAAACCTCGGGGCATTTAGGCGTCTACAGAACCTAGGGACGAGTACAACGATGTTTTTTTTTCTGGCAGAATATTTATAGCCCTGTTCACTGATATGCTACAACTTGCGACGGGTGCAAGTATGGGAAGAAACCTACGACGCTCCTTGCTGGTCGCCTTCAGCCGATTAAATTTCTGACCGACCCATTTTATTGCGTGGGGCGGTACTTGCTAGGCTCCTTCGCCACATTGACCACGCGAAACAAATGGGTGGTGGTCGCTATGGATTATACCATGCAATATTTGGTAATTCCAGCATTGCCGACTAGCTGCGCCATTGATGCCATTGATTTATTGATCTACCATGTCACTCGTCAGCATGACGCGCCTGTTCAACTACTCGCAGATGGTGGTTGCTGCTTTTTGCCTTGTGTGGTTGACGACCTTCTCTGCTCATGCGCTGCTAATTTGGCACTTTGCATCATCCCCAGACTAACAGCCTTACCGAACGTCTGAACCGTGCACTGACCGACATCATCTCCATATATGCCTCCAACGATCACAGTGATTGGGGCACTGCTCCGCGGTTCGTGGCCTTGTGTAGTATTAGGGTCTCACAGGAGTACCGACCACCGCGGGTTCGAGCTTAGCGAGCCACAGGGCCGCGTAAACCGTCAGCCTCTAGCACCGCTGTGCGCGAGCTCAGGCCACAAGAGGCTACCGAGCGACGCATGATAGAACACAGTATTGCCCTAAGTTGGCGGAAACCGTTTATTGTGTCCGACGGCGTCCTACACTTCACAAACGCCAGGTCCCGGGGGGGGGGAGGTGTAACCAAAGGGGTCCCGCACCGCGGGCGAAAAGTACAGTTAGGGGCGCCTGTAGCACGTCGCTGCCAGACCACGGGCTCAAGCTGGGACACGCCGCTAGGAAAAGTCCCGACTGCTATGCTACTTGTTCTCGCGATAACCGATGGGCGAACTTGCAAGAGCTCCGACAATCTCATTCAGCTTGGGCCTCCAATGAGTGCGGCTCGGCGTGGTACGACCTCGCGCGAGCACTAGGCACCCATTCTTAGGCTTAGAATCGGGATAGCATCAACACGAGGTATGCGCTCCCCGCACGGTCCAAAGCACCGTGCGTGAGCTCAGTCCTAGTCACAAAAGTGTTGGCGGACGAGGAAGCATGTACGTACCTGGCGACGTCCCAAGGAGAAGGAGACCACGCTACCGTCACGGCAGTAGCCACCAGGTGCCGCTCCGTGACGTCACTAGCTCCGCCTTCACCGCGAACCACCGCCAGTGGAGCGCCATCACTGACAACTGGCTCGGAGCGAGGACGGTGTGGCTTAAGGATTCCAGAACGAGATGAAATGCGCCCGCACAATGGCAGGTCAAATTCCCGAAATCCCCACAACCTCCGCAACCAGTTCATGGCGTCATGAAACGGCCTCGTACTCATACTATAGAGTTCCTGCGGTGGGCATCGGCGTCAGCCCCGACTTCGGCGTCAACAAAAAAAAAGCGATTAGCCAAGGAATAAAGAGCGAACGCGGAGCACGAGACGATGATCCGAGCCGCGAATGGCGGAGATCAATAGTAGCGGCCCCTTCAGTGGCGTCGCGTGGACCCGCCCAACCATTCTATGCGTACTCGCATCTGGTCTCTGCTGGACCGCTCGTTTCGCACTATCGTCTGCTCGTGTCAGCTCTCGCTCGCACTTGTTTGGTTTGTTTAGTTTGGTCCCATTCTCCTTTGTTTCGGTTGTCATGGTTTGAGATTGCTTTTTACAATGATGAGCCTAAACGGAGACGTCCTGATGAGAACCTTTTTGGAGACATTGCACCATATCCGATTCTCTACGACAAGAAGGACCCTCAATAGAAAAACGCGTAGGCGACACCCAGTACCTCATTCTCCTTGAAGTTGAAATGGGCTGATGCCGCATGCAGCAGAAGAGAACGTACCAGCAGGATCAGTGGAAACGACGACGTCATCTTCATAGGACATCACTCGCGTTAAGAATGCAGGATGAAGAATGTAAACACAGCAACAATTTCTAAGCAGATGAACGGAAAAAATAACCAGTACAAAAGATGATCCCTAATGAGAAATTTGAGTGCATCTCTAAACGTGTTTTTATTTCGGGATATATTGGCTCGCACGGACAATGTACCTTGTGCGGCACGCTGCAAACAAGCAAAGTATCGTGCGACTGCCTCGCTAATCGGGAGATAGCGAGAAGCACCGCGCGGGTACTACCTGTGGCGTGATTCAGAAGAGCTGCCGCAGACAGGCGTCCGTCTAGTTATGGAAATCAGACTGCTGCTTCACCACCTCGTCGAGCAAGGACACGACATCACGTTGCAGTGGATTCCAAGCCACTGTGGCATAATGGGCAATGAACTTGCCGACGCAGCAGCACGATCTGCACACGAGGAGGGCTTGAAAGACTCCATTCCATTCTCAAGAACAGACGCTGCAACGAAGATTCGTGTGCTTGCAAATGAAGCCATCAAAGCTTTATGGAACACACCCAGCTTAAAGCATACACGTCTACACCGACTGGACCCATCCCTTCGACTTCGACCCCCACCTGGCCTCTCTCGACTAGAAAGAGCAGTACTTTGCCGACTGTGGCTTGGTGTCGCCTACACAAGATCCTTCGCCTTCCGAGTCGGTATGGATGACAGCGCGGCTTGCAGACACTGCGGCGGCGAAGAGACTATCGAACACGTGCTTTGCCACTGTCCTCGATACAGCGCGTACCGGCTGTCACTAGCGACCGCGTTCGCACGCCTTGACAACAGGCCACCTTCAGAACAGTCAGTTTTGGAATGCCGACGTGAACAGTCATCGCAGCAAAAGTCGGTCAAGGTTCTGTTGACTTTTCTACGTGACAGTGGCCTATTAGAAAGACTATAATGACCCCATTTCGTCCCTTCTCATATTTTTTTCCTCACGCTTTCATTTTTGTCACGCTCTTCTTTCCGTCTTTACTTCCCCTTTCCCTTCCCCTAGTGCAGGGTAGCAAACCGGACGTTTTAAGTCTGGTTAACCTCCCTGCCTTCCTTTCATTTGCATCTCTCTCTCTCTCTTGTTTTGACGCGATCGCTAATTGCCTTATTGATGGCGTCATCGGTGAAGATGTGACGCCATCTACTCTGGTGCTATCTGGGAGGGATCACCACCGCAGAAAGCCGAACACACACTAGCGGTAAAACCGGTGAAGCACGTGCAGTGCGGCACAGGCGTTAAAATGCAGGTGCAGCAGTGCGGCCGCACCAACTGGCGGAAAGCCGCTGCGGCAGTCACGGGAGATTGCCTCCTCTTTGTAGGTGCGATATGAATGGTGTTTTCAGAGCACAGCTCTAAAGCGCCCGTTCCTGAAGCGAGCGTCGTCGGTGGTGTAACCGAGCGAACGAACAAGGCGAAAGATCAAAACGGACATGCAGCGCAGCCGGGGGACGTAAGACGCAAGCAGGGGCGCGATCGGAGATGGTTGTTCGGCGCGTTCGTTCGGTTACCGGCGCGCGCGATTGGCCTACTCCGCGCCGACGTCGCCAGCCGCGGGGCGCCGTCCCGTTTTTGGTAACGTCAAAATGACGACACGCTCCTGTCAATCATCCGCCCACCGAGCATTTGGTCCGAACGCGACGGGAGTTGAGAAGTTAGGAGTGATCATACGGCTTCGCCTGGCGCGTCTGGTGGATTGTATTGGATCCAACAGGCGGCCTTTTCGGCTGCGGAATGGCACGTTTGAATCCAATCCATAGTTTAATTCTAGAAAATGGCGCTTTAGTTGGAAACTTAGGTTGTTGTGCTGGCGTTTCTAGAGGAAGGAGGAGAGCGGGTGGCGGTGCGAAACGCGCTTGAAGAAATGGCAGAAAGTTAACTCCGGCGTCATTTTTGTTTCTCGAAACAAATAATTCGTTGGTTGTACAGAGAAATCGCCATCATCGGTGCCAGCGAGCCACTGGGATGTTGTCGCTGCCTCTTGAAAAGTACGCCACCCTTCCCGTCGTTTTTTTTTTTTCTTTTTCCTTCTCGCTGTGCGCGACACCACCTAGGGACGACGCAAAGAACCTAATAGTTATAAATTGCAGTAGTCACACGTACTACTATTTGAAAACGTGTTTGGGCTTGAGAAGAAAAAATACATTTTTTTAGATAAAGATTTCATGCAATTGGAAGACGAGAAACATTTGGCTTTGTAGTATACTGTTTGCAAGCAGACGACAAACGACGGAGATAAACTTCCGGGGAGGTCACCACTTCCTGATTGGCCGCTCTCTCCGCCCCGCTGTCACAAATTTTGCATACTGCAACTTTGCGACGTTGTAGCAACTGAACAGAACGCGTATCGAACAAAATATCTCCGATCGCGCCCCAGGAAAGCGGAGAGGAAGGTGCAGCGCAATCAGAGGTGCGATCGGAGATGGTTGTTCGGCGCGTTCGTTCGGTTACCGACGCGCGCGATTGGCCGACTCCGCGCCGACGTCGCCAGCCGCGGGGCGCAGCCACGTTGTTGGTGACGTCAAAATGACGACACGCTTCTGTCAATCATCCTCCCACCGAGCATTTTGTCTGCTGGGCGCCGAACCCGACGGGAGCTGGGAAGTTTGGAGTGATCATACGGCTTCGCATGGCGCGTCTGGTGGATGGTATTAGATAAAACCGGCGGCTGCGGCGTGGTACTTTTAGATTCAATCCATTGTTTAATTCGAGAAAAATGCGCTTCCGTTGGGAACTTGAGCGTTTTGAGAGGAAGGAGGAGAGCGCGCGGCGGTGCGAAACGAGTTTGAAGAAATGACAGAAAGTGCATTACGGTGTCGTTTTGATTTCTCGAAACAAATAATTCGTTGGTTGTACAGCGAAATCGACCCTATCATCGGTGCCAGCGAGCCACTGGAATGTTGTCGCTGCCTCTTGAAAAGTGCGCCACTCTTCCCGTCGTTTCGATTTTTTTCTTCTCGCTGTGCGTGACACCACCTATGGACGACGCAAAGAAACTAATAGTTATGAATTGCAGTAGTCACACGTACTACTATTTGAAAACGTGTTTGGTCTTGAGAAGAAAAAATACATTTTTTTAGATAAAGAGGTAATTCATTTGGAAGACTAGAAACATCGTTTTCTAGTATACTGTCCGCAAGCAGACGACAAACGACGGAAGTAAACTTCCGAAGGGTTCACCACCTCCTGATTGGCTGCTCCCTCCGCCCCGTTGTCACATATTTTGCGTACTGCCACTGTGTGACATTGGAGCAACCGAACAGAACGCGTATCGAACAAATATCTCCGATCGCGGTCCAGGAGGCCGAAAGCAGATGAAGGTATGGTGAAAAGGGTGAGGAGGAAAGCGGAGTGCCGGCACGACCGTGCATGCGACCTGCACGAAAACAAAGCGCTGGCGTGGGCTTCAGACCCACTGCGCATGCGAAACTTCGCCTGCGGCGCCGCCGCCATTAGTGCATGCATGCCTCCCAAGCCACGCCTTCCCATGTTCACGCGTTGTTTCTGAAGCATGAGCGATGCAGCCGGTGGAAATGCTTCGTCCGCGGCAGCTGTTGAGCGAGCTGCGCGAACAGAGGTTCATCGCCTCCACCGAGAACACCTTTCCCTTCAGAATCTTATTGAGTAATACTTGTTGGGGGGCTAGTTGGTGCATGTTTCCAGAAGAGGGTTAAAGCGCCGAAAAAACACAACACACAGCAAGCGAGACGGGATGCGCCTGTCCCGTCTCGCTTGCTGTGTGTTGTGTTTTTTCGGCGCTTTAACCCTCTTCCAGAATCTTATTCCTTGCTATATTATACCGCAAATTCAAAGCACCTGAACAGCTGCGCTCGAAATTAGCATTAGGGAGTATCCTAATCTTCGGTGAAATTTTTTATCTTCTATTTGGCAGTGATCCCTATTTGTCCTTCGACCTCGTGCTTCCGTATGATACAGGGTCAACCACTTCATATCTTCATGCCGCCATCACCAGCGCGGCCATCAGACGCACGGTATCCAGCGATCGGCTCTCTTCATCGCAGGCGGAAAAAAAGTTGCTTCATGATTGTCCGGCTATGGCACCCAGGCCATCGACCGTTATACCATCAAGCGGCATCTTGTATGTTTCCTCCTCAAACTTTACAACTGCAATGCGCCGAGGTTTATTGGAGTTATCGAGCGACAGTCATAAACGCATACGCAGCAACAAGAACTTAGGTGAATGTGCTATCAGGCCGCGAGACAAGCGATGGTGGTGGGACATTGTAATGTGGTGTTCTTCATCCTTACAATGACCACCCAGTGGAAAAGGATCCATCCTGGCCACCTATGATGGGCTTAAAACAAGGCCTTAGCCTGTCTACGGACCAATTTCATGATGAAGGGGACCGTGGTCACTTGGAGGCTTCGTCGCTCCATGCCCTATTTGACGGGCGAGTTTGGGGCGATGACGCGATAAGGACCATCAAATTCCAAAACAAAATCCGGCTGCCAATATTCCCGCACATATTCAGGTGCAGGTAGCTGGACAATCGGTCCCACCCGTTCCTAAAATCAGAGTGTAAGGATTTTGTACCCAGCAAAACACGCAAACCAAGAAGCCGTAGCACGACTCCAAACTACAGCTGAACAATTACAGAACCTTCTCAGGAGGGTCTCCAACCGACGGCATGGAGTTAGGGAGAAAGATGCCTACACGCTAATCCAGGCTTTTTTTCTGAGCCAAGTGGTGTATGTCTGCCCTTACCTGCATCTGAGAAACAGGGACTTGGAACGGATTAACGGTCTAATCCGAACGTTATTCAAACAGGCTCTTGGGCTGCCAGAATAGACTAATACGGAGGCACTCTTGAGTCTAGGGGTGCATAATAACGTTGAGGAAATCATAGAGGCCCACAAATGGGCTCAAACAATTTGATTATCCGGCACACACGTTGGACAGCGGATCCTCGACACCTTAAGGTAGAGGATCCTCAGGTATCCTAGGGATCTAAGGAGCCTTAGACATCCCGCAACGACAGCGGATACCTAACACTATCAAGATCAAGTTCATTATCTCCCCGCTTTCGAAAAACATGAGCACAGAAAACAGCGGTAGACGCAAAGCTAGGGCGGCGGCACTCTGGCAATACTACAAAAACCAACCCGCCATATACGTGGATGCTGCTCGCACCAGTGATGGTCAACACACCATAGCCGTCACTACTGGTGACGGACAACCTATCAGCTGTGTGACGTTAAACGCACCTTCCATTGTGGACGCGGAAGAGGCCGCCATCGCCATGGGCAAATCCATCCCGGGCACCAAGATTATCATATCCGACTCGAGAACAGCGATTCGTAACTACACTTCAGGATTCATTTCCCCTCGAGCATTCAGAATTATCAACAAAAACCTAAATCAGCTGAAGTTGGTGTGGGTACCCGCTCATGCGGGCAACCCTGGCGATGAGGCCGCCCACCTAGCCGCCTGAGCAGCTAGTAACCGGGAGGTGGGCTTGCCTGACGGGGTTGACCGACATGAAGGTATCCACACCTTTAACGAGATGACAGTTTATTACCGCGAATCCAGGCGAATATATCCATCCCCGCACGAGACACTGACAAGAATACAAGCCACTAACTTCAGGAGAGTACAGATTAGATCTGTACTTAGTCCAAAAAGGCTAGCTGCAATGACCGGTGGTGAATATACACCAAACTGCAAACATTGTAACGGCCCCCTGGCGGACCAAGATCACATCTTGTGGCGATGCCAAAAGAACCCTCCCCCGAAAGAACTCTTTAGGCGAGCTCCTTCAGACGAAGAGTGGGAGATGAAGACGAAAACTTTGAACCCGCAAGGCCAGATACGGTTGGCGGAATGGGCTGATAGCATCGCAGTGAAGCAGACTCCATGCTAGCCCACACCACTGGGAAAGAAAACTCCACCCAAACTTGACAATAAAAGTTTTTTCTCTCTCTCTCTGGAAGAGAGACCAGGACTGGTGGGTGGGACCAGACCACGAAGGATTCAGGTGGGAAGGAGGCAGCAGGTCAGTCGTCATGACGTCGACGCCTTTGATGGGATTAGCCCAGCTGGGGTCAGGGACGTAGCCAGGGGGGGACATATGGGGCTTCGGGCTCCTCCCCACCCGAATTTTTTTCGCGCTGTCATGCACCGCCGACCGAAACAACCCCCGGCGCCGGAAATCATTGTGGATTTTGTCTAGAAAGTATTTTTCACGGTCGAAAAGAGATGTGGGTGCGAACATTGCGAGATCGGGCTGTATTTCGTGGCAATGCCCATGAACCTGGAGTCACATAACGCAATGAGCCCCCTCCAAGCACCAGATTCAAGGGCACGGTCGAGTGTGCGCGGGCTGGTCGCGGCATCCCGCGGAGGCCGTGGAATCTACGGAAGCGCATAGATTTCAATTCTGAAACATTATGGGTGTAAAGTACTCATAAACTTTGATGCGCAAGGTGCCTTGACATGTCCAAAGTCGTGCTTTCGATTTTAAATTCCGGAACTTTGTGTGTTTACCATTTTTATATACATTGGACGCCAAAAGTGCATTGATTTTGTAACGTCGCACAACGGATCATACAATGGGACAAATCAAAGACAAGTTGACAAAGCACGCAGTGAGGACCGATGAGACGAAGCGCTGTGGTGGTCAATTTATGCCGCCATGTCAGAAAAAGGAATATCAACATTTTTTTTCACCTGCGCCAGTGCTTCTATGTCAAGGCACTAAAGCCAGCAAAGGCAACTGCGCTCTTATGTGCTTTTTTTTCACTTTGACTTTTATTCACATTGGGCAATATTCAACTTTCTGCTTCTCGGTACCCGCAGGCTGCCAGAGCCAGCCAGTGCGCAAGCATATTTCTCGTGTTGCCCCGACCACCACGCGGCGAACTTCGGCGCGCGTTCGTTTTTCTCTGGCCGAGTGGCTTTTCGCCGCGCAGTTTCAGACGCTTTCCGGTTAGCAGGTGAGATAAAGAAAAAATAGTAGCTCCACGGCATCGATGTGGAGACTCGACGGATTGCAACACGTTCGCTTGAGCGCAACCTTCCCGGACAGTCTTGTCTCGCAGGTGTAGGATACCGAGCACTATGCGTATGGTTCTCTGTTGACGAAGCGTCTCACCTTTTCTTCGATATTCCTTCCGCAGCCATATTACGCCTCAAAGTATGCATTCGATTGTGACTAACATTTTTTCCTTCGTTTTTTTTTCATTTCAGTGCCACCATCTCACGAAGAAAAAAAAACGACATGGTTGCGGGGCAGCGAATTGTCGCATGGTGACAGTTTAATTTTGTTACTTCTGCGCAAAGTGATGAGCTGCGGGACGCTTCAATTGTCGGATATGCTTATCACGTTATTGCGATAGCAATCATATGGGAACTCCAGGCGCATTCCTGCCATCGCCGCCACCCTCATTTTCCGTATAAAGTCCAAGGGCGATATCATCGTGGTTGCGCACCGAATGCTTTATGTGAGAGTAAAAGCGTAGAGGGTGGGGGTGGCATGGGTGAGCCTACGTTGGTGTTTCAGTCTTGTGTACGCAAGGAAGAAAAGCGGGGAGCAAGCGCGCCGCCTTCCGTTGCGCGCAATACGTAAGGGGGGGGGCGGGGTAGAGGAAGGAGGGGCGGGACTTAGGATTGTGTGACCTCTGAATCTCTTATTGGGCGACGTGTTTATTTGCCTTGTTTGACTAGGGAAATGCACCAGGGCGAGTCAAATAACAGTGGACCAACCCATCCAGTGCAATAACGTTTCGGTTCAATATCTCCTAGGCATGCGTGTAGCACACATGCATCTCTCATTTACAAAAGTGACACACAGGTATGACTATAGATGTTCTTTATTGCTGTCATGCACTGGGATAAATATGTTTGCGTGACATAATGGACACTCCAAAATTTGAACAGCGTGGTGTCATGAGGTTTTTGACAGATGAAGGTGTTTCCCAAAATAAACTTAGTCGCCGTATGGCGGCCGTGTTTGTGAAAACTTTAGTTAATTGGCCACTGTAAAGCATTGGTACAAACGGTTCAAAAAAGGACGTGAATCTTACAAATACGATCCAAGACCGGGGCAAAACCACCATGCAGTCACCCCCAACAGAAATGCAACGGTCGATGAGCTGATTGGACAAGAATGGAGGATAAGCATCGATGAACTGGCAGAACATGCGAACATCAGCCACGGTACGGTTCACACCATAATGCATGAACAACTCGGTTATCGGCACTTGTGTGCGCAATGGATGCTCAAGATTTTGAACCACCGCCAGGAGACGGAGAGCTTCGGCGCTGCCTTGATTCATCTGATCCGGTATCAGAATGAAGGTGACGGCTTCCTGTCTGCAATCGTAACTGTACACGGCTCATGGTGCCACGACTACGAGCCTGAAACACGATGGCAAACATCATCATCATCATCATCATCAGCCTGGTTGCGCCCACTGCAGGGCAAAGGCCTCTCCCATGTTTCTCCAAGAACCCCGGTCATGTACTAATTGTGGCCATGCCGTGCCTGCAAACTTCTTAATCTCATCCGCCCACCTAACTTTCTGCCGCCCCCTGCTACGCTTCCCTTCCCTTGGGATCCAGTCCGTAACCCTTAATGACCATCGGTTATCTTCCCTCCTCATTACATGTCCTGCCCATGCCCATTTCTTTTTCTTGATTTCAACTAAGATGTCATTAACTCGCGTTTGTTCCCTCACCCAATCTGCTCTTTTCTTATTCCTTAACGTTACACCTATCATTCTTCTTTCCATAGCTCGTTGTGTCGTCCTCAATTTGAGTAGAACCCTTTTCGTAAGCCTCCAGGTTTCTGCCCCGTAGGTGAGTACTGGTAAGACACAGCTATTATATACTTTTCTCTTGAGGGATAATGGCAACCTGCTGTTCATGATTTGGGAATGCCTGCCAAACGCACCCCAGCCCATTCTTATTCTTCTGATTATTTCCGTCTCATGATCCGGATCCGCAGTCACTACCTGCCCTAAGTAGATGTATTCCCTTACGACTTCTAGCGCCTCGCTGCCTATCGTAAATTGCTGTTCTCTCCCGAGACTGTTAAGCATTACTTTAGTTTTCTGCAGATTAATTTTTAGACCCACTCTACTGCTTTGCCTCTCCAGGTCAGTGAGCATGCATTGCAATTGGTCCCCTGAGTTACTAAGCAAGGCAATATCATCAGCGAATCGCAAGTTACTAAGGTATTCTCCATTAACTTTTATCCCCAATTCTTCCCAATCCAGGTCTCTGAATACCTCCTGTAAACACGCTGTGAATAGCATTGGAGATATCGTATCTCCCTGCCTGACGCCTTTATTTATTGGGATTTTGTTGCTTGCTTTATGGAGGACTACGGTGGCTGTGGAGCCGCTATAGATATCTTCCAGTATTTTTACATACGGCTCGTCTACACCCTGATTCCGTAATGCCTCCATGACTGCTGAGGTTTCGACTGAATCAAACGCTTTCTCGTAATCAATGAAAGCTATATATAAGGGTTGGTTATATTCTGCACATTTCTCTATCACTTGATTGATAGTGTGAATATGGTCTATTGTTGAGTAGCCTTTACTGAATCCTGCCTGGTCCTTTGGTTGACAGAAGTCTAAGGTGTTCCTGATTCTATTTGCGATTACCTTAGTAAATACTTTGTAGGCAACGGACAGTAAGCTGATCGGTCTATAATTTTTCAAGTCTTTGGCATCCCCTTTCTTATGGATTAGGATTATGTTAGCGTTCTTCCAAGATTCCGGTACGCTCGAGGTCATGAGGCATTGCGTATACAGGGTGGCCAGTTTCTCTAGAACAATCTGTCCACCATCCTTCAACAAATCTGCCGTTACCTGATCCTCCCCAGCTGCCTTCCCCCTTTGCATACCTCCCAAGGCTTTCTTTACTTCTTCCGGCGGTACATTCGGGATTTCGAATTCCTCTAGACTATTTTCTCTTCCATTATCGTCGTGGGTGCCACTGGTACTGTATAAATCTCTATAGAACTCCTCAGCCACTTGAACTATCCCATCCATATTAGTAATGATATTGCCGGCTTTGTGTCTTAACGCATACATCTGATTCTTGCCAATTCCCAGTTTCTTCTTCACTGTTTTTAGGCTTCCTCCGTTCCTGAGAGCATGTTCAATTCTATCCATATTATACTTCCTTATGTCAGCTGTCTTACGCTTGTTGATTAACTTCGAAAGTTCTGCCAGTTCTATTCTAGCTGTAGGGTTAGATGCTTTCATACATTGGCGTTTCTTGATCAGATCTTTCGTCTCCTGCGATAGTTTACTGGTATCCTGCCTAACGGAGTTACCACCGACTTCCATTGCACACTCCTTAATGATGCCCACGAGATTGTCGTTCATTGCTTCAACACTAAGGTCCTCTTCCTGAGTTAAAGCCGAATACCTGTTCTGTAGCTTGATCTGGAATTCCTCTATTTTCCCTCTTACCGCTAACTCATTAATCGGCTTCTTATGTACCAGTTTCATCCGTTCCCTCCTCAGGTCTAGGATAATTCGGGTTCTTACCATCCTGTGGTCACTGCAGCGCACCTTGCCGAGCACGTCCACATCTTGTATGATGCCAGGGTTAGCGCAGAGTATGAAGTCTATTTCATTTCTAGACTCGCCGTTTGGGCTCCTTCCACGTCCACTTTCGGCTATCCCGCTTGCGGAAGAAGGTATTCATTATCCTCATATTATTCTGTTCCGCAAACTCTACTAATAACTCTCCCCTGCTATTCCTGGTGCCTATGCCATATTCGCCCACTGCCTTGTCTCCAGGCTGCTTCTTGCCTACCTTGGCATTAAAGTCGCCCATTAGTATGGTGTATTTGGTTTTCACTCTACCAATCGCCGATTCCACGTCTTCATAGAAGCTTTCGACTTCCTGGTCATCATGACTGGATGTAGGGGCGTAGACCTGTACAATCTTCATTTTGTACCTCTTATTAAGTTTCACAACAAGACCTGCCACCCTCTCGTTAATGCTATAGAATTCCTGTATGTTACCAGCTATATTCTTATTAACCAGGAATCCGACTCCCAGTTCTCTTCTCTCCGCTAAGCCCCAGTAGCACAGGACGTGCCCGCTTTTTAGCACTGTATATGCTTCTTTTGGCCTCCTAACTTCACTGAGCCCTATGATATCCCATTTACTGCCCTCTAATTCCTCCAATAGCACTGCTAGACTCGCCTCACTAGATAACGTTCTAGCGTTAAACGTTGCCAGGTTCATATTCCAATGGCGGCCTGTCCGGACAATACAGCCGAAACAATCAAACTCATCACCCCCCCCCCCCCCTAGAAAGCAAAGGCCGTCATTTCCACAGGAAACCTGTTGTTGACTTTATTCTCGATCGTCAGGTGCCATTACTGATTGAATTTGCTAAACCTGGAGAGATATCAATTGTTTCCGATATTGTGAAACGCCGAGTTGGTTGCGTGTCGCAATGAAGAACAAACGACGTGGAAAATTGACAAATGGTATCGTCTTGTTCCATGACAATGCCCATCCCAACGTCACTGATGTGGTTAACCCAAAACTGGCAAAGTTCAAGTGGAAAACGCTGCAACATCCACTATCAGCCCTGGCCTCTAGCCTATGGGGCAATTGAAAAAAACAGCTCAAGGGAACCAAATTCATGTCGGAAGATGACGTGAAGAGTCAGTTAGAGATTTTTTGGAGCAGCAACACAAGGAGTTTTATGAGAGGGGAATAACGCGACTCGTTATTCAGAGGGACCAATTTCTAAATGGTCATGGAGACCACTTTTAAATAAACTACGCCGTTTGACATATATTCGTGTTGGCTCACTTTCGTTTCACTCGCCCTCGTATATTTTGCAGAATTCCTGCTTGTTCTATGTGCTCTGTGTTCTGACTATAATTTCTGCGCAATTACAATACATGACCGGTGGCAGCTCCTCGTGCGCGATGCATTGGAGCAAATAACAGCTTCATTGAGATTTTTCCGTGGCAGTTGCATTTGTACAAAAATGTAAACAGGGTCCATGAATGACAAAATTTCATTCAAATATTTGTCTTCAACTTGTTTATTTCATGTCTTTTACATTTTTCATAGCGGCATGCACTGCTATGTTGGTTTCGAAACGACACAGTTCTAACGCTCGTGTGATATTTTTTTTTTTTACTTAAAGATATGAAAAAACATGGAAGCATCCAAGTCAGTTACTTCGGGTACAGTTTTTGGGATGTGCTAGTATATTATTTCACAAAAAAATACATATTTTAGTTGTCTTCACAGTGCGTAGCGTTCAAGAATTCATTCGCAGCATATTTGGCAATGAGAATGCAGTTATTATTCATGCACTTCATCCCTCGAAAAATTGACAACGAGAAGGCCTAGCTGCAACGTGACCCCCCCAAAAAACGACAATTCTGGATGCGCCAATGTTTGCAGTGCTCAATAAGTGGGCGAGCTGCACACATTGCTCCGCATGCTTAAAGGCGGTTTAAACCGGAGCACACTGTCAATTAATAGGAATATATGGGAAAATTGTGTCAATGTTACAGGAACGCCCACGGTCATAGAGAAGGGAAAACGGAGAGAAACGGTTGTGGCTTGTTTGACGGTCTTGCAGGCGTACGCTACGAAAGTCAGAACAAAGCACCAGTTGGAATGAACCGAGGCGACATACGTGAACAGCATGTTGCCGAGAGTTCGGTAGAACAGTTCCGTCAGACCAGTTATTTGAAGGCGATCGGTCGTGGAGCCACGATGTAGAAAGTGGCTGTGATAAATAATTCACTTAACTATTTGACGGAGAAACATGCGCCCTCAATCACTCAAGAGTCGGCGAGCTGCGTAGAACCGTGGGGAAGAACGAAGGGGGATGAAAGAAGCGACGTCGTGGGCTGTGGCCGCTTGGAGGGCAGCGATTTCCGCATTATGCGTCAGGTGATCGATGACGACGGCGACGAGACTTTCTGATGCGCCGTTCTCCTTCCTTATAATATTTATAAGTTCAAAGTTTTGCGAACGGTGAAAGTTTTCGTCTTTGGAAAAGAATCTCCTGCATGAACAAGTGCCTACCAACACATCAACAAACACCTGCTGGTATTTGCATCCCAAAAATATACCACAAGAACTATTGAACACGTTGTCGCTCATTCGAGGCAAACATGCTATTTATATAAAACTGCGGAAGATAAGATATCCTTGAAAGCGTGGTGTTGCTTTCAAGGAAGGCCACTTTTGGAACATAGGCGTCTTTCCAGAGAAAAAAAAATAGCAAGATACAGGAAGGCGTGAAGCTTGTACACACGCGAAGTATTCATTTCATAGGTAGACGTGAGACGGTGATTACTCATTTTCAAACCCCAATAATGGAACTTTCACCAACGCTTTGTAGCACTGGGGCTCCCGCAGCATGCGTCCAGCGTTTCATTTGACGGGGAAATTTCCACAATTTCAGTTTATATGGTGCGAAGAAATTGTGATGTTCTCAAGATGAAACTTATTTGAAAAATATCTCCGACATTAACACATTTTTCCAAAGAGAGCTCAAATATTGATTGCCAGACTGAACGTGTCGTAAGATGAAACCAGTAGAGGTAGTGAGAAGAAAGGTCAGTGCCTAATGGAGATGAGTATATTGTAAAACAATAGTCCTTTAATTTGAACGATATAGGTGTGAATGTTAACTTACAGTCAAAAATTACGCCTAAATGCGCAAATTCCTCACTTGTCGCGATTGAAAGACAATCGGTGGAAATAAGTGAGATACAGGCAGTCAGTTTTTGTTGAAAATAAAATGAGAACGAAGCGGCTGTAAAAGGAACTCAGGCGAGCTACGTCTACCCGTAACCTGTGCACACGTAATTGCTAGGATTCCAAACCTTAATTTTGGCGCTAAATACATTTTGCAATCAACATTGCGCCTTTGCTTCAGCATGTGGCACACCGGAAGGGAGACCAGGATACCCTCACACATCATACTGACGCTGTGCAGCGGAATCGGGTGACAGTTAAATAAAGGAACCCCGCAAACAAATTGGTCCTAGCAACCACGCAGCAGCCTTCATAAGATCAACGTTAATATAGAGTGAGCCCTTAGAGTGAAGTTTACGGTACTCTGTTACCTTTCCGTAATACTGCAATGGTATGACAAAAACTGTTTTAGCCGCGTATATAACTCAATGCGTACCCTAAAGTGATTGTAGGAGCACTATTTCTTCGGCTATAGTTGGTGATGCATAGCGATTTGAGGAGAAATGCAGTTTAGCACACGCAAGAGACCGGACGTGCGCAGCTAACTTTGTGGGGGCGCTAGCCCTCTTTTCTTCGTCTTTGTATCTTCCAATTTTCGCTCCTCTTATAATATCAGTAAGGTGATCCTAATGTCAGTGGCTAATTGCATGGTTTGCAGAGTCTAACTACTAGGTGCCCTGCATGAAAAAAGCCATATTGATTAACTTTACCGATTTCCAGCTCGTCCATATAACGACCCATGGTTGCTTACTGGCAATGGTGTCGGAATGCTAAGCACGAGTTCGGGGATCAAACTCCGGCCATGGCGGCCGCATTTTGATGGGGACGAAATGCAGAAACACCCGTGTACTTCATTGAGGTACACGTTAAGGAACCCCAGGGCGTCCAAATTTCCGGAGTCGCCCACTATGGCGTGCCTCATAATCAGATTGTCAGTTTTGCACGTAAAATCACATAATTTATATTTGAGCTTGGCCATATAAGCCTTATTTTTGATGGATGTACCGGGTTGCGGTAATCCTGAGTGTCACTAACTGGTAGTGATAACAGCTCTGGCTGCTTCTGGTAACGTTTTGTCCAACAACACATAAAACGCCGGAGCGTTCTCGCGGAAGCAATATAAAAATAATACTATCTTATTTCATTCATGTGTTCATATTGTTTCCTCTTAAGCACGTGACTTCACCCTAGAATCACTAGGGGTAAGCGGCGGTCTAAGACCCTTTGAATGCAGGAATTTACTCGCCATCCTGGCTCTGCAAGAGTGCATGGCCAACGAAGCTGCTGAAATTTACCACTGCAACTGCTGGTAGGTGTATGCAGTGCTCTATGGCTTTAGAGTAATGTTAGTAATGGGAATATTGGGAATTTTGATAGCACGCCGCCACCCATAGGGGTCCTACAAATATATTAAGTTCAGTTGCTTGGCTGATTATTTTACGTATGAAGGGCTAGTGATGTCACTTGCCACGTCGCAAGCTGCCGTCACCACGGCCATATGAGCGGTATGAGCAGTGGGGATATATACTATAGGGCTCCACCTAGTGGACATTTCCATTCTGCGTCTGCTGCTCAAGTTCTGATTGGCTGAGCTGGGCTGCGCGTCCACTGTAGCCTTGCACCATAGCCAATAAGAACTTCAGCACCAGACGAAATAAACATTCCCACTAGGTAGAGTCTTACAGAATACCTCCCCTGCTTTGCCCTGCACTGCCACCGAGATAAGCTCACCATTGTTTTGTGTCGACACTACGTCACCAACAAACCCCTGGTTCCTAGACATAGATAGCTTCGCTGTAAATACGACAAGGCTCCAGAGTGCTCTCGAGCTCATATACTCAAGTGTGGCCGTGCTACGTGGCGCTGATCGACTTTTCTTTGCACTAGCTTGGCCGATAGATAGCAGCCACGTACAACTTGTGCATATTGAAGCGGTGTCGATTGCTCAAAACGAAGGTATGTCTGCGGAGGCGTCAAGCCGGGAGCGGCCAGAAATGAGCGCGTGGTGGCGAGCGTAGAAGTGGTGTATCTTCAGTTTTGCGTGACTCGATGCTAGTTGATTGCTTAGAATTAATCAATATTAGAGATGCCCAACGGCTGACACCGACAAGCAGTGTTGGTGCAGTTTCATTCGTATGGGGGCCCCGTGGCCGAGAGTGAGCAGACGATATTGTCGGCCTCTTCCGGAAGCACGTACTTGTTACCGAAATTTGAAACGCTGATTTCCTTTACTTCAGCTTGTTCAGTAAACTGCGTCAATAAATGCGCACAGTAACTGCAGAAAAACGCGTGCTGATTCAAACAGGCTCCTTGATTGAGGTCAGCTATCAGCCAATAGCAGTCGTCTGTGGGAATATTGCATATGACGACGTGTGCAAGCCACCAGTAGCTACAAAGCGGATGATGGAAAGGCATGGTTTGGAAGAAGAGACTGTTTGAGAAAATGTGAGAGAGAGACAGAGGAAAGGGGAAAGGCAGGAAGGCTAACCAAAGGGGAAGATCAGGTTTGCTACCCTACGCTGGGGACAGAGGGGAGGGGAGGAGAAATGATAACAATGTAGAGATAAAGAAAGAAAGGAGCATAGACATACAATCACAGTTGGTCACGGTCGCTCCATACTGTCACCGCACATCACAGTAGCACTTGCAGCACTATAAACATCTATTAGGCTACAGCCGCTTGTCCAATTCTGTTGCCTTTAAAAACTGCAACAATGCCCTCGTCGCCCTCCGCTACGATGACCTTGTGATGACGGCATTAGAAAATAAGTTCCACTGTTAGAGGTCTTCGGTCAAAGCGCGCTGTCACGATCGCGAGCGATCGCCTCTGTAAATTGTAACGAGGGCAGTCACAGAGGATGTGTAGAAGAGTCTCCTCGTTACCACAGTCATTACACGAGGCATCGTCAGCTAATCCGATTCAGAAAGCAAAAGACTTGGTGGAGGCCACCTCTAGCCATATTCGACAAAACAGGGTAGCTTCGCGACGGCAGAGTCCAGCTGCAATGCAAAGGCATAGAGAGGAGTCTAGGTTGTGCAGCCGGTTGTTTTGAAATCTTCCTGCGTTCCACTAGGGGAATGTGATATCATGGCTGAGCATTCTAAATTTTCTAGAGGCATCTGTACTGGATGAGAGGAAGATGGCGCCGAGTAGGTCGGAAGCGCTGCGATTGGCTCCTGCTTTTTCTCGATCTCTTGGAGGTTTATGAAGTGGTGGCCCGTGAACTGTGCGTGCATTATTTCAGTGAAGTTCTACCGAACACGTAGATACCAGTTTTTTGAAGGCGGGTGGAGTTTCTGAACATTTATCGCCGATCTTGTGCCGACCACGCCGGACTGAGTGCTAACCCTAACGCTAAACGCAACGGCGCCGATCTCGACGAGACGCTGGGCTGCTGCCGCTGGCCTGTGTTAGCCTGTACGCTGTAGTTCGCCGCTTTTTGTGCGATGGAGAGTGAGGACAATGGGGACGATTTAGCCCCCGAAGGTTGTGGGAAAGATTCTGGCTGGATAACGGTCGCCAAACGGCGCGTTTACAAGAATGCTTCCGGGCGTCTTGGCGCAAACTCGTCCGCGGCCCACCCTGACGGCCAAGATACGATGCCGGACCGAAATAGATATAAAGAAGCTAAAAGCAAGATTATCCGGGACAGCAAGATGCCACCACTACCAAGGGACGAAATGTAGATTGTGGTCAGATCCAGAGGCGGACTGAGTATTACCAAGGCAGGCCCAACAGTGGTCGCAGAAGCCATACGGGCTGCGACGGGTATCAGTACGACGGAAAGAGAATGGGACACTATGTGCCCCGATCCGATGCAAAATGTGATGGTGATCAGCACGTCTAGTCACGAAGACGCGGTTCGTTATGCCCCTGTGGAGAACATTACAGTCGCCGGGAAGCAGCATGAGGTGAGCGCGTATGTTGCTGCGCCGCACGCCACTTGCAAGGGGGTAATTCGGCGCAGCGCAATCGAGGACGGACCTGAGGTCATTGACAGGAAGATCGTCAACCGGAGAAATCCACTCGCGCTCGGTGCCAAAAGAATAAAGAATACTGGAACTGTGGTGGTGTTATTCAAGGGATATAAGGTCCCAAATTGCGTTGCGTATGGGGGCACTCTGATCAGGTGCACGCTTTACCACAAACAGATGGATGTTTGTTACACCTGCGGACGCATTGGACACCGCTCCGATGTCTGCCCGTCACCAGAGGAAGTGGTATGCAGGGGCTGTGGAGCAACCAATCCCGATGAACAACACAGCTGCGATCCAAAGTGCAAGTTATGTGGAGAGGCCCACCTGACCGCAGCTAAGGAATGCAAGAAATGCTTCCAGACGCCGTACGTAGTTCGACGCAGAAGAGGAGAACGCGTTCGCAACGCTGAGTGGGAGGAAGGAAGCAAGCCATAACCACCCTTCAAGCATGAGCAACACTTTCCAGCTATCTCCGGTGAAAGGCACCCACGCTCTCAAGAATCGGACTCATCAACCCCATCCGGCACCCGAGGCCGTTCCCAATCCAGAGGGCGATCCAGATCCCGGGGGGGGGGGGGCTGCTCCATATCCCGGGGGCGCTCCAGTTCCATAGGACGAACAGCGTCTAGAGGGATGAGAACACGCATCAATTCTGGAAGCCGCAGTAGGCCCGACAGCCGCACCAGGTCCAGTTCCAGACCCAGAGGGCACCAGACAGGACCGGTTCCTGGATCGTCGAGACCAACCACCTGGGCTGACATTATCCGTGGAGGACAGGCAGAGGTGAGGTCGGGGGCATCCTCAGAGCATGCGACAGTAAACGCGCATAAGATATCACAACTTGAACGCGAGAATGCGAATATGAGGGAGGTTATTAAAACGCTTACGTCCCAAATCGCGGAGATCAAACACGCGAGAGGAATGCGTCCTCCGCCTGCGTCCGCTCCGTTGGAAACACCCCAACCTATGGAGGTTCCTATAGCGGAGGGCGAACAAGATGAGGCGAGACCCTCTAAAAAACGAGCAGTGGCTTGTGAGCAGGATAGTCTTCCCGGATGCGCAAGGTCAGAAATTCGCGAAATGTTTTCAGCGCTAAGCGACAGCGTAAGGCAACTGGCGGAGAAGGTCTCCCAGATACAAAGCGAGATGGCTTTTCCAGCTGAAAGTATGAACAAACGTGTATCCAAAATGGAATCGTTCCTAGAAAACGTAATGTTGCCCATCCCTGGTCCGAGCGTCAATGTCGTACCACATACTACCATTGGGCCCCTATAACTGGGAACAATTTATCCGCTGAATATGGGGACAAAAGTAGACAGCAACAAGATCGTGGGCTCAAATGAATCTTTTCGCATTTGGCAATGGAACTGCAGGGGCTTTCTTAAGAAGAAAGTGCTTCTCCAGGAGTACATTCGCAGCGATTCCGAAAAACCACATCTAATCCTTACTCAAGAAACCCTATCTGCTGAAGTCAATTTGTCGGGATATCAATCGATTCTTGGTCAAACTGGGAGGAGAGGTGTATGCACCCTTGTAAGTCGTAAGCTCACATATATCACTCATGACCTGGGGATGGCCACCTGTAAGGCAGAGCATGTGATGATAGAAATCATACCAGGCCGATTTCGACGTCAAAGCGTTTTCATTCTTAACGTGTATAGTAGCCCCAATGACTTTCGCCAGCGTTTCAAAGCACTTCTAAGGAAGGCAATCAACCTCGCCGGGACTAATCCTTCGGTGATAGCCGGGGACTTCAATGCCCCGCACTACGCGTGGGGCTACATGTACAACACGGTCAAGGGAAAGGAGTTATGGCAGAATGCTACAGACTTGGACCTTACGCTCGTCACTGATAAGTCTTTACCGACCAGAATGGGAACATCTTCGTGCAGGGACTCGACTCCGGATTTAACGTTCGTCAAGAATTTGTCAAAGGCGCAATGGGCTAACACTGCTGTTGATTTTGGCAGCGATCATTATATCCTCGCTACACACTTTCCAACAACACCTAAGAGGCCGAAGGAATTCTTCACGGATTGGGATAAGTTCCGCAAGATAAGGAATCAGCGCCAAACTCCAACCACCAGACTGAGCCTTGAACAGTGAATGGACCAGATCAGGGAAGATATCAAGAGTAACACTCACAAAATATGCACTGACCTTCCCGTGGAAAAGATGGATAGTCGCCTAGGCCATCTACTAGAGGCTAAACAGTCACTCCTCAATCGATGGAAGGGCCAACGGCTAAATCGCACACTACGCAAAAAGATTGCTGAACTCAATAGAACCACAGAGGAGTACTACCGCACCCTCTCAAAGCAACAATGGGACGAGGTGTGCAACTCAGTTGATGGTCAAATGGGGAATGGTCGAAACCGGAATCTTAAAGCATCTTCTGGACGACACCAAGACAAGGTCCAACCAGCAGCATGTGATGGCAAAGCTTCTGCATACAGCCACACGAACCAAGACCACGGAGGAAGTCCTGCAGAGCGTGGTGGAGAAGTACCTCCCTGTTGGTCCCCGGCAAGGGACATCGGTCGCCTACGCAGACTACCTTGGGCCACCCAACTCCGAGCTGGATGCAGACATCAGCACGGAAGAGGTTAGGAGGGCACTGCATGGGCTTAATAGCAAGTCTGCTCCTGGTCCCGACGGCATTACAAGTAGGTCCCTTCGTAACATGGACGATCATTCGATAGAATACCTGACAGAATTCATCAACGAGACAAGGAAGGAAGGCAAGGTCCCGGAAGCATGGAAGCGGGCACTTACAGTACTGATCCCTAAACCTGGCAAATCATCAAGCCTGGACAACTTACGACCAATATCGCTCACATCCTGCGTAGGCAAGGTCGCGGAACATGTCATACTCAACAGGCTCACAAGGAAGTCTACCCCCACACGATGATTGGCTTCAGGGCAGGTCCGTCCACACAGGACGCCATGAAGCTCATCAAGTGTCAGATAATCGACAATGACACGCGGGACACTCGGGCCATCCTTGGATTAGATTTGGAGAAGGCTTTCGATAAGATAGCCCATCAATTTATACTGCAATCGATATCCGAGCTTGGTCTGGGCGTAAGATTCCATGATTACGTCAGGTCATTTTTGCACCGAAGAAGAGCGACTCTCCGCGCAGGAGACATGGTCGCGGAAGAGGTGGAGCTTGGAACAAGGGGCACTCCACAGGGCTCGGTGATCTCGCCCACTTTGTTTACCCTGACCATGATCGGCCTTTCCAGAACACTCTCACGAGTCGAGGGCATCAGGCATACCATCTATGCGGATGACATTACCATTTGGTGTGTTGGAAAAAGTGATGGACAGGTTGAGAGTGCGTTACAGGAGGCCATCGAGGTCACGGAGGGCTATCTTCGACCCACGGGATTAAACTGTTCGCCATGAAGTCAGAGCTTTTACTCTACCGCCCCTTAAGAAGAGGTCGTAAGCCCATGGGCTGGAGACCACTGTCTGACAGCACCATTTGTCTTCGCATGGGCAAGGGAGACAAGATTCCTAGGGTCGACGCAATAAGAATACTCGGCATGGTGGTCGAATCTACTGGCTCTAACGCGCAAACGATAATCAAGCTCACGACCAAGACGGACAACGCAGTACGTCTCATCCGAAGGGTGGCTAACCGCCATCATGGCCTTAAAGAAGACAATCTGTTACAGTTGATTAACGCCTTTGTGCTTTGCCACTTCGCCTACGTGGCGGCTATGCACAGATGGCAAAGAGGAGAGAGGAACAAACTCAACACGTTGCTCAGGAAAATAACTACGCGAGCCCTGGGTATGCCGATCTTCACCAACACCAATCGCCTCCCCCACCTAGGTGTGCATAACACTCTGGAGGAGCTTGCAGAGGCTCAGGAAAGGGCGCAACTTGCCAGACTCTCCACGACCGCCGCCGGTAGGAGGATATTACAAATGCTCAGCTACCCACCGTCTGCAGAAGTACCAAGAAAATGCCAGTTACGACGGCACATACGAGATTTGATCTCCGTATCGCCGATACCAAGAAATGTACACCCTGAATATAACAAGGGCAGAAAGATAGCAAGAGCTTCAACCACACTCAAACAGATCCAGACAGAGGGGCGTAGAGCCTGCTTTGTTGGCGCCGCCCCATATCGGAAGGGGTGCTCTTTTTCTGCAGTAGTGGTGGATTCCAAACAGCGACTCACGAACTGTGCATCTGTACGAACCGGAGATACGGCGATAGCCGAGCAGGTGGCCTTTGCCTTGGCGATGCTTGATGACAGCAGCGACGTCATCTACAGTGACTCACGGTTGGCCATTAGGGCATTTCAGTGTGGAGTGATCTCAGAACAGGCTTTTGGGCTGCTTTGTAAGGCAGGTCCGGATAGAATCAAGTATCACTTGCTTACTTGGTTCCCAGCCCACATCGGGCACATGGCGGGTGTCCCCACGAACCTCAATGAGACGGCCCACGCTGCCGCGCGGGCACTGACTGACCACGCTGGCGCTGTAACGGCCGAAGAGAGAGTTATGCATGGTAGGGACTCGCCTGCCACTTATAATGAACATCTTAAACACTTCTATCTCTCAGGGCGACAATACCCTCCTCCTCACCCCAAGCTCACTAGGCCTCAGGCACTGACATTCAGACTGTTGCAGACAGAAACCTATCCCAACCTGTTCACGTTACATGCGATATATCCGGAGATTTACACTGATGACGCGTGCCCTGCTTGTGGGGATAGATCAACACTTTCGCACATGCTCTGGGGATGTATCTCTATAGCAAGCCCTGACCTCAGCTCAGCTAGGTGGGAGGCGGCCCTCCGCAACCCACTCCTGGCTGAGCAACATTAGGCTGTCCAGCAGGCCCTCGATGCGGCTGGCAGGCTAGGCCTGTCGGTCCCGACGTGGGAGTGGCCCGCGACGTGCTAATACGCGTTCTGCAGGACCGTAAAATAAAAGTTACTCAATCAATCAATCTGTACTGGATAATGGTATAGGCGCCTGTTCGTCGCCTTGAAGAGCCGACCGAGAAGCGTTAGCCGCGTGTTCATTCCCTATGATGCCGCAGTGACTTGGACGCCACTGAAATGTCACGCGGTGTTCTTTCTCAGTCAAGGTATGGATTGGTTCTCTATTCTTGAATACCAGTTGTTCGTGGGGTCCACGCCGCAGGGCTGATAGCAAAGACTGCAGTGCTGCCTTCGAATGACTGAATATTGGCCATCGTCGTGGTTGTTCTTGGCTGAAGAGACTAAGTGCAGCGCAAAGAGCAACAAGTTCCGCGGCCATCGGTGTCGTTCGTTGACATGCCTTGACATTGATGGTGTGGCTTTCGTTGGTAAAACCTCGGTTCCACAGGAACACTGGAGAAGTTGCCGATCCGTCATTATATATACGTGCGTGGTTGGCATACCTCTCGTGCAAAAGGAGCAGAGTTAGCTGCTTAAATGCGGGTGATGACAGCTCAGATTTTTTCTTGATTTCTGGTACTGTGAGGCGTACTCTAGTCGAGCCAAACAACATGTAGGAATCGATGGCTTAGTTTCGGGGGCGAAGCCTGATGGAAGGCAGGTGTAATAATCCGAAATCGTAGTACAAAATGATGCCTGCAGCCTTTCTGGGGGTAATGTTGCCAGATGGTGGAACGGGCACGGGCAAAGCACCTAATGTGCACTCTCAACACTTCCGCCTCAATGTGTGTTTGTATGGGTTGGTCCCGGACGATAGCAATAGTCGCTGCTGTCGATGTGCATTTTGGCAAACTAAGACAACCCCTGAGAGCCCGAGCTTGAATAGCCTGTAGAGCTCGACGATTTGTCTGGCGAGTTTTGATCAGTACGGGCAAACTGTGTCTCATGCAACCCAGAAAAAGAGCCCCGTATAATTCCAATATTGCATGCACTGACAAGCCCCAAGTCTTTCCGCCCAGAAACTTGAAAAGCTTGGAGAATGCTGTCAGAGGCTGGTTCAAGTAGGTCACGTGCGGGCCCCGTGAGAAATCTCTATCAATTAATATGCCAAAAATTCTGTGAGTCTTCTCATGCGAAATTATCTGGCCATTTATTGAGAACGCGTAGGGTGTAATTGGTTTGCTAGTGAATGCCATCAGTGCACATTTGTCTGACGAAATCTGAAGACCATGGTTGCGGAGGTATACAGATTTCAGAGTAGCAGCTTTTTGAAGTCTTGTACGTATCTGAGGACATGTCACACCTGAAGTCCAAATTAAATTAAACCTTAACCTTCAGGCGTTTGTTAATTTACCACGACCATACTCAAATGTTATCTGCTTTCCCAACGTCGTGAAGCTTGTCGCCCGCGTTCTCGGGCTCCACAAAACCTTATCTCAACTTGTATAATGCAGGCGGTGCGCCCGTGAAGCAGGGCTCATTCGCCTCACGGCCGAGTGACGGCGCAAAGGCTCACCTGGTCGCCAAGGAAAAGGGATGCGCTTCCCTTATCGATCGGCCGTCGTGAATGGCTGGACCGCGGACACCACTCCTTATTACGACGACGACGTCGAGCCCGAACCGGAAAGTTCGCGCACCTGATTAGAACTCGTTTTTTTTTTTCTTAGGGGGCGCACACCCTCGGTGGTTAAGCGCCTTACGTTTACCATCTTTCTTCGGATTCAAGAAAGGAAGCGGCGCAATGGGAAGGTTGAAAAGTCACGGAAAGGTGAAAAGGTCGCCGGTCCCTTGCACCAATTAACGATGAGGAATACCGGCGAGAAAAATTCCTTAGAAACCACAGCAAAGATCGAATGATGAATTCGTGTGCAGAGGCAGGCTGCAGCAAGTTTTCCTAATCATTGAGGCTGCTAATTAGGCAACCACAATATAGTGCGCGCAGGCGTTCCTCGGTGTTTTCGTTTGAGTACGCCGTCTGGAGATCTGCCGAGGCCTCAGGGTAGCCCCACAAAGGCGCATGTGAAAGCTTAACGAAACGTCTTCTTTGGAGACAGAGGCCATGAATTCGCATCAAAAGAAACATTTTTCAATGAAACTTGCTGTGGAATACAGAAGAAGCCTTTTCATAAAATTATCTCCAGCCTAGAAGCATGCTGAAGTTAACTTTTTGTATATTTAACTGAAAGATACGTGCTCCGACCAATTCATTTGTTAGACAGAATATTCACCCATATATTTTACACATCTCTTATGTACGTATCATTAGAGAAGCGCAAAAGGAAAGTAGGTGTGCTTGCCCGCGTCGAAGTGAGGACAAATAATATAAGCCTGGCTGAATTTCTCCTACGCGCTCAGTGAAGGAAGCGAGTCACCCGTTTCTTGCACATTTAGAACAAGCAAGTCTTCAAGTAAATACATGACACGATATGAATCGCTTGATCCGTCGATCGCGAACGCTTTTCCACGGCATTCTGCCTTCGAAAAAACATTCTCTAGCGATCCATTTAGCATTTAGTTTTCTAATTTCTAAATATGATGCAGAAGTGCAATCTATATGAGGTCCTGATACTCTTATAGTCATACCACCTTGAATTATGAACTTAGGTTGGTGTTGGAAAATATTTCTTCCACGAGAAAGTTGCTCATTTGAGTGTATAAAAAATGGGCAGTGCACTGTCTAAAAATAGTATTCTGTAACAATGATCTTCCGTTTTTTGTGCTGGAGGAATAAAGGTATTTAAGATATCAGTTTTGGCGAAATGGCCACGCTTATACAACATGTCCTACCTTCCATGGAATGAAGGGGCGGCAGCAAAGGTACAATAGCCTTAATTACCGTAAATGGCCAATCTTAAGTTCTCGCACAAAGCCAACACTGTTTTTCTCCTAAATATACGACTCAGAAGCGGTTCGGTACTAGGCAAATTACCCTTACTTCTCGTCGCCAAACGTTATCCATCTTCTTTAATATTCTCTAGCGGCACGCTTGTTTGGCAAATGAAATAAATACATGGAAACTGAGTAAGGAACAGATGATTTAGTTCATACGATCCAGAAGAGTTCTAGGGAAAGTGCCCTAATCTCGTGGCGTCCGTTTACATAACTGTCATCTTGTTCATGAAAAAAAAGCTATGCCTTTCCGCGCACTCTCGGTGAAAAGCTAGTGTAACTTGAAAAAGCCAGTGAAACGTAAGATTTCAGTGAGGTCCATGGCAATTGGTTTTTTACCAGCACGTGTGCCACCATGCTGCGGATGTTCTTTCAGCAGTCTGCGAAAGTAGGACATGATGCGGAACCTTTCAGTGTATACCTAATTTAGTAAATTAACTGTAAATGTAGGTTACAGTAAGTGTGAACCACAATAAGTAAGTGTAAATTGTCACAATGTCCTTTTTAAGAGAAAGCTGGAAAATATTAGAATATATTCAAACCTATCAGAGAAAGAAATCACTTGGAAGATACCGCTGCATTTAGTGTTGTAAGACCAGAATGAAATACATATATGCATTGGCTTAGTAATTTTTCATGAATGTCGAGCTGAAAGGCCGCTGGAAACATCACAATCTTCTACGAGAGCAAGTCACAAAGTCCTTGCCCCTATCTTTTGCCACATTAGGACTGTAAATGCGAAGTAAAGGTATCCATTTCCAGCGGTGGACCTTTCTTGGACAAGCCCGGCCTTATCTGCAGGTAGCTCCTACACATGACGCTGCGGTCAATTGTTGAAGACGGGGGTTGTGCTTCAGGCCTCCTCGGCGTACAAGCAACGAAGTGCGATTCGTTTTCTACGGAGCAAGCGGCGAACGCCCATGGAAATACACGGGGAAATGCAAACCACGTATGAGGAAAGGTGTCTCGTTTTGAGAAGTGTGAGGTGGTGGGGTTGTGAGTTCGCAAAACGTCGTGAAGTGGACGATGGGCGTTCGGGTAGGCCACGCGAGTCACTGACTGACGACGGGGCATCTGAAAGTTAGTGCTGTGATGGAACAAATGTCTGAAGCGCTGTGAGGAATGTGTAGCAAAATAGTGTAAGGTATTTAGAAGCGCACGTACGTTTGTAATTACCTGTATGTGCTTAACTTTAGTTAATAATGAACAGCGGCACAGACTTTCTGATTCGCCCTCGTATAAGCATCCGGAATACAACCGCGAATGTAAAGTCAGCTGTGAACTACTATTCGTCTTTTAAGTTACGCTTAGATATACGTTTTATAAAACAAGCCTTATGGGAGCGAAGCAAAAAGCTGAGCCAAACACCATTGCATTCATGTTTGGATATACGGGCAGTGAGCGAACAAGCAGCACTGAAAATTCATTCCGCCAGCGAAGCCGCTCGCTTAAGATCCAGCATTAACTATACATACCTGCGGCCGAGATGCTTCCGAATAACATGCTTGACTGCATCAGAGAAGCTGCTAAGACTAAAAATATTTCATAAATAAAATAGGGGAAATGTTTCCAATTTGTGAGCGAGAGTATCGAAAAGCTATACGGAGCTACAGAGCTAGCACTACGGCATGAGGGCTACGCTTGCCACCGGAATGATGCAAAAACTCCTTGGGATAGAATTTTTATGCGGCGTAATGAATCTTATCAAGCCGATGTAGCGTGAATTGCATCGCCTTTTCGCACATACACGCTTTGGTTGCATCAACGCGATTGAGCCTATGCGCCTGCGTTACGCGTGAATTAATTTTTCCTCTCGTTCCGCCTGTTTTATACGTTTCATTTCCACAATTTTGCAAATCTCTTGAATAATGGTGGCGCGATGGAGCATCCTCAGGTGACTTCTTCATGTGCGTTGTTTGTGTCAATATTTGTACATGGCAATATTCTTTTTTAATAAATACACCATATGAATGCTCAGCTCTTTCAATAGCTCCTAGCTGTCTGTGTAATGCAAATACGGAAAACAAAAGCAGAAATTGCACCAAGAATTATTACCACAATTACCACAGTTAAGTTCGCATCTTCTTTAATATTTCAATCGCAACCACTTGAAAGGGTTTCCCAGTACAAGTTCTTGGGTGTACTCTTCCATGAAAATCTACGGTGGACGCATCACGTAAGTTATATTAAACGTAGCATAGCACAATTAATTGGTATGCTCAATAAACATCGCACGCTGTTACCTTTAAAACTTAAACGTCAGTTATACTTTTCTACTATCCATTCTAGACTCCACTATTGTCTACTTATCTGGGGCGTCACTTCTAAGGCTAACTTGGAAACTCTATTCCGAATGCAGAAGAAATGTGTTCGTATTATTAATAACCTATCGATGTACGAACATACCTCTGAGTACTTTCACCAGGACAGTATTTTGAGTGTCGCTAGTCTGTATAAACAAAAGTTATCCGAAAAAGCTTTTTTAGAATTCATAAGTAATCGTGAGAACTTTTTTTCAATATATACTAATACCACAACTAACTACACCTTAAGAGCTAGGAACTTTATTAAGGTAAAAACTAGAACAAACTACGGCAATCAGCTTTTACAGTGGGAGATTCCTAATTTACTTAATGATGAGCATGCTTTATTTGATATCATGCAAGATTCCTCAACCATTACAATATTCAGAAAGAAATCAAAACTGTATTTTTCCAACAAATGACACCTGTTTTTTGTAATTTATTTCCTGTTTTTTCGACTGATATGCAATTTCATGCGTTGCAAGACTTTTTGTTCCTATGTGGCCTTTTGGCCTTCCTATATCTTTCTGTACGCACTTTATTTCTTCATTTTCATTATTTATACCTATTGTGTTGCAATGATTTCTTGTATGTATAATTGTAACATTCGTATACATACGTATGTATATGTGTGTATTATGTGTATATATGTATATATTTTTTTGCACTGTTGTCTGCTGTGCTCGTGGCGCCAGGGGCCTAGTCAGGCGTGTATAGTCTCGCCTTTTGCTCCGGCGCCATGACAATCTTGTATTGTCAAAATTCTAATAAACTTCAAACTTCAAACTTCAATCGCTACCAAAAGTAAATTATGAGTTGTACTTCTTTTCGCTAGGAAGGAATCCACTTTTGCGTAGGAGGCGTAAACGCAATAGAAAGCAACCGGCCGGTGGCGTAAAGGCTTACATTTGTCAATTAAAAACCGGGCAATTAAAATCAGAAACATAGCGCAGTAATCATGCACTCATCTACCCTTAGTTTGAGCTCGGTTACGCCGACCTTTCGGTTAACATGAACGCACTGAAAAGTCCCACCGACAAAGCATACATTGCTGCGGAAGAAAACCTCATTTAGTTCTAACTCTAAAGCATGCCGCGTGTGCTAATTGATCGCAGCCAAAGGAAACTTGCACACGGACAGGTGCACGGCAGTTTCTACAAGTGTGAAAACACCAGAAATTGAGCAGACGATGATGCTGCTTCCCTACAGGTGCGAAGCTGTTTTACGCAAGTTTATTTTTTATCCTTTAGAAGGCGAGACGCCTTGCGTCCGGGAAAAATCCGTTGATGTTTGTTGTTTACAGTGTGGCACTGAGCCAGTGAGCCAGTGTTTAATCATGAGGGTGGTATGCACCTCATGCTAGTTCTGTCGCACTGCAAGAGCAAGAAACGAAAGACATTAGGGACTACTTCAAGCAATATAAATATTGTAATTCGTGTATTTTGTTGTCGATCTGAAATTCAACCTTTCTGATAATTGAACCAAATCTTGCTCTCCTAAACGGGTAAATGTAATGGTAGATGACTGTGCCTGTTTTAGAGATGCGGTGTATTCATTTTTTGTTTATTTCTCTCTGAAATAACGAAAAGCGCTTGCTCAGAAAGTTTATTAACAGTGGACACCTAAATCGATCACTCCCGTAGTCACATTTCTATCAAGATCCATGTGGCTTCGACGATAGCAATATTGTCCCCTTGATTTTTTTATTCTAAAGTATCGCGCTGCACGCGGCCTTACGATAAGATAACGGAGTGTGGAGTAGGCCAGCTGGTGATTCACGATTTTCGCAAGTTGCCGCCATCAAAATACGAGAGTTGAAGAAAGGGACAACACGAAGCTGTAAGAATGAACATCTATACTGAGCATTCGGTTATAATGTTTTTCCTAACGCAACTATATTAACTTTCAGTGTATTTTTTTAAGGAGTGACTCATCCGAATGTTTTGTTCCATCACGTTATACTAAAAACGACGTAAAGAAATCGAGGTATGGTTAAGCAAATTTGTTTTGTAAACAAATGTAATATCATTTCATTTTTCTCCGCCCATTGGAGTAGAGGCCCCAATATGATGTTTCATTGTAATGTGGGGAGAACATTGCAATTATGGGCAGCGCACTACCGCAAAAAAAGGTAACAGCCAATTTAGTCCTACTTTCAATTACTTGTTTTCTGCCACCAAAGCTCGTCGGCTCGAGCTCCTTAATTACTTTGTCTTAATTACATGTTCCTTAAAGTCCATTCACCTTAATTGCCCTCTACGTTCGTGTATTTGAGTGTCTTATTTTCACCTCAATGAACTGTGCCTTAATTCACTTTGCGTAACTAACACCACAGGTAGAGGTTTCGACTTCCAAGAAATTTTGGCGCCATAGCGCCAACTATTCCTTCAATGAGCCGTCTAAGGCTTTCGCCATAATAAACATAAAAATATTAGCAGGTATTATATATCTGTAATTCGTTCACCGATCAACTCATCGACTGGAAAGGAAGCCCGCTCTCACAGCGCGCATTGCCTCCTTTTCAAGGCAGACTTCTTTGCGATGCACACAACGTCGTCTGTGTCCTCCATACAGTACTGCTGGTATGGCCTCCGAAATACTCTTAGAGAAGCCATCATGCACTTATAGAGAAGGGGGGGGGGGGGGGGCATGAAACACCGCACAAATGAAGAAGCGCCAAACGTGATCATCAGTGCAGTGGTTAGCCAATGGCAAAACTACGGATTGTGTATTCCCTAGCCTGTTTAAAAATATTTGTGGATATGTGGGCTCACCCTAAGCGAATACACTAGCATAATACTTCTCAGTAACAATACACTATAGATTCCGTTACAGAGGCCGTTTTGTTTCTCGTTTTTATCTCTGTCCAAGTTTAACTTTTATGCTGTAAGCATATTTAGGATGACCCATTAAGTAGCCCAACATTTCATTTACTATTTTAAGAACTCTTTGCTTCTTATTTCCGAATACTTCACACGTCTTTATGAAGACATTGAATAAGGTGGATTAGGGTGACAAAAACACAAACAAGTGTTATTCAAAACCAGAAAAAAGGCGCCGGCGTAACAAAATCTATTTGCGCAGCAGCACGCTACGTCCAAACAGCCAGTAGAGCAATTCAATTGAAATGACAACCAAAACTTTCACGGATGATTTCGATACTGCCTAATGGGAAAATTGAGCGCAGCTCTATACTTGTTTAAATTTCGCGATATAGTGGGTGGCGCGGACAACCTGTCTACTGAAGCACGTTGCAAATAGAGCGTAGTGTGGCGCGACTACCTCGCTCATCGGGAAATTGCGAGAGGGTGCGCGTGGGTGAAGCTTGGTAGCAATTCACAGGAGCCGCCGCGGACAGACTTCCGCTTATTCAGCACTTTGTTTCCATATATGGCATCAGTGGACACGCTCGCCGCGTGTCTTTTAAATGACATCATCAGTGAACAGACAACGCGCACAACTATGGCGCCATCTCGTAGCGACCTTCGTAGCAGAAAACGTCTTGCGCGGCACTACGCTTTTCTTCTTACGCTTACGCCATAGCCTCCTCCTCCGCTTGCCTCCTCGCGCTCTTTTCTCGACCGCTCTCTTGCACCCTCGGCTGCACTCAGAGTTCACTCTTACCCTTCCATACTTCGCTCTGCTGGTTCGCTTAGTTACGCCGAGGGACGCCGATGCTCATCGCAGGAACTGGCGCCAAAGAGCTGCCCTTTAAAACAGCTGCAAATACACGTAAGATATGTGTGAATGTTACAGACGAATCATTCTACTGCAGGGTAAGCATACAAACGTGAAGGAAGACATTTAAACTGATTAATCACCTCATTGCAAACGGAGGGAAAAACATAAAGAGGACACTGTTCTTCGTCTCGGGGACCGGCTAACCCTTATGACGGTGTTACCACAGTGAGTAAACGATCGAGTGATTTTGAAAAATCCTGAAGTATGCTGCCGATTTCTTTGTTGCTGTTCACTTCGAAATCCAATTCTGACGTGAATTCTAGTAACAGGGTTTTACAAGAAAATTCTTTCCGGAAAATACTTGCCTTGAGCCGCGCGACTGGCGCCTCGAGGCACTTTGTGTGTATTCGCGGGCTTTTTTCACGCTCGGAAAAACATTTTTATCCAGTACATATTGAGCAAGAGAAAGCTGTATCGGAAGTTTCTCATGTTGCTGTACAATTTTCTCATTTACACTTTTCATTTTATTATCGTAATTAAGAAGCTAATTAAATAATTATATAATTTAGGACAAGCTATCTAATTAGGTGCAATGTGAAAAATAATCTGAGTATCTCCAAGCGACAGCAAAACATTACATTGGTTCGGTCCAGCTACGTGACACTTTCATATTTGGAAAGTTTGACTGAAATTAGGTGAAACACCCTGTATTTGCGATGCTGGCGATGCTTGCCTATGATAGAAAGTCAGACTTTGCACTGAGGTTCGTGAAGCCTGGTGCGCCACGAGCCGCATGATTCATGTGATTATGTGATTCATGTCATTATGTGATTATGCGGCGGATTATGCGGATTATGTGATTATGCATTCATACGATTATTCATGTGATCTTTTTCCAATAATGTTAAGGTATTTCGAAAAAAAAATTGTAAGTTTGTGTAGTAAGGTTATTCATAGCAATATAGAAAATACGCTTGCAGTGAAAACGTGAACTGTGCAATGCATATATGCGTGTTTCTTATATTGCCTTTCTATAGGCGTATCTACACGGCGAAAGTGGATGGGAAAACGGCGCCGATGTAGCTCAATCGGCAGAGGATCGCACGCGTAATGCGGAGACATGGGATTGTTCCCCACTAGTGGCAAATAGTTTTTTCATCCACTTTAAATTTCTTTCAATATTTACCATTACGTTACTTCCATTATGTAAAAGTAATTTTCCCTGTGTGGCCCTTGAGGTCTTTGTTCGTTGGATTCTTATGATGTGACTAATAAATATGGCGCCCCTCGGCTAACCCCGCTTCTTATCCTATATATATATATATATATATATATATATATATATATATATATATATATATATATATATATATATTTAATATCAGAAGGAGCCAACAAACACTGACACCAAGGAGAAGAGAGGGGGGAAGTTACTTGTGCTTAATAAATGAAATAGAGAAACGATAAATTCCTGGAATGAAAGTGGATGAAAAAACAACTTGCTGCAGGTGGGGAATGATCCCACAACCTTCGCATTTCGCGGGAGATGCTAGCATCGCACGCGTAACGCGCACGCATGCGACGGTGGGCAGCCAGCGCGCCGTACTTCCGTCCTGTTCACTGTCGCAGTGCGCTGGCTGCCCACCGCTGGGTGACGTAAGCAGAACGTCGCTATCAATGGCACCCCTTTGCGCTCGCCTCAGCCTCCCAGTTTCGGATTTCCGAGCTCTGATAGTCGAAAATCCTCGTGCTACAGTTCCGCCGTTGCGTGTGTGCATGCGTGTGTGTGCGTGCGTGTGTGCGTGCGTGCGTGTGTGTGTGTGTGTGTGTGTGTGTGTGTGTGTGTGTGTGTGTGTGTGTGTGTGTGTGTGTGCGTGTGTGTGTGTGTAAAATGTGCCTAGGGATCATGTCGGATAGGTGGCGTTTCCAAGGAAGCATATATTACACAGTGGGCGTGCCGATGTCAGTCGTTGCTTTGGCTTGAGATTATTGGTATTTAGGTGAACTCTCCACCGGATCACCTTGATGTCTCGCCAGATTATGTCAACGAAAGTTCATCACTGCAGAAAAGCTGCTTAAATGGTCACTGTCATCGATACTTGCAGCAGAATAATCCACTCCTGAAAGGCGGATATCGCAGGGGTTGACATCGTGTTCTGCGGCTTTGCACCTATAGCCCGAACACTTTGCACCGCTTTCAGAGCAAGCGGCGCTTCTTTTTTTGGATTGATTTCAGGCCATATTGATGTACTGGCATTCCATTTAGGTGTGCAACCTTTCGTTAGGTATGCGAAGGACGCGTGAGCCATCGCCTGATGTTAATGGCACTGGGGTAGAAAAACAGCTACGCGGACCTGCAAAACAAACATTAGTGCTTACTTATCATTTATTGATGAGCCTGAATAATCGGGTTAGGAATGTGCGGCACTCAAATGGATGTGAACTACAACGTATGAACCACACGAAGCACGAAATGCTGAGTAATTCTTTGTTTACCAGTAGCGAGTCGGTGCTCCTACAGATTTAGCGTAGTTATGAAAACGCCATATCAATTGACCATGATACCATAGGCGCCCAAAGTATTTGTTCAATTTCACAACTGTTTTGCTTATCGAAATGACTCATTCTTTGTTTAATATGGTTGTACAAAAATGATTTCGCTTACACGTGCGGGCACTGTCATCGCTGTGCTGTTCTTGCGTGTGAGAGTGTGTATATATGAGGGGAGGATGCATGTGTGTCTGCGGGTGTGTCAGCAATCCGTGCGTCGTACCTGTGTGCGAGTGGGTGTGCTTTGCGCAACTGTGTTGATCCACTCGTATGATGTAACAGTTTGCATGACCTTGGCTCTGCTTTGCAGTTCAGATCACGTAATTAGCGTCCGGTGCAATACGTAGCAGTACACTAAATTTTAGCACTCCTCAATCCCTTATTTAGACTCGCTACAAAGCAGCACACTAATAAGTGTTAGATTAAAGCCTCACCGATTTGAAATAAGGCGTTGCTATCCTTCACAAAGCCGTTGTAGGTTATATTACCTTTTGACTGACACTACCTGTTTTCACCTTCGTCTGCAGTGTACTATCCACCCCACGCAAATATTAATAGCACTAATCGCATTACCATTTCCGTCACCATTCCTGAACCACCCGTAATGAGTGTGCATTACGTTAAAATGTTTGCTTTAGTCAGACATTCCTTTATATTAAGTAGCTGGCAAAGCGTGTTTAAGCATTGCTGTTCTGTTTGCTGTTACGGGACTTAAAGAGTCAACCTTCTAAATTAGCCACGACATAAGGATTGCCTAAGAATGTACAGTGTGTGAACTGTATTTCGCGGGATTTATTCGTATATTTTAGTGGTTGGAGCTACAATCTATATATGTTAAATAATGTATCACCAGATAGCTTGGCGGATATAGCGAGCAACGAACATTCACGTTTACTTCTAATCTGACAAATGTTTTGATCTTTCATATTTCACATCTGATAAAAATAACCGCATAGGAAACACCCATCATTAAGAGGCTTGCATGACCGGTAGAGGGATGTGTATCAAGAAAGCAGTGGAGATATTCGCTGTTTTGTGCCTCAGACCGCATTTAATTGCAAGTTACCTAAAAAAAAGAGTGACATTTAAGCCCCCTATAAAAATGAAACCAGCATTCCCAATGTTTCATGATGAACGACACTAGGTTTGATGGCCCACAGCCTTTGTACATTTTCATTGGTGTTGTACAGTAGATGTGTTTCGCGGAGACAAATGCTAGACTGCCAACTACAACTCCCGACTTTCGCCCTATATTGCATTCCTGGCATGTATCCAGGAGGGCTTCCGATTGCAGTTTTGGAGAGTAACACGCCTTAGCCATAGGTGTCTTACCGTGCTTCGGAAGGCCAGTGTATTGCCAAACAAAGCGCAGAAACGTACAAATCTGGCACTCAATGCACGCAGCCTTTTCGCAAGCCCCTTACATGTCTTTCTTCGGAGCGACTGGCCTATGTGAACGCCTTTGACTTCCTGAGGGCCTCAGCGTGCGTGCGTGAGCTCACGGAGTCTCTCTTCACCCCCTTGTCTCCCTATCTCATCATTCCATTCCCTCTTTCCCATCCCCCCGAGTAGAGCAGGCAACGAGACCCATTTCTGGTTGACATCCCTGCCTTCTCTGTTTCTTTCCTCCTCCTCCTTACTTTTTCTTGACAGGCATCATATTGCTGTTGCACAAGCATAGCGTACTCTGCTTGTCTAGCCTAATTTGATGTGAACGGAACTGCTTCAAAGAGAGCTGCTCAGGAGTAACTACTGGAAGTCCTTCTGAACTTAGCGCACCAACAGTTTGCCACGAACTGCCGTGGTTGCTTAGTGGCTATGGTGCTGTGCTACAAAGTACGAGCTCGCGGGATCGCATCCCGGGCACGGCTGCCGCATTTTGATTGAGGCGAAATGCGAAAAAACCCATGTACTTATATTTAGGCGCACGTTGAAGAACCCCACGTGGTACAAATTTGCGGAGTCCCACAATACAGCGTGGTTTTGACACGTAAAACCTTGTAATTTAATAATAATTAGTTTGCCGCTAGCCATCCCTTCTGAGTAAAAGCGCATATTTGGATGCGAAAGCTTACAATTGCCAATTGAGCGGAAAAGTCGGCATCTGTTGTCTGTAGCAGCGAAACGGCACGTAAACTCGGATTGCCAATGGCTGCGACGCCGCATCGTGAGCGCGTCTCGAAGGAGTTCTCATTGGCTGAGACGGAACGTGATGAGTTGCGCGTCGACGGTGCAGAGCAGGCGATGGGAACCACCTGCTGCGCGTTAGCGCCAGGTGTTGCGTGTGGGGAGAGGGAATCGCCGGGCACCACGTCACTCACTCTCGGCACGAGCCTTCCTTCACTGAGCAGAGCCGCAAAGCGGGCGAAAGGGTATACAGTTGCTGTGTCAGCTGCGCGCCAGGACATGCGTGAGGGGAGAGGGCGTCACTGCTTCGGTGGCATGCGTCGTTGGCGCCGTAGGCTGCTACCGCCTGCTGGCTGTGGCAGCACGCACCGCTATGGTTCTGCACTCGCAGTGAAGACTCGAAAGACCGCTGAGCGGCGTTGATGTGTACAATAACGCTTTCGCATTCACAACTCATATGTGCTTAGTCGTCTTCGAGAGAAGAATATGTATTTGAGAGACCGGAAAGCACGTTACATTTAACACGCGGTTCTGTTTTTATGGTGCCTAAAGCAGTGAATACGCGCGTCAGCTGTGTTTAGCTACTTGTAGCATCGGTTAGTGCATAATGCTAAAAGAATCATGGCTTGTCAGTTTTACTCATTTTGCGGGATCTTCTCGTTTTTAGAGAGTTTCGGTAGTTCTCCTTGACCAAAAGTGCAGTTGTGTACGCAATCAGAGGTGGCAATCGCGACTTTGCACTGGCTGTCTTTACAACAACAACATTGAGTGGTAATAAACGGAAGCATATGAAAGGTACGTTTTACCGCAATTTTAGGCGAATCACCACTGTAAATAACCAAGAAATGCGAAAAATTTTTCCTTCAAATGCTGCTTTCAGCGCGTAATTCGAGCTGGCCAAACTACAGCGTAGAAATAAAAAAAAGAGAGAAATGCAACAAATATATATTTCGAAACGCACATTTCACAGCTCATTTGGATCTCCCGAATTCACAGGCCCGGAGCAAACGGAAGTTCAAAACAGTCACTTCTTAATGTAAAAAAAAAATTAAACCTGTCCTTGTCTTCCACAAAGGACGGCCTAAGGTTGAATACCTGAAATAAATAGAGGTAAAGAAAACGTAGCTAGAATATAAGACATATTTGCGGCCTATTTTACGTCACCCCAGTCTGTTTGAGTTTCTATTGTATGAACACCCTGCCCTTTCATGGTGCTTTATAAAATTGATTTAACAAAGTGAAAACGAACGATGCCTTGTGGTTGAACAGCGCGCTGCTTGCCGAGGCTACGTCCAGTTCTGCGCCATCGGAACGAAATAACAATCGAAAGTTGAAACAACTTCGAAACGAGTGCTGATAATCTGCTTTTCATGTGTCCTCCTATTGAACGGTTTCTGAACTCGCCCGGTCTTAATTATGCAAATTGGACAGCTAGACGCGGCATTTGCCCCTCTCGACGGCCGCACTCTTTAGAGAATCTGCACTAAGGGCGATTTCGCAGAGCTCGAAGTTCAAGTTCTATTCAGCTGCAAGAGAATGACTACTGCTTCACTGTCGTCATCGCGTGCTACGATTGAGAAAAAGGTCAGTGCGAACATTATTTCACTGTCAACAAGAAGGGGAAATCTTGGACCGTGTTATTTTCATTTGTTTCCTAGCCCGAGAGACAAAGAAATACTTAAGAAAGACGCGACCCAGAAGGCGTTTCTTACGAAACACTGCGGGCATAACTTAGCTCTTAAATGTTCATTGTTCTGACAGGCTTGCACACTTGAGCTGTTGCATTCTGGAAAAACAGACTTGACGGCAAACAACGTGACAGTCAATATTTCGTGAAGAAAGCGACAAAGGCAGTTCAATGGCTATGTGTATGTATATATATATATATATATATATATATATATATATATATATATATATATATATATATATATATATATATATATATATATATATATATATATATATATATATATATATATCATTCTAATCGTATGCTGGGCTATATTCGGCGCAACTTTTCAAATACATTGTCATTCACTAAGTTGTCACGACACAAACACTAACCCACTCCAAAGCGCAATACGCTGAATGGCTGTGGAATCCATCTGATTCAGATCTGGTTCATTCACTTGAAATAGTAACAACAACTGTTAGTTTTGTTTCTATAATTCCCGCCGAAATGTCAGCATGGCTGCAATGAAATCCAACCTAAACTTACGCCGCTTTCATCCGGCCGTAATATTTGTCGTTTAGAAATTTTTCGTAAAACGCTATATCATCACTCCCTACGCGATCAGCTAATCTCTTTTCGTGCTATATTTAAGAACGACTAGCTTATTATCGCAAAGTTCGCATGCATCTTTGTGGAACTAATACTTTTTTTGCAGTCCGTACCACGTACATGGAACCTTTGGAACCACCTTCCCGCCTCAAATCTAACCATTCAACATCATCACCGATTCGTGAAATGTTTAGCTAGTAAGTTATAGAAAGAAACTTTTGCATTTTATTGGTACTAACCCGTTCCCCCTAGTGTGTCTATTTGACCTTAGTTCATTTTTAATGCGTAATTAAATAAACAACAACTATAAAGGCATAGATAGTAGGAGGTCGTCTAGCTAGTAATTGCCGAAGGTGTGGGTGCACATTAGACTTTGCAGCGACATGTTTTCTTCAACGGATCGATTGAAGAAAGATTTATGAGGCGCACTGCATTGCCCGAGAACCATACAACGTGTCAACATGACTTTTTTGAGCCTAATACAAAAAGAAATACTATTTCTGCAGCATCTTTTCATTGCTTAGGTTCAGCGGTCGTTAGTTTTTGCTAACCTTTGGTTCATTTCATTCCACAAATTATGGCGCATTAAATAATTGAACCTCACTTGGAACTCAGTACTTCCCCTTGTCCAGTCTACGTCGTCGCTTTGCCTTCGCGCTGTTTACTGAACCTAATAGATCATCAACTACCGCAAGCAGTTACCTTGCTGAGTCATAGGCCGTCCAAAATCAAAAATGTGGCCGACAGAGAGAGTAGCACACTGTGGTATAAAGGTTATAAACACGAATAAGGTGTCACAGAAAAGCTGGCTTTTCTGAGGCACCTTATCCCTGTTTATAACCTTGATACCTCAGTAAATCTTAAGACAGGCGTTCATTTGTGAAGTGATTGCACTTCATTCATTGACAGTTTTCATGTGCATATATTTTGTCTTTTCTTAAAGGGGAGCAGTATCCAAAATAACGTGTCTTGGGCAACTAGGGGCTTAGGCCTACTAAATTGTTAGCCCTTTTAGTCCTTACACAATCCAAAGTTCTTACTGAATGTTTAGTCAGTTTAGAACATGTATAGTTCCTGAGCAAAGCAGGCTTCACTTTGTTCATTTACATATATAATGCCGTGCGACAGATGATCTGGTTAATGAAAAAAGTGCGACCTTATGTAATTTGTGTAATGGCGTCCAGGTATGTTTTTAGGGAAATACTCAATGCGCCGCCTTCATCATCAGTAAAGTGGAGATTGACTGCGAAACGGCTCTTCAAGAAATTTTGGATGCCATTCATGTTTTCGATGCATGTACTGCCCACATGTACTTACATACTTCTTTCTGTGAACCAGATAATACAATCTCAACAGTCTTTGACATTATGTCATATAATGCTTACGATGCGGCACAAACGCACGCAATTACCAATTCTGAGCGAACGACGGAACTCACGCTGGAGCATGCCTCACGACTTGAGTCTGAGGTTTGCCTTGTTCAGCCACTGTTCATGAAATACATCCCCCATCCTGCTGAGAATGCATGGTCATGCTTGAGATACACAAAAATCAATAAATAGTCTTAATGACAAATAATTGAATACAGTGGCCTTGATTTCACCACTGTGTATTCAGCCAGTAATCAACTTAGGATATAAAATTTTGTTCATGAAGTTGCGTCCACTAACCGAGCGTGAAGAAGACCGGTGCGCTACGCGTGGAGCAGTCGTAAACGTTGCCTATCGTTCTAGCCAATATTCATGTTTTTTTGAAAGCAGTGCTGCATTTTCAGAAATAAATTCTGAGGTTTTACGAGCCAAAACCACCAATCAATCATAAGGCATGCCATAGTGGGGGGCTCCGGAATATCTATAACCACCAGGAGACATTTATCGTAACCTGAATGCATGGGCCACGGACGTTTTTGCATTTTGCTACTATCAAAATGCAGCCGCCGCAGCCCAGATTTTATCCCTCTACCGCGTGGCGAAGCAGTAAGAGGACCAAGCTGTATCAGATGTTACATGTATAACAGAAAACTTGTTCGGTGACACAGTCTCTAGTGTATCTAGATGGTAAGCGGACAATGCGGACAGGGCACTCCACAAAAGCATTACTTCCCGTTCGGAAATCTCGAGTTTCAATAACGACACCTTGGTGTAGTAAGAATTAGCACTAAGACGGGATTTCTGTCTTGTTAGATCATTATCACGAGCTGTTTCTGAGAAAATTGGGCATTCATCAGCAAATAAATGAATATATGAAGCAATACATGTAGGTAAATCATTATATAGATTAGGAAAATACGGTTCTGTGCAGAACATTGAGGGACGGAGCGCATGGAAAAAGGTTGAAAGGCAGTGTTGTTAGCTGAGAGAAACCGTGAGATATTAGGGAGAAAGCATTCCGTGGAATTTAAAAGTTATGGCATTCCTTGCCAAGTTCCTTGCAGAAGTCAAGAAATATTCAATCCGCAAATAAAGAGTCATCAAGAATTAAATGTTATTTGTTCTTCAGTAATTACGATCTTTGTTGTGCAAGAGTTTGTTCTGTAAAAACTTTGTACTTGTGCAAAACAGGACTGTTAAGATTCACCAAAGTTTACATGATTGATGCAAGGTCGGCTCTAGTATTTTACAGGAAGTAACGTTAAGCGATAGTGGCCGGTAATTAAGGACAGAATATTTGCTCCCTGATTAATGAAGTTGTGGCGACGAGCGACTACGTAGACCGGTAAAGTCGGGCTCTCGCAGGAGAGGAAGAACCAACACTCCGTCGCTTAGCGTAGCATTCTTTTTAATGATGTCCTTCGGAACGCTCGCCCGTGCCGGAGCGTGCCAGCCGCTCGAGCCTCGTGTAGACGCGAGCGTCCACGTCATCTCTAGTGCGACGCCGATGCTGCTGCCGCTACAGAGGGCTCCCCCCCTAGAGAGGAGGAAAGTTCGACGAACGGTGGAAAGTCCACGTGACGCGGCATGTCTTGGCGTTGGATTCGCTACCTACGATTTGTTGGTGATGGAATTTTCAACAAATGATTGTCAAATAAACATTGTTAGTATGAGTTATCAGTCAGAAACGGTACTTGTTAAGAATTTCGAGTAATTAAGTCACAACCAGATGCAGAAGGTGATTTCAGTCACCTAACATTAGCCAAATCATCATACGTTATAAGCTGTGGGTACAGAAAAAAACCCGTGCTTTCCAGGGAGGCTTATAAAACATAGCGCCGTCACAAAGAAAAAAAGAATTCAGAGAAAAAAACTCACGGGAGCCTTGCAGCGATTCTCAACGCACGGTAAATGGAAAGCGCATATCTCTCCGCATTTGTTTTTTGGGAGCAAGAGAAGGAAAAAAAAGCGATGCCATAACTAAGAACAACAGTGCCGATCTACAGCGGAACATGAAAAACACATAGAATGAAGCACCACTTTTGTTTCGAATCCTGCGCCACTGACAACATCAAAAATGTCATTTCACTATCGCGAAATCCTTCATTTCGGCTTCAAATGCGAGGGTCGTTGCAAATACCGCCAGCATGGGCATAGCGCTAGTTTGCCACAAGGCTGCAGCCACAGCCTTCCGCAACTGAAGAGCACCAGCGTCCGACCTCCGAATGAAACGAAGCTGCATGCGCAGCTGTATACACATGCCATTGCCCAGAATTTGTTTTTGTGCTGGAGACGAGCGAATATAAAAGGACTAGTTTAAACCCAAGCTTATATTTTTGTATGTGTAAAACATAGGCATCATCTTCAGGCCCGACGAACTTTAATGACTTGCGAAGTCTTTGTCTGGAACGTACACTCTTTCGGGGCCATCATACTTCAAAGTACCTTTAAATTGTAAGTATGCTCCTCTTTTATTGCGTGCATACTTAAGCAACTGATGGTTCCTGCACATGGTGCCTCAGGGCAGTAGCTGGACCTCGATGCAATCCAGTGCGAATGCAAGAATGCATGCAAAACGGTTCAAGTAGACAAGTACGCCTCGCAATGTGAGTTTATTTTAGAAGGTGCGTACGTCCACCACATCGACATATGCAACGGTTTGCGGGTCCAAGCGAACGGTCCTATTCGGTGACAGAATAGTTTTGAATGAGTAGGCGGTGGCGATTTCCGTGGCCTCTAAGGACTGCCTGACATGTTTGTTAAGTTCTGACATTCACATAACATGCGATTAAGTGTGGCAACCTCGCCACATGTTGTGCACCTGTTTGTAGTGTATATGTATGGATATATGGCGTGCATGAGTCTGGGTTTTTTTGTAAGAATCCGCTTGTAATTGTCTGAAGTGTACTGCGTGCGTACGGTCTAACCTAGCGTGAGGGAATGGGTATACGCGTCTTTGTGTCTGGCAGTGTGTCGTGATGTCGAGGAACCTTGTCATACGATCCTTCCACGCCAAGACGTTTGCAGCACCCCGGTGGGCTCTTCCTCCGATGATGCTCGGTGAGTGAGGCCTCGAGCAATGCGGTGAGCCGCTTCGTTGGAGGTGCTCAATCCAGTGTGTGCCGGGATGCATAGCAAATGCCTTCGGTTATCGAAGTCGGCCTCTCCCTTGTGGGGATCGCACGCGCGTCCCGATATCTCCGGAGCGGCCACGCGGTTATCACGCGATAATCACGTGCTCTCTCGCGGAGGGTAGCGAGGAGAGGGCACCTTCGCCACTCCCGCTGCTCTTCGCGCCTGGCCGCGACGCTGCAGCCAAGGCACCCCGTGCCCTCCTTTCCCTTTCTTGGAATCGGGGAGACCCCCTCTCCGCCGCTCGGGAGAAGCGCTATTCCCCCGACGCATCTTTGTCTCACGGCGGAAGAGCTAGCGAACGGCCGCATCTCAAATCAGCCGCTGAGACCGCCGCACGCCGTCCCCCTGTGGCGCCCGGACCTTGGTGTGCGACTCACCGCCCCAGGGCCCGAGCGCGGATCCACTTTTGGGTGAGCTGAACTCTTATCAGCCTCTTTTGTGGTTCCCACATTGTGCGGTTTGTTTCGCCCCAGACGTGCGGAATGCTCCGCCGCTGAGGTTTTGTGTTGTGTTGTGTTGTGTTTGTGTGTGTTGTGGCTGTTGCTGTCTGTTGGAACCATTGTACACCAAGGTGAATAAACACCTTAGGTCGAGACTCACCCTGTCCCCACTGGCCTGAACCCGCCGTGGTCGCAACTCACTGCGAACCGCGGGTTAGGGGTCACAGCTCTGACTGCTAGGGCTGCTGCGAAAGTGCTAGGGAGCGACTGCCGCTCCGCCGGCGCTGTGCGATCCAGAGAAGGGTCAGGTGCGCACGCGCGAGCCTGAGTAATACCCCTATATTTGGCGCCCAACGTGGGGCCAGAGGTGTGACAGGTTGAGTCTGTTTGTGTGAGTGTCTGCCACTGCACGAACGAACCATGGCAGCATACGGGGCTAATTTACAGCCGTTGTATACGCTGTCGCAGGTTGCTACCAACAGGCAACAATTCGAAGCGGCGGTAACTGCTACCGCTCAGTCATGCCCTGCGGCGAACATTAGCCCTGGGAATTTGATAAGCTTCGAAGAGGGTAGCGCTACACACGAGGCGCTCTCTCCGGCAGGATGTACCCTTGAAGGCGTGAGGCACATTACGCCGAACCCTTCGCCAGTGTTTGCGGAGAGCATGGAGCCACTGCGGCATACTTGCTCGACGCGTTCTGCTCCTGTGCCAGGCATTACTGGCCAGAGCGAGCCTCGTACCCTTGAAGGCGTGAGGCACATTACGCCGAACCCTTCGCCAGTGTTTGCGGAGAGCATGGAGCCACTGCGGCATACTTGCTCGACGCGTTCTGCTCCTGTGCCAGGCATTACTGGCCAGAGCGAGCCTCAACAGGTGCTGTTGCAGGATGCGATGCGCTTGATTGAGAGGTTGACAGGTGCCGTGCAGGACACTCTGCTGACATCTGCCGCCGCTGCTAGACCGAGAGTGAGGGTGGACTTACCCACCTACAGCGGGTATCATGATTCAGTTAGCGTCAACGAATACCTCGATCGCGTGCTGACTTACCAGCGCGCAACGGGGCTGTCCGATGACGAGATGCTGGAACGCGTCGTACCAGTGTCGTTGACTGATCACGCTGCCCGCTGGTTCCGGCTTACTGGCTACCGGTCTAGCACGCTGGCTGAGTTCCGAGCGGGATTACGCGAGGAATTCCTGCCCGCAGATTACGAGCGTCGTCTGCGGCGCGAGTTGGAGCTACGTACTCAGCATCCGGACGAATCCTTGCTCGAGTACGTCAGGACGATGGACGAACTTTATCGTACCGCTGACCCTACCGCTCCGAACTGCGATAAGGTGGAGAGAGTCACACGACAAGCTCATCCCACCTTCGCAGCGTACCTAAGAGGCAGCAAGTTCAGGGATTTGGATGAGCTGGCCTCGGAGGCAAAGCGCATACAGGCGGACATACTCGCCTTGCGCTCATACCGACCTCCACCCCCAGCGTCGAGGGCACTTGAGCCGCGATGCGCGTGGAACGGGGACACTTTTCGCACTCGTTCCGGTGGAGACGGTGTGGTTGCTTTCAGTGACGGACAACTGAGAAACGGTTGGGGCTTATCTGACCGGGCTCTCGATCCGTACACTTATGCCATGCGTGCAGCATGCGCTGCCGATGGCCGAGGTATGCAGAATCGTGGTCGATATGCCGGCTCGATGATGCGAGAGCAGAGCGTGCCTGCAAGGGAGCAGTCGATACAGAGGAATAACGGTCAAACGGCGCGAGGCACTGGACGCCAAGCCCGTCAAAGGCCGGCTCTCCTCTGTTATCGGTGCAACCAGCCGGGGCACTTCGCCCGGGATTGCAGACAGCCTGCGAACCGAGAGCACGCGCTTTCGGGAAACGAGCGGGGCCGCCGCTGAGCAGTGCTGCATGGCCGGCGGCGGTTACAGCGGTGCGAAGTGAGACACACGAACTCCTTGCCCCGCTGGCTTGTCGTTTTGGATTGCCCAGCGACACGCCAGTCCCGCTCATAGAGGTTACAGTCGCCCGGCGCAGGTTTTTTGCGCTGTTAGACACAGGAGCAAGCGCTTCACTATTTGGCGACGAGGTGTGTGAACATCTCCGTCGGAGCACTATCCGACTGAGAGAGAGTAATGTGACCTTCCGACTGGCCAGCGGCACGGCACACGCGAGCTGTGCTGCTAGGCTTGTGGTGCGGTGGGAGAAACGAGTGAGGCGACAGCGCCTAGCTCACCTTCCCGGCCTGTCGGTTCCTATAATTCTTGGTAGAGATTTCCTCGCCAAGACGGGCATTGTTATTGACGTCTGCAACGGAGGATATAGGGAGCGAGCATGTGGCACCCTGAAACCTTTCGTTTCATTTCAAAAAGCGTCAGAGACAACTTCGTTCGATGATGCTTCGCGCGCAGACCGACCAAACGATTGCCCGAAAAGGTCCCTCAGAACGGTTGAGGCCGGGTCGAAATGCCGTCCGGCCAACCGCGCTGAGAAAAGAGGCGCGGAGGGGAACTGCTCCCCTCCCGCACAGCCCGTAACCCCCGCTGCGGTGGCAGACTGTGCCGCAGTGAGGGGCGAACGATACCACCCGCTGCTGGACGACTCAAGCAGTTTGTCGGGGGAAGAAAAGGCTCGCCTCTCAGCGCTTCTGACTGAATATGATGCCGTATTCACAGAGCGGCCTGGTTGCACTACGCTATACAGGCACAAAATTGAGACTGGCGACGCCTCTCCGTGGAAGTGTAATCCTCGGCCGGTGAGTTTGGCTAAGAGGAAAGCACTAGACAGCGCTCTGGACGAACTGCTCGATACAGGCGTTGTTGAAAGATCGGACAGCCCATGGGGTTTTCCTGTGGTGTTGGTTCCTAAAAAGGATGGGACGCCCCGCCTTTGTGTTGACTATCGCCGCCTGAACGAGGTGACACGCAAGGACGCATATCCGCTTCCTAGCATTCCCTCGATCGTATCCAACGTTGGCGGAGCGAAGTACTTCACTACGCTCGATGCAAGCAGAGGATACTTTCAGGTGGAGGTAGATCCCAGTGACCGAGAGAAGACTGCCTTCACGTGTCACAGGGGACTTTTCCAGTTTACCCGTATGCCATTCGGACTTGTCGGTACGCCTGCGACTTACCAGCGCCTGATGGACCGTGTCTTGGGTGACGCAAGGTGGCACCACGCTCTTGCTTACCTGGACGATGTTGTGGTATACTCGCGTACCTTTGATGGGCACTTACGCCATCTCAGGGACGTGTTGGAGCGTCTGAGGTCTGCGGGGATAACGCTAAACCCGACCAAGACCCAGATCGCAGCAACCCGAGTAACGCTACTGGGGTTTAAACTGGATAACGGACGCCTTCTACCGTGTGATGACAAGGTTCAGGCATTATTGAACTACCCGTCACCGGAAGACATAGGCGGACTGAGACGCTTTTTGGGGCTGGCGAATTTCTATCGACAGTTCATCCCAAACTGCGCTGCACTGCAAGCCCCCTTGACAATGCTGTTGAGGAAAGGTGAGCAGTGGAGGTGGGGTCCCGAGCAAGAGGAGGCACTGCGCAACCTCGTAAACGCGCTCGTGGAAACCACCGAGTTAAGGCTACCTGATATGAACAAAGAATTTGTCATTCATACGGACGCCAGCGACCTTGGCCTAGGAGCGGTTTTGCTCCAACAGCACGAAGGTAGTTTGCGCCCGGTAGCTTTTGCCAGCCGCTCTTTGACTGCCGCAGAGAAAAATTACTCCGTGACCGAAAAGGAATGTCTGGCGATCATTTTCGCTCTCAAAAAGTTTGACTACTATATTGATGGAGTCCCATTCATAATTGAGACCGATCATATGGCATTAACTTGGCTTAGGCGCTTAGGAGAGCCGAGCGGCCGACTCGCGCGATGGGCACTTCTCCTGCAGCGATACGATTTTACCGTTCGCTGCAGGAGAGGAAAGAACAACGTTGTGGCGGACGCACTTTCGCGCGCGCCCGTTGACTGTGAGAAGAGCGATATTACTACTCAACTCACCTCGCCCGAAACTGAGCTTGAGAGCGGACTAACCGCTGCGACGATTGAGGTTGTCAGGAGGGGTAATATTAATACCCATCGTGACCCCTCAGTGACTCAGCCTAAGAGCAGAGTAACTGCTACAATGCTCGACGGCGCTGGTCCCGAAGGAAGGGCGGATGAACCCCCTTCTCAGGACGAAAGCGTGAACCACTTGGACTGCGTCAGTTTAGTGGGGAGCGTGTTCGGCAGAAAGGAGCTGTTAGAGGCACAGCGGGAGGATCCGTTTTGTAAAAAAGTGTTTGAGGGGCTCCGGGAGCCCGGCGGCGCGGCCGCGGCGCACATGGACGCAGCTGGTATTGCTGTGGGTGCGCGGCGCTCCGAAACAGCTGGTAATGCTGTGAGCGCGTTGGATTCCTACCTGCTAGACTCTGACGGCGTCCTGCTGAGATACATTCCCGCGGAGAAGGATACACACGAGTCCTTCAAAGCGGTGATTCCACGCACGCTGAGAGGAGCACTTTTACGCTACTTTCACGATACGTGCCTGGCCGGGCATGCAAGTGGCCCTAAGACTTATCTAAAGTTGTGCCGCTTTGCTACCTGGCCTGGAATGAAGCGGGAGGTGATGCGCTACGCCCGCTCGTGCAACGTGTGCCAACGCGTGAAGCCGCGTGGTGGACGCCCACCCGGGCTCATGCAGCCGATCAATAGCCGAACACCGTGGCAAATTGCGGCATGTGACGTCATGGGGCCTTACCCCAGGACACCGAGCGGGAACCGATTCCTTCTCGTAGTCACAGACCATTTCAGCAAGTGGGTGGAACTGTTTCCCCTACGGAAGCTGACGGCACGCGTAATCATGGGAAAGCTGATCGAGGTGTTTACACGATTCGGCTATCCTGAGCAGCTGATAACGGACAATGCGTCCTACTTCACTGCCAAACTCTTCGTGGACTCTTGTGCAGCTCTCGGCATTAAGCACAGGAGAACAACCACGTACCATGCCCAGGCGAATCCCACTGAGCGTGTGAACCGCAACATCAAGCACATGCTAGTTGCATTTGCGGGGACGCACAATGAGTGGGACGCTTGTCTTCCTGAAATTGGATTTGCTATCAGGTCGACAGTGAATCGATCGACTGGGTATACACCCGCCACCCTCAACCTTGGGAGGGAGCTGTTGAGTCCGGTAGAACTTACTCTACAGGAACGAAGCAGCACGGAACTGGTCGTTTCGTCGGCACGCGCCGATTATGCGACTGGGCTGCGCGCGAAGGTAACGGAGGCTTTACGAAAAGCGCGACGGAACCTGAGCACTGCACGTGCCGAGCAGAAAGCGCAGTACGACCGCTCTCATCGGGAAGTTCTCTACAGAGTGGGCGACCTGGTGTTGAGACGGAATCACGTCCTGAGCGACGCCAGTAAGAAATTCTCAGCTTCTCTGGCGCCGAAATGGACAGGACCGTACCGGGTGCGAGAGACTGTCTCTTCGCTCGTGTACAGGCTGGCGGACTTGAAGCTAAGACCGATCAGCCGACCGGTGCATGTCTGCGATCTCAAACCCTACTATGACAGAGGGAACGAGTGGCCCGAGGAGAATGCTCTCCCGCGCCCGCAGGCAGCGGCATCGGGTGGCACGGCTCGACGTTCGAGCCCGGTGCGGCATTATAACTTGCGATCTCGGCAGAACTAACTCTGTCCGGTTCGCGGAGGCTATTTTATTGTGCGTGATATCGGACGGAATGCTCCTCCGATGTCTAGCATGCAGGCTTCCAGAGCGAGCACGCGCTTTCTCTTTGGAAGAAGCGAGAGGGGCTAACAGAATTGTCGCAGCAGCAGACCGCCCGTCGGGAGCCGTGAAACAACCACCAAGCAAAAAGGAAAGACCATCTCCACTCCTGGTGGGGACGAGCAGGCCGCAAGCAGTCAGCAGCGCAGTGCGGGCAACAGGCGGCGAGAAAACATCCTCCGGCGGCTAACAGCGAGGTGAGAGGTGCAGCGGGCGACTTCCGGTCCGGAATGGTCGCAGCGGCGCAGAATTCGCCGAACCGCGCCGCAGAACCCCGCCACCGAGTTGCAGGCCCCGCAACCAAGCATCCAGCCTCAAGGCCGAGCGTAGACTTCGCCCGCAAGGACAGAGTGGACCCCTGCTGCGCAGCGAGGTGCAAGCCATCGTCAGGGGTGGGTCGGCGCGCCTTTGCCTATCTTGCGTGCCGAAACCCGCGAGGGTTCGACCATACCAGAGGGCATCGACCTCCGAGAACATCAAAAGAGCTGTCCTGCGCCATCTCGAGGCTGGTTCGGGGATCGCGTCAGCGTAATCGAGGCAGCCAAGAAACATCCAGGGACCCTTTCGCCACCACGGACCCGGCACGTCCGACTGGGCAGGTGACGCCGCCGAGACGCAAGGTGACCCGGACCCAACGCCCTTCTTGCCTCCTGCTGCATCCCGCTGCTGTCAAGCTGCTCCATGACATCGTTCAACGTTCCGGCCTGGCTCGCGACCACCTACACGGCGACAACGACGGTCTGCAGCTAGAGCTGCTCCCTCACCAACATGGATTCAAACCGTGTTGCTGTCGGAGTAGCATGCCCCCTCTCGCAGGAAAGCCTCAGGTGACGGCGGCCTCTTAGCGGCTAAAGGGTTATTTTAAGGAGGGGGGGATGTGGGGATCGCACGCGCGTCCCGATATCTCCGGAGCGGCCACGCGGTTATCACGCGATAATCACGTGCTCTCTCGCGGAGGGTAGCGAGGAGAGGGCACCTTCGCCACTCCCGCTGCTCTTCGCGCCTGGCCGCGACGCTGCAGCCAAGGCACCCCGTGCCCTCCTTTCCCTTTCTTGGAATCGGGGAGACCCCCTCTCCGCCGCTCGGGAGAAGCGCTATTCCCCCGACGCATCTTTGTCTCACGGCGGAAGAGCTAGCGAACGGCCGCATCTCAAATCAGCCGCTGAGACCGCCGCACGCCGTCCCCCTGTGGCGCCCGGACCTTGGTGTGCGACTCACCGCCCCAGGGCCCGAGCGCGGATCCACTTTTGGGTGAGCTGAACTCTTATCAGCCTCTTTTGTGGTTCCCACATTGTGCGGTTTGTTTCGCCCCAGACGTGCGGAATGCTCCGCCGCTGAGGTTTTGTGTTGTGTTGTGTTGTGTTTGTGTGTGTTGTGGCTGTTGCTGTCTGTTGGAACCATTGTACACCAAGGTGAATAAACACCTTAGGTCGAGACTCACCCTGTCCCCACTGGCCTGAACCCGCCGTGGTCGCAACTCACTGCGAACCGCGGGTTAGGGGTCACAGCTCTGACTGCTAGGGCTGCTGCGAAAGTGCTAGGGAGCGACTGCCGCTCCGCCGGCGCTGTGCGATCCAGAGAAGGGTCAGGTGCGCACGCGCGAGCCTGAGTAATACCCCTATACCCTTGTGTATGGTATGTCGCTGGAGTATGTGATGCGCCTCTTGCGAGATGCGCCCATTTGCAAAATTGCGAATAGCCGTTTGCGAATCTCATATCACGCATGTCGCTTTGGTTTGTGTGAGGGCCAGTGCTATTGCCGCTTCCTCTGCCACTTCGGCATGGGCCGTGTTCACGGTGACGCTCGTGAGGTGGTTGCCTCGGTGGCTAGTAACAGCCGCCACGAAACTCTTCTTGTCTCGATAAAGGGCTTCGTCGGTAAATACCGCCTCCTTGTTGTTGCAGTAACTTTGGTTCATGTTGTTTGCCCTGGCTTTACGTCTACCCGTGTGGTGTTGGGGGTGCATGTTGCGAGGCAATGGGGGTACGTATAGATGCTCGCGTATGGTTCTTGGAATTTCTACTTTGATGCCATGCTGCGTGTGGCATGTGTTGCCGAGCTTTTCGAGCCCGTGTCGGCCCGGGCGGGTTTTGGACACGCGCTCGATTTGGGACACTTGTTGCGCCTCCAGGAGTTCCTCGAGCGTATCGTGCAAGCCTGGTTTTAAGGGCTCGGTGGTGCTAACTCCGGGCGCAAGTCCCAACGAACATTTGTACGACTCTCGTATGAGGGCGTTGAGCTTCTTTCTTTCCGCTACCGTCCAGTTTTGAAACGCTGCCGTGTACATTATTTGCGAAACGGCGAAGGCTTGTATGAGACGTGTGACGCAGCCTTCGCGCGTTTCCGCGTGTTTGTTGGTGATGTGTCGAATGAGCTGCATCGTGCTGGTGGCCTTTGCCGTTACCTTGCAAAGTGCATCGCCATTGCCGCCCTTGTGTTGGATCATCATTCCTAATACACGGATCTTCTCTACAATCAGGACGGGTAGGACATATGATGCCGGTAATTGCATCTCTTCCTTTTCCGGGGGCTTGTTGCCTTTAGGTGGGCGCCCTTTTCTGATCGGTCTATATAGCAGCAGTTCGGATTTTCGGCCTAGTAGGCACGTACCGTGCCCACAAGGTAGTTTTCCACGCAATGCATGACCTGCTGTAAACGTTGCTCGATCGCTCCGTCGCTGCCCGTTGTCGTCCCGATCGTAATACCATCCGCGTAAAGCGTGTGGTGCAGTCCTTTGATTTGAAGCAATCGGTCGGATAACCCCAGCAGGACGAGGCTGAAGAGCATGGGTGAGATCGCCGAGCCCGGCAGGGTGCCCGAGCCCCCGATGTTGATTTGGTCTGACTATAGTTGTCCCACTCGCATGCGAGTAGTTCTTCCCCTGAGGAAGTCTCGAACGTAGTTTTACGTTCGCAGACCGAGATTTAGCTTGTCTATTTGTAGCAGTATGGCATCGTGGCGAACGTTATCGAAGGCCTGGTGTGTGGAAATAAGTCGTTGTCGTCGAGGTAACCCGTGAGTCTATTGAGAAACGCATGGGGGGGGGGGGGGGGGCTCCATTAACTTGCCCACGCAAGACGTGAGGGATGTGGGGCGCAGGTTCTCCGGCTGTAGTTTCTTGCCGGATTTTGGTATCAGTATAATCTTTGCTGCTTTCCATTGCTGGTGTAGCTTGCCGTGCGCCCAACACTCGTTAGTGTATTTTGTTAGTTTCTCGATCGATCCGCAATTGAGATTGCGTAGTGCCTTATTAGATATTCGATCGGGGCCAGGGGCCGACCTGGTGTTGAGTTTCACGAGGGCCGCATGGATTTCGGCAATGGAGTGTCTAGGGTGGCGTTGCTTTTTCTCGAGTAGTCCGGATATATTTGCGGTGGCGTTTGGGATATGTAAAGGGGTTCCCCATCCCGTAGGAATTGTTTTTCTGTTCCCCCGTAAGCATGTATGATTTTTTGTATGCCTTGCATGTGTGTGGTCTTGGTGTTGGTGGGATCAATCAAGTACCGCAGTATCTGCCACGTGCAACGTGTGATGAGTTGACCGTCCATCTCCAGGCATTTCTCTTCCCGTTGTTGCTGTTGCAGGTTAAACACGTGCTTTTCTATTTCTTTGTTGAGCTGCTCTATTCGTTTACGTAGTCTCCTATTGTGTCTGTTGTTTCTATCGGTGCTGCAGGGGTGCATCGGTAGGCTTCCCACATATGCAGCAACCGGGAGTCTATTGTCTCAAGCCTAGCTGTCGATGGGATCGTTTGCGTCACGCGCTCGATACCCCACCGCAGTTGGTTGGTCCATTGGTCTATGTCTTTGATGTCTTCCAACCGTTGCTGGACACGACGTTTGCGTAGCTGATTCCAGTTGCTGAACTTCATTTGACGACCGGCTTTGTGTTCCTGCGGGCCGTCTTCTGTTTCTATGGAAATAATGTAGTGATAGCTTTGCACGTCTTGCATGGTGTTTGTCCAAGGGACATTGCGCGTGTTCCACGCAAAAGTAAGGTTCTGCGTCGGGTGAGTGCTAACGCTGCTGCCCCGCCTTATTGGTAACGCGGAGTCGGTGACCAGCTCGAGTCTGGCGTATTGCGCCGTTGCGCATAGATGCGTTCCTTTTGGGTGATCGTGCTTGTAGCCCCACGCCGTGTGCACCACGTTGAAGTCCCCCCCCCCTTCCAAGGAACAGCTGTTGCCCATGGGCGATGTCGATTGCCCGTTTGAAGAGGACATAGAAGCGGTGCTGGCGGCACCTGGGACTGCTGTAGACGTTAAGTACGAAGATGCTGTTGCGCGTCTTGCGTGGTGGAATTAGTTCTACGAGAACGTTTTCAATGTCTCTGATTTTGGTGTCGTGTTCGATAGACGGTAGCAATTCTAGGACAAGAGAGATAAACGCAATTTGAAATGCTATATCTTTCACCAGGCTTTAGCCAAGTTTGCATGACGGCTGTGACGTTATACATGTTATTGGGCTGCGCCAACAGCATAAGAAGAGCATCAACATTTTTTTGCTTTGCTTCTCTCATTGCAGTGAGGCAGTGAGTGTGGTCTATGTAATCTATGAAAGTTATCAACAGAAGAAATTGTCAGCATATTGTGGATATTATGCTACACGGTCAGCCTTCTTGAAGATGCTGATCACATCGGAGTTCTCCGCCTTCTTCATTATTATTAGTCCACCCGATACCCAATCATACTTCCAGTTGTGTTGCTTCTTTGCGGCAATCTCCTTTCTAAGTAAAAGTTTGTACTCAGTGCACGAGTGCTCATTTATGAACACTGGTGTACGTTCTGTCAGGCCAAAATCGGCGGCAGTAAGACGGGATTTTTTTTTTCGCAAGTTCAAGGAAGTTGACCCGGGGTGCGCAAGAATTTGATTTCATAACAATTTTAAATTACTTGTGTACGCCATGTACGACATCAATAACAGCCACTGTCAGCTGCGCAGTAGCCTTTGCTTCCAGGGTAGTAAGAACTGCCAACAGTCACTCATTATGCACTGCCAATATTTGTTCTGCGTCTGTGTTGCTGTAGTTCCACCAGTTCAGGTCTAGTAGCCTGCAACTCTTTACAGTGGCGGCTGTTTTCAGTTCTAAGTCGACTTTCTTACGTCTTCGCTTCACCTAATTCCGTCTGCACATTACCGAGTGCTTTCTTAAATTCCTCGATGCTTTCCCTCATAAAATATATAGCCTGCCTAAATGAACTAAGCTCACGCCTTAGGTTTTTATCCATGTTATCAATCTTAGTACTAAGCAAAAAAAAAACAAGGCAGCAGGTTTCTTTCTTTGTGGGCGTTTTTTCAAAGACCCGTTCCCCCGTACTGCTCCCCGCATCAGATATATCATCGCCCATAGCTGGAGGACGACCTAGGCATGAGGCTAATATTTAGATAATGAAGTTGTTTTACACACCTGTAATGCACAAAAGTGCGGTGAGTTGGCCGTCGATGTGATCGTGCCTGGATTGTCCAAAGCAATGGCAAGGCAATGGCTCTGGGGAAATGTGAAGCTGGCCTCTATGATTTCTGTTGCATCATCCAAGGTTTCTGTGCAGCAGTGGTGGTGCAGGGTGCACAATATTATGCACAATAAAGAACTCTCTCAACTCTCAAGTAAGCCGTCGATGTAATCATACGTGGATCATCCACAGCAAATAATGGGGAAGGGAGGAATATACAGGAAGGCTAGCCAGTGTAAATACCAGCTACCCACTTTATGCTGAAGAAAGGTTTAATTGAAATGAAAGCTAGAAATAGACATGAGTGTCACTTTATATTGACGAGCTGGCGACCATGAAATTTCACAGTGCAGCGATCAGAAGCGTATAATTGTGAGCGGCTCCTACCATCGAAACCTTTCATACGAGCGAATGTATTCGTTGAACAAGTAGTTGAGTAGAAGCAGCCTTCTAGCATCGGACATCGCTGCACCGTTCTCGTGAGAAGGCTTGCAGCTGCGACGGGCAGGCGGCCACCCTTCAATGGAGCCGCTGGCCAAATTCAGAGGAGAGAATACCCACTCTGGCGCAAATGTGCCCTTTTAGGCAATTGGTCAAATGTAAGTAGGATATGTGCGGAGATTCAACGCTGACAGGGAAAGTGGCTCTCACTTGGCGCCCAGATCCATGCTGCAAACACGATGTAGAATGTATGGCGCAGCTCGTATAAGTTCTTTGGTGTTCTCGCTGCTCTGAATTTTACTTGGTACGTGCAGTGACTGAAGCAGCACAAAAGGGCACTGCTCCTTTGGCGCCACTTTTTATATTGCGGCGCGCATCGTGCTGTAGCGTGGTGTGTAGAATATAGTGTATCGTCTGGCCGAACGATTATCTCGTAGGAAATAAGGGCCACTGTCTAAAAGTATGGTTTCTTGTTGACAAGTGCAGATTGCACAACGTTTGCGAATTCTTCCGAGTTGTTTGATGCGTCTTACTCATGCTCAGGTGAAAAGAAAATGTTTAATGCAATTGCGTGTTGTAATGGCCTGGACAGCGCAACCAGCAGTGGAAACACGCTATTCCTTGGCTTCGCGCGGAACTGTGATGATATTTCTCTCACGCACTGTTTTACCAGGGGATTTCTGCTTTGGCAAAGATCTAGCTTCACTGCGTGTTACTTTAACTTTGGTAGCCTGCGACAAGCGAAGCCGCTGAAAGCCAAGAAAAGCATGACGATCGCTTTTATTTCCCGTTTAGAGCCAAGACGTCGACATCGGTTTTTGAAAACGAACTTTAGAGACCCGCATTTCTTGCTTACAACGGAGCAACAAGGTCGTTTTTCGTATTCCTGGATGTCACGCCGGTCACATTGATTGGTAGGCAACCCTTTGAATGCGGTCAATGCGTGATACAGAATAATAGTGAAAGAGAGGAAATTTTTGCTTCCTAAATTATCTTACTCTGAAAAAAACGCACACGTACCACGCTAAGTCGCATTTACGACGGTAGTCTAAGTATATTCTTCCATACATGTTTTTGCCGACTACCTTAAATGCCTTTCGCTTACCCATCTACTCAGCGCTTCTTCCTCAATCAATTCGTCACATCAGCTTCCTTCGTCAAACAGAACGTAAGTTGCCTCATATTCTGGTTCCGAGTGGAAATGAAATCATTTGCCATCTGTTATTGATGTGTTATTGCTTCAGGTGAAAGACAGTGCCTGCGATAGTCTCTTCTTCCTCGTTTTCGCCTGCTTTTTCGTTGGGTGGTTATGATAGTATGTATCATGGCACTCTGGAAAGAACCACTTCCTCCTTTAGTTGAACATCTATGTCTATATCGTACTGCCGCCTACGCCTGTACCGACACCGGCTGATCCGTAAATTTCCTTTTTTTTCTACAATATTCTAGAAGTAGTATAGATTTGGAACGCCACCTATTTCTTTATCAAGAAAGCATGTACGAGCAGGACACCAGTTAACTGGTTTTATGGGGCGACATGCTCTCTCAAAGAGAGTTCCGGGCACTCTCTTTGAGGGAGTATCTGCTTGCCCCATATTTCACTCATTTAGAGAGTACATCGACCCTCTTTGAGAGAGAGTAGGACAACTCCTGACAGAGTTTTGTTACTGCACCGCAAGAGAGTGCTAGTACTCTTCTGCATGATGCCAACTCTCTCCCCACAAGGGTAATAGTACTCCCCCAGACCAAGTGCTTCTACACCTCCAAACGGAGTACTACTCCACCAACCCAAGTGTTTCTACTCCCCCAAACAGAGTGCGTGTACTCCTTCAGAACAGAGTGCTAGTACTCTTCCAAATAGTGTGAAAGCACTATGTAGGTCTATGGTTACGTTAGAAGGGATTAATAATACTTACATGTTACGAATAGTTGATCCCTTCATAAGCAGCTCCTCCACTTGCGCTTGGTCAATGGGATGTAATCTGTAGTCACCGAGTTACTCAAATGAAACATTTTCTCTTTTAAAAGGTCGAAATCTTTATTGATCAGTCACAAGACATACTCAGTAATAATATGAGGCATACTGACAAACATAAAATCAGTTTGCGATGATGCCCATGAACTTTAGAACACATCTTGTGATTAAAACATTATTCTCTAAAGTTTCATTAGTATTACAGTGTTGAAATATCCTTGAATTTCAAAGGGCTCCTTCCTTTCAAAAATAAAGTATACAATGGAAAGTTAAACATAGAACAAACTTTTGCAACTCACAAAGTACTGTCACTATGATTGAAGAGAAATTTGCGCCACATTAATGGCCAGCAAACACATTTCTGGCAGAAAAAGCGTGCACATTTATGGCAGACGTTACCAGATTAGCTGCTAAGCATGGAGCTGGTAATGTAGATAAATTGTTCAAGACACCTTTTTGTGTACCATATTCTAAGACAGCAGCTCATTTGATAACGTCCTGTACAGCGTATGGATGTTCCTGACTGAGAGTACAGTGCATTTAGAAATGTGTTGTATATTCTCATGTGAGGCCGCAGGCCTAAATAGCTACGCTTATATATCGCATAAAGTTATTCATGTATGGCTGCACCCCATTGTTTCTAAGTGTCTTGTGTTTCTGCAGCAATATCCTTCCCTATCTCAAAGCGGTACAGAGGCGTATCATATTTCCTACTCGGTTGGCCTCCTCACGAAAGTAGATTTCTGGTGCTGTTGGGATTGATCCGTTACACTTTCTCACAGATAAATAAAATTTAATTTTCAATATTATCTAGCGTGCAGCAAATGAGTATACAACTGCAAGGAGCATTGGCATTAAAATCTTGCGTAATAAATTTCTTATCATATATGATAGTTTTTCCTTCACATTACGGTAAGAATGGTATACTTCAGAGGAGCAGCTTGCATAATTACGTACTCAATTTTGTGACTCGTTGAATGTGCAATCTAGCTAAAGTACAGCATGGCTTCAGATTTGAACCGAAAATCAGATGTGATGAATATGATGCATCAAAGGCGACATAAGCACAAGTACAGGCAGGGAAGTGCACGAAAAAGACAAAGAAGCAAAACAAAAATTGAGAATGGCACCATCCTGTTTCACATATCCCTTCCATGCACGTGGATTTTGCATGCGACTGTGCATATACTTGCACAATCAATCAACTACTTGAAACCAAAGCTTTTTTCCTACTGATTGGTTAAGATGCGCCAATGTAAGAAAAATTATCGCTCTTCAAAACAAGCGCATATGTGTTTGGAACATTAATGCATCGCCTCACGGTGCACATTATCTTAAGTACAGACATTTACCATGATTTACCATTTACCTTAAATGTTATTTTTCCTTATAAAAACTATGTCTAGAGAAGCCAAGAAACTAAGGGGCTTTTGCTTGCCACTGTATGTTCACATCCGCAAATTCATGAACAAGTGTTCGACACAGATGCTCTAAGCTCTTTGCATTCAATGCATCTCTACCTCAACTAGCATACTTCGTTGGCAAGCAGATTGAGTCACCCTAATCAATATATCAAATACCTGCCAGAAGCTATCATATGACTATTTCACAGAAGGAGAAACCACAATTTTACATTGTTTAAAGAATTTTCAATTACAAGTGACTCTCCTACACCTAAGGTGTGCAACACGGTGTACACAGTTAAAGGCCTTAATTGCCCCTTGCCCTCGCTTCGGGAGGCACGAGCGGTTCTAATGAACAGGTTTCATGAGCATGCACGTAAACGATAATGACTTCTTAAACATGGGCCTCTCTTCGCCCAATGCTTCCCCTTTCCGTAATCTAAAAGGAAGCCATACTTCCAAAATTATGTGTAAATGTAAGTAAAAGGGAAGACATGAAAATCTTTCTGCTTCATGCCAGCATTTAAAGTGGAGAATCACAATGGTTCCTATTTGCACCCTTGCATTCGCGTCCTGTTAAAGGTATTCTATTAAAGCTGTTAAATGTATGTAAGCACCTAACCAAGCATGAGGTGTTGCTTTTCAAAGTGAACACATGCACCGTGCTCATTGCAAGTATGTATCATGTCACTAAACAAATATGCAGTGTCATTGTACCACTATTTTTATCACATGGACATATCGGTTGAGAGGCAAGATAAAAAGCTGTCAATTTTCACAAAACTAATCACTTTTTAAAACGCATTTCTAACTTTTCAATTAATTTGCTACTATGTGTTTGGCTCCAAAGAACATACTTGATTTTGACTTTCCCATTAGAGACAATACGTAAACATGTCATGTTAAGATGACTGCCTAGAGCACGTGAGAATTTCTATCTTGGTGGGACATTCAATTTTCATTTTGTTGACAAGTCGTCAAATGCTGCACCCAGTATGCCCGCATTCTAGTTTTTTTTCTCCAAATTGGATGGCAATGTATTTTGATTCTTTGGCGCGCTCCTCTGCACGACGTGAAGTCACGCTGGGTTGGCTCTTTGACATCCTTGTGTCCTTGCAGCTGCCTTCTAGCGTTATATAAAGTGGGTGCCTGAAAAATATCGTGTGCAAAAGTCAACAGGAGGACATGATGTAAAACAACATCAAGACAATCAAGGTCTTGGCAGTAAAAGAAAGTCTTAGCTCTTAGTCTTCCTACTGAAATGCATGCAAAATATCTAAATGACTGCAACAGTCAACTGCTAAACTAACTTCAATTTTTTGATTTAGATAAAAAAAAAATAATGGATAGTTCATGCTCGATCGGCACCAATGTTAAAATACTCCTGCTAATAAATAGAATAGTGGTCGTTGTCAGATGTCATAGGTCTGTCTGGTGTCGCAAACACGACTTGTGACACATCCTAAGCATGCGCCCAGTTTGCCCCCCGCACCATCTCTGGTTGTGCCACTGCACAAGCCATCATTTGAGGATCATATCTGCAAACATGATGCTTACTGATGATGCTGCCTATAAGAAAGGGCGACAAGGCTTACTATGCCGAGGTTACCCACATTTCAATAATAAAGAGAAAGTTCGCTGCCCCTGCATGTAAGCTTACTAAAAGGCATGAACTTATTTTCATTTGAGGTGCGCAATGGAGTTAATTTTTGACACATCTAGCATTTTACATTTCATTTCAATTCATTTCATTTGATTTTAATATTTAAAGGCCCCGTAGTAGGGGTATTACACAAGGGGTGGGAATACAACATATACAAACAAGTGTTATAATGCATTCAATTCTGTAGATAAGAAGTTGTTACATCCTGAACAAATTGTGAAGATCAGGTGATGGCAGCGATTTGATGAGGAAGGCCATTCCAGTCTTTAGATGCTCGGTAGAAAAATGAGGCTGGAAATCTATTTGTGCGTGAATGTGGTTGTGCTATCTGCTGGGGATGGCCAATGCATCGTGACCGGCGCGTTTGGGGAATAATATATGGTGGTCGATTGAGCGTCGAATAGTAGAACCTGTGGAAGAGGGAAAGGGTGGCAATGGGGCGACGAAGGGATAGAAGCGATAAGGAAGATTATTTTTTTAAAGATGATATGCTGACGTTGAAGAAGTATGTGGAATGAATATACCTGGTTGCGCGATTTTGAACTACCTTAAGAGTTTTGGCGAGATGTGCTTGATGCGGATTCCAGGTCGCAGATGCGTATTCGAGTTTCGTTCTTACCAATGATCTATAGGCTAACAGCTTTACATGCAAAGGAGTGAGGCGAAGTTGACGTCTTAGAAATCCCAAGGTTTTGCTAGCCGATGACATAACATTAGCAACATGCGCATTCCAGGATAAATGATTGATCAAGGTGATACCTAGGTATTTGTAGGATTCCACTGATTCCACGGTGATGTCACCAATCCGATAAGGAAAGTGAAGAGGATGATGAGGACGGGTAAATAAGACAAGTTTGTATTTATTAGAATTGAGTGTTTTCAGCGAAACACCATGCCATTCTTGTACGCGGTTAAGGTCAGATTGAAGAGTTATTTGGTCAGTGATGGTATTGACTGCGCGTTAAATAACACAGTCATCGACGAACGTACGGATATGGCAGGACACATGCAAGGGTAAGTCGTTAATGTAAATTAAGAAAAGAAGGGGGCAAGGACGGACCCCTGTGGTTATTTATTTATTTAATTTATTTATTCATACTGCAGGCCAGCATACTGGCCCATGCAGGAGGGTTAATACAGTTGACAAGGTAATAACAATGCAACACAGATAATAAAATATGTATATATAAACAGTGCATGCAAATGATGCATCCCATAGCCACGTTACAAAAATCACAATGCTTCCCTTAGCACAGTAACTACAACAATATAATCGCACATTTGAATTTATATGTGGATCAAAACGCTGTGCCAAACAACAATCGGACGCTAAACATAACTAAATACAGAAAATTTCACCTATGAAAACGAGAAAAATAGTGAACAAAATTGGGTTTGTGGTTTTGTTATTTTATGTGAAATATAGTTTTCCAACGCATTTGTGAAGTTCCCCGATTGAAGTACTTCAACAGAGAGAGAATTCCATTCGTTTATAGTACGCGGATAAAAACTATTCATGTGAGATTTTGTTTTAGAAAATAATGGCCTACGGGAAAAGTTGTGTCTATGTCTTGTTTTTTGTGCTTGAAGAGGCGTTACATATTGAGGTATGTGAAGCCCGATTTTCCCATTTATGATGTTATGTAAAAACTGGAGACGACTAACTTTACGCCTGTGCTCTAGTGAAGTGATTTTATTCCTAAGCATTAGTAAGGACGGGGAATCCTCTCTTTTATATTTTCCAAAGATAAATCTAACGGCCTTCCTTTGTACACGTTCCAAATTCATGATGTCCTTTTTGGCATGAGGATCCCATACAACCGCTGCGTATTCAAGTTTCGATCGCACGAATGTGTTATATGCTATAATTTTTGTGTTTACCGGTGCCTTTTTAAGTTTCCTTTTCAAGAACCATAATTTCCGCAAAGCTGCTGAACATTTAAGGGAAATATGGTCTGAACAGGAGAATCTGTTAGTGAATGTGACGCCTAAGTATTTGTATTGTTCTACTTCAGTTATTTTTGTGTCGTTTAGAACATAGGAAAATATACTAGGTTCCTTTTTTCTTGTTACTCGCAGCAAGATTGTTTTATGCACATTTAATTCCATGCCCCAAAGTTTGCCATGACCGATTTATGAAAGCATGCGTGATCGTTTCCTGAAGCGATTTTCTTACATATGACACAGTCATGCGCAAATAGACTGACATGCACATCATTGGGGATTGCGTCTATTATATCATGATTATTGGTCAAAAATAAAAGTGGTCCTAATACGTTGCCTTGCGGTGCGCCTGAAGTTACTTGACGGACACTTGAGGAACATTTACTAATTTCTACGAACTGCTGCCTGTGTCGGAGATAGGCTTAGATCCATGATATAACATTTACTGAAAGACCAATGCACTCGAACTTGTAGATTAATTTTCCGTGGGGTATCCTATCGAACGCTTTGCTAAAATCTAAAAAGATCATGTAAGTCATGAATTCATGTATGTATTCATATATACATGTAAAGTAATGTATTATCATGAGCGTAATATTTTTCCCTCGCGACAGAGCTTGCCTTAACTTTAGCGTGGCGATAAAGGCACTTTTTTATTTTGTAGTCGTTTTAAGGGTCTCGTAAACCATGGTTTTGGTCGATTGGGTCGAATGGGTATTCTGGGAATAAATTGGTTCTTTAGTTCACACAGTTTGTTTTTAAACAACAGCCAGTTATCGTAAATCGAAGGGTTGGTAAATTCATGTGCAAAGGTAGAAAACAATGCGTTTAATTCAGTATTTATAGCCTCATAGTTACCTTTCTCATATGAACAAATTGTCTTCTCGTGCATGTCGCGGGGTGGGGGAGTGAAAGTGAAGGCAGCATGAATAACTTTGTGGTCACTAATCTCACGAACATATGTAAGGGATGTTAAGCTTTCAGGATGACTGGTTAGTATGGGATCTAAAATATTGGCAGATGTCCCCGACACATGGGTTGGCTCAAGTACTAGCTGTGTTAAATTGTAATTTAAACACGTTTCTATAGAGTCGCTCGCTTCAGTTTCATTTGTTAGTAAAGCAGTGTCATTGTGCCAGGTAATGTCGGGAAATTTAGTCTCCAAAAAGGAGAATAATAGCTTTGGGATGCTTTGAAGAAATTTCATTTAATATGTTATTTAAGACATTAGAAAAGTCCGGTTGATGGTGCGGCGGTCGATAACAAACGCCTAGCGGTACTGTCTGTGGGGAACATTGACGTTCTAACCACAGTGTTTTCAAGTGGCTGTCAATGTTAATTCGTGTGCACGGCAATTGTTGGTTCACGGCAATCAGTACACCTCCGCCACGTGTGTCTCTCCCGATCGCATCGATAAACGTCGAAGTTGGGAAGATCGGCCAGGACTTCTGCGTCACTGATTTCTTTTGTAAGCCACGTTCCTGTTAGCATCAGTGTGTTACTGGCGGATGATGTCATAAAATTTCTTACGTGGTCACGCTTTGGCAGAAAGCTACGTGTGTTCGTGAAAATTACTGAAAAAGACAGATTATTACGTGGGATGGGAGGACGAGTTCTCATATTCGTGGGATAATGCCATTGCTATGCTGTTGCTTCGAGGGTCTCTGATGTCTCGTCAAATATGTAGCGTTTAGTATCTATGTGCAATGTTTTGTAATGCAATAAAAAGCCAGCAGATTTTGCTTTCGCAAAAGCAGCAAGGTGCTTGCGGCCGTTCTGCACAACCTTAGAAAAATCTTCGACGACACTGTGTTCAGTGCCTTTGAACTTACGGCCATTTGATAGGACAGTCTCTTTTGTCTTAAAGTACGTAAATTTAAAAATTATAGGGCGACGGCGCCCAGCGGTATGTCTCCCGAGACGATGTGCTCGTTCAATTTCTTTTGTATATATGTTAATGTTAAGGTTGTGAGAGCACAGCTGGTTTACAGCTTCTTCAGACTGGGTGAATGGTTCCGAGGCATTAGTATCACGAACACCATAAAAGATTAGGCTATTTCTACGTGATCGGTTTTCAGCGTCATCCATACGCCGCTGCAAGCAAGCGGCCAGGTCAGTAACTTTAGCAGTTTCTGCTTTTACGGCTTCAATTTCATTTCGCAACGGGATGATGCTTTGGCAAAGCTTTACGACTACTGTCACTCGGGAGGTCAAATCGGACACCATCTTATTCGTTGCCAGTAATTGGTTCTTAATGTCTTTCATTTCTGTGATTAGTTCTTTTTGTCCGGCTGGTAGTTTTTGCAGCTCCTTTAGTACAAGGTACAAGGGACTCGGTTTAGACTCGATGTCTCCTGACAAGAGAAGCAAGGACGGAATGGCACAAACACTCTCAACAGCAATAGCGACAGAGCACCGGGGGCTCGGCAGCTGCACCAGAAGATAATTGCTAGACTTCTTTACAAAAAGAGAATACTTGTTACCAACCTGCGTAGCGAGGAGCAACGGGTTGTCTGCATTGTGGTAGAGCACCTGAGCCCACAGAGCGGTGTCGACAAACGTGGCTGCTTTATACTTGGCGGAAGCCCTGGTGTCAATGCCGATGGGGCCTTCCACAGGGAATCCAGCATCCAGATGTAGCATGGTGGCGCTGACACAGATGAGGCTGCACAGTGGATTCCAATGGCGTAGGCCAGATGGCGTACAAGTGACCACGTGCCAGTTTGATTGATGAGGGGCAGTAGCGCACATTCCACTGGCGTCACATAACCGTAGGTATCCGTGATGATAGCTGCTCGTGGGTGACGATAGCTACGAGCGCCTCCGTAGTGAAGGGCAACGGGTTAGTTGTCTGCATTGTGGTACAGCAACCGAGCCCTTGAAGGCATGTAAAAGTTTCCGTTAGACCGCAGTTTTTAGTTTATTAGACCAACTCTGTTTTGTGTACGACAGATGACTGGCTAGCAGGGAATTACAGCAACGTGTTATTTTGATGCTTTATTTCTCCACTAAAAATATTAAAGCCATAAACACATTTTGATCTGCCATGAAGTAACAAGATGCACACATTACGCTTGTAACCTTCAGATGAAGGGTGATTTAGTTGTTGATATGACATAACTCTGAAACGCAAGCTCATAGTAGGAAGTGCACAGACATGTCCAAAACAATAGGTGTATGTAAATCACCCCTGCTATTGTAATTCCACACAGCAGCCGTTATATTCGATGCCGATGCATAACTCGCTGCTTGACAATTCACCGAGTTCGTGGACATAAGCACGCTTTTAGATTCGCACCGTGCTCGAAAACCGCAACAGGAGACATAAAATGAGGCATCTAATCACACCATTTCAATAGATGAGCAAAAACCGTTCAGTTTTAGGGCTAAATCCCACGAGAGCAATATATAGTGCGCGATGGCGATGAGCAACAAAACGGGCCGTCGCTTGAACAAATCGCTCGGTTCTGGAAATATAGAAATCATCGCTCGTCTCCCGGAAGTGTCATGAGCGACTAGCCAATAGTTTGAAACCGGAACTGGATGTACATCATCGCTCAAGTACTACCGGTTGTTGCACGGATTAAATTTAAACCATTCAAACGATTAAGTTTTCTACGTGCAAAGAACCTACTGCAAGACATTCGGAAATATTTTATGCAACTTTTTGCAGTAAGATACTTCATTCTAGGTTACTAAAGCACGCGTCACGCTAGTTTTGAAGCGTATTTGCAAACCTCATACCGGCAACACCGGGGAGACGTCACTCAAAGTCGTCGCTCACACGGAGTACGACTTGTAGGCGACGAGCGAACGCGACAGCCACCTCCATCTCATCGCTTGTCGCTATCGCGTGCAAGATCGCTTATATGGGGTTTATATTTTGTTGCGTATAAAACATGAATGACTCATGCGCTTTCAGTAAGTTCAAGATAACGCGTCCAACTGACCTATTGCAGCATGCAGTTGAATGCCTGAGGCAAAGTTTCTAACTACCAATGGCACTGCACGTAACTTCACTGGTCGCGATCACCCATTGGCGTAAGACACCGTCAAGCTCGCGGCTTACTTATAACGAAAGCATGCCGCCAGTGAAATGACGCCTTCTGTTACGTGACTCCTTATTTCAACAGCGTTCCGTACGCAGTAGAACGCCATTCTGAATAAATTCAAACACACAAACCGCACGCTAAGCACGCTCCGCCTGGGATCGGAATCATAGGCTGGTGAACAAACCATTTGAAGCTTGATGATGTGTGGCGTATAATGGTGCAAGGGCCAGGTTTGACCAAAGAGCGCCATGACAGGTGGTAATGTTGACGATGTATTGTGGATGAGATGCACAATGAACTCATCATGGTAGATGTGATATGGCTGTAAAAGGGCCTAAAAAAACTTTCGCTATAAGTGAAGTGGAATATATAGGTGCTGAAATAATAACGGTGACTAGGATGCGATGCGGGTTATGGCAATGGGCTTTCGTTAAAACATGAGAGTTTCATCAGAGTTTCCAGAGAGCCCTTGAATGCAGGGCTGTTAGTCGTGTGCTTAAAAGCTGCCTGGCCAGATGATTTTTAGGTTGTCCGTTTCGGCAGGGTGAAGGGGTAAATTCTGGCGATATGCAGCAGGGAAATACTTTTTCCTCTCTGTATCTGTTACAGGGAACTGAATAAGAACATGGAGCACTGTGAAATTATTGCCGCACTTAACACAAGTTGGAAGATCGCCCCCAGTGAAGAGATGAGAGTGGGTGCCGTATGTGTGACCTATCCTTAATCGGCAAGGAAGTACTTCCTTGTACCTTGCTATTTTCCCATTTATTCAGTTCCTCAGATGGGTTTTATTATGTGAAGCTTAATCGTTGCTTGCCAATGATTCCTCAATGTGCTGGGTAGAAAAGGCTTTAGGTCTGTGGCAGGGATGGGAATATCTCAATCTGCATGGCTAACAGTTACTGACCCAGTGCTTTCGTCAGCAGCTTCGTTGCCTTTTATACCTTTGTGACCAGGTACCCAACAAATGACAATCATTTCATTGCACATTTATAGGGAGCACAACAAACTGTACAGCTCACTAAAAACTGAGTTTTTATATCTTCTTGGTCTAAGTAGGGCTCTGACTACACTTAATGAATCTGTAAATACAATAGCCCTAACAAGTTTTGTGAGCCTTATGTTTTGAACAGCCGATAGTATAGCGTAGGCTTCAGCTGTAAATATACTTGTGTGTGGATTTAGTGCTCCGGATACTGAAAATGAAGGTCCCAGAGCTGCGTAGGAAACTCTTTTAGAGGACTTGGAAGCGTCTATATAATATTCTGTAATGGAGTACTTCTCCTGAAGTTCACGAAAATGGAGTTGTATATGTGCTTCTGGTGCCCTCTTAGATATTTCTACGAAAGAGACGTCGCATTCAATGGTCTGCCACTCCCATGGTGGAAGCAGGCGAGTGGGTGCCATTAGGACATTCTCTGGGACTAAGGCACCTGTTTCTTCTCCAGTGCTGTCAAACGAAGGCTCAACGGAGGTCTAATAGCTGGGTGGTTACGAAATAATCTGGCTGTATAGACTTCATGAATAGATGAGTGACAGGGATGCTGAACATCTGATTTGCCCTTGAGAGCATAGGAAAAAGTTTAATATGTCCTTTGGAGATGTAATGACCATTCATTACACTGCACATACAGGCTTTCTACGGGACTTGTCCTAAAAGCGCCTGTACCCAGGCGTATACCCAAGTAGTGAATAGGATCTAGCATCTTGAAAGCACTTGGCGCAGCAGAGCTATATACTATTGCTCCATAGTCGAGACAGGACCGCATAAGGCTTTTGCAGAGGCTCAAAAGGCATCTCCTGTCACTTCCCCAAGATGTGCGGGACAAGAGCTTTAGGAAATTCATTGTCTTCAGACATCTCGCTCTCAGATACCTAAGGTGAGGGACAAATGTTAGTTTAGAGTCTAAGATGAATCTTAAAATTTATGTTCGTGGCTGACAGATAGCTGTTGTCCATTAAGATAGATAGCAGGGTCCGGTAATATGCCTCTCTTTTTCGAAAATAGAAGGCATGTGCTCTTTTGCGGGTTTAACTTAACTTAACTTTTAACTTAACTTAACTTAACTTTTGCGGTTTAATTAGCCCACTTAGATATTTTGTTTAGGCCAAGCTGTATGTGTCCCTCACAGATAGAAATGCTGCATGATTTAAACCCTATCTGTACGTCATCTACATGCACTGAATAAAACATTGTTCGTGGTATGACGCTATACAGGGAATTCATTTTTACGATGAAGAGCGTGCAGCTCAGTACACCACCTTGTGGCACACCTGTTTCCTGCGTAAATTGACGAGTCAGCAGTTGACCAACACTTACACGGAACGTACGATTAGAGAGGTAGCTTTGAATCAGGTTCAAGAGATTGCCCCCTACACCCATACAAGCCCGATCACGAAGAATACCAAAACGCCAGGCTGTGTGGCATGCCTTTTCCATGTCTTATAAAAACCGCTAATAAAAACTGCTTGTGCACGAAGGCATCTCAGATATTCGCCTCCATGCGTACAAGGTGATCTGTCACTTGCAGTGACAGATCACTTGCTCACTACTAGACCACTCTAGACCTACTAGATCACTAGTAGACCCCTTGAAGTGTGGCGAACCACACTGCAAGGGGTCTAGTATTGTGTTGCTTTCAAGATAATGAATTAGGCGTCTATTTACCATTTTCTCAAAGAGTTTGCATAGACAGCTTGTCAGGGCTATAGGCCTGTAGCTGCTGACCGAAGTTGGATCCTTGCCCTCTTTGAAAATAGGAATTACGACTGCTTGCTTCCAGGCAGATGGAATATAACTGGCGGAGAATATGGAATTAAAAATTGATAGTAGGGTTTTCTGTGTTTCGGCGTGTAGGTATTCGATCATCTCAGAAACTATTCGATCACCCCCAGGAGCTGATTTATTGCAACAGTTCAGTGTAGCCTGAAATTGCACCATGTTAAATGGCCGGTTGTAAGGTTCATTTTTATTTCCTTTCTGATTCAGAGGCTGCCGTTCCGCTTGTCGCTGGTATCTAAGAAATGTATCTGAGTAATGAGATGAATTCGGGATGTACTGAAAATGTGCTCTTAGCGAATCAGCCTGGTCCTCAATAGTGTCTCCTTGAGTGTTTACCAAAGGTAGAGGATGAGTTTCGCGGCCTTTTATTCTGTTGGTCCTATTCCAGGCTTTCCGCTCGTCTGTATATGAGTTCATGCTACTAATGTATTTTTGCCAACTTTCCCGTTTGGCCCGGCAGCGTGTTTTTCTGCCTAGTGACTTTATATTCGTGAAATTTAAAAGGTTATCGGCAGTTGGAGATTCGCGAAGGGGACTCAATGCCATATTTTGATTGTTACGAGTTTCTTTGCACTCCGCATTCCACCAGGGAACACGTCGTTTGAAGGGCGATCTATTGGATTCAGGGATACATAGTGACGCCGAATCAACTATAAGTGCTGTCAGATATGCTACGGCGTCATGAATAGAAAGTGCAGAGATGTCTTCCCAAGTCATGCGGGTGAGTTCTTTATAACGTTTCCAGTCGGCTGACTTGGTTTTCCAGTGGGGGACGCATGGAGAGCATTCATCACGTTTTGTTGGAATGGTCAATTGGAAAATGGTCGCTGCCATATGGATGTTTAAGCACGTTCCACTCTAGATACGGTACGAGTGTACCAGATGCAATACTTAAACCGATCGATGAAAATGTTTTGTTTGCCACGCTATAGAATGTAGGCTCTTTATTATTTAGTAAGCATGCACCTGTAGTGAAGAGGTAGCTTTTTACTAAGCGTCTCCTAGCATCACAACGACAACCTCCCAAAAGAGTATTGTGTGCGTTAAAATCTCCGACGACAATATAAGGCTCGGGTAGTTCACTCATAAGACTTTGGAATTCTGTTTTTAAAAGACGGTAGTTCGGTGGATGTATAGTGAGGAAACTGTTATCTGTTTATCAAACAGTATCGCACGGACTGCAACTGCCTCTAGGTGTGTTTTAAGCGGTAATTGCCCGGCAAGCAGCACCCTTATCTACAATTATTGCCACACCGCCAGATGAGGTAAGGGTGTCTTGCGGTCTTTTCCTCAAATGGCATACTGTCAGAGAAAGTTCGTGTGTGAAGGATTAGGATTCGTTTCTTGGACACACAGCACCCTTGGATTGTACTCATTTAAGAGTTCCTTGATGTCGTCTAGGTTGTGGAGTATACCCCTGACGTTCCATTGTATTATCTGCTTATCCATAATATATGTGTTTTGTGCTGTGTGTCTAAGAAATATAGATTATATAGGCTCACGAGACCTTTTCAGGCCGCTTGATACGAAGCTCTCTCTTTCTTCCCGGCACGCTCGAGGGAGCTGCGCCGTTCCTTGGGCGTCTGAGACACCGGATTTGTGCTTGTATCCATCACCTCGTCTGAGGCGGTGGATACTGCCCGCGGAGCAGGCACTCTCGCGGGAGTGGAGGGCCGATCTGCTCGAGCAGTGGCCCTGGGTACAGCAGGCCCGGAGGTCTCCTGGCCCTCATTTGCGGGTGACGGAACAGCGCTAGCTGTCCCAGTCAGGGCGGTGGATGGCGTGACCGCCGTCACTCTCCGAGTGACTTGAGCGGGCGCCGAACGATGTGGCGCTGGCACCCGGCGCGCCACATCGGTGTAGGAAGGACTGTTCTGATTGTTGGGAAAGAAACTCTTGCGTGCCTCTGGGAAAGTCAGATTTAGTTTCACTTTGTTTTTCCTTTTTCCACGAAGGGCAGGATCCCGAGTAAGCAGGGCTGTCTCCTTCACAGTTGGCACACTGGGTTGCTGAACTGCAAACCTCAGAAGAGTGTTCGATGGAGCTACACTTGGCACAAGTCGCACGCCCTCTGCAGGTTTGTGACCTGTGCCCAAAATGCTGACACTTAAAACATCGACGCGGGTTTAGAATGTATTGTCTGACACGTAGCTTGCAGTAACCGGTCTCGATTGATTCAGGAAGAATGCTGGTTCCAAAAGTTATGATAATGTGCCTAGTTGGTATTTCTCTGTCATCTCGTCTTATTTTAATCCTTTGCACCTTGACAACGTTCTGTTCCTGCCATACTTCTAGTAATTCACTTTCACTAAGTTCGGGAAGGCCATCTTCCGAGATGACCCCGCGCACTGTATTCATCGTGCTGTTTAGGCCTACTGAGACGGGAATGTCCCCAAACGCTACAAATTTCGAGAGTCTGTCGTACTGTGGCTTGTCGCGAACTTCGAGAAGAAGATCAGCGCTTCCCATCTTTGTTACTTTATAACCTAGGCATATTGCTTCTGTGAGGGGTTTGGCTACATGAAAAGGTGATATCATTCGGACTGTCTTAGTTTCGTGTTGACTGTGAACAACGTGGTATTTCGGAAATGACTGTTTTTGTTCCATAAGGACGCTGAAAGGTTCATTGGTGCGCCTCCTCTTCAGGGAGCGATCAGGCAGTGGGGGAAAAGCGCTTGCCATACAAAGTTTGGAAATTCGGCAGCGATGGAGACCACTCACCACCGAGCCCAACACGGGAACGCTACAAGGTCGGGAAAGTACCTGCAGACGCCAGGCATGCATCGCAGCTATAACCTAATATAAAATAACTAAGTTTAGATAATTACACCAGGTTAACCCTTGCCGCCCAGAATACGGAAGTGAGAAGAACTGATAAGGAGACAGGAAAGAAGAAACAGCGAGAGAGAAAGCTAAAGATTGAAGAGTGGGACAGCAAAAGGCGACTGCCGATTTCCTCCAGGTGGGTCAGTCTGTAGGTGCCGTCTATGTGAAGCAGAGGCCGAAGAGGTGTATTGCCTCCGCCGGGGGGCCTTAAAGGTCCAAACACCCAGCATCGGCTCAACCCCCAGGATCCCCCTTTCCCCAGATACGGCTAAGCCGGGCACGGCTACATGCGGGCGGGTCCAACCCTCGTGTGCTCGGGTACGTGGTGTCGCAACACACCAAACGCCTGTTGACGCATACACCCCTGCAGGGCATTTTAAGCATCCTCTCGCCTCACGTCTTGTTGAACATACTAGCGTTTGCAGTTTTCAAAGCTCTTACGGATAGCGGCAAGTGACAAAATCACATGCAGCTATGGCAACGACTGGCTTTTTCGATTGACATCGAGAGAAAGCGCGCTCTCCAAGTCCATTGTCAATCGCGCCGGCTAAGCGCCGCGACGACTCCCTGGCCATAGCATGTCATATACGCCGAATGTGCACCCAAGTTCAAGTTCACTTGCCGTGGAGGATTTGTTGTTATATCCAACGAATGATGAACGACTGTCATGTTTTCGCGCCGACGCTAGATGGGTGACAGGATCTCCCATCTCCCTTGGATGGCCTTCGTTGCTGCTCGCTGGACGGATCCCCCTTTTCTGGCGCTGTGCTGTTCCGCGATGTTGAGCGCGCGCGCGGTGGAGAAACTCCGAGTGAAAAAGTAGAGCGCTCGCTCCGCGTTCCTTTGAACGGTGGCTGCCTGTTATCTTGGAAGCGAAATGGTGTGTTCTTTGCTCAGCGTGCGTGAGGCCATGCTCGGCCATGTTCGGGGCCAGCCGCCTACAGTTGAAGCAGAAGATTACGCTACGTTTTGTTTTCTATTGCCGCAAAAATAGAACGGGCATTCTACTCTCACTCAGAAGCGTAGAGTGAAAAGCACATTTAACTCTCTCCTTGGTGACGGAATGAAAAGTGCATTTCACTCCACTCGACATTTTGCCAACGTAAAACAATGGTTTGAAGAGTAAATCGGCATCTTCACTCCCGCGATACCCTCCCATAGTTTTTAGAGTGTGCACCAAATGGGTGAAACGCGAACAGTGGAGTGCGTGGATTTTACGCAGCTCAGTGCAACAAAACAAGAGGTGTGTAAATGTACGAGACTGTGACAACAAATACGCAAGATGAGATCAATTGTTGCAACCTACGAGAGCCTTTTCAACCTCAGAAAATTACGTATATCATGGCTTTGTTAGAAAAAAGAAAGTTTGTTGCTGACGCCATGTTCTATTGATTTTTTCTCCTCATGGTACATCAATATTTTCGCGCCCTTTGCTTTCCGCTAAACTATGCAAAAGCCACGCACCACGCTCTTCTTGTTGCAGTGGCTGGGCATAGCACTCACCAGTTGCCACTAAGTGACCCGATGCCAGCACGCACAATCAATCTCGTTTGCTTGCTCTCGTAGCACTTCCGCTGTCAGGCATATGCCTAACGCAGCCTTTGTAGCGAAGACGCATGCAAAATATGCAAGGGAAGTATATACGACTTGTGTATGCAACTTACCGTGAGACTTTGTTTGTTGTCGGTCTTTGCGTTGGACATAAATGCTGTAAAAACCTCGTTTCGGAATGCGGCGGAACATAAATGTTCCAATAGATGACAAGGCACAGCAGCTGACTCAGTGGCTGTAAAGGCATGCAAATGACGTTGCTGGACATGTCACGTGACGCCAACGCCTCCACAGAGGGAAAAAAAGACAGAAGAAATTAAGTAGTGTGGCAGCTCGAGCACGCGTACGCACGAAGCCATGCCTGAGAGCGAGCAACATCAACGCTGGCGACTGCCGCATTCCGTCGTGAGATGTAAAATACGCGAAATTTGAGGCTCGTAGAAAGTTGACCGAAAATAGCGGATCTTTAAGGACAAAAACACGTTATTTCACTACCGACGTGGCACTACCCTCGTAACTATTTATGTTCACCATAACTACGCCGGTTAATTAGGCACAGCCATTCAGATTTATAGGAATATTTTTTTACTTACCATCCCAGCACTTTCATTCCGCAAGAATTTGCCCACGGCGCAACTACGCGAACATTTTCGCGCGAAATAACGTGGCTGTGATAACACGACAAAAGTTTGTTTATGAATATTGCGGCTACAAACGACCCTACTGATGGAGCAGTGTAACAGGATGACATTAGGGGAAGGTGAAAAAAGTGGTGACGTCGAAGATGGCACTGGAGCTGGCAATTTCAGAAGTTCGGCTTCTGAAGTCGGTGCAACTGCTTATGAAATTATTAGACTGAAATGATTATTGACTAAAATATAAGTATTCCTTTGATACCACGATGTATAGACGTTTGAAATTAGTCAAAGGAAGTGGAACGCTGGGAAGGAAAACAGCCGTCTTAATTAAGCACCCAAGTAATTCCTAAAAATGACATTATGGGGTTTTACGTGAAAAACCACAATCTGATAATAATATTTCTGGAGTTCCCACTACGTCGTGCCGTAGTGGGGGACTCGAGAAGTTTGGACCACCCGGGGTTCTTTACCGTCCACCTAAATTCAAGTAAACACGGGTGTTCTCGCATTTCGCCCCCATCGAAATGCGGCCGCCTTGGGCTCGATTAGAACCCCCTACTTCGTGCTTAGCAGCCCACAACATAGCCACTGAGCAACCACAGCGGGTATAAGTAATGCTTAAAAAAATTACTGCCACATCACCGTAGTGGGACTGGGAACTGGTGAGATAGTACGTAAGCATTCTTTCCTGTTGCTCATCTTGAACGTATTACTGAATTTCAATTACTGAATGAGGGTTGAGTAACGTTATATCAATAATTCTTCCTTGCCGTTATTAAATAACACTGGGCTGAGGGAAAGTATACCTTAATAATCTTAATTAGGCTGGTGATGATTATAATTAAGCTTGGATCGTCCTAATTACCTTTCATGACTATTGCTTAGGCTTGATAAAGCTTGCCGTAATTATTCTTCATTAGGCTAAATAATTTATCCTAATTTAATTTCATATGCCCCTACTATTGTAATTACGATCGAATACTCGTCATTAGGCTTAGGTAAACTCATCATAATTAGTCACACTATTTGACTAAGCTATAATGACTTAATACCTCTGCAACGCTCACTTTATAAAATCATATATCTGAGTATCTGTTAGTAGTCATAAGGTATTCTCATATATACCTCCATAGGAACCCATGTATATACATATGCAGAGCATCGTGTCATGTGCTACGGACAGACGAACCGACAGGGAGATTTTGGAGGGCTGTCTTACTATTCGAGTGGTGACCTTCACGTGAAACGCACCGCTTGCAAGAGTGTGTGGAGGGCCTAGCGAGAGCGCGATGGACACGACTCCCGGTGAAAAAACGCCGCTTGCACCTAAGGAGCAGGGATCATATCTCGACCGCTCCAAGAAAGAGAAAGCCGGTATCGCGGGGCCCGAAAAGGGCTTTGTAGGTTAAGTTAGTATTCTTACAATAGGCATTCGCCACAAACATCTTCTGCAATTTGCACATACAAATGGAACGCAGTGGAAGGTTGGGGGACTCCTACGTAATCTAGATGATGTGAAATAACTACTTTAGAGGCATAGTACAAACGTACTGCGTGTTGAGGAAACACACCCATATCTCCTTCGACACATTTTCTCAGACAATATGTAATTTTGCGGAAAGACCGCGACGATGCTTTCACCTCATCGGGTGGTGTAGTTCTAATTCGATATAAAGATGTGGCCTGCCAGCAATTGCAACTCCGAACTCTCTTGAAGCATTTGCTGTCTGAGCGCTGCTGTTCAATAAGCTGGGTACACTTACTTCTATTTATATCCCCCCTAGTCGTCAACTTCACAAAAAAAATTTCACAGCCTCTTCGATTAACTTTACGAACCCTATATAGTCGTTAGAGAAGCAAGCGGTTATATAGGTATGGCAAAGTTAATGGATAAGCCTGCGAAATTATGTGCTGTGAAGTTGATAGCTAGGGGCATGTAAATAGAAATGATAGTTTAAAAAACGTTCTTGTCCTTCTTTCCTTTGTTCTGAATGCAGCGCCTTTTGCAGAAGCTTAAGTTGTGAAATTTAACGCCGCAATGCTGCGCATTGTACTTGAGGAACGCCCTAGTGGATGGCTTAGCATTAACTTTTATCCAATGAGTTTTTATTCTGTCCCACGGGGTGTTTGAAAAAAATATAATACAAACGTTCTAAACGAACAAGACTTCATCTCTTGAAACAATCCGGATCCGTGTTGAAGCGTGTGATAAATTGAAATTTTGCTTTCCGTTTTAATTGTTTCACGTGCATTATCATGGTACTGCAGCGAGTTATGAAGCGGAGATGTCCGGTTTTTTATCGTACCGAGGCATTTTTTTTTTTGGTAACAGGCGCCGTTCGTATAAGGAGCTTTTCTGATAATGAGTTTGGAAATCACTTGTGTCCGCTTGCAAACCATTATGGCTGGATTCAATCCGAACGCAGTGCCCATATAGTTCCTTCACCATCTCACAAACTTGCGTTAGCTTCTCAGAGCGGAACTGAGCACTCCAGAAGGGCTTTTGGGACCAGAAGCACTGCAAGTAATCGATAGCTTAATATTCAATATTTCCAAGGAATTTAGCGGAAGAAATCAACCTGCGCAAGAAGGCTCCTTACTATATTGGTCACTTCATTGTTTCCCTGGCAATCGCACGCAGGCTTCACCATTAGCATGAGTTGGTGCGGCAAAGGTTGGAGGAGTGGAAATGTCGAACGGGCTCTTTTGGTACCTACGGAAACATATGCGCGCATAAATGTGGCCAATCATGTGCTTGGATCACCGTGCACTTGTGCGTCTATGTTTGTGTTTTGCTCCTCTATAATTACTGCGGAGAGATCGGTAATCTGTACGTTAGTGCCAGTTTCGAATGTGGTCTACATAAGCATCAGGTGACACGACCCCTTATTTTACTGTACTATGGCACTATATAAAAGGAGGCGTCTTGTGCGGCCTTCCAAGCTCTAGGGGGCTGCTGGGTTTTCTGCTATTATAGCTTGTCGAAAATTGTGCACAGTCTCTTCCCGCTTCAGCACACAACGGGATAGAAAAGCTCATTGATGATCCCTGCAGGGGCGTCTGCGGCAGCAGGCGTTTGAGGTGTTGCGACACCACGTAACCAAATACACAAGGGTTGGACCCTCCCGCGTGTAGCCGGTCACGGCTTAGCCGTGTCTGGAGAAAGGGGGAACCGGGGGTTGAGCCGATGGCGGGTGTTCGGACCTTTAAGGCCCCCCGGGGGAGGTAACACACCTCTTTTGCCTCTGCTTCACATACGCGACACCTCCAGACTGACCCACCTGGAGGAAATTGGCAGTCGCCTTTCCCTGTCTCCTTCTTAAAAATTTATCTTTCCATTACCTTATTCTCTCTTTCTTGTCTTCCCCTATTTTCTTCATTTCATTTTCATGTTTCCGGCTGGCTATGGTTAACCACGTGGTCATGGCTTTCCTTGGTCATGGTCACATGTTTATAGCCGTTACAGTTACGGTGGCAAGTGGACAGGGGTTTTTAAAGCATTCTCGCGTTGGGCTCTATGGTGCGCGGCCAGCTTAGCTGCCGGACGTATATGTATGTATATGGATAAAACCCCCTCTTCAGGAAAACCTCATAGGAGGCTGAAAGGCACCGAACCGAGGTAATAAACTTTCCTGAACATAGTGATAGCTTTGCAAAGTTTTTGTAATCACGTCTGAAACTGAGCGACAAATTGAAGAAATTTCCCCCTTCCTCATCGCCAAAGCACTCAACGAGTCTCTTGGTCAGACCAACAAAGCAAAGAAAATGAATTCTTGAGACCTCTTGTTCGAAGTTATCACGGCTGAGCATAGCAGAGAGATTAAGAAACTTGAGAAGATCGGCGGCAACATTGTGTCTGTCTCCCCTCATCGTACACTGAATTGGCTAAGGGGGTAATCTCAGATACAAAGCTGCTGAAATGCACAGACGAGGAAATCAAACAAATCTTGAGTGATCAGCGTGTTGTAGCAGCAAGGAGAATAAAAAATAAAAAAAATACAATGAAGTTTGAACTAAACACGTTCTGCTGACGTTCAACACTATAACGCTTCCAAGTGCCGCTAAGGTCGCTTACGTGTACCTTAGAATGAAGCCATACTTGCCCAATCCCCGCCGGTGCAGTGAGTGTCAGAAGTATCGGTACGGATTCGAATCATGTCACGAAAGAGCAACTTGTGCTAAATGCAGGCAATCAGACCATGGTGATGAAACGTGCACTAGCAAGTTGTGTTGTGTTAACCGCGGGGGTCAGCATGCGGCGTTTTTGAGGTCTTGTCCAGAGTGGAAAAAACAAAAACAAGCGATTGCATTGAAGATACGGGAGAATGTATACGGGAGAACTGAAGTCAAAAAGAAGTCGCGTTTGCCATAGACACCACTGCGCATAGGTAGCGTGCGCCGCCAATGGTGTCAATTTGAACCCTGGTGGAGCAGCTGGACAAGGTGTCAGCGCTCCGACCCTCACCCAAAGGAAATACAGATGCACGTCGCACCCCTTTCCCAAGAGTCCCAGAGCTTTGTGCTGGGGCTGGTGGCAGCCAGCACGCGCTAGAGGCCATGAAGGTTTCCACGTTGGCGCCGAAAGACCGCTGTTTCCAAGAAAAGGGGACCATCACCAAGCACTAGCAACGATAGACGCCCAAAGGGGGATGATATGATGGAAGTGTGTCCATCGGACACGGATCAAGCAAAGGAGGCTACATCCGATATATAAACGAAAAAATCGGCTGTTCCCCCTGGAAAACAGGAAGGGGCTAGACTTCCTGTCGCTGCACCTCCAAACGGTAGGTTACCTGAAAGGCATTTTCGCAACCTTTTCGCTCATTTACAAATGTGATCTTTGTGACTTTCTACATAGCATTTATTCGTGAACTACTTAATATTCCACATCATCAAATATGGCTACCATTGTGCAGTGGAATTGCCGTGGTTTAAGAACAAATACTGATGACATTTAGGATATTTTCGGAGGTGCAGAGGCTCCTGTTATGCATTTGCAAGAAATTCAACTTAAAGGTTGCCACAAACAACCTCTGCGTCGATATATCATCTGTCGCAAAGATAGGGGACAGTCTTCAGTAGTATCCGGAGGAGTGGCTATAGTTGTTGCTCAAGGAGTCCCTGTGCGCATAGTGAAGCTTAACACGAAAGTAGGAGCTGTTGCGATAAAGGTTGAGATAAAAAAATAACAACAGTATGTTCCCTCTACTTATCAGGAGGCAATAATATCACAAGAAACGAGCTATAATATCTTACAAAAGGAACTTCTGGAATATTTCCTTTTAATGGGTGATTTTAATGCTCATAACAACATCTCGGGCAGCGGCCACACTAACGCGAGGGGGAAAATAGTAGAAGAATTTTTATACAACTGCAATGTGTACCTTTTTAAGGCTGGAAAACAAAGCTATTTTGTTACGAAACCACAATCTACTTCAAGCACTGACCTCTCTTGCGGCACGCCATCACTTGCTACGTTCTTTTTTTATTTGGGACGTTAGGGAAAACCCACGTGGCAACGACCACTGCCCTATAGTACTTAAACCGATTGATGCGCCTCCAACAATGCCAGTATGATAACAGAGACGGAAGCTGGGTAAAGTAGACTGGTCTCTTTTTTCTTTTTTTTACAAAGCTCTGAAATGGGGATTGACAATGTCATCGCGCTCGGTATTTACGACTTATGTGACGCGATAAGAAAAAAAAATTAAAATGCAGCTCCATACCACTTTCTATACTAAACTAACTCCATAAACTCCATCCCACTTTCACAAGGCAAGCTTCCACGTAGACCAAAACCGTAGTGGAATGACACGTGCGATAAAGTTTGCGGGAAACAAAAATATGTATGGTCTCGACTTAACAGGTACGCAAATTTAGAACATTTTTTGCAATTTAAACAAAAGCGCAGTGAGACTAGAAGGGCCAGACAGATAGAAAAAGAACCTAATGGGTGAAATATCTCCGCTTCATAAACAGTCGCGAAAGTAAATTCATTTGGAAAAAAAGTGATAAAAACTGATGGCGTTCCTACAGAATACACACTCCCGATATTTGACGAGAAAACAAATCTTAAAGGGCAAGCGAGTATACTTGGGGCGTACTTTGCTGAAATTTCGAGTGAAGCTCACTACACTCCTGAGTTTCTTAAGATAAAGCCTTCTGCAGAAAAGCAATATCTTCGGATATCACTCAACAATCCTAAACCGAATACCTGTCCTATTAAAAAAACTGAAGCCTTCGATACGAGGAATTTAGGAAAGAGCCATTCAGCTGATCCGTACAACATACACTTTGAAATGCTGACACGCCTACACGCGAACACATACGACACAATCCTTCACCCCTTCAACAGGTTGTGGATGGAAGGCTATTTTTCAAAAGCCATGGAAGAAGGCAATGGTTATACCACTTCTAAAACCTTGAGAGGAATGAAGGAAAAACATTTGAAAGAATGGTTAACAAACGGCTTGTGCACCTTTTGGTAAGTAATCGGCTACATGATCAGAGGCACTATAACGTAAAACTATTCCAACCCTTTCTATTCCCATTCTGCCATCAGCCCTCCGCGATTGGTCAAAAACGTTTTTTGGACCACCCCCATTTCACCTGTCTGTCACGCGACATCACGAAAACTGCGATAGCTCCCCATATGAGATGACATGTACACACTGATTATGCATGATTTACCCGAACAAAAGAAAAATGGTCATTTATGATTCGGCGCCTTTTCGCCATTAGCCCTCGGTTATTGGTCAAGAGATTTCGCGCTGCGCCCACTTCACCTGCCTGCAAAAACCGGCACCCACTTCACCTGCAAACCGCAAAAACTCACCGCGTCAAAGTGACGTGTACGCGTTAAAGATGCATTATTATGCCGAACAAAACTGAATTTTCTTCGGAATAGCCGCAGGCTTCCCCGTTCCGAAAGGAATAAAAGAAGGTTGCTGCCGATCGCTCAGGCTCTGGCTACTCGCATCTGCCGGAAAGCATGGGTTTATTTGCGTGTAATAAAACTTTTTGCGTAGCCGTGTAACGTATTCGAGCACTTTCGGCACGTTTACGACCTCGTTCTGCCAAATATTTTCTGAGGATCTATTTTAGCGTCCTTCTTAAGCTTCCGTTGCCTGCCGTCGCGATTGTCGACCAGTCACCTCAAGCTAAGTATAGAACGCGGACCAATCGCGGACGCCGGCACCATCCTCTTCATACGGTTATCGATTTTCAGTACAGTGGATGGGCCCCATGGAATCCCTCTCCACGTAAGGGTGCAAAACAATTCTTAGAAGATGAACCTTCTTTTGCTCCTTGGGACATGAAGTACGCTCAATACGACTTCACGTTAACGAAAAACAGAAAACAAATCCTCCCCAAGAGAGGCTTTATTAAGTGAATATTTTGAAATGGAATCAGAATATAATGTATGCACGAAATATTTTACAGATGGATCGAAAAGCAATGATAATGTAAGTTCTGCAGTTACACCAAATCAATTTGAAAAACAAATGCGACTTCCAAGTCAGGCTGCTGTGTTTACTGCAGAATTCTATGCCATCTAGTGTACTCTTGAATGCATCATGACACGAGAAGATGACCAATCTGTCATATTTTGCGACTCCCTGAGCTCTCATCAAGCACTCGCATCTAGGATACCATATCGAAATATTCTGCTGAGGAAAATACAAAATCAATACACCGCATGTCACAAGAAAACTTTAAACCTCACTTTTCGCTGGGTTCCTGTTCATGTATGAATCCCCTGTAACGAAAGAGCACATTTTATGGCAGCCTAGAACAAAGATCTGGAGCTATATGATGTTAGCCTACCTTAGCAAGATACATTAAAAATAGCAGTTGTAAAACACTGCCAGAAACTGTGGGATCACTAAGAAAATTACACGCTTCATTGCATAAAACCTGTTTTACGAAGGTGATGCAGTTTTCGCCACAGAGAAAGATTTTACGAGGTAATCCTGTGTCGCTTAAGAATTGATCACACAAGGCTGTCCCATAGTTACCTCATAAATAATAAACCGCAACCAACATGCTAATACTGCGGTGAATTTTTAAACGCGCTTCACATTTTGATAACATGACCCGGCTAAAACAATGAAGCCAAAGCGATATCATTTTTTTTTCCAAAAAGGAAACCCTTTCCATCCCATGCTCTTATTGAGCGATGAACTGCCTGTGTCACATGAAGATAGGTTTAACTAATTAAAGGCCACACATACCCTACAGGAACTATAGCATATTTAATGCTCTTAGTTTTTAACTTGGCCGTTTACACCATTTCGCCACAAATGAACAAATAAGATACTTCGACAAACATAGGGTTGGTGAAATATAGCCTGCACCGCTGCTACGCCATTAAGATCCCCAGTCATCATCAGCTCGTTGATTACATTTGGCAGCGACGAGGTTGTACACAGCACTTGCGCAAATTGCCACGAATAAATGCGCGCTAACAAAGAAACAAAAACAATAAAATACTGCTACTCTTTTCATATCGTAGAATGATGTCTAGACCCCATATACAATTTGCGTTTTGTCGACGTCCCTTGCCACGTTGCAGCCAATTGTTCACGTCAAAGAACCCAGGGACGGTATTGTGGCTGTAGCTTTGACGGAAGCAGCCAGAAGGGAGCTTAATTCAGCTCGAAATAGAAGACGATTTAAATAAAAGTAAAGAAAAACGAGCCCTAAACCAGACCTGGCCACCAAGTCACTCAGCTGCAAGGGCCATGCCATTTTTGCCATGCGCGCATCATTCTGGAACGAACATGGCATGCGTAGAGTCGCCTCGGTAATAATCGGCTTATTTGTACGACGCAGGTGGTCAGAGTCCCAAGAGAGCAGCAACGAACCTTCGGATGGCTGCGCAACACCTTTTCCCCCACCTATACTTTCCAAATGCTGCTATTTGTCTCGTTAACATTAGTGTTTACTCGCAGCATGAGTAGAAGATCCGTATTCCGCCTACATTACTTTGGTGCAGTTTTTTAAAGCTTTATTTCCCTTGCGCTGCTGCGCACTTCCGTAGAGTTGCGCTCTTCCTGGCTAGTATCACCACGCCATCTGCATACTTAAATCACGCTTGATTGCAAGTTGCGTCCAAAAAATTCGTTTATTGTTTACTACAATGCGGCCAAAAATAAGCATTAGATAAACGACCACGTTCAACCAATAAAAAGGAGTAAGCCTCTGTGATGTGAGATATGGCTTCATTGGGAAATAATTTTTATTAAAAAAGTAATTTTTAGCTAATGTACTTTATATGAAGCCACTTTAATCTGCACGTCATGATCGTTTCGATATTTGGCCTGTTCCCGTGCTTATTAATAAATGTTTGTGGAGTGATAACGTGTGTTAACACTTGAAAAAGAAAAGGGCACGTTGCAAACAGGTGCGTGAACTTGCCCTTCTCTCTCTCTCTCTTTTCTTTTCTTTTTTGGCGGCTTGTCTTATATAGATTGGTCTCATTTTGCCGTCACCTTTCCACCCTGTTGTCGCTTATCATTAAAAATGGGAGCGCCATCATTGCGCTCTATTTAATAAGGTATTTAACTGCAACGGTTTAAAGTTTCCAAATCACGATGCGCATATGAAGCATGCAGTAATGTGGGGGCACCGGTATGCTTTAACCACGTGCGATCCTCTGAGTGCACCAAATACAGAGTACATGGGCGTTCTTGCAACCGTACCCACGACCTCAAGCTCAGTAGGACAACGCATCGAACTTTGGGCTGCAGCAACAGATAATTCTGGTCAGGACGTATACAAATATATAAGAGGCAAGTAGACACAACTTTCAGTTAATTGCAGCGACCGAAACGAAAAAGAACAAGCAAGGAGAGGGAACGAACTGGCGGAGTGGTGCATTCAACGCAGAAAATTATGTCTCGATATTAAAAAGGCATTACAAGCTGGAACTTGTTCTATTTAGAAGCTCGCAGAAGACGACAAGCACACTTCATATGCTGATAAAGATAGCCTTCTTTAATCAGCCAGCGTGGCCTTACTCCTCGTGGGCGAGTCGAGGAGGAACGTGCTCCTCATTATACGAAATTTCCCCTGCACCTAAATAAAGAAGAAAAAAAAGTAACGCCTTCTTTTGGCGGCGCCAGTAAACGTTTAATTTTATCGTAGTTTTTTTACCCTCGCGCTCTTTTGTGCCACTGGCATAAGTGCGCTGGTCTTTAGAGGCTTAGAGGATGATTCTGTACGCAGTGGTTGACTGTTGTGCGCTTGCGCTGTTTCTTATTTCTGTGGCCTAGTTGACGAAGCACAATGCTGCTGGGCTACAGGCAATGCATTTCCCTACCGATATTCTTCGTGGGACTGCATTACCGCCCACTCGGGAAGGCTAGGACGGTTTTTTCTACCGTAACAGTCGAGAACTTTCTGGTACAAGTGTTTTGTCGTGAGGGTTACCCCAGTGAATTAGTTTCCGACCATGGACCGTAGTTTGCCTCGGAGGAATTTAGGGTGTTCCTCCAGGAGCGCGGTATATACGCCATGGTATCTCTTCTCTTTGCCATCCACAGGCAAATGGTCACGCGGAAAGGCTCAACAGAGTCGTCAAATCTCGCGCCTGCATGGCAGTGCATGAGCGGCGCGACATTGGCACCGCCGTCACAGACTACTTGGGCGTCTACCGTTGCACTCGTCACTGCACGACAGGAGTCGCATCCGCCGTCCTGCTGAACGGACAACTACACCGCATGCGAGTGAACGTCGTCGGCATAGTACGAAGAAGCTAAAGAACAAGTTAATGAAATCTGCTGCCCGCCGTGGTTGCTTAGTGGCCATGGTGCTGGGCTGCCAAGCAAGAGCTCGCGGGATCGTATCCTGGCCACGGCGGCCGCACTTCGATGGGGGCGAAACGCGAAAACACCCATGTACTTAGATTTAGGTGCACGTTAAAGAACCCCAGGTGGTCGAAATTACCGGAGGCCTCCACTAGGGTGTGCCTCATAATCATATCGTGGTTTTGAAACCTAAAACCCCCTAATTTAGTTTTTAATTAAGAAATGTGCGAAGATGCGTCAGCTGATCGCGTTCCAAATGGACAACACTTTCTACCGGTCATCGGAACTTAGTGGTGAACATGCACGGTGTGACAATGACAAAGCGTGCGAGTGTAAAATACCAGGCGCGATGACACTTCGAGCGCGCGACCGTAGGGGAGCGACTGATCATCTTGCAAACAGCGTTGCATACACGGTTATTGGTAAAAAGTTTTCGGGCTGCGCTTACTTCATCTTTTGTCACGCGACGTCACAAAACCGCAGGAATTTACCGCATCAAGGTGATGTGTACGCCTTAAAGGTGCATTAATATGCCGAACAAAAATGAATCTTTTTCTGAATAGCCATATACTGCTCCCCTCTGCAAGGAATAGAAGACTACCCGCCACTGGATCAGGCACTGGCTTCTCGCACTTTCCGGACTCCATGGATTAATTTGCGTATACCAAACTTCTTGCGTGGCCGTATAACGTTATCGAGTTCTTTCTCCAAGCATACGACATCGCTCTGCTAACTCTTCTTTGCTGAGGATCCGTTTTGCTGCATTTTTAACTGTCCATTGCACGCCACCGCAATTTTAGATAAGCCACAGCAAGCCAAGTAAGGGAAAGCGGAGAAATCGCATATGCCGGCACCACCCTTCTGATCCACAGTGCTTTCTGTGAGTCGCTAGATGCACGCAAGCCTTTATCGCAACTATGGAGAACGGTGCGCGGTCTCCGGACACTCCCCGTACAGCGATTCCCATTCAAGGCGCTTGCCCTCTCTCAAAAGAGATCGGAGATTGACGTGGCAGAGGATTTCTGCACCAGATTATCCGGCCAACTCACAGCTACCAACATTCCATCGCCTTCGAGCAGCTGTCCGCCACCACGTGATCACCAGTTGGATCTACCATTCTCAATCCACGAACTTAAGGCAGCATTAGCTTTGTGTAGCCGCACATCATCGCCAGGACCTGACGGAATTCCCTACCGAGCTCTGTGTCATCTGGGGGAGCAAGCGAGAGTTCTCCTTGAGGTGTACAATATATCTTGGAGAAATGGCCCGCTACCAAGAACCTGGAAGACAAGTCGCCTTGTTCCACTGCTCAAGCCTGGCAAGTCGCCGTTGGAACTCTCATCATACCGCCCGATAGCTTTGGCGAGCTCTGTGGGCAAAGTAATGGAGAGGATGGTCCCAGGACGCCTGGAGTGGTACTTCGAGTACCACAACACCTACCCAGATGCCATGGGGGGCTTCCTACGCGGTCGATCATCGATCAATAACGTCGTCGACCTGGTCACCTACATTCAACATGAGAAATGCCGTAAGTGTGTTTGCGCTTCTTTATTCCTCGACGTTAAAGGGGCGTATGACAACGTTACGCACGAAGTCATCCTCTCCGCTCTCGCAGAGGTACAAGTGGGTGGTCGGATGTTTCAATGGATACGGAGCTATCCATGCGGTCCTTCTTTGTAAGCACCGAGGAAGGCCATACTTGTCTACATTATAGCTACCGCGGCGTCTCCTAGGGCGCTGTACTTAGCCCTGTGTTATTTATTCTAACACTAATTGCTCTCCTTGAGCATGTGCCAACGACAGTCAGGCTATCAATGTACGCGGATCACATCTGCATATGGACGTCTGTAGTAACATGCCTACAGTTGCGAGCGAGAATTCAGAGAGCCGCCACACAAACGGCTATCTACCTCCGTAATCGAGGCCTAGAAATTTCCTCCGAGAAATGCGCACTAGTGTCATTTGCGCGCAAACCCATGGCAAACTACAGTGCAAAGATAAATGGTCAAATAATACGACGGGTCCGATCGTACAAGTTTCTAGGTGTCATAATCGGCAGGGACTTGTCATGTAGCCCACACGTATCATATGTGAAGAAACGGTTGACAGGCATCTGCCACCAAGTTTTTCACTGGCAAGACCTGGGGAATGTCACCAAGTGCCATGTTAAAACTGTACAGGGTGCTTTTCGTAGGATTTCTGCGATACAGCTTGCCAGCAATAAACAACACAGGCAAAACGAATCCACCCATAATACAGAGTCTTCAGGGTCAAATGCTCCGGATCTGTCTAGGCCTTCCTCAGAGTACTTCAAAAGTGGCTAGGATAGCAATCGCTAAAGACCACCTTCTCAAGACCCACATTGAAATTGAAGTACTCAGGACCCATATAAGGCATCTAGCCAGGACTCCTCGTCACCATTTAGACTCTCTACCAGTGGACAGACCACACATCTTTCAGCCAAACAGTAACTGCATATGATGAATCATTGCCAGCTTGTTTCACTGCGGCTGCGAGACCTTCGATCCCTCCATGGTGCCTCGCTCAGCCAAAAATCAACCTCGCAATACCTGGTATCTCGAAAAAAGCTGATCTGTCATCACCAGCGCTTAGACAGCTCACACTACTATATTTGTACGAGAAGTACCGTGGCTCTACGCATATTTAGACTGATGGATCTGTCCTTCCAAGCAGCTCCGCGGCGGTAATCGTCATACCAGCGAAAGCTACAACAATCAAATTTAAGACGACCCACGCGACAACGTCGGCGGCAGCAGACCTCGCAGCGCTCTTTACTGCCCTTCATCACATTGGTGATGAACCGCCACACAAGTGGACCATATCCTGCGATTCGAAGGCGGCACTGCAGTCTCTACTGTCACCTTTACGATGCGGACCGCACGAACAACTAATATTCAATAATACAGAGACGTTACACCATATAAGGGATGTAGGCCATGAAATAACCTTCCAGTTGCTTCCCAGTCACTGCGGGATTATCGGCAATGAACGGGCGGATCACGCTGACCGCTCAGCCCATACTGAGGAGCGCCACGTCCCAATTCCTCTTTCTAGAACTGACGCGGCACGGAAGCTCCGCCTACTTGCTCGGCAGTGCACCGCGTCGCAATGGAATGAGCCACATTTAAGAAATACGCCACTGTACTCACTTGATCCCAAATTAAGTCTTCGAGCGCCATCACAGCCTCGCCGTAGAGACGCCACGCTTTTATATCGACTTTGGTTGGGCGTTGCCTTTACCAAAGCCTATCCATTCCGCCTAGGGATGACCGAAAGAACTGAAAGAACTTGTGAGCACTGCGGTCATGATGAATCAATTGGCCACATTTTGTGCGCCTGCCTGTAGTACAGTCCACAGAGGGCATGCCTTCGCCACGAACTAGACAAACTGGACGAACAACCGCTATCCGAAAAAAGAATTCTACAACATCGAAAGGACCTACCGTCGCAGAAGAAGGCTGTACAAGCGCTATTGCACTTTTTGCGATCTACCGGCCTGTGTGAACGACTTTAACTGGAACGTCTTTTGTCTGTGCGTCTCCATGTGTGCACATTCCTTTTTTTCCCTTTTTTTAGCGTTTTCCTCTCTGTCATCTTTCTAACCTCTATCCCCCATCCCCTGTGTAGAGTTGCAAACCAGAGACTCATATCTGGTTAACCTCCCTCCCTTTCCTCTTCATTCTCTCTCTTTCAGTGCTCTGGCCCGGCGCATCAAAACCCTCTCCAACTTATTTATTTATTACCATACCTACATTCACCCTGAGGCCGTCTTGTAGGAAGGTGTTATACAAGAGTAAATGTAAAAAAGGTATAAGCACGGCTTAAAAAAATATATGGCGCGATTACAGCAGTGGATACAGATTACACTGCAACCAGCAGGGGACAGTGACACAATCAACAAAAATAATTGCTGAAAATGCTGCCAAAGCGCCACCGAAAACATTTCAGTAGAGGTGGCGACAATACTGTCGCGATGGGCGGTCCACTCTTTAGTAGTTTGGGGGGAAAATGACGCTTGGAACGCAGATGTATTCAACGATTTTATTTGCGGTTGTCCGTTCGTCTGAATATGTACGTTGGGGGCTGAAGGTACACATGTCGATTTTATGCGAAGCATATTACGAGAGCTCAACCCAGCTCCTCAGGCGCGGCGGTGTCGCCTTGAATACCACGTGACACCGTGACGACACGACAGAGGAGAAGTGGCTTTGGCTCAACTCTTGCAAGATGGGCTGGGTGGGAATCGAACCATGGTCTCCGGAGCGTGAGACGGAGACGCTACCACTGAGCCACGAGTACGATGCTTCAAAGCGGTACAAAAGCGCCTCTAGTGAATGCGGTGTTGCCTTAGAAACGAGCTGTTTCTAAGGCTCAGGCGTGCGTCGCTTGCTCAGGCGCACATTTCATTGCCGCGCGGAACGCTGCGTTGCTCGACGCTCACCGCGTCCAATGCGGGGCGTCCAAGGCGAAGCAGAGTAACGCATGAGTTGTTTCTTCGTCTAGCCGAACCAAATATAGCCAAGCAACAGCAGTTCACCAGGCTAAACAGTGGTTCAACAACTAAAATAAAGGCTAGTATGCTTCGCATCCTGGGCTTAACCTTACCTAAGCCACAGCCATTTATTTCCACCTCTTCGCACGCAATCTGCTTCAAAAATAAACACTTATAAAAGGTGTGCCGGAGTTTTAGAGCGCCCAACGAGACAGTGTGCTTCAGACCTGTATCGCTAACATCATGGCTATTGTTATTAGTAACAAACCGCACAGCACGATTCTGTATTGCCTCCAATTTATTCGAAAGAATTTTAGTGTCCGGTTCCCAGACCACTGCAGCGTACTCTCGAATTGACCGAACATTAGAAAAGTGCAGAAATTATTTGGCATCTTGGGGGTCTTTTCTTTTAACTTCCTTTTAACGGAATTAAGAACACGTCTGGCTTTTAATGTGATGTAGTCCACATGTTTATTGCACGAAAGATCTCAAGAAAACAAAACACCAAGATATTTTGCCGGATCTACTTTTTCTATTAAACGTTGTCTAAATTAAAGTTGTGGAGAATGTTAGCCCGTTTACTGATAACGTTAATACAACTATATTTTCTGGAATTAAGGTTCATGTGCCATTTACGGCACCAAGCAAGTATTCGGTCAAGGACACCCTGCAGGGACAAAGTATAAATGTCACTGCCTATCTCCCTATAAGCCACACAATCGTCCGCGTATAACCGTATTTTCGATGCAATGTTCGAGGTGGATGTCATTGATGCATATCAGGAATGAGAACGGTGACAGGACGCAAGCAGCGTGCTCCTCGCCTCTTGTCAGTGAACTCGATAAGAAAAGCCGCTCAGTGTAGGCAATGTTATTCGTTCTCAAAGAAAACAGAAAGTACCTCCTATAAACGAAAGGAGCGTTTCATTGGGCTGCTCAGGCAACGCTGCGGGTTCACCACCCAATGCTTGCGTCGGCGCTTACGCAAATTTCACGTCGACAGATTGCAATAAAAACATAGCGGATTAGTTTTACGTAATAGGGCCCCAGTTTTCTGACTCAGTTCATCGCACGCATTGCTACAACCGCCTTTCTCGCGCAATGAAATTACCCGTTATTTTATAACTTCTTCCATAAAGTCAAAATAAGTGGTTTACACTATGGTTGCGTGGGTTTCGCTGCATCTGGAATTCATGCGAATTTCCTGCAAGGTTGTTTTTAGTATCATACATGCGCAGCTCAAACCTCACCTTTGATCCGCTACAAAGTGAGTTAAAATGTTTAAATTTACCCTTCAGCAGCGGCCAACGTAGACATTCTAAGCAGGGTTTCCTTTGCGTTAGCGATGCAAAGGTTTGCATGAGATTGTGATAAGCTCATTTGGTAAGCAAATACGTTTCACTTTTACAGCGGTGGTCAAATTATAGACTATATCAAGAAATTATGAAGGTATAGAAATCTAATCGCACCGGCGTCTGGTTTTTTAACTCTGAGTTTCCTGGATACGCAAAACACACTAGCATTGTGCCCTATAGTGGCAGCTTCGTTATGCCTTTACGCTTTGTTTTGCATACACGCATTTGCCTGCACGAAGGCATATCCGCGCGCACGAACATAATGACATCTCACGAGGCGCAGGAAGCTAATGCAGGAAGCCCCCGCTATGGGGTACATGAATGTTACTATATAGCGCACAGGAAACTGGAACAATTTGGCGCTGTTCGCATGATATGGCAGCATCGCAGCTGCTTTCTCCTACGCTCCCCTGATGAGTGATTAGTTCAGCAACCGGAAACATTTATTCCGGTTGTGCTTGCTGAAGCGCCGCCACTTAATTTTGTGAGTTAGTGTCCGTGGCCGGTGATGCATTGAAGGTTACTGCGAGCTCCGCGACACGCCGCAGGCCTGTTGCTCTAACGACTCGGGCCTTCATTACGCTACCAGCAGTGACGAGCCTGATGCGACTATAAAAAGAAAAGAGTGCGGTTATTAGGGAAGGCTCTATTACGATAGCTTTTTCTTTATGTCTTGAGAGAAAACATACCAGAGAACGTACGTGCGTACAAACGCACAGAAATTCGAGGGAAATAAAACAAAACGGCAGACTGAACGCAATCATCCAGGAAAGGCTTTAGGTCACGTCAGAAACGCTGTTTATTGTTTTGGTGGTTCCTCGTTGAATTAGAGGAATACCAAATCCATCCGCTAGAGCCAGAAATGTGGTAAAACGATAGTGCATACAACGTGTTGCTATATTCCATTACATGGCATCGTTTTCCAAGATCCATGGAGAGATTTCTCTAGGGCTGTTTATGGGTTTCGTTAACGAATTCGTAAAGTTCTCTCACTCTGATAAACTATCGCTGTAATTGCGACCATTGTTACCTCGGTCTGGCAGCGACTGCAAGCTCGACGGTTATAAAGTAGCTCAACCGATAACACGAACGTTAGTGACATCAAAATACAACGCTATAACACCTGAAGCATAGTGTTCCGGATTCTATTCATGACAAATCATTCACCCAAAAATTCCAGCTTCTTTCTTATGCTTTTAGATCCTTCCAAATCTACAAATTTCAACTTGTGTAATAGAAAATTTCATTGTTCTTGTTCTTGGTATGGCTGCTTTCAGTGTAAGAAACGGCCACATTGGGATCTGTTTGTGTAGGATTTGTGACATCACAGGAAAAGTACGAGGTCTGCTCCTTAGTTCAATATTTACAAAGAATGTGACAACGTACGTGCTATACCATGTTTGCTAAAGAAAGTTTTATAATATGAAAGCTTCATTGCTCACTACGTAGCCGCCTAAGACAAAATATGACGCATCCAGCTTTACAGATGCAGCAGGTTTCCAATTTCGCAAATTGACAAAACATCACGTGTACAATTAAAGCTGTAGCTGTACTATCAAGCCTTCGGGCATTCAAATTTATAACCATTGTACCTCGAACCCGTATAGTGAATATTGTCTAGGAAAAGAACTCAAATAATTTGGAAACGTAAATATTGCTTACCCTGAGCGCGGTTTAAGCAACAAGAGATGGATGGAGGTTCATTGGCCCTGCCTGTGTGAGACGGAACAGTGTTGCTAGCTGGTACCTTCTACCGTCTCGTTGCTATGTTAGTGCGGCTCATGCAGCCGCGGAAAACGATCCAACTCGACGATAGCTTGTTTCACGGATGTCGCACAGGGATATTTTGTCCCCATGCTTGCTCGTAAGTTATAGCACTTCAACGGGGACTGCGGAAACTTCCACAATTAAAGAGAGCACTTGGGAAAGAGTAGTACGTCAGGCGTGGGGCTTGTGCTTGAGGGTGGTGGTCCGGGGTTGGAATTCAAACCATTCGTCGACCACAATGAAACCGGGTGCTTGGTTGTAAGAGGAGAGGCATCTGACAGTTCGTACTTTGGGATCTCATTCCGTATTAGGTAACCATAATCATTTGTAACAAAATATACTTGAATAAACATAGGCTCACGTTACGCCGACTCATACCCCTTAATCACGCCATATTTCCAAGCAATATATGCGCATTATTGTGTACGAAATTGAGCGGTTTGCTCACACTAAATTGTGAGCTCTAAACTTTGAATTATTTACAGGCTGCAACCTGACATGCTCAGAAAGCAGGCTTTTAGGGGAAGGACAATGGTACCTGAAGAGACGTGCATACTGTACCTTCCAGCTCAATTATTCCTAGGTTCACCTGCATACAAAGAGAGAAAGCGCGCTGTTGTCTTTCTAATTATCTCCGCGTATTATACCTAGGACACGGGTAATGGGAGATCGCAGGGAGCGGTCTTCGTCCTGCAGTGAACATAAAATAGCATGATGATGATGATGATGATGATGATGATGATGATGATGATGCCTAGAAAGCGCTGTTGACCTTCGTTCTTTTCGGTTTCAGTGTAAGCTTATGCATAGGAAAACAGAAAATGCGTTGTATCGGACACGAAAATGCGACGAGCAGAGTGGCAATGAAGTTGCGACATTTATGTTGTAAAGAGTTGCGTAACTCGCTTTGGCAAAAAGTAATTCCACAGAGTCAATGAAATCCACGCGATTTCACCGTTACCTGAATTTCACTGGCTGTGCTTTTATTGTCATCTTAATTAGCGTCAACAAACTGTAAAATAAAAAAGAGCGAGAAATGAAAAAAGAAAGTCTAAGTCAACCACAGTGCCAAGGTGTGTGAAACGTCGCACGTGGCTTCAGTATTTTCTGACAAACGCCCGGCCGGCGCGTTAAAATACGAACGAGGTGACGAGCGAGTCTGGCAGTCGCAGGAAAGAATCGATAAGCGGCGCCGCCATCCACTCCGCGGCTGTTCCTCTTCTCAAACCCAAGCCGACGCCCCGAAGAGCGCAGGCAACATGTTACCTCATTGGCCCCCTCCCCTGTTTTTGCACATCTTTTCTCCCGTGCAAGAAATAAAAAGGACAAAGGCGGATCAGAAAAAAGGGGTTTACCGCCTTCCATGATTTCCGAGAAATGAAGCTCAGGCCACGGCACCACTGATTTCTACCGTTTGAGGGGGTAGAAAAAAATATCGTTACTATATAGTAAGACCGAGGAGCTCTTGCTAATACCACGCTATGTCATCACCAGCTTTGCACCGCATTAGTTTGGTGCGAAAAAAACACTCATCGAACAGAAAACAATGGCGCCTGTTCAGGTTTTGTTGTTGGCTTTTTCAACAATCATGATGACTGCGAATATATAAACAGCACTCTTTTAAAAACAAGGTTATTGATTCGTTGATGAAATGTATGTTAATGTATTCAATTGAAGCCCCAGCACTCAAGTATGAGTTGTGAGAGGTCTCCTTGGGAGCTAACAATGATGAGTACTGGTAATTGAAGAAATCACTGATAAAAGCTTATAAAATTACATTTACGATACATGTACATGCTTTCTATAAGAAAATTAACGCAAATGATCGTTTGATGAGGGTATAACATGTGTGATTACAAGGTAGAAAAAGAATTGAGCCAAAAACTATATAGTTCATATCTAATGTTAAGCTTCTTTCTTTTTTTGCCTTCTTTAAATCTTTTGAATCTTTCTTTTCTTTTATCTTTTGTTTCTTTATTTCTTCATAAAATCTTCGCAGTTTAATGCGTACTTCGCGTTGTTAAGAAATTTCTGTAAGTTTCAGTACAATTTATGTACATGGCATCGCGTAGCTGTGCATCCTTTGTGGCGGCCTGTGGCTTAATCAAGCTGTCTATGTCGGCAGGTTTTTCCTCTGGTTTGCAGCATTATGTGTGTATTTGATGCGAATAAACTTGTTGTGGTTGTTGTTGTTTTATGAGAGTTTTTTATCAGAAATTCACGGATTACGTCTCCAACTTTATTTCATCTTGTTTCCGCATCACTGCTTTAGCAGAGACCTGATTGTGCCCTGAGATACCATCTAGTTTATATTTACCGCCTACTCATGCAGTTTTTCGACGATACCGCTATCCTTCTCCACCGAAATCAAAGGGTCGTGGAGTGCTAATTACGATCATTCAATTATTCCTATGATCCCATCGGCGCCCTGATGTAGAATGCGCAACAGAATGTGTCTTGGCGGATATTTTTGGTGCTAGTAGTGATAGGCTACTACTAGAGAATTTCAATGTTGTGCCTGATATGAGTATTGAGATGTACATGACTACTCCAGCTACTATTGAAAATGCTATATCGGCCCATGCTAACCCTGGAATTCTTATAATTCATGATTTTAATACGCGTGGCATTCCCTGGCAAACTGGTGAAATTTCAACACAATATTTTTATTTACTTATCTGCCAAGTGAAACTCTTTACTTGATCTTGTATGTATTACATCTCTGCGCTAGTTCAACACTATTCTGAACTCTTGTGTCAGTGTGCTAGACCTATGCCTTAGTAACGCAGAAGCCATGAATGTGTCCTGTGGCGACTTTCCATTTGTTATGACAGATAAATATCATCCCCTGCTTTATATTTCATTAGAATTTGCGTAGGTGTATATTAATGAATACAGCAACACCTCGGTCTTATAGTGTCTCAAGCAGATATTACATGGGTCTTTACTACTATCTTATTAACGCAGACTGGCCTTCAGTAGTAGAACTAAGAGATGTTATGACTAAGTCATGCCATTCACGAATATTATTCACGATGGAATGAAGAACCTTAAACACTAAAAGGTGCTAAACTCTCTAAATTTGCCCACTGGTTTTCTGTTGAACTGACAACAACATTGAAGCTAAAAGACCGTGCTCACAAGAAGGCACAGTGTACAATTCAGGAACACTGGCATACAGACTTTAAAATGTACAGCGCACTCTCTAAACGTCTTTACAAGTTTGATCATTCCCTATGCAGAGCACATGGAAGGTAATACTTCAAAACATTCAAAATATTTTCCGAGACACGTTCGTGAACAGTCACCCAAGAATACGAAACAAGTTATCTCTGTACTTAGCGGTGACAGTCAACATGTCCCAGATGTCGCGGGTGCTTTCGCCCTGCACTTCGAGTGTGTGTACGGTGAAAGGTACAGTCACCAAGTTATTCAGCTCTGCAATCACCCTTCCCAGCATTCAAGTCTATCGGTCTCAGAGGAGCTGCTGTTTAAGAGCACAAAACCCATAAAACCGTCTTTTTCGTGTGCTCCTAATGGCATTCCACCTGCTTTGATTAAGACTTACGAGTCCGTGCTTGTTCCAGTGTTTACTTGTATTTAAAATTTTTCTTTAAAGACGGACACATCCCCAATGCCTTAGAAAACAGTGCCGGTCATTCCCGCCTTTAAGTCGGGGGCAAGTATAGTGCGAGTAACTACAGACCAATTGCCCTGCTATGCGCAGCATCCCACTTATTCGAGTCAATTCTGCACTCAAGAATTTCATTCTCTATAAAAAATATTATCATATATATCATTGCTCTGCAGCATGGATTCATATGGGGATGCTCCACAACTACCAACCTCGTTAGATTTAGCATGCATGCCTCTCAAGCCGTGTATCAGAAAGGACAGCTGGATGTCATTTATTTTGGCCTCCGTAAGGCGTTTGATGTCGCATGCCACAAAATACTCCTTCAAAAGTTGGTGCAACTTGATCTGCACTACTTTCTGCTCAGTCTTAAATGAGACAAATTGACCACTCAGTTTGTCATTTATTTCTTGGTTTCTCGGTGGAGAGCAACCACCAAGAGCGAATTCGAGTCAAAGGGGACAAACTAGTTCCAGTCAAGTGATTACACATTCGCGCGGTAGCCGGTGGGCCCACGCGCTCAATCTAGGCAACAGACGAAACTTCTGCAAGCAGCAGCACAAAGTTCCGCGTCAGCATTAGACCTTCGGATCCTATCGGGCTGTGCCTTTTCTCGATTTTTGGCCGTCCTTTCGCGTTTTACGCGCACACACACAAATAAAACACGCAGCGTAGGCTCCTGGGTGCCCTCTTACTCACCATCACCAGTAAAGGGGGTTGATGGCGCATGCAGCATCACACTCCCTCTTTCGTGGAGGGTGATTTGAATTGCGCTAGAGGATTGTGGACGCTTCAGACGCAATTATGACTTAAATTCAGCGTTTTCTTTCGCAAGACGTGCGCTGTGCGGTTACTGTAATATTGTTATAAGAGTCCACGTAGACAGAATATCTGCTCTTAGTGTCTATTTAAGGGAAGGCGTCAATATGGATGAAATGAATGGATTCTGGGGTTTAATGTGTCACGCACACGCTTTGAATATCAGGTACACTGTGGTGGGGCACCATGGACTAATTTTGACACGCAGTGGATCTTTAACGCGCCCGCAATGCAAGGGACACGGGTGTTTTTGCATTGCGCCCCCTTCGAAATGTGTCCGCCGTAGCTGGGATTTGATCCCGTGTCGTCGTGCTTTGCAGCGAAACACCATAGCCTTTAAGCAACCGCGGCGGGTTGTCAGTTTGATTGAAACAATCTCAAGCCTCGTTTTGAAAATACGGCCTTATCCATTAAAAGCATTCAATAGTTATCGGCCATGAAAAAACATACACGCGAACATACGATTGTGTTATTCGTGTCCATATTCCTTGCGACGGGTGTTCCATGGCAAATAAGCACAAACTCTCGCAACAGCAAGCTTTGTTTCCCTCTCAAGAGTCAGCTGAACGTAATAAAATGCAACTGTTTTTAGGTAGGTAAATTTCTCACATGTTGTGACTTTTTTTCACGAAACTTGCCCTGTTTTCAAAAAAGTGGCTGCCCACGATACTTGTGCTATTTGTACGAATATATACCTGCGTAATATTTACTTGGTCGCAACCTGGGCGCTCTTTTTTTTTCAATTGTCGACAACGCAAATTGTCGACAACGCATCTGGTAACTTTCCTCACATCCTCCTGTTTCTAAATATTTCGTGCGTTAGCCATCACCCTTTGGTTTTGGGACGTATCCGTACTCTCCATACTAAACCCAATCAATTTGCTCACGCGAGCAGTCAGCTTCTTCATTTATGCGGCGTTAGCTCAGGCATGCTTTCTGGCTGTCAGCCCATTGCTATGGCTTACTTATATTACTAATTCGCCAGCTAACATTCCTTGAAGCATGAGACTATTCGTGGATGAGTGCTTTATTTATCGTTCAATAAGATGCAGAACTGATGTTCACTCCATTTAGACTGAGTTTCATAAAATGAAAGCCTGCTTTAACAATAGGCTCAAGCATTTATACCATGAATAAAACATTGTTACTTTCCTCTTATCCGCGTAAACGCTTATCAGTGCACGATATTTCAACTCCGAAATTGTATCTCTAACTGCATATAAAAATAGGAATGTTGTACGGTGTGCTCACACGATGGACGTTACTAAGGAAGCTAAGTGCGTCCTCGATAGTGCACGTCGTAAGTATTATTTAGCCAGTCCCATCCGTCATAGTGCTCGCCTACCAGACATCAATGAGACCGACACATCAATACCCTTGCGCTTTTTTGGAACTCTCAGCAGTGTAATCATAGCAAATCGCGATTGTCTGCTCAGGACCATGCAGTGAAATTTATGCTCTCGAATTTGTGATATTGCCACAAGTAGGTTAGTATATCTTCCGGCGACCGTCTTTCTTCGGCTAAAAAATGTTAAAGGCCATCGCTCAGCACGAAAGCGCCTTTCTGTGTGTGATGTTTGTTAAACGTAAGCGATTGTTCTATCAGTTGCCTATGTTGTCGCCGTGTCTTGTGTATTCCGATTCGGTGCACGACCCGAATATTAGTGCACTTATCTAGAACTTACAGGAGCACCAGCCATTACGCTGCACGAGTAATTCAGCCATCTGTAAATGGCAGCCGCGTCTCTTTCGTTTATGAGATTTGGACGATCGCCGACTGTGCTCACCGCTATTCTTGTGCTTTGAGTATTCAATTCAATTCAATTCAATTCAGTTTATTTTTCATTGATAATAATTTGTACAAAGGAACTGTTGGGCCTGTAGCCAAAGGCTAGTGTAGGCCCATAGTCATATTTGTACTAGCAGCTACAATGTCATGCGCTTATCTAGTTTTTTAATGATACAACCTAATATAGTTAGGTGGATACATGCAATCAAAAACATTACAAAAGAAAAACAGTGCATATCAATCAATGGTAATAAAACAGAACTGTCAGGAGAATACATGCACATACACAATGAAAAAACCGAGATAGCATATTATACGTAGAAGTGACACATTTGCAAGGGTCTGTGTTGAAGTGTTTAGGCTTTCTGAAAAGATTCAGCACAGTATGAAACAGGTGGAGAACCAGACTGACAAAAAATCACGTACTTTTTGATAGGTATAGCTTTTTAACAGTAGACACGAAGTTGTTGGCCATTTTTACCTCAAGAGGTACTGTATTCCAAATTTTAGCACCATGAAACTCAAATAGTCGTTGGCCATACGTGTTACGAGCGATTGGTAGGTTAAAATTTATATTTGTTGCACCCCTTGTATTGCGATTAGGTGTAACAAACAGGCTTGGTGATAATGAGTGATTCCCATGTAAGATATTGTTAATCAAAATTGCAACTTTCATTTCGCATGCCAGAGATAAAGGTAATATACCGAGACGACAGAACAGCATGTCAGTATTATCATGTGGGCTTGTGTATGTCATAATGCGCAAGGCCCTTTTCTGTAACCGAAAAACGGGATCTATGTATGTTTTATATGTGCTTGACCATGATTCAGAACATTATGTGATGTGACAGTGAAATATGGAAAAGTAAACAACTTTAAGTACGCTAAGGTCAAGATATTCCCTGCATTTTATTAATAAATAGCAAGCCGAAGCTAATTTCGCGCATATACTAGATATATGTGGTCTCCAGTTCAAGTTGCAGTCCAATAATACCCCTAAATATTTTATGTGATCGAGCTGTTCTATTGTTCCACCTAGAAGGTGAATTTGCATGCCAATTGTGTCACCCCTGGAATAACGGGAGTTGAATACTATGTATTTTGTCTTATCTCTGTTAAGTGTTAATTTATTACAAGCAAACCAAGTTGATATGTTGGATAACTCGCTGTTTATAGTGTTCTGCAATATTCCAGGAGATTTACCTGAAAATAATAGCGTGGTATCGTCAGCGTACATGATACATTTTGGTGACTTTAGTATTGTTGGGAGGTCGTTTACATACAGCGAGAACAGTATGGGCCCCAATACTGATCCTTGCGGAACTCCTGTGACTATAGTAGTATACTGGGAAACAAAGGAGCCAAATTTTACATATTGTTTTCGACCATTTAGGTAGCTTGAAAAGAGGTCCATTGTCATTTCGCTAAAACCATAAGTTCGTAATTTTTTTAGAAGTATGGAATCATATCAGTTGATTGTTGGCACAAGTTCACCAAATAAAGAGTTAGTTTCGTGAGTCACCGTTAGGACACTGCATTATGCACCGTAACAGTACAACATGACAATATCAATCAAATGTCACCACAATAGGTTCCCTGCTCTTATCTATCAAACATTTATTCCCGCGGTAGGAACAGCTCGCCGTTGACAGTTCAAGTTTTTAACGTGGAGCTTTCGTTTTGCTTAAAGTTCATTTGCCTAATTTTAAACTTAGTCAAAAGGCTGTGTAGGGGCGTTCACTAACTAAAGGTAGCGCGGATTGATAATTATCGCAGCCTTTATTTTTAGTTAAGTCCACAGTAAATGAAAGCAAAGAAGAGAAGATCAAGAGAAACACCGGATCTTCCAGTATTGTCACTCCACCACACCTGTTATTCTTTAGTTGTTCTTGTAATAGGCGCCTACTAAGTATGGCAGCCGCCTGTGTGGAATGGTGTGATCCTACCTTAACTATGAAGCAGGCCAACTCTTTGCGAATTATAAAAGGACTTTGGAGAGATTTGGCACCATTTTTCATTTTGCAAAAAAAAAGAAATGAGTATTTATTACAAGAGCAAATCAAAGGTGCTGGCAGTGGGAAGACTTGGAGCGATCGGAAATTAAAAATAATGAAGTTTTGACATACAGCCAGCTGCGCTGTCCATTGGCTGAAAGGTAAATTTCGAGTAAGTCATGCCTCAGGTATTAATTAAACTGATTTTAGAATAAACAAGACATATTGACGTACCAGTATACTCAAATATACAGCCAGTCACCGATCACTATAAAAGAAGAGAGCGTTGCTGATGTTCAAGAAAAGGAGGCACGGCATTCGCAAGGCATAGATAACAAAATATATGACAAAAGGCACAAAGTGTCTGTACCTACTCCAATTCATATGCAGCTCAGACGCTCAGGCAGCTGAACATTAAAGAAATGTTTTATTTGTTAGAAAAGGTAATGTGGCACGTTTTTCCGAAGAAATGTAATTCCTTCCAGGCACACTTGGCTGCCAAACGGAACCACGAAAATACCATCGAGGCTACAAGATCTATGCGAAAGGCCTTGTCTGTGTACGCTTGCAAATAGAGGAGTGTTGCGGCAACAGCTTACGCATGGCCAGCGACGTCGCAGCTCAATCAGACACTTTATTGCCTTGAGCCCTTATTGCACTAAGGTGCAGCATTCGAGCTGGAATATTGCACGGCCATACTGTTTTCATATCGATGCCCAACAATGTTAGTCCTTAACCTAAATAATTTCGCGAAACGGTCGTATTCCAGGACTTGCGTATCACGAACCATCGTTGAAACGACGCTTGTGTGAAAGTCTCAAAAACGAGTAGTACAGGCACAATATATCTTGGATAGGAACACACACAGATCCCTACGTCATCGGTCGTTTTGATTCATAGGCTATACATGGTAAAAGAGCATCATAAGTTTTCACGAAGCAAGCAGAAATTTTAATGGCGTTTACACGTGAACCTTTGTCATTGACATTTGCAGAAATGAAGAAATTAGCATTTTTATGCTGTCATATTTTTTACACCACCAAGATATATTTATCGAAATAAAATTTATTTCTACTCCCAAAAAGAAAGTCGTGCTAATCATACGCAATCCGAAATATTCCTTGTCAGCTTCAACATGTCAACCAAACCAATATGCAATGCCGCCGATATGGAGCCTTTAAAGAGATAAAGTAAAACATCCACGCCGCCCTTCACTCAGTCAAAGATTTACAAATTAAAACAATATAGGGTCTCGTAATATGTGTGTGTGAGGTTAAATATATTCATTAATGCAATGACGAAATCATCGTGTGGAAATTACTTTATTTCGCCGGATTTTATGTCAAACCCCAAATGGGACGACAAGTGAAGCGGTCCGGTTTCATTTAAACTGATGTGACCTTACACAATATTCACAAGAATCAATATCATCATATTCGGGATTCATGATGCAATGATTGTTCTTTAAAGGTGACTATGCCATATTATAAATAAATTTAAGGCACGCACTGTAGCCGGTGTTAAATCTGCAGCTCTCGAATGTGAAAATTTACCCTGCAGTCAAGCGCTCCACACTAATTTTGACGAAGACAATGTTGGCTTCGTAGGCGGCAATCTTTCTAACGTCGCCGTGCATTCGTGCGGATGAGAATATTTCCTTTCCAGACAGCCTTGAAATACGGGGCCGACATGAAAATCTCACGATCCTTTGGACGATACCAACCCAACCTAATGTAAATCAATAATAATTATTTCGCCGTAGCCCCCTGAGTGCTTGCACAGCCGGTACCTGTTCAGCGAACCTTCCGAAATGAACGTGGAATAGGTCATCACAAAGCTTCCATGAATGTATCCCGTCTATGCAAAATTCACTGAACAATCTTTCATAAGTGCCACGTGCAGTGTAGCAGCTATTCGATTTCCATAATATGAAGGTATTCTCGCAACTTTAGTTTTATTTTCAGCGCATTTGTAAAAACTAATCGTCATCTTGACGTCTGTAACACGTCTTTTATGGTTGAACACTCTCAGGTGCATGCGGAATATTCATGCAGATATGCCTAATCAAACCGTGAATTGAATAGTTTGCCAGAACCAAGTGTATTGCCGAACAGGTTTAATTCAAGGTGCTTCAAAGCTTTCGACTAATTTATTTATTTGTTTCAAAATACTGCCGGCCAGTGTGGTGGCCCAAGCAGGTGTGGGTATATCGATGACGGCTCACGCCTTCTGCCATTTTCATTTTGCGAACGTCGAGGCAATGTTGGCTGTCTGACCGCATTAATCGCCGAATATTTCCAAACCAACGCACTATAACTAATGCACTATTTCAGCCCAAGAAAATGCTAGCCGGAAAAGAAAATAATTTGTATACTAACCTCCCCTAGCGTTGCGGACATCATTAAGGATATAAAAGTAGATAGATAGATAGATAGATAGATAGATAGATAGATAGATAGATAGATAGATAGATAGATAGATAGATAGATAGATAGATAGATAGATAGATAGATAGATAGATAGATAGATAGATAGATGCAACGCGTATGAAATGCATTTCGCATAAATAGTATGCTAATCAGACGCACATGTTGGAGTCTATTAGGGGAAGCTTTACAGAGACAGCTAAATAAACGCTTTAATACTAATGGCGATGTAATAAATCTAACGCGTAATCATGTTAATAATGTTAATAAGATCTAATCATGCAAAAATAACATGTAATCGGTGTAATGGCGATGTAACATGTAATCTCATAAAATGGTTATGTTCGTGCACCGCAAAGCTCATAACTACTATATCACATGTGTGGCATTCACACATACATGTGTGGATATGAGGCCTGTAAGGCTTCTTTATCCTTTTCTCGGTGTGGCAGATACACGTTCTAGAGAATTAGCCATGAATGAGCACAAACGCCATTCTGCATGCCGATTACGTAAATAAAGTAAATCAAAGAATCCGCTGAATAAATTTCGCGACTACATTAAGAAGTCGGTGTTCTTTCGACGTGCCTATTAGCCCATGGTATGTGTTCATGTTTTATGTAGGATTTTTTTTATTACGCAAAATACAGGCGCGCTTACTCGCAATATATTTTCTCGGCCAGCATACAGCGTTTATAAAATCACGCTGGCTGGTACTCGCATTCCTATACATATATAAGTATATATCCACCAATATATCCGTTGAGGAAACCACGAAAGGCCAAATCAGAATCCAAAACCCAAAAGGCAAATACGCTATTTCAGCTTCGCTTTAAGAAAAGTATGACACTCTTCAACTGGAAAACCTTTACTGTGCTGTGGAATATTCTGATAGTAAACGTATCTGTATTAATTTTTATAGGCTTTGCATCCGCCGTCGTTGCGTAGTGACTATGATGTTGGGCTTCTAAGCCCGAGGTCGCGGAATGGAATTCCGGCCACGGCAGTCGCATTTCGATGGGGGTGAAATGCGAAAACCCATGTTACTTGCATTTAGGTGCGCTTTAAAGAACCGCAGGTAGTTTGAACTTCCCGTTTTACCCCACTATGGCGTGCCTACTAATCAGATGGTGGTTTTAGCACGCAGAACACCATTGCTTAATGTAGGTAATGCAGAGTACGTAAATTAATTATTTCAGTATTGTGACCTTCCCGTAGTGCTGACTTCATTGAGCGGATTAGCATCACTAGGAAATAGAATGAGAACTGATTTACTTATGTTTGTTTGTACATATAGAAAGTTTCCTTAAGCGTGGTATTCCTGTGAATGTTATACAGGCAAGGTGCATGCCTCAATTTGTTAACACTGCTTTTGGATAGCTGTCGCTGAAGCAGCCTACCTCCTCTTTGCTCAACAGTTACTAAGCAAAGAACCAAAACTTCATCTACAGCCCGTTTAGCAAACGAGAACTAAACATAGGTATATTTTGCACCAATTTTGCAACTGTCATAGCCTGATTCATTTAGGTAGCAAGAAATCACTTTTGGTTTTGGTTTTTCGAACCAGTTTTACGCATTATCTTTGATACCAGGAACTCTTATTGTTCGGCGTTATGAGGTAACTTTATGCTAAACCGAAGTAATGGATGGTGCAGTCATAAATTAACACCAGATTGACGGCGTAAGCATGTAAATTTCTTGCTGCGTATACGTGCAGATATGCGTGCATTCGCACCCTACGTGCAGGAGTGATTATAGTGCGCCACGTGATCCGGTGTAACAGGTGAACAGTCATATTTACCGGATAAAATTCGGCATATAACTATATAACGCCGTTTACCGTTAACTTCGCGCGTCATGTTTCCGTGTGAAGTATTATCAACAGCTTTTATTGCAGTAGCAATTATATCGACACTCTAGCCGTATTTCTGCTTACGCCGTGAGGTTCCTTACGAAGTCTACGGCAATTACATTGTCGCTGCGCGCCGTATGATATCTGTGCGAGTAGAAGCGTGCGAGGGTGAACGGATGATGGCGGCTGCATCTTTCGCGCGCTAGGGAGGAAAGCGGGGAGGAGTAGCGCCGTCTTCCATCACGTGCAAGGCACCGGGGAAAGGGAGGCAGCGGAAACGCGTTATATTCCCGTGGCTGCTGCTTATGACGCGGCCGCGCATTGTCGCACGGGTCCTATCTCGGAAGCGATCTGCGATGGGGACTGCGTGCTGATAGCTTCGTGTGCGCAGTGTTTTCGCCGCTTAGTTCGTGTTGCTGCTGCTATCGCCGCGATTCCACACCCCAGTGTTTTGGGAGCGAGTTTCCACGGTCATCCGGTGAGATGTGCTCATGTTTGCTTGTACGCGCGTGATACCATGTTGTTAATTAAGTTAGTAAGCGTATGTTTACAAGTTTATACGGCCGACAAAACTACCATTCTTACTTTGTACAGCTCTCCAGTAATTTCTTATAGCACTCGATGCTTCGCCTTTCGAGTAAGACTGCAACAATTTAAAGGTTTTATTTGTTCTTACATCTACGTTTCTGGTCCTCCCGACGATGTAGTCTCCGGTGGTCGTACCTCTCATAATTAGAAGGTTCTCTTGCCATTGACGATCTACCACCTCTGCGGTAGTGTAAGCGATATTTTCGGTGTCTGCACCTTGTCCGGCCAATCCTACTTCCCTTTGCAAGAGCTACACCGGACAGCCAAGTGTGGCCAATCAAAGAGCGGCTAGAAGCTTGTTACTTGGTACTAGAGCTAAGTGCACAAAATGGCTATAAAGGAAATGAGCCCCTATTTATAAAGATTCTCTTTCCTATCAACTTGTTTTGAATACCTGGTGCTCACGGGGCTTCCCATTATGAAAAGAATTGACAAACCAATATGCCAATCGCGGCGGCGATGTCCGCTGCGAGTCGTTCCTTCCTGAAGGCGGAACCCTGCTTTATAGAGAGAGGTAAATATGAATGCTCGGGTATGAGTGAAAGGACATCATCAGTAGAGTACTCTGTACTCGGAAAGAGAAAAAGGCGGGAGTAAAGGTGAGCGCAAAGAAAGAAAAAAGAAATAAAGGAAGCTGGGGTCGCCAATAATGAAAAGATCTCAGTGAGCGCTGTCACACTGCGGAATAGCCAAAGCACACGCGGTGCATAGTCGCATATATTATCCTTGTCATAGACACATTCAATGTCACAGAGCACCATCGCGCAAGGTCACCATTTGATGCGTAATCCAATCATGTTTAGATAAAGCAGCAGTCAATTGTAGCCACTCACGCTGACGTGCGCGTATACCAGTGTAAAAGAAGTTTGGTTTTTGTGAGTGGACTTAATTGGAAGGTAGCACTGTCCTATGTTCACAGAAACGTGTGCACGCACAAAGAAGGTGTGAGATCCTTTAACTTCTCTCGCAAAATGCAGAGTGGGCTTTCGGGCATTCAAGCAACAAAATTGCACGTATTTGAACTTTCTAGTCCAAGCCATAGGTGATATAGATGAGCGAGAACGAAGGACGCCGTCAGCAGCGTTGTAACATTCGAATTTCCTTGTAAAAGTGCCTTCTGAATTTGACGACTGCATTCACAGCACATGTCGCAAATTTGGTGATTAGAAAAAAGACACAGATATTGCGTAGAGCTATAAAACATTTTTGTTGAAGAAGCTCAGGGCCCGCGAGGATCTGCCTTTCAATGACTCGGGCGAAATCTGCCTCGGCTAAGCACGGGCGAAAAGAAATGAAGCTGCGTTTATGATATGGGAACACTTTACGATCAGCGCTGATGCATAGTTTTAATGAGCGATAAGAAGCTCGACCAAAGCGTAAGAAGAGGAGGATGAAATAAAGAATGTCGCGCAAATTAACGTGTCGCAACAAATCGATTCTGTCATCTGGCGACATCAGACGGTGTTTGTGTTACCGGGTCTGTTTCTGCTGCTGCTTTTTCTCGGAGATACGCAGGGTGAAATGCCTGCCCCTAGTTAAACACGACCGCTCAGTGATTTGCAAACATATTGGTTTCATAAGGCCCGGCTGCTCCATGCTTCCTGCCTGTTCCTTCGTTAGAAGGCTCGATGACTTGGAGCGGAACATCCATCACCGCTGACAGGTTATCTGGAAAAGGTTTAGCGCCGTCGAAAAGCGCACCCTCGGGATCTATATTTTCATAATGGATTCTCTGTGATTTAGGAGCGGATGCTCGAATCTGCCTTCTCGCGTTGAAACGCTCGTTTGGAAACAATTTTGCAGCTTAATCTGCGGGGAATGAACTATGCTATCGAACATATATATTGCCGCTAGGTGCATCAGTTCCGCAAATTTTTCATGCCGCACTCGTGTCCGTTTTGATTCATTTGGTTTTCAAATTCAATAGCAGTAATATTTTTTTGGTTATTCCCATTGTTCAAGGCCATGTAGTTCCTCTTAGCCATCACCCGCCGATATTGCATAGTGGCTATGGTGTTGGGCTGCCAAGCACGTGGTGGCGGGAATGAATCACGGCCACGGAGTCCACATTTGGATGGGTGCGAAATGCGAACACACCCGCGTACTTAGATTTAATTGCACGTTTTTTTATTTTATTTATTTATTTACAGTACCCTCAGAGTAAATATACATTATAGAGGGGAGAGACTTCATAAAAGAAGTAAAAAAATGATATACAGGAATGGCACAGTATAAGTAAAAATAGAAAATTATACTAGCTCATTAATTTATACAAAAAATAGTAGTTGTAGTTCACCATAAAAAACTCATCATATACTTCAATATACAGATTGGGAATGATAGGAAAATACATACATAGTCAATTTGAAAAAATAGCACTTATACAATAACAAGTCACATGATATATTGAACGCAAGTTTCATTATTTACACGTAGTTAACTAAAGCATTTCTAAATTGAACAGCATTACTTATATTAGCAATAGATGCTGGCAGACCGTTCCATTCGTTGCATGTTTTAGGTAAAAATGATTGCGAATGTGTTAGTGTGTTAGAGCGAGGAACATGTACTTTATGCGTATGATCTCTACGTGAGAAGATGAATGGTGCTGGGTTAATCCACGCCGACCGAAGGGCAGCGTTCTGGTAGTAAATCTTATGAAATAAGCATAGACGTGATTGTTTCCTGCGGGTTAATAGCGAAGGTAGGTTCAGAGTAGTCTTCATTTGTGTTACGCTTGCTGTACGATGGTAATTAGCTAGTATAAACCGAGCGGAGCGATTCTGGACACTTTCAAGGCAGTTAATTGAGGTGGCATGATGTGGGTCCCATACTGATGATGCATATTCCAACTGTGGAGGGACATATGTCGTGTATAATAAATGTTTAAGTGATAATGGTGCGAGCGAGAAGTTTCTACGAAGATATCCAAGTGTGCGATTAGCTTTGCTCGTTATAAAGTCGATATGGTACTTCCAGGATAAGTTATAGGTTATATGGACGCCCAGATATTTGTAATTTCTCACCCTCTCTAAAGGAATGTTATTAGGTAAATATGCAGCAAAAGCTTCATTAGTACGGGATATTCGCATTGATTTACATTTCTTGACGTTTAGCTGCATGTGCCATTTTATAGTCCAGTTATGCAATGTGTTTAAATCGTCCTGAAGAGATGAAATACTAGTGTCATTAGTAATTTTGTGATATATTACGCAGTCATCTGCAAAAAGACAAATTTTAGACGAAATGTTATCAGGTAGATCGTTAATGTAGATTAAGAACAACAGCGGCCCAAGCACAGACCCTTGTGGAACACCTGATTTAACTGGGGTAAGAGTTGAATTGACATCATTAGCGCTTACAAATTGCATGCGGTGTGTTAGAAATGCTTTTATCCAATTAAGTACATTAGTATCAATGTTTAGTGCGCTGAGTTTAGATAGCAGTAATGTGTGGTGTACTTTGTCAAAAGATTTAGCGAAATCAAGGAAATTACAGTCTGTAAGAAATCCTGCGTCCAAGTTAGAATGCAAGTCGTTAGTAAAGCAAAGAAGCTGAGTATCACAGGAGAATGTTTTACGAAAACCATGTTGGCTAGATGTAAAGAAGTTGTTAGATTCAAGGTGATTGATTACCTGAGAATAAATTACGTGCTCCATTATTTTACAGGGCACAGAAGTTAAACTAATGGGCCTATAATTAGAAGGGTTATGCGTATCACCATATTTGTGAATTGGAACTATCTTAGCCGTTTTCCAATCTAAAGGCAATGTGCCGCTGTGAAGCGACTGAGAAAAAAGTAATTCTAAAATTATCGAGCAATATTCACTAGTACTGTGTAAAACTTTAATGTTAATTCCATCAACACCACATGACGATTTCATTTCTAATTTATTTATAATCGATTTAATACCGTTACTATTAAATGCTATGGGATCCATGGGGGGGGGGAGGGGGTATCTTTTAGGCCGTATTTCGGGAGGAGGAGTAACATGCGAAGACGGCGAAATGGCCTGTACGAACGTGTCATTTAGCACGTCAGCGCATGCGTGGTCGGCGATTGCTTTCCCAGTTAGTGAAGTTAGAGTAATCGTTCTAGTGTTATCTCCTTTCATAGAGCTCCAGAATGCCTTACTGTTAGTTTTCAGTAGCTTGGGAAGGGTAACGTTGTAGTAGGAAAATTTTGCAGACCGTAAATTTGAAAAGTACGTGGCGGCAGCAGATTTGTATGAGAACCAGCGTTCAGGATTTAGTGACCGTTTGGCGATACGAAATAGGCGTTTCTTTTTGTTACTTAGTCTCCTAAGGTGTCTGTTATACCACGGTGCGTTACTATTTGAATATATACGTCGGACTAGAATATAACGATTTATTATATCAGATAATTTTTCTTTAAAGAGGCGCCAATTTGTCTCAACAGAATGATCAAGATGGCAAAGTAGAAACGTGTCAAGAAAGGAAGCAAGTTCGTTGTTTATTGCCGAGAAGTTAGCCTTTTTATAATCTTTTATTTCCTTAAATCGTTTACGTTTCAGTGGTAGTGATATCGTGATTGTAAAATGTAATGTATCGTGATCGCTAAGGCCAGGTAAGTGGGTTATCGGGGATATAATATCAGCTGATGATATCAGCACGAGATCAAGTAATGATGACGTAGTGCCTGTTACACGTGTTGGAATAACGACCGTTTGTACTAAGGTAAAGTCAGAACAAATAGCGATAAACTGATTAGCCTCACTGGATGATGGGTTAGAGAAGGGACATGTGCTTGACCAATTTATGTTAGGAAAGTTAAAGTCACCCATAAGAATTATCTTTGCTCCCGGGAATCTTACTGTTAATTGATTTAGACAGTCATGCAGGTGATCACAAAACGAACTATTCGAGGGTGGCCGGTAGCAGACGCCTAAGATAATTTTTTTGAAATTAATGGTTAAACAACACCAGATAGATTCAATTTCAGTGATTATCGGTACATTAAAGCAATCAACGTCTTTACTAACAGCAAGTAATACACCGCCCCCTATTCTGTCAGTACGGTCATTCCGATACACAACGTATCTTTTACGGCAATGAAACAATTCTTCGTTTGTTATTTTGTTAGTCAACCAAGTTTCAGTTATCGCTATTATGTCAGCATCAGTGTCATCAACCAGAGAACACAATTCGTCCCTTTTAATAATAAAATAATAATATTATATAATACAATAAAACTTCTTACGCTAAAAGTGTTCGTGCCAGGCGATAGTTATGTGGGACATATTATTAGCGAAGGCGATCAGCCAATGAAGAAACAGCACTTGCAAAAGAAAAAAACTTATGCGAATTCGGCTCCTGTATTACTGTCGCTGTAAATGCTCGACCTGTTGGGAGAACCTACGGTAACTTCTCTATCCCTTATTGAGCAGTAGGAAGATACTGTTTTCGCACACCAAGTGATTATTATTATTATCATCATCATCATCATCATCATCATTGCGCCTAGTACAAGCGTTTTGTATTCTGTGTTTCCAGCCTTGTTACGGCAAGCAGCAGGTTCATGGCTGTATTTCTTGCGAAGTGTATTGTGTACCTGAAGTGTATTGTACAGCCCGATGATAGTCTCGAGCTTTTGAAGTCCAGTGAGAGTGCTTTCACGGGCAACCTGTGGAAGGACGCCAACATTCCAGCGGTTAGGCTTAGCCATGCCAACACGCACGCTGTTTCCGCATCGGCGACCCCTTCACAGCACCTTTTTTCGATGACATTATAGAAGTAGCGAAGCCAGTCAGTGAGATGCTGACGGGGAGCGAAGTGATGTAAAATTACATCTTATATAGAAGTCGGCGGCGTCTGCAGCCCAGCTTGTCTGGAGAGGTCTTGAGGTGGCATAATGGATCACTTAATGCGTAGCAACAGCAATCAATCTACTACCTGTGGGGGAAAAGGGAACGGGCAACAAAGGTCAATGCCAACACGGAAATATGGCTCGGCTAGTATGTCAATAGGTTGGATGAGCCCAGCCAGAGGAAGAGCTGGCATTAGCCTGCGTTGACACAACTCGCACGGAACGATATAACAATGAACAAGGCGGTAGAGACTGAGCAAGAAAAAGCGTAACTAGACATTGTCGTACGTCCTGGAAACGCCAAGATGGTCCGCTGTACAGACATCATGTAGTTGCTCGAGTACTATACCTCGGGGACGAAAGGGAATGACGAGTAGTAGTCCCTGCGCCTCGGGGTGCATTTTTCAGTGGTAGAACGTGCCGCTTGCGATGACGAGCATACGAAGTAACCAGTCCAACGAGCCAGAATGCAGGTGGTTGATGAGATCAATAATTGACATTTAACGCCATTGCTCGTCACCAGTGTGTCTAAAAGTGGAGCGCGAGAAAATGCTGGTTGGTGTGTCCTCCGAGGGAGCGTCTGGTGCATCTACAGGGTGCCGAAACGAACACGCGTCCGGGAGTCATTGCCCGGACTTGTGCACCACAGTGTATGTGAAATCCTGGAGACCTCGAGCCCAGTGACCCAGACCCCCGTTGGGTCCTTGAGGCTCGAAAGCCAGCACGCAGCGTAGCGGTCAGTGGTAAGAGTGAGAGGTGACCCGTATAAGCGGCGGCGGAATTGGCTGGATGCCCAAAGCAATGCGAGGCACTAGCGCTCGGTATTGGAATAATTGCGCTAGGTAGGGGAAAAAAGCCTGTTCGCGCACGAAATAACCACGCTGGCATTGGGCTAAAACAGCGCCAATTCCATGGCCCTTCGCGTCGGTGTGATCTTTAGTTGCAGCATGGGAGTTGAAGTGAGCGACGATCACCGGGGTAGTCAGCAGTGTGAGGAGCTGTGTAAAGACTCTGGCTTGATCGACACCCAGGAAAATGTAGCTTTTGTCCTGATAAGATCACTTAGTGGGCTGGCTTTGTCGGCAACATTTTTAACAAATCGGCGCGGAGTACGAGCCCGATCGTACAAACCTTTGAACGTTGACGACACGATCACAACACTCGATGATATTCGAAACTCTATGACGCCACGAACCTTGACGGAATCGGGGCGGACGCCAGGTGAGTCGACTGAATGCCCAAAGATGGCAGTTCGGCAGTGACTGAAGTAACATCTAAAAAAAAAATGTGATAGCCAAGGCACACGAAACGGATAAGATGGAGGAAAAGTTTGTAAGGTGCGCTGAAGATGTCGGACTGCACACCATCGCATAGCCCAGGTAGCACAGGCACATAGACCATTTAAAACTTTACAAAAGCGTGTCAATCATTAGCCGGGCCATTACGAAAGCCAAACCGCACCACTTCGAACGAATAGACGCCCATCAGGTGTAACAAATTCAGCCTTTTCACGGTCCCTGTCGTCGACGGCGACCCGACAGTAACCAGAGTGCGGGTCAATAGATTAAATATAGGTCGCGCCGCAAAGGCAATCCAGAGCGCCATAAGCGTCGAACAGCGTAGACATATTAATTGGTGATCTTATTCAGATGCCGATTATCGACGTAGAATTGCGAACTGCTATCCTTCTTTTTAAGCAAGTCAACATGGCAACCACATGCGATTGGGAACGGCTCAATAATGCCTTTCGTAAGCATCTTGTCAACCTCTTGTTCAACAACTTGGCACTCGGGTGGTGACACACGGTGCAGTCGCCGGTGCAATGGCGACGCATGTCTAGTATGCGTGAGATGTTTGACAATAGAGGTTTGACCTAATGGACAGCCGTCAAAGTCGAAAATGTTGCCTTATATTAAGAGCAAATGGCAGAGGCTGCCCATTTGTGAGGCCAGGTGGTCCGGAGAAATCACGTTTTTGATATCTTTTCGTTCTGACGAAGAAGCCGGTACAAGGGAGAAAAAATTCACTGTGAAATTTCACTTCGTGAACGCGGATGAAGCGCAAGCGCATGGGTACAATAGCGCCCGCGGTGTGCCTAAGCGTCTGCACTGTCCGCATCGCAGATCGTATTCAAAACAGCGCATGCGTGGCTGTGCCATTTGCAGCAGCTGCCGGAGTAGAACGCCCGCTTCTAATTATGCGCTCACTATCCAAATTAACTACACTGTAAAAAAAATTTTCCTTACTTTACAGAAAATTTGCTGGTAATTTGTGAACGAACACTCTTCCGTAAATTAAGAACGGTCATTTCCGTAGAACGGACAACTGTAAAAGAGAGACCGTAATACAAGATACGAGTGCTTCTGTATCTAGAAAACGGAAGACTCTGTATTCTGAATCTGTACTATGACCGTTAAAGTACGGTGCTTCTCGTATTCAGAAACGGAACGTAAATTAAGAACGGTCATTTCCGTAGAACGGACAACTGTAAAAGAGAGACCGTAATACAAGATACGAGTGCTTCTGTATCTAGAAAACGGAAGACTCTGTATTCTGAATCTGTACTATGACCGTTAAAGTACGGTGCTTCTCGTATTCAGAAAACGGAACACACTGTATGCTGAATCTGTACTATAACCGTTAAAATACAGGTGCTTGCCGTATTCAGAAAACGAAAGACTCCGTATGCTAAATCTGTACTATATCCGTTAAAGTACAGGTGCTTCCCGTATTTCATCTTGCAGAGCATATCCATTATTCGAAGAATGTGCCATCGGGGACAAAATTGCCCAGGAGGTGCGAGAGTCGACCGAATTTTATTGGAGTGCTATTTGCTGGGATCAGCCGTGCCACCATCTGCGTTCAGAATGTGCATTCTTGACCCACTGTTTTCAGCGGTCTTGAGCAGAAATGCAATTTGGTCATCACTCGCACTTCCAGGGTATTTTTGTCCACGATAGTACATCTCGTTTAATGCAAATGTCATGAACGCAGCTCATAGTCAAAGCAGCAGGTCACCATTGAGAAAATTGTCTTGCCAACACACTGACATGGCTGCAGAGATAAAACACTTCGCACTTTGTGATATGAATTCACTGCATAGAATATATACAAAAAGGTGCAACATTTCAGTCCTCAAGTTCTTAGATCACAGAAGCAACTTTATTTTCTTCAATCACTCGTCTCGCACTTCTTCCTGGTGAAAGATGTTCTTGACTCCAAACGCTTGCAAGGATAAACTTGCTGCTGTTAGGAGAAATAAATAGTATTCGTGAATATCCATCCTAAAGAAAGCGGCAAAAAAGTATAATCACAGAACACGACAAAGCAGTAACTTCGGTGTTAGAAAAACATGTAAGTAGATCAACATTGTTGGAACAAGGGATGTTGCTGTAGCCAACATTTCGACATAGGTGCTTGTCATTAGGGTAGCAAATGTTTTCCTTGGCTGTGTTGTTTTGGATTTTGCATATCTCACTGGCCCCTAGCCTCATTGGGGGATAAGTAACTGGTGCATATAATAGGTCAAGAGAAGCCAAAGTGTTAAAATAAAGGAAGGAAGGGTGTGATTAGCAGTGGTGATTGTGATGGAGCGGGTATGAGCGATGCTGTCAGTACTTGCCAAAAGTAGGGGTGACCAAAACAGAAAACGATGTACCCATGTAAGCAGTCATTAATCCAGTAGACCTAATCTTCCTAAAGACAAAATAGGTATCAAGATAAACAGTTTGCACTTTTGGAAAAGGAAAACGAAGAATTAAGGAAAATAAATTTTGTATCAAGATGCATCTGGTTAAGATCACTGCAAGTGGTAAATGAAGGCGTATTATGAATATATATTTGGTTGAAAGCCGATGAAGAAAAGATATATTAACCAAATATTAAAAAATAGGGACTATAAAATTAAACTGGGTATGACCATAAAACAGTAAAGAACAGCCTGTGGAAAAAATGGGATGGATAATATAACCAAGTGCGAGATTGCAAAACGTCGAGCGCTGTTTATATTCATGCTGCTGTTGACAGCTTCAAGTTTCTGTCTTCCTCTGGAACCTTTGTCTAACTTGAACAAGGAAATGGGTCATTTTTTAAACAAGCCAGTTCAAATGCAGTTCAAAGTTTCAGCAGTGTTATATAGAAGAAAATATTATGGCCAGTTCTGGGTGTGCTTTCATTCACCAGTTATTTCCACCGGTGTAAGTTCAAAATTTAATGGTCTAAAGGGACCTTAGCTCTTGGCAAACCATTAGCTGGTCTTTTTTTCAACACAGATGCCTGCACATTATATGTGTTGGCAGGAATGCTAGCGCACTACATTATACTTGTTGCCACAACCAAAGTGAAACTTGGTAACAGTGATTGAAAAAAAAAACAGCATTCCACAATACTGATTCAAGTCGTCTGGAAAGGTTGCTTAAGTTAACGTACACCCCCTACCCCACCAGACACAATTATTCACCACACTGACTCTCATGGTGTCAACCATGCTATTACAAGACTAGGCATCAAGTGAGGAGAATTAGGGGATAAGAGGGCACAATGCTTTTTGTTAGAACATCAAATGTGCTTTACATAAATGCTACATTCCAACTAACAAAGGAGCAACCGGTTTGTGAGATAGTGACCAATGCATACGAAAGCTAATGACATTCTGTGCAGCAGAATCTTTACGATGAGGTGTTAAGCGCACAAGTGCACTCTTTCACACAAAATGACATCCTGCAGTCAAACCTTGTGCCAACATTAGAGGTTGAAAAACACCGTAGTGGAAAGCAAAGAGTGCTAAATTTGTTGAAAATTACTAAAAACTATTCGATTATTCATTATCCTTACTGTTCGTTAAAGATTCACAGATTGTTCCCTACGGGTGCTGTAAACAGGCACCCTGCTTTTACAGTGGTAGCAACAATGATCTGTGGCACAGACAAGAATAAATGCTCATGAAGTTTGTGCAAGAGTATACCCTACAAATTGCACCCCATTTCACATTCCAATATGGTAGAAGAGGAAGACGAAAAAAAATACTTTCTGGTGGAGGATGCATACCCTAGAATAGAAGAAACAAGTGTACCCTAACCATTGCTGCTGCCGATGCCTGTGCACTAGCAGTTACATATAATATGGCAGTTACAATTGTTTTTCCACAAGTACTGCAAGCTGCGGCCAGTTTACCAGTACACAGCTGTAATAAATTTAGGGCAAGCTAAAGCTCTCTAATGGATTTATCTCATATGACACAATTGGAATGCAATATTCTGCAAATAAGTGAAGCGCGATGTGCCATCCCATAGAATGAAACACCTTTGAAGAATCTGAATCACCACCTGCACTCTTAGGCAAAGTTACACCCTTTGGAGTGTCCCTTCTGCCACACAACAATAATCGTTATCTGCCTTGATGCGTTTCCTTTCTTGAAAACGCCATGCCCGCTACTTTGCTGTCGGGAATGCTATCATGCTGATAATGCGCATGCCGTTCGTTACTGGAAAGCACAGGGCTCGCAGCGTTAAAGAAAGGAAATGCATAAAGGCAGATGACAATTATCGTTGTGTGGAAGAAGGGGCACTTCAAAGGGTGTAACTCTGCCTAAGAGTGTGGGCGGTGACGAGGGAAAAGAGTGTGTTCTGTGTAAAGTAGTGCACCTGTATAACCTAAAGCTTTGGAGAATGCATTTAGTATGAGCTGGGAAGGTTCCTAATTTTAATTGCACACAGTGAAAACCTCCATGCAGTTTTGCAAAACGCAAACCCCCTACCTTTTTGTTGTTCAAACGTAATGACACGTAGGGCCTTAACATGTACATTATGGGTTTCGTTCCCAAACAACCAAAGTGAATAGCACCACCCTAAGTGTTATGTGCCTTCTTGTTAGAGTCGAATGCTGCGATCGGCAGAGAAACGGATTTCTGGAGCAATATAAAGTATTAGGTACTGTGATCTCAGTTCTTTCACTGCTGTTTAAGCATTATCGGGTCTTAAAGTAAAAAAACAAGGAATAAATACATGCATATTTTACCTCCCAACCCTCATAAGTGTTTAGTAGTCTGAATTATAAAGGATTCCAGATTTACAACGCAGGACAGATTTTATTCCACTGAAAGAATGGCATCATGTCAATGATTCTGCATCTGGTGCTATATTTATTTGTATTTAGTTCAGTTGGAATGTGTGTGTATCGTCAGCAATATCGCTTGACATGTTTTAGATTGACTGTTTTCTAAATTTAGGCAAATTCGTATTTGCAAATAACCTTGTATGACACCAAGAACTTGCTTAGCAGGAGTATTTCTAACATTTGCAAGATATGAGGCTCTTGAATGCATATCTAAGCCTGGAGTACACGCCGCCCCCTAATCTCATCAGCAAGTTTCTGGAACTCATCTACGAGGTTTCTTATGATGAATGTAAAGTTGCTTGAACGGGAGAAATAGGGAACTTATAACAGGTGAATTATGCAGCATAAGAATGATGTCAGCAAGAAGCAAGTATCAAGAAGCACTGTCACTCAATGTGCATAGACTATCAAACACAAGAATTATTTGGGATGATTTAAAATTATGGCATTGGAACGAAATGTCTTTTAATGTATACATAAACTCTGATTATTCACTCTACTACCACTACCTTCATTAGAAACATTCATAATCATTATCCTATCTATGCCACATCATTCTAGCTAATATTCAAGCCTTGATAAGCTGCTTTTTTACTGCTAATTCTCTGTGGGAAAGAGGTGTCCGTACGAAGACCTTTACCCGTTTTTTGATAAATGATAAGGGAAAAACTTCACACCAAAAATGCATTGAGCTTGAGCAAGTTCTGTGTTTGATGCCGTTGATTCTTTTTTCCCTTTGCCATCATTGACCCACCTGGTTAACTAAGTAGATAGAAAAGCTGCAGGAGAAAGGTGGGGGTGCCAAATCAGACTTGTGCCCCAGGGGACCTTTTCACGGTCACTGGAGGAACTGCCTGTGGCCTCGGCATCTTCCTTGAGGGCCATGGCCATGTCTAAGAAACCTTGTCTCTACAGGCTGCACAAAAAAAGATAATTTGCTGAGCCAAGTCTTTTTCTTAAAAGAACCCATTTAAGTTGTGTTCGTGGCTTTGCACCACAAAACTGACACATGACTGGCCACTCAAGACACTTTATGTGTATTCGCAGGCTTATTCCTTGGAAAAACACTTTTATGTAGCACACAATGAGTAACAGTAACAAAAAAGTGTATCAGGAGGCTTTCATATTGCTCTACAACTTTTGATTGACACATTCTATTTAATTATTTGAGATATTTAATAACTAATTAAGAATTATGTAATTAGGCAGAATGCACAAAATAATCAGAGTATCTTCACGCGATGGCAAACATTACCTTGATTTTGTCTAGTTACATCGCATTTACATATTTCTAAATCTTGGTGCATGATAGTTAAGCCACCCTGTAGATCAAAAAACAATATTAAAATTTTCATAATCATCTCGCGTGATATTGGTGGCTATGGCTGCTTCAAGTTATTCCTTCAGTATGGTACAAGCAGTTTTGAAGTGAAATTGTTTTGCATCGAGGGCATGCAATCTAGACAATCAAGCAAAAGGTCAAGTTGTGTTCACTATTCAGATGTTTAACTAAGAAGCTGCAGGAAAACGAAACAGGACACAACACCTAATAAGCAATGCAAAATTTGAAAATTTAAATTGAACAAGAAACCAGTTTTTGAAAACACAGAAAAAAAAGCCAGCAGCTTACATTGAATACAACCTTGCTATGTACTCCAAGTGAAGTTGTTACCGCAATGCTTGGGCACCATATGAACGTAACAATCAACAACTTCGAGCAGAATATTAACACCACTAAATGAACTGGCCTTTGAAGATTCTTGATCTGAAATCCTCAACGACTTGTTCTGGCGTTTAATCTGTCAAGCTCAATCTGTATTCTCAAAAGCTGGCTCTCGGCCATAATTTCTCTAAATGCAACATCAGCTTAAATCTGAAGATAGGGTTGACCTGTAAATAAAGTGAATAATGCATGGCAAGCATCATGAACTCTCTTACATGTTAAACAGAGGGTTCACTCATGCAGCCATGAAATTGTGATGCAGACACGATATATTGAAGCTGGTTTTGTGAAATGTTTCATGCTTCCAAGGCTTCTTCAGTTGTGAAAGCTGTCTCCACTAGCTAAATAAGCGATGAGAATAAAAAAAGAACTTCAACATGCTCGCAATACGTTGGCCATTTGCAAGTAAACAGCAGCCTTTTTGGGCGCCCAGGTTGCCTGGTGCAAATCTATTATGCCACAGTACTTGCGTTACCCAGTACCAGCCATCTTAAAATGCAATGTGTTCAGAGCCCTTTCCCTCTCTTTTTCTGCTTTGGAAACAGCTTAACATGTGTTCAGTAGGCGTCGAGAAAGGGGACAGAAAACACTGTGCACCACTGATTTCTAACATGTTTCGCTGGATGCAGCACACTGCACCGGATGCAGGTGTAGCCAGTGGAAATGCGATGTCATGCAGTCGCTTGTCCTGGAAGCAGGGCATATGGTGGACTAACTAGTGCGTGCGATCAGCTAATATTGCTGCTGAAAAACTTTTCTTCGTGGTTTTTCACATTTTAGGAGGTCTCTACATGTCTGGCAAGCGCTTTTATGACAATCTGAACCCGTATACGATAGTGTTCTCTTACATCAAGTTTTTTTCTGATTTACCAGTGTTTCCATTGCATGCCACTTATGTTAGCGACACTGTAGACACTACAATGGAAAAATTCTGGACACCTCGAAACACTGCTTGTGTAGTTTATGGCACATCAGGCAGGCATGTTAGGGGAAGAAATGCCACACACCCGTGCAACAAAGTGGTGCCGCAAAGTTGTGAAGCACCAACTTCCGGGACAAGGCCGGCTTTATTCGAGGGCGCTCGATGTGCTGTTCATCCCCTGTAGTAGAGATCAGTGGCGTGTACCCTAGTACTGGCTGTCTTTTCTGGTCGGAACCTTGGCAACAGCTTCCACCATACTTTTTTTGTACCTGCAACATGTGCAGAGAAAGTCACATCAATGTGCGTTGATTGTATGGCTTTATTGCGCTACACATTCTATCAAATCATTAAAAAATACAGCTCACACATTTTTACTACTGTATATAAACAGTCTAGTTGCTATACACGCGAAACATTACCATTCCTCTGACAGAATGCAACAATAGAACCGCACAGTGTAAAGCTAAACTAAAATTTAAATTGATGTGACACCGTATGAGCATACAGTATGCTTGCTGTATGCTCTAGCCCTGTGTCAAGTAAAAGTTAATTGTCAATCATTTATGGTGTATTTCTACTTATTCTGGGTCATCAAACTGTACAATCAATGTTCCATGTTTACACATTGTTGGCTTTTGATTGCCTATGTGATCCATTTCCTACTTACGCATGCAGTAATCCCACTGTAATAAGGAAAAAGAGAATAGGAAATGCCGTGATAATCTTCCACATTTGATGAGGGCAGGAGCAATGGCCAATAGCATGTGGTTGAAGCTACGTAAATACTCAGTTTTCACACAGCTTAATTATTCAGCAAGTAATAAAGAGCTATCCTGTGCACCTGTGCATGACCAATAAAATCTGACTACTTGAAACTGCACTAAGGCTGCCGCTTGGTACTGTTCGGCAGTTCAGCTTTGATTTTCTGATATACAGAACTGTTTAGGTACCAGTAGTTTACTTTGCGATAAAATGGAGCTTGGAGCACTGGTCATTTGCACATAAATAATGCGACAGCAAATATAACACAAGGATGGGAATATGGGTCTCTTGGAAAAAGTACATACACATTATGATTATAATGTGATGTGATGCCACAATGAAACAGAAAGCAACGCATAGAAGTGGACGGCGCTTCCATGCCACCAAGGTTATTGGACAGACAGTACTTCAGAAGTGCCCGCAACACAATGTGTTGGCGGGCTAGTTGGTGTGAATCCATAAATACTTTGTTAAGCGCAAAACAATGGACACAAGAAAGACAACCAGCACAAGGCGGTACACTCAACTGACATCACTTTATTGCGTCGCTCCTTTATAAATAGTAGAATCTAGAAGAACATGCCCAGTGAGCACCATGTGCAGAGACCACCAACAACCAATCACAAGAGCGTACTCATGCGACGGGATCCAAAAAACTCCGGAGAATCTCCAGATTTAAATATAGGTATAATGCGTGCGATTTTCCAAGTGTCAGGCACAATTCCTGCATCAATGGATTGCTGAAAAATTGGGACGAGTATGCGAGCTATCACTGATTTCATTAACTTGAGCAATTTTGGACAAATGTCATCGGGTCCGGGGCTGAATTACTCGGTAAACGATCAATAGCTTGCTCAATGCCTTCCTGCTTAATTAGCATGTCATTCATGTCCGCGTTTATACTAATAGCATTAAAACTTGTGGGAAGTGGCGTTGCGTTAGTAAGCACGGAACTAAAAATAGGTTCAATTCCGTGGCAACCTCAGATGGCTGAATAAAATCACCGTCATTTACTATTGTTATCAGACTAGATGAAGGAGGCTTAGGATTGATTACATTCCAAAACTTTTGAGTATTGGTTTGAAGCAAAGTTGATATGTCATGATTAAAAAATTTATGTTTGGCTCTCTCAATTTCTGCTTGGCATATTCTCGACTGCGCATGGTAGTTATTCCAATCGCCCTCAGATTCCGAACGTTTTGCTTTAGTATAAAGGCGCTTAGTTTAGGCGCATAATTTAGTATATAGTTTGAGAAGTGCTGTTTAATTATCATAGTGTCAATAAGTCTATTGTAGGCACTTCCAAATGATACTTAACTGCGGTGTTTTCTGCGACGTACAAATTGCGCACAATTGTTTCCGACTAGTAAAGAAACCCTACTAAAACGGAAAAATGCCACGTGACTGCGCTCCCACGCGTATCATAAAGCAGAGCCCTCAAATAAGCTGATTGAAAGCAATTGCCTTGCCTATCTCATATCCGAAGAACAAGACAGGGCATCACCATGATAATGATACGGAAGGAGCACCAACAGCCGGTTCGTGGCTTTGCAGCTATCCCTTCCTCTCATTTCTACGGCACACTTATTATCCACCTCTCAAGGCCGACTGATCACATTAATAACAAAAGCCCCTTGATAATGCGGCTCCCCAGTTGAAAATGACAACAGAGTACTGTTGTCATTCAGTACTACAACTACAACTGTTCAGTACTACAGAAATTTCTGTTGTACAACAGGATTTTTCTGTAGTAACTACAGATTCCTGATGGAGCGACAGACTTTTCTGATGTACAACAGACATTTGTTGTTGCTACTACAGAAGTACAGTCTGTCGTATGTCTGTTGTTACAACAGAAAGCTGAAGCTCTACAACAGATTTTTGTAGTACTACAGAAAAATTTGTCATCACTACAGGCACCCTGTTGTCCCAACAGAAATGTTCCTGAAGTAACCCGAAAAACTTCTGTAGTGCTACACAGAGCTGTTGAAATACTACAGAAACCTATTGTGGCAACAGGCCCCCAATTGTCACAACAGAAGTGTTCCTGAAGTAATGCGACCAACTTCTGTTGTACTACAGAAAAATGTTGTTGTACGACAGAAACCTATCATTGCAACAGGCCCCCAGTTGTCATAACAGAAGTGTTCCTGAAGTAATGGATAAACTTCTGTTGTACTACAGAGAACTGTTCCACAACGGAAACCTATCGCCGCAACATGTACCCAATGATGACAACAGAAGTGCACTGAAATTGTGTGATGCGACAAGCTTCTGTAGTGCCCGGTTGTAAAAGACAAAAGAAATTGCTGTCGCAACTACAGAAATTCTGTTGTATGACAGAAGTTGTTGACATTTCTTAATTGGGAGACATTTCTGACTTTACGACAGAAATTCTGATTTCGCAACAGAAGCATTCTGTCGCGACAACAAGAGTTCTGAAGTCGGAACAACAGCTTTATATCCTGACAGCGACTCCGACGTTACGACACCAATTCTGACGTCGCAGCAGAAACATTCGGTCGCGACGGCCAAGAGTTCCGAAGTCGCAACAGAAGCGCTTTCCGTCGCGGTCCTTTAAAATTGTATGTTTTCGCATCGGTGGTGTGCACTGTACTTTTCTCTTGCGCGGTATTCAATCGCGCTTCCCTGAAGCCGGCAATGCTTATGGCACCAACAACGGTATTAAAGTCGACGTGGCGAATAGTTATAATTGTGTCGTGAAGACGCGGCACCAGCAACGCCCTACCGGCCTCCTCAAAATCGGCCGCTGATCAAAATCATACCATCTGCGGGAATGGCTGCGTATCCGTTTTTTTTTTTTTGGTAAGATGTGGCACACAGGCCTGTGGACTTACATGTGCTGTTACACTGACGCATTAGTTAATTTCCCAGGAATATTTCACAAGCTTATGCGAAGCGGAAAATAAGATTTGGGTTGTTCCACAAAGTTGCGTGAAAAGCTGTCTCGCTCGGGTCTCATTATTCTGGTACAGTGCTGCCGTGATAAGCTAGTATGCTGTCAGAAAGAACTCTCATCCACGAATGTTTATGTAGCTATTTTGCATTGAACACACGAATTATATGCGCGCTCAAAAGTGTAAAGAACGAGAGACAACTGTCGAAACTAGCAGTTATAACCCTAAAAGTCAACGTTGTCTATTTCTGAATTTCTTATTTAATATGGATATCGTACATCAAAATCGATGTTCTAGCACTCCGCGATGTACCTGTCGATGGTACGAACACTCTTGCTCTTCTAGAGATGCGGCACTTGACGCGGTGGAGTGATAGCGGATTTTGACTCTTAAAATGCAAATGTAAACATCAGCGCATCAGCACGTCGTACTATTCACATGGCCAAAATGTACACTAGAAAACCATGTCAGGGGTGGTGCAGTGGAGAAAGAAGAAGACGGCGTTCCGAACGGTCGCTTTTCTCATGTTTTCCGCTTCAAAGGATTTATCTGCCCCTGGCCGAGGTGCTGCTCAGGCTTCAGCCAGCAGCAATGACTACCGTGTTGTGTTACCCCGTCTTGCTACCGGTAAGCTGGTTGTGGACTCCGTTTTCCTGCATGCTGACTTAAGTGGTCGACCGTACCGAGCCCAAGACTTCAGAGACGCCCTTCGGAACGTTATTGACCTGAAGGAAATAAGTTCCATCGGACAATTTCAGATGTCGCACGTGTGGATGGTGACGTGCAAATCAGGGATGACAAAATCAAAGCTAGTCGCATGCGGGGAATTATCCGTAAAAGGTAGACGCTGCGTCGTCATTGATCCTGAGCCCACTGAAGTTAAAATGAAGCTTTTGTGGCTTCCTGAGCGTTTGGAAGACGACTACATTCGAGATGCGCTCCAGGCTTACGGGAAAGTCAAGTCTATATCAGCAGAAAGCTGGAGAGTATCGGAGATGGAACAAATGCGTACGCTAAATCGGGACGTGGTGTTGACTCTTGCCGATGGAGTGAGCGTGGGGGACGCTCCACATCTACTACCTGTTTGTGGAGTGCAGAGTCTCGTATTAATTCCAGGCCGGCCCCCACTTTGTCTGCGCTGTAACAAGGTGGGGCACATTCGTCGAAACTGCAGAACCCCACGTTGTGAAACCTGCCGGCGCTTTGGTCACACAGCTGAAGAATGTGTCGTAACATACGCCGATAAGTTACGACACAGAACAAAGCCACCGGATGAAAGCTTGCAAGAACACATAATGGACATTACGGAGGTTCTTGACGCGACGGGAGACGTTCCCTCTTCCGCGGAGACCCGCTGTGCCACTAAGGCCCCTCTGGCTGTTAAAGACAGTCACAATGCCATCGCAGAACTGCCCGTGAATAAAGAAAGTAGTGAAGAGAAAGATGACCAACCGAAGCAACAACCCAAAGGAGCACCCGCTACCACGGAGCCAGCTGCTGCCCAGCAAGCGAATGAGGGAGCCGGAGATGACTCATCTGATGCACCCAAGCAACTCGACACGTGCACTGAGCCGGCAGAGGACAGCCGAAGTAACGCGGATACTTCAGTTCCGAAGCGCCGTGCGACCAACAGATCGGAATCAAGCACAGACAGCGAGACGACCAGTACCACAAGAAAAGCACGTCGCCGCAAAACATCGAAACACTCAGGAAAGTGCCGACGATCACGGTCCAGAAGGCCAGGTGGGGTTTCGGAGGGCGCCTCACCGTTGCCCTCTAGGACCGATCACATAGATCATTAGGTCCAAATACTTGGTAGTCACCATGGCCCTGTCCCAGCAACTTCAATTCGCAACCTTGAACGTACGAGGCCTTAGGTCTTTGCAGAAACAGGCGCAGCTTCGCCGGCTTTTGTCTAGGAAGCGCCTCGACTTCGTCGCCGTGCAGGAGACGAAGATTGAGAGTGACGACGAGACAGAAAGGGCTTTGCGACCTTTTCTGTCTGAGTATAATGTTTGCGTTTCACACGCTCTTGGTTTATCCGCGGGCTGTTTCCTGTTTCTGAAAAAGAGCCTACTTTATTCAGCTTTTAGTTATCATGTCGACACTGAAGGTCGATATATATGTTGTGATTTTGTGTTGCAGGGTGTGCCATGGCGCATAGTCAACGTCTATGCATTTAATGACGCTGCAAAACGAGCTCTTTTATTTGATACTGTGTCTAGTCTATTGGACTGTGATCGCTGCATTGTTTTAATGGGAGATTTCAATTGTGTATGCGATCCGAACGATCGAAGCGGCCATAACACTCAGCGGGACAGGAGTGGTGAAGTTTTGTCTAACATAATAGAAAATGCAGGGCTCGTTGATATAGGAGTGTCGGGACAGGGAGCTCGCTCTTATACAAGAATTCAAGGTCATTCCTACGCCCGCCTTGATCGGATTTATGTTTCTTTATCACTCCTCTCTCGAGGACTTTCCTGCATTACTATCCCCGTTTCATTCTCTGATCATTGTATGGTTATTGCAAACATTGGTGAAAAATTTGTAACTAATTTCCGACCACAGTGGGCACTCTGGAAGCTTAACTCTGAGCTCCTAAATGATCAGGAATTTATTAATCGCGTGCGCATGGCTCTAACCAATTCTCTGTCTAGTGACTTGCCATTATTTGCTGCTTGGGAACTCTTTAAACAAGAGGTTCGTACAGTGGCTATAGAAATTGGATCGGTGAAATCATTCTATAGAAAGAATGAAGAAAAAACGCTTCTTAAGAGCCTATGTAGCCTTTATGAGATTGAATGCGAAATGCCAGGCACTTACATTGTTGACATAGAAAACATTAAATGTGAGTTACAAAAGTATGACGCACTGCGTTACAGAGGTGCGCGAATTCGATCTCGAAACATGCGCGCTCTGCAATCTGAGCAACCAACACGTCAAGCTTTACTTGACGAGCGACGTCACGGTATTTCCAAAGTAATTCCGGAAATATACTCCGAAGGTAGTCTTCTAACAAATACTAATGACATCATTTCTCAGTTCAAAATTTTCTACACTATGTTGTTTAGTGCCCCTCCGAATGATCACGATGCAAAAGTTTTAGAGAGTTTTGTATCTCTTGTAAAACCATTACAGGATGATGACTGTGCAGTCATCAGTGGTAGCCTTTCGATTCAAGAAATTGAGCTAGCTATTGATCAGCTGCCTCTGTCGAAAACACCCGGCCCCGATGGACTTTCAAGTGAATTTTACAAAGCTTTCAAATCAATTATCAGCCCCATATTATTGGATATTTTTATTACAAGTTTAGAAGTTGGCGCCCTTCCGCAGTCTTTTTGCAAAACCCACACAGTTTTAACTCCCAAAAGTTCAGATAAAGAGAAACTGCGTTCTGTTGAAGGCTATCGACCAATCACATTGTCAAACGTGGATTACAAAATTTTTGCGAAAGTTCTATCTAATAGATTGCAATTTGCGATGTCAATTCTAATTGGTTCCCATCAGACGTGTGGAATCAGGGGGCCGATCAATTCAAACCAACATACATATCGCCCGTACCCTTCTTCAATACTGTTATGGTTCCACTGAGCAGCTTGCAATGCTCCAGGTAGACCTTGCTAAAGCTTTTGATCGTGTGAGCCACTCCTATTTATTTTTCTTTTGGAGCATGTCAATGTTGGCTCCATTGTGCTTAAAGGCGTTAAGCTTTGCTACACCTGTTGTACTACTCGTTTAATTATTAATGGCCAACTCTCCGAACCCATTTCTATTTGCTCATCAGTAAAACAAGGATGCCCGATGTCCCCCCTACTATTCGCTCTTTACCTGGAACCGCTATGCTTAAGCGTAATTCAGTCGAGTAACATCCATGGCTTCAATATACTGGGTAATGAAGTTAAAGTCTTAGCTTATGCAGACGATCTAGCGTTCTTCTGCACGGATAAGTCCAGTGTTGAAAAAGTAGTATCAAAAATAGAAGAATTTGGCAGCGTATCAGGAGCGCGAATGAACTCCTCAAAAAGTTTAGGCTTATGGTTTGGCTCATGGTGCTATACACCAGAACAGTTTGCAGGCGTTAAGTGGACTGATGTCCCGCCAAAGTATCTTGGCGTGCCGCTAGACGCATATAAATTAAGCGCACACTATTGGAAAGAACGGGTTTCGGTACTGCAAAGTTACGCCCAGACATTCGTTCCACAACGACTTTCTATTTTTGGGAAAGCCGAAGCCTGCAATAAGTTCTTGGCAACAAAAATTTTCTATGTATTGCAAGTTATCCATTGTGCTAGGCTATACATCCAACGCTTTCACCGTATCTTTGCAACCTTCGTATGGTCTTCAACTTTTGAGCCCATGAGGCGAGACAACATTTTTAGGCCTGTTAGCGAAGGTGGGCTAGGCTTAGTACATCTTTATGTGCGGCAGATAGTGTCTCATTTCTTCTTTTTTCGCGATACTTCCCATCCTGTAATTCGTTCATACATGCAAGTCACACTTGTTAATGCGTTACCTGATTTAGTTGTTTCTTCAAGTTTTTCTTCGCGCTTATGCTTGTGGGGGTTCATGCAAGAAGTTTACTTGGCGGTTCGTTTCCTGACAGTTCGGTTTTCCACTGAATACTTGTATTCTGTGTCGCGCAAAACGTTGTACAAAGACTTACTATCCATGCTATTCCCGCCTCCACTTTACCGATCAATATACATTAAATTGCAAGGCCACGATGTGCTAAAGCGAGTTCGCAAAATGTATTTATCCCCTTGCTGCAAAACATTCTTTTATAAAGTTCATAGTGAAACCATACCGGTTAAAGCATGGCTACAAAAAAAGGGTATCTTTGTCTCTTCTGTTAACTGTCGCCTTTGTGATGTACCAGAGACAATTGAACATTGTTTTATTAGCTGCACCAACGCCATCCTATTTTGGGATGTCCTCCAACGGACTTTAAAGAAAGACTTTGAGATTAACGCTCATACTGTGCGATACCTTCTGCCAACCTCTGATAATAGTGCACCTTTCGATATGTTTTTTGTCATGGGAATGCACAGTTTGTGGAAAACGCGAATGATGGACCGCAACGCCGAAACGGTTGTACCTACAAGGGCAAATTTCATCCAAATGACGCTACACCTAAAGCAGGTTTATGATGGACTCGGTGTGCAACCGGACTGGTACCCTATTTTGGTGAGGTGCTTATCCTTGCCACCCTTCTAAAGTGACACGAACGTTTCTACTCACAGTATGAACGCTGCCTCTTCTGTGTGACTTTCATTGTGCCCTCCATTCTCTGACTATGCAGAACTGGTGAACGTCTAGTTGAATGCAACTATAATAAATACCATGAAAGAAAGAAAAAAAAAGTCAGGGGTGGTGCAGTGGTAAGATGCCGTGCTCGGAGTCGTGAGGTCGCATGTTCGAATCCCAGGCGAAGACGCTTTTTTTAATTTTTTTTTACTTTTATGTTTTTCTTTTTTGTACTAACAAAATTTTACATAACCTTACGGACGTCTCTGTCAATTCTTAATTAAATATTGATCAAGAACTACAGAACCTACTACTACAGGACGTCGCACTACAGACAACAGAACTACAGGCAACAGAACTACAGAAACAACGTCCCAAAATACGACAGACTGTGAAAATTTCCTGTTGTGTTTTTCAACTGGGTCAAGTGCCTCTCTGACCACGCCCAAAACGTGAAAAGCAACGAATAGGCAACACCGCATTCACTAGAGGCGATTTTGTCTCGTTCTGAAGGAACGAACTCGTGGCTGAGTGCTAGCGTCTCCGTCTCACACTCCGGAGACCCTGGTTCGATACCCACCAGCCCATCTTGCAAAATGTTTTTATTTATAAAGTGCCTTCTGGGATTTATCGCTCACGACCAACGCCGCCGACGACACCGGCTTTTCTGCGACACGAGCTCTTTAACGCTGTGTAAGCATTTCGTAGTACTGACGTGGCATTTCGTGGTAGTATGCTGGTGTGTTTCGTATAATTAGATGAACAACCGCGCTAGAACCGTGAAAAGGAGAAGCGCGGTTGCAACACCGAACAGTTAAGGGAGACCTGCGCGTTATGACGTAGAAGAGGCGAGTACAATCAATGGACACTGGTGTCATGGATAGCCTGCACCAGGTGTGGGCGTGGGTTGTAATGACCAGGGAGATGTAGCAAATGATGGAAACATAATCAACAATTATTAAGTACACTGAATCATTATGAACCGTGATCAACCGGACTCCGGAAGCGACGGCGTCTGGTGCGGCGGCGTGTCCGTATCTTGAAAGCGCTCTGCAGAAGCAGCAGAGTGTGGCACCTGCTGTGTTCTCGCTGCTTCGCAGGCTTTGAAGCGAGAAGCAGCATGCAGGTGAATTTGCTCGCTGCTGCGGGCGCTCGTTTTACGGGGCGGACGGTTTTTCGGTTTGGTAAGGGTAGAAATGCTTGCGCATTTAAACCTATACGATTTCAGTGTGCCGTTCTTACCTATGAGCTCGTAATCGCCGTTGAACACCAGCTGCTGCTTAGAGAACGTGTTCAGATAGTTCTCATTGTTCAGCTACGCAGTACTAAGCCACATCTTCTGTGGCTTTCTTGATGATCGACTCTGGAATTCGATGAAAGATATCCCTTATCCTAGCCATGAGCTCGCCTGACGTCCGCCTCGATCGTGTACATGATCTTTCACTTAACCCCAAAGAAAAAAATCGAGCGGAGAGGGGTCAGAGGTCCTTGCTGGCCATTTTACTTGCCCGTGCCTTCCAATCTATCGCGCGTGAAAAGTCTCATCCAGAGAGCTTCGTGCTTGGCTGTTGCGTTGTGCTGGCGCCTCATCTTACTGATGCCGCAGAAGTCAAAATAAATTATGCTGTTTTGCGCGAGAAATCGACGATCTGATTACGAGACACGCTGTAATCGAGGACTCCGTAAATTTGGACCTGTAACATGCACCTAAATTTACATACAATGTGTTGTCGCATTACGCCCCCATCGAAGTGCGGCCCGCCTGGCCAGGATACAATCCCGCCACCTCGTACTTAGATGATGATGATGTGTGGTGTTTTATGGCGCAAGTGCCTCGTGCTTAGCCGCCTACACCATAGCCACTAATCAATCGCTTCGGGTTACCACAGAAGTTACTGAAAAGTTTGTGTCGAGCAAACGTAAATTTGTTCGCATACAAACGCAGTGGATGACGCGTGAAATAATCCACATACAGCGAAAGATAAAAAGGTTAAAAAAACAGCGCTTGCATTTACGTCATTTAAAAGATTTAAAAGAAGGTCTTGCACGCGCAGTACACTCTTTGAAAGAACATTATTTTAATACAGTACTGCCAATTTTTATTGTAGAGGAACCAAAAAGTTTTGGAAATATATAAGGGAAAAAAAGAAACCGGTGTCGCAAATTTTGGTTGACGGTTCTGTGGTTACCGATCACGGGGATATTGCGCACCACTTTATTGACTACTTTCACAGTGTGTTTTGAAATTCCGGTGCTTCTCCATCCAATGACGCAGTGTCTCACCGCTGTGATTTAAATATTATTTCATACCCTGGCGTAGTTTCTGTTACTAAATTTAAAAAGTAAATCATCATTTGGTCCCGACAACCTTCCTAACGTGTTTCTGGAGAGATATACTGAATCTGTGGCAAAGTTTCTAGTTATTCTATTTCGTATTTCATTACTTCATCGAGAATTACCGAGTGACTGGAAGATAGAAAGGGTTGTGTTAATATACAAGAAAGGTGACCACGCATTATTACAAAACTACCGTCCAATATCACTTACATCATCATGTTGTAAGCTAATCGAACATATTATTGCCAACCAGATTAATCAATGTTTAGATGTGCACGCAGTCCTCCCAAATTTCCAGCGCGGGATTAGAGAAGGATAGTCAACAACTACACAACTAGTGACAGTAATACATTCGCTCGCTTCCTGTCTTGATAAGAATGGTCAGATTGATGCAATATTTCTTAACTTCCGTAAAGCTATCGATAGAGTTCCCCATGACAAACTAATATTAAAACTCACACGCATTGCCCCCCTGGAAATTTCAATCATATGGATATCAAACTATTTAACCAATCGCTACCAATTCGTAGCTGTAAACGAGCAGCAATCAGGTTTCCTTCAGGTCGGCTGTGGCGTGCCCTAAGGAAGTGTGCTGGGGCCATTATTGTATTCGTTATGTATTAATCAATTACTACTGAACTTGATCCAAATGTCCAAATGAGGTTGTTTGCGGATGATTGTGTCGATTTTTCAAGAAATACCTTCAATTAACGACCAAATCCATCGTTACTCTTCTCTTGCTAAGATTTTTGAATGGTGTGAAACGTGGGACATGAAACTTAACACTGATAAGACCGTCTTCCTTCGCTACTCTCGCAAAAAAGCTCCGCTTTTTTAACTACAGGCTAGATTCATCACCTTTGCTGGAAGAGACTAAATATAAGTATTTGGGTGTCACAGTTGCTAATACTTTATAATGGAATTTACATATAGATAACATCTCCTCTTCCACATTCCGTAAACTATATTTTTTAAGACATGAGCTTAGAAATCCTCCCCCTAGCGTAACATTTCTTGCTTACAATTCACTAACGAGACCGAAACATGAATATGCATGCGTTGCATGAGACCCGTTTCATAAACACAATATCACCCGCCTAGAAAGGGTACAGAGAAAAGCTGCGTTTATTTACTCTAAATATTCTCCCTATGACTCACCCTCTGAATTATTGCACATTAGCGGTATGCAGTGTCTTGAACAATTAAGAAAAAAATTACGTTTCCAATCTTTTTTTCTTGCTTTGGAATCAAGATCTAACTATTAACACTTCTCCATATCTGTCGCTTTCACCGTCGAGGCATGCACGCTGCCACCATCCTAATTCCCTGACGCCGTATTCTGCGCGAACCGATTCATTCAAGTTTTCATTTTCTCCTCACACTGTAACCAATTGGAATGATTCTTTATTGCATTTCGCCACACTTTGACGTTTTTAAGTTTGTTATTATTGTTTTGTTACCATTTTACTCACCCTGCGTGGACCTGTACAAGGTTTGCAATATTGAATAAAGAAAGAAAGAAAGTGGAAAATGTTTCAGCGGGACTTCGCTTACAAACTCATCCACCACTCCTTCAAGTATTTGTTCCACGTAACGCTGTCCAGTAAGTGTGCGATCGTAGGTGGGACCAATTGTAGCACCGGCATACATTCCGAACCACACATTCAACTACCACTGGTACTGGTGCCGAGTGCGCTTTACCCGTTGTGGATTGGAGTAACTGCAATAGTGCTCATTATGCAAATTTACCTGGCCTTCCCGCAAAAATTGGCTTCATCTGTGAAGATGATGTTGCTCAAAAAGTCCGGTGACCCATCGGCTTTTGTTAGGACCCAATTCAAGAAACCTAGACGATTCTGCCGGTCCCTATCTACCAAGCATTGGTGCAGGTTAAGGTGTAACGGGTGAAATGTCTAATCTTTTAAAATCCTCCACACTGATTACTTGGAAATTTTACCTGGGCTGCCACGTCGCGCAAGCTAGCATGAGGATTTGAGCCCCTAAATGCCAAAAAAAAAACATTCGTGCGTAGGCTAGAAGCCAAAGATTGAGTCCTCCGCCGCTGTTTCTGGTTTTCATAATTTGGGCTGATAGTCCATGCGTTTGGTCTACCGCCACCCTTTCATGACTGATATATATTTGCGGCCTTCCTCTTGTTGCAATTTGCAACTGCCAAAGCAAGAATCGCGTTTTCTTTCTGCTCATTAGAGAAAGACATGGTGACTGGGACGAAACAAAACGACCCTTTAAATCTTCGCGCTGAACCCGCCGCGGTGGCTCATCGGCTTTCGTGCTGGGCTGTTGAGAAAGAGGTCGCGGGATCGAATCCCGTCCACGGCTGCCGCATTTGAATGGGGGCGAAAACACCCGTGTACTTAGATTTGGGTGCCCGTTAAAGAACCCCAGGTGGTCGAAATTTCTGGAGTCCTCCACTACGGCATTCCTCATAATAAGAAAGTGGTTTTGGCACGTAAAACCCCATAATTTCTTTAACCTTTGCACTGATGCTGTCAATTCGCTTTTGTGGTGATACGTTCTGTGGCAAACAAAAAAAAAACGAGAGAGACATTTGTGCACTTTATCTACGCGAAGGCAGCAGCTATCATAGCTTGTTTCCATCTAACACCATACGCGACGTGTTGCTTCTGGCTGAATGCGACAGACAAGGCACTAGCTCGATCACGAAGTATTTGTTTATTTCCTTTATTTATTTCTGGCTGACTCAGAGGGAACTTGTTCGATAGCGCAGCTTTAGGATGCGGGTGATAGTGCGGTCACGTGGTATTTTTCATATTTCGTGTGGTTTATTTATCCAGCGGTAAAATTATTACGCAATTAGTACGTCGCTGAAAATACCGCGATTATATGTCCCTTGGCTCTGCCTACAAATGCCTCAGTCACATCATTTCAATTAGGATAGTACGTCTTGAGTGGGACAAATAGTTGCAATGACCCAATTAAATCGCAGTATTGAAAAATTTACTGGCAGCTACTCCACTGTACAGGAAACAATATGCACGAGGTTTTCTTCCAGTAACGCCATTGCTCTTTCTTTTTTATCTGGGTGCATGATGGTTAATTCGGCCACCCTGCATATAATTATGACCTGTGCGTGTAAGTGACGATATTTCGATCCCAGTAAATGTCGTAAATTATTACAGGAGCTTTTGTTTCATAAGTCGTGAGTACTCTTACTGGAAACAGATGCAATACTGATACACATATCAATCACTTGCTTTTCACTCGCCGTTGATAAAAGACTGTGGCGAAGAGGTCACTGAAGCTTGCAGGTTCTTTTCTTTTCAGCGTGAAAAGCACGCAAAGCGATTTGAAGCGAGGTAAACATAAAGCAACATACTTATGCTGCAGGCATAGGCTCTTCTTACCTCCAGAAATAACTTTTGATTGGCTACCACCTTCCCTTTCAAAAATATAACAAATTTTGTCCTGTGTGTATATTTAAATATTTTAATAATTATTTTTTTATTTATTTCAATACCCTAAATGCCCAATGCGGGCATTACATAGGGGGGGGATTCATCAAAGAAAACTTATAAATATACAACACAGGTTATAAATGGCTGAAGACAGAAATAAACGAGTTAAGAAGCCAGGTACAAGTTATTAAGAAAAAAAATGGCTAGGAACAGGAACTGGAAAATTGCACATGTAGCAAATTCCAAAAAAAGAAAAAGAAAAAAAAAGCACCTTCAGAAGTTCCAAAACATGGCATCTAACATTTCACGCAACGATACGGCCGGCACGCACAAAAAAAAGAAAGGAAAAAACAACGACGCACATCATTTTACGTTGCAATTTTCTAAGTATGACCAAAGAGCTGTCTGAAATGATGATGTTTCAGCGATAGCCGCAATGCTAGAAGGAAGCGAATTCCACTTTTCGATAGCCAGGACCAAAGGTGAGTATTTGAATCGTTCTGTTCGAGCGAAAATGGGTTTAATCTTCTTTATATGATCTACACGAGCCGATGTGTGCGGCGCCGGGAGAAGATGTGAACTTGCAAATGGTGTGTTATTGTGGTAGAGAGTGTGGAAAAAGGACAATTGGTTGAATTTTCTGCGCATGACCAGAGGCGTGAGATGGAGCGATATTTTCAGTGATGTTACACTTTGATACCGAGAGTAACGGGAAAGGATGAATCGTGCAGCCTTGTTTTGTATAGATTCTAACATGTTAATAAGATAGGTATAATGAGGGTTCCAGATCACTGAGGCGTATTCTATCACAGGCCTGATTAGCATGTTGAATGCGTGAAATTTTGTATCCTGGTTGGCTTGGTGTAGTCGGTGTTTAGGAAGACCAAGTTTTTTTAAGGCTTTCGTAGTAATCAGTTCTATATGAGTGCTCCCGGATAAATTAGAGGTAAGATTTACGCCGAGGTATTTTACCGACGCTGCAGTTTCTATGATAGTATTATTAACAGTGTAGGCATTAGGACTTGTGTTAGCAGCGGAAGTAAACTTGACATGTTTAGTTTTGTCTGCGTTAACAACCATTTGCCACCTGGCGCACCAATGAGTTAGTTCATCAAGATCAGTCTGGAGAGCTATGATGTCGCAAGGGCTTGATATTGCTCGGTAAATTACGCAGTCGTCTGCAAATAGCCGTATTGTTGATGTTATGTTCGACGTGATGTCATTAATATATATTAAGAAAAGCAGTGGACCCAGCACCGAACCCTGGGGTACTCCTGAAGCAACGCCTGTACGTCTTGATAAGAAGCTTCCTAACTTAACTGACTGAAAGCGGTTTGTTAGAAATACGTTGATCCACTGCGTAGTACGTTGGTCCAGCTGCAGGTTGGGTATCTTTATCATCAAGCGGTTATGAGGCACGCCGTCAAAGGCTTTAGAGAAATCAATAAAGATGGAGTCAATGTAGAAGGAAGAGTCGATTGCTTGATGAAGGTCCGTTATTAACCCAAATAACTGCGTCTGACACGATAAATGTTTGCGGAAGCCATGTTGGTTGTTATGAAGCAAGTTGTTCTGGTTAATATGAGTCATAATGTTAGTGTATAATATGTGTTCGAGTACCTTGCAACATATCGATGTTAGTGAAATTGGCCTGTAATTATTAAGAACGGATCTGTCACCAGATTTAAATACCGGCATTACATAAGCGGATCTCCAGTCTTCTGGCACACATGTCGTATCGAGTGACTGTTGGAAAATGAGAGATAGCAGGAAAGCTGTGTGTTGGCAGGTAATTTTTAAGAGTTTCGCGTTGATACCATCGGGTCCTGGGCTAGTGTGGTGAGGTAGGCGTTCAATTGCACGAGCCATGCCAAGCGCAGATATGTGAATGGGTGAAAACGGAATCTGTATATCGGCCTCAGGAAGCAACAGGGGATTGTAAATGGGCAATTCGTTCGTAAAAACTTCTGAGAAGTGGCTATTGAATTGTTCTGCACACTGTTCGATACGCAGAGTGCTTCCGTGGGCGTCAAAAAGAACAGGAACCGTACTAGCGGTTTTAGGATTAACAGTGTTCCAGAATTTCTTAGTGTTGGTTTTCATCAAACTAGGAAGCGTAAAATTCAAATATTTGTTCTTGGCTTCAGAAATTAGTTTTTCAGTTATTTTGGAAATGTTTTTATAGTTTTCCCAGTCTGTAGTTTCTTTTGATCGACCCGCTTTGCTAAATGCTCTTTTTTTTCCTATTTAGTGCCCTGTTGACATCTGTGGTGAACCAAGGATCGTTGGTACGCGTACTTATCATTAGTTTTGGCACGCAGGAATCTTCAATTTCTTTGAGTTTGCCACGAAACAACTTCCAATTTTCATTAGTCGTACGGTTATGAAAATTGGCCTGAAAGCTATTTGTGAAAGTTTCCAGCAACAGGTTCATTTTTTCAACATCCGCACGTGCGTAGTTGTACATAAGCTTCGTGTTTTTTGTTTTGTCGGTCCGTGGGAGTAGAAGAGAACAGTGCACAACTTTGTGGTCACTTATTTCTTCCAAGACGTGAATGTCTGAGAGCTCAGGAAGGGTTGTTAGGATGAGCTCCAGGATGTGTTTACCGCGAGTGGGCTCGTGAACAATTTGGTTGAGCTGGTGATATTGAAGTAAATGAAGAAAGTTAATGTTCTCCTGTCGGTTATTGTCGGAGCCAACAGTTAACATCATCCAGTTAATCGCGGGAAAATTAAAGTCGCCAGCTAAAAATAGGAGGCAGTTCGGGTGCCTAACAAGGATCTGCTCGATAGCGTCATTTAACAGTTCAATGAATTCAGGTTGGCTACTTGGTGGCCTATAACAGGCGCCAATAATGCAGAACGTATGTGCATGGCGTTCCCAGCGAATATTTAAAACAATGTTGAAGTTAGGAAATACCGATGAGGCAGCCGCCGCTATGACTTCTTGTGCGCTTGTCCTCCTATTGTCCGGATTTGGAGAAATATAGCGAAAGTATGAATTAGCTATTAGCCAAAATAAATTTTTAAATGTTAAGGTCGAGGCACGTAAAAAATAACCTATAATGATGGGTCTGACAAAATTATGGTTATGACATTTTAAGTGTGTGTGTGGAGGGGAGGGGGGAGGTGTAGGCTTCGGCATCACCGAAGGGGGGGGGGGGGGCGAGGGATCTGTCCTCTCCTGAGCAGGGACAATCACAGCAACAGCTGCGCGCAATCTTTGCGCATCAATTTGAATTCTCAATGACTGCGCCAGGCACATCAACGCTTGTTCCATCGCTGTCTGCCTATTACCTTGGTGTCTGTGGAAAGAAACCTTTTTGGCATCACAAATCAACTACACTGAGCGGCAAGTATTAGCAAAGGTGTTTTCCGTCGTTATTTTTATCGTTAGGTGAGCGCACTTCGTAGCACGGACCAGCTGCATTTAGTGTAGCTGGCAGGGGCATTTGTCGTTCACATGCCTTGAAAACGCCATTTTGTTCTCGCTTCCAGTATGTGAAATATTTTACGGCAAGCGATCGCTTACGCTTGTTGATTTTACTGTCACAGTTCATGCCAGTAAAAAAAACATACACCAAGTTTTTACTTGGATACTGAGTAGCCACTACACGCATTGTGTGTGCTAAGCAGCGTACTGTGGGTAGATCTGGTTCCGTAGTGGGCGAGCGGGCCAACATAAACGCTGCGCTGTGCATCCCGTGCATGCCTGCATCCCGTGCATGCCTCGCCATTTCAACCGCACAGTAGTTTGCCAATCGAAACGTACGGCCGCCGAGAATTCCGAGCCTGTTTTATACCTTCATTCGCGCATAAAGTCCGGGAACTTCAACAATATTTGGTTCTAATTATATTCACCCCCAATTGTTTCTAACCTAACCTAACCTCACGTTGCACCAACCTAACGCGTGCTCAAAAAAGGAAATAAGTTTCACGACTGCCAGAATTGTCGTTCCCTTGATGGCGCTGCATACTCGTGCGCTCAGCTATTTCTGGCAGGTGCACACTCCGTAGTACGAATAGCATCATTCGTATGCTTTAGACGAGAAGGAACCTTATCAACACACCCCATTGAAGTTTCTTCTATTGAAAGGGTGATAAATAATGTATTCGTTTTTTACTATGAGAAAGAAAGCATTGAAGACTGCTTCAAGAAGAAATAAATTGCAATTCTGAAGGTCAAAGTTCAAAATAGCGGTCGCTATTCAGAGCCTGTTCGTTGTATATTGCGGGTATATTGCGTTAACAGCTTAAAATGAGCACTTAGTGCAGCTAGGTATCTTTGTTTCAGCAATTATTACTACAGGAATTACATCAGCGATTCTCGCTGTCGAGCTGTATAAAGCTGCCGAGAAACGAAACGTACCGCTGCTTGCATCAGTGGCCAATACGGTTGTTCTAACTGCTCAGCATACTGTAACATGAAACGTAATGGTTTTTGACACGTAATGATTGTTATTGACACGTATCCGTCAGAGGTAAACCAAATTGACGAGAGTCATAAGAAATGAGAGCAAACCGTATATTCAGCTATTTAACCATGAAACGATACTGATTGAATAGTTTTCCCTCACATTGCGTCTTACTTGACTATTCGCAGCACACACCTGCTGCACCTTTCACACAGGTGACACCAAGGTAAAGAGAAGCCCGGCCACCAAGTTTTAAAAAGAAATGTTTTTTGTAGCAGTATAATGGCATAGCACATGCACTTCACTCAATAATTAATTTTTTTCTTTCTTATCGCGCACGGGCATAGATGAATGACTTACATACTGCCTTTTCACTCCCGCCGAGCAGTAGCTGCTTTTATGAAATTATCGAGAGAATAAAATGAAGCTAGCAATTTGACAGCAAACTGCTTATTGTTCGAGGGAGAACAATGCAGGGTGGCTTCGTTAGCTACCTATATTTTTACCCACTGCCCATCAGAATGATGACGCCGAAAAAAAGTAGCATTTTCCTGTGGGCGCCTACACGTAAGTATGGCCAGAAAGATCACATTTCACTTGTGTTCTACCGCGGCTTCAAGCGTCTTTTAAAATGCATCAAGGTAGTCGCTCTCGTATTGTATTGCTAAACACAATGAAGTCCTTATCAAGGTTTTCTATATGTTTTGATTATGTCGCTGCGTTTAAAGTATGCATAAATTCAACGAACTGAATTGAGCAGTTCAACCGCGTAGGCTGCTCAAATGAGGCTTGTTTTTCTTACGCTTACTTAGCTAAAATGACCCGACCGCCTGTGTAGGTGCTTCCTGTTCATCCAGATTATAAGTGCGCGCACTTGCTAGAATCACTCTCTTAATTTTTTATATAGCGGATCAGCTTTTGAAGTTATCTAATTTAATGCAATTACTGGAATGAAAATTTCAGCAGTTGTTCCTTGCAAGGTGCTTTGCAGAGATTCTACATTTGTTTAAATTGCACACGTTAAGAAAAGAAGCGCGCATTACTGTTTCTTCAATCGCACTTCCGCAGGAACTGTATAATTGTCTTGCAGTCATTGTAGTGTACAGAGTTCAGTACCATGTGTTCCTTCCATATGTGTCCCTTTCACATGGGCACTTCCAAAGACAATTGGCGCCAAATGCTTTTGAATCAGCACGACCTATTATTTAATTTCTGTAGGCTCGCACGAAGGATTCAGTAGTAGTAGCAGTAGCATCCGAGCTTCCAATATTACTCGTGCATCTATTCTAATATTAGTGCTGTCCTTTGATATGGCATCGCTAAACGTAGACTGAAAGCAACCTATGCTAAATTGGTATATATCATTATTGATGCAATTGCTTAAAGCAACTTTCTATAACTGCTCACAATACATATATGTTTAATGGCACATATTTCAAGGTAATTTCTTACTTGGAAATTTATAGAATACATGTCAATTTCTAGCATTCTTTTCCTTGCAGCGAGCAACGATTGCCTAAGCTAAGAATGTTGACTTCAAGTGTGAACACCTCATTCGTCTTCGATAAACATCTCATTGAAGTGAATATTCTTGCAAGCACCTTTCCAAATTACGAATCGCTCAGCTTCCCAGGATAACTCGCCCATCTCAATATTGTTTATTACAATGCTTCAAATTCTAAAATGCACAAACATGCCTGAAGTTTGACAATCTTGTGTGAGTTTACGTATTTTGCGATAATAAGGGCTGCATATTTATGGACTTTCCGTTCCTACTCTAACCTTCATATTCGTATGTTCCCGATAATAGTGCTCGTCTTCTGCTTTTCCAATAGCGCATTAACAAATTTGCAGTAAACGAAAGCAACTATAACAGAACAAATTTGTACTTCTGCGCTGGTTGGAAATACCACAAGAAAGGTGTTCAAGGCGTTGAGGAAGATTGGGGTCCCATTGTACTAAAGTAAGTGCAGTGCACCGTATTTCATTATCGTTTTAGTTTTGTCCCTGAATATTTGGTATTGGTGCTAAACGCTGCACATTATGTGCAGCGTTTAGCACATTACTGGCTGGCTGGCTGTTTGTGCAGCGTCTGCACAAACAGCCAGTAAGACCAGCGTTTGATAAGGGAAGTAGCTGCATGCTTACTTACTTACTTACTTGGGTGTAAGCTGTCGCGTAATTCATAGGTGAGGAGATTTTGGTGAGTTTAGTTGTGGTTTTCCTGATGAAACTGGACGGAATTCATCGCGCTGTTGCAGAAATTAGCAGCGTCAGCTTGCACGTTTGGAACAGGCTTCACATTAGTCAGATGACTGACTCCTATTATGAAAATGTTGCGTGGTGTAATTTACATAATCACATGTCTTATGTTTACCTCAATTTTTATTATGCAATAGCCATTTAGGCAGAAACGACCCGGGAAAGCCCCTTAATTTTCACACCTTCTATGGTTGAATTAAATTTAGAGCGCATTTGCTGAAACGTCCCGTATACAACCCCGGTGTTCTTTGAACACCACATTATGGCGCATGTTGTATCAGTGATATCTAATGTGGGTCGTGTAGCTTCGACGGCTACGGCGAAGGTTGCTGCAAGGAACGGGCTCCAATCGCAGGACGGACGGAAAAGACGGGGACGGGAAAACACATTCCAGATATTTTTTTTTTCATTCCTTTGAAGGGCATGTTGTTTGTCATCAGCGTCGTTCCGGCTCAATGGTTGTTCATTGGTTGTTCTGACAGGACAGCGCGTTCACTCTCAACTAGTGTTTTCTACATAAAGAGCAAATAAATAACCAACCTTTGGCTGCGCTTGGCGGTGAAAACAAAACACCACCAGGCAAACTTGTCAAACGAAGACAAAAGCGCCGCAAATAGTTATTGCCAAGTGTCGTCAATGTCCCTTTAAGCAAAATATGTTGTCGTGTTTGCTTTCCACCCGAATCTCCGAGAATAGCAGCTTTTCCTTCAAAAGCCCACGCTACTAACGGATTCATTAGGCGCACTGAAAGCATTTTTCTTACAGAAAAAGGGTAAAAACCTCATGGTCAGCGATGTACATAACCATTGCTTCAATTATAACGCAGGCTCTTATCTATCATACGGTTGGGTTCCCTACTACGCGGAGATTAGGGGGAAAGCTAGGGCAGACACGTTGACCATTGCTGCAAGAGTGCACCGTTTCACTGTGGCCAACTACCAGTAAAAGATTAGATGTGCTACATAAAATAATGAAATTCCACCCCATGACTGATCAACTACATGATCATTCCAGAGCATCCTACAAAACGATAAAGATTAAAGAGTGTGGTGCCGCTACAAAACTTGTCGTGATCGCCGAGTTGCCACCGATTTGTAACCGGAATGAAACAGCAGGCGCCTGTAGACGACTATGATGTATTGATAGGGGCGCCAGACTCGCCACGTCGTGTCCTGAGCTTCTTGAAGCAAATGTGACCACCACTTTGTAAGTCAACGCAGAGACAAATGCTGGGTGAGATGGGTACGCTGTATTTCGGCAAGTGCGTGCGCTTGGGAGGTGTGAATGTTAATAGGCCAGCACACACTGGCGATTGCAAGTAGGACTACACTGTTTTTAGGGTTTGTAAGTTTCAGTGAAATATACAACGCTCAATTTACGTCAACCGGCGTTGCCTCTTTTTGGTGAGGACTATCAGTGAACAGCACGAAAAAGACAAGGCGCTTCAGGATGGTAGTACACGCATAACACACTTGAATCTTTCTTCTTCAAAGTGAGAAGCGATTCTGTTAAAAAGGCGGAGATGTATACTGTGACATTATTGTAATATTTCGCTCTACTCGGGAAAAGATTCGGAAATATATGTTGCAATAGGCATACAATATTTTCTACTAACCTCGCCGTCATGTGGGATTACAATCATTAGTTTTAAATGGAGAACACATTAAAATGTCCGAACGCTGTCTAGTTTGGTGTCTTTCTCGCCTTCTCGTAGACACCTGATCTCTGCTATAAGAAATAAGGAGCAACAACGGTTTACAGAGATTATATTCTAGCGGCAACGTAGTGTATATTTACAAGTTTTAGTCATTAACTTAGCACATCATAGTGGCACCTGGATGCAGCGGCAAAATATAGCAAAAAAAAAAAGAAATCAGCTAACGACTGTTTGCACAAACGATTTTGCCAATATGGAAGAATTTGCCGCAAAAAGCTACGCACAAAAGAAGCAGTGTTGCTGTTTTTGAATATCCTCAGGTACTCGCCATTTCGTGTCCTATTTTACGCAGTTTCCAATAATTCCGGACGCATTTCAATGATTCTTGTGGTCTTATTGCTGAATACGCTGGATTCGACAGAAGGGAGGCAACGAGAAAATGTCTAGTGCGACAGAAGTGCTTTCGTACTTACACGTCATCATAGTACGCGTGGCTACTGTAACGACGACTGTCACGACAAAATATTGCACATTGTTGTGATGCGCACAGGCAACATAAGAACGACCAATACACATTGGGTGGCCTAATTCTGCGAACCTGTGACTCAGCAACTTCAGGTTTTCGCAGCGCTGCATTTAAATGGATAATGCAGACATTTTGAGCGTGTCGTCCATGTCGTCAGCAGTCGTTACAATAATCGCGTCGCGTTTCGCGACCGCCCCTCCTGCCGACGTTGCCTCTGGAAATTCCGCGCCGCGGCGTTTCTTTGACGAACGAAAGGAGGGTCGTTTTTCTGCGGGAGCGACAGGCCAGCGGCCTTGCAGCCCCTCGCACGATCGATTCGCGAGACGCGGCCGTTTCGCACGACAGCGCGTTCGCCTTCTCCGCCGCCGCTCGACTGCGAGAGAATGCGCCGGCCCTGACGCGCTGCTGCACTGACTCGGCGGTCTAAGGTGCGTCTAATGCAATTAGGGCAGCCGCCACGGGCGCCAGCACTTGGACGGCGGTGAAGTCGCGGGAACCGCTCCCGTGGCTGCTGTTTCCGGCCCCCCAAGCGGCGCACGACTTCGTCGTGACGCGCGTTCTTGTTTTTACTTTGTTGTCCTCTAACTTCTTCGTCGGCTTTGCGTTGAACGCGAACTATAAACGAGCTTGCGCCCATTTTCCTGGCCGAGCGTGGTTCGTGCGATCTTTCAGAGACACGGCTTTACACGCTGTCCGAAAAACGTGCTCTGCTCGAGGCGACCTGCAGGTCCCAGAGCGATGTCGACGCCAGAAGTTGCTAATGAGCGTTAGTGCCTAGCACTGCTCGAAAAGCTGTCATACGATAATCGTGGAGCTTTCATAGAACTGAGAGCTCGTCAAAATTAATGTGTTTTGTGATAGACAAGGTCATCCGAAATAGCGCATGCTCCTTCTGTACTTGTACCAATGTTGTGTTGCTTTTGAGTGTGGTCTAAACTGCTTACCGAAACTGATCTCCAGAGACAAAAAAAAAAAAACGGTTCAGACTGAAGTCAACGTTTCGGCGGCGGGGTCTATTGTGCTTGTGCCTTTGTATCCTTAATGAAACGTTGGCTCCAGCTTGAGACATGCGTTTTGCCACCACTGCTCATCACTTCTCTACAGTACTTCTGGATATAAGGACAGAGGGTAGCGCCATTTTCGTGGAGCGGGCCACTGACGTGATGTGAGGGATAACGTGGCGCACTTCTCATCGTCAGGTAGCCTTCACGCAAGACTAGCACCGCACGAGCGCTTTCCTGGACATATATCTATCTTCAAAGCAAGAGATGTTGGTGACTGTGAAATTACTTGTCGTGCGCAAGCTCGATACACAGACTATTTTCACATGTCACATCTTCTCAAAGTAGAGTGCACAGCCACTGTTTGCGGTGGTCGAACTGTAGACTACCGATATTTTTTCTTCATGGGGAACTATGTTTGTTTGCATTTATGTATCTATGTAGGTTTGTATCTGACTCTTTTCCTGCCTACCTGAGTCGGGGTCACTGGTAGTCCGCGGTCGAATGGTTAGCACATCGCGCTGGTGTGCTGAGGGAACAAAGTTCTAAGCCAATCATCGGGCCCACTTGGGTCACTGTGCATGTGACAATGTGTGCCTGTGTCAGTCTACAACGAAGCTCTTTTACGCCGACATGGGTAACTGTAGATTTTAGACGGTGCCAAGTACTCTCAGGGAAGCGCAAAAGAGAAATCCTGCTGCAGTACATGCTTCACACATAACTCCATAGTGGCAATACTTTGTATCGCTATTTTAATTCAGTGCAAAACACATTACCGTCTACAGTCATCAGGAGATGGGTTACGCATTTCCTTTCCTCGGGAGTCGATGCAGCTGAATGCTACAACAAAACGATATCATGCTTTCTTGTCGAGCATGTGCCGGCACAAATGTGGACAGCCCACCCGCGGTGGTGAGAGGAGAAGAAGACAGGAAAGGCAGGGAGGTTAACCAGAGGTACGTCTCGTTTGCTACCCCACACTGGGGGAAGGGGTATGGGGATGAAGAGAGAGAGAGAGGAGATAGAGAGAGCACAATTTTTCTCACATTTGAAGATTCACACCGAGTGTACACATGGTGGCCAAAACCTGTCGACTTGAGGTGTTTCGACAGCGCTTTCGTGGCTGCCTGTGTCAACGACGCGCACGGCCATGGTCAAATGATCTTTATTACGGAAAATGGTCGAGAGTCTAGCTGGCTCGATGCTGTCCGGTGGTGGTGGTAGAATATAAGGTCACAATTGCAGTGCTAGGCAACACCAGTCCCAATGTGTCTAGTTCTTTTAACATGGATAGATAGTCAAGTGCTATTTGCTACTGGCACAGGAGCCACGTGTTGCGAACACAACAAAGGAAGATTATCGAAATTCATTGCCCCTGGCAACTGCATTCACCCCTTATAGCCTAATTGTTCCACAGAGATGGCGCTTAGCGCGTGCTTACAACTGAGCTGTAGTTTGAATCGTACTTGGAGCATTTCGTCACATCTCTGAAAAGAATTGGGAAAACTAAATACGGAGGGGTCGCATCGACAAGTTGATAGAATAGGCCGACGCTCTAGTGCCACTTACAGAACTGCAAATACAGATTCGTCTTCGGCCAACAGCGGACCCGAGGCAAACGTTCCTGTCTAACGACTGACCACCCAGTTGTGTCCACACCGGGCTCGGTTTTCTATAAAGCAACCATTCAAGCTCTGGCCCCCACAAGCCTCACGAAGACTCTGAACAGGATTATTCAGGCGAACATACATGCTTGTCTTGGCACCGCAGGCTTCCGCGGCTTCACGGCCAGGAAGATGTCAAATACCATCGCTGTGAGGCTCCTGACATTGGCTGCTGTCGAGCGTTTGCAAAGGCTTCAGCGTCTCTCAATCAAAAGTGAAGTCGCCGTGCCGGTTCAGGTGTACCTGGTAGAAGGCTCGGACTTACAGCGCTGTGTCGTTTACAACGTACACGTGGGCGAGGACGAGACTGCTCTCCAGCGTGAGCTCTACTGTCCTACTCACCGTGTCATTCAAGTGCGATACATCTAAAAGGGGCGCCCTTGCATTGTCACATTGCAGGGCCCACCAACTCCCCCAGCCCACCTGTACTACTATGGCTGCATACTACGACCTCGGCCATATAAACCCAGTGTCGTCTATTGTTACAACCGTTTCTGACCTGGCTACATGAGCCGATCCTGTACGTTTACAGCAACAGATGAAGCTGTACTAGCTGGCACAGTGTCTTACTGATGTGGACTCTGCAAGACCGACGACCACGAGATGAATTCTCCAACTTGTCCCACAATGCAAAACGCCACTCACAAGCAATGGCCTCAGCATGCTGTCACACAACCAGTGTCGGCATCTAACAGGTAGCTGTAAAGACTTCACGAAAGTGGGGGAGCTTAAATCCCATCTTCGTATGAACAAGCTGCAGGTGTGGGCCCTGTTACTACTGCATACCAACGCCTTGCCTGCCATTCCGGGCTTCAGTGGATACGTGTCTCCTTCGATGAGTGATGATCGCGGGCACACAGCTGCGCCTCCAGGAAAGGCAGCAGTTTATGTTGATACGCGCTAACCTCAGGTCTGCCTTTCTCTTGAAAACTGGTGAAACTCATATCAGAAGGTAGTGGCAGTAGCTGTGAAGTTACTCAAGGCAACTGTTTTGGTAGTTTCATACTGCCGTAAGACCAGCCGGTGGCTTTTCTCCACAGATTAATCGGGGCTGGTTACTGATTGTACGTCGACGATACCCAGCTTGTCTTATTTTAGTTGGTGGTGATTTCAACGCCCCTCAGCTAGATTGGGTGTACCCAACTTCTAGCCCCCAAAGTAGGCGTGTGCGGAACGTCTTCGCGGATGCGTTGTTTGTACAACTGAACCATCCTGATTCATCAACGCGGGCTGTGCCTCAAGCTTGACTTACAACATACGCACCAGATCTTACATGGTGGTCGGGTTGCGGCACTCCCACTTGGCACCTGGAACCCGACTGCTGGGTTAGTGATCACCACCCTATCATCATTGGCATTCATCCATCGCAGGCCCGCCGATTGCGCCGCAAGTGTTCTGTGGTCAACTGGGACACCTCTCGCTCCGTTCTCCAAGATACCTCTGTGGACTCGTCCCAACTACTTGTTGATCGCATACAAAGCGCGTTCAATTAAGCTACGACCATCAGCAGGATAGACGTCGATCGACTGGCACCGGATATCGGCCTGCTCAACTTGAGGGCTGCTCGCAGACAAACTTAGCTAGCAGCATCTCATGACCCCACTCCTGCACAAGCACGTACAAGACTGAATTTCCTTACTTCTGAGCCCCGAAGATATGAACACGAGCTCTCGCGGTCGCACTGGCATACTTGGTGTGACCGGTTTTCATCCAAGACATCGAATGCTTCACTCTGGCGAACGTCCCGTGCCATGAAACATGGTTGCTGCAGTCTAGACGTGGCGGCACCAGCCTGCTACGCTGCTGGCTTGTCGCCGGATGATTTCGCCGGAGAAGCAGCCCGTATGTTTTTCCTCCAGTACGACGTGTTGCCACAAGCAACCAATGGTGCTTCCTTGGCAGGCATTTCGGCACATATGGACAAGTTATCATCTACAGCAGACCGCTGGGATTGCAAGCTTTTTCACCATGCCTGAGTTGCTTGCAGCGGCGTGGTGAAATGGCGTGGACGCAGGTACCACATGATCGATCCTTCTTGGACTTCATTAGATCCACAAAGATTTTTTATTCATTTGTTCATCCTTATTCACCCCTGGAATCCGAACCTGGCAAAGTTTAATGCTAGAACGTTATCTAGTGAGGCGAGTCTAGCAGTGTTATTGGAGGAATTAGAGGCCAGTAACTGGGATATAATATGGCTCAGTGAAGTAAGGAGGCCAAAAGAAGCATATGCAGTGCAAAAAAGCGGGCACGTCCTGTGCTACCGGGGCTTAGCGGAGAGACGAGAGCTAGGAATCGCATCCCTGATTAATAAAAATATAGCTGGTAACACACAGGAAATCTATAGCATTAACGAGACGGTGGCAGGTCTTCTGAAACTTAGTAAGAGGTACAAATTGAAGGTCGTACAGGTCTACGCCCCTACATCCAGTCGTGGTGACCAGAAAGCCGAAAGCTTCTATGAAGACGTGGAATCGGCGATGGGTAAAGTCAAAACAACATACACCATACTGATGGGCGACTTCAATGCCAAGGCAGACAAGAAGCAGGCTGAAGACAAGCCAGTGGGGGTATATGGCATAGGCACTAGGAATAGCAGGGCAGAGTTATTAGTACACATTGCAGAACAGAAAATTATGCAGACAATGAATAGTTCCTTCCGCAAGCGGAATAGGCGAAAGTGGACGTGGAGGAGCCCGAATTACGAGATTAGAATTGAAATAGATTTTACACTCTGCGCTAACCTAGGCATCATAAAGATTTGGACGTGCTTGGCAAGGTGCGCTGCAGTGACCATAAGATGGTAAGAACTCGAAGTAGCCTAGACTTGACGAGGGAACGGAAGAAAATGGTACATAAGAAGCCGATCAATGAGATATCGGTAAGAGGGAAAATAGAGGAATTCCGGATCAAGCTCCAGAACAGGTATTCGGCTTTAATTCAACAGGAGGACCTTAGTGTTGAAACAATGAAAGACAATCTTGCGGGCATCATTAAGGAGTGTGCAATAGAAGTCGGTGGTAACTGCGCTACACAGGATACCAGTAAGCTATCGCCGGAGACGAAAGATCTCATCAAGAAACGCCAATGTATGAAAGCCTCTAACCCTACAGCTAGAGTAGAACTGGCAGAACTTTCGAAGTTAATCAACAAGCGTAAGGCAGCTGACATAAGGAGGTATAATATGGATAGAATTGAACAGGCTCTCAGAAACGGAGGAAGTCTAAAAGCAGTGAAGAAGAAATTAGGAATTCGCAAAAATCCGATGTACGCGTTAAGAGACAAAGCCGACAATATGATTACTAATATGGATGAGACAGTTTAAGTGGCTGAGGAGTTTTATAGAGATTTGTACAGTACCAGTGGCATCCACGAAGATAATGGAAAAGAGAATAGCCCAGAGGAATTTGAAAGCGCACTAGTAACACCGGAAGAAGTAAAGAAAGCCTTGGGAGCTATGCAAAGGGGGAAGGCAGCTGGGGAAGATCAGGTAACAGCAGATTTGTTGAAAGATGGTGGGCAGATTGTTCTAGAAAAACTGGCCACTCTGTATACGCAATGCCTCATGACCTCGAGCGTACCGGAACCTTGGAAGAACGCTAGCATATTCCTGATCCATAAGAAAGGGCATGCCAAAGAATTGAAAAATTATGCACCGATAAGCTTACTGTCCGTTGCCTAAAAAGTATTCACTAAGGTAATCGCACATAGAATCAGGAACACCTTGGACTTCTGCCAACCAAAGGACCAGGCAGGATTCCGTAAAGGCTGCTCAACAATAGACCATATTCACACTATCAATCAGGTGATAGAGAAATGTGCGAAATGTAATCAACCGTTATGTATAGCTTTCATTGATTATGAGAAAGTGTTTGATTCAGTTGAAACCTCAGCAGTCATGGCGGCATTACGGTTTCAGGGTGTAGATGAGCCGTATTTAAATATACTAAGAGATATCCATAGTGGCTCCACAGCCACCGTAGCTATAGTTTATATTGTTCTAGAAGGGAGAGCAGGGAACGCACGAAGGTGGAGCTAGCGGTCCCTGGAAGCTGCTGGTCAGGAGTTAGACATGCAAGCTTCGACTGCGTGGCTGCGCTGTCACCCATAGTGGCATCCAACATGGACCCAAACGTCCATGGGCAGGATCGTCGTAGGAGAAGCCGGGGTGCCCGTACCACAGCACGTAGTGATTCTGGCCCCGATTTACGAGACGATATCCGCTGTGCCAGCTGCACCTCTGGCCAGTGACAAGCCCTGCTATTGCACTCGCCCCTTTTCCATCGCCGTCATCGGGCCCGACACAACACCCACTGGCGCCGTCTCAAACGCGCTGCTGCTGCTCTCGAGGCAGTTGGGAGAAGGGCACCACCAACACGTAGGATTTCAACGTGGTGGCACCAACATTAGGTCAAGCAGCAGCTCGTTTCCTCGGTGACAAACTTGACCCTTCCACACAATTGGCTGAGGCTATGACGGATCAAATGCTGAGATGGGTTAAGAGTTCCTGCGAGGTTATGGTCGTGCTCCGGGAGCTAAAGAGCTGGTTGTCACCGGCCGCCGCGCCGTCGCGGTATCACCTTCGCCACAAATGGGCGCCAACTTCCGTACCATGGTCATGCCACTCTAATGGTATCTTCGACTGGTCGCTTCCATCCCCCGAAGCAGAGTTGGGCAGATTCGCCGTTCCCCGAGCTCAGAGGTAGAGGACGAGCGCGCAAGCCGAACGTGCGACTCGCTCTCGCAGGAGGCAATGGCAGATGCTAAACCACGTGACTACTACCAACGTCCGATGTTTCGCTTATCAAAAGCTCCCGGCGCTGCCGCGAAAACCGGCGGACGCGCCGGCGGGACGAGCGGTCGTCGCAGTAGCCTAGGTTGCCTAGGTTACGGTGGACCGTCGCCAACAGCAGCAACGCGGCTCTGCGATGACGTTTCAATTTCGACGACTGCTCCGACGACAGGGCCCGGAGCGCCTGAGAGCGTTCGAAGATGGAGGAGAGCAATCGAGAAGAACCAGCCGAACGCAGGGCGGGCACCCTCTTTCAACCAGCCGAAGACAACGCCACTCGCGAGAGCGCTCCAGAGCGCTCAGAAACGACCAGTCGAAGATGCCATAAGGAGCTGCTGCTCTCGAGATGACTTGCCCTATCATCTGACGTCACTAGCGGAATCCTTTGCGGTGGCCTAGCCTTGACTAGACGGTTGTGAGATGGGAGAGGGAGTGCAGGCGTGCGTCTAGGAAAGGGTTAGTTCCGCCTTCGCAGAAATCACGCTATAGGCGAGCGAAGTTCAATTCTTTCTTCTTTTTTTAAATTACGTAATGCACCTTTACTAGCTGACAACTATCGATTGTGTAAGTGATATTCGAACCTAAGCATAATTAGTAGCAGCATTTTTGCAGTGAATAACTTTGCGCCCTTCTCAGGTAATGTTCCTTTTTTTCGTCATAGAACACACTGATCTAAAGATGTGCTGATTTAAAAGGAAAGCTATAATTCTGACGTTTTACTGGGCTTTAAACACCGTGACTTCAAGACATCTTAACTGCAAACATAGCGAAACACTGAAGGCGTCGCAAAATCCAGTCAATAACCCACGCTCTTATACCCTCTTCCAAGAGGAGTCGCTGAAGGTACAGAAATGTTTTTGTTTATGCTTAAGCGCCTCAGCCACGCGAAATCGTGCCAAAACGAAGGCGCCATCTCTTCTGCCGGCCCGCCTGAACTTGCTGTCCTGGCGTCACCCATTTGAGTGGCCCTCTTTGACCACCGCCATTACTTAAGAAGCCAGGGGGATAGCATGGGTGCCTGCGCAGTTTCCTAATGCATTCCGCACGGCCGACGATTACTGCAGGCCATTAGACAACCATGAAGGTCGTTTCATTGCAGCACCAGCGGTGCCGCCTCTTAGACGCCCTGATTGAACGCCGCTTACAGCACGCCATGCGCAACTCATGACTGGCAACGATGGGCGCTTCGCAGGCGCAGATCAGCCTCGTCTTTGATTTCCAGCTAGCGTGTGCCACTTTCAAGGATGCGCATGGAATTGAGATGCATGTCGATTTCTTAATGATGTATTTCAAAACATACGCCTAAGTGCTGGCCGGCGAAGGAAGCAGGAATACGGTGAGGTGGAGGGGCAGTGTGACTTCAGCAAGGCATTATGACAGATTACAATGTAGATGCGTGCGCCTGCCACTACATTTTCATTTCTTTTCTTTTTTTGCGTACACTGAAGCCGCAACAAATGTTTTTACGCTACAACTTTAGCATGCAGCCAGGGAAGGGACGTATTTATTCTGCAGTCCTTATACTTGAATTCTACCCCTCCACCCCATCCAACGGATATTGCAAGCCAGTTGCAGAAAACTAAAAAAAGAAAATATCCGCACAGCAGTTATTGAATAAACATCAGAAATGAGCTCCAAATATTCCTAAAGAAGAAAAGCCTGCACAATAGATTAAGGTTTGCGAAAATTACCTCGCGTTTTGTTGGTCTGTTCTTAATCGGCGCAGGTCACACTGCTCTATGCCACACTTGCTGCTCGGCAAGACTATGAAGAACAAGCTATCTGTGTGCGCCCTAACCTTACAAAAATTTTTATAGACAGTCTATAGACATTTGTCTATGAAGTCTATAAACGGTCTATAGACATTTCTTTAAACTAGTCTATAGACAGTCTATAGACTGTCTATTGATTAATGAGAATTCATGTTTGTAAACAATTGTCTGCAGCATGTCTATAGACAAGTGTACAGGCTTATAGTTCTACTTTTGTAGACTAAAGTCCATAGAATGCCTATAGAATATCTATAGACTATTCATATATAGACTGTCTATAGACTTATGGCCATACACATTTTATAGACTAGTCCATAAAAGGTCTGAATCTATATACTGTCTATAGATCAATAAAAAATTACGTTTGTAGACAAATACCCGCAGAATGTTTATAGACAAAAGTGTATAGAGTTATACAGTTCTATATTTGTAGACTGAAATCTATAGAATGTCTATAGACAAATGTCTAAAAACTATCTATAGACATTTGTCTATGGACATTTTAAACACTTCAATCTACGAAAGTGGAACTATATATACAGCTCTAATTTTGCAGACTGGAGTCTATGGAATGTCTATAGACAAATGTCTATATATCGTGTATAGACATTCTATAGACTTCAGTCTACAAAAACAGAACTTTATAATCATATACACTTTTTTCTTGACATCCTGCAGACATTTGTCAACAAACATGAATGTTCACTAATTAATAGGCAGTCTATCGACACAGACATTTTATAGACAAGTATACAAAAAGTGTAGAAGGCCATAAGTCCATTGCTATCTGCTATCTACAAAGCAGCTGACATTTTTGTTTACATGTGGCACCAAAAATTTTGAATGTATTTATGTACGTGCACCTGTTTCTTTTCATCTGCACTTATGATTTAACGTTAGTAGATTAATAATGCTCCTGAACCAGCTGTACTTTCATATATGTTGCTTAAACAGAAAGAACTGCGTGCTGAATCATGCAGTGCAATAAAGAAAACAAAAGCACCGCCAATGAATTAACTGTTTAGTTTGCACGATAAAAAAAGATGAATTTCTTAAAATACGTGTCTTATGCTAGTATGGAAAGAGTCTAAATATTTACACTACTTCCCCTTGGCAAGCATGGTCGCCAGGCTGGCCTTGACCTGTGTGTCATTAGACCCAAACGTGATGCAGGTGTATGCTGCAAATAAGTAGATGGAGCAATATGAGACAAAAATAACAAGTGTGTATTCTTTGTATGTTGATTAAGCAGCTTAATATATTTGCTCAAACCATATAAGCCAATAATTCATGCGGTTTTACTATGACTAATGGCTGCTTGCCAATACAAATCAGTACCATTATACAATGTTTTATTTTATGGTATGGTGAACAATAAACAGTCAAAACTGCTGCTAGTGCCAGCAAAAGTATGATCGCTTTTGTGAGACGTTCATATATGATGCATTAATGTACTTACCCAAATGATCTCTATATTTATTGCTGAAACGTTACCCAGTTGGACTGCCTGTACATTTTTTGGCTAGTAGTTAATTATGCCCGTGCAGAGGGATATGCTCAGAAGACGTGAGTGGAGTATTCACAGTATCATGCCAAAGACTGTTATTCATTTTGCTTAATACACATGTAAATGTCTTTTCCCTACTCCTAAATGAATGGGTCATTGCCTATAACTTCAACAGAAGGCAGATGGACTGATTGTATTGATGTGGTCAATTAGTTTCTTACAGGTAATGAGGCCTCTTGGGCATGCTAACAGGTTTCGAAGTTAGGTATACCACAAGAGCACCCGAAATATCACGCGAGCACTTTGAGTCGTGGCACAACAGACGTGCACTTCCTAGAAAACATAACTGATACTATAGTTCGGATGATTTCTACCGCAGTAAATTAATTAAGGTGATTTCAAAGATGAAAATTTTTTCTAGGGTTTCGAGGTTCAGGACTTTTAGTTAACGAAGAAAAAGATATAAATTCAGTAAGAATGGCCATGTCAGTATGGTTGACTTTCATTATTTTTTTCAATAAATGGGCATGTTTTTCTGAATATTTTTTATGAAGTCAAACGTTTTAAAAATATATTTACCAGAGATTATCTGGAAACTTTTTATGACATATAACAAGACAGCATACCTATGTGGTCATTTTAAAATTTCCCGATCTTTTTCAGAGCCTTCGCTGGCTGTTTTCATGGAAATTTTCTGGCAATCTATAACGCCCGCAGCTTAAGTGCAATAAAAGTATATTGTGGTTTAATGCTTGCCAAGTACTGCCAGTCCATAATATTTAGATAAAACAAATAACACGTCAGTCACTTGACATGCAGTATTAGATCCAACTGACTTGAATCTCTTGTTTAATAAAGCTGACAAGGGCTTGGGCACGGAAGTACAGCACGGAAGACAAGGACAGCGAGGCACACACGTAAGGCAACTACAAGAAGGTGAGGGAAAACTGTTCCATGAGTTATTTTTACGGTTGAATGGTAGTTTTCTATATAATTTGCTCTCATTACTTTTGTCTCTAGTTAACTTTGTTTACCTCTGACTAAAGACTACATGGCAATATGAATCAGTACCATTAATACGCATCGTTATATTACAGTATGATAAGAAGTTAGACGGCCTAATCGTCGCCGGTGCCAGGAACAGTACGTTTCGTTTAAGACAGGTTCATGTGACACATAGTGTACTCATAAAAATAAAAGAAATGCGAGAATCCCATACAATTTCTATGACAATAATTGTTGAAACGAAAGATACCCGGCTTTGTTGAAACAAAGATAAATTTTTCAGGTGTTAATGCAATATGCCCGTGCCGAACGAACATGCTCAACATAGTGACTGCAGTTATGAACAATGACGTTAAGAATTGCAATTTATTTCTGCTTAGAACAGTCTGCAATGTCTCTTTTCTCATATTTCAAGATGAATACATTTGCCGCACTTTCAGTGGAACGCACATGAATGAGGACGTATTGATAAGGTTTCTTACCAACTAAAACATGTTACTATCTCTTAGGTGCGTTGATAAAGGTAGAACAAGTGCAATGTCCAATAAATTATTTGAATAATATGCGCGTTATCTACTAAGAAAACACCACCAAATGGATAATCTGGCTGTTTTTTTCTCTTTTGTACAGCGCATATATTATACAGTCTGTCCAAGACGACGGCACTAAGTAATGAAAACCGGAACACTTATTACGCATGACAAGGGCTTCATGCCATGCACGACTGGCACAACGCCAATCTGCGCCAGCAGCTGTCTAGTGATTAACCGCACGTAAACTGCATAACGCCGAAGCATCGAAAGGCGCTTAAGGCTTTTCATATAACCCGAAAGATAACTTCTGCTGCTGAACTGTTTATAAAAGAGACTAAAAAAAAAAGCTTATAACTACCGTCAAATGCAATGCCTTCAGTTTGAAGCGTGTAAAGGTGCTTCCCGGAGCGACTAATTTAGTGTTCTCTAATTTTTTCGGCTAAGTTGCGACGCTGTGAGAGACTGAGCTTATCGCAGGTTTCATGCTCCAAAAGCGTTTGTGGTGGCATATATTTAGACAGAGTGAATCTAGATATATCTGCTAGATATTTCTTCAAGTCTCGTGTTTCGCTTGTGGTAACTAACCAAATTATTTAGATTGGTTGCCAGGAAGCTTAAAAATACTACAACGTTTAAGCTATACGAAAACGGCAGCGCACACACTGCTGATACATGCCCCGCAAACACGGCCTTTCATCCCAGTACGCTAGCAGCTATTCAACTATACGTGTCTGTTTGAAAATTCTTCATGCTAACATAATTTCGAGATATATACGTAAAGCGCGTCACGAGAATTTCACTACACATGCTGCGCAGCATTCATCGCGGCCGGATCCAGCGCCACGGAATGAGATCAACCACACTGGCTGCCCAACACACACATTCTGCTTAGTGGCAGCTCAGTATCAAGTTACACCATGGTGTACTTCTTTTTTACGCACATAAACTGTGACGATAAAATCAACCAGTGCGAGCGATCGCTTGCCGTAAAATATTCTGTATAGTAGAAGTGAGAACCAAAGTGCGTTATCAAATCATGAAAATGAGAAACCGATACTATGCCCGAGTCGCCTGCGCTACATGCAGTCGGTGCGTGCTACGAAATTCGCTTACCTAATTGTGATCTTTTGACGCAAAACATCGTTGCTAAAGATTACCGTTCAGTGTAGTTGACGTGTGATGCCACAAAGAAGACACGCGTACACAGACACCAACGTTCAGGTAGACACCGCGCACCGCTACAAGCGTTTACGTGTCTGGCGCACTCGTTGAGAATTCAAATTGACGCGGACAGATGGGGCTCACTGCGCAGGTGAGGATGAAGAGCGAGCTAGAAGGAAGTAATATCGGGTTCGGCAGGAACTCGACAGGAACCAAGGGTCTGTGGCTCGCCTCGCATTGGGCGCTCACGGGAAGACTACAAATGAAGCCGTGCAGGGTGATATGGGCTGGACTAGTTTTGAAGTAAGGGAAGCTCGCAGTAAACTTGAGTATGAGGCACGGCTGAGGAATATTGAAGAAAGTAAATGGGCTGGGAGAGTGTTCAGGTATCTGTACAGGAAAAACATTGATTCACAGTGGAGGAAAAGAACTAGGAAGCTTACCAGCAAGTATGCGGTCTGCAGGGTGGACAACACAGCAACTAAGACGGTCAAGCGAAAAGTCAGAGAGGCTGAAATAATCTCATAGGAGGCGGCAATGGAAAAGAAACCTGCCATGAGTAACTACTTAGGAGGAAAAAACGAAATCAGGAAAGAAACCATTGAGGATGACTCAAAGGGAAGCTCATTACTTTTTGAAGCGAGACTGGGATGCCTTATAACACGCACCTATAAAGCGAGAAATAAGAAGGAAGAAGAAGCATGTGCTTGCTGCGGCAAAGCTAGGGAAATGACGGAGCATGTTTTAATAAAATGTGAAGACGTCTACGCAGCGGTCGATTTAGGCACTACTGGCCTCCTCGAAGCCCTTGGATGCAGCGGGAGCAGTGGTAAAGCAAACATGTCAGCAATAGGCATTAGTAAGAGGCGATTGGAAGATTGGTGGAAGAAAAGCAGGGAAATGACAAAAGACGGAGATGTACAAAAGCACAGTTCGCAATCGGGGATCCGAAAATTCGGGCGTGGTAGTTCACAGTGCTTTTTTTTCCCTTTTTTTAACCTATAGGTAGGACATTAGACAGTATAATAGCAAGACCTTGGTGGCGCAACGCACCGCCCCGTTCCAAAGGGGACGCTCATAACATCCATCCATCCATACAGGAGCTCCGCATGCCAGGGTGCACGCTCCAAAAAGTATGTGCGTTTTTTTTTTGTCTCTCTCTCTCGGCGCGCTATGCGTGCGGGAACGGGTTCCGTTTCTTTTCCATTTTTCATCCTTTTTTCATGAACGAAGGCAATGCGCTGGAAGGTTGTATTACAAACGCTGTGGGCTATTGACGAGACTGGAATGCCCACATGGATGAATGCGCTCTTTGTAAAAGCCGTTAGAGGGCCCTTCAGGCGCTTGCATTATCGCCAGCGACGATGAGTAATACAGCGAATTTGTGGCATATCTTCCAGCGTACAGCCAAATGTGATGCCCGCACATACGTTAGTGCTGATTTTCCGCTCCGATGATAGGTCAAAGCAATCAGTACGGCAATGAGATACTGATATGCGTGGCCAGGCAGGCGTACCGCTTGCAAAATACTGGGTGGGCTCAGAGAATTTGGCACCTAGCTCAAGTGAATGATGATGAGCTTGATGAGTTTGATGAGCTTAAAGTGCAGGATATGAGTCAACGAAAAACCACCCGATGTTAGTGACGCAACCGACATATGAAAACAATGTGAAAAGTACCCCAGCATCGGACGACACACAAGGCGCACGCCACATGCGTGACACGGTTCATCGCACACTCACAAAGTCCGTGTTGTCATCTACAAACACTACGGGTCTCTGTGCTGTTAGCTTGATGCCTGTTTCGAACCCACTTGTACTAAAGGTGGCGTTCATACCATCTATTATAACAATTTGATCGGCGTTTCGCTTTCTTTATTCTACTGCCACAAAAGTCATGCTATGACAACTGTGAAGGCTGTCTTGGGATTGCCGAGAGCGACTACCTAGATCATATCAGGTGGTCATATCATATCATATCAAAGGCGGAGGTATACACTAAAGTGTACAAACAAGATCTACAGCAATCTCAGCAGTATACAACTTCAGTGGCTTATATCAAACGCAGCTCTGTATTATCCACCGGTACCTGCGCTTTGTTACAGCGTACATGGGTTGGGCCCAGACTAACGATTCTGTCTATTGTCAATATATAGACGGCATGTAAACCTGAAGCAATAAGAATTTTACATTATCGGCTGTTTTCTATTTCATCTCACGCCTTACCAGAATCGGTATACGGGCTGTTCGCAAAAGTTGGCATGACTTTGGTGATGTCCCACCCTATGGCCTTCATCGGCTGGGATATAGGAAACCGTGAAGAATAATTCGAATTGCAAAGAAGTATACGGGATGTTTCACTTAATTTGAGCAAGACATTATCATATGCAAGTGCTACGTAGGTGGAGAGAACCAAGGTAATGTTGTTTGCCATCGCTTGGAGATAATCAGATTAATTTTTTTTGCATTCCCCTGATTAGGGTATTAGTGCTAATTAATTTCTCAATTACATTATTGCATGAATATTCTCAATTATAAAATTGTAGAGCAACATTAGAAACTCCCGTTATAGCTTTCTTTTGCTCAACGCGAGCTCTATAGAAGTGGTTTGGTTGTCAGTGGCCGGTCGCGAAACTATATATATATATATATATATATATATATATATATATATATATATATATTGAAAGCACTGAAAGCCAAGAAACTGTCCCGTGACGGTGTTGTGTGCCCTTCTGGAAGCCAGAACAAAGTATTCAACTCTGCCCCTTTTCAAACCAAACCTCTAGAAGTACACTCCGGCACTTCTTCGTCATCCTCTGTTAGTAGGTTTGCCCATCAGGAGCTAAATAATATTGTTAATATTTCGGACGTTCAGCTAACAACTGAGGAGTGCAGTGTTCTACGTCGTGGTCTTAATTTTTGTCCAGCAACAGGTGGACATAATGAATTTCAACTACTGAAAGATTTGGATAATTTCGCCCGTAACTTACGCTTGCGCGAATACTTCCATGACCGCTCCAATTCAAGCGATTCGAAACAGGCGTTACCCTCTGGCAAGCACTGGGTCCCTCCCACACAGCGCGATAGATTTTTGGACATGTATATCAAAGCAGTACAACGAGACGTTCTGCAATTGTATCAAAAACAAGCACCCTTCCGCCGTAATTTGTCCGCCAGCGAAATGAAAGCACTAGATACCCTTTCCTCTCGCAAAGACATCGTCATTAAGCCTGCTGACAAAGGCGGTGCCGTTGTCATAATGAACAAGTCCGATTACGCCGCAGAGGCCCACAGACAGCTAGCAGACGCGACGTTCTATAAACGCCTTGATCATGACCCCACTGAGCAATATAAATCTCTGATCAAAAGCACAGTGCTAGATCTCGTCAAGAAGAAAAAGGTGCCTGACAATGCGGTTCATTCTCTAATTCCACTAAGTCCTGTTGCTGGTCGTTTCTACCTTTTACCTAAGATACATAAGATAAACAACCCAGGTCGTCCCATCATTTCTGGTATAGGTACAGTTACAGAAAATTTGTCCAGCTACGTAGATTCCCTGATTAGTAATATCCCAGCTACGTTTTCCTCTTATGTAAGAGACACTACCCACTTCCTGTCGGATATAATCGATCTCATTATTCCTCAAGGTTCTCTTTTGTTCACACTTGATGTAGCATCTTTGTATACTAACATTCCACATTCTGATGGCATCATGGCAGTCGTCAATTGCTACGAATGTGTATCACCCGAGAAACTCATCGACAGCGACACATTGGCAAGTTTGCTAGCCCTTATTTTGGAACTAAATAACTTCGAATTTGAAGGACAACACTATGTGCAAATTAGTGGGACGTCTATGGGTACGCGAATTGGCCCGAACTACGCCAATATATTTATGGGTCAGCTAGAAGATAAATTTTTGCTAACCAGGACCTTAAAACCTTTTTACTACAAACGTTACATTGACGATGTTTTTCTGATTTGGCCTCATGGGGAACAGGAACTGCTTTCTTTCATATCTGACTTTAACAATGCCCATCCATCTATATCATTTTCTCACACGTATTCTGCATCTACTATTAACTTCCTTGACGTCAGCGTTTCAGTGCTAAATGATAAACTATCTACTGCCTTATACAAAAAGCCGACAGATAGATGTCAATATTTACACTTCGATAGCAGTCACGTTAAACATTGCAAGACCAGCATTCCTTATAGCCAAGCCTTACGTTTTAAAAGAATTTGTTCTGAGCAATCAGAGTTTCAAAAGAATTGTGGTACCCTAAAAAACGCTTTAGCCAAACAAAATTACCCACCACAATTAATTGACGATGCAATAAAACGCGCAGACGTGCATGACCGAAGGACGCTTCTTTGCATTAAGAACAAACCGACTCCCTCACCCCAGACAAATCTTGTCCTAACCCACACTGCGTCAGTCTCAAATGTTTCGCATGTATTAAAGAAACACCACAATATTCTAATGCAAAGTGAACGCCTCAAAAACATATTCTCTGATCCGCCTAAAGCAGTATACCGTAAAGCTAGAAATATTCGAGATATACTAGCATCATCATCTAAGACTGGCTGCCCTGATGCCATCGGATGCCATCCTTGTCGAAAACCGCGATGTAAAGTATGTCCCTACATGGCCACATCGCAACAGGTTACTAGTACGTCTTCAAACTTTTGTTTAAAAATCAAAGGCGATTTCGATTGTGACACAAAAAACGTAATATATATGCTTGAATGTACGCTCTGCAAAAAACGGTACATCGGACAAACAGAAGGGCCTTTCAGATTCCGCTTTAACAATCATAAATCCCACGCTAACACGTTGCCCAACCTGCCCATCTCAAAGCACGTACATCTTCCTGACCACTCATTTGATAAACTGAAAGTCACGTTGCTTGAATCTGGATTTCGCTCAAATTATGATAGAGAAGCCCGCGAATCCTTCCTTATCTATAAGTTTGATACTGTCGCGTGTGGTATGAATGAATGTGTAGGAAAATTGAGTTGCCTGTCTTTGTAGCCCGTCACTTGTCCCTTCTTCTACTAGTACGTCGCTATTCCCCTTTTTCTGTGTCTGTGTTTGCTTGATAACATAGCACATATTGAGCGCATATCGACGTTTTGTTGTCACGTGACGATTGGTTCTTACAATTCATTTCGGTACGTTGTTATACTTTGTATCTTAGATTATATGTTTGCAATCGCCATCGGTCTATACACGTGTCAGCTATCCTTTGAACGATTCGGATGTATTTTGTTCGCCCATTTTAATCGTTTTTCATGTTAACGTATCTTCATTTGGTTGATAAGCGCATGTATATTAACTGTACTGACACCATGCAATGCATTCTGATGAAGGCCGGACCCCGGCCGAAACGTCAATAAACCGCTTCATACGCGCGTCTACTTCACTGTGAATATTTACCCGGACCCAGAACTGCTTTTTTTTCTGGTATATTGGAACAATGGTTCCGGAGAAGACCGCGTTGAAGCACGTCTACTGGAAGTACCCAAAGAAAGCTCCGTCAGTGACCGTTGTAGGCGACTCCCAGACGAAGCATATTTACCAGTACTTCGATCCTGCGGTGAACGAAACGCCAGCGTTTGTGTCTCAGTGCGGTGCATCAATCAGCGACGTACCAGCACTATTGGATTTCGTCCCCCAGAACACCACAACAATCGTTCTTCATGTAGGCACCATCGACCTAGCTCGAGTATCAGCCCGAGAAGCTTTCCAAAGTTACTGTGAAGTCATCGATCACATCGCCAAGGAACGTCCTGAAATCACCAGAATCTATGCCACTCTAGTACTGCCAAGGACCAGGAACCGCCGACGAGGGTACCCCAGCGCCACATTTGTTCGCTGCTTTAACCAAGAAGCGAGTTATTTCAACTCCCTGTTGAAACAATTCTGCAGTCGCTCCCGACTAGTATTTTTCCTGGACCATGGGTTCGAATGGCTGCCCCCGCACCGCGTGCTCGCAGCTGATGGTTTGCACCCGAACTTCGAAGGCGTCTCACTCATGGCCTGTCACATTCGGCACCTCTGTTACAAGCCGTCCAGTGCTATGTACCATTCTTGGTCAGACAGTGCTCCCAGCAATCCGCCTCAGCACTGCACCAAGGAACCGAGCGTTGAAGGCCCATCTTCTGACCCGGCGCTATTGACAGGACAGACAATGAACAGTAGTCCCTCTCAAAAGGAGTCATCACCCCACAATCGAAAGACACAGGTCCATCGCAAGAAGGCTGCTCCAAAGAACCGCAAGAAGGCTACTTCAAAGAATCGCCCAAGGAACGCCACAGTGACAGCTCCGTCAGCTGAACAGTCGCCTTCAGCACAGGACGCTACAGGTTCCTCCCCGAAAGGTCCCCGCTACGAGTTTCGCAGAGCCCACACGCAAACCGTGGATGATGCACCGGCAAATTGACTAAAGGCTGTGTCTCCCGGTAACAACATTTCTTACCTCTGTTCGCATGAATTTCTAAGGCTAAGGAAGGTTACAGAAAAAAGAATTCGCAATGCTCTACATGTAGATACGCTAAATACCTACCTAGCTGAGGCTGTTGCACCAAAGGGTCTCCGTATTGTTGTAAAACCCGCTCTGTCGGACATGTCTGAGCGCAATATAGCTAGATGGGATAACATACTAACAAATGCTTCACTGCAACTCACCCGTGTCGTGTTAGATCACTATCGTTCTTCCAGTAAGAAATTCATGAACCAAGAAAATCAAATTGCTGCGAGCTTGAACTTGTCCTGTAGCCAATCCGCCGCGTTAGAGGCATTCGCAGCCAAAAAACGGAATGAAATCTACGCATTGAAAGCCAAGAAACTGTCCCGTGACGGTGTTGTGTGCCCTTCTGGAAGCCAGAACAAAGTATTCAACTCTGCCCCTTTTCAAACCAAACCTCTAGAAGTACACTCCGGCACTTCTTCGTCATCCTCTATTAGTAGGTTTGCCCATCAGGAGCTAAATAATATTGTTAATATTTCGGACGTTCAGCTAACAACTGAGGAGTGCAGTGTTCTACGTCGTGGTCTTAATTTTTGTCCAGCAACAGGTGGACATAATGAATTTCAACTACTGAAAGATTTGGATAATTTCGCCCGTAACTTACGCTTGCGCGAATACTTCCATGACCGCTCCAATTCAAGCGATTCGAAACAGGCGTTACCCTCTGGCAAGCACTGGGTCCCTCCCACACAGCGCGATAGATTTTTGGACATGTATATCAAAGCAGTACAACGAGACGTTCTGCAATTGTATCAAAAACAAGCACCCTTCCGCCGTAATTTGTCCGCCAGCGAAATGAAAGCACTAGATACCCTTTCCTCTCGCAAAGACATCGTCATTAAGCCTGCTGACAAAGGCGGTGCCGTTGTCATAATGAACAAGTCCGATTACGCCGCAGAGGCCCACAGACAGCTAGCAGACGCGACGTTCTATAAACGCCTTGATCATGACCCCACTGAGCAATATAAATCTCTGATCAAAAGCACAGTGCTAGATCTCGTCAAGAAGAAAAAGGTGCCTGACAATGCGGTTCATTCTCTAATTCCACTAAGTCCTGTTGCTGGTCGTTTCTACCTTTTACCTAAGATACATAAGATAAACAACCCAGGTCGTCCCATCATTTCTGGTATAGGTACAGTCACAGAAAATTTGTCCAGCTACGTAGATTCCCTGATTAGTAATATCCCAGCTACGTTTTCCTCTTATGTAAGAGACACTACCCACTTCCTGTCGGATATAATCGATCTCATTATTCCTCAAGGTTCTCTTTTGGTCACACTTGATGTAGCATCTTTGTATACTAACATTCCACATTCTGATGGCATCATGGCAGTCGTCAATTGCTACGAATGTGTATCACCCGAGAAACTCATCGACAGCGACACATTAGCAAGTTTGCTAGCCCTTATTTTGGAACTAAATAACTTCGAATTTGAAGGACAACACTATGTGCAAATTAGTGGGACGTCTATGGGTACGCGAATTGGCCCGAACTACGCCAATATATTTATGGGTCAGCTAGAAGATAAATTTTTGCTAACCAGGACTTTAAAACCTTTTTACTACAAACGTTACATTGACGATGTTTTTCTGATTTGGCCTCATGGGGAACAGGAACTGCTTTCTTTCATATCTGACTTTAACAATGCCCATCCATCTATATCATTTTCTCACACGTATTCTGCATCTACTATTAACTTCCTTGACGTCAGCGTTTCAGTGCTAAATGATAAACTATCTACTGCCTTATACAAAAAGCCGACAGATAGATGTCAATATTTACACTTCGATAGCAGTCACGTTAAACATTGCAAGACCAGCATTCCCTATAGCCAAGCCTTACGTTTTAAAAGAATTTGTTCTGAGCAATCAGAGTTTCAAAAGAATTGTGGTACCCTAAAAAACGCTTTAGCCAAACAAAATTACCCACCACAATTAATTGACGATGCAATAAAACGCGCAGACGTGCATGACCGAAGGACGCTTCTTTGCATTAAGAACAAACCGACTCCCTCACCCCAGACAAATCTTGTCCTAACCCACACTGCGTCAGTCTCAAATGTTTCGCATGTATTAAAGAAACACCACAATATTCTAATGCAAAGTGAACGCCTCAAAAACATATTCTCTGATCCGCCTAAAGCAGTATACCGTAAAGCTAGAAATATTCGAGATATACTAGCATCATCATCTAAGACTGGCTGCCCTGATGCCATCGGATGCCATCCTTGTCGAAAACCGCGATGTAAAGTATGTCCCTACATGGCCACATCGCAACAGGTTACTAGTACGTCTTCAAACTTTTGTTTAAAAATCAAAGGCGATTTCGATTGTGACACAAAAAACGTAATATATATGCTTGAATGTACGCTCTGCAAAAAACGGTACATCGGACAAACAGAAGGGCCTTTCAGATTCCGCTTTAACAATCATAAATCCCACGCTAACACGTTGCCCAACCTGCCCATCTCAAAGCACGTACATCTTCCTGACCACTCATTTGATAAACTGAAAGTCACGTTGCTTGAATCTGGATTTCGCTCAAATTATGATAGAGAAGCCCGCGAATCCTTCCTTATCTATAAGTTTGATACTATCGCGTGTGGTATGAATGAATGTGTAGGAAAATTGAGTTGCCTGTCTTTGTAGCCCGTCACTTGTCCCTTCTTCTACAAGTACGTCGCTATTCCCCTTTTTCTGTGTCTGTGTTTGCTTGATAACATAGCACATATTGAGCGCATATCGACGTTTTGTTGTCACGTGACGATTGGTTCTTACAATTCATTTCGGTACGTTGTTATACTTTGTATCTTAGATTATATGTTTGCAATCGCCATCGGTCTATACACGTGTCAGCTATCCTTTGAACGATTCGGATGTATTTTGTTCGCCCATTTTATTCGTTTTTCATGTTAACGTATCTTCATTTGGTTGATAAGCGCATGTATATTAACTGTACTGACACCATGCAATGCATTCTGATGAAGGCCGGACCCCGGCCGAAACGTCAAGAAACCGCTTCATACGCGCGTCTACTTCACTGTGAATATTTACCCGGACCCAGAACTGCTTTTTTTCTGGTATATATATATATATATATATATATATATATATATGGATATGTAAATGTATATCTCTACATATATTTTGTGGGAGGGGGGGGGGGCGTGTGGTGCACGTGAATGTGTGCAGGTGCGTGTTTGTGAAGAACTAGGAAGAGTGGGAATAGACATAGACTAGAAATGTGCACTCTTATCAGCTCACGTCTATAGAGAGTCTAAAGACGGAAAATGAACAACAATAAACAGACTGTATCGACTTTCTTCTACAGACCCTGCATAGACTGCGAATGTACAAAAAGAAATAGAAATCTTATCGGCTTTCGTCTTTAGAAAGTTCATAGAAAAATAACAGAGAAAAATAATAGAGGCTGTATCGATTTTCGTCTATAGGTGTCTCCTGTGGGTAAGTATGCAAAATGAAGCAAACACTTTATGGACTTTTTTCTGTTGACCGTCTATAGACTGCGAATAGACAAAAAGAAATAGAAGTCTCCTTGACTTTCGCCTATAGAAAGTCTGTTGACAACTATCAGAGAAAAAATTGAGGCTGTATCGAGTTTTGTCTATAGGTAGTCTACAGAGGGGTGGTAGACAAAAAGGAAACGAACACCATATCGACTTGGAAGACGACGAAGTTCGAAGGAGGCTTGCGGGCTTTTATGGATACGTCTTTTTCGAAGCTTTCGTGCCTTTTTTGGTCAAATAGTGGTGCAAACTTGTTATCATCGGATCCGTGAAGACGAGAAGAGTCAGCGGATACCTGACCTTGAGATGGGCCACCCCTTTTTTGAACTTTATTGGAACGTTTGGGCTCACGCCACACTGGCCGAGAGCTAGCGTCTGGTAGACCTAGCGCGGCATGGCAGCAATGCACGTTCAAGGGGAAGTGCTCCCGGTGGACTGCTTTACTGAAGACCTGGGATGGCGGACAGTGTCCAGCCGAAAATCTAGAGCTAAGACGAGGCCTGGATTGGGTGACGGTGGTTCGCCAAGCGAGATGCCTGAATGATGGGGCGCAGGTGAATGGCGCGGAGGCTCGCCAATCAACAATCGCATTGTGAAGGCGTCGCGCATGCCACCGATGCCATAAGAACACATCAAAATAGTCATTCGCCCACGGGGTGGACTGAATTTGGAGAAAGTTAGCTCTACAGCGGTGGGCAAAGCAATTGTAGAGGCGGCAGGCCTCAGTATTGAGCAGATTAGGGAAGATGTTATTTGCCCTAACTTTATGCAAAATATCTTTGCGGCTAGTACGCCAGAAAGGAGCAACGCTAAACGATATGTGAGACTCAGGTTAATCAGAGTGGCCGACAAGGATTTCGAAGTCAGTGCGTACGAGACGGCCCCACACACTACGTGTAAAGGGGCCATTCGCAATGTAGACGTTATGGATGGCCCCGCGACACTTGAGCGGAACATTGCTAACGATCGCAACCCGCTGGCTATGGCGGCCAAACGAAGCAAAAACATAGGATCAGTCATCATTGTTTTCGACGGGTTAAAAGTGCCCAATTTCGTCAGATATGGGCCAACTCTGGTCCGGTGCTTCCTGTATCGAAAGCAGTTGGATGTGTGTTATGTGTGTGGCAAGCTTGGACATCGGGGGGATGTCTGCCCGGCGCCCGATTGTTTTGAATGCCGAGGATGCGGGGCTCGGAACCCTGAAGAGGATCACAACTGTGTGCCTTGTTGCAAGCTTTGTGGCGGACGACACCTGACCGCGGATAAACAATGCAGACAACGATACCAGCTTCCCTATGTCGTGCGTGTTCGACGACAAGAGAGAGCCAGGGCGGAGCTAATGGTGGAACAGGAGGCAGCCGAGATGGTGCAGCTGGTGAGCGCCCGCCAACGCTCTAAGGGACGCTCGCGCTCTAGGAGCCACTCCAGATCGAGGCAGCGGCCATCCACTGGGACTCCAACGACCAGGAGCCGATCGGTTTCTAGGGAGGCGCGGGTGCACTTTCCTGCAGCTGGTGGAGACGGCGGTGCAGCTGGAAGCCAGACCACATGGGCTGACAAAGTCAAGGGTGGCATCAGCGCCGGCCAAGCGCGCGAGCAGCGCCAGGAGCATGTGAATGGTAATAGGGACAGGGATAGGATTGCGCAATTGGAGAGAGAGAATCTTAGCTTAAAAGCAGCCCTTGACGGGCTTATCAAAGAGATAGCTGAACTTAGGAACGGCTTGCCTTCCGGTAACAGCGGTAGCTTTGGACAGGCTAGGAAACATGATGACTCGGTTGTGGTACCAAGGTCTGTGGAAGTCGCAGAAGAGACCATGGCGGAGGAGGAGACGCCTGCTCCGAAAAAGAGGGCCCTATCCTCGACCGTGCGGGTTCAGGGCAAAGTCGGTTCCGAGCTTAAAGCAATGATGACGACATTGCAAGAAAGTGCAAATAAGATCATTAGTAGACTGGAGCGGATAGAAGAATGGGAAAGTATCATGGATCAAAGATTAGGCAAAATTGAAATATATCTAAACGAGATGGTGGTCCCTGTTATGGAGCGGGGGTGCACTCGGCCGCTAGCCCAGCAGGGTAAGTCGCCTAGTGGACTTGAGCTCAAAACTAGTTCACCAAATTTCCGTGGTCAAGATGGCTCTATTAAATAGCTCATTTAGTATTTGGCAGTGGAATTGTAGGGGGTTCAATCATAAGAAGGCGTCTCTGCAGCAGTTTGTTAGAACGCATGGCGTGAAACCTCAAGTTATCATGTTACAGAAAACACTGACGTCTAATGTGACCTTAACGGATTTTAAAGCGGAGGTTAAGGATAATGATCAGGGCAGAAGACTCGCTACTCTCATTAATAGGAGGTTGCCGTATATTAGACATATCTTCACATGGCGGATTGCAAGATTGAATATATTATGGTGGAGGTAATTTTAGGTCGGCAAAGGTCATGTCAGAGGAGCGTTTACCTGCTTAACCTGTACAGTAGCCCCCGGGACACGAAGCAGAGTTTCAAATCTCTCTTGACCAAGGCAACCAATCTGGCTAAGGATGCACCGTTGCTTAACGGAGGGGACTTCAATGCACCATATCATGTGTGGAAGTATGTTTATAGCACTATTAAGGGGAAGAGACTATGGCAGCAGGCTCTAGACTTGAATTTAACTCTGATTACAGACCCTTCGTATCCCACCAGATGTGGCACGTCGACATGTAGAGATTCGACACCTGATCTCACTTTTGTTCGGGGGGTGGTGGATTCGTCCTGGTCCAATTCTAATATAGATTTTGGTAGCGATAATTACATACTTATGATTACTTTGGTAGTGGCTAATAAAAAGGAGCGCACATTCAGGATGGTTGACTGGGATGCATTTAGGAAACGAAGAGCGCAGAGGATCGACGATGAGGGAAATGAGTTGACCTTGGAGCAGTGGACCAGTCAGCTTAAACGTGACGTTGAGGCGTCCACTAGAGAGGTCTAGACCGATATTGACACGGAACACATGGATAGTCGCTTGGCGCATTTGTTGGAAGCGAAGCAGTCGATGTTAGCGAGATGGAAGGGTCAGAGATTGAATAGAAGGCTTAGAAAGCGTATAGCAGTGGTTAATCAGGAAATTGAAGACCATTGTCGGGTACTGTGCCAGCAGCAATGTGATGAAGTATGCAATTCCATTGATGGTCGCATTAAGAGGGGAGATGCATGGAGTCTGCTCAGACATTTCCTAGATGAGACAAACACTAAATCTAATCAGAGGACTGTGATAGGTATGCTGGTCCATCAGGCATGTCGGGACTCCACGGAGCAGGAGTTGCTGAAGGATTTGGCTGAGAGATACCTTCCGTTGGAGACCTGGCACAGTACAACTGACGTGATGTTGGAATATAGTGGGGACGAAAATGCAGCTATGGATGAGGAATTTACTGAAAGTGATATCAGGATGGCACTGCAGAATCTTAATGGTCGATCGGCATCAGGGCTGGATGGCATTACGAATAAAATGTTACGGAATTTAGACGACGGGTCAGTTGAGTTCCTTACGCGGGAGATCAATTACCGATGGAAGGAAGGCTCTTTTCCGGAAGAGTGGAAACTTGCAACTACTGTTCTGATACCCAAACCGGGCAAGGCCATAGGGCTTGAAAATCTCCGACCCATATCCCTGTCATCGTGTTTGGGGAAAGTCGCTGAGCATGTCATTTTAAATAGGCTAACGCGTTATCATGAGGGCCATGGGGTCTTTCCGCACTCGATGATAGGATTTCGGCCTGGCCTCTCCACTCAGGATGCTATGATCAGGATGAAGCATCAGCTACTTGACCGGCGGACTAGTGATACTAAGGCACTAATTGGACTTGATGTAGAAAAAGCTTTCGATAAAATCCGACATTCTTTCATTCTACAGGCGCTATCGGACTTGAACATGGGGCAGCGGCTTTTCCACTTTGTCAAGGCTTTCCTCATGGATAGAAGGACATGTCTCAAGTTTGGGGAGATAAGTTCGGAAGTCTTTAAATTGGGTTGCTGTGGTACTCCGCAGGGATCCATACTCTCGCCTATGTTATTCAATCTGGCGATGTCGAAGTTGGCTAATACACTGGATACTGTCCAGGATATTGGCTATTCTATCTACGCGGATGACATTACTATATGGAGTGCCGGTGGTAGTGATGGAGAGCTTGAGGCTAGACTGCAGAAGGTGGTAACGCTTGCGGAGGACTATCTTGGTCTCATGGGGCTCAAGTGCTCTACTGAAAAGTCGGAGTTGTTGACCTTAAAATCTAAGAAGCTAGGTCGTAGGCCGAAGGGTTGAATATCAGAAGTTGAACCTTGCATTAGAATTCATACTAGGGTAGGGTCAGTGATACCCAAAGTTGAAGCAATCAGGGTTCTGGGTTTTGTACTTGAAGCGAACGGGTCGAACATTAGAACCATTCAGCGTATTACCAAGAAGACGGAGGAGGCGATAACACTTATAAGAAGGATTTCTAATAGGCATGGGGGTTTAGGAAAAGGAGGTGCGATGCGCTTAGTTCACGCATTTATTATGTGTCATTTCTCGTATGTGGCAGCTATGCTAAATTGGAATAGGGGGGAGAAAAATAAATTGGAAGCATTATTCAGAAAAGCCGTAAAGGCTGCACTTGGTCTGCCTATGACTACGTCAAACGATATGTTCTTACGACTCGGTTTGCATAATACTTTAGATGAAATTGCCGAGGCTCAGCGTACTGCACGGAGGGAGCGGTTGCTAGGTACACCAGCGGGTAGGTATATTTTAGAGTCAATTGAAGAATTGGTGGCTGTGTCGCACGATAGGGCGCCGCTACACGAGTTGAACGTGAACCTTAGGGCAAATATCACGGTTCGTCCGTTTCCGCAGAATGTGCACCCCGTGCACAATGTAGGGAGGCGGGTCGCGAGAGCTAGGGCTTTGTTGCGAGAGGCAAAGGATCAGGAGGAGGAGTTTGCTTTTGTTGACGCCGCATGGATTAATGGTAAAAATGCTTACTCGGTGGTGGTGGTAGATGGCAAAGGGAGCGCTAGAAATGCTGCTTCCATTTATACCAAAGATCCGGGGGTTGCCGAGCAGGTGGCTATTGCTCTAGCACTAATTGATTCAAGAAGAGTTTTGGTGTTTAGTGACTCGCGATCTGCGATTAAAGCCTTCTCGAGAAGACTTGTTGCGGAACCGGCTAACAGACTGCTGTAGGGTAGGGATATCACTTCGCATACCGTTACTTGGTTCCCGGCGCACATGGGGACAGTGGAGAAAGCCCCGCGTAACCTTAGCGAGGTGGCGCACAGGGAGGCACGAGGATTAGTGTGCCGTGTACTCCCTGAAGGGGCTGGATCTCCCACTCCTGAGTACAGGGACCAGCTGTTAACCTACAACGAAATCACCAAGCACTCTTACCTAGGGCGCCACACATTCTAAATTAAGTAGGCCACAGGCGGTTACATTGAGGCTTCTGCAGACACGTACGTACCCTAACCCAGTCATCATGAACAAAATTAATCCGGACTGCGGGGTTTCACTCTATTGTAGTAAGTGTGGGGGTTTGCTCAATTTAGAACACATGCTTTGGCGCTGCTTGGTGTTGGCCGGTGATGGTTCTCGAGGTGAACAGTGGTGGCAGCGGACGTTGCACAGTGAAGTGCTGGCGGACCAACTCAGGGCTGTCCAGAGGGCCCGTGTGACGGCAGAGGGGCTCGGCCTCTCTGTACCGACGTGGGAGCGGCCCGCATCAGTCTCAGACTGATCCCTCAGGACCTAAATAAAGTTATTCACACCATACCATACCATATCGACTTTTTGCTATAGACCGTTTATAGACTGCGAATAGACAAAAAGAAATAGAAACTTTATCGACTTTCGTCTATAGACTGTCAATAGATTTTGTATCAAAAAAGTCCAATTCTACAGAAAGGCTAGGTCATCCTTAAAATGTCTATATACTTTCGATAGACAATCTAAAGTCATTTTTGTAAGGGTACCTTCTTACCCCAACGGCACTCTCCCCGTAGTAGCCTCCTCCTTGCCATTTAAAAGAATATTTTGATTACTTTCGATTGCAACAAAATGCATTGCAAGGGAAAATGGAAGCGCAGTGAGACAAGCCTTACGCCTTGATGTGTTCATACTATCTGTTGCATCCGATGAATGCGATCGCGGCATCTGTGTAAAATATCTGCATAAGTAGCTAAAGTTAGTATGAAATTGCATTTCAGTATTCTATCCATTCTACGCAAGAAAGTACGTAATGTTCGACATATTCGTAAACACTCTTTGGACCAAGTGTAAGAAACAGCGTAAGACACAGGTGCTGCATCAACAAAGGCAATAAACAAAACTGTTCTATCTGCGAAACAATAACCGTCGCAGAAGTGCCGACGATTCATTTTCAAAGCCTGCATCAATGCTCCCGCAATAATAAAACGCCGATGTCGGGAAAATGGCAGGCGCTGCGATGTGTTTCTGCATAATTACGGATGGCATGGGCGTTTACCGATAATCTAAACATAGGAATTCCAGGAATCCGACATGAACACACTGCGGTTCATCGCGAACGCGCTGGCAGCCGCCCTCAATGCGCGACCATGGAGATGATGCACCATCGCAATGGCGCTAAGCGTCGTCAACTGTGACGGCGCAGCTGACGTGCCAGGAAGATGGTTTGTTTTCGCAAGCCTGTAACGAAGTTCTTGGAGGCAGCGGAAAATGAACGCCGCTTCCGCGTTCCACGAAATTCGTTTAAATCAAGGGGGGGGGGCGAACTAAACACGCCAGCGGAAGATGCAAGAAAAGAAAGACAAAATATTGTAACGCTCATGATGGCTCGACGTTTGTAGTCACCGATAGAGCGCGCATTATATTCTATAGCTGGCTACGTTCGAGTCCTCTGATACTCTTATCCTGCGCTGTTTTGCATGCGTTACATCCGTGTCTTTATTTTTTCTTCGTTTTGTTTATCTAAGGCTTTATGCTTGCTGGAGTTGATTCCTAATAATTGGAATACCTGACAGTTCAGTGGCCTATTTTCTCATTTCCTCACCATTTCATGAACAAAAAAACACGGAGTCAGATTAACCTGATATTTGTTCATTTCGTACAGATTCAACCATGCGCAGGTACCGGCTACGTAGACGTGAACAGCAACGCTGGTGAAACTGCCTTGTGAAGCTTGTGGTAGATGTTTGTATGTCTTTTTTTCCTCATTATTTCTTTCTTTTCTATTTTTTTTGCCTGTGGCGAAGTACTCACCCAAAAGAAAAGGTAGAAATTTGGTGGAACCCGTTTCACGATGCCTGTCGACGGTGCCTTTGGCACTGAATCAAAGTAATGGCGCGACGTATTGTCACCGTCAAAACCAGTTATGTATGATGCATATACTGCAACGGAATTCCCATTTCGGGCTTCGATCATGATGATGATTGATTGGCATCCATTTTAAAACATGGTGATGGCAAATAGTCACTTAGCCTGCTTTAGTTGCTGTCCGTGCTTTTCATTCTAGCATGTTTTGTATATTATTTTAATCGATTCTTCTCTTCCTCAAAACTTCTCCATTTACCTTGAGCTCCACTTATACCTGTTATACTGCTCCACTTATACCTGTAACGTATCCGGTCGTATCAATGTCTTCCCTGCTTCTGTTTTGCACTAATACTCTAAAGATTTCTTGCTTATCTAGGCTGCTGATCTGGTGATGTTTCCGTCCACATTAAATCCAAGCTCTTCTGGAAGGTGTACGTTACCTACGGATCTCATTGTAGGACTCCCTTCTCTTTAAATTAGGATGTGCTGAGTGGTCCCCTAGATTTCGGCTGCAGCATGCACATACCTCATCTTGTTACGAGTATTTGCTCTGGTAAGTTATTGTATTTAGGGAAACAGCTGGAGCCTCAAATAGTGAGGCACGTCCCTTTGCGTTATTGTACAGATTTTCCATTCTAAATTCTCGCTTCCCATTCTTGTAAATCTCCATGATCTTTTTTTATTTCCCTTCGTTGCTCCAGATCGCTGTCTGTGTTTCTCTCACTTTCTTTTTGATGACACCTCGTTGTCTATTTATACTTTGAATCACCGTGTACTTGGCTGCCAACTTTCTTTACCTCTTCATCCATTGTGTGTCCACGTTTTTCAGATGCAGATACTAGGGGAGTTTGGCCACCCATATACCATCTTCTTTTTGTCTCGATACTTGTTCCATATATGGAGCACTTCGCGTAATCAAAACTTTTTAACTTCTTAATGATCCCTAGATAACTGCTTACGCTTTTCTATTGATTGATTTATTTCTTTGTTCCACCATTGCGTTTACTCTGTCCAAATGAACATTTATTTTTTGCGGTGTCTGTTTTATCTCCCGCTGCATACCGTCTACCAGGTTCTTATATACTGAGACTGTTGTAGCACGAGCGGCCATTTCATTCTCTATGTTTTTCAAGATATCTGCTGGTCCTTTGTAAGAATTTTGCTGCTGTTTCATTGTCCCTGTGTTGCATTAGTCTTCTCCAAGAACACTCGGCGCCATCGCAAACGATGGAATAATCAGCAAACACGCGTTCTGCAACCGGACATTGAGCAAGCAACATGTAGAATATTATAGAGTGACAGACACTGAGCAAAAAAAAGTAAAGCAAGGAATCCTTCTTGACCGCATTACAGAAAAAACTGAAGGAGCAAAAGGAAGAACACAAGCTGTCTTAGCGAGTCGTTTCTAACAATAACTTGAAAAACTCAAGGTCATGCTAGAAAGTGTGCTTGCATTTCTTGCGATGATACATACAAAAATCGACAACCGTGCATTCTTGTGGCATATAACCGTTGCGTCATTTTTCGGTAAGGCCAATATTATTTCTCATTACGAATTCTAAATGATTTTGTGTCCTCTAAAACAATTTAGCTTGAGGACACAGTGTTGCAATGTACCTGTAATGTGTGCGCGTGCCTTTACACTTAGTGTCCCCAGATAGACCTCTCATCGTTAACTAGAATACGGGAAAGTGGCCTGTATTGTTACCGAAGGCTGTGAATTTTTCAGATGAACTTTATACTTCCGGCAGCCGCTCTGTGGTCGCAATAGAATTGATGCCAAATTATGGTTGCGAATTTATGTTTGGACAACCGGCTGAGCGTTTTCAGTATACCGGAACTACCACGCCCTATGCGTATAGAATAGGCAATACGGAGTCACCACTTAGAAGAGTTTGCTTTAAGTTGAAGACCAATTTCACATGCTTTCTTTCATATAATTCTTGCTTTCCTTATTATTGTGAATGTTCAGAGAATCTATCAAAGTGAAAAATTATTTCAGATTTTTAGGACATTGAGCGTCTTTGCGGTGTTAGTTGTACAAAATTTGTGGGTGCCCCCTATTTGAACACGATAATGCAGGATACGTGCAGATGTGTTAAAGCATACACACCACAAAAAAGAGCCGTTTTTCGCATCCGTGACGTTTCCAGAAACCTATTGAATCTCGTTCAATTTCGTGATAATATAAAGACGAATTAGGGTGTGGCTAAAGGCGCTGTGATTGAGAATCACCAAATGTGAACTGTCTTTCGTGTGATATATTGCTGTGTGTCTCGGAGAAAAGCATTTCCAATATTATCAGCAGCTTAAAGGCCAAGGAATTTCGCAAGCAATTTCGCTAGGAACACGCGAACGCAATCTAATACTTTCCCATCCTACGCACTTCCCTAATGCACTGTATTGGGCCCGTACCAAAAGCGGCGCATTTTGCCAGATTGGTTGATGCATAGCACACAAGCGCGGAAAGCCAGAAATGCAGGCAATTAGGCCTGTACAGCCACTAAGCCAGTAAATGCACCAGTGCCTTTGTTATTCATTTGTGAGAATATATGTAAACAGATTAAGAATGGCTTATTTTTTACGAATTATTTAGTCACTAGTAGACAGAAAAACTGTTCGAACATTGGATGTGTTAGGCATTGGTAAAAAAAAAATTTGGCAGCAGGTTACACAGCTTTCACACGTGAAGGCGAAAGCCTGCTGCACACATGGGGTCCTATAACGTAAAACTGGCCACCCTGTATACGGAATGCCTCATGACTTCGAGCATACCGGAATCTCGGAAGAAGGCTACCCCAATCCTAATCCATAAGAAAGTGGACGCCAAAGACATGAAAAATTATGGACCGATCAGCTTACTTTCCGTTGCCTACAAAGTATTTACTAAGGTAATTTCAAATAGAACCAGGAACACCTTAGACTTCCGTCAACCAAAGGACCAGGCAGAATTCCGTAAAGGCTACTCAACAATAGACCATATTTAAGCTATCAATCAGGTGATAGAGGAATGTGCGGAATGTAACCAATCCTTATATGTAGCTTTCATTGATTACGAGAAAGCGTTTGATTCAGGCGAAACCTCAGCACTCATGGAGGCATTCGTGCCACCCTACGCTAGTGGCAGGCGCCGGAGGAGACAAAGATGGAATGCTTAAACAGAAAAGCTCAGAAAGAAGCCATAGGGTTACCCATCAACATGAGCAGGAGCAGGTTACTCGATCTGGGTCCAGAGAACGCGCTGAGTGAATTGATAGAGGCACAGAGCATAATGCAGTACCGTCGCCTTTCTAAGAGCAGAACAGGTAGATAAATTCTAGAAAAGTAGGCATCGGGTATCACGATGTCAACATGGCGTCACAGTCGACGTAGCGAGCAACGTCAGGGCCAGGTTAGTCGCCCCTTCGCTACCGAGGAACATGTACCCGGAATACCACAAGGGTAGGAGGGAAAAGAGAGGACGGGACGTACATAGGAAGTACGGCAGCTATGAGTACGCTCTCTTAGTGGACTCGGCCAGGCAGCGTAGTAAAAAACGCATGTCCTAGGCGCCAGGGGGTCAGAGCTGTGCGCCTATTTGCTCTCACCACAGGCCACTTCCGTAGCATGGCGTCACCCAGGGCCGCGGTCTCCGACGTTGCCTCCGAGATTGAAATTTGTTTACGCTCTGACGCTGGGTTGTCGCCACTGTGAACCTGATGCAGCAGTGGGCACTGACACCCATTTAGTGATTGGAGCAAACATCACTTGCATTGCATTCTATCCGAGGCATGGGAGGCAGCTTCAAATGCTTCAAGAAGCGCATGTAGAAGGTTTTGCAAAGGCTGTGTGTAGGACTTTGACAAAGCCACGCCTCGCTGCCGAAACCCACGCCGCTCCCTTTTCAGCGACGCTTAAAAAGCATTCATGCGGAACGTGGACGTGCGCCACATTGCAAAGGAGGAAGACGGCGGTGGCATGGTCATAAAGCAAAGCCATGAAATAGCCGATTCCTTAGCACGAGCTTCTTTAACAGATCAGGTGGTATCTGTGCTGCTGGCAACTGCGCACATCCCTGCAGCCAGATATAGGCAGTTTTCTTTGAACGAAGACAAAAAAGGCCGGTCATTACGAAAATCTACAGATTTCATGCATCTAAATTATTCTTGGAACCGACAATGGTGTCCTAACCAGAAATTCGAAGTATTATATATAAATCCGCGTTACCCTATTCAAACACTTAATTTTTACTTGCACAGATGTGGTCTGGCGGTATCTCCTTTATGCTACCTCTGCGATGAGTCGGAATCCATCCGTGATTTTTCATTATCGTGTCGGCGGTTTTCTACTCATCGAAACGATGTGTAGAGATTCCGCTTGTAAATCTATAACTGCCTCTAAGCAGTACTCTTATACTCTCCCTTCGAACAACGGTATTAGGATACAGCGACAGGATCGTTTGCCAAGGCATTTTTAAATTCCTACGTGACACAAAAAGATTTCCTTAATATTTCGTAGTTTCGCTATTTGGTTTACATCGACTTCATTTTAGAAAATTCGAAAAGTAAGAACACAAATTCGCAGTTAAAATGTTCATATTCTTCAAAATTTAACTTGCACATGTTGAAGGATATCCTTTATTTTATCTATTTCAGTAACAAGTCCTTGTTATTACTACTATCAAGGCAAGGCTGACTATCGTATTACACACCACTTTATCTCATTTATGAAACATTATTTTTCATTTTAGATCATTCCTTCATTTTCCTTTATTATGTTATTCGTCTTTTAACTAATCTGTTTTATTTTTCAGTCATATTACCACCCGATTCAAGGCCTATCTTCCGTAGTGGGTTCGTGCCGTTAAATAAGACTTGTTCATCATCATCATCACCATGTGTTGAGGCCACAATGATAACGAGGGCACGGGAAGTTTTTGTTGCAGTTTAAAGTGCGTATTGCCGAGAATGCTAGTGCGATCAGGTAAGGCATATGTATATATATATATATGTGTATATATATATATATATATATATATATATATATATATATATATATATATATATATATATATATATATATATATATATATATATATATATATATATATATATATATATATATATATATATATATATATATACGTAATAATACATATATATTGCGTATACGTAGTGTATACGAATTCATTACGTATGCGTATGTATACGTTTGGCCGCGTACGTTAGGCTGATCACGCACTTGTCCGAAATATTTGGATGCCATACACAGTGACTGAGTGCATGCCACGCGGAATGAAAAGCGTGCATTTATTTGCAGATGTGCGCCCATAAGTCTTCAAAGCATGCTTCAAACCATAAGCACTTTCCTGCTGCCACGTGCGCGGCTTAGTTCTGACCAACCCCCCTACTTCGTGTGATAGGGGTTTCTTATACCTGCTGAGCGTGAAGGAAAAGCGCGTGGCCAGCACGTAATTGTCTCGTCTCTTATTGGAATAATGCCTAGATCAAGCGGGAAATTCTACTAAAACACCGAGCTTCCTATGAATCATTAGTTATGCAAAAAAAAAACAAGAAAACGGTGATTTGATTGCTTCACATTGCATCTCTTTAATGCGGCGAAGCATTCAGTGTATTGCAGTGAAGCGGGTGAGAATTTTCGCGCCATCGCAGTGTAAGCAACGCGTTCATAAAAACTGTGAACCTCACTTGGCCACGCTTCTAGCCTTTATTATCTCAGATGCTCAGCTGAGACCTCCGCGCTGAAGGATACGGTGTGTTGCAGTGAAGCGAAGAGAGAAATTGCGCGTGTACTAAGTGTAGGCAGCATGTTATAAAAACTTGAAACCCCACTTGGCCACGGTTGTAGTGTATTATTATCTCAGATGTGCACCTGAGAGTGTGATAATATATGGTACGCGGAAGTAGGAAAAATAAACATATGAAGGCAGTGCGCCGTGCAGGGGCGAAGAGGACAACGACTCTTGGCAAATACGCGTGAACATCTGCGAAAGGACCCTCATCATCATCATCGACACCAACTTGTGGGCGTCGACAGTGGCGCCTCGAAAAGCGTGGCGCGAGAGTGTGGCCCGTGGCGTGAGCAGTGCGCGAGATCCAGCGTTCGAGGAAACAAGAGCTTTCTCGCTGGGCGTCCAGCCCTACGGAGCTATTGCCGCCCGCGTCACTACGTCTGCACCCGAATCTACGATGTAACGAGCTGAGAGGCTACCTCGCCCAGTTTTTCCGTTGGACAACTGGTCCAAGAGGGCTGGCGGTCCTGAGCCTCGCTGAACGAGCGTTTGGGTGGGCGGCCACAAGGCTACCCCGCCAGCTGTGGAAGTGAGCCCGTGGCTGCTGCTGTGTGCTCCCGAGCGCAAATCCCACCGGCGGCAAACTGGGCACGCGGAGGCTCCGGTACATCGACTGTGGTGCAGGGCCACCTGAGCCCAACGAGTAGGTCCAACCCTGCTGTCCGGCACTGCTGTCCGACACTGCTGTCCGACACCGCTTCCACGACGTCTTCGACATGGCGACACATTATTCTGCCCTAACTGTAGGCAGATTAGATTTGACCAATCCATATATATAAGCTGCATGTCTTCTAGAATGGATTTTGGGGAACTGTCACGTGTGTGTGCCGTTTCAAATGTGTTAAGTACGTCCATACAAGTCTATTGCGTGTTTGTGCTTTGCGTGCTGCTTCTGTCCCTTTCTAGAGTGATCCTGTACCCAATAACATCACAGAGACCTCCGGCTGCAGGTATTATTTTTTGTTTCGATTGGAAAACAATTTCACCGCAGTACACACCAGTATCGTGGAGAAGCTATTTTAAAGCACATTCGTCATCATGATATGCGTATCACCCTTCCTCCATCCCCCCCTAAAAAAAAGAGAATACCTACCTCATCAGAAATGGCACAAGAAAGCGCCCACGATATAGAAGCAGAAACAGATGGGTAGCCTTCAAAAATCATCTCTCATCTAGATATACGAAGATGTCTTGGTTTTATTGGCATTCTTTAGACACAATTTTTTAAATTCAATGCTTATTCAAACAAGGCATACATCCGAAAAAGTGTAGATGATTCTAACATGCCTTGCAGCTACGAGTGCAAGCGGTAATACTTGACCCACATCTGGTACGCTAATGAGAGACCTCAGAGAAACCCCCATGACAAAACAAAGCCAGTAGCCACGACTGCTTAGTGGCTACGCACTGCTAAGCGCAATCTTGCGGGTTCGATCCCTGCCGCCAAATTTTCATGTGGGCAAAATGTAAAAGAGCCCGTACATTAAATTTTGATGCACGTCAAGAAACGCAGTTAATATATTTTCCACACCCTCTTGGTTATTTTCAAAAGGAAGCTTTCACAATTAAAAATAACAAAGTGTACACATTGTTCTAGGGTGGAGCTTCCGCCAGGGTGTTCCAGAGTGTTCGTTCGGATCATACTATGGTTCTGGCCTGTGAAACCTCAGATTCAATTATTTATTATGCCGCTTGATTAGTAAAAGCTTGAGGCAGAAGCCCAAGCACAAAACACAATGTTACGGATGTTGAAACGACCATGCCCACATTCACAGTGGCTCTTCCATTCCGCTCATCTCACTATCACTCGCATCACTCGGTGCTCGTATCTGATACGAGCGAAATTTCAAGAATGTTGAGGCTTGCGTCAATGATGCCGTCACGCTACCTAAATTCCTCTTCGATCCTCTAAATATGAGCACACGCCTTAAGCCACTTGTCTGCCATTAGAAAATTTATGCTTTCCTGCAGCAACTTTTCGACAGCTACAAGGGTGAATGCGTATTGTTAGCCGCTACAAAACCTTTAACTTGGCTCGAAATCAGTATGACCCCATTCAACTCGCAGTGGTATGGAGGAAGCCTCATGACGTCCAGACCAGCAGCCTTAGCGACCTCATCCACGCGATGGGGCGAAAACATCTCGTGTTGGTTGACGAGCTCCAGCGACTCTGGCTTTATTTGACCCTGAGAAAACGCGATGCCGTTCTCGCTTAGTATGCTGTCGGTACTTTCGCGAGGTGAACACTTTGGTAGGGTACATTGCCCATTATTATAACGCTACGTGGATTGATGTTTCGTAGGAGCTGCTCAGAGAACCACTTCTCCAACCTTGGCCCACACATTTCGCGTGGCAGTCACCAGATTCTTTCGCTGCTCGGAAAACGAGGCAAGCACCATTTACGAAGCTATTTTCGCTACCGGCGTGCGATAGGATCAGCCTGCCACCTTTGCCGCTGGGCACGCAAAGGCCTGTTGTCAGACCTTCAGGAAAATAATCCTCGCGTGTAACGACGTTCACGCCCTCCCAGACCTTTTCGTTGACCCAAGTTTCGTCAAGGTAGTATATGTGCCTGAAGAAAAGAAACAAACAACCAAAAGGACTCCAGAATATCGCCAGGCATACGCAGCTCACAATTTCTCATGACGGGCGAAGGACTGAGTGAACGTTCGCTGATCAGCCATTGTCATTAAGCAATATACAGGCACCGCATGTTTGTGAGAGGCAATGAGAGGAGCATCATATTCAGCGCAAAGTACAAACGCTGGCCAGGTGATTGGCGTGAGCTAAACAGCGGGCGTCGAAATGTAGTGATGCGAGATATGCGGCCACAAGAAACGCCGCCACTTGCAACCTTAATGTCTGTTTCGCGAGTATAAAAAACGCCACGAACTGTCAAGCAACAACGCTTGCGTTTGTGCACACAGCGCTTCTGTGACCAGCTAAAGCTTGGGCGTTACCACTTTTTATGCAAACAATTAAAGCCAAACGCTGTTCGTGTCTTTTGCGTGTCAGAAAACAAATCTTATTTACGGAATAATTAAACCTCCAGGTTTACGGAGTGATAAAAAATCACTTATTCGTCCATGCAATATACAACTTGCAAAAGGGGGTCGATTATCGTACAAAGCACTTTTGGGTGCGAAGTTTCTGGATGGTACCCATGTACTGCCGCTGCCACAAGAGAGAGAGAATGAGAGATAAAATAATGCAGAGAAAGGCAGGGAGGTTAACCAGAGGTAGTTCCGGTTGGCTACCCTGCGCAGGGGGAAGGGTTAAGGGGGTTAAAAAGAGAAACAGAGTGGAAGGGGGAAATAGAAAGAAAGGGAGGCGAGCACGAACAAAGCGCGTACACTACAGAGCGGCAAGGGGCGGAATTCTTAGAGTCTGTCGTGGAGCCCCGTAGACCGCAAGAACATTAACAGCGCGAGTAAGGCCTTCAACGTGGAAGTTCTTTCGGAGCGTTGGCCTAAATCTTTTAGTTCAGAAAGTGGACGATTGTCCAACTGGTCCAGTACTCTGCACATGTCTCTCAGCACTAGATGATGTTTCTCTTGAGGAGAGCAGTGTTTCTCTTCCGTTTGCTAAAAGAAAACCCAATGACCTTGAGTGGCCTTTGCATTGTACGTACACACATTTTAGGCATATCCATGTCATTAACAGGTCGCATATCGAGCAAGTTTCGCGGCTATTGTAATTTCATTTCGCAGGAGATACTGGTGCACTTTTCTTTGTAGAGCGGCGAGGGAGAAACTGTCGTGAAGTTCCAGTCTCGTTCTTCCGATTTTGGCATTACTGCGTGCTGCTGGGAGACGCGGCCGTTTGCGCTTCTGTGACTTCAAGGTACCACAGTGTACGTCGCACTTATCCGCTACACACTGCTTTCGCTAACCCCAGTAAGCTCGCTCCCCTTCCGACATGCGTCTGTGGGAGACAGCTGCGAGTCGCTTTTGCATACTGCTGCGTAAAATTGTACACGACTTCCTTGGCCTGCGTGGACAGCCTTTCCTTCAACAAATCTTCCCCAAGATGCACGGCTGCTGGGGTCACGGAACGCAGTGGAGATGGGTCGGCAGGCAACACCGAGGTGCTGCGACCCGGGGACGTCATATTCCTTTAACAGTGAAGGAGAAGAGATACGGAGGACAGAAAAGCGCGAAGCATGGAATAGTGTGAAAGGAAATTCCTTCGACACGGGAGTGCTTCTCTTTATTATTAACTTGTTATCTTGCGTTAAGAAAGTACCAGTTACTGTAACATATTTATTTAACCTGTATAGCGTTAATATTATTTCTGTAGGGAACTACTTGCAGGCGCGTAACAAAACAGGAGCTACTCGGCTGCGTAGCCTTCGCTGCACTTCCAGAGAAAGTTGTCGCCAGGTGTACTTGCGAGAAAAACTGAGAATAAGCAAGTTTCATCGTATGAGCGTCCGCCCACACCACCTCACTCGCCGGCAACGAGGCCGCGCGCGGGGCTGCTCGAGGGATTACGGACCACCGCCGCCTCGGCCGCCACGTCGGGCGAGGTGTGGCAGTGGGAGGATCACCTGACGAGTTGACGAGAAATCACGCAACGCTACAGACTAGTGAGGTGCAAATTTCTGCGACCACGCCAGACGATGATTAAAAGACAAGTGGTCGTTTGGCGACAACTGCAGACAAGAACGTTTCTCAACCCGGTGACCTTGAATCTACGCTACTCAGAGTTTTATTCGTCAAACCAATGTAGGTTTTGTGAGGCCAGGGCAACTCTGGAACACATGTTGTGGGACTGCGAGCAAAGAGGGTTCCAGACGGGGACGCAGCCTTGAACCGAAAGCGCTGGGAGACTACGCTGTGCAGCTCTGCCCTCGAAGACCAACTTTGGGTTTTCCAGCGGGCCGAAGAAGCCGCCAGATTTCAAGCGCTTCTGGCCGACGCCTAGGCTGGTATATCCGTGCAATCCCAGAATAACTTGCAAACCTTTCAATAAATTCTTTATTTTTCTTCTTTCTATTTGAGATGGGCAACAAGGGTTTCGCCGTTGTAGACATTTGGCCTCGTTGGCATTGCGAAGTGCGGTAATGTTGCCGCGCTAAAAATGATGACAACAGAGCCCCAACACAAGACTGTTACTTGTGACAAATAAGCTATTCGCCACAAGACCAATACACAAAAGCTGCAGAAAGAAGTGGACCACGCATCAGACGTGTTCTCAGAGCAGGGTGTGTCCCGTTCATCTTTAAAGCTGTTCTTGTATTGGTTTTGTGCAATATAATACCTTTGCGTGAAACCATATATAACGAACATGCCCCAGTTACAGCTTATACTAACAGCAACGTATGCAAAGCGCAACAGTACGTGACCCACTTGTCCTGCTTCTGTTCTGAGGGCGCAAAAAGCTCCCTGCTCAGCGCAAAGTCTATGTGGTGTTGGTAGGTGCAGTATTGCACTTACCAGGGAACCTTTGTCGCGTGCTTCGGGCGTCGTTGAAGCAAGCTCAGGGGCCCTGTAACGTAAAACATTTCAAATATGTTTTTATTGCAATCTCTTCATGTAATATTTGCGTAACCGCCGACACAAGCATCGGGCGGTGATGTGCAGCGTTGTTTAAAGAGACCAATCAAATGTTTTCGTCGTGTATAGGAAGTCACTTTTGTTTGCTTTAAAAACTAATAACATTGCCCAGAGTGAGCAGCTTGTCTTACCTGATTGGCTGATAGGAGGCGAGGAACACGGCTCAAGTGCAGAGGGATTTAATGGGGCCGAGCCAGTGCACTGAAAATCGATAACCGGATGAAGAGGGTGGTGCCGGCGTCTGCGATTGCTCCGCTTTCCCTTATTTAGCTTGCGGTGGCTGGTCGAAAATCGCGGCGGCATGCAACGGAAGGCTAAGGCCGCTAAAATGCATCCTCAGCAACGAAGAGTTGGCAGAACGAGGTTGTTAACGTGTCGAAAGTGGTCGCAAACGTTACACGGCCACGCAAAATGTTGTATTATGTGCAAATAAACCCATGCTCTCCGGTAGGTGCGAGTCACGAGTGCCTGAGCGATCGGTGGCAGCCATCCTTTATTCCTATGGGAACGGGGCATCCTGCGGCTATTCAGAAGAAAATTTAGTTTTGTTCGGCATATTAATGCATCTTTAACTCATACACGTCACTTTGACGCGGTAAGCTTTCGCGGTTTTGTGAAGTCGCGTGATAGGCAGGTGAAGTACGTGCAGCCCGAAACCTTTTGACGAATAGCCGAGTTCTAATGACGAGAAGGCGTCGAATCAAAGATAACTATTTTTCTTTTGTTCTTTGCAGTCGTGCATAATCAGTGCGGTCACGTCATATCAGATCGGGAGCTCCTTCGGTTTTCGTGAGGTCGAGTGACAGACATGCGAAGGGGGGGGGGGGGGCGAGGTGGTTCAAAAAGGTTTTTGACCAATGGCGGAGGAATGATTGCAGAATTGAAATAGAAAAGTGTGGAATAGCTTTACTTTATAGCGCCCCAGTATTTGTTTACTATCTAGCGTTTCTTATTAAATTCGAGAGAGTTTCAATAATCTCCGTAGAAATTATGCCTGCTGAAGACGCGCTAGACAGTCCCAAACAAATGAATGACGCGGAAAGAGTACTATTTTACTATAATAGCTGACGCTGTTTTTTTTTTGAATGTTTGCTTATGACTCATATGGCACTGCAGTAGAATGCTTGGACATCGCAGTTTTAAACTGACGCAAATGGAAGGCTGCATGCTCATGCTTCTAGCTTGTGATGGGTTCCCACGCGTCTTTCTGACAGATAGTGGCCAGCGAAACTTCCGACTGTTTTCCGTGTCTAATTTCCGCGATGGCAGTGCTGTTAGGGACTACCCATGCCAGCTTTTGAGACAGCAGCACCTTCGTGCTCACGTTCGTGATCATGATGTGAACAATATTGCAACTTGGTGTCATACTTGGCTTATGAAAATAAACATCAACAATTGTAAATTAATGAGAATGACACGCATGACTAAGCCAATCACTCTGTGCTCATACTCCCTTAATGACACGTCACTGACCCGCGTTTCCAAGTATAAGTACCTTGGTGTTCAAAAAATAGATGATCTGTCCTAGAAGTCACATATTGCATATATTGCTAACGATGACAACCACATGCTTGGTTTCATTAGTCGCAACTTTTCCCTTGCCGCGATCCCTTTAATACTGCTGCTGTACAAAACACTAGTGCATTCGAAGATTGAACACGCTGCATCAGAATGGGATCCATACACTAACTCTCTCATTGCAATGTTAGAATCAGTTCAGAATTGCTTTGCTAGATATATAATGCCTAATTACTCCCATCATACTAGCGTTTCAGGAAAAAAAAGCACCTTATTATCCAGATCTTCCCATACGACGTCGTTTATCTCGCGTGTGCACGTTTCATAAAATACATTACACTAACGATACACTAAATCTATCCCTGTTTAATGCTCCGGTGTACATATCGTCTCGTGGAGATCACCAGCTCAAGGTACATGCTCCAAAGCGCCGGACACACCAGTACTTGAATTCCTTCGTCTTAAAACTGCTTCGGACTGGAATCACCTGCCCTCCTCTGTTGTCACCATCAATGGTTCTGCGAAACCTAAGGATGCTGTTACTAGTTAGCCGCTGTAACCATTCCTGTTCGTGTTTGTTTTTATTGTTTTTTACCACTCCTCTCTCTAAAGCCTGACTGCCCCTGAGAGTAGTAAAATGAAATGAAATGAAGATTTGCTTTGCTGGTAGCTGGTCTCATTTTGCCTAGGTAGCTGATGTGACCAGAAAGACAGACCAGACCAACCAGACAGGTACTCGCCGCAAGGGAAGCGAGTACCGGGGGGTTGGGGATGGGGAGTGCCTAGAGGTGAAGAAGAGAATCGCCGTAGTCGCGCCCTTTCCATTTCTGCTTCGACGCCACGGTGTTCGCTGTGCATGTTCACGGCGTCCCTTCTTTGCCTGTGTAGCAAAATGCGCTTTCCCCGCGGCACACCAGGCGTCGCACCGCCGAGGTCAATGTAGCATATGTGACCGCGTTCGCGTCCTTTCTGTTGGTGCTTGGACGCGGCGTCCATACGCTATCGCCTAACTCGCGTTCACGAATTGAAACATCGAAGTAACATTTTAATAGGCTAATTTTTACAGTGGACCTGTTAGAACCTCGCTAGGTTTTTATTGACGTCCGCAGCTTCGCCAAGCTGGGGTAGAGAGTTGAAGAAGAGTGAAAGCAGAGCATAAAAATAGCATCGCGCAGCATAGCGACGCGGCGAGGGTGGGTGCAGTCTAGCGGGAGAGAAGGAGCGGGGCGGTGGGAACACAGGTGGTGTGACGTCATTGCTCTCCAATAAATACTGCGCGCTCGCTTCCTCAGTCCTCCTTCTCGCTGGAGAAAAAAAATGTTCTGCGTGGCTCTGCTATCTAAAACACCCGAGAGCAGTGGATCTTGGCGAAGCTCAGCAAAAGTTAAATGAAGTGCGCGGCTGGGCCCTACTTTACTGGCCGTCCCCCAGCTCCGCTGGTCTCTAGTATTTGCGATAGCAGAACAACGCATATTTTTGTTTGTTTGTAGGAGTGCTAGAGTGGAGGGAGAAAATACGGATATATATATTTGTATTACCGCTGTTGCACCAAGACACGGTATTCTCAAAACGTCGTCCACATTTCCATTTTGTTTGAGAGAGCATTCATTCTGTCATACTATACTATTTCTCGCATATATGTTTTCGCTATATCGGTCGGGACCTTGCTGTCATCCTCTTTTCTAAAGAACAAATCCAACAAATACGTAGGACCTAACGCACTCCGCGTAATTTATTAAAAAGGCACGTAGAAATAGACAGCGATAGGCAGAAATGATAGCGGGAACGTTTCGTAATCATTTCATGCATGTGTAGAGCACAAAATACACACTGAATTAATGGCACTTTCAGACTCATGCATGACGACGCACTTTCCTTTCGAAATATGTTTATGAACGCCTACTTCATATCCTGCGCCATAGAGGAGCAGTTTATTCTGAATATATCATATTGTGGCTTGAAGATGTCTAAACGCCACTGATGCAGAAATAAAGTTGTTTTTTTAAGCTCTTTTCAATTTGCCTTGTGTTGCCACTACCTGCCAACTACTACCTACATTAGAAAGATTTACAAATAATTTAAAAGAGACAGTCGTGACCACAACTTAGTTTTTTCTACTTCGCAAGAACAGCTGTGTGAAGACCAATGTGTAATTCAATGATTCTAAGTGCCCACGTTTTTTATGCTACTTTCTTGTTTGCTATATTTCTCCCATTGTACTTTTTGATGATCATGTGCACACTCCTGTAATAATGCCTATCGTGATTGACAGTGTTGTGACAAAAATAAATATATAAAATAAATAAATTAGGCAAGGTGCATTAAAAGAAGGTGATTGTTTACCTTGTATTTTTAATTTGATGTGGTGAGGATCACACGTTGTGTGATAAAGCGAAGTGAATGAAACGAATTTCCGCATTTTTTGTCGCTTTCGACGTGAAATTGTGACTTTTTTGTCGCTGTTGGAGCCAACATGCAGGTTGAACGATGCGCCGCCTCAGTTACGCCCGTCACTCCTGTCGGGCAGTAATTGCGTACGTCCGCCTTCCGCCCTCTTTCTGGGAATTGCTACTGCAGGCTGTTGAATGTCCCTTACTTCTAAATGCTTCCCAATAAATTCCCACGTCTCGAACTCTGCAAGAGCTCCAGAAAAAGAAATGGGTATTCGGCGAGCTATATGGGGCTGCAGGGGCCGCAATATGACATTGCATATTTCTTCTAGAGAAATGTCTGCATGCGGTCGTCTTCGTTCGATGCACTTCAATCGCGTCGTAAGGCGAGAGAAACGTGTCCTGCTTGAGCATCTGATTTTAATACTAAAATGAAAGCTATGTTAATGACATGTCGTATCTGTTAAAATAAAAAATACATGACAGGCTACAAAAATTTAATAAATTATGGGATTTTAAGCTCCAAAACCAACGATCTCATTACGAGGCGCGTCGTAGTGTGGGACTCCAAAATAATTTGGTCCACCAGGGTTTCTTTTACGTGCGCCTAAATATAAATAAGCACACGGGTGTTTTCGCACTTGGCTCCCATCGAAGCGCAGCCGCTGGGGCCGGGATTTGCTGCCACGATCTCGTTTTAAGCAGCCGAACACCATCGCCACTAAGCAACCACGGCGGCTTTATATATATTACTGGTTGTCTATCAAAAACGAAATAAACATGTATGACCTGGGATAGATTCTTTATATTTCAACTACGAAGGGTTAATCCATGAGACAGGATGTAGGAAAAATATACGAATCTAAAATTTGAAGATTTCAAATTACGTGCAAAGAGTACCGCAGTTCGCATTGTCGTTCATAATAAACAAGTCGCCAAAATCTTATGCCATCATTTCAATAGAAAATTAGGTTGACTCGTCGCAAAGTGCACAGTGCTCATTTCATTCAGCGAAATTCAGACAAGAGTTTCATCACACGTCATTTTACGTTTTACTGCATGAGGTTGGAATTGACCCGCCCATGTTCAAAAGTCACGCTTGGGTTCAAGTGCGCAACGTCAAACCAAGCTCTACCTCACACTTGTAAAGAAAAGGAACCAAATGATCTTGCAGTTTATATCTATAGCCGGAGGTCTGACCAGTACGAATTAGGCAGTTTTCTTAACTCTTCTGAAGCAAAAACACTATTATTACTCTTACGATTTAGGCTTATCCGCAATTTAAGATAGCCAACAGTGAGTGGAAGCGGGGAAAAGCGTGAAGAAGGCATTTTTCGTGGCTATTTCGCATATAGAGGCACGTACGTGCGCACGAGAGAAAACGTGTCCGCGTACACACCGACTTGCGAAAAAGAGGAAGAGTGATACATTGTTGACCATAAATAGTTAAAAAAGTGGTCCTTAAGAGCACAGAAATACCGAACTTCATTTTTGTAAGACAGTATGATTTCACAAAAAGTTTTGAATACAAAATAAAATGACCATCCTGTTGTGTTTTATTTGTTCCAGCCATACTTCAATAAATACCTGCGGTTATAAGAAAACTTTGGAAAGAATGCCACTCGCATTCCTTATGCTTATCTAGTCACATATTTAGCCATATTCTTGGCAGAATTTGCTTTCTTCGGATGCGCGTCACACCGAAGTTTTTTGATAGCTCTCTATTTATTGTCGATGGCTTAACCTACGGTATATTTCCAATGCACGGGTGCAGACTCCTAGTTTGTAATCAGGGTGCCAACACCGAGTACTAGAAACACGGTCCTCTGGACAGCAGCGCATGACAAAGCGACACGCGATCTCACAAATCTTTTTTTCCGACAATTTTTGTGCTCAGCATATTTATCAATATATGACCAACTCACTTTGTAGTGCTCTGAGCAGTTTCTTTTCGCCTACAAGCAAGCTAGCGGCTAACCACAGCCCTCAGCATGGCTCAGAAGTGCCGGTGGTCAGCAGGTGCTCTCTACGCAGTGCGACCTGTCAACGTGTGGCACTCATCGTTGTCGTTGCCGTTAATCTTTTCAGCTTCGTAGCACGACAGAGACGGATGAGCCTGTCTCATTCATGTCATATTAGAACGAGACCGGACCAGTGAGAAGTGCCAAACGCCCTCTCTTGGGGACTTCATTCGGGCAACGAATCTCATTACGCCCACTTCGAACATGTTTCACTGCTACAGTCTGTAGAGGTGCCCTGCTCTCAGATGTCGCTGCTATTGCTTGACATTGTTCAATTTTGTACGGATTTGCTGTGCTGGAACGCTGGTGCAGATTGGAGTATATTACCGAAAGATGCTTAAAAAAGAAGATATACCCACCCATTGTAATTTGATGCCTGATGGAATCTCGAATACTCAGAAAAAGTTGCGAAAAGCTCATAAACTAATACAAAGATCTTTCAAGTTAACCGAACCATGTGCGCTGGCAAGGACAAGTGCCACAATTGGGTAACAAAGTGTACAGGTTTTTTCGTTTAATAGGGCTTTAGGGATCTTTGAGTGAGACCCGTCTTCCGCAAAAGAACCTGCGCGGGGCCAGAGAAAAGAAAAATGAGACCTTTGAAGATTACAACGTGGACGGGGTCAAAGTAAGGAAGCCAAATTAGCTAAACATCTTGTACAAGAAGGAAGTCTTCTAGGTATACAATAAAGGTAAAACCTCATACCATCAGATCAAAATACCTTCTAACAATGTTCGCAAGTGCACGTCTGGCATTCCGGGCTCCATTGGGAAGGACCGATCTTACAAAATGCAATGCTCAAAAAATATATGAAGAAATATTAGGAAAAGTGGGGATAATTAGGAACTACTGCAAAGGAATGACAACAAGCTTACTAAATGATTCTCGTGATGATGTTATCTTTAAACACTGTGCATCTTATATCCGGGCAGATTAAGAAGTTGTGGTATCTCTCTATTTCTTTCACACACAACACGCTCAAGTAGACTAAGCGTGACGGAAATCACTAGCGAAGATATTGTGATGCTGTAGTGAATGGCGCATCAAAGGACCAGAAGCCGTCACCCAGTATGATGACTAAAATTATGTCATCGTAGCCACAACCGCCTTTTAATAATGAATGGAAATTACGCTATGTCATTAGCTTCCTTTATGACAGTATTAGAGCTTTCTCTGGGAGGGGCTTTATGTTTACCCACAACACAGCAAGACGTAATATCTGCCATTAAGAAGAGAAATAATGTACGTACGTCCACAATGGCATCTTCGGGCACGAGATATCATTGCTAAAGTTCCGCAAAGGCGTGCAGAATCGATAAGGCTATCAGTGTGCTATCGAGCGACATTAGTCAATAAAAGGTGAGGGAAGCTACAACATAACCGGAGCTAACTACAAAGAAAGCGAAGCTCTGTTGTCGCTTCACTGTGCAGCTCACTTTTATAGATGCTGGAGCAGTTCCCCTTCTCAGAATGGGCCTGGAACACACTCACAGACTCAACGTATACAGTAGTGAGCTTAAATACAGCCTAATGGAAAACTGCAACATCGACGAAGTCGCCACTCAAAGCGGCAAAGCACGTTCGTACCAGTCATAAATGGTACAGCCACGTTCGGCGAAGATAATTTCCAAAGGAATGGGTCGTTTGCTGGGATTTCTCGACAGGAAATTTGCTTAAAATTTTGTCGACATCACACGTTTCACCCGACTGCGTTTTATATGCAGGACATCCATTATTTCAATTGAGTAACAAATAACTTAATAAATGAGTGATAAATAACTCAATAAATTGAGTAATAAAATAAATTGAGTAATAAAACATAAAGTTTCTAATTCCCTGAAATTAAGCCGCGTGGTGAGGAAGCATGTCTTCGATGAACAGAGATGTATTCAGCGCCGTCTCCATCGACAAAGAAAACTTGGACAAATAATCCGGCCACATGTTTGCTTAAACGCTTTCTTTGCGAAGTTTTGTAGAATATATCACAGATTGCATGACGCTGCGCCATAGTCGCAATACAGTATATAGTATGCTCGCATATGGTTGCACGTGTAGCCGAATTCTTTAAGGCAAGGCGTCTTGTTTACGAAGATGAAGGCTTCAAAACTAACAGTGCCGCGTTGGCTTCATAGCTGCCCCGGTGCCGGTTTTCTCAGTGATTCCTCGCTGTCTCACGTCATTGTTGAACAAGAGACTGTGAAACACATAACTTTTAATTCTGTGTAATTGCACATATTCAAGGCGAAAAAAAACAAGAATGAAGCAGGAATTAAGACATGAATTAAGAGAGCATGCTTTTTTGAAGTGTAGTTTCATTTAATCGATGTCTTCCTGTGTTCTGGCGTTGACGTCACGTGTTTTTTTTTCTTTGCCGACGATTCTCCTCATGCAGTAATATCGTGGAACGTGTGATTACTTTACCAGGTCTCACACCAGCCTGCCTGCTCGTCGTTTCGCGGCAGTCGCCCTCTAATTTTACGTGTACAACATGGCTGGGTCAAGATACTTCGGCATACAGGTGCCATATAGTGAAGCGATACCAGTTTGAGCTACGGATACAAGATACTCGATCATTAAGTGCACCTGATACAATACTTGCCATTTGCAACTTAAATTACTTGGATACATCAGTCATTACAGATTACTGTAGACGCGGCTGCATATCAATTGTGAGCTTACAAATTTGCTAACTCCATCTAACACATTGCGCTAACTTCGGTTTTGATCAATTTCCAAATAAATCTTTTGCTAGTACAACAGAATGCAATATCGCCGATAAGAGGGAGCATAACCTCGGTGCCGACCCCGAGGCACATGTTCAACGTAGAAATATTAGGCAGCCATTGAAATAATTTTAATGAAATCTTCCGTTATAGAGGGACGAATTTAAATTCTACAAAACGCAGTAAGCAGATTCTTGATTGAGAGCCTCATAGTTTTTACAAAATTGTCGAGCTTTGCTTTCAAAAGCATAACAACAATTTTCAGAAATTCATAACTGTGCACCAAAAATCTATATCATAGTTACCCAAACTGCACCACGTTGAAGAAAACAGGCATCATATGTGTATTGACACTTTGTTTGAACTTCTTACATTGTTTAAGATGGTTGCGCAAAAGTCCTACTAAAACGGTGGTATAGTATAAAGCCGTGTAGGATACATAATCTCTGTGCAATTTAAATGTCGCAATTTATGTGCGGCTTATAGTAATACGATTCACACACACACACACACACACACACACACACACACACACACACACACACACACACACACACACACACATATATATATATATATATATATATATATATATATATATATATATATATATATATATATATATATATATATATATATATATATATATATATATATATTTAATTAGAGAGTTACATAGGTATAAATTCCATTCCTCACTTGTCCTGAAATCGGAATTTGCCTTTTCTCCCTACTTCTCTTTCTCAATCATGGGTAGCGAACCGGTTACAACCTGGTTAACTTCCCTGTCATTTCTTTTCTTTTGCTCTCGCGAACTTGAAACGTTTAGGAAAATGCATGTCCTATATAAAAAATTCACCGACGATTACGATACTCCTTAACGCGACATTAGACCGCAGCTATGTACGTGTTTTCATTTCGCGATATAGTAAGCCATCGCAGCGATCCCCGCACCGTCTGGCAGACCCGCGACGCGCGGTGCAACACTATATACACGCCACGTCTTTATGCGGTATTTCAGACCAAATCTGTGCGGCGTAGTAAGGGGCCCAAGTTTATGTCACCTAATATTATGCAGCCCAATGGGAGTTTTTTTATGAATTTTTTTATATATAGGAGACGCCTAGTGTTCTTTTGCTTTCGTTCTCGTGCACCTAGCTTATAACCACACTATAGGAAATAAGTAGCGCTCAATCACAGAAACATTGAAACACACATAACACAAACATGTACGCACTGGGAATCAAGCCCGGGTAAACCGCGTGACAACCCTAACCACTACACCCCATCACTACGCTTACACGGAGGATTCGCATAGCTATTTGTAAATGCATTTGTGCTTCCGAAGCTGTCGTTATACGCCGATCTTTCACCGCCAGCGATCGTGTATTGCATAGATATAGCTTGTGTAACTGTTGGTGATCCTTATGTTTGGTGACAGTAAAAAGGTATTTAAATAAGTATAGTATACGACTACCACTTTCAACAGCTATCATGTGCGGCGGAAAGACTAAGAGGGATAAGACTACTGAACATGCGAGCAGCGCAAAGAGAAAACTGCTTCGCCAGGTGAACGTTGTTCTTCAATGTTTTGCCTTTATTCACTGTGCTACGGATTGCTCGCTGCAGTGCTGTTTAACAGGGCTTTGTCTGAGAAACTTTCAATCTCGTTCGCAAGGTTCATCCAAACATGATCCGCCGCCAAAATGCACTCCTGCAACGATGCAACACTTGCTTCACTGTTGCGTGGCCCGGACATTGCAACGGCAGTACGGCTCCGGTATTCTGAGACGTCGAATAAGCAGGTGGGATATTGTGAGCACGTCAACGTTCGTCGAACCAATAAATATTGCTTGTCACTTCCGCTGACAGCATAACGGATGCCCGGCGCGTATGAACGGCAGATATCGCATTTGTGGCTACGAGAAAAATTCTCTCGAAGCGCACATTTGATGCGGCTCCGTCGTAGTTATTGAGACAGTGACAGTGTTTATTTTGAAGCCGCAAGGTGCGTCAGTATCTCCGTATCTGAGACTACCGTAACTGTATTGCAAACTTCAGTAGCTTCACTGCTTTGCACACTCTACTTTGTTTTGACCTATTAACCTGCCGGGTGCATGTGACAGTGCAATTAGCTACCGCGGCCTAGCTGCAGTGCCGTCGAGGTTAAGAGAAGGGAGGGAGGAATGAAATCGAGGCGTGGTTAAATAATTTATGTTGTGAGACTCAGCATCCCCTGATTGCTGCGGATCACGAGGGACGCAGTACTGGATAGTTCCGGAATAATTGTGACAGCCTGGGGCTATTTAACGCACACCCAAAAGCTGTCAAAAGCGTTGCTGCATTTCCATCGGAATACTACAGGTGGGACCGAAGCTTTAAAGCCACCGGGTTACTGTGGTGACTGTCGTCAAAAGAACGATTCGGCTGCTTGAAATGGTATAACCAGACGCGAGATAGCCGCCGTATGGAAGCAGCTGGCAACGATTCCATTCCTAGCCTTGCAAGTTGCCTCCGGCGGAAAATTAACTTAAAATGACCACAATTTACAGATTGTGCCTTGTACTACATTTGTGTTATCAGCACCATCGCCATGAGCACTTGGCTATCTGGAATGCAAGCAGTTCTCCGTGCGGAAGACGAGTCGTTTCATGTACAAACTATTTTACTTATGTGAATATTTAAAAAAAAGAAAGAAAACATGCCGACTGTATTAAAGGGCTTGCCCAGTATTTAGGAAGCATGACGCTATTGTGCTGTACATCAGGCAAAGTGAGGTTTGTCAAGAAGTGGCTGCAAGCAGGTGAGATGGAATGCAAGCTTGAACACCTAATTAACTCGGAGTGATTTATTTCGGATTTAGTTATTGTGCGCATTAGTTCACTGCCTGTGCCTTCGTTATATTTGTTATATGAACTGCGGCCTATATACAGAGTTGTTAAAAGCACAAATCTTTCTCTTGACACGTGAAGTATGCTTTAGCGGAACGTATACTTCATCTCTGCATGCAATCTAAAAGCATGCTGTAGAATGATGCAGAAATGTTCACGCAGACTTAGACAAAGAACATATTGACACGTGTACTTCTTTATCTTTATCGGGCGACTACTTACCAACTAATAAATGTTATCGCACAGCGCAGGACGCGCCTGAATGTAAAAAAAGTTTCTGGAATGTTATTGATGGTTCCATCCGCTGTCTTTCCCCGCAACTTGTGTAATCTGATTGCATCTATGCGCGACGCGAATAGTGTAGACCTTTGTGGAAGACACGCGGGTCCCAGCGGTTACTCTGGAACATTCGACGACTGATCTATAAAAGCCGACGCGCTTCACCCACTGATCAGATTTTCGACAATCGCCGAATCTGTTCACCGCTACCGTTGTTCTTTGAGTATAGCCTGCTTTTGAGGGCACAAGTTCGCCCAATAAAACGCCAGTTTCCATAATCACAGTTTGGCTGCCTTCTTCACCGTCACTACTACGTGACAATATTTTTCAAGGGACAATGACCTATTTACTACAAAGCGCACAGCATGGTTTCAGTGCAAGTTCCTTACATATAATGCGGACTTCTATACCAACCTCTGGCAGCAAAAGTAAAAGACAAACTGCAACAGGAAATATAAAAGCTGATAGGCACTGTTCGCACCTACAGCATTTCAAATTTGAAACGAGCATAACGCATGAACTTGAATGAACTACTTGTGGTTGTGACCGACAAATCTGGGCCTCTAAGTTCATCGCTTTCTTATTCAATAAAAAAGTTTTGTTCATAGTCAAAATTATGTAAAATAGTAGAAAAGTACAATACCAGAAACAGAACACACACACATGCAGAATTTATTGTAAGGTCCCATCTTCTATAGATAGGTTATCTAATTACGAACATAGACCATCAATTGCTCGGAGCTAATGAAAAGATACAATGAAAGTGCTCCAAGAAAACCTACGTATTTTAACTGAAGAATTCTTCTGGGAGTCAAGCAACGCAAAAATATTTTGTCCTGCAGAGCAGTGTTTGGGTGAACGCCGAGAAGTGTAAGGGACGTTTTCGATATATGCATTGCCAACAAGACAAAAAGAGAACTTCATATATGTACTTCATTTTGGCATGATTGCTTCGTCATCGAAAACACGTCAGATATACTTCGTATTTGTTCAAAATTATTTATCCTGGTGACTCCTGCACATCTATGCGATCGTCGTACCTGAAAGGAAAAATAAATTCCACCTAATGTTAGACAACTCAGGAAACTATTTCACTTGCGCCCTGTTTTGTTCAATAGTTGTTCAAGGAAAACTAGTAGCGTTCTTGCACGAAACATGCTTCAGTGTTAATCACAAACCTCTAAGGCTGCGACACAAGTATCCGAGGTCTTTTATGTGACTGCCCTAATTGTGGTGTGGCTCAGAAACTAAATATGACTGCACTAAATTGCACCTTGTTGTGGAAGAGAACCACTGTCCAGGCTGTGCTCTGCACCTTTGTCTTGTCCTGCTACCTGACATGCTGTTGTTTTGGGCTTGTCACGTGGTGTTTTATGCGTTGCATATTGCAATCACTCAGTTCAGCCCTTGGGCGCGGCCGGGCAGCCACCATTGAGGGTATGAGTCATTGTTCATTGCTGCGCGTCTCATATGTGGGTCTATTCTCTTTTAAGTTTGCTATGTTTGTTATTAAGTTGCTTCTATTTTTATGCGTTGCATATTGCAATCAATCAGTTCAGCCCTCGGCCCGGCCGGGCAGCCACCATTGACCTTTAGCGCAACCACGTGACGTGACGTCACGACAGCCGGAGGAAAAGCTGAGCCCCAACTCACGCAATATGCAACGCATTCTTGGCTTATCCAAGCTGAGCCTGGCCATTTTTTTTTATTTCAAGCTCATCCGCAGTAAGCAGAAAAACACTAGTAATTAATCGATAGAAAGACAGAAACTGCTTTTTTCGGACGTTTTGCAAACCACCCTGCAACTTTCTATTTGGAGTTTTTCCCTTGCTTCAGAAGTTGGTTAATAAATCTTGACTAATTACCTAATTAAGCAAAATACAATATACAGTAAAAGCTCGTTAATTCGAAACGCAAGGGGAAGCCGCTTCAGTTCGAATTAACGAAAGTTCGAACTAACGAAAGTGAAGGAGGGCAACAGTACACTGCGATTTGGAAGGAGTAGGGCATGTCAGAAATTTGGCGTGTCAGAAAGTGATGGCGTGTGCCGCGGGCACACGCCATCTTCAAGTCGAAGCTCCGGGTCCGACTGTGCCGCACCACCGATGTCCACCGAAACGAACGTTAGCCGAGGCTTAACACCATCACAATGAATCGCGACGGCCGATATCTCCTACGCAGAAAACAGAGGTGCACAACCGATGAAGACTGCCGAGACAAAGACGCTGAACATGTGAAGGTGGCGAAGGCCCTGATTCGTTGGTTCTTGATTGCAAGCGCAGCTGCGACGTACTTGATTCGCTGTGTTTTTGGAGCTTGCCGTGCCATCTCCGCACAACATTAACTGCTGTACAAGATTTGCAAAGCCTCCGAGATTCGCAACGGGCAAGAAGTCTCGGAGGTTACGTAGAACGGAGAGGCGGCAGCCGCCGCTGCCTTCTGGCTGACCCCGCGTCGGTTAGATTTTTGTCCGATTTTGCCTTCTCTCGCCGTTCTCTCCGTTTCGGAGGCAATATAGCCTTGTGTGTAGGCAGTAGGCGCGTTTCTCTGGCCGTGTGCCAGGCGAGCGTAGTTCGAATTATCCGTGAGGGAACCTTCTCGCGTTCGAATTAACGTACTTTTTATACATAGACTTCTATGGAGCTTGGCCGGACCAAATCGTACAGTTCGAATTATCCATAAATTCGAATTATTGAAGTTCGAATGAACGAGCTTTCACTGTATAGCGTGACACACTACATACAGATGTGAGCAACATAAATTTGGTCGTATCATGTTAGAGTCCATCGGCACATTTTTAAACTCTGGCTAAAATTAGCTGGAACACCCTGCATAACAAAAGTAAGAGGATGTTGTTATAACTTTCTGACTTCAAATCTACACTGACGACACAACTTCTAAATGTAATTTCAAAACGTTTATAATTAAAATAGCAACTTAATAATCGTGTTGCTCAGAACGTGTTCTCAAAGTTAAGCTAATTGGTCATATACTCGTGTAAAAATATATTGACAGTTGCCTTTAGTTTCGGTTCGTAGCAGTTATATGTTTTGATAGTGCCGCAAAGGATTCGTATTTCTAAGTACGGCAGAGAAATAGCGCGAAGAGACTCGGGCAGAGGGACACATAACTGCTTGACCACAGCAGGACGCGTCAGTCTCCATAGGGAGCCTACGGGCCGGCAAAGGCTGCAAACACAGGGCAGTTTTGGGCGCCACCAACAGGGCCGTAATTTCTCTACTGTAGGGCGCAAACATTCGCTACAAAACCAGCGGGCCGCAGAACATATAGGAACCGAGCATGATTGCAAAATTCGACTGTAAGACCCTCGTCAGATCTTACATAAGCTAGGGTATGTAAGGTTTTTTACTGTGTGAACACATGTTACGCGTTTGTTGTTATGTCATTTCTGTACCCCAGTGCCCATGCACCGTTTCTGTTATGCATAATACGTCTTCACGTACCCCTCTTTATTTGAGTCCCAGATACAACCTAGCCTATATTTCTGTAAAAAAAAATTTAAAAAATTAAAAAAACGGCTTTGTTTTTCACGCGGAACCGATGAAGTCAAAATGATTGTACTACCCGTGCAAGCACAATGACTTCGTCGAACGGGGATCACGAGTGTCAATATACGCCGCGCGCAGACGGCAAGTAGTTCGCATTTACATAAAGTCGCATGAGGCCACCCGCACAAGTAACTCCAAAGGTTTGTTGTTCTTGTCTCTTCCGGCAGTGCGCGAATTTGTTAATTCCAATAATACACCAATTCTAGGGCTTCCTTGCAGACAATTCAACAAGCAATATGTACACGTCCTTATGTATGCCATCGAGAGCACATTCACAATGGGGATATCAAATTCATTAGTGTTAGCTGTTCCTAAATGCTATAATATCTGTTCTCGAAACCCTTCCCCGCTCCCTACACGCAGGCCCGCTTGCGGATATACCTATCTGACTTGCCTCGAATCTCATCGTATCTCATCTTGCGCCTCCCATGGTAGCAACCAGTCTATCATGAGGAGCAGTGGCAGCCGTCCTGCGATTGCTGCATCTTCTCGAACTCTCCTAGCTTTGAGGCGGCTTGGCAACACGCATCTATCACGCTTCGAGGCACGCTCAGTTTGCGAAAAAGAAAAGCGATATTCTGAATCAGAGTCCCTACGACGTAAAACAATTCCAAGAGGGTTTTATTCCAATCTCCTGGCGTCAAATTTGCGGAACCGCCGACGCAAGTATCAGGCGGTGACCCCCAGGGTCGTCTAAACAGACCAATCAAACGCTCTCCTCGTTTATAGGAGGACACTTTTGTTTGCTTTAAAAACGAATACCATTACATACAATGACCTGCTTGTCTGCTTGCGGGACGTAGAGGCGTAGTTTACCAAGCACTTTGTGGAAAGTGAATTCGTCGGGGGATGAAAGGTCTGCGAGCCCTCGCGGTTCCGATCGTACGTCGTCAGCGTGCCACGCCCTGCACAGGTGGTGGTCCTCGAGCGACATGAGGACGACATGCCTTCTTTCGGGCTTCGCCCCACATGCACGCTAGAGATGTTTCAAATCGTCTCGCGTAATCTTCTAGTATGATTTTTGCCGTAATTTTGTACTCTCTCTTGTGCGGAGGGAATGGAGACAGGTACAAGCCTACCTCTCGAGCGTTAAAGCATGTTTCGACTGTTCATCGGGGATAAGGTCATGCCTGAGCAACCGCGGACAAGATGCATGAGACGTGATAGAACGTAAAAACACTAAATGGCTTGTTTAAAATTATATAACGAATAAAACTTGAACAACTTCGTAAATAAGCTAAACAGAATCATGCAACGCTTATCCGAAGGCAAGGTGTGAAGAACACACAAAACTCTCCCATTACGTGCAATACAAGCCAAGCGCGTGATGACATATAATTCATAAAATGAAACAAAAGATACACGTGGCAATCAACAGCATATACGTTAAAGTTAGTGAATATTCAAAAAAAGAAGTCGCGATTATTACGTTAACGGAGGATAAAGACCGATTAAATCAGATAGTCTGACGGAAGGTTCTAAAAGCAGGCAGTAACACATGGGCTTATCAGTGAAATGCTCGTCGAGATTGAGATGTGAAGCACTGCCTGGCTGTTTGGTTCTTCGCTGCCGAAGACTATGGCGGGCTCTGTTCCCCGAAGGCGCAGCACTGAAGAACTTCGCCTTTCGACTCCAGCCTGCCGATCCGCGCCTAAGCCGTGTCGACAATTCAACCACACTGGCGTCTCCCGCGGCTTCCCGACCACCGCCTCCCTCACCGCGCGCTGGCTTGCACGTAAGGGACCGGTCGGGAAACTTGTGGGAGAAAAGGAGTTGATCGCTCTGCACAGCTGCGTAGCCAGCGGTAGTGTCGCTAGGAGGCCTTTGAAATCTAGAAGGCCATTCAATTGCCTAAAACTATATGGCGCGTTGTGCTTGGAGGCACCCACGCACAGTTTAGTCGCTGAAAATTTTATTCTTTTAGTCAAACAGTTCAATGCAAACATAATTCGCAAAACAAAAGGTACGTTCATGCGCTTCCATTGAAGTGATTCGTGTAGGCTTGAGCATTGAAGCACCCTAGAGCATGACATCGTAAATTTCTGAAGCCATGCAACTGGCTGATAGTGCCCTTCACGCTTAGCTTCATGGAACTTGTAAACTGGAAATATATCATCAGTCCCTTCATATTGCGAAAAATTTCGAACCTATTTTATTCGGGCAATGGGTTGGGCTGCTAAGCACGAGGTCGCGGGATCGAACTCCTCCCACGGCGGTCGCATTTCGATGGGGCGAAATGTGAAAACACCCGTGGGCTGAGATTTAGGCGCGCGTTAAAGAAATCCAGGTGGTAAAACTTCCCAGGACCCCTCACTACAGCGTGTTCCCGAATCAGAAAGTGGTTTTGACACGTAAAACCCCCTAATTTATTTTTATTCAGACAATGGCTGCTCACCCACATAATGAAAATTACAATACCTTATTCACATATATTTGTTGACATAAAGGGCATATTGCCTAACAAAACTAGAAATAATATTTTAGTGCATGCCTAATTTTTACGATTACTAAGTGGTATGTTGATCTATCTGATATTAAAAGCTCGCTCCAGTGCATCGGGAATGCTACTTCATAGGCAACGCATAAAGCTTCAGTGCTTATACAAGTATATTGAAGTATCCAAATCAGCGTACGGAAAATTATACAATGTTCATTACAAGGCAACTTACGAAATAAAGTTTTTCGTAATATCTCATGCCGCCCTTAATGCGACACGTTAAATCCATATTGGCACCAACAGAAATATGTCTATAAGGCATTTTTAAAAATTTCGTCACTTTCATTCTGCCGGCAACACATTGCGTTTACGACTGCAGTTGTACAGATGCGACTTCTAAAGATGTCTTATTGTCTTAGCACATGCTACAAAACATACTGCATTTTTTCTTTTCCATATTGGACTCAGTTCTCTTGTGTTTATTTGTACTCAATTGGATAACCTTTCGGAAATTTTTCTGTGCTGTTTACAGACACGCAGGTTGGACCGAATTAAGGAATAATGGTAATTTTGGCAGCACGGTGGCACTAGTCGTGTTGCCATTTCTTTTTCCCTTTGCCACTGCTCGTGTTCATGCTGCTCCTCGGAAGTCCTGCGTTTGTGCTGCCTATACATAGCGGTGCTGCAACAGTAAACAAATGAGGTACTAAGTTGATTCTTTTACGTGTGAAAAGCTACTGAGGGCACGGCCCACGTCGCAAGCTGCTGTCACCGCGGCAGCTTACGCAACAGTAATATTTACCGGGAAATGTACGCGGAGAGTGCTACCTGCTTCACATTGTTATCAGGAGCATCTTCTCATCAATGATATGGTTTGGATGCTTGTTTTATGCTTGCATATAGAAACGAATGCTGTACTGTATGTTTTATCCGTGATACCAAGGAATATATACGTTTTTCGCTGCAATCGATGAGAGTTACTTTTTTGTAATTGCTGAACGGTACTTTTGTTCCGAGAGGACGCGCTACCGAATATACCTACATTCTTGAGTCTAACAGTTTGGCTGTAAAAAAGATTCATTCAAATCTGGGCTTATATAGCCCTACATATACAGTGAACGGACCTTTATCTAGCAAGAGCGTGCAGATGCAAATCTCTGTAGTGCTGCCAGTGATCGTTGCAGTACAGCCGTGTACGGTGGATCACGAGCGCTGCACTACAACACCCATCTTCCACAAATGATTTATGGCATCCGGCCAGAAGCGAAGAGCTTAGCACTGCTCTGAACACAAAACTGTGCCGCGCTTCCGCTCGCAATTGTCGGCAGCAGGCACTGTCTAGCTGCGCTGATTGTTGCTCTTTAAATACGCAAGCATTTCTATGCCTACTCACGTAAGACATATTGCTAGAAGGAAATTAATCTATCGAACAGAATAAATTCGAATGGAAAAAACGTTGGCGGTGGGTAATTAGCAGCCAACGAGTTCAAAAGGATTATAAGCAGGGATGAGAAATTACATGGGTTTGATCACGGTAGATAATGGTTTGATTGGTTTGGGAAGTCGCCAATGAGCGATAAGGGCCTATAACGGTCGGTGTCATTGTGATAAGGTTAATAAGTGCCGATAAGGACTGATAAGAATCGTATCAAGCCGGATGTATTTACAAGGACCGATAAGTGTTTTATAACGATGGCATCGATTGCGATCAAGTTTGTACCAGCCAATAATGTTGATAATGCTCACATCGATTCCGATAACGTTGATAACGTCCGATAAGAGTTAAAAATGGTTGGATCTTGTTTGATAAGGTTGATAACGACCGATAAGGTTTGAAAAGCGTATATACTCGCCAAATCAAGTTTCATAACATTGATAGTGGCACCAACCTGCGTGAAAATTAGCAACTAGCACAATACTCAGGAATACTTAACTCCTAAGGAAGCTTTTGCGTGCATCTATTGTTTTGTTTTTTCTTAGCATACTTTTACTAGTAGTAAGAGTATGGCCCTAACGGTGGTGAAGTTGCTATCATTTTAAGGTCAATCATTACAATGGGCCATATTTTTGCTTTACTAAAAAGCCCTCCAGCACTGATGACATTAGTCTTGATAATTAGTAGCCACAAATTGTGATATTTAGTGTCAAACTATGAAACTAGCCAGCGCACTCTGGATTGGTGTCCCAGTAATGTTAGGTTATTGCATAAGATAAACAGGTGCACCCTATCGTATGTCTACAGAAAACACCGAGCAACAAAAGGCTGCCAAAACACGGTCGTCAATAGAAATAGCTTACGCATCAACGACCCCTACTATTCATATGCCAAAGCTGAATAACTTGATTTCCATTCCTGCAATAAACTTCTATCTAAGCAAATATAGCAGACACTCGCACTTCCGATAGTAAATTTAAATCGTGGACGATGTTACACCGGGCAACCCTCCTATATGGCAAAATAATCTGTGAATAAAGCAACAGTCAGTATGCCCCACATATAGATGACCAATGGTAAAACGAAACTTAACTATTTCGCTTACACTGAGTTTGCGAGTTTGTTTGCTTTACGCAACTTCTGTCAGGTATTTGTTAGTCGCTCAACTGTTGTTGTAGCATGTTCTTTATTAATTGGCATGAAGGAAAAGGAGAGGCTGGCGCGTTTAGGCAGTGCCTAGTTCTCGTGGTTTGTTAAAACAAAATATTGTGAAAAAATTTATAACAATCTTTAATAACGGTCACTGTCGTCTGCCACGTACTGAGGACATCACATGCTGCCTTGCCTCAAAATCATTTTCCCAAAGCCTCTGATCTGCTTGTTCCATTATCATCGTGCAGAAATGTTAATTTACAGTGAAGCTTTTTTTTGCCTCTTCCTTCAAGTTTCACTTTGCTACAGGGGCTGCTGCGGCTGTCTTGCACATCGCGTCGAGGGTGCTTCAGAGCGTGGACATACAAGGAAGGGGCGTCACATAGGGAAAGGAAGACGCGATAAACTCGTTTGGACCTTTAAATCTCGTCGAGTGTGCACAATGCACTTTAGAGCTCCCTGGACGTCGGTACATTAGCCTCCTCACATCCGTTATTGTTGGTTACTCCCCCAAAAGCATTGCACGAACTAGAGTGCGTACCTTTCTGCTAACGTGCAATTCCCGAAGGTAACAAGATACAATGGTACATAGGAGCGTCGAGAAAAGATAGAGAAGTGATAGAATCAACGCAGTCGCGAAACCATTGCATAACAACCTTGCCAAGCTTTGCACTTAGTTCCCGTACAACGTGTGTGTGGCGATAGGAGAAAGATGACGCGAGAAGGCAGCGAAACACTGCTACTATATACACGACAGCAGTTGTGGGCATACGAAATCAATTTAATTTGAAGGCACGACACAGTGCGTTTCTGGTCTTCCTGAAAAAAAAAACACCATGCAAATATGTCAAGCGCACAACTAACGCACGACGTGCAAAAGCAGAGCTACATTAACAAAGCGCACGGCAGGATCTATGCGACACTACGGAAGCGGTCGCAGGTCAAACCAGCACTTCTGAAGCAGCAGAAGCTTGATGTGGGCGAGTTGGTTTTGCGTACTTGAAGAAAAGAGCGCTAAGAGGACGCGGACTAAAAGAGGAACATGTACGACAGACAAGGCGCACTTCTGTGCCCGCCGCGATAGCTTTGGTGCTAAGGCATTGCTCGAGGTGGCGGATTTCATCCCGATCGAGGAAGCCGCATTTCGACGGGGGCCAAATAATAAAGTGCTCGTGCACTTAGATTTAGAGACATTTCAAAGAACACCATGCAGTCAAATTTTTTCTGGTGTCCGCTACTATGGCGTGCCTCATAATCCGATTGTGGGTTTGACACATACAGCCCCATAAATCAATCAAAGTTTAATACTGCTACCGAAATCCAATGTGCCATGTGTAGCAATGAAGGATGAACCCTCATCGAGGTTCTGAAATATGGCACACAACAATGCCTCAAATAAGAGCCTCTCCCTTTGTGTTCTGTGTAATAGGCAGACAAAGAGCAGCAGTGCTTGCAAACTATAGTTGAAATCAACTCACCATTCTCGTGTTGGACAAAACAATGAAGAAATAAATATTCGCCGTCAACATCCCCGCTAATTATCGTCAATCGAAGCAAATTGCCCAGAAAGCTTCGCGCACATCGATTCCTACAAAACATGGGATCTGCATAATTCGTATAAAAATTCAGTGCTTTTGTTTAAATCGTCCCCTCACTGCATAGCTGCCCCGCAGGGGCGTCTGCGTCAGCAGGCGTTTGGTGTGTGGCGACACCACGGACCCGAGCACACGAGGGTTGGACCCTCCCGTGTGTAGCCGTGCGCGGCTTAGCCGTGTCCGGGGAAAAGGGCATCCTGGGGGTTGAGCCGATGCTGGGTGTTTGGACCTTTAAGGCCCCCCGGCGGAGGCAACACACCCCTTTGGCCTCTGCTTCACGTAGACGTTAAAAAAGCAAAGCAACGAAACGCTGTTATTTCAGCGCCTGAAAATGGTTAAACCTGTGAAGCAGTACATGGCTGCTTAGTTTTTCGCGGCCCAGTAAAAGTCGTCTGCTTTCCCCCTAATTTGATTTTCTCGCCTAAGGCCATAAATATTTCATTCGCCGGGAGATGCTAGCCTTGTAGGGTGCATAAGCTTGGGCCGTGTGTTTAGACAAAAGCGCTAATCTCGAGCTTGCTTCCAAGTAGCCAAAGGCCACGGGACTTGCTTTATGTTCCTTGCCTTCTACATTCGTACTCGTTTGTCTTCGATACCAAACCTCGTGGGAATTAAGGGCGGCACCTTCGAGAATCCTCGGAGAGAGAGTTACGCATTCCAGGAGAGAGTGCCGCACGGGAGGCGAGGGAGCCATTATGGCTGAAAGGAAGAGCTATAAGGCGAGTGCACCAGAGCGCATACAACGCTGTCCATTGTCCCTAATGGAAGACACCACATTAGGCGACTCACAGGAGCTCGCGATAAAAGGCGAGAGCAGGGCACTCGATAAGTCGCCGTGAGCTCCATACCGCAGGTGCGGTTTCTTGCTTTCGCCGATGCCGACGCACGTTTGGAGGCCGCACCTGCCTCCGCCATTGATACGAACAGCTTCCGTCCGCAAGTTGGCTTATGGGCACCGGACCATCGCTTCTTCAAGAGCAATGGGACTGCTCAATACGGCCGTCGTCTGTCGTCATGCGGGTCAAATAAATAAATAAAAATGAAGCGTTAACAATGCCGTTGGAGGCGAATGTTCTCTTAACATGTTCTTTGACTAATTTTGTTTCTGCTGTTTTTGTCACGCCAGTTTAGTTGAACAGTCGCGAAATATGCGAACCTTTCCGAACCAAGAAGGTCCACAAGTACGGTTGAAGTGAGCGCATGGGTATATAAGCACGCATGGGATCGAACTAACGTTTATTAGGCCATGCAGTGATGGATCATGATGCCCTGGCAATAATTTTGTGGAATATGCGTAATCTTATTCAAAAGTGTCGCAGAATCTATTGACAGAAAATCAAGATAGATGATACTTTGCGCACACAATTGTGACTCTTCGCAATGAAAGTGCAATTCAGTTTTATTTACTTAGCTGTGGACTTTGTAGCGGTTCTTCAATATACAATGTTTCATTCACATCCTTCAACCACATGCGCGAAAATTGGCTGCGGGCATCACAATGAATGGACAAACTTCCCCTTCCCCATTGCTAATCGAACTCTGCACGTGCAACATAGTGCATCGAGTAAAGTAACTACGTATACGACTTCGTATACTAGTGACTAGTATACGACTTCAGCACATCTGCATTTCTGCAGATCATGAACAGCAACTCACAGTTAACCTCTGTGATAGCGTTGTTTTCTTGCACTAGTGGGCCCATAGTCACGCGGCATTTTCCCTGTTCCAAGGACTTTCCTGAATATTCGAAAAAGAAGAAAAGGGTGAGCATACTGCATCTCCCTGGAAAGGTTAGTTAAATATTGCTTGATTGTTCACAAGTTCTTGATTGCTTATCATTAGAACTGTATTACAAGAGTTAGCTATCGAATGAACAATAGGTACTTAAATTTTACAAATGGAAAACTTCTCGGGATGGCCAAGTTAACCGCATGGCAGGTGTAGTCAGTTTTTATGCATAAAATGGTGCATCCTACATAAAAACTATGCCCTTGCTAGTTCGCGCACCCTGTATAGTGACCTTGGGCCCTATAACGTAAAACTATTCCAATATGTTTCTATTCCAATCTCCTGACGTCAAATTTGCGTAACCACCGACGCAAGCACCGGGCGGTCACCCGTAGGGTTGTCTGAACAGACCAATCAAACGCCCTCCTCGTTCATAGGAGGTCACTTTTGTTTGCTCGAAAAACGAATAACATTGCCTACATTGAGCGGCTTGTCGTATCTAATTGGCTGACAAGAGGCGAGGAGAACGCTCAAATGGAGAGGGATTCACTGGGGCAGAGCCAGTGCACTGAAAATCGATAACCTAATGAAGAGGGTCGTGCCGGAGTCTGCGATTGGTCGGCTTTCCCTTACTTAGCTTGTGGTGACTGGTCGAAAATCTCGGCGGCATGCAATGGAAGCTTAAGAATGACGCTAAAACTGACCCTCAGCAAAAAAGAGTTGGCAGAATGAGGTGGTAAACGCGCCGATAGGGCTAGAACACGTTACACGGCTAAGCAAGAAGTTTTATTACACGCAAATACATCCATGCTCTCCGACAGGTGCGCGTAGCCAGCGTCGCAGCGATAAGCGGCAGCCATCTTTTATTCCTTTCGGAACGGGGCAGCCTGCGGCTATTCCGAAGAAAACTCAGTTTTGTTCGGCATATTAATGCATCTTTATCGCGTACACGTCACTTTGACGCGGTGAGTTTGTGCGGTTTTGTGACGTCGCGTTACAGGCAGGGGAAGTGGGTGCCGCCGGAAATCTTTTTACCAATAGCCGAGTGCTAATGGCGAAAGGGGTCAAATAAGAAATAACTGTTTTTCTTTTTTCTGTCAAATCATGCATAATCAGTGTGTACACATCATATCAGATGGGGAGGTATCGCGGTTTCCGTGCCGTCGCGTCACAGACAGGTGAAGTGGGCGTGGTCGAAAAAAGTTTTTGACCAATCGTGCAGGGCTGATAGCAGAATTGGAATAGAAAAGTTTGGAATAGTTTTACGTTATAGCACCCCTTGTTAGCCAGTGTGAGCGCTAACACAGTTCAGGTAAATATGGGATTCAACGTTGTATTCTGCTGCTTTCTTGCGTCGCTCGCACAAGAAAAAAAAATACGCTTTCGTTTTTCTTGTCTGTCGCTCACCGAGATATATATCTGGTAGTGAAGTAGCAACTAGCATTCCAGAAATAAGTCAGAGCTTTGCATGCCGCAGTCGAGGCACTCTCACTTGAACCATGAGGAATACTTGCAACATATTCAAGTCAGCTGTGTATCTGTGAAGCCGATGCAGCTCCAAACTTGTAGTTGGAAGAAAGCGTGTATAATCTCGCGGGAAATAAATTTGCCAAGAAGGGTAAATAATCTATTTCTGTGGCATTCTCAGAATGTGCTGCGCGTCGTGGTATAATTTATGATAGCTGAGGTACAGTAATTAAGAAAGTACAGATACTCGATATGTTACTTTGTGATAAGGCAATAGTTCTCCATATTGTAATGCGTACATTAGATGGTAGTTATTTCTTTCTTTCACAGTTCATATGTTTTGCTTACCATGATATGAAAGGGTCACGTAGTTCCTTTCTTTCTGTTAAATATTTTTGAAGGCAGCGTCACACTGCGCGATTTAGCATGACTAATTGCATTTTCATAATCCTTCGCGCGCACAGTATCCCGAGATAAAATAAAATACAAGTCCATATAGCATAAACCCATTTTCCGGCTCACGTGCTTGTGCGAGATTACTTGCTAAAGGGCGTACTCAGCCACTCCCATATCCCAGTTTCTGTTGATAAATAACGCCATCATTTCGAGTGCTGTCTGCAAAGTTTCCTGAAGTAAGCGGGATCCCCTGTCATATCAGTCTCGCTCATTACAACCGTGCCGGGATGGTACAACATAAGCCCTTCGTAATCACTGCCGAAGAACGCTGAAGCTTACACAAACATTGCTTCAATCTCGGGACACGCTCAGGAATAAGCCCCTTGTCACAATGCTTACCTCCGGTAAACAGACGCCCTGTTAGCCGTGAGCTACTTCAGCGCTCTTGGCGATGCGTTGAGCCCTGAGGAAAACAAATCGATGCTTGCCCGCGAAACCCGCAAAGAAAAAAAAGAAAAGTCACAAAGAAGCATTGCGAAAATTTCAGCTCATTATATTCGGCCTTTGCCTCAGTGTGGAGCCCACTTATATGTGGCGGAAACGGGGATAAGAATAATGTGGCAGCCCTTCTCGCACACGGTAAACGCGCTGATCTTTGCAGACTGGGAGGGCCGGCACTACCTTTTGGTTAAAGTTTGCTTCCATGTCTTAGCAGAAGCTTTCTAGTGCGCAATTGTCATAGTGTGGACGTCAGCGATTAGCGGCTATGGGACGAGATGAACTGTGAGGGGCATGAGGAAACTTAAAACTGCCACCCGAACCAAAACAACTTGTCGCCATGCGAAATCACTGATTCCACCAGAACCGTCTCGACAGATTGGCCGAACTACTAGACCTACCAATCCGGAAGTACGAATATCTAAAGTGGATAGTTATTCTTTGTCAGAGAGCCTGGCAGTGGGGAGGAGGGGAATGTATTATTCTTTAGTCAAAAATTTACGGCAACAATTACATACAAATGAGGGTGTCCTAGGTAGTACAATACTGTGCCAAATAGTGAGATAAAGTTTTTGTGAGGGCATTAAACTTAACAGCAGAAGCATGAACCCTGACGAATCGGCAGAGGTAACCGCAACGCTTCAGGAGTCGCTCACAAATTTTGTTCCCTTTGAACGAAGACGACCTAATCGGCTCCTTTAGAGGGATGCTCGTAGCTGCACAGCTAAATGTGGCTGGTGAACAAGCTAAAACCTACGGCTGGTTTGAGTGAAATGCGAATTTTTTTTTCATAATAGCTAAACACTTTCTAAACTTAGTAAGGCATGGTGGTTGAGAGGTCGTAGCGTGATGTAGTGGATATGCCATAGCACGAAATGTGAAAACCCCGGAAGTTCCCTTATTTTCATTTTGAATAAGGACATTAACTCAACGCGATATTAAATAGTCAGATAAAACTGAAACTGACCTTTAAAGAGCCCATGACAACAAATTTGGGACCCCGCAGGGGCGTCTGCGTCAGCAGGCGTTTGGTGTGTTGCGACACCACGTACCCGAGCACACGAGGGTTGGACCCTCCCCCGTGTAGCCGTGCGCGGCTTAGCCGTGTCCGGGGAAAAGAGGATCCTGGGGGTTGAGCCGATGCCGGGTGTTTGGACCTTTAAGGCCCCCCGGCGGAGGCAACACACCTCTTTGGCCTCTGCTTCACGTAGACGGCACCCCCGGGCTGACCCACCCGGGGGAAATCGGTAGTTGCCTTTTCCTGTCTCCCTCTCCCTCCAGGCTTCGTCTTTCTCTCACTTTTCATCTTTCCTGTCTTCTCCTAGCTTCCGCTCACTTCTAATTTTCCAGGCAGCAAGGGTTAACCTTGTGTGAATAACCAACCTAGGTTATCTCATATTTGGTTATAGTGATAACGTACAGCTGGCGTTTGCAGGACCTGTTCTTACAGTCCCTGTAGCGTCCCCTTGTAGGACTCCACGGTGGGTGGCTGGCGTTATTGCCGAAAATTCAATCCCTTTATGGCAACCTCTTTCCCTCCACTTCCTGATCGCCCTCACAAAAGAGGGCGCACCGATGAAGTTTTCCAGTTCCTTGGACGTCAAAGACCAAACTTTCCACGTTACCATGTGATCCATTCAGAAAAATCCGATAAACAAGTACGAGACATCTCCCCTTTTCTAGTTTCCAAGTCCTTAACTGATGTCCTTGGCCCAGGCTATAAGGTATCAAGGATGGCAAGTGGTAACCTCCTGTTAGAGCTCCATGATCCGAAACAATACGAAAAGTTGCCCAGTCTAGTATCATTTGGGGATATTCCATTGACAGTAACCCCACACCGCACTCTGAACACCACCCGCGGCGTTGTCTCGGATGACGATCTGCTTCAGCTGACAGAGGCTGAGCTCCTGGAGGGCTTCAGTGAGCAGAATGTTGTCAATGTCCGAAGAATTAAAATGAGAAGGGATGGTAAAGAAATTCAAACGAACCACCTGATACTCACATTCGGTTCAAGTATTCTGCCCGAGTCTGTAGAGGCCGGGTACATCAAGCTCCGCGTCAGACCATATGTGCCAAATCCCCTAAGATGCTTCAAATGCCAGCGTTTCGGCCACAGTTCGCAGAGCTGCCGGGGCCGCCAAACATGTGCAAAATGCTGTGCCCTTGAACACGCCACTGAAGCTTGTGATAACTCTCCCCACTGTGTAAACTGTGGCGGGGATCACGCCGCGTACTCGCGGTCGTGCCCCTCCTGGAAGAAGGAAAAAGAAATTGTAACCATAAAAGTAAAAGAGAACATATCGTTCAAAGAGGCACGAAGGCGAGTAGCATACTTGCCAAAGAAAAGCTTTGCCGAAGTGGCGCGTCAGGGGGCAGCACCACAACGGCCTCCGGCGGCTGTCCGACCCACAAACAGTGAGTCGGCAGTCACGCCATCTGCCCCCGCGGCGGTTGCAGCTAGCGATGCTCCGTCAACCGAGGAGAAGGGATCATCGACCCCGAAGGTGGGCGCAGCCGAGGCTGCCTCAACCTCCCAGGTCCCTTCCAGCGCTGGCAACAGCCGGCGCAGCCAAATCCCTCAGGGAGCCCCATCCGCCCCCGGGCTGGTGGGCGCAGGGGTCTCGCCTTCGGAGGTGAGACTCTCTCGCAAAACTTCTCGTTCTCAAGAGCGCGTGTCCGGCGCCTCACAAGAGGCAATGGACACCACCTATCCGCACGGCGCCCCAAGCGCCCAAGGAGCAGCGAGGCTCCCTCGAACGCTCCAAAAAAGGCAGAACCCCGGTTACAGGGCCTCGCAATAGCTCTGTAATCTAAGGCATCACCTCCTTTCCCGTAAACACAGCACAAATTCACTTTAAATATGGATACACAAATTATACAATGGAATGTCAGAGGTCTTCTGAGAAACCTTGATGATGTCCAAGAACTCATCTACCAACACAATTCAAAAGTGCTGTGTTTACAGGAAACACACCTAAAATCAAAACACACAAACTTTCTCCGACAGTATATAACTTTTCGCAAAGATCGCGATGATGGTGTCGCATCATCGGGCGGCGTTGCCATTATCATCCATAAAAGCATTGCGTGTCGACCTTTACAGCTACAAACGCCTCTTGAAGCAGTGGCGGTTCGAGCTGTTCTTCTAAACAAACTTATCACTATTAGCTCTCTTTACATCCCCCCACATCACAAATTAACGAAACATGAATTCCAATCATTTATAGATCAATTGCCAGAACCTTATGTTGTTCTGGGTGATTTCAATGCACACAGCAGCTTGTGGGGAGACTCTCGTATCGATGCGCGAGGTCGTCTCGTTGAAAAATTCCTTTTTTCGTCCGGTGCGTGTCTGCTGAATAAGAAGGAACCCACTTATTACTGTCTCGCAAACAGAACCTTTTCTTCAATTGATCTTAGCCTAGTTTTCCCGTCAATACTGTCTGAACTCGAATGGCAAGTTAACAACAATCCTTACGGAAGCGACCACTTCCCAATACTGCTTAGAACACCCGAAGAAAAGGAATATCCGCCACAGGCTCCTAGGTGGAAAATTGACACTGCCGACTGGGAAAAATTTCGAACTCTATCTTGTATTTCGTGGGATGACATGTCCTCGCTAGAAATTGACGCTGCTGTCGAATATTTTACAGCCTTCATAATAGATGTCGCATCTAAATGTGTATCACAAGTAAATGGTCTGTCCTGCAAACGGCGTGTCCCGTGGTGGAACGACGATTGTAGGATCGCACGTAAATATCAGAACAAAGCGTGGGGGTTGCTACGCGCCTCCCCCACTGCGGAGAATCTTATTAACTTTAAAAAAGTAAAATCACAAGGCAGGCGAACCCGCCGGCAGGCCAGAAGAGAAAGCTGGCAAAAGTTTTTATCGGGCATAAACTCTTATACAGAGGAATCGAAAGTCTGGAACAGGGTTAACAGGATAAGAGGACGACAAACTTATTCACTCCCCCTGGTAAACTCACAAGGCGATACCCTGCTTGAACAAGCAGACTCACTTGGGGAGCACTTTGAGAGTGTATCAAGCTCCAACCACTATTCGCAATCATTCCTGAAATATAAAGAAATAGAAGAATGCAAGCCACTCATCAATAAATGCCGACAGAATGAACCCTATAATTGCCCATTTAGTGCTGCCAAGTTGAAAGCGGCCTTGAGCGCATGCAAGAGTTCCGCACCAGGATCTGATAGAATCATGTATGAAATGCTCAAAAACTTACACAATGACACACAACTTACAATACTTACACTTTTTAACACTATCTGGGACGCAGGGTACCTCCCGACCGCATGGAAAGAAGCCATTGTGGTCCCTGTTTTAAAACAAGGCAAAGATCCTTCCTCACTGGCAAGCTACCGCCCGATAGCCCTCACAAGTTGCATGTGCAAGGTATTTGAAAAAATGATAAATCAGCGACTCATCCATTTCCTTGAACAGAAAAAAATGCTTGATCCCTGTCAGTGTGGCTTCCGAGAAGGGCGCTCCACAACTGACCATCTTGTACGTATTGAAGAAAATATCCGGGACGCGTTTGTACACAAACAGTTCTTCTTATCGATATTCCTCGATATAGAGAAGGCGTACGATACGACCTGGCGCTACGGAATCTTGAGAGATTTGTGAGAAATGGGCATTCGTGGTAATATGCTAAACGTAATAAAAAGCTACCTGTCCAATCGCACTTTCCGGGTAAAAGTTGGCAATGTCCTGTCACGTCCTTTTACACAATAAACAGGTGTACCCCAGGGTGGCGTGCTCAGCTGCACACTCTTTATTGTTAAGATGACAACACTTCGTGCATGCTTACCACCGGCTGTATTGTATTCCGTCTATGTGGACAACATTCAAATTGGTTTCAAATCCTGTAACCTCGCAGTGTGCGATAGACAGGTACAGCATGGTTTGAACAAGGTGTCAGGGTCGGCAAAGAAAAATGGATTCAAAATTAATCCTCATAAGAGTTCTTGTGTTTTGTTTACAAGGAAGAGAGGCCTGGTTCCGGATCCGTGCTTAGAAATGTGTGGACAACAGATACCTGTAAACAAAGAACACAAATTTCTAGGTGTCATACTCGACTACAGACTCACTTTCGTCCCCCACATTACACATCTTAAAGAAATGTGTCTAAAAACAATGAACATAATCAAACTTCTATCCCAGACTACGTGGGGTAGCGACAGGAAGTGCTTAATGAATCTCTATAAAAGCCTCATTCGATCGCGACTAGACTATGGCGCCGTGATTTATCACTCTGCCGCCCCGAGCGCACTAAGGATGCTAGACCCAGTCCACCATCTAGGAATCCGATTGGCCACTGGCGCTTTCAGAACGAGTCCCATACAAAGTGTATATGTAGAATGAAATGAGTGGTCACTTCATCTGCAGAGAACATACATCAGCCATACATATTTTCTGTAAGTCCACTCAGACCCCCAACATCCCTGTTTTAATACCATTAATGACATGACATGTGCTACACTCTTTCGCAATCGTCCGTCCGTAAGACAGCCTTTCTCGCTGCGTGTGAGGGAGCTTAGCGAAGAAATGCACGTTCCACTCCTCGAGCTTCGCCTAATGCATCCAGCCAAGCTGCTACCTCCTTGGGAGTGGCAGCTCATACAATGTGATATATCTTTCGTGGAAGTCACAAAGCATGCTCCAGAGATTGAAATCAAGATGCATCTCCGGGAACTCCAGCACAAATACTCCTGCACGGAGTTCTACACAGACGCATCAAAGTCAAACGACGGGGTGTCTTATGCAGCCGTCGGTCCATCCTTCTCGGAATCCGACGTACTGCACCCGGAAACTAGTATCTTTATGGCTGAGGCCTACGCACTGCTGCCGGCCGTAAAGCATATAAATAAATCAGAACTCCACAAATCAGTTATATATACGGACTCCCTCGGTGTTGTGAAAGCCTTGATATCTTTCTGTAATCACAAAAATCCAGTATTTAATGAGCTCTACTCCGCACTGTGCAAATCATATATGTCTAACCAACATGTGATCATATGCTGGGTGCCTCGACATAGGGGCATCGAGGGAAGCGTTCTAGCTGACCAGATGGCCACATCAATCTCATTGCATGCAGATAATCCTACTGCTTCGGTCCCTGTGACAGACCTGAAGCCTTTCTTAAGAAGGAAACTACGAAGCCACTGGCAACGCATGTGGGACGAAGAAATAAATAATAAACTGCATGTAATAAAGCCACAATTAGGTTTCTGGCCTCCTGTAACAAAATCCCGCCGGACAGATGTCCTATTCTGTCGTCTAAGAATAGGACACACTTTTGGCACACATAACTTCTTACTCACGGGAAACGAGCCTCCAACCTGCGGTAGATGCGGGGAGAGGCTGACCGTCCTCCACGTCGTCCTGGAGTGTGGGAAGCCGAATATGAAAGAAAGAAACATTTTCCCTTGGCATACCGACAGCACAACCCCCTTCATCCTGTTATGTTACTCGGCCCAGAACCTTTGACACTAACGCAGTACTAAGCTTTTTGAAAGATGTTGTCTTGCATGTTTTTAGCCCCACATGTTCGTAGCGGGTCCTCTCTTCAGAGGATGCCGCTGCGATAGCTTTTTCGTATCGCACATGCCTCTAGGCCCTTGTGTTTCAAGGGCTCTGGCGAGGCAGCAGTGCTCCAAGTAATTTTAACATCCTATATTTTTCCACTTTGCATCATTCTTCTACGATGGATTTTAATGTTCATAGTATTCGCCATTTGTCATCGCCATAATTTTATAACAAGTTAAGTTTACGCACTTTACAGCAGATATTTTTAGGCAACTTTACAGCCAAGTCACATCTTCCATAATACATCGTCAACATTACCAGTTGTCATGGCGCTCTTTGGCCAAACCTGGCCCTTGCGCCACAAAAAACCACACATCATCATCATCATCAACAAATTTGGGAGCTTGAACCATGCATTGCATGTTAACCCATGCACGTTGCACAAAAAGCTAGATGAATTTGAGGGCATTTAGTGCAGGCAAAGTTGCAATTTTTCTTTTATATCTCAGTTGAACCACACAGCAGTCGAGTGAAACGCAGTGGGAACGAACAGAAACACACCCCAGTAAACGCCCTTCTCGAAGTAACAGGAGCCGATATGAAAGGCCATCGACAGCGACTGCAGTAGTTGGAAGTACGTCAGGACCGCCATGCATATTTTTGTTTTTAAATATTATGTGTCTCGTTGGTCTAGTGCTGCTTTTCACCGCTCAAGCGAAGGAAATGCTCGCGCAAGTGAACGACGGCGCCCGGGTTGCTCCATAAAAAGCCGCAGCGTGCGCTGGGTAAAGTCCGTTGGTGTCTCTAAATGTTTCGCAGCAGGCTATGCCGTAGTGGGCCGACAATTATTGACGCCACATCGCATTTGCCAAAATGCCGGTATGTGTAGCTAGGGGGGGGGGGGGGAGCTTGAAGCTAAAGTACGGTGACGAAGTGTGCTCCGAAAGTCCCTTTTTTTAGCATGTATACATATATTGTCCCGTCTACCTCTCAGTTAGACTTTAAAAAAAGAGGCTGTCCGGACGGTGGTGTCATAACGCCTTTAAGCATATCACATTTCATCTTCGTCTTCATCTTTTGTATTTGCAATACCTGATTGCCGTTATGCGGGAGACTACAAACGTCGCCTGACTAGGCCTATAGCACCAAATTGCACATTCACCCACAAGGGGATTGAAAAAAAGTAAACAAGAGCAAAATAACATTGTAAACAGTTAGTAAGAGAGCCACAAGCGAGAACAACTAAGTTCTGTTCAGTATAAACCCAGTCAAAGGACTCACGGCTAAGCATGAACCCTGCCATGGCAGGAACTGGTTTTATGCCAAGGTCAATGACTTGCAGAGAAGATGGGTGGCGTTTGTGGAGCTTTTGTCATAGCGTAATTTTACACCCGCCCGTATGATTTCTGTGCTGGAATGATTCAGATCTCTGGAGTTGTCGTGCGAACTACCGGCGCACGGTTCTGTTGCAGCGAGCGGAGAAGACAGCACCTCGCCTACATCACTAAACCTGCACGCTCCAAATGGCACCGCACATTAAATGCAAAATCCATAGTCGAAGTCCCTTATTTCAAGCACTTTATGATCCTTCTGTGCTACGTTTTCTTTATTGCCTCGTGTAATAGAGTAGATTAGCGTAACACAATACTGCTGTAACGTTACTAGTACTGCCCACACAATTCTAAGCTTTGGGACGATTGTAAAACACCCAAGCACTCTATTATGCGCTTCCCTCCAAGGTGCAATTATGTCATTCTCTTCTCCCTTGGATGTTTACGGTTTTAACCATGTTCGGATTCACGTGGCCCGGGGGCAGTTGGTATATGATGCAAAAATGTCTATCATTTGCACTACGAAACTTAACAGTGCGAAGGTTCCCCTAAGACAAACCACCGTTTGCGCACCACAAGATATATGCGCACCATAAGCACCACAAGATATATGTTGATGTCCTTTAATTTTGCCGTCAGCTACTTGTTATTTCGCAACTTTAGCCATTTTAATGCTAAGCGATTTACAGAGTGTTAAAAATTAGGGTTGTGGTATTCTCATAGTTAGGTACCGGGAGGCGCGCGAAGAACACCTGTGCAAGTAACTTATGTAGCCAGGTGGACACAAAGTGAGGTGATAATTATCGCTGTCAGCAGCCCAGTTAACTATAATTGAATTATTAGTTTTTTCTTGACTGCGGTAATTGGGTATGTTTGTATCAAAAACTTCGAAGCAGTTGTGTTTCAACACAGTATCAGCTGGAAGGGTTCTTCTGGCGTGTCTATGCTCCGAGACATCTGACTCCAAATTTTTATTGTCGTTCGCGCGAGTACTCATGCAACGGAGTTAGGATCGGCACAAAGCTCCTTCCTGATGGGTAGCGCCTCTTGCGTGTAGCCAATAGTCTGACAACGGGGGGCCTGAATTGGCACATATGATAACTGTCCCGCTTGCCCTCTCGACTGGCTGACTAGAAAAATCGAAGAACCCGCTACCGCTGTCGTAACACACGACCACGCAGCCTGTAACGACGGCGGCCGCTGCCATGCCGAGATAATAGCGCGAGCGGCGAAGCAGGGGGGCAGTGCGAGTGCGTAATGGTGACTAGACGAGCAGGTATGCTTCTTTCCTGGACTACGCAAATAAAGTGACTGCTGATTTCCAAGTATTTAAATTTTATTGAAATCAAGAGCATCAACTAGGCGGGACACCGCGCCGTAATACCTTTATTTCGCCAGCCGAGAGCTGGAGAACAGGTATCATCTTTGCCCTTGCCTCCGTCCTGTGTTTAGACTAAACGCCGCTTGGAACAGCCGTGTCACATCAGGGATGAGCTTTGCGACGATCCTTACTCTCTTGCATGTGCAGTCATGCAAACGACAATTAAAATGTAGAGTCGTATATCTCGGAGCACAGACATGCTAGAAGAATTCTTCCAAGTTAACCTCTTTAGAAACACGACTGCCTCTAACTTTTGAATACAAACACACACACAGACTGCTGTCAATAAAAAGTTCAATATTCAAATAATTGGGCTGCTAACAGGGATAATTACATCTCACTTTGTATCCACCTGGACTGATAACTGGTGATCTTCGCGTGCCTCGCAGTGCCTAATTTAAACAAAACCATGAAGCAGAATTTTGCACACCCTGTATACGAAGCCCTTTTAAAGTAGGTACCGCGTCAGGGTTTATACACTACTTGTCGGTGGCGCAATGTAGAACTGAAGACAAAGGTTTGTCTGATTTCACGTGAAAACTGCCATTGTTCTTTTTCATTGCGAACACCCTGACGCAACCAGTAGACGGTGGCTAGGCTATCGCACCGAAGCACTGCAATTACTACAATTAGGAATGAGTAAATTATTGAATAAATGTTCACGCTACTGTTCTCTTCAAGTGCAGGCGCTCCTAGAAGGTGCATGTTCCTCGCGGGTTTCCCTAGGGGAATTCCTTCTCATTGCATAAAGATGTGCTGAGTGGCTTCTGGATATTTTCCGCAGCGTACACATGCCTCGTCTTGGAGCCCTATAACGTAAAAATATGCCAATCTGTTTTTATTCTAATCTCCTTACGTCAAATTTACATAACCATCGACGCATGCATCGAGCGGTAACCAGCAGCATTGTTTGCAACGCGCATCTCAATTGTAGAATGTCCCTCTCTTTTGCTTTCAACGCGAATAGCATTGACTACTTTGAGAAATTTTCCTTATCTAGTTGGCAGAGAAGAGGCGAGGAGCACGCTCACATGGAGAAAGTTTCGATAGTGCCGAGCCAGCACAGTGAAGTAGATAACCGGATGAGGAGGGTGGTGTCGGCGTGTGCGATTGGTGCGCTTCCCCTTAGCGTGCGGTGGTTACAGTTGGTTACTTGTTAAATACAGTGAAAATCAACCAACCTGCGTAAAGCAAACATGATGGTCAGGCGCTACACGTTTGTTCCTGCCGCTGCCTCTGCTGCCCCAAGTGGGAAGCATCCGTCGGCAGGCTGGGCTTTTATAACAGGCTTGAAGGGGGTGTTGTCTTATGTCCATCAAGAATACCAGCAGGGCGAGAGATGCAGCAGTGTAGATAGTCGATGTTAGTCACTAGATAGTCGGCGCAATGCTGGTTCTGCGCAAAGCAAAGATGATGGTCAGGCGATACACGATTGTTTCTGCCGTTGCCTCTGCTGCCCGAAGTGAAATAGAATTCATTTTTCTCGGCAACCACTACACCAAATTTACAAGGTTTGTTGTAAGAACTTCTAGTAAGTGTTGGCTTCGAATTTCTCATTTAGGCTGCCAATTTTTTTATTAAAATTGGCGAAAATCGCAAATTTTTAGTAAACAAAACTGTCAAGTTGACAACTATGTAACTCAGCAATGGAAATTGATATCCCAATTCTGTTAATTGCGCCTAATAGTACACCTAAAGCGGACAAAATTGTCAGATTACACACGAATCTAAAAAAAAATTAATACGATAGGAATACAACTTTTGCAGAACACCTGTACACAACGTAATGATTTCACGTAGGATATAAATCGACATATCGAATTTGTGCACTTTGAATGTTACAATAGATTCCGTTCACAAAACCGCGATTTCTGGTCTTGGTACAGAGCTTTTAATTTGTAAATCTCGTTCTTCAAACTTTTCTAACTTGTAAATATTTCAAAATATCTGTAACAAAATTCAGGCCTTAATTGAAATTCCCGTTGAAACAGTTACTATAATGTAGCTTTCTCTCTCAAATTCAACAAATTTCATTAAAATCGGCCCACTGGTTGTCTCGGAATAGCGTTTCTCCGTTTTACGTGTATTTTAATAGGCCCCGTCGGAATTGGGCCCCAGCTAAAGCTTCCTCTTTAAGGGTCCCTCACTAGGCCCCATAAAAAAATTGGTTATACGCTGGAAGTTGTTACGTGTCCTCTAGGGAGCGTTCTAGATCAAACATTTTTCAAATCGGCTCATTAATAGCCGAGATAGAAACATTTCAGTACCGAAAACCCATGATTTCAGCAGGCGAGCTCCACTGCACAGTGCGACTGTCTTTCCACTCGCCCCGTCTAGCTTTCGCAACCGAAATTCCTTGGCTGCGTTCTCCCATGCCGGATCTCGAGGATCTCGTGACGCAAACGTCACGGGCTTTACCCTAACCTTTTTTTTTTCTCCTCGCCTTTTTCGTTTTTCCGACGATGCGCATTTCCGCTGGTGGCGTTGCGCGCGAGCTGTTATCGTTTCGCGCAATGCACGATTTTGCGCGCTTTGCACTAGGACACATGACTAGCAGTATAATTAAGTACTACACAAATACTCAGGCTGCACAAGCGGATTGCATAGCGTGATCACGCACTGGAACACGGTATAAAATGGCATAGTTTTGGCACCTACTCACGTTACCGCACGACCGTGGGAGAAGCAGTCCGGGCTTCTCGCTTCGGTGTGAAGCAAAACAACACCACGCAGACATTCCGTTGGTGTGTTGCTACAGTTCAATTCGTCAATTCAAGCAACACATTACATAGATGACAGATGTGTTGAAAAGTTATCGAAGTCACGTGTCACCACGAACGATGTCACACTGCGGACACCAGTACGTAGGCGCAGGGACGCGAGTAGGTCATCCTCCGGCTGCGGTGTTCCATTTGAAATTTCAGATCTTTCCGCGGCACGTAGCGATGTAATACTTTGCAGACACTATCGTTATCGAGCAATGTATGCTCTGCGCTTGTCAGCTCAACATGGCCTGACCTGGTAAGGGGTCGTTTAAGCGGTATCCGGCATTATCACATAATTCTAATATGAATATGCGTGATATATTCTTTTGCTTCTGATTTTACTGCATCAATAGTTTAATTTTGGTTAGCGGTGCAGCCTCATTTCCTGCATTTTATTTATTTATTTATTTATTTACTCTCAACCGCATCAATTCGCGATCGTCCAAAACTACTTATAGGTGAGGTATTAGCCTTCCGATTGCAGTTTAGGTACTAAACATCTCCGCATGAAGATCAAGACAAGATAAAGACAAGACAATAAAGACAAGATAATCGCGGGCAGCTTCCCTCTCGTGATAGGTCGAAAAGATAATTGCCGCAAAATGGATGGCCACGCGACCCTGTCCAGTGGGCTGCACTGACAGTGATCACCCAGCCGGATGGATGTACTGGCAGCGATGGCGACAAGAACGACATCGCTCCACCCGCACCACTGGTCCTGCCCATCCTATACAAGTATTCTTAGAGCCCTTTCTCCATTGTGATCATCCGCACGAAATGAACTTGAACAGGTGGGTAGAGGTGGGAAGAGGGAAGTGCACTGATGAAGGAGGCCGTGGCTGGCCACCGCCCCAGAACTCTACTTCCGAGTGCATTCACCGAGAATCGCCGTCCTCTACGAACCTGGCGTTGCCTTATCCGACAGCTCAAGCATAAAATGGCGCACTGCCGCTTTCCCGAAGAGATCGCAAGGAGTGTAGACTCCGTGGGGAAATCCTTTCCATCTCAGTCAATGGACTGCATCTCTTATTGCTTTCCCGCGCGCTCGGCTCCGTATCGTGCAGTACGTCCCGGTAGAGGCTGTCTTTCATCACAGTAGGTGAATTACGGCACTTTTATTGAGTCGCTGTATGTTTAATTTTGCCGTCGAGGTTGGTGACCTCAAAAAGCGCTTGCGGCTTTCATTATTTTCAATAAGTGACGCTGGGAAGACAATGTCTATTCCTGGGCTTTCGACAACTTGAGGAGGGAGCGTAATTCAGAGTGTTATTATACATTTCTTTTTACTAAATACTAGAGTTAGCCAAAGTATATGTCACAATATTAGTCACGCGACATGAGAGCGTAAGTAAAGAACAATATTTGACTGCATGCACATTTTTGATTGAGGAATTACTTCTGACTTGGAATTGTAAATGTATAGATATGCATGGGCTTCCTAAAAACTGTTCCTGGAAATATCGTCATATTTTCAGGGATAACTTATTTTGCATGTGCATATTAGCACGCGGCTGTGCGCTCGAGGCGCTTTGCGTTTATTCGCGAGCGTCTTTCACGCTTGGTCGTGCTTCTAGTCGCACGTATTGAGCAACAGAAAGCTGTATCAGGTATATTCATCTTGCTCTGCACATTTGTCATTGACACTTTTGATGCAATTGTAATATTTGAGAAGTTGAATAAATAATGAAAAGTAATTATGTAATTAGGCGGAATGCAAAAACAAATCTGAATTTCTCCAAGCCACGGCAAACAAGACTACCTTGGTTGTACCCAGGTACATTGCATTGGCATATTTTGAAATCTTGGTTCGTGATAGTTGGGACACGCTGTATATGCGTTATGTCCCATATACTTTAAAAGCGAAGAATTTATTGTTTGCGTTGAACAAACAACAGCTTTACGATGTGCTTTATGCATTCAGTTTTTTTGAGTGTTTGTTTAGGGCTGGGACGCTAATAGAGCGGGAAGCTGGGCTAGAATTTTAATGATTCCCAGAGTGTGAATGCCGACGAGGACCACTGACAACGAAGAAAGATGCGGACGACGCAATGGCAGCATTACCCTTAGTCACTTTGCACTTTTCTGCCTCTATTTACCAAATGTTGACCAAGCTTCTAGAATAGCGAGCTGAATTATGTTCACCGGGAAGGATGACCATACATTTGCAATTCTTTCGCCTCTGAAACGCTCCTTATTTGCTCGTAGACACGTGCGTTGAGTAGGAGTGTGCGGACTGGTTCGCTGCTGGGTATAATGCCTGCAAGATGTACGAGAGTGACGCACAGCTGTCTTTCAGATAGCCAGCTTGGGTGCATCATCGGCCACATAGAAATGCAACACTGTGTGCGTAACTTGTGGCGAGCGGAGACTTCATCCGTACCTGCGCCATGCAGAAGAGATGGGCTGTGTAGTCACTCGCACGTTCTCCACAGCGCTGAACGGTTGAGCATCTAAAGATGCGCCGATTCAGTTATGATTGCAAATATTTACCTGCATTAATGTTGTCTTTCTGTTTCAGGACCACCTCTGAAGGAATTTCATCAAAGAAATTTAGAGACCTCCCCCTAAAGGTAAGCACAAATACCGAGGGACCGAGCTCTTTTATGCACCATTGGTAATTGGCCTCCTATTGATTCGGCAGTGGTCACTATTCGTTAAATGATGTCTCTGCTCTTATTGCACTTGTTGATGTGAAATCATCAAATGGCCCATTCAGCACAAAGCCGGCGTATGTGGCAAAAAACGGCTCCTAAATTTTCCCTTCACTGGACGTCACGGCACGTGTTTGCCCCGACGGAAAGGAGCGGGGGAAAGGGAACACCTCCGGCCATGCTGGCGCTCCAGGTGTTGCGTGAGCCTCTTGACACGAGTATCTCGTGCCCTTGCACCTATCCATAGCATTAACTAACATTCGTACCATTCTTCCTAACGCAACGAAATTTCCTCCTACTTAGATGACTGTGAATGCATCATATGGGTACTCACGGAAACTTGGCTCAGCTCTGAAATAACGGATGACGAAGTTCTGTCCGATTTTAACGTTTACATTATCTATTGCGGAGACAGGGATGACGGAAGAGGTGGTGTGGTATTGCTAGTCATAAAAAAAAACATATCACATGATTTCTTGTGCCGATGCCTTCGAGTCTCGAAATTCTGTGAGTGTGTATTATTTCCGCAGTTGAATACAATTTATGGTATATGCTACGGACCACGCGATAGCTCCTACAGTTTAATTTCCGAAATACACGATAACATTATCTCTATTCGATCCAAATATAAGAAAGCTGACATTTTTCCTCTTGGTGAATTTAACTTTCCAAACATTGACTGGAAAAACTTGCGTGGCCAATCGCGTGCACCTTGTGAGTTCGTTCAGCTAACACTTGATTTTTCACTTGCGAAATTAATCTAACAACCAACTCTTGTCAATAATATTTAGGATTTTGTTCTATCGTCCACTCCCGAGAAGGTTAACACTCACTTTTGCGGATGGGTTGAGCGACCACCGGTAATTACAATTCACAGCTCACACACCTTCATGCTCACGTCACCTATAAAGTAAACAAGTATTTGATTACAAAAAAAGCAAACGTCAGCGCTATGACAATGGTTTGTAAAGCTTCACGTCGTCATTCATGGCAACTTTTTCTGAGCAGGCAGTGAACGAGAATAGGTGGATGTACAAACAAAAGCTAATGGAATTAGCCCATGTGCATAGCATATACAAAAGTTTTCACTTCGCGTTAACCTTTCGAAACCATGGTTCAGTAAAGCTGTTCTTACTCTAAAAAATAAAAAGAAGCTTCTCTACAGGACTGCCAAACGTGTGGACACACCTGTAACTTGGAGCAAATATAAGTGTTGTGATGTAGCCTACTGCAATGCCTTGCGTCAAGCGAAGCAAAAGTATTTCTCTTCCAATCTGCAATCACTGTTTCAAAACAACCCCCCCCAAAATTGGAAAACAATCTCTCCCCGTAAAAATTTCGACATTTCCCAACTACTTGATAGTTCTAGCTTGCAAATTGCATGGTAGCTTTCAGCATCCTTCTCTAACAATTACTTCACGGCCATATTTCCAAAAGAAGACCATTTGAAAATACTAACAGCTATCGATATGGATTATCCATACATGGCCCCTATCAATATAACACCCACTGGTGTTGCTGAGCGGATCAACAACATCAAGATGCTAACTTCTTCCGGCATGAACATTATAAGCTCAAAACTTTTTGAATATGCATTCGTACCCTCTAGCACAGTCCTTTCACGCTTGTTTCAACAGTCCCTCTCAACAGGGGAAGTTCCGTATGGCAGGAAGGTCGGTAAAGTTGTACCCTTTTTTTCAGTCTGGCAATAAAAGCGCTGTTAACAATTACCGCCCAATATCACTAACAACCGCTCCTGGTAAGCTACTAGAACACATAATCTTTTCAAACATAGCAAATCATTAGGAAACTAACAAGTTCTTTAAACATCAGCATGGTTTTAGAACAGGACTATCGTGTGAAACGCAACTAATCGAATTGATTACAGATATTTTCCTAAACATGGATACGGGCCTACAGAGAAATTCCATTTTCATAGATTTCTCTAAGGCTTTAGATCGCGTTTCTCATTGCCGTCTTTTAGCTAAACTTTCATGATTAAACATCGATTCCCTAACAGTATACTTAATAAGAAATTTCTTGTCATTCCTTAAGAAATTCACCTTCGTTGACAACTTCACTTCACTCCACTTTATTTCCTTAAAGACACTCATGTGAGGGTATTAGATAAGGTCATATAAGTCGTATCGGTTAACAACAGCATACAGAAAAAGTTTGAACGAGTTATACAAAGAAGAATGATTATTGTGATGCAAGTGCACGCGTAATTTGGTTAAGGAACATGGATTGGCATGTGATGGCAGCAAGCTCTTGGGGAAGGCTGTTCCAGTCGCTAGCAGTCCGGGGAAAGAATGACGAAGACAAGGTTTTTGTGCGTGCTTGTGGTCGAAGTACCTGTTGCTGATGTCTGGTGCGAAGAGAGAAACGTGGTGACGGAGGGCAGATGTAGGGTTCCTGTAATAGCTCGGAATAAAATAATTTATGAAATAAGCATAAACTAGCAATGTGGCGACGAAGCGCAAGAGTAGGTACGTTGGACTGCGATTTCAGAGATTATATGCTGATATCAAAAGATTACGAGGAATTAATCAATCTAGTTGCCCTGTGTTGAACTGATTCAAGTGAAGTAGCAAGGTATACTTGTCTTGAAGACCAGATGGGCGATGCGTATTCTAATTTTGATCGAATTAGTGATTTGTATGCGAGTACCTAAACATGCTGGGGGGCAGAGTGGAGATGAGTCTTTAAGAAGCCAAGCGTTGTGTTAGCAGATCAAATAATATTCGTGATATGGCTATTCCACGTAAAATCATGACTAAGATGAACACCGAGATATTCATATGATTGGACAGGGTCGGATAGGAACGTTAGAGGTAGTGTAGGGAAACGGATTACTGTGATTACTGCGACGGTGGAAAGACGTATATTTGCATTTGTTTATATTAAGTGTGATTAGCCCGTCGTTGCACCATTGTACCAGATTTAGGTTATTTTGTAGGGATTGCTGGTCAAAGGTGTCAGTAGCAGTTTTGTAAATAACGCAATCGTCGGCAAACATCCGAATGTGGCAGTATAAATTCTGAGTTTGGTCGTTAATATAAATTAAAAGAAAAGTGGCCCTAGGACGAATCCTTGGGGCACCCCTGAGGAAACTGGTAATAGGTTAGACATTTGTTTATTAATGACGACTGATTGGGAGAGGTGAGTCAAGAAATATTTTACCCATGCTAATATGTCACAATGCAAGTTTAGGCCGGAAAGTTTCAGAAATAGGTGGTTATGGGGTACCTTGTCAAATGCCTTAGCAAAGTCGAGGAAGAATGCGTCAGTTTGGAGGTTAGCGTAATAGTTGGCATGCAGGTCGTGAACGAAAATGGCTAGTTGAGTCTCACAGCAGTAACCTTTACGAAATCCATGCTCTGATTAACAAAAGAAATTATTTGAGTCCAGAAACTGCATTGTTAAAGAGTAAATGACGTGTTCCATGAGCTTTCAGGGTATGCTGGTAAGCGATATGGGGTGGCAGTTAAATGGTGAATCTTTTTTACCTGACTTCTGGACTGGGACGAGGTTCCCCACTTTCCAGTCGAGGGGATGATACCTGTTGAAATGGACTGCGAGAATAGCAAGCATAAAAACTTGGCAGACATATGGCGAGTGTTTTTCAAGACCTTTTTGTTGATTTCATCAATGCCGGTCGATGAAGAAAGTTTTAATTTATCTATAAGAAGGGATATGCCGGTTTCTGAGAACGTAAAGGTTGGCATTGCATTTGTGGAGTCACTGGCTGTCATTAGCAGTGGTGGTTTTTTGTTCTTTAGTGAATGCAGATGCGAAGGCAGGATTAAATATGTTAGCGCACTCCAGGCCCGAAATAACACGTCCAGAATAGTCAGTCAGGGTAAAAATGCGCAACGATTGGGGGTCTAAAAGCTGCCAGAATTTAGTCGGGTTATCTGTAGGTATGTTTGACAAATAGAAGTGATAAAAGCAACGTTTAGCGTTTTTTATTGTGACCAAATACGCCTTTTCAGCAGCGTAAGAGTTTTCCCATGCGCAGTTTGTTCTGCTCAGTTTAGCACTACAGAAAAGGCGTTTCTTTTATTTTATAATCTTCCCAGAGCCTTGGTGAACCATGGCTTGTGGTGGTTAGCGCGGAAGCTCCATTTGGGGCTATGTTTATTTGTCAATTCATTCATTTTATGTTTAAACATTGACCAGTTTGTGCGGATGTCTTGTTCGTCAAATCACTCGTGATATGATGGAAAAAAGGCCTCCAATTCCGCGTTAAGGGCCTCATAGTTTCCTTTGTTGTAAAAAGAAATTGTTTTTTGGCAAGTTGCTTTTGTTATTGGGGGGAAGTTAAAGCATGCATGAACGACTTTATGATCGCTGATTTCACGAACATAAGTAATAGCATTGAGGCTGCCGGGCTGGCTAGATGGTATGTGGTCAAGAATGTCAGCAGTATCTCCGGCGATGCGTGTACGCTGGGTTACTGGTTGGGCTAGGTTGAAATTTAAGCAGACATCCATGCATTCACGGGATTCACTCTGTCTAAAAATAGGTCACAATAGGGGCAAAGATAGGGTCTAAAATAGGGGCACCCCAATTTATGCCAGGATAGTCGAAATCCCCCAAAAGAAGGATGTGTGCCTTAGGGTGTCTAGTTTTAAGTTCCTCTAAAATGTTGTGCAGTGTACGGGGGAATTCGGGGCTATTATGAGGGGGTCTATAACAAACGCCAATTAATATAGATACTGGACTGGCACGACAAAGGAGCCATAATGTTTTAAGGTCTGATGAGATGTTGATGTGGGAAGACTGTAGCTGATGGCTTGTAGCAATAAGGATGCCACCCTCTCGAGAGTTTGTGCGATCAGCACGGAAAAGATTAAAGTTTGGTAGGTTGCAACGAACTTCAGCGTCGCTTATATTATCAGTCAGCCAGGTCTCTCAAGATGAGCAGGTTCCTGCCCGTTAAAGACACGAGGCTGGACACAAGATCGCTCATTGAAACCAGGCTGCGTATGTTAGTACAGATAACCGAGAGGCAAATATTATCTCGACGGGCGGTATCGCAAAGATTAGGATCGTGATGATAGTGAGGTAAGCGCTATGCTATTCCTGTAAGCGTTTCTGTGGCAGCATCAAAGGTGTAGCGTTTCTTCCCGGGAAACAATGTCTTGTACCGCAGGGAGAACGGTCTGGTTTTTGCTTTTGCAAACGCGACAAGGTGTTTGCGTGCTTTACGAACAGGAAGGGAAAAGTCTTCTCCGATGCTAAAATCGGGGCACTTTAACTTGAGGTCGTTTCAGTGGACAGTTTCTTTTGTTTTAGAGGAAAAAAATTTCACCATAATCGGTGACTGACGGCCTTCCTTGTAGCGGTCCAAATGATGTGCACGCTCAATTTGACATGGGTCCAAGGTTATCCGTAATCTGTCACGACAATGGCGGATTAGCAATTCTTCCGATTCAACGAACGTTTCGCGCAAATTAGAATCCCAAAGGCCATAGAATATCAAATTGTTGCGGCATGACCTATTTTCGGCGTCATCTAACCGAGCTTCAAGGTTAGTAACAAGAGCAGCAGTCTTAGCGAATACAGATTGGGCAGACTGTAGATCGGTTTTAAGAGTAGCGACACCTTGGAAAACACTTTCTAGGTCTGCTACGCGCTTGATCAGATCAGAAATGGTTATATAAAGAAAACGCACCTGACGTTTAAGGTCCTTTACATCGGTGATAATAACGTCCTGACCGGTTCACAGCGTCTCCAGCTTAGCAAGAATACAGTCCAATTTGTCAGGACCAGGGTTCGTCTCTATATCGCCCGACAAGAGCAGGAGGGATTTTATAACGCCAAAACATTCACCCGCGACAAAAATGCAACACTGCAGGCTCGGCAGCTGTACGAGACAGTAGATAGTTTTTTTAGCAAAAAGGTAGCATGGTTTACTGACCTACAGTGCGAAAGTCAGTGGATGAGGGAGCTGTGTCATGGCACAGCTACCGAGCCCACAAAGCGCAGTTGGGAGGCGGTGCTCTTTATACGCTGGCAGGAACGATGTTGTCGCTACCGCTTGCGCTTTCCATCTGGTATCGAGGATCCTGTGAGGGAGCGCGGCTTTCATCGACGCTTCCAAGGCGCCCAAACCAAAGGCTCCGTAGTTCCCGTTGTAGAACGGCATTTCCATCTGTGGTAGGACGACCCAAGAAACGTTGAAGAGTGCTGGCAAGACGTGGGCGAAAGTAGGCACGAGTACCTGCATTGCCAAAGTCAGTGGATGAGGAGGCTTTGTCATGGCACAGCTACCGAGCCGACCAACTTACTTTACTTGCATTATCGGCGATGTAACATCTGCTATACCACAAGGAACCGTACTGGCACCATTATTTTTCTGATCTACATTAACTGAATCTTACCACAAGGAAGCGTACTCGCACCATCACTTTTTTTATCTATATACGAAACAACGTCATCCATTCTCTTGTTCACAGACGAATGTGTTATCCATCATCAAATTTGCTCACCTTCCGACCACGTCGCTTTTCAAGAGGATCTTCACCGTATTACTCACTGGTGCTCGTATTTGCAAATGACTCTAAACTAATAACATTAACTCTAACTAATAACCCATACAAGTACCTCGGCATCCTCCTTAAACCTAACCTGTCATGGTCTGCGCACATCGAAAAAAAAATACTGCTAAAGCCTCACGTATGCTCGGTTATCTTAAACGTAACCTGCGCGATGCTCCTGATCTCACCCCACAAATGGCCTATCAGACATACGTAAGGCCACAACTGGAATTTGCAGCCCCTCTCTGGTAACCTCATCAAGCTTACCTAAAGGCGACTCTCGAGTGAGTCCAAGACTGTGCTACCCACTTCTTTAGGGGAGATGATCACCGCGACTGTAGCGTGACTATCATTAACTCATCTTTATCCCTCTCATCTTTTGAATCACCAGGAACCATAGCATTGCTTTGTCTGTTTCGCAAAATAGTCCATAGCACGCACCTGTCCACCCTGCAGTTCACTCGTCCATCTCGTACATTTCGACATTTGCATAATCATCTCAGTTTCCAGCGTATCTTCGGTCGAACCAATGCCTTCAATTCTTCCGCGTTACCACGTACCATTAAGCATTAGAATAACGTACCGAACAATACAGTTGACATTCTTCACCCTGCACCCTTCCAAGCATGGTTACACATAATACTTCCATAATTGATCACAACTAACCTTACTGCTTACCTAAGTAATTACCTTTAGCGAAGTTGGGTAGTTTATATATTTGTTTGTTTGTATTGTATTGCGTTAACATTAGTAGAAACTAGTTCTGTCATTTTCACCTTCTACCATTTATAATATTTTTTGGTACTCCTTTGTTGCTCCTTCACACAGTCGTTTTGTTTTATTTATTACGTTATCTATATTGGTAAATATTGGTTCTTTCATGTTTACTCGCCCACAATGTATAATTTCCTTGTACTCCTTTCTTTCTGCTAATTCCCTGTATCCTCCCCTCACGCAATACTCCTTCGGCAGCCTATGACGTAACTGAATAAGTAACTAAATAGAGGTAAAATGCTGGCTCTAGTGCATCTTGAACCTACGATTACATGTTAATACGTCAAGTGTCTTGCCGGCTAGCCTAAATCAGCGCTTTCAGGATAACAAGCTAGTGCACTATGCTTTATGATGCAATGCTACTTGTACCTATATATCCATTGCCGAGCCCGGCGTGATGAAAGCGATGACGTAAAAATCACCGCAGCTTACTCGGGTGCGTCCCCATTACACTATGGGGAACCAGCGCTGGATAGGCGGCGCGTCGAAAAAAGTGCGTTGCACGCTGCCCTGGCGACAAATCGCAAAATATTGCAGCCGCTCGACCAGACGACAGACACGTGCGCGGCCGTATTATAGTTCGTATATTTCCGTTGTCGCGCCACTTCAAGTGGACATTTTTCGTAAAGAAGCTAGCGCATCACGTGAAGAAATGATGAAAGAAGCTTTTTAAGCTTTATATATTTTTTGCAGTGTGTCGCGGCGAGCACGTGTGTTTCTTTAACGGATGCGCCATGTGCCGTTGCCATGCTTGCGTGGTAGCCTGCCTCGCATATCTAGCAACTATGGCTCCCGTCGCGCTGCGCTATGGTTTCGGAAGTATTAGTGCTATTAGCACACACACGAAATTCGACTTAGAAACCAGCCCGACACCGCTTGACAGGGTGACAAGACGGGAACTTACTCCGCTCGTCTGACTGCTTGGATCCAACGCCACCTCCGTTCTTATTCGTAGAGTTTAGATGGAAAGACGTAGAAGGATACATCCTGCCTCATCCCGACGTAGTTGCGGCACTTTTATACGCAACAGTGTCGTCGGCGTCCTTTTGTTTTCCTTCGACTTTCAGGGCACACAACGCCTTTACCAGTAGCGATTTTCGTCCGCGGAAGCGGCTGCATTGTGCACGTTCTGACCGCCAGGGGCGCGCTGCAGGCGTCGTGAAAACTCCAGCGCTGCTTCCGCATCGGGCAATTGGGAAAAGAAGCACGGCGTCACGGATCGAAGTGCAGCGGCATTGTGCTATATAGGAGGCGTTCGACAAGCGTTCCAGTGCGCTCGCTTGCCCACGAGGAGTTCATAACTCGAAGGACCGCACAGCGACGTTATAGTGGGCAGTAATGCTTTCGGTTTCAGTACTCATCGGAAATGCATAGTTCCGTGGATTTTGTCTATGCATGATCAGGAATCTGTGTCAATATACCCGCTGTAACAAAATGGTATGGTGTTTCCTCGCAGTTGCCAATGATCAGCCCAACAAACGCGGCGCTAAGCAGTCTTAGCCCTCGGGAGCATTTACATTGCTAGCTGTCGGTTTCGAGTTACTGGTGAAACCACTGACACATCACTATCTGTAGTCTTCACTTCATTTTGTCTATTTCGCTGATCGATTTTCCTGTAATTACAGTTTTACTCAATTACGAAGTAGTGAGGTGATAACTGGGGAAGTAAAATTGGCAGTTTAGCATGGACTGCTTCGTGCGGTGTTTATTGGAGCGATCGATTCGGAAGTGCAAGTAAGCAACCTCCTTTTGCGAAGAGGGTGAAGTGTGAGTGTAATTTGGTTGTAGAAGTAGCGCCATGCGGCCGTGAAGTGCAAGTACTTTTGTCTTTTTATTGTATTACCTATACAGAATTACCGCTTATCCCAATAAAGCAACTGTTTAATTTGTTACTGCTGGATTCGTCCAGCTTTGTCTAATGTTTTCTTTCTTTTTTTTTGGGGGGGGGGGGGTAGGCGTGGATTCCTCGTTATTAGGTCCCACGTTATCTTATATGAAATTGAGACGAAGTAAACACTACGGAGAAAACATGAGAGGCTGAGCGCCAGAAGAAGACTAATGAAAGCAAATGAGACGTGCTCAGCAGTTTTCATTACATGTAAAACAATAAAACATAATTTAGGATGGCCTCAGCAACTGGAAAGGCGACATGCTAGAACACAAAAATGGCGTGGATGGCATCTCTGTGCAGTAAACAGATATTGAGCGGGAGTTAGAAAAGCATATGGCAGACCGTTGCTACAGGAGTTCCCCACTCCTGTAGCAACGGTCTATGTGTGCGACAGTCAGTTTGCTCGTTTATAACGTTTTCTTGATATTTCATGCTATACAGTACCATCATACACACAAATTAATTTAGTCAATGCTGTGGCCAGCCGAGTGGTTTCATCCCAATATTTAGAGCATCTTCGTGTGTGACATTTTATGTTTGAAGTAGATTTGACGGTGCACTTATTTTGCTTCTCATTTCTCATGAGTATCCATGGACAGTTTAGAAAAAGTGACTGTCCAAAGATGTAATAACAATGATTTTCCAACCACCCCTTTACCGCTGTACGTTCTCCAGTCTGTAAGGGCCACACGTGCTTCAGCGAGCCCGCAAGATGTCTTGATCCCCATTTAAAGAAGCGTTTTTTTTTTCATGAATTGCACAGTTAAAGGCTGCGTGTGAAAACCTGGCTGCATAGAAAAGGTATCCTTGTACCTACTGCAAACTGTCACCATGGTGATGTGCCTCAAACTATAGAGCATTGCTTCATAGGCTCCCAAGGTGAAATAGTGCTCTGGCATATATTTCAAAGGACTCTGAACAACAGCTTTGTTTTGAATGAGCAAAAATTTCAATACTCAAATGCGTTCCATGAAAATGACCTGCCATGTGGCATGCTTTTCTTATTTGGCCTCACAGCTTTGCGGAGAGACTCATGTTGGACCGAAACGCACAGTGTGTTGTTTCTTCTGAATTTGAGTTTGCTCAAATGATTGCTCACGTGTAAGATACGTACGACTTAGTAGAGTTTATACTGTGCTGGTACCACCTCTTGACCAGGTGCTAGTCATTGCTCCTCTTCATAGGGAAACATCCCTCTAGCTTTCCTTTGTTGAAAATGCACACGTTGTGCATTAGAGCTGCTTTAAAGGTCATCAATAAGTGATGTGCTGCATATCGCTCGTGCAGTTCTCGCATACAGCATTGAACGTAATAAAAACATGATATATAATATCACCGCTCAAGCACTCCGTACAAATGGGTAACCAGCAAAAGAGAAAAGTGTGGTCCCAGCGTTTATCACTGGGTTAATCCCGACGCTTCATTTATCGACTGCTTGGTAGGCTGCCAGATGATCGGTATGCAGTTCCTGGCTGCACTCGGCTGCAAGAGCGTCTCCTTATACTAAGGCTGCAACGTTGTCATAACGTAGACGAGCTCATTCCCTGTTCTGCTCGCTGTGTTGCTTATCGAAAGATACCTGCTCTTGAGGAGTAGGTATTGCCGCGGTTTCACGTGAGGCACAAAGATGACGATCACCAACAAGACAAAAGAGGCGACGTAGTGGGGTTAACCTAACGTTCGGCCAGACTGGTTGTACCGCCAATATGTTCTGCAGAGCACACGCCGTCCCATTTAACCTTATATCTTTTCCTGTTTCATTTTTGGTGGAGGCGCTGGGTATTGCACAAGAGAGAACTCCGCAGCGAGCTTGTCCTCGGGCGTCCTACCATGCTGATAGATGACCAGGCCGCAGGGTTAAGCACAGCGTCAGCACGCGGAGCACCCGGGCCTCAGCATACGCACACCGCAACCGTCAGTCCTCTTGACCAATCCGCTCGACCCCGGCAACTTCTGTGGTAATGCCACCGACAAAGTCGACATGTACGAATGGCTCGGTATATACGAACACGTCGCTGCACACAACCGAGGGACCCGACATTGATGCTCGCAAATCTTCTCTTCTACCTCCAGCGACCAGCACGCACCTAGTATAAAACACATGAAGAAGAGCTGACCAGCTGGGACGTATGCAAGCACCTCTTCGTCAAGCTCGCTGGTCGCAAGTGCGTCGCAGCAAAAGATCTATCCTGTCGGGATCAGACAGCTACGGAGTCGTACGTTGCGCACATCCTTGATGTCCTAGCTTGTTGCCGCTGCGTCAGTGCTAGTATGCCCGGGACTGACAAAGTGAGGCACATTCTGAAAGGCATCGCGGATGATGCATTTAACTTGCTCAGTTTTAAAGAGTGCTCGACGTTAGAGGAAATTATCCGTGAGCACAGACGTTTCAAAGACCCAAAGAGCCGTCGCATTGTCGAACAGTTCGCGTGGCTTGCCAGCACCGCCGCTACGTCGTCGTTCGAAGATGTTCATTTGGCTCTTCAATCGTCCACTATAGATAGCGCTGTCCGAATGGTACAGCGCGAAATCGAGGCTGCGTTGCCACGTTCTTTAGCGTGCCCTTCTGAGAATACGCAATTGACGATGTCCCTTATCCACGAAGTTGTGCGCGATGAACTGGCCAACGCAGGAATACAACCCATGTGCTCCATGACACGCCCTCCAGTTAGCCCGGCATCTCTTCATCGACCTCCACCGACCTTTCCAAGCTATCACGATCCGGCCCAATGGGGAATAGCAAACGACAAGTCCATATGTTGCCATAGTAGCGCCGTGGGGCGCATTTCTCGCAATTGCCGTTATTGTCAGCCCTCGTTTCCACGCTCCTCCTCGTTCCACGCTCCCACCGCCACAATGACAACCCGCACCAGCCATTTCATGCTTGAAATGATCCGTCATACCATGACTACGGCCCTTCTGCGTCCTTCAGACGCTCGTGTCTTTCGCCGTCACCGCACGATCGTCGGTGCCGCTTCTACCTGCCCCATCGTTTTTTATCACCTCACCATTCTGTACGCTCATCCCCGTAGAATTGATGGATGCAGCTCCCAGAGGTGACGCTGCATTGGACTGTTGACCTGCAAATCGTCTCCTTACCTTGCTGATAGGTCAGAACCTGATCGCAGTGGAAGTTGATGCCATACCTGTCACTGCTCTGATCGACACTAGCGCACACATCTCGGTAATGCTCGCTGATCTCTGGAAGCGGCACAAGAAGGTGCTCACTCTTGCCGCGTGCCACGTTGTACGCGTCGCTGATGGGGGGAACTTTTGCTGTGCTGGGAATGTCTACCGCGCGTGTCAGCATCGCCGGTCACCACAAATCTGTATTATTCCATGTACTGGGCTACTGCCCTCCCTATGCGACCCTTGGCCTTGATTTTTTATCTCCCCACTCAAGTATAACTGACTGCCCGGATGGTGTAGTCAAACTTGCTTTCCTTGATGTTACCAAACTTACGGATACCGTACCAATCCAGCCCTGTTGTGCCGACTTTGTTCGCCTATCTCCACAGGAACTGACCTGTATCACTGCTGTGCTCAACCCTTGTGTAGTGGATGGTGACTATGTCGTCATTCCCTGTGTCAGTGCCTTACTTTCGCACAGCGCATTGTTTCCTCACACCGTAGTAATCGTATCGGCTAACAAAACTTAACTTCCGCTCCTGAATTTCGGCTTCTGCCCTCAGGTACTCCCCGAAGGATCTCTCTCGCCACACTGTCGCCGTTGCACGAGTAAGACCTTTCTTCCTACTCGCCTATTCCGTCTTCCCCCAACTCTTGCGCCGCCTACAATTCTCATTCCGCCACGTCGCCTACAGCGCATGACACCATTACCAAGATAATAGCCTTGGGCCTTCCCCCACACAAACCAACGATCTTCGTCATATGCTCACAACTTATTCCGACATTTTTGACGTTGACAGTCGGCCTTTGGGACCAACCTCCCTAGTTCAGCATCACATACATACCGGCGATGCACCGCTTATTCACAGACAACCCACGACGTGCCACAGGCCGAGGGCCAAGTAATACAACAGCAGGTTGATAAGATTCTTATCAAGCGCATTTTTCAACCATTGTTGACCCTGTGGGCTTCTCCTGTTGTCTTGGTAAAATGGAAGGACAACACCTGGTGATTCTGCATAGATTACCGTCATCTAAACAATATAACAAAAAAAGGATTTCTGTCCACTGCCATGCATAGACGACGCATTGGATTGCCTACATGGTGCGACGTATTTTTCATCCATAGACCTGCGCTCCGGTTACTAGCAGATTGACATCGATGGCATGGACCATGAGATGGCCTTTGTTACGCCAGATGGCCTTTACCAGTTTCGAGTCATGCCATTCAGCTTGTGCAAAGCTCCAGCCACCTTCAAGCGTGTGATGGACCATCTCTTGCATAGCTTTAAGTGCTCTATATGCCTTTGTTACCTCGACGAAGTGGTCGTGTTCTCGGCGACCTTTGCAACACATCTGGAATGCCTTTCGGCTATTCTTTCCGTCTTCCGTGCTGCTGGGCCACAATTAAATTCTTCGAAGCGCCACTTTGCCGCCGCCAAATTACTATCCTCGGTCATCTCATCGACTCATCTGGCCTCCACCCTGATCCCGCAAAAGTTCGTGCTGTTCTCGATTTTCCTGTGCCGACCTTTAACAAAGACGTCCGCAGCTTTGTAGGCTTATGCTCTTATTCCCGTCGATTTGTCGGAAATTTTGCGTACATTGCACGACCTCTGACTGAACTTTTGAGGAACCCCCCCCTTTTTTTCATGGGGGCCAAACGAAGTTGCTGCCTTCCATCGCCTTATCCCCCTGGTCACTACTCCGCCAATTCTTGCTCACTTCGACCCACCTGCCGCAACAGAGGCCCTTACAGATGCGCTAGTGGCTTTGGGATTGGCGCCCTTTTAGCTCACTGTCAAAGTGGGGCGTGACAAAGTTATTGCGTATGTAAGTCACCTGCTTTTACACGCGGAACGCAATTACTGCATTACAGAGCGCGAGTGTCTTGCACTCGTATGGGCACTGAGCAAATTCCGCCGGTACTTATAAGGTCAAACTTTTACTGTTACTACAGACCATCACGCTCTCTCTTGGCTCTCGAACATTAAGGATCCTACGGGTCGTCTAGGTCGCTGGGCACTACGTCTTCAAGAATTCACCCACACAGTGGTGTACAAGTCCGGTAGCCTACACCAGGATGCCGATTGTTTGTCTTGACACCCCGTCGATGCGCCTGGATTCAGTGATGTAATCGCTAGAGTGCACTCTCTGCCTTCCACCCCATCGGCGAGGAGCAGGCACGTGATACATCCTTGCGCGAGCTCATCAGCCACCTCCGTCCAGACCCATGAGACCCCTCGCTTAGCTTATTCCTCGTTTTGGACGGCATCTTATACCGCCGAAATATGCGGACAGAAGGGCATGAACTGCTGATAGTCGTTCCTTCTCATCTCCGGGCAACTATGCTGGCGCAGCTTCATGATGTCCCCATCGCTGATCTTCTGGGTGCTTCTAGGACCTATGACAGAGTCCGGCGACGATTTTTCTTGCCAGGACTCTACCATACCGTGCGGCGTTCTGTCGCTGCTTGCGAACCATGCCAACGTCACAAGCAGCCTGCTTTTCATCCTGCTGGAACCCTCCAGCCACTTGATACACCCGCCTAACCGTTTTATTGCGTTGGCCTCTACCTGTTGGGCCCTTTCCCTACTTCCCGAGCTGGCAATAAATATATCGCCGTCACAACGGATTATTGAACCCGCTAGGCCGTCACGCGAGTCATCCCGACCAGTTGTGCTACCGATTTCGCAGACTTCCTGCTCAAAGACGCAATCTTACACCACGAAGCTCGTCGCCAGCGCCTCACAGACAGGGGCCGCTACATTTTATTTCCGGTTATTGAAGACCTACTTCGCTGTTTTGCCATGAAACACAAGTTCATGACAGCATACCACCCTCAAACGAACGGCCTCAATTAATGCCTGAACCGAACACTTACATATATGCTCTTGATGTATGTCTCCTCAAATCATCGTGACCGGGACGCCGTGCCTCGATTACGCAAAAGTACGCAAGCCCACTGCACGAAGCTATCCTGAAGCACATGTAAGATAGCAAATTAGAACCATGTCCATTGTCACACTCTGAAGTTACGTTATCCTTGGAAAAAATAAATGCCTTTCGTATTGCTTCTTTCTTGCATCTGGCTTGAACAAGTTCCAAATGAGGAGGTCTTCAACTTTGTACAAATTGAAGTGGGGTTATGAGATGATTATACGCCTGCAGGTGTAATAGCAAGTGTTTTAGTTATTGGAGACTAATGGTTGTGTTCCACTACTTGCCGTATTGGCGGCGAAGTAGTAGACTAAGCGGGCGCTGGCCTTTAAAAGCCTGAGTTCAATTCTGCCGATTCCGTGAAGGAAAACAGCTTCGTGAAGACAACGATAATAACGAAGGAAGCAGGTTACTTTTACTGCCCAAGCAAGATGGCAGCTGAGCAGGAAACTTGGAAACTCCGCGGGAGGGTCGTCTGCGCCCATGCAAGCGTGTCCCTTTAGTCAATACACGCTTATACCCCTGTCGCATGGACGCGGCTAAAGTCCTTTCAACTCCCTTCAACCAAGGAGTCTTTATCTCGAGGGAGGTGCGCGCCGTGTCACACGGCAGTGCTTTAGCAAGGGAAGTTTAAGGAAGTTCCTAGCGAAAGGATATGGAAGATCTCCCTTGGAGACTGGAGGGAGTAGTCTTGTTCCCAGCGTTCCGGGATTTCGAGTCAAGAAAGCACCCTCATTTTTAATAATTTCACTTTTACCAGCAATTATAAGTGTTCTTATTGCATATAATATAGTATTTGAGCACTGACGGAGGTATTTGTGTTGAGCAGCAACATTCGACTCTCGAACCGGGCGTTCTCAGAATTTTTGTCTTTTTAGCAATATATAACCTGTTTCTTTCATTACTGCGTACGAGGTGAGCAGCGCCTAATGGGCCCCCAGCGGCAGCTTTCAAAAGCTTGCTTCTAGGCCGTGTGACAGGGAGCTAACTCCTTTTAGGTGAAACTCCCTTGCGGTCCTTTAAGGGAAGGAAGTTTGAAGGAGATCCGAGTTGCCTGTGTGACACGGGTATTGAACCAGCCCATAGAAGGCCGAAAGTCGATCAACACTTTCACGCTTATAAATGGCTCACCGCAGGTGGGCTACTGCGTCTGCAGCCTACTTTATGCGGCCCCATCCAATTTTCTCTTATGCAATAGCCCCATCCGTTGCAGAGCAGGGCTGCTTAGGAAATGGCCCGCATAGCACCAAGTTTTTATGAGCTATTTCCCATCAAGCCTTTCCTGCTTGACTAAGGGGATCAAACATTATGCGGCGCAATGAGACGTTTTTCATTGGAAAAAATCGCGTACACCAGAGAGCCACATAAAGATATTGATAACATACATCACACAACCATAGAAAACCTCGGAATCGAACCCGGGTACATTGCGTGGTAACCAAGCCCTCTAACCACTGCACCAGATTGCCACGTTCGCACACAGAATTTGCAGTGCTATTTGTAATGCATTTATGCTTCCGAGGTTCATTTTATGTCGATTGTTCACCGTAGGTCAGCGTGTGCGTTACACGTAGTACGTGTAACTGTTGCCGATGCTTATGTTGTCGGCTGTATTGAAGTGAGTATGTATGTATGATGTATGTATGATATGATGTATGTATGTATTAGTATGTAAAAAGATGTATTGAAGTGAGTAGCAGTGTACGACTACCGCTTTAAACAGCTGACATGTGTGCCAGAAATGTTAAAGCGGGTAAGAATATGGAGCATGGCAGCTGTGCAAAATTAAAAGCTGCTTCGTTAGGCGATTCTTATGCATAAATGTTTTGCTCTTTATTCGCTACTCTGCCGATTGTTCGCAGCAATCACGCTTTGACCGGGAACTTGGCTTTGTCTAATAAACTGTCAACCCCGTTCGCAAGGTTCAGGTAAAAATGGTTCGCCGCGAAGATGCACACCTGGAATTACTGGTAAGTGCACCGCTGCTGCAAAGTTGAGCTGCCTCGACGTTGATGGAAATACGACTCCGCTATCCTGAAACGTCGAATAAGCGGACGAGATGTGGCCCACACGGCTAAGTTTGTTCAACCGACAAATATTTCTGTTAACTTCCACTGATGGCATCAGTGATTCCCTGTCCATAAGAATAACATATAGAATTTTTGTGAGTATGAGAAATTCAGAAGAAAAATGCTCTCAAAGCATATGTTTTATGCGGCTCCCTTGTAGTTAGTGGTTCGGTGTTTATTAAGCCGAAATACATAGGTGGATGGTTGCGCAATGGCCAATACCTCGAAGGAAAAATAAATTTCACAAAACCTGTCTAAATGTTAACTGTAAACTTCTGAGGCTGCGAGATAACGATCCGAGATCTCTTATGTGATGTGCTCATTGTAGTGTGACCTGAAAGCCAATCTCGACTGCGCTGAATTGCAGTTTGTTGGGGGGAGAACCATAACCCAGACTGAAATCAACTGCTTTGCGTTCCCGGCTACTCAACATACATTGATGTGCACTTAATCAGATTGACGTGCTCACATTCCTTTCGTTTTTTTTAAACTTAGCTCTCCTGCTTCCTTTCTTTCCCTTCATCCCTCTTGCCTAGTAGGTCAAGTTTATTTACATGAGCTATCCCGCTTGTCTTCTTTTCTTTCTTTCTCCTTCCTCTATGGGCACGTCTCAGCGTTATAAAACTGGGCGCCGATTATTTCTTCGAGAAAGCAGACGATGGCATATCACACACGTCACATGTGTGCAAAACACGGGGAAGGCGGGAGATGGAAATTCAAGATGATTCATAAAAAGAGAACAAGGTAAAAGGTGGAGACAACCATTTCGACAAGTGGGTAGTTCTAGCGTGCCTAGGCTACCCCACACGCAGCAAAGGCCACGAACAAGCAGTCTATCCAACCCGCAATATCCGGGAGTACATTAGGGTAGCCCCTATCCCCAGACCCATGCACGCGGAACATCATGGCTGTCATTGCCAAGCTCGCACAAAGACCTTCCATACAGCATATAACAGTCTCTCCACCACAATATACACAGACGCTGCACAGTAGCCCTCAAAAGGAGCCATGACAGCCAGCGTTGTGAACCATAATCTTAAAGAGGTGGTCACGATGACAGTGCGCCGTGCCGGCGCCCTCAAAGCGGAGGAGACGGCAATCGCCTTGGCCATCACCTCTACTCTAACCAACGAGCACGTCACAATTAATGCGGACTCCCATGTAGTTTGCCGTAGTTACGCGAGAAGCAGACTACACTCCATCGCCCACCGACTCCTCAAACAAGCCTGCCAAATGTCTGATGTTGAAGTAGTACGGACTGCAGGACACGAGTTCCTCCGTGGAAATCAGCGTGAGTGCGCTGTAGCCCGAGCTCATGCCTCCCGGGGGCCACAAGAGAGGGATACGGCCGCATCTATGGACCCCGTACCTTCACAATACAACGCGATATTGTGACACCACAGATTGGAAAGCCGACAATACTCCCCTCAGCACAAGACCCTCTCACGTGAAGACGCCCTAACATGGCGACAACTACAAACCAACATATACCCCCATTGAAGCAGTCTACATATACAGTCAACAGTCAACAGCAGTTAACATATATCCCCATTTAAGCAATAGAGCCTAGACTGTACTCATACAAATGACCCCTTTGTAACGACTACGCCTCCCTATATGACACCACATGGGCGCACCCCAACGTTAAAGCAGCCCTGAACATATTCTATCCTACACCCGAGCCGTGGGAGGCCGTGCTGACTAGCGGGAACCCTCGTCACCAGCAGCAACTGGAGCGGCGGGCCCGGGAGACAACAGGAGCCGCAGGAGCACTTGACTGATGGCGCCTACCCACACAAGCGGAATAACCCCTGCTTGTCGTTCTTCTTTTACTAAATGTTTTTCCTCCTCTCCCTCCTTGTGTTATTCAAGGCGACATATGCCTTGCGCCGAGGAAAGCATATGTTGCCTTAGAAATGACAAATCCACTTGTCAAAACGTTGGCTCCCGCTTTTACCTTGTTCTCGTTCTGCCCATCCACTTCACATGTGTGTAACTAATAGGAGATAGTGAAAGGCACGCAATGATATCTAACCCTTGAACTTACACCCTTGTATATTCAATTTATTGGCGTTATAGTCTATCCTTCCTTGATCTTAATACAATAAGGACATACGTAGTGCACCCAAAGTAATCGAACCATGACAATAAAGACAAAATGACGTAATGCTCTGGGCAAGCTTCCAAAGCGAGCAAAATAATTAGAACTGAGGTTGAACAGCTCGAATATAACAAGGACACGAGGAATCAAATACCAGAGAGAAGCGCTGGCTGCCAACTGGAAGTCTATTTTAAGTTCTCCAGCCATTCCATACCTTTTTCAGCATAGGCATGCGTACACCAGTCGCAAATGCATCTGCAAATGAGCAACAGCATAATCTTTCATGCAGAAAAGCGATTTCTTTTTCAGACAAGGCAGGACAGGGAGCAGTTAAAAATTTATCTCCTTCCTTTCTAATGTAATGATCATCTGTTATTTCGCTTTCCCTGTTACGTTTTCCTTTCTCTGTGAATTTCATTTTTTAAATATGGGAGTGCAGGGACACTTGTTACAATGTCCTGCTAAATAACTCCCATAGCCATTATTTAGGTCACCCCTGTGTCAAATAAACTTCAAGTGGGCAGTAAGAGCTTGTCTGTGGTAGTTGTTTCCTGGTGTCTTCGTTTTATTCGTGCTGTTCAACCTCAGTTCTATATATGAACCAACTAGCCCTCATCGAGATCTTACTGGAGCAAAGTACGTTCAATTGGGCCTTCTATGTTATGCACAAACACATTTCAAATTTACATGGCCCCTTCAAAATCAACTCAACCTGTTCGGGCTTATGTTTCATGTCACAGTCACATTTCCGCAAATTGCCGGAAATGACTAATCGGTCCACGTTGTCAGCGGCCACCCAGGGGCACTCATTTATGGACCTTACACATATTGGAATTCAGGTGCAATTGCGTCAATTCACAATCACCTTAAGTAACTCAGTGACCACCCACTCTTGAGAAATGAGCACATATGAATGAGAAGCCTCTTGAATACATGTTTACAAGCGGCGATATTGCAGCACGTGTCTTCCTTGAATGTTATCCTCATGCAAGTAATATTGTAAACGCTTGTCTGTTTCTGAGCCCCACCCCACTTATGCGCTGGTACAATATCAGCTTCGTCTACGTGTGCTTATTTATAAACCTATGATCTTTGTACATTGCAATGAGCAGCTATTATTGGCCAGATGTTCGCTTGCCGGTGCTTTGGTTCACTATTTCCCGGCCACGTACAGCGCCCGTACGGCCGAAATTGTCGTACGAGACCTCCGTCTCCGACGTACGCGCTCGTATCTTGCAGTACCACTCACGGTGCCACCTTGTCACCTTTTGTCTCTAGTCTCGCCTCGCGCTGGCTTCCCGACAAGCTCGACCACATCCCTGATCTCCAACACAACCTGTACGCGGACGACATCGCTCTTTGGGTCACGCCTGGCACCGACGGTCACATTGAGCAGACCTAGCTACGCGCAACCGACGTCGTCACGCAAAACGGGCCCACGGTCTCGCCCTCCTCGGCACCCTCGGGACAACAATCACTGCCTCCACGGTTCGAACGCCCTACGCCGTCGAGGCGGAGGAGGTGGCCATCGCATTGGCCGCCACCTCGGCAGATGCCAGCGTCACACTTTCCGACTGTAAGCACGCCAACTCCAATTTCGCTCGAGGTGTCGTCCCGGCTACCACTCTACGGCTCCTTCGCTCGCTCCTACTGTGAGATGAACCGCGTCACACTGAAGTGGACTGGGTCCCCGCCCCCTCAGGCCACCTCGAAAACCAGTCGACTGACCAACACGCTCGAGGACTGGTCGACCCAGCAGTGGGCCCCTCCGCGTCAGACGCTCCCGTGCAGGAGCCCGTGGACAGCAACCACGATATTGCCCAGCACTATCGCCTCGAACTATGCGCTGACCCACTCTCTCACAGTAGTCTTCCCAAGCGGTCCGAGATCACCTGCCGTCGCCTCCAGACCCGCACTTTTCCGTGCACCTTCAAGTACTCGCACCTCCACCTAGGTGTCATCGATCCACGCTGCTGCCTGTGTCGCGACGTTCCCTGACTGAACCACATCCTCTAGGGCTGCCGAAAGGATTTTCCGCCCACCGACTTTGTCTCGCCACCTCCCACCACGGAACAATGAATGGCCCTTCTCTCCCGCATCGACCGAGACATCCAGATATGGGTCCTGGCACGAGCTGAAAGCGTCATCTCGAAGCACAGCCAGGCAACCTACGTATATTTGCCTCCCTTACCCTACACCTCTTGGGATGATAAAGTTGTAACTAACTCACTGCATTCCCAGCCGGCACAGTCTTGCCTGATTTCCGCCATTAAAACAACGAATAGAGGCGAAGATCTGTTTCTTAATCTGTTTGTTTTCTCCTTTCGTCTAACGCTTGTCTTTCTCGCTCGAGACCACACCCCTCACCGTAGATGGCATCTCCCTCTCCACTCCTATGCGCCTAATTTAGGCTACGTTGCGTTTTGATAGGTTCGCACGCGCAAAGTGTTATATATATATATATATATATATATATATATAGGTATTTGCAGCCTGAAGGGTAACGGTCCTAGCCATGAGACAAAGCAGCGCGCTAATGAGTGTAAGATACCGTAGTCGGTATCAGCCGCCGATATATTATTCCGCCGGAAGCAGCCCAGGGCCCTAATTCTTGCAAAAAAAGTTCCTGCGGATTTCCAGCCTCCCTCTAATATTCACCACCTACGCCGTCGTAGACACACCACAGTCAGTAAGGCGTCGGTCACGGGACTATTGTTCGTGATCACGAGTTACTCGCAAGCGAGAGCACTTCGCGCATGCGTGCGTGCTGCTGCAGTCTAGCAAACTGGAAAGCGGCGGTTGTTACCGCGTCTTTTCACCCATCCCACCAGCGCTCATTTGCCGCTCTCCAGGAATCTTTGCCAGATGCCAAGCTTGAAAGGCCGCCACGACTAGCATGGCGCAACTAATAAAAGGTAATAAAGAAGTAATACGCACGGCATTGCTATTGGTGCTGCCGTAGCTCATCAGAAACACAACGAAAACTGCGCATCAAGACGGGGCACAAAGGGAGAACCATGCACACATAGCCCTCACTAACAAATGCATTACTCATTATCGTGCTGGGCCTTATACACAAAGTACTTAGGCAGTACCAACAATACCATAAAAAGAAAACACAGAAAGGACGAAAGGAAAAGAAGGAAAAAAAACTTCATGCCCTACGTATGCGTGTTACAATGCAGTAGCTAAAAAGCCAATTTATTTCTTTGACAGCTTTTCTTCTTTGACAGCTTTTGTGCATGTCCAATGAACAAAAGTGCATTGGACATGCACTTTTGTCCGCGCTGTGTATTCCTTTGTAATCTGCTATGCTAATTTGAGATTAACTTAGATGGTTAATCTCAAAAGCCTCTAAAATATCCCTGGAGCATTTATCAGGGTATCTATGCACTGCTTCACATTGCGATAACATAGGCGCACATCCACTCTGCTCATAATGTGAGGCGAAATTTCCACAAATAGCAAGCTTCTTCAAAAACCTATTGGAAACTTTCCTTTGAGTGGGACTGGGAAAGGTACACATTTGCGTCTTTATGTCTCCTTCACTATAAGGCATTTTTATTTAAAACATGCTGTGTGAGTAATTTCTTTTACCAAGCCGCCGGAGTGCTGTGAATGTAACGCTGCGCTGCTCAGTTGGAGGTAGCGCGTGCGATTCCGCCGCGGCTGCCGCAATTTGATAGCGGCTAAATAAAAAAAAATGCTCTCATATTGAGATTTAGGCGCTCGGTATGGAGCCTCAGGCGGTCGAAATTACTCCAGTGATCATCAATATTTCGTGCCTCATAATCGGCACATAGTTTCCGCACGTAAAACTATACAATTTATTACGTTGATTGAACGGCTTCGTACTCATCCTAGTCTGTTCTCATTTTTGAAGCAAAGCCTCTTTTTATGGGAGCGCAGGACCTTTTTATTATGGATATATGCCTCCTCTTTGTCGTTAGCATGGAAAAACATCGGATAATGGCACATTTCTCTTCCTTTATATGGCTGCAGTTGATTGTGTGTACTTGTTACTGAAAATCCTATAGTGCAAGCGGAAAGAAGGAGCCTTCAACGAATAATTTTGCTCATACTAAGTCTTTGAGCATGTAAACAGTGTGTGTAGGCAGATATGTTATTGTGCTATGCGTAAGCGTACCACAAAAGCACTTTGCTGAATAAAAATATACGTTTACTGAGGTCAAGCTGAAGACCAAGCCCTAGTCACGACTAAGTGAGAAAGTGAAAGTTCCAGCCTGAAGGTCTACGGCGTTTCGGAAACATCTACTTAAACTTGTAGCCATGTTTGTTACAGCAGTCGTCTCCCCGATATCTGACAATACTTTTTGGCCAGACCATAAGATTCGCCACTGAGCATTACGTATACGATAGGTGCAATTTTAACCACTAGTGCAATTATTATCCAATGCATTGACATGACCGTGTGATCGGCCACTGTCCGTTCAAGCGCTACATGAACGTCGTCCCCATCGCTGATGGGTCCACTAGGCAGTGAAGACAATAATGTATTGTTCGAGGGCTACTGGAATGTGTGAGCCTCTTCCACTTGATTGCGCCGTCGACGTGCGTGCACTATTTCACTGCGTGTTTCCTCTCCACCCATCTACCTCAATGTGTCTCACCATTATACTCCCCCATTCCCATCTCCGAGCGTAAGGTAGCCAACGACACGTTATCCTGATTAACATTCTTGTTCTTTCCCTTTCCTTTCTCCTCTCCTTTCTTCTCCTCTAAGAAATTTAGTAAAAACACCATTGCAATCTGGTTCCCTTTGGAGTGTCTATATTTACGTAAATATGACACTGATTAAGACCGAAAAATGTAGCCACTAACTTTTCAGCATCGCGAGAAATCACATTGATTACTTTAGATAAACTGGGGCACTATAACGTGAAACTTTTCCAATTTGCTTTTACTCTAATTTCCAAAGGTCCAGTTTGTGTCATCGCCGACGTAATCAATCGGTGGTGTACCGCAGCGTTGTTTGAACTACCCGATGAAACGTTCTCCTCGTTTATAGAAAGTCAGTTTTGATTGCTTTCAAAACTATTAGCATTGCCTACCGTGATAAGTTTTTATTGTCTGATTGCTTGACAAGAGGCGAGGAACACACAGAAGTCGAAAAGGTTTCGATGGGGCGGACTTAGTGCTGTGAAATCACATATCCGGAACAAGATGGCGATGCCGGCTCCGCTTCCGCTTGCTTAGCTTGTGGTCGCTGTTCGAAAATCATGGCTGCGTGCAAGGGAAGTTTATATATGCCTCGAAGACCCAGCGAAGACCTTTTCGCACAGCGATGTCGCATGGATTCCTCCGCAAGGGGGCCAACACAGCGGACTTGTTCCACATGAGCTCCCGATTCAACGCGTACTTCCTGCGGACTGCAACCCGGAAGCGCCAGAACGTCTGCATTATTCGACGCAGCTCGAAAAGCGGCATTCAGAGAGACCATCCGCAGCGCTGTGAGTTTCTTTTTCACATATTTACACGCTTTGACAGCAGCAAGGCGGCGGCCGCCAAGCTAAGCCTACGGACGATTGCCAAGCTTTGCTCCCCGAGGCCACGCGCCTCGCGCCTCGGCCACGAGCCTCCTGCCCGTGCCCGAGCTTTGAGACCGAGCTTTTCGCTTCGTGAACCATCTGCCCGCCGCGTACTGGCCCTTTGAAGGCGGGGTACGCTTCATACTCAAGATGGAGTATCAAGTGCCGGGGGAGGATATCTCCCCGGACGAGGTTACCCAAGATCAAGGCTGGCAGTCTGCGGGGGCCAGAAGAGTTGGCGCCAAAACACGCACGGCTGACACTAATGCGCTTGCGCCCCAGCCGGGATCGCGACGTGGCAAATCAGTCGGTGCTGCGCTAAAATCCAGAGTGATACGAGCGGGACGAATGCCCTCACTTCCTCGAGATGATATCAAGATTGTGATCAGGCCGCGAGGTGGACTCAATATCTCCAAGATTGGCATTGTTACGGTGGCTGACGCAATACTCGCCGCCGCTGGCATCAGTCAGGAAGATCTATGCCAAGATACTCTATGCCCGAATCTACAGCAAAATATTATGGTTGCTAGTACTCCCAAGCGCGAGAATGCGAACCGCTACGTCCGGATGAAGCAGATGCTCATCTCGGGCAAGGTATATGAGCTCAGTGCCTACGAGACCGCCCCGCACTCCACGTGCAAGGGAGTGATCCGCAACATCCCTCTTCAAGACGGCCCTGACATCATCGATGCCAAGATTGTCAACACCAATAATCCACTCGCCTTAGCAGCGAAGAGAATAGCTCAAACCGGCACGGTCATCGTCGCGTTCGACGGGCATCGTGTACCGAACTTTGTCAGGTATGGACCGTTACTCATGCAGTGCTCACTCTACCGCAAGCAACTCGACGTGTGCTATACGTGCGGCCGCCTCGGTCATCGCGCCGACGTGTGTCCCAATCCAGCTGACGCTATTTGCCGTGGCTGTGGTGCCCCTAGTCCCGATGAGCAGCATCAGTGCACCCCCAAGTGTAAGCTCTGTGGTGGCCAGCATCTCACGGCTAATAAGGACGGTGCTCAAAGATTCAAGATCCCATACATCGTGCGTCGTCGTCGCAGTGAGCGCGCCAAGATGGCCGGTGCCGTGTCACCGTCCCCTCATCAGCGCTCGGACACTGCGGAACTCGTCCAGGCTTCGTCCACTGCGGGTGCTCAGCGCAGAGGACGCTCCCGTTCCAGGGGCCGCTCGACAGTCCGTTCCGTATCCAGGGGCCACTCCGCCTCCAGGGCACGTTCCGGCTCCCGCCGTGGGTCCAGAGGACGGGCCTGTTCCCGGGGACGCTCCGGTTCTCGGCCTCGCTCCAGCTCCAGGCCGGGGCGCGACACGTCGAGGCGGACCAGGTCCCGCTCCCGCACGCCCGCCGCCCTTAGAAGCAAGTTCACGCTCTCCTGGGCCGACAAGGTTCGAGGGGGACGTGAGGGTCCAAGAGGTGATGACCCGCCTCGCGATTCGCACCACGCACACGAGCTCGAGGAGTTGCGCCGAGTTAACGAGCAGTTGAGGAAAGAAAACGCGCAGGTTAGACAAGAAATGTGCAGGCTAGCTGCGGAGATGGCGGAGATTAGGAAACTGGCGCTTTCGCCCTCCTCGCCGCAACCCCCTTCGGCCCCGGTCGCCATGGATACATCCGAGACATCCCACGTGTCGCGCGCGCCCAAGTGTCGAGCGGTAGAGAACAGAGAGGAAGACGAGACCATAAAATTGCTCTCAGAACTCAAAAATGCTTTCGCCAGCATGCAGGCTAGCTTAGAAAAGGTCCAGGAAGCTATATTGCACCCAAAAATGGGGTTAGGTGCACTCAGTGAACGGATAGGCAAATTAGAGGAGGTCGATTCCAGGAGAGAACCCAGCCCCGCTCCTTCGCAAGTCGCAGCACGACGTCATGTACTAGCACCACCGACGGAGGGCGCGATTCTCAGGGCCGTTCAAGCCTCCTCTCAGCCTAGCCATGGATAGTGCGGACGAGAACTTTAGTATTTGGCAATGGAACTGCGGAGGGTTTCCCAACAAGAAGCCGCTTCTGCAGCAATATTTAAGAACTCTCACGGTTAAGCCCCAAATCATCGCTATTCAGGAAGTTGCAACTAGTACTCCTATCAAACTCGCAGGTTATCTGGTGGTATCCTCACATTCAGGAGGCAGGGGAGTTGCTACCCTTGTCAGCAAAACGTACAATTGCCTCTCTCGCGACCTCGGCCCAGTGTGTGATGGCATCGAGTACGTCATGACTGAAATCCTCATGAACCCACCCAGAAAGGGCCTCAGAAGAAACAGCCTTTATATCCTCAACGTATACTGCAGCCCCAGCTACCGCAGGGCGAGGGCGAACTCTCTCCTCAAGAGGGCCGTCAGCCTTGCCGGTGGGCACCCCCTTGTCATCGTAGGGGATTTCAACGCTCCACATATAGTGTGGGGTACACCCATGACACGCCCAAGGGACGCGAACTGTGGCAGACTGCGATGGAACTGGACTTGACCCTTATCACCGATAAGGACTTCCCCACTAGGAGAGGCAACTCCGCATGCCGGGACACTACCCCAGACCTCTCTTTTGTCAAGAACGTAGGGGAGGTCAAGTGGGTCAACACGGCTCTAGACCTCGGAAGTGACCACTACGTCATCGAAGTCTCCCTCCTCCCGATAGCCCGCTATAACACGAGGAAATTCAAGCTGATCGACTGGGACGTTTTCCGCAAGATCAGAGCCGAGCGCGCACCGATGGTGGAGACAGATTTTGAAGGTTGGTGCAAAGGGATAAGGGATGACGCCGCGGCAGCAACCAAGGAGGTCGTCACTGAGCTCGACGTTGACAAGATGGATAGCAGATTGGCGCACCTGCTGGAAGCCAAGCAAGCCCTCCTCACGAGATGGAAGGGGCATAAGCATAACAGGCGGCTCCGCAAGAAGGTTTCGGAAGTTAACAGGGAGATCGAACATCACTGCAAGAACCTGTGTAAGCAACAATGGGATGAGCTCTGCGAATCCGTCGAGGGTCAGCTCAGATCAGGCAAGAGCTGGGGTCTGCTCAAACACCTTCTCGATGAGGGCAGCACCAGATCCAGCCAGAGACGATCCCTCGCGCGAGCCATCCACCTCGCTACGGACTCTACCCCGGACGTGTCTATTGTCGACAGGCTCATAGAGAAGTAGCTGCCGGTCGCGGATAGCTCTGACCCTACCCAGTTCCCAGACTACGCAGGGTGTGCGGTGCCGGAGTTGGACCAGGACTTTACCGCGGCCGAGATCCGAGATGTCCTCTTCTCACTCAACGTCAAATCTGCCCCTGGTCCAGATGGCGTCACTAACAGGATGCTGAGGAATCTCGATGATGAGTCGATAGACTTCCTCACTGAAAGGATTAATGAAGTCTGGCGCAGTGGACAGGTCCCCACACAGTGGAAGGCGGCCTGCACGGTACTCATCCCCAAACCCGGTAAAGCACCAGGAATAGAGAATCTACGACCAATTTCCCTGACGTCCTGCGTTGGTAAGGTTGCAGAGCATGCCCTGCTCAACCGGCTCAAGGTGCACATCGAGGCCAATGACATGTACACCCACAATATGATTGGTTTCAGAGCCGGCCTCTCGACACAGGACGCCATGAAGCTGATAAAGCATCAGATCATCGACCGGAGCACGGGAGATACCAGAGCCATCCTTGGACTAGACCTGCAGAAGGCATTCGACAATATTTCACACGAGTTCATTCTCCAGTCTATTGCCGGCCTCGGGCTCGGGAAGAGGGTCTACGACTTCGTCCGATCCTTCCTTAGCCAGAGAACTGCCAAGCTCAAGATCGAAGGATACCTTTCGCAAGAGATCACCCTCGGTTCACGCGGCACGCCTCAGGGCTCAGTCATCTCGCCAACATTATTTAACATCGCAATGATCGGGCTTTCTAAGGAGCTCGCGAAGATTCAAGGAATCAACCACACTATTTACGCTGATGACATCACCATCTGGTGCGTCGGCGGGAGCGACGGCCAAGTTGAAGCCGCCATGCAGAGCGCCATCGATGCGACCGAGTGCTTCCTCCGCCCCACTGGGCTCAGATGTTCTCCATCAAAATCTGAGCTACTTCTCTACAAGAAAAGACCGAGAGGTGGTGGCCATCGTGATTGGAAACCGGCGTCCGAAAGCGAAATACGGCTTTTCACTGGTGACGGGTCTCCGGTGCCTAGAGTGGACTCACTCCGAATATTAGGGATGTATATCGATTCTAACGGTTCCAATGGAACCGCACTCAGAAAGATCACCGCCAAGACGGAGAGTGCTCTCGGCCTCATTCGGAGGATCGCCAACAGGCACCGGGGAATCAAGGAAGAAAATCTCATCCGCATTATACATGCTTTTGCTCTCTGCCACCTTTCATACTCGGCGGCCATGCATAATTGGCATGTGGCTGAGAGGAACAAGCTCAATTCACTCATCAGAAAGGTTTTTAAGCTTGCCCTCGGCTTGCCTGCAAGCACCCAAACCGAAAACCTGTTGAAGCTCGGAGTCCACAACACGCTCGAAGAGATTATCGAGGCACAAGAGCACTCACAGCTGCTCAGGCTATCCGGCACCCCGACGGGCCGCAAGATACTCGACGAGATGGGCCTCAATCCTGTCGACCAGTGCCCTGACGCCATGCGGATTCCCAGCGACATCAGGTTTCAACTGCACATCGCGCCCCTGCCTCGCAATATGCACCCCGCAAACAACGTCGGCAGACGTCGGGCCAGGGGTAGAGCTCTACTCGAGCATGTCCGCAATAACCACATTGAGGCAAGCTTCGTGGATGCCGCGGCATGTGTCCAACAAGAGGCATTCGCCGTCTCCATCGTAGACTCCAATTCAAGGCTCACTTGCTGCGCTATGGTACGCACTTCAAGGCCCGTGGTAGCCGAACAGGTTGCAATCGCGCTGGCTGTGCTCGATGGTCGCATAGAGGCAATATATAGTGATTCCAAGGCAGCCATTAAGGCCTACCAAACCGGTATGGTCTCCCCCCAGGCCCTCCGCATTCTCCAAAGCGCCAAAAGTGTCTCTCGGCATTCTCTATTTTGGTTTCCCGCTCACTTGGGGTTGATTGAGGGTTCTCCCTCTAACCCTAACGAGGGCGCACACGAGGCCGCGCGAGGACTCACTGACCGCGCCGCCTCAGCAGTCCCTCAGCCCCGCGGTGAACCTTTGCTTACGTTTAACGAGATCACCACGCACTACTATCTGTCAAGACGGGTCTTCCCCCTCCCGCACCCCGCCTTATGTAGGGCGCGGGCGGTTACCCTTCGACTTTTACAAGCCCGTGCGTACCCTAACCTCGCGGTTTTTCATGCCATATACCCCGAAAGATACCCTAGTGCGGACTGCCCTGCCTGTGAACTAAGGGCAACATTGGACCATGTGTTGTGGGGGTGTGAAGCCATCGGCTCCTCCTTCAGCGAGGATAGGTGGGCTGCGCTCTTGGGCAGCCCCGAACTCAGCGACCAAACCCTGGCCGTCCAGAGTGCCCGCGACCGGGCCGTCAAGCTCGGCTTGGCGGTCCCTACGTGGGACTAGCCGGGTCGCGCGGGGTCTCCCCTGCGTCTTCTCTGGACCAAAGTAAAGTTACTTCACTCACTCAGCGATGTCGCGTGCGTGCGAAAACGCCTCAACTTTGTATTGCCACGTGATAATGTTTCTTATACGCAAATAAATTCATTCTCCCTGGCACGGTGGAAGAATAAACTAGGTGTCTGAACGAGGCTGCCGCGCCGACGACTTTTTTGCTCGTGGTTTACGTATCTCTCGGCAGATGGCGGGGATCATTGGGGGGTCAACCGCAGCAGCTGGCAGGGCGGCGGCGCTCCTGAAACATGCGCGCGCGTAGAAGAATCGCTAGTAAATTGTCCCGTAAATGCCTGCTTGCCAATTTAACTGTCTGTCGAGCCTTTGGGACGCAACCATTGGTATATCCTCTTAAATATCTGAGCTTAGTAGCGCTATCCAGACCTAAATTTGATTCGAGCTCATAAGAGTCAAGCATAGAGACCACGGTGGAAGAATACACCGTGATAGAGACAGCGCGCTTACTAGTGCTCAAATTCGGTGCAAATGTAAAACATTATGGCTATTGTCGGATGCAAAACCCTTACAAATCCGTGCCTAACTGAGAGATTTGGATGTCTAGACTGTCTCTGGCCACGCATGTCATATGAACGAGATCCCGCTCGCTGAAGGTGATTTTTCTTGGTACAAGTTTTTTCTTCTGCATTATTTGTCGGAAGAAGATATCTTGCTTTGCAACTTCGTATATAAGCGAAAATTATGGCCCCTGACGAACTCCGGGTAGCCGCATCTTTCCAAAATGCTCTGCGTTGCAGATTCTGCGTGTTTACTGCAAGCGCACACGCACGCCAGGTAAACTCTGCGGGCAGTGCTTTTGAATTTTCACGCAGGACAGCCGGGGACACACAAAAGGGACTTTTATTACTTCACACCAGTGCACGCCTCATTTACACAGAAACAAACGTGGAAGTCGCTCTACAAACCCTGAAGGTTGTTTCCCAGCTTAGACAAGCTTTGAAAGCTTCCTAAGATGTTGCATGTTTGTTTTGTGGTCTATCGTTGTTTGTTTACAAACCTGCGTCATCCTCATGGCTCTATAATAGTGCAGCAGATTCGCCATGATGTCATCTTTGTGGTCCTTGCATGGGAAGGAGAAGGTATGCTTTTCTAGCATAGCATCTACCGTCAGCTCATAAGCATTCCTACGCGTGGCATATTGCTGAAACTCTTTTTCAGCCATCTGCAGCAAAGAAAAAATGCTTATCTTCGGGTGCAGAAGCCCACCTCTCGTTTTACAATCTACAAGTGTGCTCACAGGCTGAGCTTGAACCTCAGTCTCTTCTACGAGGCTCTGCCGGCACACTGAGCATGTTGAGTACTTGAGCAATTTCCTGCGCATAAACCCAGCAAAATAATACACAATGTAATCAACTGCTTCTGGCTCTGTGTAGATCTCAACAAACGCCTCATCACACTCAATTTCAGCGGCAACCAGACCATCCATTTTGGCTTTCAACTCCTGAAGACGAGTCTCCTGTTTTTCACCTGCCTGAAAGGCAAGCTTCAAATCGGCCAAAGTGAGCACATGTGCTTCTCGAGCTCGCTCTACTTCGCAATTTCCAAACTTTGGTGGCTTAATTAAACTGTACACTGACAGCATATTGTACAGCTGAAGAAAAGTCGGCAAGGAGGGATGGTCATTCTGACTTCCTGCTTGGCGGATTGTCCCAAAAAAACGCTCCAGTACATCTTGGTTAAATTTTCCACTCAGGACATACTTAAAGCCACAGTCTTTGAGCAAATATCTCGTCAGCTCCAAAGCCGACAAAACTGTGACTCGCAGACCTGCTGCAGTCTGCTCTGTGAGAAAATGTGCGCGGGATATCCTTCCGGCCACCACTTCTCCCTCCCACTTGTTTAACCAGTGCAAGAAAGAGGCAAGAACCCTCAAGTCCTTGCTTCCCGCTGTGATGCCTTCTTTAGGATGCCTGCGATTCAGTGCATCGAACAAATCGTTAAATTTCAATGTAAATTCCACTGTCCCTTTAACATTCTCCAGTTCAGTTACTTTTCTCTGTGAGTAAAACTCCAACCCATTGGCAACACTTCGACTGAAGAGCTGGGTAGCGAGCTTTACTCGCATTTTCTCAGTATTCGTAGGATTCAGATGAGCATACGTGAGCTTGTGGCAAACACGCAAATGTCCAGGCTGCTTCTTGTCCTCAACAAACGGCTTATCATAGTGTGCCCACTGGACACGACCACCATGGAAGCTCAAAACTTTCTGGGCATGCACACGGTTCCGAACGCACTTCATAAGATGCGTAGCATCTGAAAAAACAAAAATGCTGCACTTCTCATCAGCAGGGTGCGTGAAGGAGCTTTTGGTGCAGTTTAGACTACCAGTTACACCAAACTCCTTCCACATATAGCGGTTTGTGGCTGCTCCATCAAACACCACTGCATCAACTAAAGCCCCAGCCTCCTCCAGCATAAAGACAGCCTTCAAAACAAGCTGTGCAAGCACTGTTCCTTTTGTTGGCCCTTTGCTTGCGAACACTGCAATGGGCTGAGAATACTGGTCTCCAAATGCGCGGAAGGCAAACACGAGTCCGTGGTCAGCAAGGTCATCAGTGGTCCCTGCACAGTCACCAAAGTCGCTGAACCCTACATAAGTCATTGATTTCGAATGCGCACGCATTTCCTTTCTGACACGCATTTCGTCGAAAACCAAGATACCGTGGCGCTGATACTCGTCTTTGGTCGCCATCTTCCTTTTAAATGCAGCAAAAAACCTGCTGTCAAATCCACATTTCACCCTGATCATGCTTAGATATTTCCGCACTGTCGTCACACATGGAAGAGGGAGCACATTGTTCTCTCGTAAGAATGCGTACGCTGATGGGCTCCTTATATGCAACAAGAGGCACATAAGCAGCCATTCTTCAGTGTAGCGACGATTTTTCTTGTTGGCGAGCCTTGCTGCCGCTAAGCATTCCTTGATAGCAGTTAGCTATACATTCGGAAGTTGAAGCTTGCAAAGTTTGGTCTCGAGCTCTCCCTCAGAAACTTTTTGCAAGCATTCACGGGCTTCCTTTAGCTCCGAAGAAAGATCCTTAAAACGATTAAGGAGGCGATTTTTTTATCTCCTCAGGGCATAATTTGCACGTCGCAGAGCAGCAAGTCTTTCACTGTTTTGTTGGAAACGCGAAACATGAACGCTAGCTGTCCTTAAGGTGCTCTTCTTCTTCAGTGCTCGTGTTTGGTGGATTCGCAGAGTGTCCGACAGCCCGATGCATTTTTGGCAAACTGACACATCCGCACTCAGGAAGAATTCACATTTCTTGTGGCGCCACTTGCTGCTAATGTCGATGAAAGCATTCTTTATTTCTGCTTGAGGGTATTCAGCAGTGCTTGGTCCACCAGCGCAAAATTTGATATTGTGCACGTGCTGTAGAAAAGACTTCACGTCCTCGACTGTTACCAACCTGTTTGAATATTGCAGCTGTTCTTTAGGGACAGACTTGCACATCAACACTGTGCGGGCCTCCATTCTCTCGTCGATCTCAACAAGCCGCGGAGCGGTAAAGAAACCGCCGGCACCAATATTCCCGGGAGGACACGTTTTCGCTGTGCTTGACGCTGCAACCGCAAGGGCTGACTTGGAAGAGTGGTTCTCAGGGATTCTAGTTCGCGTCAGCTCTAGGAAAACGATGCTCTTTGTGTCACCGATTTCAATGCAATGATATCCCCACGATTTGGAGGGCAGGCATACGAGCGACGGGTCGTGGAATAGCATATCAAAAGTTGAAGACCCGGCTTCCTCTTGCACTTCACTTCCGTCCGCGCATTCATCCCCACGCACTGGTGCTGACGGCATGCAAGAGTCCTCGATCTCATCGAAACTGTCGCAACTGGAGCTGACACACGATGAGCTGTTCTTCTTTTTCAATGGGGCGAGAAGCTGTCTCTCGGCTGGCCGCTTCCTAGTTTTCATCGTTTTAGATAAATAAGCAGGACAATCAGGGAACTTCGTGTGCACAGCGTCTTTTGCCAATAACGCGCGACGAGGCGTGCTTACCAGGACATGTTCATTATACTCTGCTGTCCAAGTCTTCGAAATCAGTTGAGGCTCGAAATGCCGCTCACACACGAAGTCCGTAGCCTGGAGAAGACGGTCCTTTCTTGGGATGGCGCGTCGCCACACGTTTAGTCGCTCTTCATCCTTTGGTGCTGAGAAGAGTGAGAACTTCTCACGGCAGGACTTGTGTCCCGTAAAGCAGCGGGGAACAAAACAGCTTTTGCCCATCACTACAGTTAATACGAGTGTACGACAAAAAATGCAATCGGCAAAAGAAAACACACGTGGCGTACAACAAGAGCAATGGTCAACTGCGGTCGCCCGCGCCACCCGCACTCCTACGCGCTGCCTGGTGACCCTCTAAACCGCTAGCGCCATCTCACGGCACTCCTTGAAAACACGAACCGGCGGTCGTCAACGTCGCCCGCTGGAGAGGCGGCGCCGTTCCGACACCTAGTTTATTCTTCCACCGTGCTCCCTGGCACCTCAGTGTACCCAGTTCCTGAGAGGTCGGTGGGCAGACATCTATACCGTAGGGAACAAAGTAATCCTCCACTACTGCGAAAGAAATAATTCTTTTCAGCATATTCATGCATGCTTAAAGCGTGAACGTCACTTTGACGCGATGAGTTTTCGTGGTCTTGTGACGTCGCGTGACAGAAAGACAAAATTCACGCAACCCGAAAACATTTTGCCAAGAGCAGAGGGCCGAATTCCTTTTCTTTGTATTATTTGGTCTAATTATGCATCAATCAAGTGGTTACGTGTCATATCAGATAGGGATATTTTTGGGTTTTCGTGACGTCTCGACACACACATGCAAATTGGGGGTAGCCCGCAAGTTTTAGGGAACCGTGGAGGGCTGTTTGCAGAAGTGGAATAGAAACAGTATCAAATGACTTTGTGATTGCGCCCCTGATTAGTGATCATGAAAGTTAATAAAACATAAAACACACTGAATACTACCCGGAAAAGGTTAAAGGCATTCCGTAAATCATCGAAATGCATTCTTTCATTCGTACAATGCAATCAGTAGAACTGTAAGTGAACATTCTGCCAAACTGTAAACAAGCATCAGAATAACAATCTCTACGGCTAATTCTGTGGCAGTAAAAATTATTGCTCGCTGGTCCAATGAAATGTGCGAAGTCCTTGTAGCTTATTTTATTATTGGTTTATCCAGCTATTTCCATTGGACATGCACTTTTGTCCTTGCTGTGTATTCCTTCGTAATCTGCTATGCTAACCATTTGCCATGATATTCCTCTCACCATACATGCGTCGGTTCTTATTCATGGAAAGGACTTCGTCAAGAAAGGTATTGCTCTTACTGTTCGCTCTCCATATTACCAACCGTAGTTGGCGATAGCATTTCAGCGCACAGGTTGTCGCTCGAGCTGGACAAGCACTGCGCGGTTCAAAGTCGACAGCAACACGTGTATACAGAAAGCATTAATCACGTTTGCCACTAATATTTTGAACTGGTGCTGCAGCTGCGGTCACCGAGTTTTCCACGATGAGCGTACAATGGTTTGGAATGCATGTGACAATAGCGTCCGCCGGTGAAAAACGCGGACTCCATTGATACGGAAAAAGAAGAGCCAAGCAGCGGCGCACCTTCTGAAAACAGCGCAGGCGTGCGAGGCCGAGTGAGGAAAACTTCCTCGTAGTGACACTGCAAAATAACTATGGTTTTCACGACGACATAACAACATTATTTTACTCTACATTCAAATGTATATAGTTCCCTTCCCCCTACTCCATCCTTTCTTCCTATTGGTGGTGGTGGCGATGTTGCAACAGGCGGGGTAAGCCTGCCATATATCAGGAAGAGAGCGCACCAACTGCTGGTTGCATTCCTTCGAGGCATGGGGCTCATCGACACCTGATAACGCACCTCGGGTGTCAAGTCATAGGAGGCTCAGGCGCAGGAATTGCCTGTCTTTTGATTCGCTTCTCCGTGTCTTTTTACTTCTCCACCCTCCTCTCCCGACTGTCGACCGCCGCTCAGGTGTCAGCAGAAATAGCTGGACAGTTACGCCGAGGTCCTCATTGGTTTCGTTCCCTTCTTGTATGACAAATAGAACAACCACACTGCTACTGTTGCTACTACTGCTACTTCTGCTACTACTGCTGCTGCTACTACTACTACTACTACTACTACTACTACTACTACTACTATTACTACTACTACTACTACTACTACTACTTTTACTAGAACTAGGAATCTACTACTAATTATACTATGACTATATGCTGCAACTATGGCGAAGTCTCTACTCCCATTACTGCCTCAGCATTTGCTCATTGTCTAAAAGAGCCGGGGGTCCCCATCAGCTGGTGGAAGACAGCTTTCCCGCCATGAGAATTTGCGAGATGAATGACCGCCTTGCAGACGCAATAATCACAACATGGAAGGGACAGTTCCAATCATTAGGTGCCTGAAAAATCGGATGCATGCGCAGAGTTATAGGCAAATGCCGCGTCTTAATCAAAACTTCTTGAAACCGAACGTATTATCGACGTGGACCACGCTCCTTAGAAGCGTGAATTGCTGGGCCAGTTCATGTTTAAAGCGAAAAAGACAACAAACCAGGGAAAGCCAAGTTGCAGGACCAGAAGAAAACACACAAACGCACGCATTCGCCGGCACACGTAGGAAGCCACCCAGTGTGCAAGAATAGTAACTTAGAACCGCCTTTTAAAAAAAAAAAGAACAAACGTGTAATGCTTTGATTTGCCGAACACATCTAAATTTCGCGGTTTTCTTAATAGCGTTACTTGCGCTGCCCATACTTTTGCGTATGGATATAAAAGAGCCGGATTAAATAATGTGACCAAAAATCTAGCAGCTCACATGCAGATACCTCGAAAATATAATATTTCTTGTTTGTTTAAAGGAGTGCTAAATCTGCGTTGCCATGTTATTTTAAAATTTTGGTTGCTGGGGGAAACCAGGGATATATGTAACATTTTGTTATCCAGTTCCTCATTCTGCAAATATAAAGAATCTGCCACACAAACTACACACCTGCCTGTTTAGAACAGAAAGTTGGTCGGTGGAAGTGTTAGCTTTTCACTCTATCCTTCGCGCTTATTTTTTGTTCCCTCGGAAATCAGCGTTCGAAAAAAGAAAGCATTATTTTAGCGCACCTTCATCAGCGTTTATGCCATTTATTGTTTTTCGAAGCCAAGCGGGGCACAATCTGCATTACACTTCCTCTGCTACCATATACACCTGCAGCGCGAGATTTTACACATTGTTATTGTCATCAAATATGTCTCCTCAGTATGGCTGCAAACGAGGCCATTAGAGAGTCAGCGAAATTGTCCGGCGGAGATGTAGATGTGTAGGCACTAGGAGCGATTGCCAAATCCATATCCCACCTCCTCTTCTTCAAACGCTGCTATGGCGCGAAGTCGCTCGTCCACAATCGGTACAGCTACCCTCGGGCTCGCGCCGTTTATTTACACGTCGTCAACAATATGGCGTACTTTTCGAAAATACCTTCAGCAAAGAGGCACTGATGTCGTTTTGAAATACGTGTCGCTATTTTATCGTGAACCACGTTTTTTTTTTATTTTGCATGAACTGCAATATAAGCTTTTCGGATTATTACGCATGCGCTAGAAGCCCAGCGCTCGTTTGTTCCGCTCGTTTGCAAACGTTTATTCCTGCTTCATAAATCGACAACAGCCGAAGATTCAATGCGCTGCTAAAGAATATTGATCACAAAGCGAGGTCTTGCATAAATACGCCAAAAAATCATTGTTTAAGATGAGGGTTGTCTTGTAATAGTCTTCTGTATTTTTGTGGAAGAGAATACTGTAGGTACAATATGTGACTTTTGTGTTGCTTATCTGTACAGATAAGCACAGATCAACACGTGTCGCGTCTTCTTAGTCGTCATAGCTCTAGCTTGGTAATAATAAAGCCGTCCCTTATAAGTGCTGGAGGTGCTTCTGGACGCCCAAGTCCTCCCTCACTTCCACTCTGGAGCTCCGCTGTAGTCGCTACATAGCACCGTCGGCCGTGTCCACTCAAGGCCATTATGATGGGGATTATTTACTAACATCCCCTTTGAAACAAGGCGGTGACATATAGTCACCGAGCCTGCTTGAGTTATCCAGGTATGCTATACATACATCCCTCTTCGAACGTGTTTACAATTCTTTTTTCCTATTTCCTTCTTATGAATTCCTCTCCATTTTTCTTGCCGAAGTGCGTGGTGGCCAACCGCGCACGTCGTCGCTTAACCTCTCTACCCTTCCCACTTATCTCTGTCCCTCTTATCCTAACAATTTTGTATGCACCTCCTTAATAATTTTCTTTTCCGCAAAACTTCTCAATCTTCTTTGTGTCGCTACCTCCGCCTGCAATGAACCCGTCGTATCAATCACCTCCCTGTTTGTTTCCACCGATACTCTAAACGTCTCTTGCTTATCTCGACTGCTGACTGGTTCATCCTTCCGCCCGCATTAAATCCAAGCCCTTCTGGGACGCGTACACAGCCTGCGGGTCTGACTGGGTGAGAAACATTGCTTCATTCTGGTACGTCCAACGCTGCCGTCTCTGTGCGGGCTTTTCCTTTAGTGTGGAGAACCAGCAGCTGTCCACACAAACCGTTAGTTTTCGCTAGTTTTCGAGGGGCTGACATCGAGGATGGATGGCTCGCGAGCATCGACCGAGTCATCCGACTCCAATTGCTGGATAGATATCAGAAACTGTGGAGCGCCCCTTTCTATTTCTCCAGTACCGCGAAAACCTGGATTTTGAATTATGAGTTTGATTTTGTAAACTAGGTGACATTCATGCAACAGCGTCGTCAAATTTTTGGCACCCGTACAATTCACGCGTTTTTTTCCAAAACAACTTGGAGAGCGTATCCAATTACGTGGAGAATTCTCCACTTGAGGATGCCTTTCCTATATACAATTCCGTGGAATCCATCATGTCTCGATGCGACTCGATATGCGTTGGACTCAATTGCATAGAAACTGTCGCATTTCTTGCCCTTCAAAGAAAAAAACCCACTTTACCGTTCAGGGCGTCATAGCTAATCGCAAGCCACTTAAAAAAAAGGGAGGTACACATTACACTCGAACTTACGCGAAAGGTACACGGGTACCCAGCAGCTTCCGCACATTTAGGGCAGCGTTATTGTTTTTGTCTCCGAGCTCGAGCTATGACGTCGAAGAAGACGCGACGGATGCTAATGACGATCAGAATGGAGGAGAAAGATTTTTGCGTTATGATTTGTGCAGATGAGGAAAGCAGAAATCAGATATCGCGCCTGCAGTACATCCTGTTGTGGTTACTTTATTTGACGTACAAAAACTCGCAATGATGGCATCAAAATTACGCACATTGTTATGACCCTTAAAACATGTGTAAAAACTGTTCTTTTTCTCGAAAAACTGCAAATAAGGAAGACGCTACCTCAATGTGTAAGCAAACACGAATCAAACTGATTGGCGGACTCACAAAAACAAAAGCGTCTACTAAAGCAGCGAAGAACAAGTAATGACACCCCGAGGTATCTTACAACGCAACGCATCATGAAATGTCTGGAAAAGGTGTACAATACGGTAGTGAAAAGTTCTCGAAAAAGTAATAGAACTGAAGGAGCTAGTACTATAGTTGCGAGCGAAGCTCGCTATAGAAAAAATTATTAAATATTGGCTAAGTCTTGGTACTCGTACGCCAGCAATCCCTTTTTTACGCTCTTCCTGATCGGACATTACGCTTTCTGTAGCTGCTTACATTAAGGATCAAGTGGGCCGGGTTAGTTTCCGGTGAACCTTATGCCCTCGATAAAAAGATACTTGGCAATTCATAAGTTTTGCAAAGTTGAATGCGTGTAGCAATTGGTACTGCATTAGTTATTTTTACCTGTCTTAGCTGCTACCCGTGTGCGTCGACTTCAACATTTTTGAGTATTTCGCAACCTGATGCATGACGTTGAGCAGTGGGTTTTTTCACTACATGCGGAATTGTCAAGCGATACGTTTATAAGCTTATTAGGCCAGTGAATTTCGTGATATACTTCAGAAATGGATCTGTGCACATGCAAACTGTAGCTCATCGTTACTATCTGTTGGACTCTCCGGGGGGCTAGCGCAAATTGTTGATGTATTTCTATCGTCCATCTTGTGTGAGGAGCCAGAGCGAGATAGGTACGGTGTTTGCAAAACATTCCCTCCCTAGCGCTTCCTACCTCACCAGCAGTACTCCGAACGTGTACGCTGCACACCTAATGTTTACGCGTGGCATACACGCTGTTTGCCCAAGGTATGTTTCCACAGCTCCATTAAACGCCTTCCTGAGGAATTACCATGCACACGAGATGGCGTATCAATTGTACAAAGTAGTCTTACAAGCACAGACAGACAGACAGATGCACTGACGGACGGACAGAGGAACACACAGACAGACGGACAGGCATACATACATACATACATACATACATACATACATACATACATACATACATACATACATACATACATACATACATACATACATACATACATACATACATACATACATACAGACGGACCGAGGGACGGACGGACAGACGATGGACGGACAGACCGAGAGACGGACAGAGGGACAGACAGACAGGCAGATGGACCGAGAGACGGAGACACGAGCACAGAGATGCAGGGACGGAGGGACCGAGAGACGGACAGAGGGACAGACAGACTTACAGATGGACGGACGGAGAGATGGACAGACAGACAGACAAACAGACAGACGGACCGAGAGACGGACGGACGAACCGAGAGACGCACAGAGGTACAGACAGAAAGACAGAACGACCGACAGACGGACGGACGAAGAGATGGACGGACGGAGAGATGGACAGACAGACAGATAAAGAGGCAGACGGACTGTGAGACGGAGAGACGGATGGACAGAGAGACAGACAGTCAGGCAGACGGACCGAGAGACGGAGAGACGGGCGGACAGACGCATGAACGGACGGACGAGCGATGGAAAGAGGGACAGACAGACAGACAGAAAGACGGATGGAGAGATGACAGAAAAACAGACAGGCAGACGGACCGAGAGGCGAAGAGACGGACGGGCGGACCTAGAGTCGGACATATGGACAGACAGACAGACAGATGGATGGAGAGATGGACAGACAGACAGACAGACAGACAGAAAGAGACAGATGGACGGACGGACGGCCAGATATAGAGACAGACAGGAGGAACGACAGACGCACGGACGGACTGATCGAGAGACATAGAGATGAACAGACAGACAGACGAACAGACAGACAGACGGATGGACGGACGGCCGCGCGAACGGACGTACGGACAGACAGAGGGACAGATAGACAGACAGACAGACGGACGGACGGACACACAGACATAAAGATAGATAGGCGCGCGGACGGATGGACAGACGGCAGACGGGCAGACCGACAGACGGACGGACGGATGAACGGACAGATGGCAGACAGACAGACGGACGGAGGGGCGGATGGACAGACGGATGGGCGGACAGATAGAGACGGACAGACCGACGGAGAGACGGAGAGATGCACGGACAGCCACACGGACAGATGGATGGACGGACCGAGAGGTGGACAGACAGACGCACAGACGGACGGACGGACGGACGGACAGGCAGGCAGAAAGACAGAGAGATGCACGGAGGGAGAGACGGACAGACAGATGGGCGCACGGGTGGATTGACGGATGGATGGAAGGACGGATGGATGGACTAACGGACAGACAGACAGACAGCTGGATAGACAGACAGCTGACAAACAGACAGACAGACAGACGGACCGAGAGACGGACAGACGGACGCGCGGACGGGCGGATAGACAGACGGACGGACGGGTGGACGGACAGACGGCAGACAGACAAACGGACGGGCGGATGGCAGACAGACGGACAGACAGACGAGCAGACAGTGAGAGAGTCGGGCGGACGCACGGATGCGCAGACGGATGGACGGGAGGATAGACGGACAGACAGTCAGACAGACGGACGGACGGACGGATGGACGGCAGACAGACAGATGGACGGACGGATGGACAGCCGGACGGGCGGACGGCCGGACAGACGTCTATACAGACGGATGGACAAACGAACCGATAGACGGAGAGACGGACAGACAGACAGACAGACAGACAGACAGACAGACAGACAGACAGACAGACAGACAGACAGACAGACAGACAGACAGACAGACAGACAGACAGACAGACAGACAGACAGACAGACAGACAGACAGACAAAAGCATGGACGGGCGGACGGACGAAGAGATGGACAGACAGACGCACAGACGGACGGACGAACGGACAGACAGACAGATTGAGAGACAGACTGATGGACGGACGGATAGTCAGACGGATGCACGGATGGACGGATGGTCGGAGGAACGGACAGACACAGAGACAGACGGACGGACAGATGGCAGACAGACAGACAGACGGAAGGAGGACGGACGGACGTACCGACAGACAGACAGACCAACGGACGGACGGGACGGACGGACATACTGGCAGACAGAGAGACGGACGGACGGATGGATGGTCGGAAGGATGGACAGACAGGTGGACGGACGGACATACGGCAGATCGACAGACAGACGGATGGAGAGATAGACGGTCGGACGGACGCGCGGACAGACCGAGACGGACAGACGGACAGACGAACGGACGGACCGAGAGACAGACAGACAGACAGACAGACAGACAGACAGACAGACAGACAGACAGACAGACAGACAGACAGACAGACAGACAGACAGACAGACAGACAGCCAGACAGACAGACAGACGCACAGACGGATAAGCAGACAGACAGACTGATGCACGGATGGATGAACGGACAGACAGACAGACAGACAGACGGATGGACGGACGGCCGCACAAACAGGCGGACGCACTGACGAACGGACAGACAGACAGACGGACGGACAGATAGACCGAGAGACGGACAGACAGGCGGACGGATGAGCGGATGGGCGGACAGACAGACGGACGGAGCGACGGACGGGCGGACAGACAGACGGACGGACTGACGGAGAAATGGATGGACAGCCGGACGTACTGATGGGCGGCCGGACGGACAGACAGACAGATAGACAGACAGGCGGACGGGTAGACCACAAGCAGACAGACAGACGAACGGACAGAGACGGACAGACGGACGGATGGACGGACGGATGGAGATGGACAGCCTGACGGACGGACACACCCCGGAAAGTCCGTGAAGTAGCCTACTTTACTTCCTGTGTATTTCCTTTCATCGTTAGTCCGGGTTGCGCTGCCCACCCACAGGAACACGTAGCCTAAGCTTGATAAGGCTTCAGAAGTTGTTCGCAATGTGTTATTCTCATTACACACAATTTTATTGTAATGTCCTCGAAAACACTGCCGAAACAAAGAACTGCAATATTATTGGGATAAATAGAAATAAATATCTATTACAAGAACGCATAATGCTGTTTATTTTATTTTATTTGTGGTTTTACGTGCCAAAATCACTTTCTGATTATGAGGCACGCCGTAGTGGAGGACTCCGGAAATTTAAACCACGTGGGGTTCTTTAACGTGCACCTACATCTAAGTACACGGGTGTTCTCGCATTTCGCCCCCATCGAAATGCGGCCGCCGTGGCCGGGATTCGGTACCGCGACCTTGTGCTCATCACGCTAACACTATAGCCACTGAGCAACGACGGCGGGTAACGCATAAAGCTCTTGCAGTACAAGTACTCAATCTTAGCCCATTTTAATTATGCTCACTTGCTTGGGCGATCGACAACAAAGAATAATTTAAGCGTTTATTAAGTTATTAAACCAATCTGAGCTATAAGAAATGCTTATTTTAATTCTAACATGCAAGAGATGTTTGATCGCCGTGGAATAGTGAAAATTAATCACCACTATAGCCAGCGCCTAACGCATCCGTACTCCATTGCTAATAGATACAATAGCGCATTCTGTGTCGACCTGTCAAGGTTAAAGTAAAGGCAGTACATCTACAAGACACGCTGTCCGGAAACAGGGATTATTCCGATACCAGTAAACAATTATTACTTGCAATCACCAACTACACCCTCCCCCGCCTGTAAGTGCTGGCGTTACCCAGCTACCACGGAATACACTATCTGACATCTTTCTCTCATCGAATGAAATTGCTGATTCTTTGCTATCATGACTTGTTGAGGTGTTAAACGTTCCATTTGCTTATCTTAAAATGTGTTGTCTTGTCTGATCTTGTCATGCACAGAAAATGTCCTCCGTATGACTTAAGAGGAAGCTTTAGCACTGGCCCAACCCCTACACGGCCTATTCAAATACATGTACAACGCAAAAACGTTTTTATAAGATAACCAATCGACATATTTTAGTGAAATTTCTTGCATTTGAAAGAGAAAGTTAAATTCTAGTGACTGCTGGAAACGGAATTTCGATTTATGGTCTGCACTTTCTTAAAACGATTTTCAAATGTTTGACCATTTGAAAAAAAATAGAAGCACGAAGTTTACAAGTTCATAACTCTGCATCAAAAACTGATATGGCGGTTCTTTAAACGGCATCCATTAGATCATTCAAAACGCACAAACTCAATATGTAATTTTACATATTACGTGAATTTGTTACGTTGGTTAGAAGGGTTTTGCAAAAGTTGTATTTCCCTATTATAATTTTTTTTATATTCATGTGTAACAGATCCATTTTGTCCGCTTTAGATGTACAATTAGATGCAATTCACATAATTGTATTATTGTTTTCAGTTGTTGAGTTACACAGTTGTAAACTTCATAGTTTCGTTTTTTGAAAATATTCAATTTTTGCCAATTTTTAATTAAAATTAACAACCTAACTCAAAAATTCGAAACAAACAGTCACTAGATTTTAAGTTTTTCTTTTAAATTCAAGAAACCTCGTGAAATTGCGAGCAGTGGTTGCCGAGAAAAACAAATTCTCCTTTTACATGTATTTAGATAGGAGCGCTCGAGCTAAAGCTTCCTCTGAAGCCTTAGGATTATCTTGACTGCATTTTATTATGGTTAGCAATGAAGTTTCATGCATGTCTGTTCCTCATGTAGTGAAAGGTTACCTTGAATGTACTTCGGTTCTTTCATATGCCGTATGTTGTTGCTAATATAGGGACCGTCACCTGGTGAAGCTCCTCGTAAAAGTAGCTTTTAGCGGATGCTCCATACGTTTTGTAACGAAACGAAAAATAACTTATGTTTATTTGTATTTGCATGTATAAATGAAGTTCCTCCTGCGAGCGTAGTTGGAACCTCAGAATAACTCTTCGGCCTGTGTAGTGTTCTATTGTTTTGAAGTGTTTGCAGTGTTAACTTGGCGAATTGTAAGTCTCGTCACGACCATCTTATTCACACCGCCTAAAACGGATGCGGATCTGAAGCATCGCTTCGACTTGGTGTTCTAGTTTTTAAGCTACGCTTGTACGTGTGGTTCTTTTTTCATGTTGCTCAGTTAAGCAGCCTTTATGTAAATGTACGTTTAACTTGAGTGACTAATGCCAGAAGTGGTTTTGGGTCTTTGGGTCGGCAACATACTTAACGCAATATTTCTCATCGCGTAGATTCAGCTTCTTTTTCTTTAACATGTGCACGTTTGCTCACTGCCACCACAGGGAAAGGATCTTGCACAACCCGCGTTCTCACTTAGCCTGTGATTTCCCGAAACGGAGAGCTGTGGCATTACTTAGCTATGTGGAAGAGGTTACCAGCATCTGGCCACAAAAATAGAAAAAAAATCATGTGTAATCAAAATGAACGCTTGTCCGGAAACGAGTCGTGTATATTTAAACAGCATCGCTGGAAGTTTCGTGGTACCGCAGTGATTGTGACTAAAGGAGTTACGGCACTTCGCGAACGCACACAACTTCTCAGAGAAGGTAAGAAATTTCTGACATTACTGTGTAATAAAACCAGGAAAATCACGCTTTTTCCTATTACTCAGCACCTGCTTTTTTCTCAGAGAACACCTTTGGCTGCAACTCGAGACTCGGCGTAGAGTTCTCTTGCTTCCTCCTGCGCCCAAGCCTCGAGTTCCTTGAGGCACGTACCACCTGCAGAACTAAACTCGGAACGTGGTTACTAAAGACGAGAAATGAAACGAGAAACCGGGAAATAAATAAATAAGTGCCTAAAGAAACGTGCGAAGCGAGGACACCGAGATGAACGCTGAGGCTTGCCCTAAATTACATGCGACACATCAGTTCGCAGAGAATGAAGAACAACGAGTGTCATGACAACGGCGAGCCTGCGAGAGTTTTTTTGCGCAGCGTTGGTTGGTACGAGCGCTCCTCGACGGTCTCACAAATAGCGTGCACTGAAGGAATACAACGGTCTTCAGTTTTATTTCGTGGGAACGCACTCATGGGACGGTAGAATGCAAGGATTCCGTTCGGTCAGTTCTATTCCCCCCACCATTCATGATCGGCCGAGCTCGTTGATGGCGTGGGTGCAGCGTCCGTGTGGGCGCTGATGAAATGCCAGAAGGAAGATGGGGATATAATATTATCATCATCATCCCGGCCCGGGTTTCATGTCATCTAGCGATTATTTGTATCTCGATTCTATTTTGTGCTTCTTGATTGGTTGGCAAAACGCTTTGTCTTCGTTATCATCGGTATCGGTTGCTCACTGGGATGGGTGACAAGAAATGTGAAAAATTTGAATAAAAGACTCCCAAAACAATTTTGCTTCGGGATTGAAATTTTATTGCATATGACTAACAGCCGACACCTGCTGCGTACGACTACAAATGCGGGGTCGTGCGTTTGTTGACAGCAGATTCAGCCCTCGTTTCATCGCAACTAAATTATCGTATGCAAGGCAGACAACTGCGTCGAAAAACAGGCTGGTCGACGTTATTAGAGAACTACGTAATGTACATCACATCGTTATGTATGAGAATGCTCGTGGTGCAAGATCCTTTCCCTGTGGTGGCAGTGAGCAAACGTGAACATGTTGAAAAAAAAGCAGAATTTACGCCATAAAATTTTTGCGTTAAGTACGTTGCCTGACACAAAGACCCAGAACCACTTCTGGCATTTTTCACTCAAGCTAAACGCACATTTACATAAAGGCTGTTTAACTGAGCAACTTGAAAGAAACACAACACGTGCAAGCGTAGCTTAAAAATTAAAACACTAAGTCGAAACGATGCTTAGGATCCGCATGTATGTAATCGATTGCACATCAGTAAAAGTGGAACGCGTAAGGAAAAAAAAACTGATAGCATCGACATTTCCTTCAACACCCGTGCAGCGTATGGCACTGCGAAAATCCACATGCATCAATCAATGAACGAGTAACCAGACGTGCAACTCTTTGCCCTCACAATTTGGTGCTCAGTCCTGGCGTATGCTGGAAAGCTATCTAACTCTGGATGCTGACCCTACGGCATGCTGCACGTAACAACGACTCAGCGCTACTTGGGATGTCTGTGCTGCCTCAGCGCGCTGCACCGGGTTTTCAACGGAGACGAGCAGCGTCTTTCTCGGAGATGAAAGTGCGCGTCGTAGACGCCCTCTCTCCGCACGTCTAAATGACTCAATTTGGAATCGGGCCTTCCTCTTGAGCCCTTGTGTGTTCTTCACATATATATATATATATATATATATATATATATATATATATATATATATATATATATATATATATATATATACGGAGCTAACCGTGCGCAGGCGATATCGTAAATCGTTGGTGTGTATGTCATGATGCCTGCCGCGGCTCCAGATGGAAACTTCGTTTACGAAAGTCCGGCGTCGAGAGCATTCCGGCTGCGATCCTAGCCCGACAGTGTGCGACCGAAAAATCTCCGCTAAGGAAGGCCTCGACTGATCGGGACGCGTCTGCGCAACCATGAAACCTCGCTTTTGGAGCCACAGACGCCCACGAGTAAAACGCGCTTCGTAATTTATTTATTATTTTGGATTATGCGCGCTTTATTTTATCTAGAATTGAACCGGCCCCGAACAACTTTGTGCTGTCCACTTTTTTATTATATGGAAATAGTAGTTTGCCTTTCTTTTTAAACTGCATTCCCGGGAAATTTTATACAAGTGTTGGAGAATTGATGATGATGATGATGACGACGACGACGTTTATTATCATAGCCCTTCGAAACGAAGCGGAGACAAAGGTCACCTAGCCTGTTTGACTATGGCTAGGCGCCGCCTGCTGGATTTGCGAACTTTTTTGGTATTTATGTATTTTGATAGTCGGATAGTAGTCAGTGAGTAGTCCGTTGTTTGGTTAGTTAGCCTGCATGCCAGGAGAGGAGGGGGGCACTAAAGTGAAGCTGGTTATTGCAACGTATAATATAGATGACGGTTTCAAATGAATGGACCGGATTGCTTACAGTGACGACATGGAAAGGTAATCCCAGCTGGACGCAGCAATTCATGGTTTCAATGAAAATTTATATGGCAGCTTGGGATGGGGCGTTGAGATTGCAGCCTATACAATAGAGGCAGGCACGTACCCAGGGGGGGGCCCGGGGGGGCCCGGGCCCCCCCCGAAATCAAGTGGCATACCCCCCCCCCCCTCCCCACCCACGCCACCGCTCCTCAAACATTCCTAAAGCGCCGCCAGATCAATGTTGAAACTTCGCAGCTGTTCATCGGTCAGCATTATGCTGCCTTTTTCACTCCTTTTAGATGGCGGTAGTTATCGGCACCTCTTGTAATGTGAAGGACAGTTTTCTCGTAGATTCCGCACCCGCGCGATTAACTCGAGATGCGTTCCGTTGTCACCATCTATTCAACCGTCACGCGCATAGCTGTTGCTTTTGTTAGTTCAACCTTCTTTGTTCAGGCTGATCCTGGGACCAGGAGAGGGATGCGGCTGTTACTCAGCTGGTCTGTACTCTCATGGAACGAGTTGCGGCCGGAGAAAACGCCACTTGCGTTTAACTTATCCCTTTGCTTCATTGTTTCCTTGAATTACGGCTCGCCGCGACGCTGACAGATGCCCGGAACCATATACTCGTGATACGGGTTAGATAAGGTGGGAAATAAAATAATGTGAAAGAGCGTCCATCATGAAACCCTGCAATAACCCTTAAACCCATAAGCAAGATGACTGTCGCCCGTTACCTCGTCTGTTGTTCCCTAACTGTATAGCACTTTTCGTGCTAAATTGGCAACTGGAAACAAAAATCGCAAGGAGTTCTGATATTAAGCGATCTACTAAGGGAGAGAGCCAAGGCAACAACCAAACTGCAAGCAAAAGCGAATAATAAAAAAAGTTAACCGTTGTTTATGAGAATATTTATGGATCAGCATCTTTTTATTTAAAAAGGAAGTAGAGAAATCGCCGCCGGAAGTGGAGAACAATTACTTGTTTTGAATGACGCTGCTACAGTTATCGGTCGAACCGCCTCACGTAGCCACTTCTCTGCTGTGCTTATGTGGGTGTTTTTCTAACCTTTCGCAGTGAGCCCAGTACGTCTAGAATCGCAGAGTCCTGCGCTCTACGCGGTTGTATGGGACTGGCGGCCGCACAGCGTTACGCAATTCGCAGAACTGTCAAAACTGATGAACAAGGCGAAAATAACTGCTATTCGAAGCTATAACATGAAAAAGACTGAAGAAGCCGTAAAACATGAACGCAGCCTGCAATCAGTAGAAAAGAAACCTGGCGTAGGACAAACCATGATGTATGCACTAAAAGATAAGAAGGATAATATCATCAGCAATCTCGAAGATATAGTAAATGCAGCGGAAAAATTCTAAGCTGACCTGTATACAGCACCCAGAGGAGTCACGATAGTTCACTTAGAAACAGTAATGAACAGGATACAGAAACCCTCCTATAACTAGCGATGAGGTCAGAAGGGCCCTGCAAGACATGAAACGATGAAGAGCGGGAGGATAAGGTGGAATAACAGTCGATTTAATCAAAGATGGAGGAGACATAATGCTTGAAAACTGGCCGCTCTTTATACGAAGTGTCTATCGACTGCAAGGGTCCCAGGAAACTGGACGAATGCAGACATATATACTAATCCACAAAAAAAAGGAGACGTTAAAGAATTGAACAATTACGGGACCATTAGCTTGCTCCCAGTATTATATAAAATATTTACCAAAATAATCTCCAATAGAATAAGGTTAACACTGGATTTTGTCAACCAAGGGAACAACAGGCTGGCTTCAGGAAGAGATACTTTACAATGGATCACATATCCATGTCATCAACCAGGTTACCGCGAAATCTGCAGAGTACAATAAGCCTCTCTACGTGGCTTATATAGATTACGAAAAGGCATTTGATTCAGTAGAGATGCCAGCAATCGTAGAGGCACTACGTAATCAAGGAGTACAGAACGCTTACGTAAAAAGCTCGGAAAATATTGCTACATGCGTGAGGTATTTGTTTGTTTGAACGAGGCGCGTAGGCGCCATCACTCCAGAAAAGAGGAGGAAGAGCGAACTGGGCTTGCGCTGTGAATCTAACCGGTCAGCGCTGCAACCGTTGTTGTAAATATAATCTGTAAATAGTTTCTCGCCTTACTGACTCGTCTTTCGCGTTAGAATATCTACGAGGTTCTACAGCTACCTTAATTCTACACAAGAAAAGCAGGGAGATACCTATAGAGAAAGGGGTCAGACAGGGAGGCACAATTTCTCCAAAGCTATTTTCTGCGTGCTTAGAAGAATTCAAGCTATTAAACTTGGAAGGCTTAGGAGTAAAGATCGACGGCAAATATCTCAGCAACCTTCGGTTTGCCGATGACATTGTTCTATTCAACAACAATGCAGACGAGTTACAACAAATGGAGACCTTAACAGAGAGAGTGCAAGAGTGGGGTTGAATATTGTTATGCAGAAGATGAAGATAATGATAAATAGCCGGGCAAAGGAACAAGAGATCAGGATGGCCAGTTGGCCACTAGAGACTGTGAAGGAGTACGTTTACCTAGGTCAATTAATCAGAGGGAACCCTGATCATGAGATGAAATTCACAGAAGAATAAAAATAGGTTGGATCGCATACGGCAGACATTGCCAGCTCCTGACTGGAAGCTTACCATTATTATTGAAAAGTAAAGTGTGCAATCAGTGCATTTTGCCAGTGCAATATGTCCAGTGCCAATGCATTTTCCAGTGCATTTCCCAGTGCATGTTGCCAGTGCATATGGGGTAGAGACTTGAGAGCAAGTTAAGGACCACGCAAAGAGCGATCGAACGAAGATTGCTAGGCATAACGTTAAGAGAGAAAGAGAGTGGTTTGGATCAAAGAGCGAGCGGGTATAGACGATATTCTAATTGACATCAAGAGGAAAAAATGTAGCTGGGCAGGTCATGTAATGTGCCGGTTAGATAACCGTTGGACCATTAGGGTTACAGAATGGGTACCAAGCGAAGGGAAACGCAATCGAGGACGACAAAACACTAGGTGGAGCGATGAAATTAGGAAATTCGCGGGCGCTAGTTGGAATCGGTTGGCGCAGGACAGGGGTAATTGGAGATCGCAGGGAGAGGCCTTGGTCCTGCAGTGGACATAAAACAGGATGATGATGATGATGATGATGATGATGATGATGATGATGATGATGATGATGATGGAGGTGGTGGGCCCCCCCCGAAAAAAATCCTGGGTACGTGCCTGAATAGAGGCGTAGTGGCCAAAATAATGAGAAATATAATTTTCTGAGTAAGAGAGACAGAGAGAGAAAGGAAAATGAAAAGGTAGGGGGTAATGAAAAACGTTCCGGTTTGGCTATTCTACACTTGTGGAGGGGGAAAGGGGGAGAATAGATATGGAGAGAGAAGGAAATATTAAAGAGTCAATCGTTCGTAGAAGCTGTCGCAAAGCAATGTCCACTGTCACAAGCGATCGTACGGTCCAGTGGCATTCGGGAAGTGCAGGGATTTGGTGGCCTTTAGCATGCAAGAATGCATAGGCCGTGGTCCCAGGATCTTTTCCTCCGAGAGTGCTCTATTACCTGAGAGGCTGAGTTTAGTTTGTAGAGTACGTCATTCAGTGTCTAACGTTGGGCAGGGATACAGTAGGTGGTCTAGAGTCTCATCGCACCCGCACAAATTGCGCGCTACAACGCTGGTCATTCCTATTAGGAATGAATAGGCATTTGTAAATGCGGCGCCCTACCACACAGGACAAAGTAGAGTTGTTTCGCGACGGGTGAGACCAGGGGGCCGGTGAAGTCGCGATTTAGGGCCCAGAGAGTGCAAGCCTGAGTGGGTTAGACCCGGTCAATTCCATAAGAGAAGGGTGATGTGGCCAGCAACTGGTTGAAGTTACCGCGCAACATCTGCTCTTCAGAGTGTGTAGGCACCTTAATGTTTTTGATGAGCCAAGCGAGCAGCTTTGTCTTTGCTGTCGTTGCCGACAGTTCCACATTGGCTCGGCAACCATTGAAAAACAATGCCATGCCCTTTCCAGAGCGCAGGGTGATGAGCGCGTCTTATTTTCTGCATAAGGTACTCGTGTAACCCATGACGTGGGACAAACTGTAGATATTGTAGGGCTGCTTTCGAATAGCAGAAAATGTCCCAACAATTTGGTGGCTGCTGGAGCACGTAATTGAGTGTGCCTTCAACAGCCGCAAGTACTCCTACTGTCGATGTGGCAGTTTGAGAGTATTTTAATTGGGAAGAGGTGGCCAGGGAATCAAAGTAGCTCTTCTATCGTTGGTCTTGAAGTTTGTTCATCTGACGCTAAACATTCTGCTGAATGTGTCGGGCTTCCCTAAGCTCACAAATGGAGTTAGTACGCCAGTATCGTCTTCGGTCAGTCGGCGAATTGCCCGAAGCCTCTCCTATTCTTGGTCGAAAACTGTGCGCCTTGCAGATGCTATATACGAGCGCGTAAAAGCCTGCAGCGCTTGTATAATCATGCATTCAACGGTCTTGGGATGTTCTTATCTGCCCTTGTTCTGGATCGAAATTCGGTACGCTTGCCATTTAGTCTGAAGACCAAGGTGAAAGAGAACTGTCAAGGCCTCTGAGAGTCATGTATGTAGGCACATGGTTGCTTCGGTGTGTATTAATGTCTGTGATCCATTAAACTTTGCAACTTAAACTATGCGGCGCGAATTCTGAGTCCAAACAGCTTCTGTAAGTCATTCCTCAAAGATGAGTCGGGCTTCCATGATTCAAAACGCCGAGTCCCTGCCCGGCAGCGAGATCAACTAGACTCGTCATTCGTTGATTTGTTCTCAATCTTCCCCAGGGTGTATGATGTGCGTTAACGTCACCCATGATTATTCAAGAGCCTGGAGTTTTCTTGAGTAGGCCGTGCATTCTCCTTCGATGAAGTCGACGTAATGGTGATAGGTAGACGCCTGTCAGTGTAAATGAAGCCTTCCTCTTAACACGGGGACATACGTATTCATTTTTGTCGCGAGGCTGCAGGATTTGGTGGACGTAAGTGAGCTCCTTGCGGACCTACACAAAAGCTTACCTACGTTCAATGCTCGATGAATGAACAAATGATTCGTAACCCGACAGTCGAACTGTCTTTGAAAACTGAAGTACACAAATTATGATAAAGGGAACTTGTCGAAAACCTAGTGCCATGATTCTGACATACGTTATCTACATACGTTATATCTATATCTTATCTATACATACGTTAGCTTATCATTATTCCATAAATTTTACACCCGCTCGCTTCGCCCCGCACCCTACATTTTATCACCTTCACGCATGTCGCTGTGCACAGGCCACTCACTAAACGTTGCTCGCCCTAGCGCGCGCACTCTCACCTGCCCATCATCATTTTTTCATCGTACAGCGAAAGACTAGAACTGCCTTCCTCACCACGTCGCTGCCATCCCCACCTCATCTGCCTTCCTGGAAGAAGTAGCGAGTGTTCTGTCGGTAAAATAACATAGTGGGCAACCTCCTGTATTTTTTTTTGTACCACCCACCCCCTATGTAATACCCCGCAAAGGGTCTTTAAGGTAATAAAATGAAATGAAAGGAAATGAAACATGAATCCAGAGTTCAACAAGGGAAGAAGAGCTGCGAGGGCCAAGGCTCTCACCGACCAGCACGCCAACTACGAGCACGCGCGGTACGTCCAGGCGGCCGAACAGCAACGGAACGCCTTCGCAGCGGTCGCCATAGAGGCGTCAACCGGCGCCACGAGGACGGCAGCGAGCGTGAGAAGGACCGGAGAGGAACAAGCGGAGGATGTAGCCATCGCCCTGGCCATCGCCGGCGCAGACTGCCACACAGTGCCGAGTGACCCCGCACAGGCGATACGAAACTTCGTCAAAGGCCAAATGTGCATGGAGGCCGAGCGCGTACTGCGACCGGCCAAACTACAAGACAGAAAAGTAATACTCAAGTGATTCCCGGCGCACGCGGGCGACGCGTCGGAACGCAATGAGAAACACAATGAGACGGTACAGGCAGCGGCGCGAGCGCTAACTACGTCAGACGTGGTTTGGTACCAAGGACCGCATGACGGACTACAACGAAATAACGAAGGCCTACCGCCTGGCTCGCAGAACTCTCCCACGCCCGCACCCGAGGCTGAGTAGAGCGGAGGCGGTACTTCTGAAACAGCTCCAGACCGGATCGCTACCGAGCCCGGGACTGTTGCATTGCATGTAGCCCGAGACATCATCATCATCATCATCATCAGCCTGGTTACGCCCACTGCAGGGCAAAGGCCTCTCCCATATTTCTCCAACAACCCCGGTCATGTACTGATTGTGGCCATGCCCTCCCTGCAAACTTCTTAATCTCATCCGCCCACCTAACTTTCTGCCGCCCCCTGCTACGCTTCCCTTCCCTTGGAATCCAGTCCGTTACCCTTAATGACCATCGGTTATCTTCCCTCCTCATTACATGTCCTGCCCATGCCCATTTCTTTTTCTTGATTTCAACTAAGATTCCATTAACTCGCGTTTGTTCCCTCACCCAATCTGCTCTTTTCTTATCCCTTAATGTTACACCTATCATTCTTCTTTCCATAGCTCGTTGCGTCGTCCTCAATTTGAGTAGAACCCTTTTCGTAAGCCTCCAGGTTTCTGCCCCGTAGGTGAGTACTGGTAAGACACAGCTATTATAGACTTTTCTCTTGAGGGATAATGGCAACCTGCTGTTCATGATATGAGAATGCCTGCCAAACGCACCCCAGCCCATTCTTATTCTTCTGATTATTTCCGTCTCATGATCCGGATCCGCAGTCACTACCTGCCCTAAGTAGATGTATTCCCTTACGACTTCTAGCGCCTCGCTGCCTATCGTAAATTGCTGTTCTCTCCCGAGACTGTTAAGCATTACTTTAGTTTTCTGCAGATTAATTTTTAGACCCACTCTACTGCTTTGCCTCTCCAGGTCAGTGAGCATGCATTGCAATTGGTCCCCTGAGTTACTAAGCAAGGCAATATCATCAGCGAATCGCAAGTTACTAAGGTATTCTCCATTAACTTTTATCCCCAATTCTTCCCAGTCCAGGTCTCTGAATACCTCCTGTAAACATGCTGTGAATAGCATTGGAGAGATCGTATCTCCCTGTCTGACGCCTTTCTTTATTGGGATTTTGTTGCTTTCTTTGTGGAGGACTACGGTGGCTGTGGAGCCGCTATAGATATCTTCCAGTATTTTTACATACGGCTCGTCTACACCCTCATTCCGTAATGCCTCCATGACTGCTGAGGTTTAGACTGAATCAAGCGCTTTCTCGTAATCAATGAAAGCTATATATAAGGGTCGGTTATATTCCGCACATTTCTCTATCACTTGATTGATAGCGTGATTATGGTCTGTTGTTGAGTAGCCTTTCCGGAATCCTGCCTGGTCCTTTGGTTGACATAAGTCTAAGGTGTTCCTGATTCTATTTGCGATTACCTTAGTAAATACTTTGTAGGCAACTGACAGTAAGCTGATTGGTCTATAATTTTTCAAGTCCTTGGCGTCCCCTTTCTTATGGATTAGGATTATGTTAGCGGTCTTCCAAAATTCCGGTACGCTTGAGGTCATGAGACATTGCTTATACAGGGTGGCCAGGTTTTCTAGAACAAACTGCCCACTGTCCTTCAAAAAATCTGCTGTTACTTGATCCTCTCGAGCAGCCTTCTCCCTTTGCATACCTCCCAAAGCTTTCTTCTCCTCTTTTCGGCGTTACTTGTGGAGTGTCAAATTTCTCTAGACTGTTGTCTGTTCCATTATCGTCGTGGGTCCCACTGGTACTGTATAAATCTCTATACAACACCTCAGCCCTTTGAACTATCTCATCCATATTAGTAATGATATTTCCGGCCTTGTCTCTTAACGCATACATCTGATTCTTGCCAATTCCTAGTTTCTTCTTCACTGCTTTTAGGCTTCGTCCGTTCCTGAGAGCATGTTCAATTCTATCCACATTACAGTTCCTTCTGTCAGCTGTCTTACGCTTGTTCATTAACTTCGAAAGTTCTGCCAGTTATATTCTAGCTGTAGGGTTAGAGACTTTCATACATTGGCGTTTCTTGATCAGATCTTTCGTCTCCTGCGATAGCTTACTGGTATCCTGTCTAATAGAGTTACCATCGACTTCTATTGCACACTCCTTAATGATGCCCATAAGATTGTCGTTCATTGTCTCAACACTATGGCCCTCTTCCCGAGTTAAAGCCGAATACCAGTTCTGTAGCTTGATCCGGAATTCTTGTATTTTCCCTCTTACCACTAACTCATGCATCGGCTTCCTATGTACCAGTTTCTTCCGTTCACTCCTTAAGACTAGGCTAATTCAAGTTCTTACCATCCTATGGACACTGCAGCGCACCTTCCCGAGCACGTCCCCATCTTGTATGATGCCAGTGTTAGCGCAGAGTATAAAGTCTATTTCCTTTCTAGTCTCGTCATTCGGGCTCCTCCATGTCCACTTTCGGCAATCACGCTTGCATAAGAAGGTATTCATTATCCGTATGTTATTTAGTTCTGCAAAGTCTACTAATAACTCTCCCCTGCTATTCCTAGTGCCTATGCCTTATTCCCTCACTGCCTTGTCTCCAGCCTGCTTCTCGCCTGCCTTGGCATTGAAGTCGCCCATCAGTAGTGTATGTTGTTTTGACTTTACCCGTCACCGATTCCACGTCTTCACAGAAGCTTTCGACTTCCTGGTCACCATGACTGGATGTAGGGGCGTAGACCTGTACGACCCTCAATTTGTACCTCTTACTAAGTTTCACAACAAGTCCTGCCACCCTCTCGTTAATGCTATAGATTTCCGGTATGTTAGCAGCTATATTCTTATTAATCAGGAATCTGACTCCTAGTTTTCGCCTCTCCGCTAAGCCCCGGTAGCACACGACGTTCCCGCTTTTTAGCACTTTATATGCTTCCTTCGTCCTCCTAACTTCCCTGAGCCCTATTATATCCCTTTTACTGCCCTCTAATTCCTCCAATAGCACTTCTACGCTCGCCTCACTAGATAACGTTCAAGCGTTAAACGTTGCCAGGTTCAGATTCCATTGGCGCCCTGTCCCGATCCAGGGATTCTTAGCACTCTCTGCTGCGTCACAGCTCTGACCGCCGCCGTGGTCAGTTGCTTCACAGCAGCTGGGGACTGAGGGCCGGGGTTTGATTGTTGTATTCATATAGGAGGTTGTGGCCAAGTACTGCACCAGGGTGGCCAATCCTGCTCTGGTGAGGGAGTTCCTTACCTGTTCTGGTCACCGGGATCAGGCCGCACTCAAGGCCTGTTTGTGCAATTTTTCAAAACGCTGATTTTTTTTATCTGGTGGAAAATTGCGCGGCACCGGGATTCGAACCACGATCCTCTTGCACCTCCTATATGAATACAACAATCAACTACATTGTACATCTACGAGGTATTTTTCTTGACTTCCGAAACGCCTTTGATTCTATTAATTATGAAATTCTGATGGAAAAACTGGGAAAGTATGGTATCGGAGGAATAGCACATGAGCTGATAGTTATCTCAAAGGAGGAAAACAATACATTAGTATAAATCAATTTCTGTGAGATATAGGAATAATTAGGTGCGGTGTGCCACAAGGATCTATTCTTGGGCCTTTGTTATTTATTTTATACATCAATGACCACGTTAACATTCCCCTGACTTCTGATAGTATCCTTTACGCGGATGACACTAATGTCTTCTTTTCTGGTGCAAATCTAGCCTCCCTTGAACAACATGCATATCAGTGGCTGGGTCAGCTACAGATCTGGGTAAATAACAACGAACTTGACTTAAATATAACAAATACACAATATATTATTTTCCGCCCCAAAAACACGCCCTTGAATCATCCCCTCCAACTACAGATCTATAATACCAATCTATTGCCAACAAATTCTTGCTGCTTCCTGGGCGTCTGTTTCTAATATGACTTAACATGGACAGATCACGTGGATCAGGTTCGCTTGAAAGCATCTAGGTCTATCGGTTTGTTGCAACGAGTAAAATATCTTTTACCTCTGCGTTCGAGAAAGCAGATTTATTTTTCCGTAGTTCACTCCTATTTTATGTACTGCCAGCTAGTTTGGGGTACATGTAAAAAACCAGACTCAGACCGCCTTTTCTCGCTTCAGTTCAGGGCATTGAAGACGGTATTCCGTTCCGCACCTGTTACCTAAGAATCCCTCTACGACGCAGTTAAGGTACTGCCGTACTATTAACTTTAGAGTTCCTCATTGGCTGTACTTACTTTTCATAACATTAAGCATGATTTTACATGCTTCTGCACTAAGTACTTAAACAGGAACCTTACACATGAGTTGCGCACTGTATCTATGGTTTGATCGAAGTCGCGCACAAACTATGGTACTCAGATCATAGACAACCAAATAGTTACACTCTGTAACACATATCCTTTAATGATCAACTGCATAAATGATTTCAAAGCCCCTTCTCAATTTAAGGAAAAAAATGAAAACGATGCTTTCTTCTCCTGCCTCTTTTGCTTAGAATTGTCCCTTTCTTTTGTCTTGAGCAAGTGCAATTTGAATTATTCTCTACATCATTGTATCTGTGAGTTAGAATGATGCAATCACTGTATAATGTCAAATCATACGATAATTTGTCATTCGTGACACAGCATTGTATTTCTGAATTTCCACTGATTGCTTTGACCTCTCAATATAGTGCAGTCATGACGACTTGCTGCCATAATGTGAGATACCGAGGTGAAGGCCTTGTCAGGAGGCATTGTTGCCTCCTTTTGCCGCACCTCGTGGACATCCTGTACCATCTATGTATGTCCAAATAAACTGAATTGAATTGAAAGAAACTGAATTGAAAAGGAAGGAATTACATCTGGTAAAAGACGACGTTCCCGCCGACGGCACATTTTCAAGAAAGAAAAAGTGCTGTTTTGCCGATTCAAGACATATTTGTGCCATGTTGGTTACATCTGCCGGTAGATAACAAAATATTCCGCGAAAATTCTAAAAGTGCTTAGAAATATCATTAATAAAGAGCAGAAAAAGTAAAGACTACAGCACAAACACTCGCAGTACGAACCAAAGGACAGAACAACAAGATTCTTCGCAGTGATCTATTGTATACAAGAAAAATATTGCAAAAAACAAAGGAAAAAAGATCCAATTCTTTTAAGAGGAACCCGAAGAATCTTTGAACAAAGTGAGCTAGGATTTAGTCGGTATATAGCTCTTCACTTCTTCAATGCAAAGATCGTTATTCCAAAGATCGCCATACGCCATAAATTGTCATATTTAACAAAATGAGCAACAGCGCCTATTGAACGCTAGCGTGCTCCGATGGCCGAAAATTAATCTTAACGTGAACCCTGGTGTTCTCATGGCGATTGATTTGAATGCGGAACTAAACGCTATGCCCGCTGTCAGAATCCCCAATGTCACGTATTTTGTCTTTTATGTGGGATTTCTATTTGTCTTGGAGCGTGTGGCTTCTATGGCCGCACATGAATAAATGCCCTGTGAATGTTGCGGTAGTAGTTGCGGAATTGCGGCACATTGAGGTGTGGATCGAGAAAAAAATAGAGCACTGGATTACTTTCTACTGGAAATCTCAATTACTCCTATTTCCCGTATCCTCAAGAGAGTCCTACGCTTTCGTAAGGGTCCGATACTGCCCCTATACTGAGGTTGGAAATGCCCGGACAGAAGCGTAGCCGAGAATCGGTGCGCCGACATGTCTTGTTCGCTGCATGTAAGATCGTGTGATAGAATTCACGTGGCTCCTTTCCGTGTTGGTGCAGTTATGAGCAGTTTCATTTTCAGAAGCTGCACCAAGCAATTTACTTTAGGCAGCAATGAATCACAATTTAGAAATGAGCGGGTCATCGCCTCAGCATTCTGTGAAGAAGCATATCTATAGCGTAGCTACAGTATCCGTATTTTTAAGAAAATACTGTTCGTCGCGAGCATCGCACCACGTAGACTGAGCAGCCCTAGTCCTTGCACTCTGCCGGCTCTTACTGCTCAAAAAAGAGTTTCATTTTTGTCGCATCGAGCAACAGCACCGTCCTAAAAGCGGCATCTTAGTACCGATCACCGTCACTCGAAGGAAACAGCGCATGTGACCTACAATAAAATGAAACTCTCTTGTACCCTTGACTGCCCCCCCCCCCCTCTGCCGATGCTGACTGCATCTTCAAACGACTGGTCGGCCCCACACATAGTGCAATTTGGCACCCGTTATAGCACAAACCGAGGGCAGCCGGTGTAGGCGGTGTACGTAAATGCAGGCATGATGTTCAAACCCAAACGCACCATCATTGTCGTCATTTCCTCGCCTTCAATTCATCGTCATCATTCTTTCGTCGCCATGCCATCATGATCATTTGTCTTGGCGACATTGTCGCCTTCATGCAACGGGCACCAATGCGCTGTCGTCATTCTGTCGTCATCATCAGGTCGTTGTCTTCGTTTTGTCGTCATCACACCATCATTGCTACGCCGTCACCTACTTTCGTAATCACATAGTCGGTCATCATTGGATCCTCGTGCTCATTCCAGCATCGTCATCCCAATGCCGTCATCTTATACCATCAGCATCCGTCCGTCTTCGTCATGCGGTCGTCATCACTGCGTTGTCGTCTTTCCGGCTTCGTCGCTGCAATGCCGTCGACCTCATAACGTCGTCATCTTTCTGTCTCCATCAAGCAATCGGCGTCACTGTGCCGCGGTCAGTCGAGCGTGGTCATACCATTGTGGCCGTGCTGTCATCATCGCACTTTCGTCATCATCCGCCATCATAAACCGACTGTCGCCATGCGTCGTCGTCACACCATTGTCACCAACTCATCTTCGATATTCCTCCATCCTCGTTGCACTGTCTTCATCACTTAGTTGCCACTCCTTCATAGTTTTATCATTGTCGATACATGTATATTTCTTTATACAGGTATATCTTTCTCCAGTGCCATGCCGGTTTATGAGCCCAGTATCATACGCTGGATATTGGACTAGCGCGGCACACGGTATTGGTGCGAAAAGAAGCTCTAGAGCGACAAAAATGCCGTGCCTGTTTACCGCATATCATTTTTGAATAAAGAAAGCAACAGAGATCAATTCATTGCAATAAAAAAGAAGGAGAACAAGAAGTTAGGACCACGAGGATAAAAACGTTCAATGGCAATCACGATAGCCTCTCATGCGAAAATTGAGAGCAGCTCTATACGTCTTTTCATTCTGCGTGTTAATATTTTTTATTGTGATTATATATGTACAACGTATATATTAGGAAGAGAACGCTGTGAGTGGCCTGGTCGGCGCTTACAATCTGTCTCGTGCGGGACACTGCAAACGGAGTGAAATGTGGCGCGGCTGCGTTCATATTGGGGAGATCGCGAGAAGCAGCGCGCGGGTGACGCGTGGGCGCTATTCACTGCAGCCGCCATAGACAGACCTCTGCTCATGCAGCGCTTTGTTTGCATATATGTTATCGGTGGGCGTGCTCGCCGTATGCCTTATCGATGGCGTCATCGGGGAACCAACAACAGTGCACTACTATGGCACCACCGCATAGCGGTCGCCGCTGCAAAGCACACGATCCGCGGTACTAGGCTTTTCTGCAGACGCTTTCACCATACCCTCCTCATTCGCTTTTCTGCTCGCGCTCTCTTCGCTATCACTGACTTCCATGCCCGCTGCCTGCCGCGTTCGCTCTTTCAACCTTCCCTGTGCTCGTTCGCTTTGTTACGCCTAGGGACGCCTACGCTCAGTGCATGAACTGGTGCCCAAGAGATGCGCTATAACAATACAATACAATACAATACATTACAATCTTTATTGTGCATAAGGAAAACAAAATACATATAGCAGGCCTACCAAAGCCTCAGAGGGCTTGACTGGCAGTGCCTGACAGTCAGGTCACAGAAAATTGCACAGGGTTAATAGCGGAGTTAGCTATTAGCGGGTCGGAACAAAATGTTGAACAGTTATACGAAATGGTACATCAAACATCGACAATTCTAAGTTGTTTCTTAATCTCACGTCTCGTGTTTGCTTCTAACACAGGCGCTGGCAATTTATTAAATATGGCTGGAACATAGTATTGCCGTGTTCTCCTTCCGTACTTTGTCGCAGTCTTGGGGATGACGTAGGGTTCCTTCGGTCTTAAGGTGCGGACAGGCGTATATCGTGTTTTAAAATCGTTATTCCAGAAGTGTTTAATTACAACACTTTCGATAATCAGAGAAGTGAAGTTTGGCAAATTCAACAACCTAAAGACGTCTGTATCTTGCTTTGGACACAAATCGTAAGCCACTGTTGACAGCAGTGAACGTAAAATTGAATTAATTCTTGAGCTCCACCTAAGAGTACAATGGCCATACACAGTCAAGCCATAACGTAGCACACTGTAGACTAGAGCATGCACAATAATTTTTCGAACGGAGATTGGAATAAGACATCGCATATTGTATAATACACAGGAGACCGCACGCAGCCTTTTACAGATGTGTGATAATTGCGAGTTCCATAAAAGATCACAGTCAAAAAGCAACCCAAGATACTTAACAGAAGATGCATTTTTAACAGGTTGACATGTACATCCAAAACAGTCTGATGTGTGCAAGAATAATGGTGTCGTAGGCAGGATTTTTTTCATGGGGTTATGGAAACAGACAAGTCGCGTTTTAGAAGCGTTGATGCTGATTAAATTAGCCGCAAACCAGTCCATAGCTTTAGTTGCCTCATTCTGTAAGGAGCTGATTGCATCAGAGTAATTAGTTGCACAAGATACAAGAACAGTATCATCGGCATATTGATATATATAATTACCTACTACATTGGACAAATCATTCACATAAATGTTAAAAAGCAAGGGGCTTAATATTGAGCCCTGTGGGACTCCAGATTGAATACTGGTAAAAACACTTAAACTATCTCCCACCTTTACACACTGTCGCCTATCCTGCAGAAAGTTAGTTAGGAAATTCAAGAATGACCCACGAAAGCCTAGGAGAGACAGTTTCTGCAACAAAATCTCATGACAAACAGTGTCAAATGCCTTAGAGGCATCCACAAAGAGGGCACATGCTACCCGGTTACGGTCTAGGGTCAAGTTTAAAAGATCAGAGAAAGCTTCTAACAGTGTTTGTGTACCCTTCCCCTGTACAAATCCATACTGATGTGATGACAATGCGTTATGTTTATCTAGAAACTGTGTTACCGTAAGAGCCACATGTTTTTCTAATATTTGAGCTATACAGGGAATTATCGAAATAGGTCTGTAATTTTCAATACTATTGCGTGCACCTTGCTTGTGAAGCGGAATTACAATTGCGGTTTTCATATCAACTGGAATCACACCACCATCCAAAACAAAGTTTAAAAGGGATAGCAATACATGTTTAATTGCGTCAAAATTTCTCTGAAGTTCACTGACAGAAATTTTGTCGAAGCCAGGTGATTTGTTCGTCTTAAGATTGAAGACAATGGACCTTAATTCTTCAAGCGATAGTAAAGGAAGATATGCGGAATCTAGCAAGCTATCTGTTAAAGTACACACCGATGGTCGCCGTGTCCTCGATCCCGAGACACTTGAAAAGAACTGATTAAATAAGTTTGCCACAGTTTCGTCGTCTGCAGTAAAATAAGATGCAAGACGCTGTTTAGGCGTTGAAATGTTGCCGCCTCTAAGGTTATTGATTAGGGACCATGTTTTCTTTATGTCAGATCGAGCTTCTTGAAACTTCTTTCTAAAATAAACGCGCTTCGCAAGTCTGATCATTGCATTCACTTTGTTTCTGGCACATTTATATCTTAAGCGCGTGTCGTAGCAGTTTGACGACCGCCTGGCCTTGGTCCACAACAAATCTTTTTCCTTTATAGCAGCTAGGATTTCGCTGGTCATCCATTTCTGGCTCAGGTTACGTTGCCTGACTTTGACAATGCGTGTTGCCGCCTGCCTAAAAGCATCAAACACAGCTACAAATTCGCGGTACATGTTTTCCGGTGACACAGTGCATAAAAAATTATCCCAATCATTTTTCTGGACTAGTTTATCAAAAAGCCTCGGGTCAATTATACAAATTTATACAAAAAGAGCTTTACTTCTACGCCACGCCGGAACATGCTAATTTCTGAATAAGTTATCTTGTCCACACCCACGCGCAGTTTAACTTTCGCACAGACATGACAGGTGGGCCATCGCCTTGCAACTGAACTTACGCCTTTGTCAGAACGAAAAGGCTGTTCTCCGCATCGAATAGTATGGCTTGAAGCGCGATAACACAGATTTTTTTTTCGCCATTCGTATAATAATGTTTAAAAAGTCCTACATGAACCGCTGATCTCAGACACCGTAATTGCTGTCACTGGCGAGTTTTGTATCCCTTTCTTGTTGTTCGCGTAAGGGGAAGACAACATTTCCTTAATTCAGCAACGCGTTTCAATCGACATCTCTTTGTGGACATATAGCTCCGCGAGAGAAACGTGGGTTGGTGCGGCTAGCAGCCTTCGGTGACAGCAAATATACGCATGCTTATAACGCGTCACATCAACGCCCATCGCTCCTTCGTATCTGCAATTTCTATATTTCTGTATCCTCATTTCTTAGGAGTGGGCAGGCGTTGTGACCCTTCCGGTGACAGATTTCAGGCTTCTTCTTGCATTCTATTTCCTGTCAAATGTATATATACTTTCAAAATAAAAATAATTCTTATGCTGTAATTGTATACACGAAAAAATATGGTTTACCTGAGAAGGTGAAAGCTGAACAATAGCTGATCAATTCTCGTTAAACTTTCTTATTCCGAAGCCCAGATGTGCCGATAGCATGTCGCGGAGTCATCAACAACAGTGACACTGTGTCGCTGTTGATAAAAAAATATTCCCGCGTCGATTTACTGTGACACGATTTAGGAAAATCTAGCAGGGAAGGCTCCGCCAATCTTGCTTTCTCGCTTTGTGAGATTATGAACGGTCACTCCATATCAAGTAAGTTTGTGTGAGAGGAATGTCTGGGTTGATATACTTTTTAAAGGCTTGTGTTTTTATTTTTTCATCACGGAACAGTAGGCACAGCGAGCGCCGTGCGTATGCCACGGGCGCCTAGACTGGAGCCGCGTTCTTTTGCCTCCAGCAATATGGCCGCCGCGGGCTTCACTCCTTCTTGTACGCGCTGGCTGGAACTTCCACTTCAGAAGTTTTATATGGCCTTCTTTGTTTGTGATTGCGTCCCTGAAGTGTTCTGGGCTGCCCGATTTGAGTGCGTCCTCTCGTCGACCGTATGCGAGAACGTAGCCTTGAAGAAACTAAAGGCTTGCCAATCGCAGATAGGTGTAATGCTGTCAAGGCTTGTTTGTTTGTTTAAGATCCCTCCCCCTCCACCCCCCCCCCAAAAAAAAAGTTAATAAAGATGCAAGGTTTGCGGCAACACTTAATAGTTCACAGACGTCGCACAAGTGCGCCTCTAGGGACAGGCGTTGGTAATCTATTTAGGATTATTTATTGTTTTGGTTGAAACAAGCACTCAGAGAGAAGTACGAACATGAAGGGATAGCTATTTGTTCCCTCTACAGAGCCGATACACTTCGATAATTCTTCGATGCGGTTCTCATTCCATATATCTAATTTGCGATAGAACAAGTCGAACACCTCTTATTTCGGCTGCTCCAGATTCTAATAAGAGTTTGCGCCGTTTGAGGCTGATCTTGTCCGTAAACTATAATCGCAATCTAGGTCGCGTGCCATTGCTTTCTTCAACGCTGCGCACCCGGTATTTTCATGACACGAAATACTTGCACAATGTCAGCGTGACGTAAAATTCTCGATAAGAAAGTTGCGAGCACCCAGTTTTCAAGCAAGTCAAGGGAAGCAAAATAGATGACGAATATTATTTGGCGACAAGATATTCCTCGAAATGTGTATAAGTTTTTTGAGAGTGTCGACAGTTTAGAGGGCATTATACTGGCACGGCACAAGCACAATTCTGAACGTGGTTAGGCAGTATTATAAATGCTAGGTATACGTGGTTGTTTCATAGATTCTTGTTGCACAACAATTTCGCCTCACGATCACACACATAAAAATGGTTTATCATATTTTACGTCAGTCACGACATTCTGTAGAGAGATTACGCCATATACTTTACAAATTGCGGAATGTGAATGGAAGGACATCGCTGAGAGATGACTCATTTTAGAGATAAGCAAATTATACCGCACCAATCCGCGAGACCAAACAGACACACATGTAGCTGCGGTCCATTGAGTCGTCGAACAATACGTTTACGATAACCCAGGAGGCAACTGTATATCTGCACGCATGATTAATTTATTCCCTGGGGCAATAAAGCCGCCGCTTATGTCGTTACTGTTGCAGAATAGTTTCCGTAAATAAAGAAATACTGAGCAGAAAACAAATCGTGAAGTGTACTTGAAGACACATCCCCTTTACGTGGCGCCCGCTTTATTGGGCGCCGCTTAGAGCAATACGACGTCCAACGAAATACACAACTGCAAGCTACATGCAACAAAGAACGGCTTCTACTGCGTACATGAGAAACAGTGACGTTCCTGCAGACACAATTTGCTTTTTTTAACCAGCACGCTCATAAATCGATTGCCAAGGATAATTTTTGATAGCTTCTATTTTACGATTTCTACACCTCGTGCAGTCACTTTGGTGCTTACATTGTGCCGGCGTGCTCCTCTTTTGGATCTTGTACGCTGTCAGTGAAGCTATACAGCCTGCATTGTAAAATTGAGATGACAGCGTTGTCATCAACCACGCTGTCTGGTGAGTTGCCTTAGTTTGCGCGATTGAGAACATTTAAGTGTTTATTGCTATAGAGGCAGGCACAGAAAAATACACATATTTCATCGTTTTTGCAGACTTGCAAACCCTCGCGCTGAAATGCATACTGCAGAAAACACGCGAAGCTTTGGATGTGACGTGATCATCCAAAATATTCTCAGGCGTGGTTGCTTTCGAAGAAATTATTTTGTAACTTCTGCACGCGTAGGTACCAGTTCTATCAAAGCACAATATAACAAATTTCAACAAGCTCAACTCCAACAACACTATCCTTGTCATTATTTCCTGCTTTCGCATAATTTATAGCGCAGCCATCAGGCATCTATCCGTGCGTTTTGCGTCTTTTTTTTTTTCCATCCGGCTGACTAAGGACTGAAAATGATAGGCCAACGTTACGACTATCGGGGGGAATTGGGTAATTGGAAACGACGTTAAGAATTCGGGGCACGCATCCATGGCGTCATTGGTGACCGCGCACGCTATTCGTCGCGTACCGAAATGGTTGCAGCTGGCCTTTTTTTTATAGAAATAGTCTCAAAAGCGATACTACCAGAAAAGGAAATAAAGTGCGCCTTTACGGAAACAGGTAGCGCGGCGGACACATGTAGGCGCTGTAGTGCAGCATTTCTGGACTCTAGTTTCACTGTCGTGCGCCTTTCTGATGATGTACGGGGCACTCGATTTCCTGCAGCATCTCCCCCGATTTAAATTCAGGTCAGGTTGGATCAAACGTGTCCCCGACGCTGCGGACGTAGCCCCATTCGCGCGTACTCGCTTCGATGCGAGCTGGGCGTGACTAGCTTAGCTTTATCAGCGAGCTGGGCACGACATGCATATCCCGTTTGGGTCGGCTACTCAGTGAGTCAGTCTCTCTATAAATGACCTCGCAGGATGAAGCGCAGTTTTATGCGATCGACACCACTGCAGCGTACGCGTGCCTGCAGCCACTACTCTCGCAGGGCCTTGAAAGCACTCGTCTTCGTCTGGGCGCAGGTTTCCTTCCCCATCTGCAAGCGTAAACATATCTGTATATCGACAGCTAAAGAAAGGTACAACAAATTCGATTGATCGATCGAGACAGACAGACGGAAAGACGGACGGACGGACGGACGGACGGACGGACGGACGGACGGACGGACGGACGGACGGACGGACGGATTTCGCAAAGGCATAGGTTGGATAAGTTGGAAGCACGTGACTCCTAATGCTCCCTTTCAGTTGTGAGGGTGTCCCAACTATCATGCACCAAGATTTAGGCATATGCAAATACCAAGTAGCTGAAACTTACCTCCAGTAGCGCTACTTCCAAGGTAATGTCATTTGTAGTCGCTTGGAGACACTCAGATTATTTTGTACATTGCGCCTAATTACATAATCAGCCTTAATAAATGGATCAACTTCTGAAATATTGTAACTAGATGAAAAGTGTAAATGAGATAATTGTAGGGGAACCTTAGAGTCTGCCAATACCGCTTTATGTTACCCAATACGTGCTACATAAAGGTGTTTTTCCGACCGTGAGAGAAGACCACGAATACACGCAAAGTGGCTCGAGCGGCCAGTCATGCGGCAATTAAGTATAATTATGCAATTAGGTGGAATGCAACTAGCAATCTGAGTAAGTACAAGCGACGGAAAACAACATTACCTTGGTTAGGTCCAGCTACGTGGAATTTGTACATTTTTAAATCCCGGTGCATCATAGTTGGGACTAGCACGGCTGGCAAGACGAAGGCTGCGTAAATAAACTAAATTTCTGCGAAACTCCGGCACAGAGTCTGGAACTAATATCTGTAGTTTGTGCTAGTGTGTACCACCAAAACACATGCCATTTATGCAAGTTACTCGTCGAAGCCGCACCTGCGAAAATGCTTTTTTTTCATGGCGCAGTCATTCCGAGAAAATTCACAGCCTTCTTTAAACACAACGCTGCGAAAAACGCGAATGAGCAAGGCCGGACAAGCCTTTTGATAGCCATTACATGGAACCCTCGGAACGTATACAGAGGATGCCAGTCCCTGTCGTCTGGTGATGTGCGCGTTGTGTTTTTGTTATAGTCGTGTTACACCTAATCGACATGTCAGCATTTGTTTTATTTGTCATTTAGTGAATTACGGAATATCGTTATGCGAACTTGCATGTTCAAATGTGTGCGTAATATGTACAGTCGCGGACAGAATAAAATGGACCACGGGATCTCCGAAAACGTTCAATTCCCGAGCAGCCTGTAGCAGTAACCAGTAAAACTGCCAGCGACAACGTTGTTAGCATATTCTAGTCGAGGTCCAAAATACAAATACCAGATTGCGTTGTGAGGTTGCGGAGATATTCAGCTTTTTCTTAGATTTCATCTTCCGTAATATTCTGTCCGCGACTGTACATGTATGTTGATGTAATCATGAGCAGCGAATTGCACATACACCAGGAATATCCGATGTGCTTGTTTGTGCTATACGAAATTACCATTTCCATGCACTTAAGGTTCTGCATAATGTTAGCCCATTTGCCCCATCAAGCTGCGCTCTTAAAGCTATCTTGCCGGGGTTACCCTTCAACACATTGCACTGTGCATGTGCGAATAAACTTAACATGGCCAGAGCCAGAGCTGCAAATGTGTTTCCCATTCGCCGCTCGCGATAACATTCATCACATGACGTCATGTGGTTTCAAAAGCAACCGCGCATCCCGGAGAACCCTCCACTATGGCGACGATAAAGTTGGCGATGGCCACTACCCCCTGTCACGACAATTTAGCGCTTTCTTCATAACGAACGTCCGGTCGACTGCTTCCAAAATTAAAAGGAATATCTACCGCTTGGATCATATCCACCACCCGGAACATGTGTTCACTATGGTAAGATTGTTTGTCATATTGACGAGAACAAGCTGGCTTGTACGCCATAAAGAAAGAGTTATACTCATAATTTGACTCTGAAAGTGTTGCAAGAATGGCATGTGGTGTCGCCATCTGTGAAAACGATCACGGCACTGTCACGTAACCAAAAATTTGTGCATGAAAGGTTATTTTGTTTGCATACAGAGACGTATTGCCTGAAATATTAACTCAGACACTAATTTAATGTGTTTTTTTTTGCCTCAAAGAGCAATGACTTCCTGGTTTACAGCTAGCGCATGTTGTGGACGTGTGCATAGAAAGAGTCGTGCCTAGTCATCGGTGTTGTCAGCGTCCGCGCACAGTTTTAAGAGGACACAACGCCGATCGAAAAAAATTCTGTTTCAGAATTTTCTTGTCACTTTCCAGAGAAACCAATGCAGGTTAGACACTTAGAATGGTAGGCTTTCTATTGCACTGCAAAAGAAAGTTCCTTACAAGACGGTACACAGTCGCTTTATTCTGCCTTACTTTTGTTTCTCTTTATTGAGAATGTAAAATTGTAGTGATAAGCACTTTTCTTTTTATTTTGAAGTCATTCAGAGTTGTCGGTGAGCAAGGGATTCGACAGCCAGCGGCGCCATGCTGCGAGCAACCAAGGATCCAGTGTTAGCCTACGTCTGAGGACATGCATTGGGATCTCCATCTGCGTTCGAAAGACATCGAATGGGTACCGTAGATCCTATGTGCGAGGTTTAGTAATTAGTCATCGAGTGTGCCAAAAAAAGCGAGTAGACAAGATGGGTAGTGTCCCTAGGCCACGATCATTCAAGTCGCCACAAGCTTGGCTTTTTGCGAACGTGACGTGTGGCTTTCCCTTGAAACGATGGTTCGTTCAGCGCGCTAGAAGCGCGACCTGTTCGCATCTCTGCTCCCTGCTTGACCAAATCACTAAAAAAAAACGCACACGTACATGCCCATGCTATGAAGCACTGTGAGTGAGAAATAGGTTTTCAGGGCACCTGCGTGTGTTGTATGCAAAAGTATAAAAACGCAATCAGAACTATGGAGGGTGTTGTACCTTCCTTGGTAGCTTTTCGGTGAATGCAGTTGAGAATTTGGAAAGATGCAGAAAACCGCACCGACAGAAAATTTCACGCAGGAACTCCTCTGGAATTTGCCCAAGTATGCGTACGCAGTGTGCTGCTCGCTGATCTCCCCAGAGCCCGGAGTCATTTTAGTGATATGACACTTCATCCGCCCAATAGAAACGACAGTGCTGCGGTGACACGAACTGGTGCGAACCGTGGCTCAAGGTGCATTGATAACGCAAGCAAAGTACTGCAGATGGCTGCGTCGGGTGCGCTGATAATGTTCCGATAATTGTAAGCCGTTAACGCTCTTTAGCGCCTCATCCATCACCGTCGAACCACAGTGAACCGTGATCAAACGTACTCCGGCGGCGGCTGCGCATGGTACGGACGCGCAGGCCATATCTTGAAGGCTCTCGTGAAAGCGGACGGAGAATTTCGACAGCGCATAGCTCCACGTTCTATTTTTTTTTTGTCACTGCGAGTTGGACCGAGACGCGTGGGCCCATATCCTGAAAGTGATCTACGAAAGGGGTAGGATCCGCCATATGCTGAGAGCTTCGTCAGCGCTGTGTTCTCGCTCCTTCATTCGCGTTGAAGCAAGAGACAGCAAGAGGGTGAATTTGCTAGCCGCTTTAGGATTAATCTTGAAAGCGATTGCCTTACGTGACGGACGGATGGAGGGACGGAAATAGTTTTTTTTTCTGGTTGGATAAGCATAGAAATGCGTAGCCGCGTCGCTTCTCCAGCACCATGAGAACATAGTTCGATTCATCTTCCCATCTCTTTGCGGTGAAGTTATAAAGCGGCGAGAGTACACAGCCCCTGTGTCGTGTGCCTCTTTTGTTGCTCTTTGCTTGCCTCTTCTCGTGTGCCCCTCATCTTGCCACCCATTCTGTTGGCCAAATGGTCCACCGGTGATCTAACACGCACATTACATGACCTGCCCAGCTCCATTTCTTTCGCTTAATGTCAATAAGAATATCGGCTATTCCAGTTTTTTCTCTCATCCCAACCGGTCTCTTTCTGTCTCTTAAGGTTACACCTAACGTTATTCGTTCCATCGTTCTTTGCGCATTTCTTAACTTGTTCTCAAGCTTCTCTGTCAGTCTCCAAGTTTTTGCCCCATGTGTCAGCACCGGTAAAATGCACTCCTTGTACACCTTTCGTTTCAATGATAATATAAGCGACCAGTCAGCAGCGGACAGTGTCTGCTGTATGTGCTCCAACTCATATTTATTCTTCAGTAAATATTCTTCTTATTATCAGGGTCCTCTGTGATTATTTGACCTTTGTAAACGGTAAACGTATTCCTTCGGAGAATCTAGAGGCTGGCCTGGCGATTATGAACTCTTGTTGCCTTGCCCGGCTATTCATTATTATCTATGTCTTCTGGCTAATAATATTCACCCAACTCTTACACTCGAACTGTTAAGCTCCTCAATCATTTGCTGTAACTGGTATCCGGTGTCACTGAACAGGACAATGTCATATGCAATCCAATGGTTGCTGATATATTCGTCTTTGATCCTCACTCCTAAGCCTTCCCCGTTTAAAAGCTTGAATACTTCTTCCAAGCACGCAGTGAATAGCATTGGAGAGTTTGTGTCTCCAATACGACGACGAGGGCGAAGTTCTCCGGACAGCACTGAACCAGCTCGATTGTAGACCATTTTCCGAAATGAAGACCCTGGTCGTTCGCGTCGATGGCACAGAGGGCCACGAAAGCAGTCTTGATATACCTCAAGCTGACAGGCCTTTTGAACCGTGTGTGGACTCGTTGCGAACCTTCCACTGTGTGCGAAACTGTGCTCTCCCTCTCTCCTCTCTCTCTTCGTCCCTAGCCCCACGTCCCACAGTGCAAGGTAGCAAACCGGACGCACGTCTGGTTAACCTCCCTGCCTTTCCCGTCTTATATTTCTCTCTCTCTCTCCCCCTCTCCTTGTCTGACCCATTTCTCTCTTTCTTTCTTTCTTTCTTTATTTACTTGTGTCTTCCTACTCTTCTTATGGAGAATTAATGCAGCAGTAGAGTCTCTGCAGATATTTTCTGAGATAATTACGTAAGCGTCTTGTACTGCTTGATTACGTAATGCCTCTATGACTGCTGGTATCTCTGCTAAATCAAGTGCCTTTTTGTAATTTGTGAAAGCCATATAGACAGGCTGATATTATTCTGTGGAGTTCTCGATTACCTGAATAATGACATCGGTGGGATTCATTGGGGAGTATCCCTTCCTGAAGACAGCCTGTTCCCTTTGTTCACTAAAGTCCAGTGTTGCCCTGATTCTATTGGAAATTATCTTGGCGAACATATTATGTAGTGCTGGGAGTAAGCTAATGGCCTATAATTTTTCAATTCTTTAACGTCTTCCTTTTTGTGGATTAGTATAATGTTGGCACTCTTCCAGTTCTCTGGGACCCTTGAAGGCGCTAGACAGTTGGTATAGAGGGCCGCTAGTTTTTCAAGTATTATGGCTCCTCCATGTTTGAATAAATCGACTGTTATTCCGTCGTCTTCTGTGGCTATTGCCCGTTTCATTTCTTGCAAGGATAGATGGAGTTGGAAATGCTCAAAAGTAAATAGACGGAAAAAGGTTGGCAAGCTGGTTGCCCTAACAGTTCAAAAGTACGCGAGTTGCCAAAAAAAGAAAATGTGGACCTAGACACAACATAAATATTCTGCGGGATAGCCTCTGCCGAATGCTTTCTAGCAACGACCAAGTAACGTTGCTTAGCTTGCGCGCTTTTGTTGTTTTATTTCTCTATAAAGCGAGAAAAGAGATCACCACAAACCAAGAATATGGAAAACAAGCCTTTCCGTACAAAAACTGTTTCGGCATAAACGAAAATCCGAAGACCAAAAAAAGAGCTAGCTGATAAATACTACACGTACAGGGAAGCAAGTGGAAAATGTTTTACTTGGCTTGCGATCACAATTTGTCTTGCTGATTCTACAACTTCAATCGGCGCGAACAACAATTTGTCTCGTAATGTTAACGTTTGGTGCCTTTCGAATAAAGCCCACACATCCGACTTCATGACGCTTGATTGCCGATTCGTGTCGAACGCGCCTGTTTCTATTCCCGGGCTTGGTATTCTCCTGCATTGCCCTGAACTCTTCCACAAAATTGCACTTTTCCTTCTTTATTTCCAGTTTCGTTCTTAAATCGCTCTTTCACAAAAGGAGCGCCCTGACATCCTTGCCATTTTCGGGGCTTCGGCGTTCGCCAGCTGAAGAATTGTTGAAACTGAAGGCACCCTCTTATCACGTATCGAAAATAGATGAGAATGCAGCGATGGGGTTTAGGTCGACCTGTGTGTCGATAACTGTTTGGACAAGGAGGGCACGAGTTAATTCTTCTGGGCATTCAATCCACAATGATCGAGCTCTAGTTCGTTGTTTTATTTTCAATCTTTGTGTGCTGTTTAACCGCAATTATATGCTTATAATCAGAGCATAAGCTGTGTGACCAACTCTTTCGCAACAAAAAGTTATGAGCACACCTTCGTGCCATGATAAGATGTTTGTCTTAAAAACTGTCCAGCAAAACAATATGGCAGATCTTTGTCTCTTGACTCGTGTAAAATAGCGAAATGTCCACGTCTCGCTTTTTATTTATTTTTTTCCCTTCTAGTCTAGCCAAAATCCAAGTGTTATTTCTGCGTATGTGTAATCCTTTTTACAGCCATTCAAAATACCAGATGCTATTTCTGCCGTAGACCACGAAAGCATGACAATGGAAGTGCATGATGGCTAAGAGACATTGCGCTGAGCTCAAAACGGCATCATATGCGATCCATATACGGGGTGATCATTGTTTATGCTTTACGGAATCTAGACAAGGCCAGTGCGGAATACATAATTTTGGTTCTAAAGCTAAATTATTAAGAGCTACGGACATTACTTGGATGGGAAGTCGAATCGCCTAATTAACTAATTAACCAATATTCACGAATAAAGTTCTTGATTGCTATTTTACGGTCCCATATTCAAATATTATAATTGGAGGCGGTGAGTTTACAAGGAGCATAGACGTGATATGAATGTCCAGAATGAGAGGAACTTGGAGATATGCACCATCAGACTGCACTGTTGTACCATTTGCACTGTTGTACCATTTACTAAATGCACTGTTTCACCATTTACTTTTTATGAAATGAATTTTTATGCATTGAAGCATGGAAATAAGTGGAACGCCCACGTAGTTTATCCCGCACTTTGGGAAATATTATATGGAAACTGGTGTCATCATGAAAATTCATTTCAAGTGGATACCTCTTGCAAGCTCACCGGCTAAAATTCATAAATTGCAATATGTGCCGTAAGGTTAATAAATAGGAAGTTGTTTGGTAAAATATTGTTAATTCGTTGAATTCGTGTTTCGATTTGTCGTGCTAGTAACGTTCCCCTCTTCGAATAAACGAGCTTAAGCACAATTATGCTATCTGCCAGAGGCAATCTTTAAAAGATCCGCCGAACATAAAGAAATGATCGCCCCGCATACACAAATACCACCAGACGCCAAAAGAGTAGAGATACACTCATGATAACAAACTGGTAGCGCTTTCTTCATCTATTTCCAGTATTTGGTGCCAGTAGTGCGAAATCTATTGCCCTTGTGCAAACTAGCAGTAACATGCGCAAAAACAAACGCTGTCCTCAGAAAAAAAGTGGCACTCCCTACCGCAATTGTTTAAGGGTGTGCCAAAAAAACTAATGTACGCAGTGTGGCGCATACTCAGCGCTCTGCGGCATCTGCTTTATCGCACATGTGCAGCTGCTGTCTTCGTTGTTCATTTCTGAGAAATTTCGACTGACATTCTTTTCGAAACACAAGAGCCACGTTGTGGCATCCAGCTGGAATATAAGAAAGCAAACGCTTTTGCTCTTCGTAAGCGTTTTTGTGTTTTCTTTATATGTAGAACATTGTGAGTCATCGTTATGTAATAATCACAGAAAAACCACTTGGCCACAATTCTGATCATGTGATATTAAGACCAATCGTACCCTGCGTACTCTATGTGCTTCACTTCCTTTGACTACCCCTGTTCTTGCTGACTGGGATCTATAGCCTCGGCATGCATGAAGGCAGCAAATCAGCCGTCCATGTGGAGGAAATATGCCTGGTAACAGACATCAATGAAGCTGTTCATATTATGACAAAAAAATTATGGCAAATTCTACGTTGTGAGAATTATCCTAAGCCAAGTTATGTTTCGCACTAACTTTACCCATCACATGGCTTTACTACCGAAAATAGGCGTTCCAACTGTCCCAAAGCACTAGCTGCCAAGCGCTAAGTGCGTCAATGCATACAATTCATCATGACATATTTTATGCGCGTTCTCGCGCTTGTAAAGGTAAATTATGCTTACAATATTCTAAAATTTCTCCGCCACTAGCAGATAACAGTAGTAAAGGCAAGTTGCAGTCGTGTACCATACAAATTTCTACTGAAATCATGCCCACGAATTTCTGACAGCGCACGTTCGAAAGTATGTTCAACTTCGCCATAATGCGCAAACGTAATAAACATTTTCGAAAATAATATATTTCAAAATGATTAGCCGAGTTTCAACAAGTTTCAGTCAGCAATCGCATGAAGGTACTTCCTTCTGGTAACATACATATTTGCGGCACTTATCCTAGCTTAGCATTTTCTGTATAGCATTTCTGAGCAGAACACTGCTTTACCGCAGCCATGAGTGCCTACTACTCATTAACTGATGAATCGCATAAACGCGTATCTTATTAGGGCGAAGTACATTATCGGTGTTAATAACAAAAAAATTCTTAAAACTAGGTCAATATCTCGAACGATAGTTTTTAAAGCGCTGCCTATTCAGCTACGTTTCTGGGGAGCTTCAATGTGCTACGGATTGCCGAAGGGGCAATGTCCAAAATTTAGTGTGTATGGTTGGTCGTTCCCTTTCATTCTATCACCTGCTGCTACACGCGACTGTCACCCCCATGATTCTTCTCTGTCGGTTCATGAGTCGAGTTAATTTATAAACGCACTTTTGGGCGTGTTAACTCCTGCTGTATAAGTGTCAGTTGATGTCTACGTCGTAATTGGGCCTAAGGGCTAGTCAACACGAGCGAAGAGTTTGTAAAGATTAGAATTAAACATGCGTTAGAAAATTGGCATGCGGATTAATCATCAGAGCACAACGTTGTCGTGCAAACTGATCCTAGTTGATGTTCTCGCCAGCAACACATAACTTCTTTTTATGAGACTGCACTCGATAATACAGCGACCAGAAGGGCCTATTGTTCGTACCACGAATGTAGGTGAAGGAAGCTTCGCTGTTTAGTTTCACTCAGTGAAATCGGTTGTTTCGAGCGTAGTTTTGATCTGAATGCGGTTTCGGGCCTGTATCAATGTACAGCTGAAATAAGGAAACCCACCGAAGATTACACAAGGGTAGTCGCTCTCTGCTGCCATGGTAAATGCACCTTAAGCGTGCCATGGAGCGCACCTCCACACAATTTTGTCTCCAGAGCACGCGGCGAATCTAAGCATCAGCAGGAATGCGCCGTTCGTTCCCCTCGGCCATGCTCTTTTGCACCCGATGTAATACTGCGAGAGCAGCCGATATTCCGCCCCCGCGGTTTCTCTCCCACGGCGGCGAGATCGTCGTGAGAATTTATTCCCGGTGATTGGTTCGTCAGTGCATGTGTGCCGCCAAGTCATTACGTTGTCGTCACGTCACGCGCCCTCGCCGCAGCAAACCAAGATTACTCCAGTGCGTGATAAGCACGTCGTCAACTAAACAATACACAAGAGTAATACGCCGTAATGAAACTAGTGTTAGAGAGAGAGAGACAGAGAAACATAGGGCAAGTAGAGGTGCTCATTCAGTTGCCAGTTCCCGTTTTTCTACACTGCACTGGGGTGGGGGAAATGGGTGCAATAAAGAGTAGAGAGAGAGAGGGAGATCTAAAAAGACCAGAAAGGGAAATCTTTATTGTAAAAATAAGCGGCAGCTTTGTAGCACACTGACAAATACAAGTCAATTTAAAATGCAGATACTTAATTTGACACGAAAGCGTCAAATGACCCATTGAGTGAAAAGACCGGCACCTGTTCCAGTGAAATGGCACCTAAATTCCTACTAGCTGCGATGGCACGTCACGAGCGCGCCTCAAAGGAGCTAAGCGGGCAACACGGTGCACATGCTGCCGCACTAGTGCACCAGGTATTGCGTGAGGGAAGAGGGTATGGCTGCGACGTGCCTTTCTCTCACCCCCACTGGGCTTACCTGCAGCGCGTGCCTGCCGGCCTTGGAGGCCGCTGCTGCTTCCTCGGTTTCTCATCGCGGAGTCGGCCGAAGTGAACGGACGTGTTGTCTGCGCGCCGCACAACCACCGAGACGACGCGAGCTTCACCGACCGCCCTCGTCCGGACCGCTTTCACCGGCAGTTATATGGCAAGCGGCCTTCTCGCTGTTTCCCACCGACCGCCTTATTCCCCAGACTGGCCGCTGGGTCCCCTTCGCTTCGGGGAGACGTTTCACGGAACGGCCAGCGGCTCCGTAAAACCACTGCTTAGTAAATGTTCACCTAATTTCATCAGTCTTGCTGTACAGCTACCGAATGGTGCGTGGAGAGCCCACTCTGCAAGTTTAGTGACCCTACCACCAAGCAAACCCGACTTATCAGCCAGAGAAGACCGACACACCGTACAGGCCGCGCCAAGCCAGGCGCCGAGAGCCCAGAATGACGGAAGTACAAGAAGAACTGCCCTCCGGGAGGAGGACTACATCCCAGCAGGCTGGACCACAATCATGGGAACCTGTGAAGGCAAGTCCCAATCAAAATCCCCAAGGGTGAATATGAACGGCATACGCGCAAAATAGAACGCATGTGAGGAGCGCGCCGAAACGCTCCCCACGTCGACCTGGCGTCCGAGGTACCGCCCAGATCCGGTGCAGACGGGTCTAACGCAGCAAGTCACGCGCAGAAGTCGCCAGTTGGCTCCATTGCCGCAACAGGCGGCAAAGGTAGTTTTCCGCCCGCAGGGAGGCCTCTTTTTGCCCAAGATGCAGCCGCAGCTGCTGCACCGCTGCCTCTGCGAAGCGGCGAAGATACCGATAGGAGCAGAAGTGCAACTACGCGTGCACCCCAACGAACAACACGAGCACAGTGGCCACCACTAACCAGGAAATAGCCCTTAACCTGGTGAAAATCAGAAAAACGCAAAAGCGTATGGGGTTGCAGCGTACATAGTCCCTGCAGAGGACACATTACGAGGCGTGATTGCTAATGCTTTTTGGGATGAAACGGAAGAAGGGATTCTAGAAGATCTACAAGCGAGAAATCCAGAAGCAGACATCCTACTAGCAAGACGCATGGGCAAGTCTACGTCCACCCTTAGAGCCTCTGCCCAGGGACCCATTTCCCGTCGAATTATTTACTTTGGGAGAGTGCACCTGTGCACGCCATATAGGGCGCGACCAGAGCTGTCAAGCCCCAGGACACAGACATGATGTGTGCCCGCAAGAGAAAATACCGAGATGTCCAAGATGCGGCGAAGATCACGACGAAGACAGAAGGCGTCAGTGCGTGCCCTGATGCATCCTGTACGGCAGCGAACACCTTACAGGAACAGGATGGTGCAAAGCAACACAGCGACAACAAACAACGAAGCCTTCAGTTAAGAAGAGCACAACCGGAAGATGACAGCTACATCCCGAAGATTTCCCAGAGTGAATTCTATCAGCCCCCACGAAGGCCCCCGAGGAGCTCACATGGGCAGAACAAATCGCACGCAAATCAAACCCTGGGACGAGGAGTTGGCCCGCCTTCGAGAGGAGGTAAGAGGCTTACGACAGGCCATCACCCAGTCGAACACCTCAGCCATTACCCAAACCATCACCAAGCCCTGGCACTCACTTCCTGGTCACCCTTTATCCCTAGGCACTCAGAGTTCATGTCCCGCAGAAACCTCAACCTCCACACCACCTACAAAAAAGAAAAGAAAAGAACTTCTTCTGTTGTCAGACGAAACAGTTGAGATTGAACCATAAGACAAAACAGCTGAGATGGAGGCTCAGTTTGAAGCCAAACTTGAGGCAAAATTAACAGCGAAACTAGCACATTTCCAACAGCAGATGCGCGATCAATTTCAGCAATTCCTAGAAAATTGCCTACTAACACTCGAGGCTCGATTTCCAACACTCGAAACTCGCATGGACTGCCTCATTGATGAACGCTTCAAAGTTTTAGAGAACAAACTAGGTACGTTCTGCACCCAGCTCAGCACAGAAATGAGCCTAATGGTAGTGGAGGCAACCAACCAAATGCAGGCGGCGTCCCCACCCCAAATCACCCACCCCCCTTTCACTTCCAAAACTTCTGGCCAGCAAAATGGCAGGTGATTCACCTCAATTGAAGACTACTTCTCCCTTTTTAAACTCTGGCATTGGAACAGTCGTAGCATACGTCGTAAGCGAGAAGCGCTAACCGAACTCATACTAAATGAGAAACACCCACCAGACCTAATTCTGCTACAGGACCCAAAAATTAGTGTTTCGCTCTCGCGATATACTGCTTATCACTCACCCAATGATAGTGCTACAGTTCTGTCCACCTTTATCAAGCGATTCATAAGGCACACACAACTTACATCCCCACACAAAATCCAAAACGTAATCCTTGAAGTAATTCCAGTCGACATTCAACCGAATTTCTTGCTCATCACCAATATCTATAATCCACCGAGCATGCCAGCAAAGCACTGCGCTAACCTAATAGCGCAATAACCACAGCGGCCAATAAAACACCAATCATAGTGGCCGGATACTTTAACTGCGCACACATCGACTGGGGATACCAGAAAACTTCCAGCAGAGGGGAGGTTCTTATGACACAAGCTCAACAGTCTCAGCTCACGGTGCACAATGATTTCGACTGCCCCACCAGACAATGTGCAAAAGGAATGATGGACACAAGTCCGGACCTCACGTTGGGCACACGCATCAATAATTTGGAATGGAATAGAATAACACATACTTTTGAGGCAGTGACCACTATATTATCGAAGTTCAAGTCTCAGGTCTCTGAGCGTCTCGTACAAGAATAAAGCGTAAGCTAATCAACTGGGATGAATTTAGAACACAACGGGAAACAAACCAAGAAACTTGGCCGGTGGACGTGCGAACATGGACCGTACAGGTCCTCGAGGACCAAGCGGCGTGTACCAAGGAATACAGCCCAGAAGAACAAGCCCCAGTTATGGACTCAAAAGTGGCCCCTATGATAGAAGCACAGGAAAGTTTCATGAAACGATATGTTCAGTGAAAATGCAATAAGAAGCTCGAAAACAAGATATCTGAACTTGCAAAACAAATTTGGTATTATAGCCAAGAACTTTTTAGGCAGCATTGGCAGCGGATATGCGAAGGCCTCAGAGGCAATCTCAGCAACGCTCGAGCATGGCAACTTTTAAAACATCTAATCAATCCCATGAAAAGTCAACAACATGCTAGAAATATCGTCGCCCGACTGACACACAACCATAAATATGACACGCAGGCGCCACTAGAGACACTCTGGAGCCAACACACCTCGCCGGGCCCATCGAATCCCTTACCGGAGTTCGCCGGCCGAACAAATACTGGACCGTGCAGGGACATAACTATAGAAGAAGCCCAAGCAGCACTTCATAGACTCCCCAACAGCACGCCAGGCGAAGATCGTATACAAAACGCCGCTCTTAGGAACCTCGCTGATAACTCCCTGCGAGAACTTGCCAGTTTCTTCAACAAGTATTGGCAGAGTGGCACACTGCCAGAGGACTGTACGCATGGAAGCGTTATTCTAATACCCAAACCCCTCAAACCACTTACACCAGAATATATGCGCTGCATCTCCCTTACCTCTAGCTTAGGCAAGCTCTTTGAGCAAGTCGTCCTAGCTAGACTGCACGGCCACATGGAAGACACCGGTCAATACCCACACTCAATGTTTGGATTCCGATCTGGCCTATCCACACAAGATGCCATGCTTCAACTCACGACAGCTGTACTGGACCCCCTCATACCTAAGCCCACGAAAGCGTTACTGGCGATTGACCTCAAGGAGGCCTTCGACAACGTCACCCACGAGGCTATCCTAAAAGCTATGTTATACCTAGGCGTTGGCCAACGAGCATACAACTACACGAGGGCCTTCCTGCAGAACCAAACGGCCAGCATGTGCGTAGAACTCTAACGAATGTGGGCACACCGCAAGGCTCCGTGCTGTCCCCTTTCCTTTTCAACGCAGTACATATTCCGCTCGCTCGGAAGCTGCAGCAAATTCCCCATCTTGACCATACTCTGTACGCGGATGATATCGCCCTGTGGACCACATATGGATCAGACGGCCAAATCGAAGAAAACTGCAAACAGCCGCAATGCTAATGCAGGACGAAGTAACCAAGGTATGCTTCACCTGCTCATCGGAAAAATCTGAGCTTTTCTTGATCCCGCCAAAGGGTAAAACATATCATACTCCTGTCAGAATCTACGTGCACAATAGAGAGGTCCCACAGGTCCACATCACTCGAATCCTGGTCCTCTACCTGCAACAAGGTGACAGAAATACTGACACAATCAAACGTTTAAAGAGTACACTAGCAGCCACCACGCATTTAATACGCAGAGTAAGAAATAAAGCTCACGGTCTGCGTGAATCAGATACTCTGCAAGTGGTACAAGCTTTTATCATGAGTAAAGTATTGTATTCTGCCACCTATATTAACGTCAGTACAACCGAAACCCAAACAATAAATTCTATAATCAGGCCAGCTACGAAGGCAGCGCTCCGTCTGCCCGAATACACCAGTAACGAACGCCTAGCGGAGTTAGGTGTGCATAACACCATACAAGAACTTACCAAAGCACACTTACAGGCACAATATTGTTACGGGGTTAAAACCAGTCACACGTGTGTTTACAGGGTATTTGCAATAATTATATCAGCTGACAAGATGGTAGCCAGCGCACGAAAGCTAGAACTGTGCTGGTTAGGAGGCGGGCGAGTGATGCAACTTAACACTCGCGACGTGGACCACATCGGAGCGATGCGGAACCATGGTTGGCTCAAGAGGGGCGATTCCGTACGTGACGTCAGTTACTTGACGCAAGGCACGGTAAGGGCCGGAGTAGCGTGAAAGTAACTTCTCCGAGAGGCCAACGCGTCGCGAGGGCGACCAAAGGAGAACCAGGGCGCCCGGTGTGTAATGGACGTCACGATGGCGGGCGTCACATAACCGCCGCTGATTGTTCTGCGACTCCACAAGTCAACGTTGAGCAATATGGCGTGCTTCTTCTGCTTTGAGGATGGCTTCACAGGCGTACTCGGATGTGGAATTCAGACTAGCGGGTAGAACCGTGTCGAAAGGTAACGTAGGGTCATGGCCAAACAAGAGGAAGAATGGAGAGAAGCCTTCAGTATTATGGCAAGACAAATTATAGGCGAAAGTAACGAACGGCAGCGCAACGTCCCAGTCGCAACGGTGATCGGAGTCATACATGGACAGCATGTCAGTAAGGGTGCGGTTAAGGTGCTCGGTTAGGCCGTTCGTTTGTGGACGGTAAGCAGTAGCAAGTTTGTGTTTAGTCGCGCACGAGTGTAGAATGTCATTGATAACATTAGAAAGAAAGTAGCGGCCTCGGCTGGTGAGGAGCTGTTGAGGGGCGCCGTGGTGAAGAATGACGTTTTCTAGGAGGAAGTTGGCGACATCGGTTGCGCAGCATGTCGGAAGAACCCATGTGATTGCATATGGGGTGGCGTAGTCTGTTGCTACAGCAGTCCACTTGTTTCCCGAAGCAGAAGTAGGGAAAGGGCCTAAAAGATCAACACATACACGGAAGCATGGTTCTGATGATACGTCAAGTGGTTGAAGCCCGCCAGCAGGGAGTGCGGCTGTCTTTTTGCGTCGTTGTCAGAGATCACACACAGCGACATAACGGCAGATGTCGCGGTATAGGTCAGGCCAAAAGAAGCGCCGATGAACGCGTTCATAAGTCCGCGACACGCCAAGGTGACCTGCACTCGGTACATCGTGAAGCTGGGTGAGAACAGGCTGACGCAGATGCTCAGACACAACGAAATGTCCGGCAGGGCCGTCCGGGTGCATGTTAGAGCGGTACAATATACCATCTTGAAGTTCAAACATTCGAAGGGAAGGATCGGGCGCCGTAGACTTGAGCCGTTGAATAAGGTGTTGCAAGTATGGGTCCCGACGTTGTTCGGCTCCAATGTCGCGAAAAGCAGCCAGAGAGAGAACGGTGACAGGTATGCCGGCCGCAGAAACGTCGGGACGGCTGACAGGGTGGCGCGACAAGCAGTCCGCATCTTGATGTAACCGGCCGGTCTTGTATACAACGGAATAGTTGTATTCTTGGAGGCGCAGAGCCCAGCGGCGAAGGCGCCCTGAAGGATCTTTGAGGGACGAAAGCCAACACAGAGCGTGGTGATCAGTGATGACTGTGAATTGGCGGCCGCACAAATAGGGGCGCAATTTACCCACTGCCCAAACGAGAGCCAGACACTCGCGTTCGGTGATAGAATAATTGCTCGCCGCAGAGGAAAGAAGGCAGCTGGCGTAGGCAATAACACGTTCTCGCCCTTGTTGTTTCTGTGCCAAGATAACTCCAATACCGTGGCCACTGGCATCTTTACGGACTTCTCTTGGAGCTGACGCGTCAAAGGGAGCGAGAATGGGTGGGGACGTAAGCAGCCCAATCAGCTCAGTGAAAGCACCAGCTTGCTCAGGGCCCCAAATGACTGCAGTGTCTTTCTTGAGGAGCTGATTGAGAGGGCGCGGAAACCGATGGAAGTAGGAGCAAAGCCTTAAGAAGCTGCAAACAGTCTTGGCACATGTTGGCACGGGAAAGCCTTTGACTGCCCGTATTTTATCGTGATCAGGGCGTACACCAGAAGAATCAACGAGATGCCCAAGCGCAGAAATTTCACGACGACCGAAGTGGCACTTGGACGAATTTAGTTGTAGCCCCGCCTGACGGGAAACAGATAAGATCGTCAACAGGCGCTCGAGGTGTATCGCAAAAGTCGGAGCACGAACGATCCCGTCGTCCAGGTAACAGGGGCAGATGGACCACTTGAAACCGTGTAGGAGGGCTTCCATGATTCATTCAAATGTGGCCGGTGCATTACATAAACAGAACGGCATCACTTTGAACAGATACAGGCCATCGGGAGTAATAAAAGCTGTCGTGCGGTCTATGTCATCGACGGCAATTTACCAGTACCGAGAGCGAAGGTCGATGTACGGAAAATATTGTGCTCCATGCATGCAATCCAGGGCATAGTCAATGCGTGGTAGCGGAAAGACGTCCTTCTCATTACCTTGTTGACGTGTCGATAATCGACGCAAAATCGCCAACTGTTGTCCTTCTTTTTAACTAGTACAACAGTGGATACCCATGGCCTGCAAGAAGTTTCGCTGATGTCTCGTGAAACCATCTTGTCAACTTCCTGTTGGATGATACGTCGCTCGCTCAGTAGGCGAGACGCGGTAGGGTCGCCGATCGATCGGGCTCGCATCACCGGTGTTTACTCGATGCTTTACGACAGATGTTTGTCATAGAGGGTGTTCTTCAAGGTTGAATATGTTCCAGTATGAGGCAAGGAGGCAATGTAATTCTTGAGCACGCTGGGGAGGAAGGTCAGGAGCAATCATTTTAGTTAGGGCATTCAAATCTGAAGGGACAGTGGGCGAAGCAAGCGTTGAACACGAGGAGCTGGCACAAGTTAAAGCCAAAATGTGGTAGTCTCTGGATGGTGTTATTTGCGCCAGGGTAATTTCGTGCGGGAGCTCTTGTGTACAGAGTCCAAAGTTCACAAGCGGAAGGCAGGATGTGTTGCCCGAAACGGTAACGACGGTGTGAGGGTAAACAACGTTATGCGAGAGCAGGACATCCGGATTAGGAGATACGATGTAGTCACCGTCTGGGACAGGTGGAACGGGGGAGACACCTATGTAGGTAACGGCATGGTGAGGGAGGCGAATATGCTCTGTGGAACATAGCCGTATCGGAGCACTATCCGGAGGGTCAATAGCAGCAGGTAGAGCGAGTTGCACAACACCAGCAGAACAGTCTATCAAAGCGGAATGTGTAGACAGAAAGTCAAGGCCCAGGATGAGGTCGTGAGGGCAGTTCTCTAGTATACAAAATAAAACAGACGTATGATGTCCGGCGACGCTCACGCGAGCCGGACACATGCCAAAAACGGCTGGTGTTCCACCGTCGGCGACTTGGAACACAGGCGAAGGGGCAGGAGTGAGGACTTTCTTGAGACGATTCCGAAGCTGAGCATTCATCACAGACACGTGCGCGCCAGTGTCAATCAGAGCCGTAACAGGTACACCATCCACGTTCATGTTAATGAGGTTCCCATGTGTGGGCAAGGTCAAACGAGGATGTTTGCGTTGGGTTGGTTTGGCAGCTCCACCTCCAGGTACTGCACCAGTTAGATCCTTCTGGCGCACCTTCCGGCGCACCGGAAGGGTGTGCCGGAAGGAACTAGGTGACGGGGATTGGCGAGATGGGGGCGACCGGTAGAAGCGGCAACGTGACGAAGGAGGGCGGCTAGAGTGGGTAGGGCGAGAAGTGTCACCAGAATTTGCTGGTTGCGTTTGCGGGGTGAACCGGGGAGCAGCATGAGGGCTGTGGGATGGGCGGTAGGACCAGGGAGTCGAATTCCACGAACACCGGTAGTGACGTGAAATATGGCCGATATGGCCACAAGTTAAGCATATAGGCCTGTCGTCTGGAGTACGTAATTCGGCCGGGTTGCGATACCGCGTTGAGGCATTCAGGCTGCGGTTGCGTATGACAGTGCTGGACGGAGTGTAGTCAGGCCGATTAATTGAGCATACGTTGGTCAATCCAACGTTGGCCAATTCTTGGCTCACGACGGACTGTATCAATGAGACGGTCGCCTTGAAATTGTCGGGGCCACGGGTTGGGGTCGTGACAGGAAATTCGGCTTCTATTTCACGTCGTATGACATGGAGGATGTCATCAGAGCGATTGGGTGTGGGCGGACTGTGGAGGTGTTCGCAGGTGGACGAAGCAGCCGCGTTGGGAAGGCGGCGAAATGGCTGGGCGATGCGGCGACTCTTACCTTCTTCAAACTTCCGGCATTCGGTAATGATGGCTTGCACAGTGGAAGAATTCTGGAAGACAAGGAGATGGAAGGCATCATTTGCTATGCCCTTAATGACATGTGCAACCTTATCTGGTTCGGACATCTTCGGATCCACTTTGCGGCACAGAGCGAGCACGTCCTGGATGTAAGTGAGATAGGATTCTGTGCACGTCTGGACACGTAAAGCGACGTCTTTTTGGGCGGCGCGGCGCGCTGACGTCTAACTGGCTTGCGAAACAAATCTTTGAGTTTCTGTTTAGAAATGTCCCACCTGGTAAGTTCTTCCTCGTGGGTCTGAAACCAGACGCGTGCCGTGCCCACGAATTAAAATATCAGATTCGCGAGCATGATGGTCTGGTCCCAGTGGTTGCTGGCGCTCACCCGCTCATGTAGTTGAAGCCAGTCTTCAAAATTGGTGTCGTCGGTGCCACAAAAGGCTCCTGGGTCACGGGTTGTGCTAGAATAACGGTGGGCGTGGGTGCGGACGGGCCCGAAGCATCCTCGCCTTGAGCTGGAATTCTAGATTCAGCCAAGGAGCGCCCGCTGCGTAAAGCCGTCTTGATAATGATCCCGCAACCTCCACCAAAAATGCTACGGGGTTAAAAACAGTTAGACGTGTATTTACAGAATATTTACAATAGTTATATCAGCTGACAAGATGGTAGCCAGTGCGCGAAACCCAGAACATCGTCTTCTTCTGACGATTATTGAAACATCTTCTTCGTCAGCGCGTCACAATATATCCGATTAGCCAGCACTCCTACCGGAAAACATCTAAACTTCAAATTAATATTCCTGCTAATCAAAACTTCCTAAAAGCCCTTCCCGTGGCAATTCGTCAAATGCTACGCATTCGACAGCTCCCCCGTAACATGCGCCGCGACCAAAACCGCGAGCGACGAAAAGCCAGAGCAGCAGCCCTTCATAAACGGTACGGCGGTGAACAAAACGCAATATGGGTACATGCTGCATGTGATCAGCACGGAGCCACAGCGGTTGCTTGTCCACCGAACACCCCTCCCTTAATACAGAAACTGCCACCGGGAACGGACTCAGAGGAAGCGGAATATATCGCTATAGCTCTAGCGCTTGGCAGCTCCAGTGCTACTTCCATCCTGAGTGATTCTAAAGCTGCCCTGCTAAATTATGCTAGGGGCAGAGTTCACCCTGCCACCTTCCACATACTGACCCAGAACCCTCCCTTCTCCCGCAGCGCTGAGCTCATCTGGGTGCCCGCGCACTCGGGAAACCCTGGCAATGAGGCCTCCGATTCTTTAGCCCGAGGGTCGAGAAACCGGGCACAGGTGAACCTCATGGCGGGCTTCTCGAGGGAGCGTGCGTGTACCTCCGCTGACTTCATCGTGAATGGTCATGCCGAGAGGCAGATATACCGACCCCCCCCCCCCCACTCTTCCCTCACTACCAGGGTGCAACACTTATGGCGCCACCTGCAAACGCGCAGGCTACCTACACCTTCCCTCCTATCCCACTATCAACTCGTCCCACGTTCTTGCCCTCTGTGCAATGCAACGAAAGTAAACCTCACCCATATACTCCTGGCCTACCCGATTTCTCCTCCGCCCGGCGGACCGGTACCACACAAAACCTGGGAGGACTGGGAGATCTCACTACGCTCCACGAACCCGGCAAGGCAGAAGATCACCACCAACCGGGCTACCAGCGTCATGGACATGTTAAACACTAACGTTTGAGTGCAATGGGGTCGTGCGGGGACCCAGAGGGCCTGGGAGGTCCCAAATTCCATTGCAAAATAACGTTTTTTTTTCTCCTCTTCCTCCTCCTGCTCTCGTCGCGCAGGGCGTTGGTGGGATGTGGTGACACTGCAGGCTGCTGCTTGCTGACTCGAGCAGCACATAACGCTACATAGTGTGGAAGATCTACATCATCAGCGGCCGCAATCTCGGCAGTAGCCGAACTTGGCCGTCGACGACAGTACACGTCAGACGAAGTATGGGAGCGGAAAAACGCACACTGCGAAAACACCCGTGTACTTAGATTTAGGTGCACGTTAAAGAACCACAGGTGGTCGAAATTTCCGGCGTCCTCCACTACAGCGTGCTTCATAATCAGAAAGTGGATTTGGCACGTAAAACCCCATAATTACAAAAAAAAACACGCAGAGAAACGAGCAAAGAGGCAATGTCAGTGGGTCAAGGCGACGCCCTCTCCACTCACGCAACACCTCGCGGGCTATCGTGGGCTATGCCGTTTCACCCGCTCTGCTCCCTCGAGGCTTGTATGTGCGGGCCGAAGTCATCGAGCGCCTCATTCAGCCCTAGCAGAACTTCTGCAAGGCCCCGCCTTTCTCCTTGAAATGTATGCGCATAAAATACTCGACCACATAGTACGGTGCGCATGTAGAAACTGTTGAAGAAATAAACCACACTGGTTTAACCAGGAAACTCGATAGCAAACCTCTCAGCGAAATACTCGAAGTACCCCTCAGCGGCTTTCAACGGCACATTATTGCTTTCGGATTCACAATTCGTAGCAAGTGCTTAGGTAGCCTCGGAGTTTTTTTTTTTTTACAATTTCGCTAAAAAGGCGAACAATGACGGCGATAGCAAGCACGCGACACCTGTATGCTGCTGCGCCGCATAAACAGCCTCCCGCAGACTACAAGGCGTCATAGATGTATCCAAGGCTACGGTGAGTGCGTATGTGGCAAAACTGTGTCGTGAAAAATCCTGCGACATCATGCGCGAGCACACATACACGTGTTTGAAGGTGAGCCGTCGCATTACTACTTAGTGGTCCCGGTTGTGGAGGAATCCATTCGAAAAGGGCTAATAACGCGCCAGGAACGCCGCCACCCCTAGGCATCGACCTTAAAGGGGAACTCAATCATCCCTGAGGTTCGGTTAAAAAAAGATTCCGCTTACAACATATTACGCTGCTGTGAACATCTCAGCCAAAGTTTGCAGACGTGCTTTGTGCATGGGACTGGCAAGCTGAGCGCCAAATCACCGTTTCCTCAAAAACTCTATTTTGGGCAAAAACCTTTTCTTCAGTGTTTGCGGGCTGCCATATTTCGTTATACAGCACATTCCCGTATAAGTATGTTATTGGCTAATAGCTGAAATCAATCAAGAAGCGTGTCTGGATAAGTTCACTTCCTCGTACTGTTATTGTGTATATGCATTGATGTTGTTTAATAAGTAAGCCAGAGCAAGCGAGAATACTTGCATTTCAAATTTAAATAGCAGTTAAGTACTTGCGGAAGTACGAATATACTACAATGACCGACTATCGTTTGCTAACACTCAGCCGCACCCGCCCGAGTAGCAATGAAGCTTTGGTCGTACAGCTTTTTATTTCGATTGCTTCACTAACTGCTATTACTTTTGAACACTAAAGTAGCCTCCAACAACGCAAACCTTCAGGTCAGACGAAACGCACGCTTCCCAGTGAGCGCTCACCCATGGCCGCTCCTGCCCAGATGTTTGCCAAACTATGATTCGCATTTAGCTATCGGAAAAAATGCCCAGTTAGGATGTGGCTATTATCCGACGGTGATGCTTGTGCTGGACAGCGCTGGTCCCCACCACATAGCATGGCCAGACTCGATTGACCGCGTGACCAAGAGTACCCGGCCAGTGCATGATCGCTAGCGCTAACGCCAGCCCTGTCGTGCAAACAGTTAGCTACTATAGTCCCACAGTACCATACAGCTGAGTCGCGAGCTAAGCTCAGATGTCGGAGCCGCCGTGAGGCGGCGAGAAGAGTGCGCTCGCCTAGCTCCTGCGGCTCGCTCTGCACAACATCGTTCTGTGATTGGCATCTCTGGATGACGTACTCAAGGGTAGAGCGCCAACATCTGACGAACAAGTCATCTGTTTCCGAAGTTCCACTCCCTCGAGGTATGTCGCCTTCATGGTCTAAGCTTGTTACGTTCGTAATCATTTCAACGCGAGTCAAGACTGCTGCATCCAGAGCTTAGCCAATGCGCGGGCTGCCGAGGTGCTCCCACGAGCAAACATGAACTTTCTTCGGCCCTCGGAAATTGTGTGAATGTCGTACAGATAAGTGCGAAAGGAAATGTGCTAATTGTGTCGCTCGGTGCGTGATCAGCCGCTCCTGGATGTCTAGTACACCACAACACATGAAAGGGATGAGGCACCGTTACCTCAACGGTAAGCTGAGGTCCATGCGCTTCTTAGGCACCCCATTTGTAAGTAGTGATGTTTATGTTAGTATCCGATATATGAACTGCGCACCACGGCGACGTTCAGTAGGCAGAGTGGTGTGGGCACCACACCGCTCCGATGTAGCCTTCGCAGTGCAAGGCATTGAGAAGGACTGGGAGCACCGCGAAGGGGATCACAGTCGTTATTTTACTGACAGCTACACTTCTGGCGAACCTCTGCTAGGACCCCTTCCCGACACGCTTGTCCTGACGACAAGCATGTGCCCATCGTGGGCACGCTCGTAGACTAAAGTAAAATTTGCTGACGACTATGTCAAGCGCCGAACAGGAACATTTTCCTAGTATAAAGCAATGGGAAATACGCGTCTGTTAAGGAGCTAACACCGACCATTAAATCGCAAGAAGAGCAGTCGCGCTTGTACGCACTTCTGATGCGATGACAAGTCTCGTCGGTGTTGAACTCTTTTCCCCGACGAACAACGGTCTTCGAACTGGTTCAGCATGACGGAGATAATTGCTGTACACTGTATTGCAGGCACTGGCACAGAGCATGATGTATTGTTTCCTCGCCGCTGCAGGGGCCACAGGAGTCGTTGTTGGTCATCCCTATATGAACTCGTTTTACCAGCTCGTTGGTAAAAGTGATGCCCAACAACGACTAAGACAACAGGATTCGCTTCTCTTCGGGGAACTATTGATGTGATCCCAAATGCGCAAAGTGACCTCTAAAGAACATAATACCGATCGACAACTTGTTGAGACAAGCTTATTATGGAAAACTGTGTAGGGCGCAAGTCCCTAGAGTAAGGTGCGGTTTTGCACAGCATCACTTCAAGAGGCTAAAAGGTAGCTCTAAACATTTACGCAAGGTCGTCATCTTTTCTCCATATCTGGTAGCGAATTCTCAAAGATAACATTTGGGAATAATTATTGTTTCTTTTTATCCTCGACCAGACGAATTTCTGTCGTATGTTAACAACCACGCACGTATGTACACGTTACGGGTTCCAGTATGCTAAGTCAATAACATACCATCCAGCCGTAAATCACCGCAGTCGATTTCTAACATATACCCCCCTGGAACTGGCAAGCAGACACGGTTGCATTAAAAGATAAAGGCGAGACGTGTTTTCCTCGTTTCAAACGAGGTGCCCTAAGCAACTGCGAAATACCAATTTCCAATGCAAATGAAGTCTTTGGTGTAGCCGCTCTTCCTCAATGTCAGCACCAGTCTCAATTTATTTCTCTTGTTTGGCTAGGTGCGCTTACGTATCTTGAACGAGGCTTCGATCCTAAGGCTTCCATTACGTCCCATTATTTTGAATTCCGGTCCTCCACCGGCTAGAAGCGAGAAATTTGTTTCCATCTTCGCACTAATCCTCCCACCGAATACGCGTAACGACTGGCATGACGCCAGCTATATTGGGAACTCTAGCTCTGTACGGAACACGGCCCGCTTTTAATCGACTGCCGGGAATTAGGGGCTTCGTGCGAGCGAATCTGTCCCTACAGAGGTCCGTGGCGACCGTCTTCGATTACTTTTTTTCGAGCTTCCGCGTTAAGGACATAAGTCTGTTTACGAATCTTGCGCTTGTGCGGCCAAGACAGTATCCACCTCGGATATAATTGGCAGGGACCACTCCAAAGCCCCGACACGCAGAAAAGAAGTAGGGTGTTTAATAAATGTAGTTCGAGTTCGCGGGATAAATGTAAATCCTTCCACCTGTCACTGAGAGTGACAAGTAGATTGGATGCAGGTAAAAATTTTATGCGAACCCCATTACTGTTGTGGAATGGACAAATTTGTTTGAACTCATGGCAAATGCCAAGTACGCTTGCTTCTTTCGTGAAAAGCGAAGCGCATTGCCAGAGGATACGTGGCATGCTCCTTAGCTTCAGAAAAAATAATATAGTCAGTAATGACCACAAAGTTTCCGCGGGTTCTTAGTCGTTCCGTTGTCCATTTCCTTTTGTGGCCTTTCATGTACTTGTCTACACTTTCGGCCTTTTGCATACCACGCATAAAGGAGAAAATTGACAAATAAAAACCTTTCCCAAGGCAATGATTAGAACATCAGAGATAGCGTTTCTAGCTGTCTTTCATAACAAATGCGTCAATTTCTGTGGCTGCCTGGCGTGGTACTTGAGCACATGGCAGCGTCGCCAAGTCGGCTGAGCGTTCTAGGCAGCGCTGCGAGATCTCATTATGGGCAACTTCCGAGGCACAAATGAAGATAACTTATGACGTCCCAGGCTGATTAGTGCGCCAACGCACAACTCGTATAACGCAATCGCGGTTCGCTGCTTCTGTGAAGAAGAACCTTTATTTTCTGACGCAGTTTTCACCACAGCTTTATTTCGCTCCTTTTGACATCTCATTACTTTATCCGGCCAGGGTAATATGAACGTTACGTTGCTTGCTTACGGCAGTATTGTACATGAGGTGGAATACGAGACATTTGTTCTGTGAATAATATGTGCGGATAACTTTTGGAAAAGCAGCATGGAATGAATATTACAGAAAAGCAGAGAGCTCGAAATACTTGTGTTACGCCTGCGGATTGACGGAGGAAATTACGCATCGCTGAACTGAGCAAAGCCAGGCTTAATACCACTAGACAATAATGATTTTTATATTCTCCCAACGCGACTTCTCAGGACCGTGCGCAAAAATTTACATCTCGTGTACAGGCTATGTGATCACAAGTCAGTCGTCATCGCATGCAAGTGTTTGTTCGGCCTAAGCTATACTAAACACTCACGAGCTTGTGCGTTCGATATCTGGCCTGGGCAAGTGCTTCGTATGTAAACTTGCGTTGTTGCGATAGTCCCAAATCGATAACCAGAGCCGACTCGTGAAGTTTATTCCGCAGCTCTTAATTGTGGCATCCATTTTACCTCAGGAATAGCGTCCCGGCGAAAACATAATAGACAGTTTTAGTTTAGCGCTTGCAACCGAACCTAAAAGCATTACATACGAAAAGAAATAGCGTCGTCCTCATTGCGCATGCTCAGAACGTTATTGGGTTTCTACAGTTTACGTGCGCTACGATAACGCACGTTATTCGGCGAGTTTAACATTCGTAATGTTTGCAGACGCAAAGAAATAGCGTTGTCGAACAAGGCGGCACCCATTGCTCTAGCTTCAGCGTGAATTCTCGTGATGGATACACTCTCACTCGCGTTGATCGGAAGTAACGGTTGAAATGAGTTTTCGCTTTCTATAAACTCACCTGAAAGATTAGTTACGAGCGCGTAGCGCGTCCATTTTCTGAGATTGTTGGGCGATTTTGGCAACCGTACGCCTAACGAGACGCGTCCACATAGCAACAGCAGGATGGTTGCTAATGGATCGTCTTGGCTTGAATACGTTTGGCACGAGGCACCAGACGGTGTCCTTTTTCATACCGTTGTATTTAGGTTTGTGCTGCGTAAGGTAAACAAAAAGACTTGAAATGATACACACCATAGTGTCCTGCAAACGTGTTTATTTTAACGTACGTAAAGCGAGCAACGCTATTCTATATATATATATATATATATATATATATATATATATATATATATATATGGTGACGAAGCAGTAATTCCAGACGCTGGCAGGAGCACCCAACAACTATCCTCGTGCGCATTTCAGAGAAAGATCCTGGCTACCGGGCCAGGATATATATATATATATATATATATATATATATATATATATATATATATATATATATATATATATATATATATATATATATATATATATATATATTGGATTGAAAAAGAAGAGCACAAGAACAAGGCCAGCCAGATCGCCTCTTCCATGCCTGCTGTGCGACCAGTGGGCCAGCCGGATCGCCAGTGCTTGGCACGAGTGTGAGCCGTTCGCGTAACCATCTGCTCCTGCTCTGCGTCACCTGCCTCCTCGGTTACGAAAAGACGTTATCATCGGAAGTGTTCAGTGCACTCACTACAGTATATATATATATATATATATATATATATATATATATATATATATATATATATATATATATATATATATATATATATATATGAGTGACAGCGTTTGACGGTGTAACAAATCTTATGGCTTAGCGCAGGCAGCACCAGTATGTATTGGAAGTTTCTCGTCTGTTATCGATGGTTCTATTACTCTGGAACCTTCGCTGACTCATGTATATAAGCCGATGAGCTTGACCTGCGCATCAGATTTTCGACGATCGCTAACTATGATCGCTAACTGCTTTCGAGGGCACAGGTTCACCTAACAATTTAGTAAAGCAATGAAGGGGGCTAGTTGGAGGACGTTAATGATTATATTGCGCTCAGTGTTACACTGACGATCTTAAAAGAAGGGCAGGACGTGGACGAAAGTAGCGCAAACTACCAACTGTTTAATACTGTTAAAGAACGCGCTTATATACAAGGAGATATGGCGCGGGGGTAGGAGATAAAAAAAAGATAGGACAAGGTGACGACATGTGATCATGCTTTGGGCCAGGCATACATAGTTCACTTGCACCGTTCGCCTTGGCAAACTCGACCTCAGCTTGGATAAGTGCGATGGCCGGAGAGCTTACACACATCTCTTTTTCTTCAGCTGTCGCAACTGCCTCCCATATTTCTTGCTCTGTTTTTTTTTTGATGTGCCAATGTTATTCTACCTATAATAATTTAAATAATAGGAGGGGGGAGATATAATATACATTCCCCCGCGCCATATCTCCGTGTACATAAGCGCGTTCTTTAACAGTATTAAACAGTTGGTAGTTTGCGCTACGTACGTCGAAGTCCTGTCCTTCACTTAAAATCGCCAGTGCAACACTAAGCGCAATATAATCACGAACGTTCACCTAACAACTCGAAAGTTTCGTCATTCGCAGTTTTGCTGCTTCATTCAGCGTCACTACTACGTGACATCTGGTGAAGGTGTTAGTGCGTTTATGTTCAGGACGCCCCCCCAAAGCAGTGATCCAAGACCGACACCCGAATACAAAGCCAACGTCACCAAGGATCAGTGAGCAAGCCATAGGCTGCTAGGACTGCTACTGAAGTATCGACCTCTTCCCGAGCAGGCACAGGATTTAAGGCAAAGTACACATCCCCACTGCCTGACCCAGCGTCCCCCATCCTACTGCAACAACCTCGGGAGCAATCAACCTTTCGCGGATCATCGGCTGAAGACCCAGAAACCAGGCCGGAGACCTACGATCGAATCGCAATTTTCAGCAAGTCGAATTCAGGCGACAAGCTGCGGCATGTATACTTCGCTTTGAAGACGCCGCCAGAACGTGGTTTGAGAACCGGGAGTCAACATTCACAACATGGCACCTGTTCCGTCGCGGCTTCTTGCGGACTTTTACGTGCGTTGTGCGCAAGGGCCTGAACCTCTGCTAGAAGCCCGAGTGCAATAACCCAACGACAACATCGCGATTTTCACGGACGAGATGACTCGCCTGTTCAGACACGCAGACCCCGACATGCCAGAAGAGAAAAAGTTGCTTTCTTGACGAAGGGCGTCAAGCAAGAGCTGTTCGTTGGCCGGAAAATTCCGCAACCCGCCCAAGACGGCTGCTGAATTTGCATCTGAGGCCACAACCACTGAGAAAACGCTCTATATGCGGACAAGACAATATAACAAGCAAACGCTGATCGAAAACTACACCGACTTTCAAGCACTCGGCAGCGAAGACCTGCGAGAGTCTATAAAAGCAGTCGTTAACGAGGAACTGCGGAACTGCAGAAACGAGGTCTCAGCCTCAATCGCCAATATCGTCTACAAAGAGGTTCAGCGACCACTTGGAGTTCCTGAGTTGCAACCACAATCACTGCAGCCCCACCTGAAGCGATGGCATGATCCGCCGTCGCACGCCGCCAGGGTTCGCCTACGCACTCGCACGCTGCAAATCCGTCGTCCACCGCCACCACTAGGACGCCAGTTTGTCACCCATCGCAGCTACCGCAAGAAGAGAGACGTTTGACTGTAACCGCTAACCGCCCGCTGAGCTACCACTGCAGAGAAGCAGGCCACGTATACCGTCGGTGCCCGTGCCGCAAAAGTGGAATACGAGGGCGTGTCGTGAACGCTCTGCGTCCGCAGCAAGCTGAACGCCCTCGTGATATGGCTAACTGTCTCGCCGGCACTCAGTGGATCCCTCGAGGAGCATTCAGTTCGATGTCACCAGGCCGCTGCTACCTGTCACCGCAGCGCCGACCATACGCTGGCCCAGCCCGGGGCCGGTCCACAAGCTCATATCCGGAATGCAAAAAGCAGCAACCGATGGACGTGAGTTTACTTTGCGTCGAAATGACGAAGATCCTCCGTCACTAACGACAGCGAGGACAACACTTCAAGATCTAGCTCGACAAGGTAGTAACGACATGCGTGTATCCCGACGAAGACTGGAAGCACAGAATACGCCGACAAAAGAATACCTGACGAAGCGATGTACCAGCCACAGGTCGATGCGAAGAAGGCGTTCGCTGCTGTCTGAAGGCTTTCACCTGGAAAGAGAGCGAAATCTTCCATTCATCATTCATGTTATATCCAAGCGGGTGTATTTATCCCAGACGTGGCGTAGTTCTAGTAGGGGTCAAAAATAATTTATCATCAGCGTTCATTTACCACGATATTAATCTTGAAGGTACAGGAGTTTGTGTACGCAATGCTGGGATAAAGAGGGTATTTAATGGCACAGCATTATATCCCCCGTGAATTGGAAAATCCTGCGTCCGGCATTAACATCCGATGAAAGCAACACCCACGTGACCAATTCATGCCGTCACATTCCCGGCACTGGGCCTTCTGCGGCTCGCACTACGAAATGCCACAGGGCACAGCCATGGCGTCGGATGGACGTGGTGGTCCACAGCCCAAAATTTTACTTTGCCTGATCCGAAAATTGATTTTACCACGTTATAAAGCTACCTGGTGTACTAGAATAATTGACTTAGACAATTTGGCTGGCCCGCACCGTATAAATTGGTTTGCGTAATCCGAAAATTGAGTTGAGCCAAGTTAAAAAGCGTCGTGGCTAACTCCACAGATTGACTCGGCCCATCACCAAAATTGTCTTTGCCAAATAAGAAAATTCAGTTCACCCACGTTGAAAACCGACCTGACGCACTCCGAAAATCAACTCGGCCCATCCCCAAAGTTTCGGTGGCCCACCTACAAAATTTTCTTTGCTCAATTCAAAAATGAGCTGACCCACGCTACAAACCGACCTGGCCCACGCCCAAAATTGACTTTGACCAGTTCGAGCACACGACCAAGTGAAATGTAGTTACTTTTCACTTGGTCGTTAAAGAGAGTCCTACACAGAGTCATACTGCTTTCGCATTCGCTGCACGTAAGACTAAAGTCTATCTGAACATATTTGGTATATGCTCAGCCCCCGGATATATTAAGCCTTCTGCAGCCGGAAGGCTGCGTAAGGCCTAGCATTTCTGTCTCAACCACAGATAAAGCAATTGCCAATATTTCTATATATCTCTTGGGATATTGCAATTTTCCTTACGTTAAATGGCCTCTACTGGCAATGTAAAAAAAAATCAACCAGAGACGATTCAAGACAATTTCTCGAATCGCTAGTAAATTTTTACTTTAGCCAAGTATTAATATGCCGAATTTGGGGTGACCATACTCCTTACTGATTGCTAAGAGCCTGCCTTGACGACATATGGAACCAAACTTCCTTAGACGGACTTACGACCATAATCTACTCCATACGGACATTTTTTAGCCATAAAGAAAAGGTCACTCCCTACAAAAATAATGTGATTGCAAGTGAACGGACTCAGAAAAAATTTAAGAGTTAGCACACTTTTAACAAATGTGTAAAAATTCTTTTATAATACTGATGCAGTGAGACCAAACTGGGAGTTATTTAAAAAGCAATAGAAAAACTTAAGAAATGTTCTCTTCGTATCATCGTCAAATCCAATTATATTACCCAGTATTCACCTAGCGGCTTAAATATCTTTAATTAAAAATAGGCGTCTATCACTAACCACGCCAAAACATTTGATGAATACTGTGCTTGCTTAAAAAAATACCTGAAAAGACTAGCTGAGTAAACCGTAAATTTTCTTGCGACCTTCTAGCCGTCTTCAAAACAAACACTAGGAAGTTAATCACAATGAGTTGGTGGGCTAGTTGGTTCGAATCCATAATTACTTTGTTTAGCGCAAAACAACGGACAGAAGAGAGATGATAGGAGAAGGCGCTTGCCCTTTCGTCTCTCTTGTGTCTGTTGTTTTGCGCTAAACAAAGTAATTATGGAAACCCTTGGAAGTTTTCGCGAACCATCATTCCAGAGGCACAATCCAATAAAATAGGGCTTACTAAACTCGACGCTGAGCCACTTCACGGGCAGGAATGCGCTACTACGATAAACAACTACTTCAATTTGTATTTTTTCTTCACCCTGTAATGATTATAGCATTGCTGGTCCAGCGGAAGTTTCCGCATTGACTGTGTCAGAAATGAAGATGAGCAGTGAAGGCACATGGAATTATTTGAATTCTCTCAGGCCTTCCACATCAGTTGGTTGCGACGAAATGACACTAAGCTTCTCAATTGTACCATATCATTGCCCAGTAGGACATTACAACTATTATTCACTCACTCCTTGGCAACCGAATCCGTTCCCTATGATTCGAAAAGAAACGCGTCATCCCCATCTTTAGGTTAGGTAACCGAGCACTTGCGTGTAATCGTTGTGCCGTTTTGCTCACCTGCATCCCTTGTAAATTAGTCGAGCACATAATATCACAGGACATAATGACCCATCTAAAATCACTGAGCTTCTGTCCCCATCAACAAGCCTTTCATTAAGACCTTTCGTGCGAAAGCTCGATTTTACCCATGAGTTCCTCAGGTACACGGAGACTAATCATAAGATTGATGGCGTGTGTTCAGATTTCTTGAAATCTTTCGACGTTGTATCACAAAATCACACACTAATAAAACTGCCTGCACTCAGTCTGCCCTCTGGTGTAATCTTTTGGCTCGAATATTCTGTTAGAGGGCAAGCACAGTTAACCTCTGTTAACAACCACAGCTCTGACCTCAGCAGTCCTACATCTGGAATGCCTCAGGGGAATCAATAGTCTCCCATGTTATTCTCAACTTATATTGATGACCTGCCGTCAAATATATAAACAAAACTGGAACTTTTGTTGATGATTTGGACATCTACGCCCATATCAATTACCCCGAGGACTGCATCGCACTGCAGAATGACTTTAACACTCGAAACATGGTGGCACAAATGGCACAAGCCGCTGAACCTAAAAAATGCGTGAGCATTTCATTTACCCGAAGGTACACCATTCCTCGCCATACCTATTGCATATATTCAACTAAGATTAGCAGAACCCTTACTTATAGATACCTCCACTTTCAGCTAACATGGTTGATATCACGGGCCCCACATGTTGAAACTATTTCTTCACAGATGCCACTCATAGAGTAACACAGTAAATGACAATGTGGACACTTGAACCTTTTCGGGGCCAAGCTATGGAGCTTCGCCGATTCGGCTAGGTGGCAGGGCGCATCACGAAAAATGTGGCTGTGGCTGCGGCTGTGACTAGCAGCTTGACAGGCGGCATGACCCAACACATGCGAAGTCTAGCCGAGCCCGGTAGCCAGGATCTTTCTCTAAAATGCGCCCGAGGATAGTTGTTGGGTTCTTCTGCCAGCGTCTAGAATTACTGCTTCATCACCGTTTCATACCAAGGCCACAGGAAGTTCTTTTGCACGTTGGTAAATAGTTATTATATTCGTATTTCGTTATGTCACTGCTAGCCGCATTAATGAGTGACAGTGGCCTTGAAGCCATAAACATATGCTGCCCATTTGCTACTGACTTTCATTTCGCATTCTTTTTTTATAAGCCCAGCGATAAGCGGTGATGCTAGCGACAACAGGCGACGCGGCAACGTCCGAGCTGCGAGGGACGTTCGATACAGTGACGAAGTTAGAAAATAAAATGGTTCGTTGAAAAATGCGGCCTATGAACACATGCCGATCCGTGCAGAGAGCTTCATCTTACGCGCAGGGCTTCTGAAAAAGTATGGTGCTTCACGTTTGCAAAAGAAATGTAGCTGTTTCTAAAGTGGAACACGTGCAATATCTGCAGTATGACAAGAATGCGTGCTCTGTTAACCTCTGCAGCAGGCTAGGTGAGCTCGAGCATTGTTTTGCATTGGGCTGAAGATACGTGGTTCCAAGTTTTAATTGTGGTTGGAGTCCTAATCGTGGAAAGTTTCTTGTCTCTTAGCATTTATGAATGAATGAATGAATGAATGAATGAATGAATGAATGAATGAATGAATGAATGAATGAATGAATGAATGAATGAATGAATGAGTTTATTTATCCTGTTTACAACAGAAAGGAAGCAGAAGCTAAAGGCCATATCGCCTGATGGAGGCTTCTACTCCCACAACAATTCGGCACGCAGGCCGTACGCAGCAACATGTATCATACATACATACTCAAATCAACTGGAGAGTCGCGAGACAGAATATTCTTTCCGTGTAACAAAACACGTATACAAGAAATATGAAAAAACAACAGGATACTCAAGGTACGATGCATTCCAACCACAAGCAGAAAACAAAAGAAGCAAAATACTGACAATTTATACTGTGGTTCTAATCAGACAAACTCAATATTGTTCAGAATGAGAAAATTTTTGAATGATTTGTTCGAATATTCTATAATTTCATCGTCAAAATCACGTAGGCGATTTAGTAGTGAAGGTGCCTGGTAACTGACTAGTTGTTTTCCGTAATTGGTTCTTATTTTTGGTGTTCTCAGGTTCTGTTGTCGAAGGCTGTAATGCGGATTGGTGGGTACATTCAAGATGTACTGTGATTTGTTTTGGTTAATGTATTTTAGCAGCCTGTAATAATACAACTGGTTTGCCTTTAACATAGAATGTTTCATAAAAAATGGTGTGGTTATAAAATTTTGTACCGGGCCATAATATCCCTCGAATGCGCGTAAGACTCTTTTTTGCAACACTATCAATTCATTATAATTTTTTGCGAAGTAGTGCCCCAAAATTATATGCAGTAGGTTCATCTAGAATAAAAGAGTGCATAGTATAAAGAACTTTTCAACCATGGAGGAACCAGAGTACTCAGGCTCTATAAGCAATTAACAGTTCTGCTTAGTTCGATAGCAAGTTTGTCGATGTGCATGTTCCAGGCCAAATCCTCTTGAAACAGTGCTTCCTTGGCGTTAGATAAGAAAAATAGGCATTACGCGAAGGATCGCAGTTTCTCCAGTCTAAAGCTTTGAAGGCTCCAGTATTGATTATACGAAGGAACGTAGCGTCAACATTCAATTGCTTTGATGCCTCCAGTATTGCTTACATTCTGCTTGTCATTCAACGTATTGCAGGAATCTCCACCATTTCCTCAATATACATTCTACAGCCAAAGGACATCAAGCATATTCAAGGGCAAATGTCGAAGTGTTAGAAAATCTTTGCAACACTTCCAAAAGAGCAGGTGAAAACGCTCAGCACGAAGTGCTTAATTGCAGCTGTTTAACGACGGACGCACTGGCTTACACATTCGAGATGAGAGTGTTGGTGCGTGCCCAATTATTTTTGTAGCCATTTTATTTTGGCACGCTACCATTCACATAACTTTGCTGCATCAAATCACCCTCCTTCGCAGAAGTACAAGAAAAGGCCTCATATTTCTTTCCATCTAGAGCAATCCCAGTTCGAACATATTATTTGCTGGCGTGTTTGTGCAGTTTTTTTTTTTCTTTTTTTAAGTTATCTTGACAGTGGCAACACGTCTCGTATGTATTTCGCTTGTGTAAAGTTATTGCCATCACGCTAATAATTTTCGACTATTTTCCATTGCTTACATTTCGCAGTTTTTTTCCATTTTCATGTGTCTGCCTCTTACAATCTTGCTGCAATAAATTGTTGTCTACTGTTTTTCTGTTCTTTGCTGTGCAGCAAGTTTATTTATGTTTAGCGAACGTGGCACATTTATTTACGATACTTCTTCTGGCGTGAGTTACTAGACGTAACAATATCACAAGCGATAAAGTTCTATACCGATAGCAGTTGGCATGATTGCTGCGCTAAGTTACAGCTCGAAACATCGAATAATAATTTAAATACTACTCACACAAAGTGAAACACCTTTGCGCGCTCGTCGTCACAACATATAAACAGCGGCACAAGCGCCTGCATGAAACCACATGATTGAACCAACGGTATGGGTCACCAAAAGAAAAAAAAGCACGAAACTGAAATTGTTCGGCAGCGTGCGGCGACCATCTTGGAGGCTGATGCGTTTTGCCGATTCCACTATGTGAGCCGAGAGCCAATGTCGGTCGCAGGCGCCAACAGGAGTGTCCACTCTTTACGTTTACTATACTGCTCTATGGCCCCCTAGCGTATATTAAAGGCACTTTAATATCTGCTTCATACGACGTTAAAAATGTGGTGTAACAGACTTACGGTAGACGAAAACTCTAGAACGCATGTTCCATCGGGCACTGCGTGCAAATACATCTAGCTAACACATGCAACAATATATGTTTGCAATGAATGTCAGATGGAAGATGCGTGCCTCAATCAAGTTTCACCATACCATGCCACATCTCGCTGACGATGTCGAAGCCCTCCAGAAACGCGCTGCACGTTTTATCACTTCACTATAATCAAAACGAGCGAGCGCCACCCAACTGACGCAATCCGTCGCCCTCCCAAATCTAGCCTCACGTCGCATAATATCGTGCCTCTGTCCTCTGCATTCCCCTTACGCTTTTAAGTTCATCCCATATCGCGACACGCACTACTGAAAGTACCTCAAAAGCTGTCTTCTAGCCTAAATCATAATGATCCGACTCCAAATACCGGCGTTGAGACTTGAGCAATTACTCCTTGATTTTAGAGCGCCGCTTTTAGGCGCCCGTTCCTGCGACGAGCGGCAGCGTTGTCTGATGCCGTAGGCGTAACCGAGCGGACGAGCGCCGCGAAGAATGAAAGCGAAGGTGTAGCGCAGTGGTAGATGAAAATAAGGAGCTAACGTAGGATGAAGGTGCAGCGGGACCGTGGGGCGGAAAGCGAAGCAGGGAAGGAAGAGAGACGGCCTGCGCATGCACTCAGTTGTAAAAGTACGGAAAGTAGGGCGAGTTGGTAGCTATTTATTATGAAACTCCAGCAAGCGCAACTTGTTTCGTGTCTCGTTTGTTGTGCGCGCTGCTGTTTCACAATAAATGCGCCGAGTTTCCGGGGGCCACGGAATCCGCAGCCGCGTGGGCGATCTCGTCTGCGCTTCCGAGGGTGCTCCAGGTGCCGTGAGCTGGGGAGGGATGCGCTCATCCTCGGCGTCAGCTACTGAGGTCAGTCCGCGGTACCAGCGTATGTGGCGGGGATGACTGCTCCTTCAAGGGATGATGGCGAGCGGCTACTAGTAAGGCTCGACGTTACGATCCCTTGAGTGTTGCAGCCACTGACACCGGTGGCATCCCTTACCCGCGAATAAGGGCCCCTCTTGTCTTTGGTGGAACGAAAGCGGGAGAAGAAAAGCGTAGTGTATCGCATGAGGAGCTCTGCGGCGACGATGACTATAATATGGCACCAGAGTAGCGCTCGTGGTCTCCATGGAAACAAAGCATTGCATGAGCGGAGGTCTGTCTGCTGCGGCTGCTGTCAATCGCACCCACGCGTTACCCACGCGCTGCCTCTCGCGATCTTCCGATTAGCGATGCAGACGCACTATAATTCGCTTGGAACGTGCCGCACGAGACAGACCGTCCGCGCCAGCCAATACATCGCTAAATGAAAACACATGTAGAGCTTCTCTCAAATTTCGCATCGTAATTGCCAGTGAATGTTTTCCCAATCAATAAAACACTGGAATGCGCCCTACCAGATTACATAGCCGAGTGCACTGATCACAAATTTTTTTTCAGAAAGACTAACGGTTCATTTTTCATAGCCATCGATAACCCACCGACATGCAAAAAAAACTACGGGCACCAAACTTCTGCTATTTTGTCTGCCTATTTCCTTTTTTCACATGTTTTTACTCTTATTATTGGTTATAAGTTTAGATCTGAGTGCACATCATTTAGAATGGCTTTTTGTATTTTGTTTCTTTCTGTTATTGCTGTTGTACTCCATGTCAATCACAAATATACGCCCTCCCCTTGTGTGATGTCCTCGGGTTCTTGAGGAGAAAATAAATGAAAGGAAATGAACACTGGCAATAAATAATGCACATATGATGGGAAACTTAGTGCAAGAATATGATCATTTAGGTCCTTAGGTGAATTCAACTGCCTAACAGAAGCTGAGAAGAAGAAAAATACTTAACAATCGAGCGCCGAACGCAGTCACAATAATCTGAAACTGTGAAAAGATGTTCGCAACAGCATGCCGAAGTTTTTATTCGTGCCCTCCCTTATCAGTTGGATGAAAGAACTGAGTGTAATACACAAAGCTCGGCTGGCCTCCGGCGACGTCTCTCAGTCGAGCGTATGTCTCTTCGTAAATGAGAACGCGGCCGCTGCCACCAAGCTCTGGGCAAAGGAGTGTGTTCGTGGCCCTCGTCAGTCGCGACCATTCGGCTGGCAGCCTGCCGTCCACTTCTCGCTGGCGGCCGCGCAGCTGATCGGAATAGGGCGAAGCGAGTCACGTACACAGGCCGAACGTCTCCCAATTACGTCACTCGTACCACGCCCTGGTGCACCGGACAGATGCCTCTCGCCAACCCTCCCTCCGGTGCCTCCCGAGTGGCAGGGGTTCGCAGCGGGTGGCTCGCTCGTCCGTTGGTCAGGCGGCCTCGATATACATGTGCCATCGAGGCCATGAGGGTACTGGCTGTGCGTTCTCGGTGTAACGTTTTTACCACATTGTGCGCGAGCCTGGCAAAAGCGATGTCTTTTACTCAGTCCTGAGGAGTGTTTGGCTTGTTCGGGGCTTCTGTCTTGCATCAGGTACTGTTGCCTGAAACCCCTCTTTTTTCGTTCTCTATGTATCGCTTCACTGTTTAGTGCAGTCGTATGGCGCAAGGAGATGTGAACGGCGTTTCAGCTAACTTCTACAATTGTGCTTGTCGCAATTTTCTTCTCACTGTTCAGTCGCAGCCCACCGAGAAGGCTTGTTCGTCGAAGGAGTATGCCATAGCCAATTTAATCTCAAGGGCCGCATATGACCAGGTGTAGCTTCCATGTTAGCATCCGAGGAAGCACTTGCGGCGTTCCTTTATAACCCCTTTGAGGGAAATGTATAACTGCACCTGAAGAAAATGCGTATTTTTCATTGAATTTTACAAGATCGACCAACTATACGAAACTGAACCAAAAGGAAAATTCGAGCAATAGCAATCTGAGGATGGCTGTCGACGTTTGAATTCGATTAGCAAGAAAACAGTGTACGAACAGTACGAACAGCGCCGAAACGCATCATATATGAGGCGTGTAGTGCAGCCGAGTTTCTCTGTCGCGCTGCCCAGTGTACACGCTGGGCCATCTGGTGCCGCCGCGGCGATGCCCGCGCAGGGAACGCGGGTGAAGATAGACGAGACCGTCCGAATACGTATGACGCGGTTTGAATTCCGTCAAGTACCGATGAACTTGTAAACGAGTTTTTCTCATTCAAGAGCGGTACATACCGTTTGGCACATGCCCAGTGACCGAAGTTGGCGTCAATGAGGTTCATTGAAGACGCATACCCAGCAGCACATAGCTAATAGCACCTAAAACTGGCGCATACCCAGTCCCGGGTTAACGGGAAAACGGTCACAGAAACAGAAACGGTCACTCCTTGGAATAGCCGAAGAATGCGAATGCATTATGACTGTTGTGTCTAAGCTTTACTCGCGGTTAGTTTGCTGCCTGTTGATAACAACAGGGACACTTTGAGCTTCACTCCAGCCCACCTATGGCTGCTTGGATAACTTAGACAGCTCTATTCGGATCGGAAAGAGAGGCGTACAATCCATTTCTTCTACATTAGTACCTGCGTGATGCCACCGCGTCAGGGAATTTTGCGTCGGTCTTTCTCCTCTGACAGTAATTTCAATGGAAAAAGCAGTCGCTTGCCAACCCTCCGTCTAGTTCCTCGTGTTTTCTCTTACCCAACAAACGACACTTCCTGTCTATGGTTTATTGTAGGCGGGAGACATGTAGCCCAGAACTGCGTACTCAAACCGAAACTGAGCAATAAAAATATTTATATGTTATTGTATGGAACGATCATTACTACAATATTAACCTGCATCCTGAATGTCCAAAATGCGCGGCACCGTTTGTTATGCCACCATGTGGAAAGCGGAAAGTAATGTGGATACTGAAGAATGCAGGATTATTTTCACGCACTGCTTCCGAAATCACCGATGTATACTTTACGATATGTGCCCATTTAGGAGCCGTTGTAGTTTAGCTGGTCAAACTGACGTCTTGTAGTATACAGTTTATTGCTCATAGACCTACCTCATGATAATGTGTGAGCTCGGATACTTCGTTTACGAGCAAAGCCACCATAAGTACTACCTCACATAGAGTTACAAAGCTAAGGCATCACGACTTCTGCTGATGGAGTATTACTGAGAAAAGCACTGCTAGCCTGCTTCAGCCGTGTTCAGTCAATCTATCTATCTATCTATCTATCTATCTATCTATCTATCTATCTATCTATCTATCTATCTATCTATCTATCTATCTATCTATCTATCTATCTATCTATCTATCTATCTATCTATCTATCTATCTATCTATCTATCTATCTATCTATCTATCTATCTATCTATCTATCTATCTATCTATCTATCTGAAAGATTGTTCATTGTGCTCATTGCAACTTCGTGATTTACTCTCATCATACCGTCGTCTTCGTCGCGCCTTGTACCCGACTCAGTTGCAAAAGTCGTATAGCTTCAACCACTAAGTATGGGCTCGTGGTCGTCATGCCGTCGTGTTCGTTCAATCGTGCTAAGTCCAGCTTCGTGATTCTACTTCCGCCGTGCTGTCATCGTCACGTCTTTACTCCGAGCCGATGGTCGATGTTTTATATATATTGCACAAATAATCATGTTTTTGAGATCGTGATGCCGTCGTGGTCTTGGCGTGTTCGTCATTCCAGGTTTCTCATCTGGCTAACGTGATGTCAACGTCAACACGCCATCGCCATCCCACAGTCGTCCTCAAGACGTCGTCATCACGCTATCGGTTTCTCGTTGTGATCACTTTAATAACGTCATCCAGTCGTCCTCGTGCCGTCGTCTTCGTGCCCTCTTCGTCGTTCCATCAACGTCGGTCTCTCTTCTTTTATGGTGATCATACTGACGTGGTCGTTCCATCGTCGTCACTCCAGCTTCGTCACTTCAATTTGACAATCATCATGTGTCATCGTCACGGCATCGTCGCCATAAAGGTTTTCAGGTACTGTTGTCTTGGCGTTATTGTCATGATAAACTCGTCCTCATCCCATCAGCATGCCATCGATCACTGCATTGTCGTCATACACTCGTCGTCAGGCACTCGTAGTGATACCGTCATCGGTATGCCATCGCACTCTTTGCATCACCATCATTGTAACTTCAGCATCCGATTCTCATCATACCACCGTCGTCGTGCGATTGTCGTCACACCTTCATTGTCACTCTGTCGTTTCAGTGAAACCAACACCTCGGTATCGTTACCACATTGTCGTCACGCCGTCATCGGCAAACCACCCTCGTCGGTCTATGGACGTCATTTCTTTTTCCTCATTCTATCTCAATGGTCATGCCGTCGTCATTGCGTCGTCGTCGCACAGTCGCGATGACGCATCCGTTCGCATACCGCCCCGTAATGCCACCTTCGTCATTTCGGCTTCTTCATGCGGTGATCGTCATACCGTCGTCACACCATCGTCGTCTTACAGTCGTCGTAATCACATCATCCTCAATACGTCGGTGACACGTGGTCGTCATTATATAATCGTCCTAATTTAAGAAATGACACCTCATTGTCTTCATGCCATCGTCGTTGTACACCTCTGCGTTCAATCGATATCGCTCCTTGGCCCTTCCGTAATCGCTGCATCAGCGTCATAGAGTCATCGTCATGTCTCTATATTCATGGACGACCTTCGCAAGCTAGTGTAAAGTGAAATGATAATGGGGTACGTGACATAGTGCCAAATCAACCAAAGTCTCATAATCACCACTGCACGTGTTAAGTAAAAGTTACTCCAGGAGTATGTTGTTGTGGTACGTTGCTCGATTGTTATTCGCATTACCTTCGAGAGTCATCCTGAGATCAGTTCTGCCGTATTTTTTTTTTTCGATTTCTAACGCTGGGGTTTTCGTTACGAGCAGAGCTGCACGTATCCTTGTGCTCTCTAAATTATAGGGGGAGGACCGCCAGGGGGAAAACAACTGCGTAATTTTCGCCAGCTGCTTTGTTCTTACGAAGTTGTCAGTTGATTTATCTGGCGGGATTACTACCACAAATGAATGAAGTCGGATATCCCGCGGGCTTTCATAGCGGACCAGGAGGATCGCGGCTATCGGTCAATTTTTGAGTTGAATTGTTGTCTGAACTCTTGCGTCCTAATAATTTCATGCTGAAAGCACATCGATGACACTTAAGCTGTTTGTTCTGGAAAAAATATAGCCTCGTTTTTCGAAGGGCAAGAAGTCATTGTTACGCAGCCAGCTTCTGTAAATATGTGGCAATGGAAGCCTAAATATTCGCGAGACCTTCCGAACTTACTGAAAGGTTCACACTTGCCGTAAGAGTTAACAAAATAGAAACACGAATATTTAAGCGAATTGAAATTTTGCCCGGTTAGAGCATGTCGGAGTAAATTTCAGATGGTTGCTTATTTCTAGACGTAGAGTAGCTTGCCTCCGACAAAGAAGAAATTTCGAGCCCACATGGTGATATATTTTTATATCATTCGATTTTATTTTTGACGGTCTTTTCATTAGGCAGTAAATGCGAACAGGGCCGGTGGGTGATAACATGATGAGGAGCGAAATTAGCAGTAATAGTGCCAATGAATGTTTCCTTTGATGGTATAGTGAACATTGCTCTGCCTGAAGGCTAAGGCTAACGTCCACGTAACGCATTCGTTCCAATGAAGTTGCTACACGCTGCACAGCAAGAACTGAGAGGCAACCATCAATTTAGGTGGCACGGGCTACTTGACAAATTGATAAGAGAGGATTTTGTACACTCAGTGAAATTAACCTTAAATTTGAGATGACCTGCAACAGGGCATTATTGATCATCTGGATAATTAAACTCGCGCATGCAGATAATTTCCTGCCGGGTCCCGTTAGATTCTTATCGTCGCAATCGCACGGCAAACCACAGCCTGAATCTCAATGAGCGGTTGAACATCGCACGACCAACGGCACTGACTTCAGAGGCAATCCTAATGAGAAGCAGCTCCGCCAGTCAACGCGACCCCGAAGCCATGCCCCCCTTTTCATATCTTGTGCAATGACAATCGGCGACCCAATTCCACATATTCTACGCGAATCCAGGCCTGAAGTCCCTTTTGCTGATTATCGGACCCTACTGGTGTTTGCTGAGTGCTGGACCAGTTCGTGCTTTGGTTCATATATAAAAAAAGAAAACTGGTGTCTCGTGCGTCTCCTCGTGCCCATATTGGTTGTAATAGTATTCAGTCATAATAAAAGGGTTCTGCCGGGTAGATGGAGGTCTCTCACTGAAAAAAAAAACGTAAGGGCACTCGGCATTACTTCGTGAGGAATGTGCTGTAATAAAACCAATGGTGCCAATCATGAGTTGGCTTCTGCACTCTATCTCCTGAAGTATGCAACGAAAATTGCAATTAAAGTGCGAAATTGTTTTAAAGTGGTTGGCAGGGAATTTCGTGGTTAGTCGGCCTAATATAAGACACCCTGTACCTTTAGTTTAGATAGCATTCCACTTAGAAGCCATAAATTTTTTAAACGCAATTAAGCCAGAGTGGCGAATGTAAAGCGGTAAAAAACTGGCTACCTCACAGGACATAAGAAGTAAGAATTTCATGCACACGACATTGCATGAACTTTCCAGCCTATAGAACCGCAGATATCGGTTCTTGAATCTCCGGCATAGCGTAAAACTATTCCAATTTGTTTATATTGCAATCTTCTGGCGTCGAAGATACGTAACGGCTGACGCAAGCATCGGGCGGTAATCCGCAGCGTTTGAACAGCCGAGTAAGACGCTCTCCTTCTTTATAGGAGGTCACTGTCGTTTGCTTTCAAAGCAAATGACATTGCCTGACTTCACAGTTTTTCTTATGTAATGAGCTGGCAAGAGGAGAGGAGTGCGCAGAATAGGAGAGGCTTTCGGTGGGGCCGAGCTAGCGCAGCGATGTCGTGCACGCAGCGAAAGCGCTCGACAGCGATATACAGCTAGGCAATATTTTTTAATGCGACTAGCATTCTTTTCCTATTTCCGCCGTTTCAGCGTCTGTCGGTCTGTCTCTCCGTCTGCCTGTCCGTCCGTCCGTCTGTCTGTGTGTCCGTGCGTCCGTCCGCCTGGCTGTCTGTCTGTCTCTGTCTGTGCGTCCGTCCGCCCGTCTGTCTCTCTGTGTGCCTGTATGTCCTCCTGCGCTGATACAGTGGTCCAAGCTGTGTACTTATTTGGGTCCCGAGGTAAGTGCTCAGGGTCATGGTGATGATGTCGTGGTTGTTCCATCGTCGTCATTCTAGCTTTGTGATATCACTCTCATCATACCGTCATCGTCACACCTTCTACCCGGACCCAGTGGCCCAAGTTATTGTTTGGCTTGGGCCACTAGGTCGGGGCTCGGGGTCGTGATACCGTCGTGGTCATTCCATCGTCATGATTCCAGTTTTAGCATCTCATTCTCGTGATGCCGTCGCCGTCACGCCATTGTCGTCAAACAGTCGTTGTAACTTCCTTGCCACACTGCTATCGCGATGCCGTCATGGTCGTACAATGTCGTCCTGCCAGCTTCGTGATCTAACTCTCGTCATGCTCTCATTGGCACGCCATCTGCGCCGACCAAGTGGTCCAAATTTTCTATAGCTTAGAAGAGTAGGCATGTGGTGTTGTCGAGACCGTTGTTGCGTCGTCGGAATTACGGCTTTCTCATCCGACACTCGCCATGCCGTCGTCGTGACGTTATTGCCGCCGTACAGTCGTCGTACATTCAACGTTGCACCACCATCGTGATGCTATCGTCGTGGTTCCATCATGGTCACTCCAGCTTCGTCAACCGGCTCTCATTATGCGCCATTAGGAGTTTTCTAAGGTAGTACTGTGATGTGTGTAGTGTGCGACACGGCGCGGGTGCTGGAAAGGACAAGAAGCAGCAGACAAGTAGTGCGCGCGCCGAGGCCTATTCCGTGGTGCATGGAAAACGACACAGCGTCCCGAATGTGAACATGCGGCGCAAGAAAGGAAACTAAAAGAAAAAATCCAATCCAATGAGATTAAACCATGGAGCTTCAAGAAGTCCATGAGCAAACTACGAATCGGCCAGAGCGGCAGAAAAGCGAAGTTCGCCGGCCTCGGGTAGCAGTTCACGATCAGGTAGAATGGCCACTAACAGGAACAGGTTGGCAGGAGGCCCCGGTCGGTTGAAATCCTGGTGGCTCGGGTCTGGAACCCGATGGCCTGTCTTCAACTCCCGGAAGGAAGGAAGGAATGCTTTATTGCTCTATTTTCAGCTTGCAGGGGCTAACAGAGGTCTTGATGTTTTACTGAAGTCTCCGTCATCTTGAGTGGTCGGCGCCCCTATTCCAGAACACCGCTAAGCCTGGCTACTTTGAGAGCGTGTTGCACCATTACATTTTGGACTGGGAGCCCGCCGCTTCAGATCAGACCCTCCCACTGTTCCGCACTGCTTTTTTTGTGGAAAGAGAAGGTATTTCCGCACTTCCATGTGATGTGATATAGTGTTTGGATGGCCCCACACCATGGGCATGTGTCCCTGTATTGACTGGGAAACATTTCATGTATGATGTGTAGATTGGAGAATGTTCCTGTCTGGAGCCTTCGCCAGCCGACTGCTTCGTGTTGTGTTAAAGATAGGTGGGGTGGTGGAAATATCATTTTGCTTCTGTGAAGGTTCAGTATTTCCACGTACGTTGGTTACACCGTCATAGTGGTATCCGAGTCCATTGACTGTCCCACTCGGTATGTAAGCTCGCGAGCTAGACTGTTGGCCTTCTGGTTACCCTCTATTCTGGACTGACCTGGCACCCAGAACTTCCGGTCCGGTGGCCGACCTTCTCCTGGCGTCGCTTCTTGGAACTCACCCCCGCTTCAGCCAGCGTGCCTCGCTTTTCTGCCGCTCTGGCCAATTCGTCGTTTGCTCACTGGCTAGGATGGACCTTCTCGGACGATTCCTGACTTCAATACTGGCAACAAGTGGGTAATAGTTCCCACGGATTACCTGAAACGCTGTGCAGAAACCAAGGCGTGATTCCTTATTGAAAACGTGGTTCTGAAGCACGGTGCACCAAGGGTGATAATAACGGACAGATGGACTGCCTTTGCGGCTAGACTACTAAAGACAGTACTTAGCCTCGGTGGCGCGGTTCATTGAAAGAACACAGCATATCACCCACAAACTAGCGGTCTAACAGACTGCTTGAACAAGACTGTCGCAGACATGCTGAGTATGTTCGTAGACGTGGAACACAAAAACTTGAATGACATTCTACCGTACGTTACATTCGTTTACAGCAATGCGCAACAGGAAACAACACGAAAGACACCATTTAGCCATCTTCATGGCCGTGAAGTGACGACGATGGTCGATGCGATGTTGCCACATAACTGCGGGTATAGAGGCACTGACGCTTAAGCTTTCACTCAAGGGGCTGAAGAAGCTGAGACAGCTCGCCCGCGCCAGAATCACCCGATAACAGGACTACGACGCTCGACATTACAATCTACGGCACCGATACGTCACACATACGTGAGGCGAGAAAGTATGGGTCTGGAGTCCCATCCGTCGGCAAGCGCTTTCAGAAAAGCTACTCAGGGGGTACTTTGGTCCGTACAAGGTTGTATGGCGCCTCAGCAACATGAACTATGAGGTTAATTCTGACAGTCCTGCTTCCTCCAGGGCAATGCAACTTCCACCAGAAGTTGCGCACATTATGCGCTTGAAGCCCTATTGTTCGGAATAAAGCGCCCACGCCTCGTCCAACACTTCTTCCCGCCGCTAGGTAAGCATGGGGACGATGCTGTTTCCAGAGGGAGGCAAGTGCCACATACACTATGCAGCACGTAGAGAAAAGTGAAGATCTCCCGTATTGCAGAAACGAAGACGAGGTCTCAGCCTAATCGTACTTCACTTTGCCTAATTAAGATGTCCTGCCTGCTACTTCGCAATCGTGACAATATATACATGGTGTTTCACGTAACATGAACCAATGATTTCAAATAAGCGGTTCGGTGCAGCTGAACGAAACCAAACACATATGGTTTGCCGTCATGTGGCACTCTTTAGAGTATATCTTTATATTGCGCTTAGTCAGTTAATTAACTAAGGGCAATTATGCAACAGTTTTAATATTCAGGTTAGGGCCAAGTGCGTTTTGTTGCGTTGTAGAGGGGGTTCAGACACGGCTGATCCAATTTTTTGTGGCAACGTCCATACGAGGGGTGATTCTTATCGGCGTTTAAAGAAAGGCCGCGAAATATGAAATGGTTACATGGTTTTATGTGACTGCACTCATGCGCCGTCGTATTGCAGCGCTCTGAAGCGCTACCGCTTATTAGCGGCGACGGCGCCTACTTTCCGTTTGCCTTTGCCAATGATGCTGAGGCACTGTGAAGTCGATGCCTAGAGCCGTGACCACCCACGTCGCCGCGGCACGCGCACGCGGTTCTGTCGCGCGCAGCGCGGTTGGGAGCATTGCAATACGATAGCGCATGAGCGCAGTCACGTGGTAATATATTTCATATTTCGCGGGTTTCCTTTAAAGGCTGAAAGTAAATCACCACGGAACATGTATGCTGCCACAAGAACATTGCGTCGGCCATTTTCGAATCTCCTCTACAACGCAAGGAAACGCACTTGGCCCTAAAGTGAATACTAAAATTTTTGTATAATTTATCTTAGTTCATTAACTAATTATAAGAAATTAAATATACTCTAAGGAGTGCCACATTACCGTAAACCATATGCCCTTGTTTTCATTCATCTGTGGCTAACCACTTTAATAATGTACGTGGTTCGAATTACGTGAAACACCGTGTACCTGTATATAGAGGGTGTCACAACTATCATACACGACGAACAAAGATATGCAGTTACCACATAGCTGGAGAAACGCAGGTAATGTCGCTTGCCGTCGCTTGGAAATCCTCAGATTACCTTTTTGTATTACGACTAATTACATCATTAGTCTTTATTAATTATTGAACACCTTAAATATTATAATTAGATGAACAGTGTCAATGAGAAAATGTAGAGCAACACGAAAAATTCCCGATACAGCTCCCTGTTGCTCGCTACATGCTACACAAATGTTTTCTGAGCGTGAAAGAAGCGCGCATATATGAAAAGTTCCTTGAGGAGCCACTCGCGTGGCCATTTCAGTGTAATCGCGGGCTTCTTTCATATAGCAGAACAGTCTTGAATAGCCTTTTCAGGGCTGCCACTCGCTACTCATGTTATGCACTCAAGTTTATTCACATTTTCGCACTCAGGGTAGAGCTTGTTTTCTCACAAAATCAAAATGAGGGCGCCGGTAAGGAAGCCCAGGTCGTCAATATGTGTATCAATACCTCTCCACAGCGAACGGGTCATATGATCTTGAAATCGGTACGTAAACTCCCAGAAGTTATTTCAAGTTATTCTAGAAAACGTCTTTCTTCGTAGGCATAGCTTGGGCAATACTGAAGTATACGAAACAAACTTGAATAAATACTTGGTTCAAACATCTCAGTGGGCAACTTGGTGCATTTCTGAAAATGATATTAAACTGTGGGAATTAACACAAGAGGTCAGGAGAGATGGGCGGCACAAACGCAAACCACCTATTTAGTTTATTATCTGCTTCTTTTCAGAAATCATAATGCAGGGCACATTGCAGTGGGCTTCCGCAGATAGGAAGCGCGTACAAATATCGAACCTAGCCTTACTGGGATGCTACTCAGTGACATCCAGTTGTCGCTCACGAAGGAAATCCTTATTTTCTCAGTGTGATACGCTTCCTACAGTTCTATTGTATCTTTGCCTCTTCTTTTCCTGGCCGCATCACCCAATACACGGCAGTGCGCTCTGCAACAGGTATTCTGACACCGACCAAAGAGCGCGATTGTTATTTGGCAATCTTCCTGTCGATCTCTTTATTAGTATTATTTGTATTTGCATATTCGACCATGCTAAAATATGCAATGAACTGGTCCTCTTCGGCGCCTTTTTTTTAGCCTCTTGTCCTGGTCACTACTCGGAAAACACAGAAAGCTCGCCAGTTTGTCGAGCCGCTTTGTTCACCCCAGCAGCCATCCTCAATAAAACAGCTCCGCCAGGCAGTGTGTAACGTGTCACCAGCCCCGAATATCGAATTACAGAAATGGGCCGACGAATTCGCCGGTTCTCTCCTGGGAGAGTCCACTAATCCCCGACGAACGAGTTCCTGGTGATCGTTCTTGATTTGTAGCCTTTTTTCGATTTGGTCCGTTTCGCCGCTTCTTGATGCGCTACCGATCTACACAGTGCTGCTCCATTACAGCTCTGGCTCACTGCTTAAAGGCTGCAGGGCTACTAATACCAGGCAGCACAACAGAGGCTAGGATTCGCAGTTTCCAAAACTAATTCAGTGTAATGTTCTAGGGTCTACTACGTTAGGCTCAAGAGGAAGCAGTCGCGGGTTTCATAACGGGCCGTGGAGGTCGCATTTCGATGGGAGTGCATTGAAAAAAAATTTCGCGTAGGTAGCTTTAGGCCCACGTTAATGAGCCCTAGGAGGTCGAATTCAAATCGAAGTCATCATATCTCATAGTTAAGTTGTGGGTGCTTAAAGCTTTTAATTTGCATTTTTGAAACCAACGAACTTACATTACCTGAACTCTTTTATACACTAAGACTAGCTGTCCTTAGCTGGTATCTGTGCTCCTTCTAATCATAATAAAGAACGACGCAGCAGGCAATGTGATAAAGCGTTGTTGGGCGCTTTTGCTGCATGCTTCATGACGAAGGGTCTTCTTCATATTTTACTGTCACTCTGTATATGTGTAATTATTGTGTTTCCACTCTTTGCTCGAGTATACTTATCGAATGGAACTGTATTTTGCGATATTATTGCTCACATTTAATTGCTTTGAAAGGTTCTTTGCAGTGCCTTGATCCTATTCGGTGTGCATGTGATAACGTTACTGAATATTGTACCGACTACTGAAGAGATGAACAATAGCCGGTGCCGTATTTGTTCGCAGACCACTCCTTCAATTAAACGCTGTCATTCATCCAGTCTTCTGCATGACGCACTGACCCATTTTAAGTAAATTGTGTCCTCACACATAGCCTACTTATATTTTTATGCTGTCGCCTTAGGATATTGCTTCGTTATGGGGCCAAATAGCAATGCTTGAGTTCAATGCTTCTGTGTATCATGCTGGTTTGCCAATCAAAGTGATTGCTCTATTTAGCAATGTCATCGGCGTCATAGAGGAGGCTAGTGTTGACATAGCGCAGTGATATGAGATCTGCTGGACTTGGAAGTGCGCGAAAATGATGCCGGTGGCGGACACAAATATCTTGCAACAATTGGTGCTTAGATGTTTCAGTGTTAACTTACGTTGACCGTAGGGCTTTTAGTTTTTACACCAAGTGATGAAATAGTGAGAAAAGTTTCCAATTCACAAGGAAATTCAGACACCCTGCTGCGCTTCATTGAATATAAAGTGACAGTGCTAAAATGCGAAGGCAAATGAGAAAGTTTTGGCCCCTAGTTTTTATTAGGCAAAATACGGTACATAAAGGTAAATGCAAATATACATACTAATCTACGTGCCTTGCACTGTCTTTTCACGTAGTTATAACACCGGTTCAAACATTTTTTTTCATCGCAACACTAAACTTGAGATGCCCCTTTAGTCAGCTAGCGATGCACGTCGCCTCGCCGAACGCTCAATGTCATGCAAGCCTTCGCGGTCAATTGCTAAATCGCACCGCCACCACCTCACACTTCTCGAAGTGAGGCACCTTTCCCGATACTTGGGCTGCGTTGCCCTGCGGATTTCGAAGGGCGTTCGTCCCTTGCTCCATGGCAAACGTATCACACTCCGCTTCTCGTACTCGTACGCGGTGGACGTCCGAAGCATAGCAGCCACCTTCAACAACTAACAGCAGCGCCGCGCCACTGAGATGCCGGCAGATAAGGCCGGACCGATACTAGAAGGGTCGACCGCTGGTAGTGCATACGTTGATTACGCATTTACAGCCGTAATTCGGATGAAAAAATGAGGGCAAAGGCTTTCTGATTCGCCCTCGCAGTTCACAGCGGCTCATATGCGCGTGGTACGTTTGCGCAGCCTAGAGACATTTCCGTATATAGTTACAGCTACCCCAAAAGGCTACGCAGTAGTCCTCCGACGACCTCATGTTAACTGACGTAACCTAACTTTTATGAAGAACAAGATAAAACCACTCATAATCGTTCCTCGGCACGCGACGGCAACACATTCTAGCAGTGCCATGACGACGCGCACAAGCTAGAGAGGAGGAGAGGCTCGCAGCGCGCGCTTTACTCTTTTCCAGATTTAAAGATGTAAACTGACATATTGTTCGCACGTCCCCAATGTATAGACGTACACGGTGAGGAGGAGAGACTGGTAAGGACGAGACAATTGAAGGCGAGAGAAAGCGTTCGCTGGTCAACGAGTTGCCAGTTTTTTATGGGCTGTTTAAAACACAAAGGGTACTACTTGTAGCTACATCATGACCATTCACATGAGGCTACATGCAAACCAGAGCACGATATACTGCATAATTATATTGCAAGGGGACAATGTATAGCAATGAGATTTCGATGAAATGTGTGCTTTCCATTTTCAATGTTTTTACTAGGAATAGTTTAGCTGTTCTACATTATTTTGTTTGGTGCGAAAAACAAGCTAGTCGGAATTAAACGTTGATGGCCTGAAAACGCATCTTTCTGGCTTTCCGACAATAGCAAACGTACTCGTATTCTGGAGCGCTTAGTCATCTTTAAAGGCATATGCACCAATGTGTGCTAGGCTACTCACGAACGCTTCGGCTTCATAGAGTAAGAATGGAGACGGTGCCGTGTTTAAGGGCTGTGGTGTCCCCAGTGCTAAAGCCAGTGCTGACAACTTACTTCATATTTGGTGAGCTATTCTTCAGTTTTACGTCAGGAGAGCCTGCTTCGCATGGCGCAATTTGCGCGCAGCGACTCGGTGGAGAATTTTTGTCGACGCGAACCACGCGCGGTTGCCCCGATTGTTTTACAGCAAGCTGCTCATGACGTCACGCTGTCGTAATCATAAGCGCGATTGCTGTCGGGACGGCAGTTACCGCCACTCAAATGTATGGTTTTTTTCTCCCCTGTATTCAATCAATCAATCAATCAAAAAATTTTATTCCATCCCAATCTCTTTTGTGGAAGACGAGGGCTCGAAAAAAAGTAGATTTATCCACTTGCCATACTGAAGCTATTTTGCGCCGAAGCTTCGAAGTAAGCTACCATAAATGATCAACGCGTTTAGAGATCGCCGATCATGTGGTAATTATTCCTTTTTTATATTAAAGAAGATGCAGTCTCGTCGGAAAGACGAAGCGTAAACTGTACGAAGCGTGGATAGCAATTAAGCAACTATACGGAGTAAGCATAGTAGTTTCAACGGCTGTATAAACTTGTGAACATTCGTTCACTAACTAAATTAACAAGCTCGGTAGACCGCGGGCACTGGCATACATGCATGAAGATATCTCACTCAATGGCCACAAGCACTCACTGTCGAGACGATGGCGTGAGGAAGCGAGGCAACAGCAGCAAGCAAATGGACCTTCGTGCTGGCTCTCGCTTCAACGCGAAATAAGGGGCGAGAACGCAGCGTACACGAAGCAAGCAGCGCTCGGTGCGAATAGACTCACGATGGGGACCACGCGGCCACGCTCAGCCACGCTACACGTAGCCACCGCTGGAGTTTCACAGGTTTCGGTTTTGTAGTTGTCATAACACTGCAGGCATAAATATTTTTTTAGCCATGAACAACCTTGGGCGTCGATCTGATGGAAATGGCACCATCGCCGACACACGTGAATGACCTCAACAAGACATGCTATGTGACACGCTTGGAATGAGCAATTCTTTTTTATCCGGCTGCGGAATGCGAAACAGTGCATAGAATAGCACGTTCCAGCGTTCAGAAAGAAGAGTAAGTGACCATTGAAGTATTTATTTGGTCTGACGTGAAAGGCTGTTTCCGCGAGGCTGTAATGCTTAAAATTGAGAAGCCTGCTGCCATCGCGCTTATAGTGTCATGAAAAATATGAAGAATTAAGATTCATATGGCTGGACGCCACACTTAGAAGGCTACAGAGAATATTAACTATTAAATGATCGACATATCGTCTTGTTGGTTGTAATGCATGCAGGTTTTACCTGCAACTCTACAGACAGATAAAGGCTTCATTTCTTTTCTTCTGTGATGTGGTAACTTGTGCCGAAGAAAAGAAAATTAAAATAACCGGTGCCATTTCTTTTCAGACGTAACTCTCCATAGAACCGCATCTCACGAATTCTCATACTTGTTATACACAACTTCCAAGCTCAAACAATAAATTTGCGTTTTTGCAGGCGCCGTGGTAGTCCGGTGGTTACGATGTTGGGCTGCAGATGCTCAGCTTGAGATCGCCGGTTCGATCTCGGCCACGGCAACCAGATTCCTATTGCGGTGGAGTGGAAGAACGTCATTGTGCCGTTTGCACAATTGCGTGCATGTTAAAGAAATCCAGGTGGCCAAAATTAATCTGGAGCCTAGTGCTACGGCTTGCCATGCAATCAGATTGTGGTTGGGCACGCAAACCTTCAGAAAATTTCAGTTTCCGCATATGGGCCGCCTGTCTCTCTCTATGAACTCATATTTCGGAGGCAATCACTCTGTGTTTGATAATTACGCCGTAAAAGCACCTACTAACGCCTACCATTACATAATAGGGAAATTATATCTCTGCCATTGCGGCCGATTTTCTTGCTCTTTCTCCGAAGTCCTCGTTTGCTTTGAATACTTTTGTTTCCCTTCTAGCTCGGGTACCGCTCATTTAATCGCCATATGTTGTGTTGTCAGACATGTTTCGCTGATAAGGTGTTATAGCTGTATTTGGTTAAAACACGTTGGTGGGCTAGTTGGTTAGAATTCATAGTAGAGCGCAGAAGCGCGACTGTACAAGGACGTAGGAAGAAACAGATACACAGACACAGCGATTCCTACGTCCTGGTACAGCCGCGCTTATACAATCTACTATAACTGTCTTACTAATATGTCATTACTAATATAGATGAGATAGTTCAAGTGGCTGAGGAGTTCTATAGAGATTTATACAGTACCACTGGCACCCACGACGATAATGGAAGGGAAAATAGTCTAGAGGAATCCGAAATCCCAAGGGTAACGCCGGAAGATGTAAAGAAAGCCTTGGGAGATATGCAAAGGGGGAAGGCAGCTGGGGAGGATCAGATAACAGCAGATTTGTTGAAGGATGGTGGGCAGATTGTTCTAGAGAAACTGGCCAGCCTGTATACGCAATGCCTCATGACCTCGAGTGTACCGGAATCTTGGAAGAACGCTAACATAATCCTAATTCATAAGAAAGGAGACGCCAAAGACTTGAAAAATTATAGACCGATCAGCTTACTGTCCGTTGCCTACAAACTATTTACTAAGGTAATCGCAAATAGAATCAGGAACACCTTAGACTTCTGTCAAGCAAAGGACCAGGCAGGATTCCGTAAAGGCTACTCAACAATAGATCATATTCACACTATCAATCAGGTGATAGAGAAATGTGCGGAATATAACCAACCCTTATATATAGCTTTCATTGATTACGAGAAAGCGTTTGATTCTGTCGAAACCTCAGCAGTCATGGAGGCATTACGGAATCAGGGTGTAGACGAGCCGTATGTAAAAAAATGGCTGTGGCTTAGGTAAGGTTAAGCCCAGGATGCGAAGCATACTAGCCTTTATTTTAGTTGTTGAACCACTGTTTAGCCTGGTGAACTGCTGTTGCTTGGCTATATTTGGTTCGGCTAGACGAAGAAACAACTCATGCATTACTGCTTCGCCTTCAAGAGTGGAACGCGACAGCGTTCCCGTCGACCCGCCAAGGGGTGTAAGACAATGGGCTACAGGGCAGCGACTACGCGCCCCGCATTGGACGCGGTGAGCGTCGAGCAAAGCAGCGTTCGGCGCGGCAACGAAATGTGCGCCTGAGCAAGAGACGCACGCCTTAGAAACAGCTCGTTTCTAAGGCAACACCGCATTCACTAGAGGCGCTTTTGTACCGCTTTGAAGCATCGTACTCGTGGCTCAGTGGTAGCGTCTCCGTCCCACACTCCGGAGACCCTGGTTCGATTCCAACCCAGCCCGTCTTGCAAGAGTTGAGCCAAAGCCACTTCTCCTCTGTCGTGACGTCACGGTGTCACGTGGTTTCAAGGCAACACCACCGCGCCTGAGGAGCTGGGTTGAGCTCTCGTAATATGCTTCGCATAAAATACTGAAAGATATCTATAGCGGCTCCACAGCCACCGTAGTCCTCCATAAAGTAAGCAACAAAATCCCCATAAAGAAAGGCGTCAGGCAGGGAGATACGATCTCTCCAATGCTATTCATGGCATGTTTACAGGAGGTATTCAGAGACTTTGGAAGAATTGGGGATAAAAGTTAATGGAGAATACCTTAGTAACTTGCGATTCGCTGATGATATTGCCTTGCTTAGTAACTCAGGGGACCAATTGCAATGCATGCTCACTGACCTGGAAAGGCAAAGCAGAAGAGTGGGTCTAAAAATTAATCTGCAGAAAACTAAAGTTATGTTTAACACTCTCGGAAGAGAACAGCAATTTACATTAGGCAGCGAGGCACTGGAAGTCGTAAGGGAATACACCTACTTGGGGCAGGTAGTGACGGCGGATCCGGACCATGAGACGGAAATAATCAGGAGAATAAGAATGGGCTGGGGTGCGTTTGGCAGGCATTCTCAGGTTGCCATTATCCCTCAAGAGGAAAGTGTATAACAGCTTTGTCTTACCAGTACTTACGTACGGGGCAGAAACCTGGAGGCTTACGAAAAGAGCTCTACTCAAATTGAGGACGACGCAACGAGCTATGGAAAGAAGAATGATAGGTGTAACGTTAAGGGATAAGAAAAGAGCAGATTGGGTCAGAGAACAAACGCGAGTTAATGACATCTTAGTTGAAATCAAGAAAAAGAAATGGGCACGGGCAGGACATGTAATGAGGAGGGAAGATAACCGATGGTCATTGAGGGTTACGGACTGGATCCCAAGGGAAGGGAAGCGTAGCAGGGGGCGGCAGAAAGTTAGGTGGGTGGATGAGATTAAGAAGTTTGCAGGGACGACATCGCCACAATAAGTACATGACCATGGTTGTTGGAGAAATATGGGAGAGGCCTTTGCCCTGCAGTGGGCGTAACCAGGCTGATGATGATGATGATGATGATAACTGTATTTGCCGTAATTGTTTTTTAATCTTCAATAAACGCTCAGTTTGTATAGCATTGCTTGCGCACTTTCAGGCTTTAGATGATTTCAGTGCTTCGTGGCCACTTATACGAGAAAGGCGCTTCACTAACGATCCTTGAGAGTAAATGCTGTCAATGATGGGTTCGAGAGCGAATATGTGCTGAGAGCAAGACAAGCACAGCTGATTCACGACAGGAGTCGTACTTATGGCGTATTTTGTTTTGTTTTGTGGGTATAAGTGATATTATCAACTTATTGACAGGTCACAAGCATTAATGTTGCTTGTTCAGTGATGAGCCATGCTTGCGAGATGCAGACGAAATTCAGGGCCATGAAGTTCACTATGCCATCAACGAAAACTGGTGGCTATTTAAAAATTTTTAAAGTTATACGTTCTTATCTAATTCGAAAAATGTATTTGTTTTGTAAGAGATGTTGAGTATTCGCACTGGCAATAAGGAGAGTTTAACTAAACATGTTTTATTTTGGTTATTGGTGAAGCAATGTCATTGCGTTCTTGAAGCCTTCAATACGTCTCATTGCATTTTGTAAATTTATTTTGCATGCCTTAAAGGAGTTGTACATTTATATGTTTTCTATAGTCAGCATGCACATTCCCTTACATTTATGAACAAGTAATTGGATTCTTGCATTCATACAGCCATTATGTTATTATTTCTGTAAGCTGTGCACTGGTCCAGTTTCCGTGGCATGTATAATTTCATGGGTCTGCCCATGGCTTCTCCACTATATTTGGCAGTGTTTGCATTCCATAGTTTCAAAAACTCGCCCCAACTGGCCTTTAGATTTTTTACAGGGATTCTTTAAAATGATATGGTAGGTCTTGCGTTTAATACCCAAACTTCTGTGCCTCTTTGCGACTTCCACGAATAGGAACATCATTTGTAGTTTTCACGTAGTGGCCATGGAGTGCCCCAGTATTGCTGCAACGTTTCATTTCGATTCGGTTTTCGTTTCTTTACAATCCGTCGAGACACTTTTTCTGGACGGTTTTAGCGGCCAGAGAAATGAACTCTAGTTGAGAAATTTAGTTTGCGTCAAAGCAATTCTCGAATTATCTCTTCATGTACAGCTAACCGGAGCGGCATGGCTTTCGATTTTGTTTCTCGACGTACTTGAGTAGTTACGGACTCTCAATTGGCAATGGATGTGGAATACGCGTGCCGCAGCTTTTCTTAGCCGTGCGGCGATCACCACTTGCGCTTTCACCATGCGTAACTGGATCTAAAATAGCAATCATTGTAAGTTGACCTATATGATTTCGGTTCAAATGTATGTTTACTGCTGCTAAAAACTAACACCGGGTAATTATGTAAGCGACAAATGCTAGACTTTCAGCCAATAGGTTTACAAGTAAAGGAACGTCTAGTTGAACGTCTAGGAATCTTGGCGCTAACCAATAGCGGAGCAGCGTAAGCAGAGACGCAGGTAAAAGGCAGTGCGTATGCGCGGATATTTTCTCGTTTCGTTTCCCACGCATTGCTCGACACATCCCGTTTTTCCTGGCAGCAGCAGCTGGCAGATATTTCCTGCAGTGAGAGCAGCAAACTAGCTATTGCAGTAACACATCACGTGACCTCAAGGAGGTGAGAACCAGCCTTGAGTTGTGCGTTGGCGCACGTGCCAGTACAATACGCCGTTTCACGACGGCGAGATTCAATAAACAGCACGCGCGAAGAAATGGCGCAACAACAGTGGCAACAAGCAAGAAAATGCCGTTCCGGTGGTTGGTCAGAAACGCCAGCGGTGTTCGGGCCACGTCCCTTCGCACTGAAGCAGTCCACCACCGCTAAATGGAATGCCGTGCAGTGGCGCGAGAAGAGGCGCCATCGATCGGATCTATTTCGTCCGGCCGGATGCGTTGCTCAGAACAACGAGTGCCCACAGAGTAAGTGTATAAAGCGTGCAGTCATCCGTTACAAGTCGAATTCGTTCTACGATGCACCCGAGCTACAAATACCCGGCGGTACTTTCGTTTCGCTGCACTTACATACCGAAGTAGTTTTGCACGGCACAATATTGAAACGTGCTAGCGGAGTTTGGATGAAGAGGAGAACGAAGCTGGACTGGCTCGCTTGCGGCGCTGTGAACTGCTTTCGTTAGGCGAGACCTTTGCATTCTTGATCTTGGTGACAAATGCGATTCATCTTCACAATATAATAACAGCAGCAGTAAGGAAGCCACAATAAATCAAATGTTAACTATATGGGAGATTCAGGTGTAATGATATTATTGAAGTAGAAGGGGTGAGAAATATATTGCCAGTGCTAAAGCGGTAGCACGAGATGATACAACAAAGCACATATCCAAATGAAAAATGGCATTGAGTTTTCAGCGACAAGTTACATTTATTTTATACTGATTGTTTCAAGCCTCTAAATATAGCACAAGGCTGTACAGAGACCCAATTAAGATTTAGACCAGATATATTACGCTAAGAGAACGAAGACTTCTAGACTTGATTTAGGTATTGCAAAAAACGTCGAATAAAGTATCTATATAAAGAAAAATGGCAACGCTTTATGTCAGCCTAAGCAACTGGCTCGTTCATTATTTATTTGGATTAATTCTTTGAAAGGAGAAATGTTCCTACATATTTTATCGTCGGTTGTTCCACCGCCACCAAATTGCTGAATGAGTGGAGGACAAAAGCAATAATAGAACTTTGGCCACATCGCAGTTTTGGCAAACGTTCGCAGACTGCAAGTTGAACATGAAAAACTCTGACACACACAAATAAAAGTGCATATATATATATATATATATATATATATATATATATATATAACTAGCACAGGCACATGCCCGGCGATGATGACCACACGCGGAACTCAGGATTAGGATCGATCAACGTAGGATAATGATGATAATATACAGGTGAAGAAGACGATGGTAATAAGCGCCCACACTAATCCCCTCCACCCTCCACGTGGAAGCGGCCATCCTGGGCTCCGGTCAAGGCGACGAAGCACGCCACTTGAAGGTTTTCACGCGGGAGAGATGAAGGACCTCAGTGCGGCGACAAAGTGCGTCACGCAATAATTGATTGGTGATGTCTGCTCCATGACTATGTATGGCCCAATGAATCGCGGTCGCCACTTGTCGCACAGACCAGGTGAACGAAGGGGCTTCAATATGAGTAGCTCTTCACCAGGTCGGAAGTACACAACGTGATGGAAGGTGCCATTAATGATCTTCAAGTCTTGTCTGAACGTTGTGTTTAAGCAGGCACGCTGGGGATACTGATCGAGTCATGAAACGAATTCTTCACTAAACAATGTAGGTGGGTTTACAGGAGCATCGAATAAAAAAACCTCAGAAAGGGATGTTGGTGTCCGCCCGTAAGCTAGGAAAAATGGCGAGAAGCCGGTGGTGCGCTGAACGGCCGTGCTGTAGGCGAAAGTGACAAATTGTAGAAGCTTGTCCCAATTTTAGTGGTAAGGCTGAATATATACCGCGATCATAGAGGTGGTTTACAATATGGGTCAGCCAGTTACAATATGGGTCAGCTGGTTGGCGAGATGCGAAAGTAAGATCGTCGACCGGAGAGAGGCGGTCTGTTGAGGCTAAGGAGGAAACCGGCGTAAAAGTCACATGCTAAAAGCTGCTTTGCGACAATGTTGCTGAGATCTTAAGCCAGTGCGCAGGAAGCGGACAATGAGAAAGAGCGGGAGCGTCTTGCTGTTTTTGCCATACTTATGAATAATGTCAATGTAATACTCTTGCACGCGGAGATTCTAGCGACCCAAAGTTCAGACGTGAGGGCGGCCTTCAACTTATTGAAGGCTGCTTCACGTCATTCAGACCAGAGGAAGGGTACACCGGAAGTAAGTAGGTTGTGTAGTGGCACAGCGATGGAGGCAAAGTTACGTATAAACGAGGGAAATAAGAAGCGTGGCCAAGGAAGCTTGCCTTACTTGGCGAAGGAAGCGAAGGACCGCAGCAATCTTGTCAGGGTCAGGACGTATGCCGTCCTTGCTCGTGGCACGTCCCGGATCTTAATATATCTGCGGGCGAAACGGCATTTATTCGTGGTGAGCTGCAGACCAGCGTCGGCAAGGCACGTTAGAACTGCATCTAAACGTTACACACACACACACACACACACACACACACACATATATATATATATATATATATATATATATATATATATATATATATATATATATGTATATATATCGGGTGTTCGCGATGCATTTCAGAGTTGGCGTAATAAACTACAAATAGACACTGCAATTCATATTGCTTTAATTTGCAGCTCACTCCTTTTTTCTTCCTGGACTCCAGGTTAAATTTGAATAGGTATGTGGAGCAACTGTAGACTGCTGTAAAGCATTTGGTGAAGTGGGCGGGATGTGGGACGACCCTACGTAGGGCAGCGTGACTCAGCTCCCTGCCTCTTAAGAGGTTTAGCGGGGAAGAAGTTTGGGCGTGTTGGTGGGATACATTCAGGCAGGGATACATAGCGCAAAAATTGACTCAGGGACAGGCAGAACACAGGACGAGCGCTAACTTTCAATAATTGATTTATTGCAGCTGGTGAGTATATATATACTCACTGGGACGCCACTGCAATAGAACACACTGAAGGGAAGGAGGAAAAGACAGTCATGTGACCATTATGCCCAAATATTCAAGCTCCTTCCTTCATAAAAATATAGACAGCTTGCTAACGCACTCGTCACCTGCTCTGGCTATCTCAGCTGCTTCCACAATTTCCCTTGTAATCTTATTCCTGTGGCGATAGACAACAACAGTTTGTTTTAATAGCGGGAAGCATGGTGCCTTCGCGTCACATTTTCTACAATGGGCAGCCAGATGCCCATCTATTGCGATGCTCTTCACTTTGTTGCTATGCTCCGCCAGACGCAAGTTTAAACATCTGCCCGTCTTGCCCACGTAGTACTTCCCGCACGAGAGTGGGATCTTATACACAACATTGCGAGTGCATGCTACAAAAGGATCTTTGTGCGTGGTAGCGCAACCAGGCTTTCGTTTCCTCATGGGACAACTCATCACACTCAACCTCAAGAGTTGTTAGGTGCTGTAAACACAACGTTTACACCAGAACGGTGCCCAACCTTTTTTAGGTTATGGGAAACCTTATGAAAGTAGAGAATTACCGCCACTTTTCGTTTGTCCCTTTCTTCTTTCCTTTCTCTTTCGTCATCCGCTCTCAGCTTAGTAAGCAGGTGGCTGGTCTGGAAGCAGCGAACTATCCGAGACATATCATTATCTCGGTTGCTGAAGGCCTGCATCGTCAAAGGAAACTAACTTCACGCAGGAGCGATGAGCAGAGAGCGGATCTCTTTCAACTGCTTTGTCTAAGTGTATACGATCCTCATGAAGCAAAACTGTACTTATGTACGCACGTGGCGATAGGGTGATCTTTAAGATAGCGCTACAGGCACTGCAAGCATGGTTCGTATTCTATCGTGGGGTTCCGGGCGCATAAGCTCATTGCAATTTGTGCTAGGAACCCCTTCGCGGACGAGCTCTGACGAGCTCTTCGACTCGGTGAAGTGCGCCCGCCTTACCGCCGCCTCGCTTGTGCGGGGTTTCCACGGCTGAGCACGGATCCCTTCTCAATTAGGACAGTGCACGCGGGGATCTCCGCGCGCCTCCAATCTCGCGCTACTTTCTCGAGCGCAAATTCGAGCACAAAGGAAGCGCTCCGTTGTCACAGCCATAGCGGGCACCACGCATCGGCGCTCACGCGGATTTCATTTTCCGAGCAAGGAATGTGGCGCGGATCCTTTGGAACTTCCTCGAGCGAACGCGCATTTTCTCTTATTGTGGGAAAAAATAACTTCAGCGAAAACAGAAATGCCATAACGAAGGAAATAATAATAAAAAATACAACGTTCTTACACAAGATGAAGGACCGTGTGGCGAAGCGGTCGCAAAATACGTCCTTTGTCGAAGGGAAACGTGGCCACGCATTTCAATGATCTCTGCGTGTCTGTTTACGGTGAGGAGCATGAGAACGTTCCCGCTACCCCCCCCCCTTCCCTTCCTCTCTTTCCCCAAGTCTTCGCGATAAGCAGACACTGAGCTCCACCGTCCGCTCTCTTGGCTCGAAAGAGAATTCTCTTCTGAGAAAAAAGAGACACACGCCTAGGGGCGGTGAAGAGGACTTAAGTGGAGTGAATAGGCACTCGGGCTATCGAAAAACTCGTTCCTTCCGACTCAAAAAAAGAACTGGCACCCGGTGCAAACTGCCTCTCCCGGACGAGCCCTATTGTGCAATATGACGACGGGCTGTGGCGTCCACACCACTGTTGTAGTACCAAAGCATTTCGTTTTCTTTTTCGCTTCTGTTCTCACTGTACAACATTTTAGTAGGTGCTTGGTTGCGTGGAAGCTAGTGGCAGTAAATTTATCGAAAAAACAATGAAAACGCCTCAAAGCATGTCCAGTATATTTTTTGGAGTTGGGCCATGAAGACGTTGGAGTGCATGTGGAATGCCAACGATTCATTCTAACTTTTTCCTGTATCCTTGTTTTTTTATCGTGAATTGCTCTCTGCGCTTTCAGCTCATTCTAGCATTATTTTATTGGTGAAGCTGCGCACGACGACTTGCGAAATAGGGAGGCTATTAAAAAAAAATGTTTTGCCCACAATGTAGGAATCAGCAAGCGTCAGTTAATTTAGCGGTGTGTACTATGTTTGTCCGCGCGTCCTTGAGAAAACATTAGTTGTGTAGAGCGACGCGCTGCTCTTAGCATTGAAAGGGACTTATGCCCATAATGGAAATATATGAACTCCACTGTTACTGGCATATTTCATATGCTTGGGTGATTCTTGGTGGGCGATTCACCATCCTGATTTCGTTCGTTTATATATTACTCATGCCCAACATTTAGTGCCGGGGGGAAGGAGAAGGCTATATTGGCATCTTAATACTGACCTATACTCTAGTTAAGTATAAGCCGTTGGTTGAGAATGCATTCAGTAGTTATGCTAAATGTGAAACCGAGCATTCTTATTGATATCCTGCCACGTCTCTTCTGATCACTTTTGAAGAAAACGGCAACGTAGCAGATCTAAAGTAAACATAGAGCAAAACTAAATGGGGACGTGTCTGCTATAAGCGCTGTTATCAACGTGAACAGAGTTGTCACGAGTTCTGCTTAAGCAGGTCTTGCGGCCACTCTATTTTACAGAGCTCCTAATTTCAATTCTTTTTTGTCCGTTCACTAGATAAGATCACGGCGGGAGCAAAAATCTTTGCGGTTGCCATCTTCTGACAATAACAACGTAATATATTGTCGGATCTGTTACTGCCGAAATTTCTCCTCAGATGTTGTTCTTAAAACAGCATTATGGTTACTTCAATAAAATCAGCTGTTTTGTACACACTGTGTATCGGGCACATAAGGCACGCATCATGATACAAAATACTGCCCAAGTCGATATATTCACGTGCCCAGATACCTTAAAAGCAATGACGCCTCATTTGTCATTCGGTGCCAAAGACGGACATCTTAGTTTTTCATTCGTTTAAATATACTCATCTCACGATGACTGTTGGTGGCACAGTGATTAGCATTCGAGCAATGATGTGACACACCGTATGCTTGAAGTCAAATTTATTACTACAAGTGGTGGTCATTTTGTGACATTCACTGGTTCTGCTATATGAGGCGTACTCAGATATCGTCGCACTTTTCTGTTGCCCTCGCTTGCCAAGGTCACCGATGAGCATGTGGCATGATGACTGCTGCGTGAAGCTGACGCCGCGACGACGATCGAAAGACGCAGAAGGTATGACGTCTATGGAACTACAAAGGCAGTAGTATATCGACAACGGTTTTACGACAATGAGGTATAGGTACAAATACGATAACGACAGTGTAACGGCGAGAGCGTGACGACGATGGCATAAGAAAACGAGATGACGAAGATGGTAGGACGACGATAGTATTACGACAACTAAATGACGAAGTTGGAATGACGATGACGACACGGCCACAACGGCGTGACAACGCACGCATGATAGGGATTGCCTAACAACGACGCAATGACGGCGATGACATTACTAAGGTAGCATAATCACGAGTGAAGGGCAAACACATGATTACGATAGAATGACGAACAAGGAATAATGTAGATCGAGCAGTGAAAGTGGTATGACGAAGACAATGTTATTACGACACTTGTGTGATTATAATGGCATGACGAGACTCAGAAGTCGAAGTTAGAATGACGATGAAGGAGAGACCGCGACAACTTCAGGTCGACGGCATGATAATGTATGCGCGATGAGGACTGCATAACGATTACACAATGACCACCACGGCATGACAGCATTATGAGTATAATGGGATGACGTGTGTGTGTGGTGACAATGCGCCGAACAACGACTGTACTATGAAGCCGATGATGGCGTGACGACGACAGCATAACGACAGTCGGATGACAAAGGCGGAGTAACGATGAGGGCACGGTCTGACAACACACACAATATAGGGACTGTCTCACGGCAATGGCTTGACAGCGTCGGCATCATCTCCACCGAATGACAACAGTATGATTACTATAGAATGACGAAAAAGTGATTGATGTCGATGGAACGACGAGGGCGGTAGATAACGATGGCCTTACGACAACGAGATGACGCTAACAGAGCGGCTACGATGGCAAAGGGCAGCCTGGTAACAATGTTATGAAGACAATTGTGTGACGATTACTTACTGACGACGATTGCACAACGATTTCGCGACGATGACGGCATCACGAGAGTCGGATGACGAAGTTAGAAAGACGACAGTGGAGCGCCCATGGCGGTATGACGACGTCGTTGTGCCAACGTACGCACGAAGACTGACGACGAAGCCATGGCGACGACCGCAGTACGAGATTCGGATGACAACGCTGCAATGACAACGACGCAACGACCACCATGATTTAACGACCAATATGACACACCTAGCGGCTCAAGCTATTTTAACGCTATTTTAATCCGGCCTCGGCGTCCCGCGTTTAGCGTAGACCGTTGTTTCCGTAAATATTACTTCGAACCACGCACACTCAATCACTCTTTTATCACCAAAGTTGTTCACAGCTTGTCTTTCAGTCTTGACAAATATATCATAAGAAGCGGACAAATATTAACGCCGAGTATAACATAGGGGAAGTCATTTCTACCTAATGAATGAAATAAAGAAATGATAAATTAATGAAAATGAAAGTGGACTAAAAAAAGTTACCACAGGTGGGGAACCATTCCACGTCTTCGCATTACGCGTGCGATGTGATTATTGCAAAAGTTATTCTTCGTAATTTTCAGAATAACATCCATAAAATTTATCCCATATAAAACACCCACAGCACACACATATGTTAGATCTTCTACACGAAAATATTAAAAGCGCGAAACAGTAAGAGGAGGCCACACGCAAGATGCCATGTTTCTATTAGAAAGCTCGCCTTCATGGGAGCTTTCACCGCCAGCATTTCCCGGTAAAAAATACGGTTATATAAGTTGAAGTTGCCAGAAAACCTGAAAAGCACTCAGAGATCTTTGAACGCTATGGCGTTCCACTCTAAAAGGCGAAACTTAAGCGTCCTGCGTATTTTAGACAACTTGTGCCGGTGGGTCGCGGTACAAGGCGTGACGACTATGGCATGACGACAGTCAAACCACGAAGCTGGAAGGAGCACGATGTGGTCGGAACCATCAGCACATACCTAGTGGCCCAAGCAGGTAGACAACTTCTGTTACTGTTTCAGCGCTACAGGCTAGCTGGCTGGCTAGCTGGGTAGATAGATAGATAGATAGATAGATAGATAGATAGATAGATAGATAGATAGATAGATAGATAGATAGATAGATAGATAGATAGATAGATAGATAGATAGATAGATAGATAGATAGATAGATAGATAGATAGATAGATAGATAGATAGATAGATAGATAGATAGATAGATAGATAGATAGATAGATAGATAGATAGATAGATAGATAGATAGATAGATAGATAGATAGATAGATAGATAGATAGATAGATAGATAGATAGATAGGCTGACAAGAGCTGAAGTGGCGGAAAATAACAAATGACAATCGCATATAACGTTAATAATAACAGACATATTAACCTCGCATCAACACAAGGGTTGATGGAAATCGTGAGATTAAAAGTGAACAACGGTTCACGAAGGTCTCACACCTTTTACTGCACGCCACATCAGGGAACATAATACGTTTACATTAATATAAGCAGAAACCATATCTCGAATAGAAACAATTAATGAAATACAATTCCAGGCGTGGTAGTTCATATCGTACATGTTATACAAACCTGAAAAAACATACAAACTGAGTTGACGAGCTCGTACTTGACGATTGAGCAATAACTATGCACGTGTAGCATGTTGCACGTGCATGAATTGTGGCATGTTTGATCTTGTACACTTACATTGTCGATGGGCGACGTTATGAAGCTATTCCTGTTACGCGAAAACGAATAATATAACTGCGTAGGTGCGCATTTCAAATGTACCTAATGGAAATTGGCGAGTTATTCAGTTCATTTAAAAGCGCCGGTAACTGGAACCAGATCACCTTGTAGCCGTAATTTGTCCGTACAGTAGGCATTGTCCAGGCTGTAATCTGTCGGAGTGGATACGGAGAGTTGAAAGGATGTAAGAACGTTAACTTTGATATATTCGCTAGCGACGTTTTACTCTTCTTTCCTGTCATCCCACAATAACTTGCAAGCACGTAAATTTAATGTATGTATAATTTTCTGTTCGTTAAAGAAGTGTCTTGCATGTCGGTAAGGTATATCGTAAACAGTAAGAAGAATTCTTTTGCCTAGGGCAGACATCCGTTTTATGTTTGTAATGGTCGCTCACACTAATCAGCACTAATTTAAACAAGAATAGGATAGGGAACTATGCAGAAGCAGCTTTATGCGAAAGGACATATCTATGCCGTGTTACAAGACCTATAACTTGAGAGGCTTTCATGGCAATATGTTTTATCTCTATGTACCACATTTTTTTCTGAAAAAGGCACTCCGAATGCTTTAAAAGACTACAATTTCTGTCACTTCTCCCTTGTACGATAAGTTAACAGTGAGGTGACATTTTTTTTTGGGGGGGGGGGGGGTTACAGACTGGCTTTGATATTCAAGCACAAATATTAAGCTCATGTGTGTCCTACGCAGTTTCCAGCTTTTTCAGAAAGGCTCTCAACTGCACTGCTAAGTTATTAAAGCTATCGCCTTTAAAGAGCATAGTGATCTCGTCCGCATATATTGTCAAACGAGCATTACTATCAATGGTGACCAGATCATTATTACAGATATGCGAAAGGTACGGTAAGAGGATACTGCCTTTTTAGTACACCACAATTCACAGCTTGCATAGTAGACGTAAATTTGTCCATTCAAACAAACATTGTGTGAGCAAATACGCGTACTCATGCACACTCTGGCAGTGTTCAGCCGGGTGGCTCCCCTGTCCTTTTTGAACCAAACTATTGTGCTGCCTTGGCCGGTCGTTGAAGCACTGATTGGCCTGTCCACAGTCGGGGTTTCTGATCAGGTGCCGCTTGTAGGCAGTTGGGGCTGGGGCTGTGCTTTCTGTGCCATTGCAAAGATGTCGCATACCGCTGCAGTTTTGTAGCATATCTCGTTGCCCACTACTAGCATTCGCCAATATGCAGCGTGGAACGTCTAAATTATAATACCTTAGTACGAGAACCGCATCGCCTGCTGTTGATGGCGTAGGGTCTGCTTGTATACCTTTGAGTATTGTTGCAGGGCTTTCAAACAAAAGAAATAAAATTTTGACTATAGGCCCTACGCTTTCATACAGCACAACCACTGCTCACTTTAGACTTATCCTCGAATATTGGATGGAGGCGAATAAATGTTTTATCGGTATTTAATAATAAATATACTTACGTAATATGGATTGTCCACGTTAGCGCATGACGGAACGCTGGCATGCTTGCAGCATCACTAAAGTGATTACTTGACAGCGTTTACAAGATCTACTGTTGTTTTGACGATAACACAATGGAAATCATTGCACGACAGCTTTTTCCCTAATTGTGTTGTCGTATCTCAGTTTTACACTACCGTTCCCCAGTAACGGAACGAAGTCTTTGTGCTATGCAATTATGATAAAATTTGGAGCAACTAGACCCGTGCTGTAACACACATTAGAAACCTACGTGCGCTTTCAAAGTAATTTGAAAGTCTGCGCCACCCCCCCCCCCCCTACTTGGAATAACTTTCATACTTTAAATGTGCAACAATATGCCGATTACAATATTCATCAAATGCAGGAAAAAATACCTTGCGATATTTTGCTTCACACCTACTTTATTTTCCAATTCCCAAATAAAACACTTCAACTTCGTTGATTCAAACTTCTGCCGACGTTCAACTCCACTCTTCTTCATTTGCAGCTCATGCAATCTTCAATCTAAACCACCGGAACAACGCACCTTCATTATCTCAGCTAAAATTCTCGAATTGTGATAGCCTAGCTGCGTTCCTATTCCTTTCAAAAGCGTAAGCATTTCTATACTTACCCAACAGGAAAAACCGTCCTTCCAACCCGTAAGACGATCGCATTCAAGATAGGGCCCGAAGCAGCGAGCTATATCAGCTTTGTGCTGCCTCTCGCTTCAACGCGAACTAAACGGTGAGCACACAGAGCTCACGAAGCTATCATCACTTGCTGCTCTCGACCCCCATCGCAGATTGCTTTCAAGGTCGGGGATCTGGCGTCTCGCTTCAACGCGAGACTGTCTCCTCGCACATCGCTTTCAATATACGGCCCGCGTGGCCGCGTCATATGCAGCCGGCGCCGTAGTGTGGTTGATTCCAATTAATAATGGTTTGGCACGAATTTATAAGGCGCTAAAGAGTGATAACGGTCTATAGGGATCGAAAAGTCATCAGTGCCCCTGGCGTCGCAACCTCCAGTAGTTTGCATGCGTCATCCATTGGCGTTGCACTGCCGTCCGCAGCCGTACGTGTCACCGCAGTGCTGTCGTTTATACTGGTAGAATGAAGTTTCATAACATTCATAATGACAGCGGGCTGCGTGGAGTCGAGCAAGCGGCACAATGCTTACGCATGCTTAGACAAATCTCAGCGGACTTTCTGCAGTTCTTATTTTCTATTCTTTTGCACTGTAAGCGAAGATGAGCCGAGATGGGAGTAAATGATTTGTCCTCTAACGCATCCCCGATGGGAGGTTAACATACTCCAGTAGGTGGAGTAAACATTTGGCTCCCCTGCTGAACGGATGTTTTGGATGGAGTTATGGGACATGGCAAACTGAAAACGTTATGGCGGATTTTCAAGCGCACAATCTACAAAAGATGTCCAGCGCGTTTGAGCGTCGCAAAGAACCTTAACAGGTTCACACATAACACTAATGGGCCGTTGCAGGTGCTCGGTGCACTGATGATTCACTCTCTCGACAAATGCTCATATGATATTACCAGCAAAGGCACTGGAGCTTCACAAAGACGCGCGCTCACACACACACGGTCATCGCTACAAAAAATGGTATTTAAAACTCCCATGGGGAGTTCATAAGCACGCAACCTGAAATTCCGTGGGAAGCATAAAAAGGTCAATCATTTTTCATACTCCGTTACTTAGCGACCGGAGTATAATGACGACATATACCATCTTAACTCCACTATGACGGAGTAAGTGATTGGGAGATGGGAGGTTTCGGGGTGCAGATAAAACGCCCATCTCGGCTGATTTTTGGTTAAAGTGTGGCGTTATATGTTGCGAAATGCACTTTACCCTATTCCCTTACATCGACGGGACGTTTCTCTACTCTTATCACGTAACAAATAATAAAGGGGCATATTATCGCAATTTCTTCGCACTTTTACATAAAAGTTGCATGGTAAATGTTATTCAAGTAATCTTTAACAAAGAGGCACGCTCTTACGAATTTGTTCCCCTATAATATAGCAATGACATTGTTACCTTCACTCAACTAACGTTTAGTAAAGGGGTTTGTTGTCAAAATTTTTGCGCCTATAAATTAAAAGGTACACAGTAGCCTTTAGTATAGGGATACGTAGCCTTTCTGTATTCTAACCTTTCTTATACGCAGTCTTGCAAGTCTTCACCTGCGCGTCCATCGGCGCATGTCCATGAATTTATGACATTGACTATATGTTCATTGGCCAAACTTCACCGCAATGAACTAGCCTAACTCATTGAGCAGCACTTGATAAGTATTCTATTTCATAAGATCGACCGAATGTCAACAACTATTTGTTACCAACGTCAGGAGGATACTATCTTCTGAAGATATAGGCATTTAAGGCCCCTAGTAGTAACTTCTCCACGGCGTTATGGCCCCACTTTGGTCAATAGAAAGTTTCCGCTTGTCCAGTATTTGGATATTTGCAGGCCCACTGGCGCTGGCGCGGAGGGTGGAGGCGTAAACGTGAGCGTCCTGCATGGTACAGCCACCTGGTGGCTGTAGCAAATCGAAAGAGCCGGGGTCGATACAGGCACGCAATACAGATTTAGTTGTTTTAATGATGGGAAAGAAAGTCGAGAAGAGATAAGAAAAAATGATTGACTGCAGATACGTAGATCTGATTAGATCAATCAGGCTAGGTGATTACTGATGCACTCGTGTAAGGACCGCACCCCCATATTGGCAGCCCGAAAGTGGGTTTGGTAGCGCAGAGCTCAACCAGACACAGGTAGCTAAGATTGCTGTAACCAGTGTATTTTACTTTGCTGCAGGTGCACATTTTCGGCAGTGGTGTAATCGTGTTGCTGCCGAAAATATGAAGGATCACAAAAATAAAGGTTCCTAATAATGGCCGCAGAGACTATGCCCAAAGGCCTTGCACGTGACTCATTGTCTAAAGTTAATAGACGTTGAGGTCTTAAGACACAATGACATCATTGTAGTGAAAGATTCATAGCGGCGACAGACATCAGAATTTGCGCCAAAGTCAATACAATTATTTGGGGACAAAATTTTGCGAATTAGATTTCTTTATTTCTTTAAGAGAAATGTCACTGAATATTTCAAGGGGGCAGTACTGAAAGTATAATAATTTGCCATAAACTCTATCTGGCACCAGTTTCGAGAAATCGGGAGTCAAACTGCAAATGAAACTCGCTGCTTTTTCACAATACGCAAAACAGCAGCCCAGCTGAATGGGAAAGTAAAGCATATTTTGTAACATCTGAATATATTAAACAATAGGTGTAAGACTACGATGTGGCATTATTGATATTGCAGAAATGAAATTATAGTTTAGTGCGAATATATGTATTCTTCTATTGACAAATTATCAGCAGGAAAACGGATCCACACATAATATGTAAGAAAAATGAATGTGGAAGAAATATATCGGTCTGGCAATTGGCAGCAGCTAACTTCATGATGATGACGTACTAAGCATAATTGATGCCTAGGCTTCCAATGGCTCTCTGCATAGGATTTGTTGATTTTAATATTCCATGTCTATACGCGTCTTTCGTTTTTTCCAAGAACTAGAAAAATATTGTTTCGTGCATTTCATGTACAGAAACTTGAGCTTCAGTGGCGATTTTTTTATTAACACTCAAGATCATTGCTGTGGTAATTCTATTCTTCAAACTTCAATAAAAATTTGTACGATGCTCAAGTTTTGCCGTTAATAGTGGAATACGATAGTATTCAAAGATGCCTGATTCCTTTTCATGCTTTCCACCAACCGCAGCTTATATAATCCCAATGTTTGCCGGGAAACGCTGGCGTGAACACTACGCGCGAAGGCGGGCTTTCGGTAAAAATGCGGCTTCCTGCATGGGCCGATCTCCTGTTACTGTTTCGCACTTTAATATTTCAGCCAGAGAAGGGGGGGGAGACAAAGGGGAGGAAAAATAGGGAGGTTAGCCAGTGTAAGTACCAGCTGGCTACCCTGTGCAGAGGAAAGGGGCAAAGGGAATAAAAGGAGAAGGAAGAAGACGAGGGAAAAAAGGAAGCCGGTAAATCCACACAGTAACGCGATAATACGCGCTACAAAACTCAAAGACGGTCGCACACTCGCATTCCCTTAAAGACTTCAGCAAAGCCCTCAAGGCCTTGAGTGCAGAAGACCGCATGGACCAGTGTCCTAGAGCTTTTTCCTCTGTAAAGGGGCGATTGTCCAGCTTTTCGAGCGTGGTCACGAGCACTTTTCTTGGTAATTTTCTTGGCGTAAAGGGGACTGTCACAGAGCAGGTGCTCAATCGTCTCCTCGCAGCCGCAGGTGTCGCAAGTAGGGCTGTTGGCTATTCCAATGCGGAATTAATAGGATTTGCTCAATTCCACGCCGAGCCACAGGCGGCACAGAAGTGTTGCTTCCTCTCATGGTAACCCTGGCGGTAGACGGAGTTGCAGATGTGGATCCAATCTGTGGAGACGTGTGTTCGTGAATTCACTGGTGTTCCACAGATTCTGCGTAAGCTCGCGGGCGAGGGAGCGAAGACTTGTGGCTGCATCTGTTCCTGACAGTGGTATCGGCAAAACATGGGCACCATCATGGGCCCATCGCATGGCGTCATCCGCACTGCGGTTTCCTGAAATTCTGCAGTTACCCGGTATCCAGTGGTAGATGATGTTGTGCCCCTTGTTGATTGCGTGATGGTGGATTAGTCGGATGTGTGTGACTAGTTCCACATTTGGTCCGTTATTGAAAGGGGACATCAGAGACTGCAGAGCTGCCTTCGAGTTACATAAGATGGATCATGAATGGGATGATTTGTGACCAATAAACTCCAGAGCAACACGGATAGCTGCGAGCTTTGCAGCGGTGGATGATGTAATGTGAGACGTCTTGAACTTGAGGGTGACAGACTCCGCGGGAATCCCCACTGCTCCAGCTGAACATTTAGAGGTGACAGAACCGTCCGCGTAAGCGTTGATGCGTTCTTTCTGCTTGTCATGTAGGAATGAAAACACGGTTTGTTCGAGGGCGAGAAGTAACATCTCCGTTTTCTTTTCGATACCGGGAATAACAAGAAGAGCCTGGAGTGGATAAAGGCACCACAGTGGTAGAGATCGTCGTGCTGCAGGTGTGGAGTTCGACGGTAATGTTCCATGGTTGGCTGCAATAATCCTGCTAAACGCTGAACGAAGTAGAGCGGCAGAAAGGGAGGCGAGATGATGCGATGGAAGTCGGGCTAAGTGTCTCGTATCCATCCTTAAACGTCGACTTGAAGATACGTATTGATGGGGGGGGGGGTCAAGCGTGATTGCTATTGTTGTTGCCGTGGATGCACATCTGTGAAGAGCAGGGGAAATTCGCAGAGCTTGAGCTTGTCCAGACTGGAGGACTGGAGATTTAAAATAAAAGGTATGATCTGTCCAGGTCAGTGAGCATGCATTGAAATTGGTCCCCTGTGTTCCTAAGCAAGGCAATATCATCAGCGAATTGCAAGTTACTAAGGTATTCTCCATTAACTCTTATCCCCAATTCTTCCCAAACTAGGTCTCTGAATACCTCCTGCAAACACGCTTTGAATAGCATTGGAGAGATCGTATCACCGTGCTTGACGACTTTTTTAATTCGGATTTTCTTGCTTTCTTCATAGAGTGCTACAGTGGCTGTGAAGCCGCTATATATCTTTCAATATTTTTACATACGGATCGCCTAAACCCTGATTCCGTAATGCCTCCATGACTGCTAAGGTTTCGACTAAACGCTTTCTCGTAATGAATGAAAGCTATATATAAGGGTTACATTTCGCACATATCTCTATCACCTGATTCATAGTGTGAATATTGTCTTTTATTGAGTAGCCTTTACGAAATACTGCCTGATCCTTTTGTTCTAAGGTGTTCATGATTCTATTTGCGGTTACCTTAGTAAATACTTTGTAGGAAACGAACAGTAAGCTGATCAGTCTATATTTTTCTCAAATCTTTGGCGTCCCCTTTCTAATGGATTCAATTATGTTGGCGTTCTTCCAAGATTCCGGTATGCTTGATGTCATGAGGCATTGCGTATACTGGGTAGCCAGTTTTTCTAGAACAATATATCCATCATCCTTCCACAAATCTGCTGTAACCTGATGCTCCCCCGCTGTCTTCACCCTTTGCATAGCTCCCATGGCTTTCTTTACTTCTTCCGGCGTTGCATGTTCGATGACAAATTCCTCTGGGCTATTCCCTCTTCCATTATCGTCGTGGGTGCTACTGGAACTGTATAAATCTCTGTGGAACTCCTCAGCCACTTGAAATATCTTAGCCATATTAGTAATGATACTGCCGGCTTTGTCTCTTAACGCATACGTCTGATTCTTGCCTATTCCTAGTTTCTTCTTCACTGCTTTTAGCCTTCCTTCATTCCTGATAGCATGCTGAGTTCTATGCATATTATTCCTCCTTAAGTCAGCTATCTTATGCTTGTTTATTAACTTGGAAAGTTCTGCGAGTTCTATTCTAGCTGTATGGTTAGTGGCTTTCATACATTCGTGTTTCCGAATCCGATCTTTCGTCTCCTGCGAAAGCTTACCGGTATCCTATCTAACGAAGCTACCACTGACTTCTATTGCACACTCCTTAATGATGCCTATAAGATTGTCGTTCATTGCTTCAACACTAACGTCCTCTTCCTGAGTTAAAGCCGAATACCTTTTCTGAAGTATGATCCGGAATTCCTCTATTTTCCCGCTTACCGCAAACTCATTGATCGGCTTGTTATGCACCAGTTTCTTCCGTTCCCTCTTCAAGTCTGGGCTAATTCAAGCTCTTACTATCCTATGGTATGGAAGATACAACAATAGTCGATCTACTCAACTCTGGAGAGACATAATGTTCGGAAAACAACATATCGGTCGACTGTAAGGGTGCCAGAAAAATTAAAGAATGCAAACATTGTACTAGTCCAGAAAAAAGGGATACGTTAAAGAATGGAAAAATTATAGGCCCATTAGCTTACTCCAAGCTTTATGTAAAATATTTACAAAATAATCTCCAATAGAACAAGGGCAACACTGGAATATAGTCAACCAAGGGAATAGACTGGGTTCTGGAAAGGCTGCTCTACAATGGATCACATCCATGTCATCAATCAAGTTATTGAGAAATCCGCATAGTACAATGAGCCTCTCTATATGGTTTTCATAGATTACGAACATAAATTTTATTCAGTAGAAATACCATCAGTCATAGAGGCATTACGTAATCAAGGAGTACAGAACACATACGTTGATACCTTGGAAAATATTTACAGAGTTTCTACAGCTACCTCAATTCTAGACAAGAAAAGCAGAAAGATACCTATAAAGAAAGGGGTCAGATAGGGAGACACAATCGCTCTAATACTATTCACTGCGTGCTTGGAAGAAGCATTCAAGCTATTAAACAGGGAAGGCTTAGGAGTAAGGATTGACGGCGAATATCTCAGCAGATTTCGGTTTTCTGATGGCATTGTTCTATTCAGGAACAATGCAGACGAGTTACAACAAATGATTGAGCATCTTAACAGAGAGTGTAAGAGTGGGGTTGAAGTTTAGTATGCAGAACTCTAAGATAATGATGAATAGCCGGACAAAGGAACAACAGTTTAGGATCCCCAGTCAGTCTCTGGAGTCTGTGAAGGAGTATGTTTAGCTTGGTCAATTAATCACGGAGAACCCTGATCATTAGAAAGAAATTCATTGAAGAATGAAAATGGGTTTGATCGCATACGGCAGACATTGTCAAGTGCTGACTTAACGCTTACCATTATAATTGAAATGGAAGGTGTACAATCAGGGCATTTTACCAGCTCTGAAATATGGGGCAGGTAATTGTATACTAACAAAGAAGCTTCAGAACAAGTTAAGGACGGCGCAAGGGGCGATGGAACGAAGTCGAAGGAAGCGGTTTGGATCAAAGAAAAAACGGGTATAGGCGATATTCTAGTTGACATTAAGAGAAAAAGAAATATGGCTGCACCGGTTATGTCATGCGCCGGTTAGGTAATCGTTGGACTATTAGGGTTAAAGAATGGATACCATGAAAAGGGGAACGCAGTTGAGGACGGCAGAAGACTAGTTCGAGCGATGAAATTATGAAATTCCCGTGCGCTAGTTGGCATCAGTTGGCACATGACAGAGGTAATTAGAGATCGCAGGGAGAGGCCTTCGTCCTGCAGTGGACATCAAACAGGCTGATGATGATGATTGTGGCATGGCGTCATTCGACGCCAAATCAACCAACGTTTTACAGAGAAACTCTACACCTCTACCCCCTATACATTGGTCATGTCCGTGGGCACAAATAACTTCTTTCGTTGGCCGATCGCGCTGGTAGTGCAGTTGTAGGCTGACATTCAAGCGAAAATGGTGCATGTGATTCCGAATCACTCATACAATGCATACCACATAGGTCGTTTCGATACAGAAAAGCATAAAACACGTCTGGTGTCAGCGTGATGGATAATAATGCGGCCATTACATGTTGGAATCACAGAATTATTTATAATGACATCCGCATATAGCAGGGGGTGCGAAGTCAATACCAATATAAAATACGAACTAAAATACAGGTTTTTTGACAGCTGATACCATCTCTACCGGTTGAGGTGCTTCTTCAGCGCAAGAATCAAGAAACGATGACGAAAAAAAGTATAAAAGATTCTATTGAGTGCATTGGTACATGGTTGTGACTCTTAATGCGGCCCCGTGGACATTCAGCGTCTTCCGGTGCTTCGTGATTCGGCGTTACTCGGTGTTGACGCCGAGGGAGGCGCGCTCAAGCAGCAGATCTTAAAATAGCAGATCTCGCCACCGCCGGCGGAAGCGGCTTGATGAGCGCTGACCAATCAGCGCTGGTCAGGGTGCCGCTCGTGGGGCTGGACGCTTTCTCTGAACCACGCTTCTTGCTCTGGCGGCGTTCATGCGAGAACGTCGAGAGACGCAACGCCAGAAAAGGCCAGCAAAAACGCTTAATGTGGGACGGCCTTGATCCGAGTCTCGAGCGGTTCTGATTAACATGGGGACCAGCATGGCCTTGAATAACCCCTGGTGGTCTTGTGGTATAAACATTATAAACAGGGATAAGGTGCCTCAGCAAGGCTGGCCAACGTTTCTATAGGAGGGCCTGTCTTCGTCAAAAGCGTCCTCGTCATCCTCGGCATGTTAGTTTAAAAGGTTAGTAACCCTTTAAAACTAACATGCCGAGGATGACGAGGCCGCCTTTGACGAAGATAGACCCTACTATCGAAACGTTGGCCAGCCTGTCTGAGGCACTTTATCCCTGATTATAACCTTTATACCACAGTGTGCTAATCTATCTGTCAGTCCATTTCTTGATTTTGGGTTTCCCTAGTGGTCTTGTGGTCGTCGACATCTTCGGAAGCTCGTGGAAGGATTAGTGCTTTCGTCAGATTCTGTCGTTGAGCTCATGATATTTGGTTCGCCTTCTCTACGCCCATCCTTTTATGTCAGCTCGGGGGAAAAAGGGGTGACGCCGTTTCTCAGAAGAGGGTGATTAAATGGACATGGGGAAGCCCGCTTGAACGCTTCTCACAATTCACAGGCCAATCATATCGGGGCTAAAACGGCCTTCATTACCGCTCGTGGTATTGTGGTTGCCGTGGTCTTCCCGAAGAGCCTGTGCAAGCATTAGTGCATTCGTCAGGCTCTGTCTTTGACGGCCTCCCACCCTTCGGTTTGCCTTCTCTTCACCCATCCTTTTATGTCAGGTCGGAGATTTAAAGGATTGACGCTGGTTTGGAGACGAGAGCAATTATGTTGACATGGGGACGCCCACTTGAACGCTTCTCACACTTGACAGGTTGAGGTCCAGGCTTACCGTAATACGTTATAATGACCTAAAGTGAATGCGTATGTCGCCAAGCGAATAAATTCGAGCATCTGCGCAATTGGTGATCGTTGTAGGTGTCGTTTACAGCTTCACTGTCCGACCATTTCCCAGCGTGCATTCGAGCTTCCTTCGACTAAAAACTGTCATGAGACGGTATAAGTAAAAAGTCCCTTACAACTGAAAGCCTACACGAGCGTCTTCTGGTGTTGCGTATTATCACTGATCGACAGCCTGAGTATTCTCGGTTATAAAATTCATATGTGCGCTGTTCAGGCTGGTGTGCTAAGACGTGTTTGACCTCCACTTTTCTCATTCTACAAAAAAAATACATGAGTCAGTGCTGCGACGGTAAGCGTCGCTTGTCTTCGTAATAATAAAAAAAGACAGTCACAGTTTAATTGTTGAGTAGTTTCTCACGCTCATTTTATTAACAATATCTGCTTGCTAGGCAGCAAGGCACTGTATATTTATGTTGTCTGTGTGATCAACGTACGAACATTTTAGAAAACTTTTTCTCACGCTTGAAAAACTACTTTTTGTAAGTTGCAACATGCATAGCAGACACGTAGTGCTATGTAACGGTGTGTAATAGACATGTCTAGGCCGACCACCAAAGCAACTTTTTTCAATTTGAACACGGAAGCTTCTTGCAAAAAAGTTGGAACATTACAGATTTTTTAGACAATCTGATGAACTTTCAAACTTTCGAATATTTTCCGGCTATACTTTGTCAACGGAACTACCATTTAATGCAATTTTATACTGTTTGTATTATCTTGAGTAGCAAAAAAATCTAACTTCGGAATTTTAGTCGCCCTTGCCGGTGGCAAAAGCAGTCGAAGTATTCAAGAAGTTGAAAAATTGGCTAATTTGGCAATCACACCACATCATTGTCTTGACATGCACGCCACCTGAATATCTGGACCATACAATGTGATGACCATACAACTTTAGAGATGTTTAGTTGGGTTCTGCAACAATGGGGCACGCACAGAAACCACGTCGTAAATTCTAGTGAATCTGTTTCACTAGTACACTTTCGTAGGAGGTTTGTGAAGACACGGTAATTTCTTCCCGGTAAATTAATGTTGTCTGTTACGCTTAAATCGACAACACAGCCAGTCTATGGCACTTCTACTTTAGGTCCGCTCAAGCATTCCTGTAGGTAAATTTAGAGTGCTGTGTAATATTATTGGTTTGTATCTTTTGCGCTTGAAGCAAATAATGTTGTCGCTATTGTTTGATGAACAATCGAATGTGGAGAGCAAAAGCTATAGGGGATCAATTATCGCCATACAACAAAACTTCGACGGACAATATTCTTAAGAATAGGTACCTTCAAGGTTATTCGAAGGCAGAAATAAATGGCAATGCGGGTGGCACAGACCGACACTAACAGGTTTATTTTGTACTTTGAGGGTGGAGCCTAATGAACTTTTAGTCCTTGTTCTGTGCATAAGCATTTAGGAGGCGACAGTTGTGTCATGTAACTTATGATGCTATCCGACTTATGTCATTATGTTTTAAGGCTACGATGCCAGATCCTCGACGTAATCACATATGCTGAAGAGTATCAGTTTCAGAGCTGAGAGCAAATACTTGTGCGAAACTTCGTTAAACGGAAGCTGTACTGACAAAAGCCGAGGCAAGGACTTTAATATGTGCGCTCATTTCTTGTCAGCGTGCTTTAATATGAACTCCACAGGAGGCACTTGTTTCCCGAAATTGTACCTAATTGCGCGAACAAATAAAGAATCATGGATATCCAACTTTCAGGCAACCATCCTTTGAAAATAATTGAATTCTACTATTGTAAAAATTCACTTCCACATTCTAGCATTTCATTCACCAAATTAAACACGTGCCGTTTTGCGTGTCTTCAATATGTGCCTGCCCTGGAAGCCTATAAGGAATATTTGCAGAAAACAGCAACACAAACGACCGTTATATGTGTAACGCGCTGGCAGTTCTGCGATATTTAAAGAAAAGAGAAAATGCGGACAACGCAATAAAATAACTGTGCGATAAAGCCCGCATTTTACCAGGCTCCATCGGTTGTGCCAACAAAAGATGACAGGACGAGGACTACAAAGCAAGCAGTCCTCCTTTCTTGAGTTATATATCATGCTCCAAGAGCCTCAGGCCCTCAGTGGCTTCAGGGCGATAAGGGATACGCTGTCCGCCGGGCTCTAACAGGGGGTAGGCCAGGCTGTGATGAAGAGTGTGCCGGGCTAATGTCCGCACCGCTTATCCTGAAATAGTGCCAGGCGTAAAGTGCTCGCTGTGGTTGCCAACGATAAACAAAAAACACGAAGTGCATCTACGCTTTCAAAGGGTAACAGTTCTGAGCCAATCAGTGGTCTAAGTATGCGTAAACTAGCGCTATCCTCTCTCAGCCCAACTTCTTTTCCAGCCGTCTCGACATCTACACTCGCTATCTCCGCACAGTGCAGTAACGACAGACAGAAAGACGGCCGCCTTTTATAACCTTTTATCGTTCAGCCACCCCGAAAAAGTAAGGGTGCGAAAGTGATGGTAAAGGTGGCAACACCAAAGAAAGTGCTGCGTGTTCAGTCTAACTTCGGTCGCTGGCGCACAAGAGCAGAGTCTGCTGCACATTTCCTGCGTGTATTTTCGTTCATGTGCAGTACCAGAAAGGAACAATAAAAACATTGCCTCGCTGTGAGTACTGCGAACGCCAAAAGTATAGCCCTGTTCACCCCGGCACGGAGAATAATGTTCTTAAAGCGCGCGCTTATATTCAGAGCGCACCGGAAACCGCTCGGTCGACATCACACATGTGCAGGGACTAAATAGTTCTAACTAAGTAATGGGGTTTTACGTGCTAAAACCACTTTATGATTTTGAGGCGCGTTGTAGTGAGTGACTCGGGATATTTCGACCACCTGGTGTTCTTTAACGTGCACATAATTCTAAGTGCACGGGTGTTCTCGCATTTCGCCCCCACCGAAATGCGGCTGCTGTGGCCAGGATTCAATCCTGCTGCCTCGTGCTTAGCAGCCCAACACCACAGCCACTAAGCAACCACGGCGGGTAAATAGCTCAAATCAAGAGTACGCGAGGATGCTAACACTTGGGGAGTGGATTTATTTTTTCTTCCTTTGTCTCGTGCATGCCTTATTTTATTGTACCCATTCACTAACGGGAATACATAGGAAAAGCATTGGTACCAAGGAAGTTTTTCGCCTATACACTGAACTAGACTACGTGCACTAACCAAGGCTCAAATTCTACAAATTTCCCGCTTTTTATTTTAGTCTTGCAGGTAAATGCTGCCAGAAATTTGTTTATTGGCGGCCTCGCGTTTCCAGAACAACATAGAACAAGGATAGTTTAGAACATAATAACGTTGTAGGCTGCACATCATTGCAGAGCACGAAGTTTTTCGCAAGTTCTGTGCTTGAGCCTAGAATAAAATGATGTAAATTCTCCGAAATATAGCCTTTTCGGAATAATAAGTTTGGTGCGGCAGGAAGTATGAGCATTATAATTCGGCAAGTCCACCTAATATTGTGCGAGCAAGACGTTTCTGTCTTGTACACCGTTTGGGACAGCCGTGTTACATGAACAGTTTTGCAGTCACATGCTGCATGCTGGCATGCCAATGTCAATGTCAAATTGCCAATGCATGTTGGCATTCACAATTTTCTTGAATGCCATGTCTAGAAGTTGCTTCTCATGTCGGACTGCGTCATTTAGACCTTGCACGGCCCGTATTCACAAATATGTCCTTAGCTGAAACTGTGTGCTGGGGAAGATGTGAGAGACATAGCCCTAATGAAGGACATAATATGAACCAACATAGCTGGTAAATGGCGGGCAATAACTACGAGCCAGAGCTATGTGAATATGGTCCCTGATGTATAAATCATGCTGTTGATATTGTGCACGACAGGAGTATTAACTCAGCCTTGTACGAATTAGAAGGACTACAGCGTTCCACGGCTTCTATTATGTTGAAATGCCCGGCGGCAAAACTGACAATGCTATTTTACAAGGGCTGCAAGGGCTGGGATTAGATACTTGAAATGCGAGTGTTGCACAAACGGTGGAACGTTTCAAGTTATAGCTTTATGAAAGTTTGTTTGAATGTTTACCCGCAGCTACAATCGGAGCAACTCTGTACAGATAACCATACTCATGAGCCATTCCACTCTGTAAAGGCGGATGACCGGCGAAGCTGATACGATCGGCGTTCAGCTTCGGAAGTTGCGCCGGCACATGCGGGTACAGGTAACCGTTCATCGTCGAGAAACGCGAAACCGCACCCCTCAGCAGAGCCGCTGTACATGCGTTGTACTGAACAGAGGCGTGTTATCCTTTATTAGCACTTCCTTACACGTGCCGCAGGCTCGAAACTTCCCCCGTTCAAGCTACGAAAGCAGCCGTCAGCACATCCACCATTTTCTGCCGCAGCTCTTCCGACAGTATGCCATTGGATTCCGAAAGGTTGTTTCACATACTCGGCAGCTTAATCCGAAGCTTAATCC